>NC_140580.1:1151399639-1152599639 GCF_964204655.1 Triturus cristatus | reverse complement strand
AAGGCAACCCCATCTCTAAATCAGGGATAGCTAGGTGGATTGTAAAGTGCATACAAATTTGCTATCAAAAGGCAAAAAGAACATTATCTGTTCCACCTAAAGCCCACTCTACTAGAAAGTTAGGGGCTTCTATGGCTTTTCTAGGGAACATACCCTTAGATGACATCTGCAAAGCAGCCACATGGTCGACACCGCACACCTTCACAAAACATTACTGTGTAGATGTGCATTCCAAGCAGCAAGCTAGTGTGGGCCAGGCTGTACTAAAGACACTTTTTCAAACCACTGCAACGGATACTGGTGGTCGCCGCTAAGGTTGGGTACTGTTATATAATCTATGCTAAGTGTACAATCTGCAGCTCATATGCCTCAAACGGAATATGCTACTTACCAGTATGCATCTGTTCTTGGCATGTAGAGCTGCAGAGTTGTACACGCCCACCCGCCTCCCCGGCTACCTGTATCCGTTCCAGTCCATCTTATTTAGATACAACACACATGGGTTTCTCACTGTTATTACTACGCTCCATCATTTCCCTGTTGGCGAAAAACAATCTGAGGATGGAGCCGAAGCCCATGCGCAGTACGGACCGAAGGAGGAGTCACCAAACTCGTGACTTCCAAAGACTGTCCAAAGAACAAAAACAAACTGCAAACATCCGGGCCCAACACCAGATGGCAAGTGTACAACTCTGCAGCTCTACATGCCAAGAACAGATGCATACTGGTAAGTAGCATATTCCATCATGAGACCATCCGGAATTACGTTGGTCATCTATTTTCTTTCCTGTCTGCTGGTGGATCATTTATTGTTGGCAAGGTCTTTAGCCTACCAGGGATTATAGGTTGGGCTTGCATGTTTTAGCTTGAACATGATGTTCACATAGTTTTCAAAAAAAGTGTTCAAGTCCTTTAAAAGGGTGGTGGCATCGACAAGGAGTTGCCAGGGCGAGAGATAAATTAATTCATTAGGTTGTTGGAGAAGTCTTTGAAGGTGTGGTCTTTGCTTTTGCCTTGACCTATGTTTGCTGGTAGGATGCTTAAGTTTGAGATGTGGATGGTGAGGTTGGTCGGTCCAGTCCAGGGATATTGGTGATTTGCAGTGGATTGTTGGTGATGTTGAGAAGACAAGGTTAATGATGTGACCCGTCGTTTGGTGACATGGTGTACCGCAGTGAGTGTGTCAATAAGGCTGAGAAGGGTGACTCTTATTTTTCTTCAAGCTTATTTTACCTGGGAGGTTTAGAAATCCAAGAGATTTGTGTGGGTTTGTCGGATGAATGAGGTGGCAAGGAGATATGAGAATTCATCGGTGAAGTCCTTGTTCTGCCAGGATGTATTGAGAAGGTAGAAGTGTGAGTCGGGAAGTGGCAAGTCAAGAGCTCCATGGAGTGGTCGCTTGCATGAGGTGCAGCACCAGGAGGTCTTATGGATGAGAGAGAGAAGCCTGCTCTTTTCTTGTGTATGATCCACATAATAGATGCTGTAGTCTGTGGGAAGAAAGACGTCTAGGTTTTGGGAGGTTGGGGTAACCATGTTTCTGTGATGAAGATGGTGTCTAGCCTGTGATGCCTGGTGTGTTGAGTACAGCAGATGAGTGTCAATGAGCAGGAATGTGTGTAAGGTAGTGAGATGTGTATGAGGTTGGACCTTTCTGTTGTGAGGATTCTGTGCAAGTGTGTTGTCTAATTCTTGATGTGATTGGGGGGGATTGGCAGTGAGGTACCTTGTAGGCGTCTCTGGAAAATGGGTTATGGTGCAAACAGTCAGTGCCCTTGTCTATGTCCGCCCTTTGCTGAGGGATGCCTTGAGGAGTTGATTGATGTATGGACAAGGCACACAGTGATGTCACTTTCTGTATAGATGGAGGTTGAGAAATGCAGTTGGGTCACTTCCTTTGGAGATGGATGACGGGGAACATAGTATTACAAAGCATTGATGTTGTTTATTACCAATCATTACACAAGTGACTCAGGGACCATTCAAGCAGATAGGCTAGCCAGAACTATCTCTTAAGCTAATCTGGAATCCTTTAATATCTCATCAGGCTGTGGTTTGGTCACCACACACCCTTACCTCTTCAACATCAGACTACACAACCATCCAGGCTGCACCTCCAAAGTTCAGAATTTCAAATGTAGAAGATATACAAGTGGTGAAATACCAAACATCCGAGGCAGGATTTTGGGCTGCCCCACTTGGGAATTGAGCACTTTGATAAACTATGATCTGGGATAGCAAAATAGTTGAATGAGGGATAGGACGCAACCACACTTACATTGAGGACCTGCAATGAAGGCCTAGAATTATCTTTTGATCTAGCATAGGGGCACTCAAGATATTGGTCATCATGACTAGATGCTAACCCCTTGCCAGGATAATTACCTTCCAGACTAGAACAGCTTCCATCAGCTTGTCACTCTGACTACAAATAGCCATTAGAAAAATGCAACACCCACTAGCTGTAGGAGGTCCATTAAGATTGAATTTGTATCTGCCAGACTCAGCTGACATGGATTAGGGGGACAGATGATATGCCAGAGCCCCCTCGCAGTGACGATCTACCACATATTCACACAGATTAGGTTGGAAGGTTGCCATACCGATGATCCCTATTGGAATACTGTGAGAAAGTGCTCTCTTTCTGCATGGTTGCCCCCACTTTTTGCTGATTTGCTGGACCCAGGGCCTATGTTCTTTCCCTAAAACTGCATTGAAGCCTAAACCCAATTAGCATCTCTGGCCACAGGTCCGCCCCTGGTAAATGGTACCACAGAGGCCTTCTCTGGTCACAGTGCCCTAGGTACCTAAGGGCACATTCACATTGCCTTTGCAGGCTGCGTGTTTTGGTGCAAAACAAAGTTAAGAGTCAACATGGCACTCATCCCTGTGTGCCATGCCTACTACCCACTGCCCTGGCATAGGTCAGCCACTCCTCTAGCTGGATGCACTATACCAGTGGTGAGGGTACAGGTGCATGGGCCCTGTGCCCCTACAGTGTCTAAGTCCATTCTTAGACATTGTAAGTGCAGTGCTGCCATTAAGAGTGTATGGTGCTGGGAGGTTGTCATCACGAACTCCACAGCACCATAATGGCTACACTGAGAAGTTTGGTATCAAATTTCTCAGCACTTCAAACCCACACTGATGCCAGTGTGGGATTTAATGAAAAATGCACATAGAGGGCATCTTAGAGATGCCCCCTGAAAACTAACCTACCGCTAGTGTCAGGCTGAATGGCTGCTTTCAGCTAACACCACCAGACATGTTTCTGGACCCCTGGGTCGAAAGCCTGCTGCTCTTGGGGGCCTGAAACAATGCACATCATGGGAAGAGGTGCCAAGCCTCCTCCCCCAGGATGGCAGGGTCCACGAAGGGGAAACTTCAAAGGCTTGTCGCCTTTGTGAGCTTCTCCAGGCCACTTGCTGCTCTCAACAACTGGTCCCCACTGGTTCTGACCCCCACCTTGGACGGCAGAACCAGCAGGGAAAAACAAGTGAGGAAGAGAGGTGTGCCCATCTCTGCCAACGCCACCCCTCAGTTGGGAGAGGCGAAAAGAAGCACAACTCTCAGTCCCCGCCATCTTGCAGACGGGGGGACCAGGGACAGGCTTATGCCTCCATAGGATAACATTGACTGTTTTTCTTGGAAAAGTTTCAAAGTGTGGAATTTGAAAACCTAAAGAAATTCTTTAAAATTGTACTATTTCACAAAAATGCTTTTACTTACCGGTTTACAGGAAATGTCCCAGTGTAGTATCCAGGTATACTACACTGAGTAAGAAAAACAATCCAAAGTACCTGTTATTTTAAAGCCCATTTGAGTCTATGGACTGTATTTACAAAGCATTGCATTTCTCTGCAATAATACTGTAAGTCAAAACAAAGTGCATATACCATTACAATCCATACTGTATTTCAACTGTAAATTTACTGCAAAGTACTTATCACTTACCAGTGCCAGGCTTGGCTCTAGGAAATAAAATGACTAAAATAATATTTTTATGCAAAAACAATTGGTCTGAAGTTCAGTCTTTGCGTGTGTGAATTCATTTGCTGACTGAGAATGTACATCAAATGCTTAACACTGTCCCCTGATACTGCCTTACTGCTCGACCACACTACCACAAATGGAGAGTGAGGTGCTATCTAACTTTACCTCTGCCTACATTTGGGGTTCCATTGGACTCTGTGCACACTATACCTCATTTTGGTATAGTATATACAGAGCCAGCTTCCTACGGATACCGTCATAAGGATAAACCTCCCACCCAGACCACAAATCCACATCAAATGTGATGTGGGATTAATCCTCAATTTAGTAGGTAATCTTCGATAGATGAACCACAGCTGCAAATCATAGTTTGCATAAAGAACCGAGAGGCCAAGTGATTGGTGAATACCATGCTCTGCAGAAATCCAGGGACAGCATTTAGACAGAGAGGTATGGCCTCTACACAGCTAGATTTCAAGAGATGTTTGTTGAGTGAAAGGTCTTAGCTGTTGCACACCTTGATTCTGGAAAGGTTGGGAGCTGCAAGTAACGGGTAAGGGCAAATAAACATTTTGCGGACCGTTCACACTTATCTTAGAGAATAATTCCACAATTGGAGAGGCACCTTGAGATGGTGTGGAACTGAGAACGACTGAGGGGACATTTGAACACATCTACCCATGGGGGGGGGGGGGGGGGGGCAGGGTGGGAAGGGTTGTGGATGGGTTATGGTCCTGACAGTCTATTTTCTCTCAAAATTAGACATTGGGAGGGTGGTGTGTGAGAAAGTGCCATCTTTCTTGCATGGTATGCCCCCACTTTTTGCTGAATGTACTTTGAGTGTGCCCTGGACTCCTGCCAATCAGGTGCCCAGAGCCTATGTTCCTTCCCTAAAAACCTCAAACCCAAATTGGCAAACCCTGGCCACATATTAGCCTCTGGTAAATGGTACCCTAGGTACCCAGGGCCTTATTACCAGGGAAGGCCTCTAAGGGCTGCAGCACTCATTGTGCCAACCTTAGAGGCCCTGTACCCTAACACAAACACACTGCCCTTGCAGGCCGAGTGTTTGGGTACAAGACAAAACAAAGAGTCGACATGGCACACATCCCTGTGTGCCATGCCCACAACCTACACTGCCCTGGCCTACATCAGCCACCCCACTAGCTGGGTGCCCTGTGCCAGTGGTGTTGGCACAGGAGCATGGGCCCTGTGCCCCTACAGTACCCAGGTCCATTCCTGGGCACTGTAAATGCAGTGCTGCCATTTAAGAGTACATGGTGCTAAGAGCTCATCAAACACAAACTCCACAGCACCAATAATGGCAACACTGAAGACTGAGAACTTTGGTATCAAACTTCTCAGCACATTAAACCCGCACTGATGCCAGTGTGGGATTTAATGTACAAAGGACTACAGAGGGCATCTTATAGATGCCCCCTGCAACCTAACCTACAATCCACATCTGGTCTGGGAGGCTGCCTAGGCTGCCACACAGCAGACATGTTGCTGAACCCCTGGGTGGAGAGCCCCCGCTCTCCTGGGCCTGCAACAATGCACATCCTGGGCGAGGTGCTAGGTCTCCTCCCCCAGGATGGACAGGGGGAAGCTTCAAAGGCATGCCGCTTCTGTGAGCTGCTCCAGCCCACTTCCTATACCCAGCAAACTGGCCCCCACCGGTTCTAACACCCACTCTGGCGGGAAGAGTGGCCGGAATCCCCAAATTAGGACAGGGGATGTGCCAATCGCACCCCTCAGGTGGGGGAGGCGAGGTGAAGCACATCTCCGGGCGCTCGCCATCTTGAAGATGGGAGGCCCTGCCCAATCAGGACTAGGCTACTGCCCCCCTCCCACAGGAGAGTGGCAGGATAGAGGGTGTACCTGCCCTTTACCTACCTGTAAAAGCCCCTAAATCTAGTATTTAGAGGCACCCTGAACCTTCCTTCTCCAGATTCCGAAAAAGCAAAGAAGAGCAAGAAGAAAGAAGACCTGCCGTGCAGCTGCTAAGAAGAGGAAGACACCAACTGCTTAGGCCCCAGCCCTACCGGCCGGTCGACCCTCGAACCTGCTCCTGCTACATCCCGGCACCTCTTGTGGCCAGCAACCTCACAAACCCCGGAGAACCTGGCTACCTCGTGACTGAGCATCTAGGACTCCCATGAGCAGTGGCTCTGCTCAAAGCAAGTTCTAACCCCTGGCATCAGCTCGGAACCGCGAACCCTGCACACTCTGCACCCGCCAAGCCTGGCCTGTGCCGGAGTGAACAAAGACCCCGAGGACGTCCCCCCGGTGACTGTGACCCCGAATCCGGCACCCAAGGACTCACCTCGACGTTCCTGACGATGCCTGCAGCCTCAGAAACAGGTACCCCCCTAACCACGATCAACAGAGGGTAAGATTTCCCGACATCAAAAGGCACCCCTGCACCATGCGGCCCCCTGTGCCCAACTCCTGGGTACCTACCTATCCTCCAACTACCCAACTTACCTCTCGAAGTGGTGGTGGCACCTGAAGAATCTATGTCCCCGAGCTTGCAGCCTTTGTATATCCTGGAGCTTTCCCATTGAAATCCATTGAGCGCCCAAAGGCTCAAAAGCACCCTGCAACCAGCCGCCTGAGTGGCCCTGGCAGTGTAACCGCTACTCCTACCTACTTCCCCGTAGCAAGTGACCAGGAGCCCAGCTCCCACAGCCGCGTGGCCTGCTAGTCAGCAGCCACCAACCAAGGCCCCCCTGCCTCCCACAGGATAATATTGGGCCTAACTCACGCTGCACCCGGCTGCCCCTGTGCCGCGGAGGGTGTAACAACTGTACTTACCTGACCTTGGGAGACCCATGAGTCTGTGCCCAGAACCTTAACTCTGCCAGTCGAGTACTTACACAAAAGCCGATAATTTTCCTCCATAGGGTAACATCGACTGGTTTCTTCTGAAATGTCTTCTAAGTGTGGAGTTTCTAAAACTTAAAATATTCACCTAAAATCAACCGAGTAACGAAAACGAAAATACTCACCTGCTATTAGGAGACATACCAGTGCTGGATCTTGGTGCCCAGCACTGACCCTGAAAAGTACTCACAACCGTACTTACCATTAACCCAATTTTCTTCCATAGGAAATCATTGACTGTTTTCTGTGAAATTTCGTCTAAGTGTCGATTTTTGCAAACTACAAATATTCTTTAAAAATCGTACCAACTGTGAAAACGTAATTGCTTACCTGTTTTAGATAGAGGTCCCAGTACTGAGCCTAGGAGCCCAGTACTGGATTACAAAAGTAACGAGAACATACTATACCTGTAACTTGAATTTTCTCCCATAGGGCATCACTGACTGTTTTTCTATGAAATTTCTTCTAAGTGTCAACTTTTAAAATAGCAAAATATTGCCTAAAAATCATAACAGTAACTAAGTCGACTTTACTCACTTGTTTCCAAGAACTGTCCCAGGACTGAATCTAGGATCCAGTCTTGGAGTTAGAAAAGTAATCCTGAAAGTAATCTATTGCAAATAACTTTAAACTCCCATTGATCTCAATGTACTATTGTTTGAAATTGTGTTGCCTATTGCAACAACCTGTAACTATTACCTACAAAAGTCAATTGCATATTGCAAAAGTATATAACTAAAGCATCTCATTCTGAGAAAGTATATTTTAATACCTATTGTTGGTTCTAAAATAAAACAACTATTTTTTTTATATAAACCATTGGCCTAGAGTTCAGTTCTTGAGTGTGTGAGACCATTTGCTGACTGAGTGTGTACAACAAATGCTTTACACTGTCCTCTGATACTGCCTTACTGCTCGACCAAGCTACCACTTTAGAGAGTAAGGTTATATCTAACTTTAACCTCTGCCAAACCTCTGGGGACTGTGGACTCTGTACCTATTTGGGAACAGTATATACAGAGCCACTTTCTCACATGGTGTTTTAGCTCCAACCTCAGGTTTCTGTCTTCCAATAAGGCGATGGGCTCATTTCAATTTAAGTTATTTTTCTTTGAAGTGGGTTCATTTTTGGGGTGACTTGTGATAACTCACCCTGAAGCTCACTTTGCACTAGGACACAGATGGTACCTTAGCTTGTTTTTTTTCTGTTTTATTTTACTTGTGTTCTGATACGTCCTCATCTGGCCTTGACTGAACACATTGGCTTTGTCAATGCTTGTTTTATATAATTTATTTTGTATTAAAAAAAAGTATTGTTGATGAAGATGCTGGGCCTTTGTTATAAAAAAAGGCCAAAAGCAAAAATATTTTTTTGTCTCAGAAAGCACACCTTGCCAGAGTCCCAAGCACTGAGGAACTACTTTGTGTACAAATGTGCTCCATGTGAAAGAGCAGAATGACACCACTCACAGTGGAATTAGCCAATAGCTGAAGTGGGCTGTCCCATGCTGTATGCTGTTGTGGATGGAAGAAAAATGTGAATGACACAATAACAGACCAATGGCTGAAGAGGGCTGGCTGAAAGCCCCTGTAAGTAAGTGTATTATACATATAATTTTAGTAGAACCAAAAGGTTTGGCCAAAGCCAGGCCTAAAAAAAGACACTGACACGGTTAAGACTATGGGTGTTGCGCAAAAACCCTTCCAAGCATGCTTTTGGATGTCCACGAGCACACAGTGGGGCTAAAACATACTCCAGATTTACAAGACAAGACCGCAGTACGAGCCCTCCCAAAAACACAAGACAGCCAGCCGCAGAAATATGGACAGTACCAAATAGGTGGATTTTGTGTTAATGGAAGAGGTGTCCAAGCAATTCCGCAGACTATCTAACACCTGTTTTTTCTTACCTCAGTTGCAAAGTATGACCTCAGATCAGTGGGTGCTTTCCGTCATCACCTGAGGATATTGCCTCAAATTTCATTCCACACCACCCAAAATACCACTAGGACCATTCAGCATGACCCAAGAACATTGCAACCTGTTCAAGGAAGTCCGTGGGCGCTGCTCCAGAAAGGAGCAATAGAAGATGGCACCGGACAGTGAGGCAAAGCAGCGTACTGCAATACTTCTTCAATCCCCATATAGATGGAACTCTGCACCCACTTGTAGATCTCGAGACGCTAAGGGGCAGATGTATCAAAATGTCACGCAACGCAGCAAGAAACCTTGCTGCGCTGCGTGACAGGGAGAGAGCAGGAATGCGCCATATTTAACATATGGCGCGTTCCCGGCCGCTCCTTGCGGAAGCTGGATCTTTATGTAATCTACCCAAAAGAGGTATATTGTGTAGAGAGTCCAGGTATCCCTTAAGAGTGGACAGGGTTTGTTTTAACAATCCCAAAGTGCTTTTTTTGTGGTAGTGTGGTCGTGCAGCCTTAAGCTTATCAAGGAGGAGTGTTAGACATTCGTTGCATACAAAAAGTCAATAAATGACGCACACACGCTCACTAAGGAGATCAACACCAATGTAGAAAATAACAAATCTTTATATCATTTTTAGCACTAAGAACATAATAAACATACTAGCAGTTTTGAAGAAAACAGGCAAATATACTTGTATTGTCTCTAATGCGGTGATATTATCCTATAGGGAAACATTATTAGCAGTGTCTTACAGGACCAATCTTCTGGAGTTAAGGTAAGTATGGGGCAAGGTTCAAGTCAGCAGCAACAGGTCACTTGGGTATGCTCTGGGGCATCCGGGTAAAGAGGTGCTTTTCGGCATCGGGTGCCTTGTTGGTTTCAATGGTCCTGGGAAAAAGAGGCTGCAAGCTGGGGGGGGCAGTCCAGTTGAACCCACAGGGGGGCTCGGTCCTCAAGATGCTTGGCATGTAAGGACACTTAGGTCCACTTCTCAGGCTGTGGGGTTCGTGTGCAGTGGTGCTTTTAGGTGTTGGGTTTGTGCTGTGGGAGGCACTGGCAGTTGATGAGGCCTGCACAAAGAGGCTGCCGGTGGCGACTGGAAGTCCACTCCGGTCAAACCCAAGGTGGGGTTCGACTCTGGTGAATCTCAGGATCTTGCTGGCACGATTGGCCCACTTGGGCTGGGGGACACAGGTGCAGTGTTGGTGTAGGAAATTGGGTTTTTGTTGCAGGTCCGCCCCCCCACACTATTTACTTGGTAATTAATGCAACTTTGAAGTGCACTGGGTTCCTACTATCCAGGTCCCCAGTACCAGTGTTCTTTTTCCCTAAAAACTGTACATTTATTTCTTCAATTGGCAAGACCTTTAGCACCCTCTTTCGGTCCCTAGTAAATGGAACCCTTGGTACCTAGGGCCTTAGGTACTAAAGAGGGCCCCTAAGGGCTGCCGTATGAATTGTGCCACCTGAAGGGTCCCCTCACCAAGCACATGCAAGACAGTCGTTTCAGATTGCGTGTCTTGGTACAGACAAAGGTGAAAATACAACATGTCACACATCGCTGTGTGCCATGTCCCCTACCACTGTATGTAATATTTTTAAGTCACCCCTATAGCAGGCCTAAGAGCCCTAAGACAGGTTGCTGAATATTACATCTGAGGGCATACCTGCATGAGCAGATATGTCCCTGTGCTGGTCAGTCCTATTACTGCCAGTACAAGTGACCAGGGAAGCCATTTTAAAACAGGTGCTGGACACTGGTGAAAATGAGTTACCAAGCTACATGATGGCTTCACTGAAAGTAGGGATGTTTTGTTTCAAACATCTTGTATTGGTAAACCCACACTGGTGCCAGTGTCGGATTTACCAGTACATGCACCCAGAGGGCACCTTATAGGTGCCCCCTGAAAACCTACCTGCGTCTGGTGTACTTGCTAACTGGTTTCTGCCAGCCAGCCACCGGAGACACTGACTAGGGTGAGAGCCTTTTGCTCTCAGGAGACCCAAAACACCCCCTTCCACCGGATGACCTGCAGATTAGCCTCCTTGGGCCGGCAAGCTTAAAATAAGCTGCCACCTTTGGGAAGCAAATATGGTCGCCCTCACAGGAGAGGAACCCACCCTCCATCCAGAGCCCTCTTGCCACCTGGGCAGGTGGGAAAATGTACTAGTCAGGTAGGCGTGCCATCTCCAGGCTAGTACCAGCCCTAAGGTGGGCTACTGTGAAGTGGACACGATTTTTTCAGAAGTAGCCCTTTTTGTGATGGCATACTTAGGAATTCTGGGACAGGGTATTACCCACTTCCCACAGGAAGTTGTTATTTAGGGGGGGTGTAGTGACTCCAAGGGTAAGTAGCCCATTGGCTACTATCCTACACTACCCTAATGTATTTAGTGGAGTCCCTGGCACCACAGAAGCAGATCCTGATGACCTACGAAGAAAGAGGACACAAAGAGCTGCAGAAGACTGAAGAGAGCAGCTGACTTGGTCTCAGCCCAGCTGACCTGTCTGCCGATCTCAGCTTAATCTGCGCCAAACACAACTCGTCCTGCAGCTGTGGGACTCCAAAGCCCTGGGAGGACTGCCTGTCTCCAAGAAGGACTCAAGAACTCCCCTGAACAGCAGACCTGTTCTAAAGAAATCCAAAGAAGAAGACTCTGAGGCTTCCGGAAGCACCAAAACCTGACAGCTGAAGCAGCCACTGCACCAGTCCCCTCCAGCCCGACCCCTTCTGGACTCCCCGACATCATGTGCAGCCTCTGCACGCCGGCCTTCTCAACCATGACTGCTGTGGTAAGGTAAAAACAGATGCCTAAGGACATCCCTGCACCCGTCGCCCCTGGCCTTGGGGAAAAGGTCCAAATGTGTTGTTCCCCCATCCCCCTGCCAATGAGCATTGCAAGGCCGGAGCCCACTTGCTGATTCAGCCCGACTGGCTTCCTAGCCAGATCCTGCAGTCTCTTTTCACAATGACCGATCCCCACTGAAATGCATTGGGCTCCTAATGCTGATTTGCACCCTGCACCTGCCCGCCCTTGTGACGCTGGTGGTGTACTGTTGGTGCTGCCTTGGACCTTGCCCACCTTAATTCCTGGAGATTGGTCCTGTTAGGCGATGTACTGTACCTGTTTGCAGAACTTGTTCTTTCTTCTATAGGATAACATTGCAGAAATAGCGCTGTGTCCACTTTTTAAAGTGAAAAGAATTAATTTAAAAAAAAGTACTTACCTGAACGATATTTCTCTGATGCCTAAACATGCATAAACATACTTAGGCTGCTCGACCACACTACCCCCTGATAGAGCACTTTGGGGTTACATAGTAAGCCCCTGTGTACTAGTAAGGGAATCCCTGGGCTCATTATATGCTATATCAGATTTTTGATATATCACATAAAGAGCCAGCTTCCTACAGTCAGGTTTTTGGAGAGCCAGAGTCCTTGCAGTTCTTCTTGGGTGCCTGCAGGGTGCATGGGAGCAGCTCCACTACTCCACAGGAGATCCTGGTTGCTTCTTGAAGTGCTGGCAGTCCTCCCAGGCTTTTGGAGGCAGACCAGCTGCAGGACGAGTCGTCTTTGGCGCAATTGTCAGGGACAGCAGGCAGGCCGACAGGTTTGGCACCAAGTCAGTTGCTGCTCCTCAGTTCTTGCTTTTCAAGGCTCTTTGGTGTCCTTTTAAGGTTGGTAGAATCTCCTTTCCTGGTGTCACTGGATTTAGGGGCGTTAGTGGAGTGTAGGGTAATTAGCAAAGGGTCATTATGCCCCCTATATGACCACTTCCTGTGAGAAGTGGGCATAACCCTGTCCCAGATTTCCCAATTCTGCCATCATGAAGATGGCATAATTTTCCTAAAGAGGGGTACATCAGGCAGCTCACTTTAAGGGTGTGACTGGCCTGGTAGTGTGTCACACCTCCCTGCATATCTAATTTCCTGCCTGTCCTGGTGCCAAATGGGCAAAGGCGGGGGGGTGGCATTTCCCCTGTTTGGGGAAACCGTAATCGCATATCAAAGGCGGCAGAAGCCTTTGAAGCCTCCTGTCTTAATATGCTGATTACTGAGCCATTCTCCTTGGAGGAGGTGACACCACCTCCGGTCCGTGGTGGCAGGCTGGTCTACACCAGTTTGCCAGCACGCTAGTAGGTTTTCAGATGGCACCTTTAAGGTGCCCTCTGGATGTATGTAGTAATAAATCCACCACTGGAATAAATGTGGGTTTAATAATAGAAGGTGTTTGATACGAAACACCATAGATTTCAGTGAAGCCATCATGCAGCTGGGGAACTTGTTTTTTACCAGTGCCCAGCACATGTAGTTAAAATGGCTCCCTGGTCACTTGTAATATCTAAGAATTGACCCGGTCACTCCACTCCGCACGGCCCGTGTGCCCAGATTCTGCTGCTGCTGCCTTCTTGGTCTCTCTTGCTGCCGCCTCTCCTTAAGACCCCTGCTCTCCAGGCTTGCCCTCACTCTCCCGCTTCGTCTTCCCGCTCTTTCCACCCCCCCTTCCGCTCCCCGCCGCTGCTCTCCTGCAGCCCCGCCCCCTTCTCTTGGCACCCGCTCCCCATTCGCCGCCCCGCTCCCGCCTCCCAGCTGCTCCTCCCTCCCACTTGGCCATATATGGCGGGGACCGCGCGTACGCGCAGCGGGCGCGCCGATTGCGCGCCAAAGGCAAGCCCGTCCACGCCTGGACCGCGCCCAGCGCCAGAACCCCTGGACCCCGCCGGAGCCAGCCAACCCGACAGATACGACACCGCCACCCTCCACGCACTCAACACCAGCCGACAGCCAGCCTGCTACCAAGCCAACCCGAAACGCACCAACGGAGCATTCACCTGCCACGCCTGCAACTTCACCTGCACCCGATCCTGCACCGCACCCACCAAGCCAGGCTCCAGCAAAGACCACCTCAAGTGCATCTTGCTCAACACCCGCTCCATCCACAGGCACGCCGTCGAACTCTGGAACCTTCGACACAACATCACCAGACGTCGCCTTCCTCACAGAAACATGGATGAACGCCTCCTCAGCTCCCGACATCGCCATAGCCATCCCGGATGGCTACAAGATCGCCCGGAAGGACCGCGTCAACCAAGCCGGAGGAGGCATCGCCATCGTCCACAGAAACACCATCCGAATCACGACCAACTCCGACGACACTCACCGCCGCTGAACACCTTCACTTCCAGATACACACCGACCCCAAGACCACCCTCAGAGGCACCCTTGTCTACAGACCCCCGGGACCACGCACACAATTCAGCGAAGCCATCGCAGACTTCGTCAGCCCGCACGCCCTTACCTCCTCAGACTACATCCTCCTAGGAGACCTCAACTTCCACCTGGAGAACAACAATGACAGCAACACCGCCACCCTGCTGGACAACCTCGGACTCAAGCAACTGGTGAACACCCCCACCCACATCGCCAGCCACACACTTGACCCCATCTTCTCCTCCAGCAAGCACATCTCCTTCAGCCACTCCACCGGACTGCACTGGACAGACCACAGCTGCGTCCACTTCAACTTCAGGAGAACCACGACCCACAACCACCCTCAACAGGTTCCCCGCAGAAGCTGGAGCAAGATCACCGCCGACCAGCTCACCACCTCCCTCAGCCAGAACCCCCCCACCAACACGACGGACCCCAACGAAGCAGCCCGCAACCTCACACAGTGGCTCACCAACTGCGCCGATGACCTCGCACCACTGAAGAACCCCCCCAGCAGACACGGCAGCAAGAAAGCCTCCTGGTTCACCAACGACCTCACAAACTCCAAGAAAACCTGCCGTACCCTCGAGAAAGCCTGGCGCCACGACCAGACTACAGAAAACATGACAGCCCTCAAGAACGCCACCCGCAAACACCACCAACTGATCCGCACCACCAAAAGGACCACATTCAAAGAACGACTGGACAACAACTCCCACAACAGCAAGGAACTCTTCAGCATCGTCAAAGAGCTCTCCAGCCCCAGCGCCTGCAACAACGACATCACACCCTCGCAGGACCTCTGCGACTCACTCGCCTCGTCCTTTCACCGCAAGATTGCCGACATACACAACAGTTTCGGCGCACAGACCGCGCACCCTACGACCGATCCGGCGCCCCCCACCACCACCCTCCGCACCTCGACGACGGTCAGCACCGAAGATACCACCCACACGATGAACACCATCCACTCCGCCTCCCCAACCGACCCCTGCCCACACCACATCTTCAACAAAGCCGACTCCATCATCGCACCCCAACTCCAGAACATCATCAACAGCTCCTTCGCATCCGCCACCTTCCCAGAGAGCTGGAAACACGCCGAGCTCAGCGCCCTCCTGAAGAAACCCACCGTGGACCCCACGGACCTCAAGAACTTCCGCCCCATCTCGCTCTTCCCCTTTCCGGCCAAAGTCATCGAGAAGATCGTCAACAAACAACTCTCCGCCTTCCTCGAGACCAACGGATCCCTCGACCCCTCGCAGTCCGGCTTCCGAGCAAACCACAGCACCGAGACCGCCCTCATCGCAGCCACCGACGACATCAGGTCCCTGCTCGACAACGGGGAAACAGCTGCCCTCATCCTCCTGGACCTCTCGGCAGCCTTCGACACCGTATGCCACCGCACCCTGATACAGCGCCTCAGCAACATCGGAATCCAAGGAAAGGCCTTGGACTGGATCATCTCGTTCCTCGCCGGCAGAACCCAGAGAGTCTGCCTTCCCCCGTTCCGGTCCGTGGCCACCGAAGTCATCTGCGGCGTCCCGCAAGGATCCTCGCTCAGCCCCACCCTCTTCAACGTCTACATGAGCCCCCTCGCAGCCATCGCACGCCAACACAACCTCAACATCATCTCCTACGCCGACGACACCCAGCTGATCCTCTCCCTCACCAACGACCCCGCCACAGCCAGAGCCAACCTCCAGGAAGGAATGAAAGATGTCGCGGAATGGATGAAGCTCAGCCGGCTGAAACTGAACTCAGATAAGACAGAAGTCCTCATCCTGGGAACATCCCCCTCCGCCTGGGACGACTCCTGGTGGCCCCCTGCCCTGGGCTCCGCTCCAAAGCCAACAGACCATGCTCGCAACCTGGGCTTCATCCTGGACTCCTCCCTCATGACCAAGCAAGTCAACGCCGTCTTGTCATCCTGCTTCAACACCCTGCGCATGCTCCGAAAGATCTTCCAGTGGATCCCCACCGACACCAGGAAGACGGTCACCCAGGCCCTCGTCACCAGCCGACTGGACTACGGAAACACCCTCTATGCTGGAACCACAGCCAAACTACAGAAAAGACTCCAGCGCATACAGAACGCCTCTGCACGACTTATCCTGGACACCTTTGCTTCAGCCACATCTCTCCCCAGCTGAGAGACCTGAACTGGCTGCCCATCAGCAAGAGGATCACGTTCAGACTCCTCACCCACGCACACAAGGCTCTCCACGACATGGGACCCACATACCTCAACAACCGCCTCACATTCTACACACCCACCCGCCACCTCCGCTCCGCCAGCCTCGCCCTCGCCACCGTCCCGTGCATCCGCAAGACCACCGCCGGAGGAAGATCCTTCTCCTACCTGGCGGCCAAGACATGGAACTCCCTCCCCACCCACCTACGACTGACCCAGAACCATCTCTCCTTCAGGAAACAGCTCAAGACCTGGCTCCTCGAGCAGTAGCGGATCCCCCTCCCCCCAGCGCCTTGAGACCCTATGGGTGAGTAGCGCGCTCTACAAATTCATTGATCGATTGATTGACTTAGACATCGCAGGGGTGCATCTGCTCATGCAGATATTCCACATATGTGGTATAGTGCACCCTGCCAGCGGGCTGTAAGGCCTGCTGTAGGGGTGGCTTACCTACACTGCATGCAGTGTCTATAGGCATGGCACACAGCAATGTATGTAAAGTCATGTTTTCACTTTTATCTGGGCCAAGACACGCAGCCTGTAATGGCAGTCTGCTTGAGTTAGGGTGGGGTCCCTTAGGGTGGCACAATACATGCTGCAGCCCTTAGGGACCCTCTTTAGTACAATTGCATCTAATACCAGGCAAAAAGTGGGGGTGACCATGTTAACCCCTTCCATGCTGCGCAGATTCCGCCGCTGTGCTGGCGGAATCTTGCGCGGGCGGGGTCATGACGGAATGGTTCCGTCATGAGCACAGCTCAACCGTGGGTCATGACGGAACCATTCCGTCATGAGCACCGAAGGGGTTAAAAAGGGGCACTTTCCTAGTGCCAACGCAGGCAAGATTGTTTTTGTGTAGGAAGGGACACCTTACTGCACAAAAACAACCGTATGAGACTTTTTGCCTCTTTCTATGTGTGCAGCACATATTTATCCTCGTTACGCCTCCCCTGGGAAAGAGTAGCATTGTGGCGCATTCCCAGGTCCTATACCACTCATGGTAAATCTGGGAATGCAGCAAACTGCTGGTGAACAGACACCAGTGTACTGAGTGCACAGCTACTGAGAGAAACTTGTTTCAATTTGATTTGACGTTTAGACAGAATCAACATGGATTTAGACTTATTGAAACAGCAGTCTAATGAACAATCAACAATTGCTTAATGAAATAAGAACTGAACCAAAAAACGGAAGGCAACTTACTGCTGTTCGTCCGGATAGCTCACGTAGCACGTCCATTTAACCACCTGGTTTCGTTTGCTCACGTCACTCGTCTTCTCGGAGGTTTCCAGTTTGTGCAGCTTTCCGTCTGTTCGTGTCATTTGCCTTTCTGAAGGTTCCCAGCCCGTGTTGCTTTCTCGGAGCGTATTACATGTCTCATCGGTAAGTCTCTGGTCCCTCTCTTCATACAGTTTGCGCTACTCGCAGCAGTATCGTTCCATGCTTCATCCCGTTTTTTTGCTTTTTATTTTTACAGTTTGTCAGCGTAGCTGTCCATTCTCTACCTCGGTCATCGACATAGTTTCACTTGAGTTTAGCGGCACTTCATCACGTTACACAGCAGTAAGTTGCCTTCCGTTTTTTGGTTCAGTTCTTATTTCATTTTTTAATTGGCCGGTTTCTCAGACTCTCTCTTTTTACACAGCGTTCCGACGCCATTTTTCCACCTGCTGCTATCACTGTCAACCCCGCATCGTGCATTATCGTCTTTTTAATACCAGTAAGAATTTCTCTGTTGGTCTTTTCACTTTGTTCTACTTCACGGGTGACTCCTTCATTATTTTTTCGCAGCAATTTCACTCCGGTAATCTTGGGTAACTTTGCATACATTGTTCGGTTTGATAAACACTTTGGACTGGTTTTTCACCTTTAGTTTGTCAGCACTTTTAATCTCTTCATGATATTTCTGGTGAATTGCTTGTGTCTGATTTAGACCAGTTTTCTATTTCTATTTTTTGTGCCTTGATACGATGCATCTTGTTATTGCTTTAACACAAGAACTTCCAATCTACTTGTACAGCATTGGTTATTCAACGTTATTTCTTTTATTTCCTACAGCTGCCCCTGAAGAAGGGATGTGAATCATCCCGAAATGCATTGGGCTTGTTAGCTTTTAGAACTGACGATGAAGTTCACTGCCTTCGTGCAGTTTGTTACTGATTGTATCATAATGGTTTCATTTACTTTACTATTCGCAGATTGATGCTATGTTTAATTGAATTGTTGCTGTGTTTTCGACTTACTAATACAGTCATTTTGCCATAAAGCAATTGTTGATTGTTCATTAGACTGCTGTTTCAATAAGTCTAAATCCATGTTGATTCTGTCTAAACGTCAAATCAAATTGAAACAAGTTTCTCTCAGTAGCTGTGCACTCAGTACACTGGTGTCTGTTCACCAGCAGTTTGCTGTTTTAGTTGCGAGGTGGGCTTCCTCGTCTCTGGGTTGCACGCCTCATTTGCTCATTTGTATGAAATGTGACTTCTTGTTTACATTTGGTGTGCGCTAACTTACACTTTATTGTTCACAAATCTGGGAATGCACCAAAATTATTGGTTGGATGCGTGGGAACACCCCCACTCCACCCATGGAACACCTCCCTGTGACAAGGTAATGGAAGGCTGAAACTTGTGCTGACTTGCTTTACTACAGATTTGCCAAGGCATGTAGGGCCACGCAAGGTAGCCGTGCGTGGCTTGGTAAATCTCATTCTAGGTTTTGTGTCGCCATGCAGCCCCTTGAATGGGGCAAGGGCGATGCAAAACCTTTGGTAAATCTGGTGCTGAATTCATATATCACATCCAACCATTTAAAAAATGGTGACCCTGCAGGACATCCTCTCCTGGCAATGCTGCCCAATGGATTCAAATACCCACATCTGTCCTGCTCACCACCATTATTTAAGGCCTGTTCAATTAGGGTTTACGGTAAGAGGAATACATGACCAATTCAGGAGTCAATTTGGAGTCAAAACAGATCCGAGGGCATTCACAAAGCTCAGTGTCCAGCATCAACGACAGTGGTTGTAAGCAGACAATTTGATACTGGGCTGGTGGTTACTCGACCACAGGCGCAAGGGATCATCAACACGGACGCATTCTCAGTGGGTTGGACGTCAAAATCTAAGGTCAGGGGACTATGCAACACGGTCACTACCACATCAGTGTTTTGGAACTTCTGGAAATACAGCTAGCCCTGAAAGCATTCTTATCATAGATTTGTGCTTGTTCATACACACATGACTGATGTATAACATATAAAATCGTGAGGGAATGCATTTAATCCACCTTTCAAAATCAGCACAGGAGATCTGGCATTGCGCCAAAGGCCATTAAGTTCAATTACTTTCAGAACCCAGGGTAGACGATGACTTTGCGGATCTCCTCAGAGGAATCTTCAGCAGATGCTCAAATGAAAATAACATTCCCAAGAGCTCCAAAAATACTTCCACCTGTGGACCCAATGACCTGTTTGCAACAAACAAGAACGCAACATGGTAAGGCTTCTCCTCCTGGTATCCTCATCTGTGCAACAAACAAGAACGCAACATGGCAAGGCTTCACCTCCTGGTATCCTCATCTGTGCAACAAACAAGAACGCAACATGGCAAGGCTTCACCTCCCGGTATCCTCATCTGTGCAACAAACAAGAACGCAACATGGCAAGGCTTCACCTCCCGGTATCCTCATCTGTGCAACAAACAAGAACGCAACATGGCAAGGCTTCACCTCCCGGTATCCTCATCTGTGCAACAAACAAGAACGCAACATGGCAAGGCTTCACCTCCCGGTATCCTCATCTGTGCAACAAACAAGAACGCAACATGGCAAGGCTTCACCTCCCGGTATCCTCATCTGTGCAACAAACAAGAACGCAACATGGCAAGGCTTCACCTCCCGGTATCCTCATCTGTGCAACAAACAAGAACGCAACATGGTAAGGCTTCACCTCCCGGTATCCTCATCTGTGCAACAACCAAGAACGCAACATGGCAAGGATTCACCTGCCGGTATCCTCATCTGTAGTCCCTGGGAAATGCATTGTGGATGAGCTGGTCAGGGATACATACCGATTTAACCCCACTGCCACTCATCCCTTACATTATCAGGAAAATGCATCAGTCATAGATTACATTCCAATCACTTCAATGTAGACAGGACAACCATGGTACACCCTACTTCTTGACATGTCCAACCACAGACACATGAAATTGTAGCCTCATCCAGACCTACTAAGGCAGCAAAGGTCCGGACGCAGCATCCAGATCCAAAAGCATTGAACCTGGCAGCTTGGCACCAGAGGTCTTAGAATTCAGTTATTTTCAGCATCCAGAGGTGTAATGTGTGAATAAAAGCTCCCAGACATTATAGGTAACAGGAAAGGATATCATATGCCATCTACCACATTTGCAAAAGTCCGGGCGAGCTCAGGCTTTCTTGAAAATTGGCTTTTCTGGTTGCAATTACTTCCCTTTGCAGGGCTAGTGAACTGTACGTTCTAGCGGCTTGGGAACCTTTTCCTCAAGTACTCAGGAATAGGATGATCCTCAAAAAAACTCATCCTCTTGTTTCCCTCCTAAGGTAGTCTCTCCTTTTCATCTCAGACGTACTATTGACCTTTCGTTGTTGTTCTCACAGCTGCAGTGCGTAGCAGAAAGAGCACTACATACACTTGATGTCAAAGACCTTTGACTTTGCCATGCTCATCTCTGGAAAATAATATGAAGACTAAACAACTGTTGTTGCCTTTGAACACTCCCTCCTAGGCAGCCTCTTTTGAATTCAAGTTAAGTTAAGTAAAAAAAACTTTATTCGGCCACTAAAAGCAAAAACATAAAACATTTAAAAATACAATGCCTTAAAGAAGTTCCACAATACTTTTGACTGCCGCTAAATCCACTAACAGATAAAAACTCATCATTAAAAACAAACACCATATGCCGCTCTGGGAGTAAAGTGCAACAGATAAATTGCAAAAGTGATGCGACTTTAGCTTGTTAAACAGTCTGCATAGTAAGAGCATTAGACGACTGCAGCCTAGCTACTACATAAGCAACCTCTTACTAAGTCTTAATGCCCCTGTAAAGAAAACTCGCAGCCCCAAAGCAGACCATAGGAGAGGAAAGCATTTGCAAGTACAATAATGCAGGCCTAACTTGGACGAATTGGCCAGGTCTGAGCAATGGAAGGATAACATTTCTACGCAGGGGGTCATAAAATTCACAGAAAAAGGTCATATGTAGGGTGCCCTGTTCGTAGAAATTATCGCAAGGACATGGCTTTAAAGCGCCTGGCTTCGTGCAGCGTTTAGGAAAGGCTAGCAGCCAGTGTACCAGATTCATTCTGAATCTGGTTAACACGAAGCGAAGGTACACATTAGTGATAAATGATCGGTGGGGCTGCAACTGAAGACTCAGGCTCAGTAGGACATACTTCCCCACCGTGGGTTTGGCCAATTCCTTGTCCTCCCTTACCCCCTGCTACTTAGCCAAGAACAGATGTTTAATTTTCTTGATGGCCCCTGGTCCTACAGCCTGGGGTTAGCATACAAGGCAGGGCAACCTAACCACCTTGTTTGCTCCATAATGTACTTTAGTCAGGAGATACGCAAGGCCCCCTCAAGTGCAATGCAATCCACTACAAGTTGGTTCAAAGTAATGGATGGACAGGACCACATTCTCAGACAACGCAACAGGACAGCAACAGCTATAAGATCAAAGCTATAACCCCCAAGCGCCTCATGCACAACAAATGCTGGGGTTCTAGGGTGGAACAACGAGAAGCCTGCGCATAAATGTATTTTCTACTCCCTGGAAATCCCTCACATCCTTATGGTCCCAAACATCACATCCATAAATGGCCATAGGGATACATTTTTCCCTGTACACCTTTGACAGGGCGGGTACGGGCTTTGACCCCAGTCATTTTGCGAAGCCCAAAGTTGCCCCAGCTGCTCTTGCCAGAACATTCCTTTTGAGTGTTCTTTGCGCTACCCAGGTCACTCGGTCGTCAAACAGCACCCCCAGATAGGGGAAGGTTGACACTTTTGTTAATTCTGCCCCCCCTACAGTATAACTTGCACCTAGCAGCCTTCTGTGTACCTATCGTCATTGTATAGGACTTCGTAAAATTTGTGGCTAGACCAAGTGAATCCATAAAAACAGTTAAAAGTTTTTGAAGGCCTACAGCAGTCCTGGCAAACAGCACCGCATCATCTGCACACAAAAGGGCAGGGATTCATTTAGAGCCAGTTCTCTGGATGTCTTTACTACTAGACGAGAGCAGGTCTCCTAGCTTGTTAATTTAAAGTGTAAACAATAGGGGAGCCAAAATGCATCCTGTCGGACCCCTCTCCTGAATTCCCAAGAACCTGACACACTGCCATCCTCGTTAAATCTAACCGCTGCAATAGTATTGGTGTGGGCAGAGTGAAAAAAGCTACCAGGTCTGCGTCCAGGCCCAGATCCCGAAGGATCAACCACAATTTCGACTTATTTACACGGTGGAACACAGAAGTTAGGTCCATAAAGGCCATATGCAGGGAGCCCTTCTTTGCTACTGTATATTTCCCTACCACTACATGCAGGTTTATGCATTGATCAACGTCCCTTTATGTTGCCTGAAGCCATACAGTTGGTCAGAAATAACATTAAGATTACCTAGCCTACTTCGAAGTCAAGCATGGCTAGGTGGATAGTTAAGTGCATGTAAATATGGCAAGGCTAAGGCAAAATGTATGCTGCCCTCTCTATTCCAAGGGAATATTCAGCACGCAATAAAGGGGCCACCATGGCCTTCCTAGAAAGCATCCTTTTAATGGATATATGTAAAGCAGCTACTTGGTATAGCATTCATACGTTCAGCAAACTGTGTGGCTATAGATACATGCCAAGAAGCTCAAGTGAGACAAACTGTATTAAAAACAATGTTTCACACATCTTAAGTTCCTGCTCTCAAACCACTACTTTAGAGGGATAGCACTGCCGGGTACCCTGCTCAGAGTATGTAAACTACAGTCGCACATACTGCAAATGGAAAACAGTACTTGCCAGTAACTGAAGGTTTGCAGCCTGTCTTGCTGTAGAGTCATATGCACCCTGCCCAGCTTCCCTGATGCAAGCTCTTCTAACACACTTGATTATTACCATACTGTTCATCCCAAAAACTACCAGTTCACAGGCATTCTACTTATCTGCATATCCGATCAACCACTGGGGGAAAACACAATCTAAGGTAGAGTCTGTGTCCAGGCGCGTTGGGGGCTTCAAGCTGAGGTATCACGAGCCACATGAAACACCGCTTCTTTGAAGAAAAAGCACTTGTAACGATCCACGCCCAGCACTGGCAGCAAGAAGAATCAACGCGTGTGAATCTACAGCACTGCAGACTGCAAACCAGTGGTTGGAAGTAAGGAAAGCTTTTCATAAAGCTGGGCCAAGTGTCTGAAGACCTTTCACTGCTTAGTGATGTCAAGAAAGAAGACGAGCCCTGAGAACACATGCAACTTAAAGTTGGGACTGTACGCCAAGGAGCTGTGGTAGATAGCGAGCGGACATAATAACAAAAATCACAGAGTGTACAACAATGAGCTCTAAAAAGAGCAGATGAATACAATTAGGCTTTGATGACTTCCCAGAGCTAAGCCACAAGCATACTTCAAAGCAGAAGACACCAAATGAGCCAACGGAGGCAGGTAGCATGGGTTCCAAATGCAAGACGGACCACGACAGATCAGAGTGGGTTCATATATTTCTTTAATCTGCATCGTGCAAACAGACCCAGTTTTTAATGGATCCAGCTTCACAGCACTCTGGAAAAATACTGATCACATTAAAACACATAGCAGCGTTATCAATGGGCGTGAAGGCTACACACACACACACATATATAACTGGAAGACAGCAGCAGGCAGCCTTGTGCTAGTTGGAAGAGGTAGGGAGGTAGCGGCGTGGAAAGTGCTTCCTAAAAATGGGGCGGAAGCAGGCGACCTCTCCTATTGGCCTGGTACTTCCATGAAGGATACGTGGCTCTGCATGTGGCCAGGGGTTGGACCGGTCTACGAACCGTGCCAGGCTGAATGCTTCAAAGACTCAGCTTCACTTTAGAACTCATTTGCCTGCTTTTCTTAAGTTACCGGGTGCAGACACTGGTGGGCCCATGTCCGATTTTCACTTTGCACACTATGTTGTGTGGGGTCAGTATTAACCCAAAAGTCTGTGTATGATAAGTAGGTGGGTGCCAGTCATATCCATTCATGAGTGGTCTTGCAATAATGCCAAAGCCAAATTCACTTTGGTCACATTCTTTTGTCGTTTTTCTCTAAACTCACACCTCCTGTTCCCTCCCCATTTTTATCCCTCTCTTCCTTGCTTCGCTGCTTCCCAATTCCTCTTTTACCAACCACGCCCACTTTTTTTTGGTCTCCGTCTGAAAACAGGTTGTATCAGTGCCCCCTGAATATGCTCTTTTCAAGGTTGCTTCTCTGTGGTGGAATGTCATTCAAGGCTCCAAGCCAGTCTTGTGTGACCTTGGAGGTGGCTTGGAAGTCCTCAGTCTGAGGCGTGCTACCTTTTATTCTGGAATCTAAAATCTTCATATGTCCTCTATTGAATATTGTGTTGAGGCAAATGTAAAAAGCAAAACTTTACTAATCTGAGACAAAGCTGTTGAGCTTCCACAGTTAAGTGGGTGTTGCCACACACCCTAAACCCACCACAAACCCCTTGGCATGAGCCCTCGGAGTGTAACTGGGTGAGCTGCACAGGGAGGGCAGGAGAATCACAAAAGTTCATGTACATTACTCCGGTTCTGCTCCGCATCTTTTCTTCCAGCCCTCTTTGTGGCACCTTAATGCGGGCGGCTGCTCGACTCCATGTGAGCGCGCTTTCCTGGTGCCAGGGTTGCCCCGGGGCCGGCGTCTCCCTGCTCAGCGCTGCTGCGCTTGGACATTCGACCGTGCCCATTGGCCACGCCTCGCTGCCACCGGCACAGGTCCCCGCTAAGGATGTCCTGAATGTGTTGCACAATGAGGTTGATGGCAACTGTTGAAGAAATAAGGGTACAATTAGCAAGGGTGGCATGCAAGATGGGCCCATAGGAAACAGAGCCTGGCCCCTAAAAACAAAAGACAGCGAGTACAATAAGAAAGGTAAGAAAAGCTCAGGATTGACTGATGGGTGAGACAGGCACCTACGAACAAGAGATACCCAGAGAGAGAGACCAATAAGAGACGCAGCACCTATGAACAGGAGGCACCCAGAGATGTCCAATTAGAGAGGCTGATGTGTGAGACAGGCACCTGTGAGAAAGAGAAAGGTACCTATGAACAAGAGAGACCAGGGCGAGACAGACAGGTGCGACCTATGGATAAGACATTCAAGTACAAACTAAAGATGAGAGGGAGAAATCGCTGCGTTAGTTATCTTTGAGCAAAATGTAGAGGGAATGTTGTGTTAGTTAAAGGAAACTTTTATTATGGGAAAATGTATAAAATACGTGCTCTCGGAAGTAGGAAACCTTTATCAGGTTGATGCATACCTTTAGCTGCAACCTTCATGAAAGCATTTTCTTCATTTATATGCCTAAGTTAGAGAACTAGGTAGTCTTGAAAGCTGGCACAAAAGTATGCTTTCAATTCATAAAGTTACCCTTTTTTAAATGTCATACAGTCAACTCATTTTTTTCATAAAAAAGGAAAAAGTTACTTACTATTGGTACCGTTGGTTCTGATGGACTTTGTTCTCCTGCAGAGTCTTTGTCTTTTGTAATAGTTCAGATATCTGGCTTGAACCTTGGAAACCTTCTCTCATACACTTACTGCGCCAAAGCATTGGCCGACGCGCCCAGCAAAGGTGGAAGTAACTTAGATTATAAATGTACCTCTTTAATGTCTGTTCCCAGATATTTCTCACCAGCGAAGGACCAGGAACACTCCGACTTAAGTGATAGAAGGTGGACAACTAAGAACCTGGTACCCACCAGAACCAACATTACCAAAAATGAGTAACTTTTTCTTCTAGTGGGTACCATTTCCAAACCCAGCAGGGCCTGAAATATTTGGACGGGAACGCGGTCTAATGCATGGGTATTCTAAAGGTTTGAAAAAGTAGAAGGTAAACTAAATTTAGGATGAGGAGGTGGTTACAGATCTCCTGTGAAGGTTCCCCCTCGCCAAAGAAAGTTTGTATTGGCATTACAGATGTCCTGTGGGGATCCTTCTCCCCAAAAAATAAAAAAAAAAACAGGTTGGTTCGCCGCTCTGCAGCTGGTAGAATGAACCAGAATTTAAGAAACTATCCCGAAAATAGGATACCGGCATTTCTTGAAATCTGAAGCTAGCAGACACTAACCTCATTACCTTTGGTGCTGGGCTCTGACCAAGTAAAACAAATGCTGAACTTGAAGGAATGACCTATAGGGACTCCAACTGGCCCACATCCTGAACAATCCCACACAGATCAGGAGGACGAGCGCTCTCTTACATCGCCCCTTAAGCGTGCAACATCCTCCCTCTCCACAGTAGAGCCACCTGCTCTCCTACAGAATTCCACAAGAAGCCGGAGACCTGGCTTTTCAATGGACCAACCTACCATAAACGGAGCCAGGCGCACACACCTACTCAGCGCCAGGATAACCTTGCAGGTGATAGAGCGCTTTATAGATAATGCCCCAAAACCTGACACTGAGCCATGATCTGATGTCTATGTATGTTCTGAAGTCTCATCTTGTCCTGATGTCCTGTGCTGACATGATGACCTTGGTTATGTGAGTGCCAAAGCCAACATGACTTCACTGCCTTTGAGATATTCTAGCGCCTAGATTTACTATTTTTCAGGCAGTGGTGTGCTGCTTGACAAAACTGAAGAGCTACATTGTGTAAAGGACAAGCAATAGCGCAGCATTCGATTTTGTGAGAAATGCCTACCGCACCGACATCATAGGCGGGACTCGAGCTAACAATGGCTGTATGACAAGACGGTCAGGGTTGCGCAATAGTGCAAAGGTGAGCACCGTGTAGCATAAGATTTGTACTCGATGTACACTCTCCAGTACCAACGTCTATGTGTGAACAATCACACAGGGGTAAGCCATGTTAGATGAATGAGTTGGTGTAAAGCACATATTTGACACAGGTATATCAGGCAATATAATGCTCGACTCCTTGCTTGTGCCTGTTTTCACTGGGCGTTAAAATTTGTCATAAAACCAGGTCACACTTTTGTTTTGGTAGAACTGGCTCTGTGCCAACTTTTTTTTGCGGTGTTGTGACTCAGACACTCCAAGCGCAAAGTAGTTTTGGTGCTGTACAAGGATCAGCTTTCAGCCCAAAATAGCTTTTACATGTAAAGTTCATAGTTGCTCGTACTGTCACCGCTTTGCTTGTAGTAAATCCACTCCTATGTGTCTTGGTTGAACTTCTCTGTTCTTGATTAGCGGGGTCATCACATGGGCCTCTTGCCGCATAGACCAGCTGCCCACGTCTTGTGGTCGCTTCTTTGGATCGCTCACATGGGATGGTGTTCTGAATGCATCTCACTCCTCTCTTGACATCGAAGACTCCCAGCGAGACCCCGTTGTACCATGATGGGCCTCTACCATCATGGACCTCCCTTAATGATAAAGCTCATTACGGGCTGTCTAGATACCTGGCCCCGCTTTTGACCTCAATGCATAGGTAATATGGGCAGGATACTTCTAACGGACCTCCCGGAGGTATTAGCAGAAGGCCCAAGATCTTCCACTACTCCCTCAACACTGGTGGCCAAACCGGACACATTTGAAAGGGTAAGTGATCACCATAACCTAGTGATGGCGGACGTTGCCTTTCCTTAAAGATGACCCCGTATCATAGAGGAAAAAAAACCTTCTTTGACACATACCCTGCCTAGATTGAAAAAAAAAAAAGATGGAAGCCCAAAGTCCTGCACTTACCTGACAAAGAATCTTAATGTAAAGTAGAAGACAGAAAACATGTGAGGTGACAAAAATGCTTCATAAAGATCATTGCAGAGAAAATAGAATTTCTTTGATATTTATTGAAGAAGTTGTAGCCCCTCTAATATAAGGATTGTACATGAAATCTTCTCTGCTGCGGTTGTTAAAATAGAGGCAGAAAACAGGTATATGATGATTTTAAAAGTGAAAGAGAGACGGTGACAATTTACGACAAATACTGTATATTTACTCGTCTATATATTTACTACTACACCTAGGTGTCTCTCCCATCATTATTTTGCTATTCATCATTTTTGAGTGAGGCTTTACACCTAGTTGTAAACATATCCCTCCAGCACCTCAAATGATGGGGCAGGGCCTCCTACAATTTCATTTACAACTGTAAAGTCACTAGAAGTAACTTTGCCACCATATTATGTGGTCCACAAAGTTCACAAAAGTGTTCGCCACCAAAGACCTCTGCCATGAAGATGGAGCTCTTCCTCTAGAAAAGTACTGGCAAATTTAATAAAGTGTGCTTATTTTCAAAAATATGAAATATTTAAATGTATAATATAAATGGCTGTAAAATGTTTAATATTTACCTAGGTAAAATAAAATAACATTTAACAATGCATTAACTCTTCAAATTAAATGTGATTAAATCATAAAATGATTTAAATACATTTATGAAACTTTATATGGTGCGAAAAAGACCTAAAAGGGTATCTGAGCGCTTTACATAGGACTGTTATTATAGCATACAAGTAGTTTACAAAAGAACAGTTGCATGTGCTAGGATACACAAGGAAGTTTAGTACAGTTGCATACATTTATAACAACAATTATTCACCTAAACAATTCCAGCAGAAGATAAGGGACTTTAACTAGAGGGTATGTGGCAAGTGCAAACCAAAGTCAAGAACTGAAGAAAAGAGCAAGAGGGTGCCATGATGGAGTAGGCAGGATAGCAGAACTGAAGCAAAGAGCAAGAGGGAGCCATGATGGAGTAGGCAGGATAGCAGAACTGAAGCAAAGAGCAAGAGGGTGCCATGATGGAGTAGGCAGTATAGCAGAACTGAAGCAAAGAGCAAGAGGGTGCCATGATGGAGTAGGCAGGATAGCAGAACTGAAAAAAAGAGCAAGAGGGTGCCATGATGGAGTAGGCAGGATAGCAGAACGGATATCAATATGGTTGAAATTCAGGATGGAACGAGTCCCAACATGGCGGTCTTATTGCATTTAGTTTATAAGTATTAATTAGAAAAATACTCAACCTCACTACCATTTTATTTATAATATTTAGTAAACTTAGTTAAATGTTAGGGATTTCATTTCAAAACTTTACTTTTTAAAGGTTTATTATTTTGAAGTGAAGTTTATTATTAAAAATAGAAAATGATAAGAATTATATATAATTTGTAATAATTTAAAAGCACACACGCATTATATATAAATACTGAACTGGAGTAATTGAATGACTGTAGCATGAGTTCCTAGGGGTGCTCTTTGAGTTCGCCTCCTCTACTGAGTTCAGTGAGAGTGTGGCAGTGCCAGTGCTTGGCTCTGTGCGGTGCTTGACTTTCTCCAAGGCTGGGGTGGAGTCCATTGACTCCTGTTTGGATGTCTTTGGGGTGTAGTATCTTCAAAAGTGGATTTGGTTCATTGTACTTGTCTTACTATGTTCTCAGTGTATTTTGTATTGGCATGTCCCTCCTTAATTCTTTACTTATCCCTAAACCTTTGTAGTGAGGGCTGCAATTTATATACATACATTGCTAAGTTAGCATAACCGCGTTAGATGTTAGAAAGCCATCTTGCCACTTCTGCTGCTTTTGCACACGACACTGCAGTTACATGTTATTATTTGAAAAATGCCTGCTCGCCTTTTCTTCACATGAGAACTGTCTGTTGTTCACATCCCTAGCCGTGAACAGCGACCTTGGTCTGAACATTGTGTAAAGAAACAGTCTGGGTCGCTAGACAATGCATGCTTTGAGTTCAGGTTGATCGGCCCACTATTTTAGCCATAACACGCACACAGCTGCAAACACCCGAGAGTCGAGCGCTTTTAATATTGCAGGCTGCATGCTTAACACACACATTCTGAAGAAGAGCTTTTCCAGGAGCAGCGCACACCTGATCCTGTGATGTGATTCAACTAAGCTGATCTTTACGGTATGGGGTTCCCCATTCAAGCCTATAGACCTTTTATTAATAATATAATAATATTAGTTTACTAGCGAAAGGAAGGTGGCTGTATTCCACTGTCATTTGTAATAGGATCTCTCCTTTCATTTTTTATGGTATTGTAACAATGCTGATGGTTTTGATTTTAATCATTTGTCTGCTTATGTTAGCCAAAGTACTGCATCTTAGGACACGAGGTTTATAAAATAAACTCTTTAAACTTTAACGTGTCTCTATTTACTCTTGTTGTGGACTGATATGAGAATAATAACGAACAGGTATTTCTGATACCCACCATTCCTGAGAATACACTAAGTCGCTTGTTCTGGGTTGTCTATACATTGGGACCTCCGAGATAAATACGGATAACGAATGGGACACTGATGCTGGTCGGATAGGGGTTCTGGGTTCTGAGGTGAGTTTTTGGTACACCGCAATTCACTGAGGTCCTGGTTTCCTGTGCATAGTTATGTGCTTGAGCAGAATCCCTGCAACATGGCGCACCTAACGTTTGGTCTATTGTTTTGAAACGCCTTAGTAGTGCTTATATTAGTCCACGACTCCCTCACTCTTGCTTCCGTATAACGGGAGTGACGGATTTTAACCTACCTATTACTCACCTGATAGGTTCTTTCAAGTTTGATCATTAAAAAGGTTTCTTCAATTTCTGAACCCTTGTGCTACTGATTAAACTCGTTGTTGATATTCTGTGTGTCCTTATGGCGGTCGAAATTGCTGCACATAGCCGCACACCTCTGCGACGTCATTTGACGACGTATGGGGTGCCGGACGATGGGATGGCCGTTATTTTTGTGGTGAGTGCTGATGGAACCCATCCTTATGAGTTGTTCTACTCTTGGGTGACACTGCCAGCAGTGAATGCGGATGATAAAACGTTTCACTCGTATACTCACACGCGGATCCCAGCCAATTATACGCCATATCGGACGCTAAAGATCTCCCTTTCAGCCTGGCAGCATAGCATTTGGTTTAATGGCGCCCTTCCCCATGCGGTTGCACCGGCTAGAATGGGATTTACGCCTCACCCTCGCTATTTGACTATTGCGGTGCATGAGCTGCGTGCGCTCCATACAACCCTTATTTCAGCATATAGGGCTTTGGTGCAATACGTTTCACGCAACGTGCAGGTAGGCCCTGCTGTTGCGGGACTACCAGCTGGTCACCCGGCGGTTGTTATTAGTCCCGTCATAGTTAATTCGGTGATGGGCAAGCGCCCCCAAAATAAGGATAATTTTCCTTATTGGCTTGCCGAGAAATTTGACCAGCTGGAAGCAGTGTTTCCACACTCTACAGAGGTGGAGAAACACAGAATACTCACCATTAGTTTGCCGAAAGACATCATCCCTGATGTGTCATATTGTGACAACTGGGGAAAAGATCTTTGCCGCAGTCTACTCGAAGTGCTTCGGCACTCCGTCTATGGCCGTGCTGCCCTCTGTCATTAAACGTGTTCAAGATCAGCACGGACCGGAGGCGGCGGTAGAGTTGGGAATGAGGCTTGTCGGAGTATTCGACGTTGTTGCCCCCCTCGTCCTTGGTAATCTCAAGGGAGATGCGGTACAATTCCAAGTGGCAAATGGCTTAGCCCGCGTCGCTGAACTTGATAAGCCCAAAGAATTACCTAAACTTATTGCGGAAGCCTATAAAACTATTGGCCGCAGTAGTTTGGGAGTAAAACCAACTGTAATCATTCCTGACTTGATACAACAAACTAAGGTGAGTTTGTCTGGTAAAGACGATCGTCCAGCTTTTCCAAAGCAGAATTGGAGAGCAAAGAAACCGGGAAAGCAGCAACAGAAACAGGGGTCTCGTCCTGCGTCTCCCGTACAGCAGACTAGCGAACGCACTTATGATCTGCGCGATCGTACTAGTATTAAGTCGCCTGATAGATTTCAGGTTACTGAACAACGCTCTCCTCGTTCTTCACAGGAAACATCGGCCGCACAGTCCGGTAGCGGAGACCATGGTAAAGGTCGGGGTGCACAACAAGGTCGTGAACAACCCCGTCAGGCTGACGGTAAAGGCAAGCAAGACGAGTTTGCACGTCAACGTCCCCCGTTTCAAAAGAAGAAAGTTGCTGCACTGACAGCGAGGTATGCCACAGATAGTGAGAACGCAACTTCGGAACCTGACATGAGCTCTGACGCTGCTCGACAGCGCAGCGGCGGTTACAGTAGTGCAGCAATCACTGCGTCCATATCTGGAGGCGACAGCAACTGACACGTTCATTACTGTAGAAACTGCTGACACTAGAGTGGCTCCTCCTGACAGACTATATGACATAGTCCTCCTAATTGAAGGTGACATACAACGTACAATTCAAGGGATTTTTTGGGATAATCTGACTTCTTCTTATGACATTCTCCTAGCGGAGGCAGTCTGGCCCCCGGCTTTCATTTTAGATGCTCCTAGAGGGGAGGAGGTAATCCTCCCGTCCTTTGCGCACACAGTGCCAAAGGACCACCCTAAAAGGTTTGCCGAGGAGTGGGGTCTGGTGCTAGCACCGGCTTTGTATCGTACTCAGGTGGGCTGGGATAAATTGTCCCCCAGCCATGAGATTCCCTTGCAGTCTATGCCCCAGCCACAACCCCAATATCCCATGCGTCGCGAAGCCAGACTTCACGTCGCGGCAATCCTTGAACAACTGGAATATCAAGGTGTTATTGAAACTTGCGTGTCACCAATGAATAATCCTTTATTCACTGTGACGAAGCCTGATGGGTCGTACCGCCTAGTTTTGGATTACCGGCATTTAAACTCTCATTGCCGAACATGCGCGGTACAAAATACTCACAGTTCGGCTCTCGTCGATAGTCTCGTGAGAAAAAGGTTTAAAACCACACTTGACATTTCCAATGGCTTTTACAGCCATAACCTGTCCTCTATTAGCAGTCAGTGGACAGCGTTTACTTCAGGCGGCAAACAAAAACAGTTTAAAAGACTAGTCATGGGCTATAAAAACAGTCCTGGCGTCTTTGCCGCACGTGTAGTCTCTCTTTTAGAGAGCATAGATCCAGATGCGTATGTCGATGATAACTATCTCACAGATGACGAGTTTTGGCCGCATCTGTGTCGCGTTGATCGCATTACTGTTATGTTCGCAGACTTCGGTTACAAATTCAATTTTGCGAAGTCTCACATTGCAGAGTATACAGTGTTGTTCTTGGGCTACGAGCTCAACAATGAAGGTCGAGGATTGGCTCCGCACTTTCTGGAGAAGTGCGCATGCCTGCGTGCTCCTACAACACTGAAGAAATTACAGTCTTTGCTGGGCTTTCTGAATTTCGGTCGTACGTACATTCCTGATTATGCCCAGCGTATCAAGCCGCTTTATGCCTTGGTACAACCTACTTTTTCCAAATCGTGCTGGCTGCCGGAGCATTCAGCTATTTTGCAATTACTGCAAGCTGATCTTCTTGCTTCAAAATACTTACTGACACGTGATAACCGCACTAACCTGGTAATAAGAATTGTGCCAGGCGCAGTGGGTTTCACGTACTTAACGTTCAATGAGGGCGACACCGTCCCCATTGCCTACAAATCACACCTGTACACTTCGGCTGAACTACGCTTTTCCTCTGTCGAGAAAGTCCTTACGGCAGTGCAGATGGCGATTCTCAAAGAACGAGCGCTGTCGCAAGGAAAACGCATGTTGGTTGTCACACCATATCCTGCCCTTGAGGCAGTGACCAAAGCGAGTGTACCAAATTCTAAAGCTTTGCATCCTCGGTGGATACAATGGGCCACTTCCTTGACATCGCCCGATGTCACCTATATCTTTGATGCCTCATTACAGACTCAGGAGTACTTGCAGTATGAATTCGTTCATCCGGCTCCTCTGTCTTTGCGCCCGCTCGAAGATTACCATTGTGTCATTTACACTGACGGTTCTGGGCAACCGGCAACTGGATCGAAGCATGCCTATTCAGCGGCCTGCGCAATTGTGGTGGGTACTTTCGTAAATGGTGAATTCCAATCTGATGTCGTGCATATGCAGTCACTGGGTGATTGTACCGCACAGTTGGCGGAGCTTCGTGCTCTGGTGCTTGCACTAGAGTTCGCTGATCCTCGGGTCACTACTCTTATAGTAAGCGACTCGTTTTATTGTGTTCAATCTTACAACGACAATCTATATTTTTGGTCTCAAAATGAATATCGGGATTCCAAAGGTAGCACAATTAAGCATAAAATGCTTTGGGTTCGAGTGGCAGAACTTAAAGAACATCTGCCCCTCGTGAATGTTATTCACACTCTCGGTCACCAACGAGTTGGTGTCCACACTATCGGCAACAGTTTAGCTGACGAGGCAGCAAAAACAGCAGTGGCAACATATCTAGTAGCAGCAGTTACAAGATCCAAAAGTAAGATTGATGATGACATTTTGGCAGCTATTGCTGCTACAGAAACGGGAAGTAATTACCCGAGAGGTTTCCCTTCTCATTACCATTATCACTTAAGTCCTGATAAAGTCCCATTAGTGAGAATTAACGACGTTGGTGACAGATTGATTCCCAACGCGGACTGCAGACCATCGTTGATAACAGCTGCTCACGAAGGTCTGGCCTCTGCCCACGCCGGCGTTGCAGCTACTGTTTCTCTGTTACACCAACGTTACTGGTGGTGCGGTTTATATAAACAAGCCCGCGCTTATGTTCTTGATTGTGACATTTGCCAGCAGATTAAACCTTCAACTGCTGCACGCCCACCACAAACTCAGTTGTACATATCTAATAAACCGCTAGGGTGTGTTTATCTAGATCACTGCGGTCCTTTCACCTCTGATACTGCGTACAAGTACATCTTGGTTGCAGTGGATTCGTGCACATGTTTTCTGTGGGTATGGCCACAAAGGAGTGCGGATGCCCGTACTGTCATCAGGGATTTGCGTGTCTTTGTGGGAAGTTTTGCGTGTGGTACCTTTCATTCTGATCAGGGCCCTGCGTTCGCCTCTAAGGCGTACAAAGAAGCCATGAGAAATTTGGGGGTCCAAGTCAAATTTTCGTCTCCCTACCGACCTGAGGGTAATAGTGTGGTGGAGCGAATGAACCGTGACTTAAAGCAATCTTTGACAGCTAGGGTTTTAGGCACTGGCCGGAACTGGCTAGCCCATCTGTATAACGTCCAACGTGCACTTAATAATCTCCCTAGAAGGTCTCTGGGTGGGCGGACCCCATACATGATGCTCTTTGGCATACGAATGTTTGTCCCGGACCTTGATGGTCTAGACATGGTGGCGTCAGCCGCACCCTTTGACGTAGATGATCACTGTGCTGTATTGCAGACTCTACAAGAAGCCAGAGACAGTCTCGCGAAGGAACACGTGCCCTCCACATCTGATGCTGCGCTTCAGATTCCGGTAGTTGGCTGGCTACCTCGAGTTGGTGATCTGGTCCGCGAGAAGGTGGAGAACAAGAAGGAGTTCGGCCCCTCTTATCGTGCACCGGTTCCAGTGCTTGGCGTGCAGGGTACACGAACAGTCATTTTACCTCCACTTCCTAGTCGCAAGGATAACCGGTACATCTCTATTGACAATGTCAAGCTACAGCGAGTGTTCGATTCTTCTTAGTATGACTCCAGCGGTTTCTTGCCCTGCGATGCTGAGAAACTCTGTTTTGGCTCCAGCTTCTACCACCTTGTCTGATGTTGCCATCGAGATGCATACAGTTACTGGTCCTTTGTTGCTACCACCGGCTGGTGGTCTACCTGAGGATACTGAGTATGCTTATCCTGCAGATGTACCATTGCCTGTTTACAATCCACGCTTCTCCTTTGATACTAACTCAATGACTTCCAATGCCCCATCAAAAGTTTCTATTTTTGCTGTCTGGTTTAAAAGACATTTTTTAATTCCCCCTTGGACTTACATTTGGCTGGTGCTCGTATGTATTTTTTTGTTCATGTCCATTGGATTTGTGGTGGTATTTTTTCGTCTTGTGAATGGACACTACCTAAAAGAAAGATCTACAATTAGACTAATTGATGGAACCTTGGCCCCCCACTCCTCATCACACATCATGAAAAGGGACCAGATTTTTGTGAATATTACTGCCTGGTCTGTGTTGAATGGGATTGCGTGGGATGCTGTTAAATTTCAAATTCATGGACCCACTGAAGTTATCAATGTGCCAAATGTATTTTGTGTTTCTATGGGTGATGTAGTTAAGCAAAGCATCCGCTCAGATGATTGGGATGTTCAAGCCATAGAAGCACTGTTTTCTGATTTGAAATATTATGCTGCGTTTGATGCTGAGGATTTGTATTTAGATACTGCTAATTATGATGAGCAGTTTTGCTATCAACATTATGGCAATCATTTCCTTCATAAAGCCAATAGGTTTAGAAATTTTGTAAATTACACGCAATGGGAACACTGTCCAGCGCCTAGGCTGGGCAGCTCCACCACATAAGTGAACAAATTCACATATTTTTCTGATTTCAGTGTTTCAAATCCTGCCTCCTTTTATTTTAAAGTGGCAGCTGAGTATGCCTCGAAAGTTAGGCTTACACACATGAAATTGTTATATTCCAAATCCTTCATGGATGATTTGGCAATAAAAGGTTATGATCTGTGGAGAGCTACTATTGATCTTAAATCGGTTTGGGGTTCTAAACCGTGGCAGGTACAAGGAACAGAAGCTTTGCATCGTGCCTGCCTCATCCCGAACCACATGTTGTTTTTGAATTCAACGATTTTTCAGACCACCTGCTTTGGATTGGCTACTTCTAAAAAATTAAATTCTCCCTCTACTCCGGATCTGGGTGCTTATCCTAATTGGGATAATCATACAGATCTGTCCCTTGATGCATTGCAGTCGTACGTTTCTAACACATCCTTCAATATTTCCAAATTAAATCCGGAAGGATGGTTAATATGGCAAACAAGCTCAGATTCCTGTCAACATCGTTTTCTGGATTTAAATCCGGGGTATACGAAGGTTCGTGTGGACCCCCGTTTTGAATCATCTCATACTGTAACTACCTACTCTGTAGGGAAGTTATGCCAATCTTGGCTGCAACATTCCACCTTGGCATCTGTTAAACTTTATTTATCCAAATTACATGACGAAATAGATTTGAATGATTTTGTTAAGGGTCCTGCAGGTGGCAGGTCCAAAAGATGGGTATATGCTGTTTATAACGAAGTTAGGAAGTTATCACAAATTGAAGCTGCTTCCAGATTACGGGCTATTGATCAAGCCAATATGGAAAAAGTATTGGCTGGTATAGATAATAGCATTAACTCCCTTTCTTCCAGAATTTACACGTTACATAATATCGTTTCATCTGTTGTTGACATTGTGCAGGATGATATGTCTGTTTTATATCATGGTCAAAATCAATTGCGTTCTATAATGCAATTTGCATAGACATTACAAACGTTAAAGGCTGGGAAAGTCCCTTGGGACTATATGAATATTTCATCTTTATTCCTTCCTTTTAATCTAACTGCAAAACAACAGTTCATGTCCATGAAAGATGCAACATACTCATTGCTGCACATTGAGAAGTTAGAACCTTTGCCTTTCTCTGTGGCCGAATTGAACTCCGCTGTGTGGCTTATCCATGGGTTAATTACATTACCATTTCCCCTGTTTAAGTTCAGTTCTTGCATGAAACATTATGTGCTGGGCAGATATGAACAACTAGGTACTGCCTTCCTGCATGAAGTTTGGTCACTCCCATTCACATACAGGTGCGTGAGAGACGGTAAAGAGGTCTACTTAAAAGGTGAAGAGTGCACTTCCACTCCGGATCACTCTGTAGTATGTCGGCACATTCAATTGCATGGTGCATGCAATGTGCACGCTCCTAATTTAGCTTGCAACCTGAAAGGGATTCCAGTGCCAGCTATTGCACCATCATTCACGCTGTTGGCTAACTAATTTATTTGCTCTTAAATAATGAAGCTTGCTGTGGGATGTTAGTGGGAATTCCCTACATAGTGACTGTACCACAGAGAGTAGTCTGCTGTAACAACGTCCTTTTCCCACCCCCGCATGGGCGGCTGGATGTATCCATCTGGCCTTCCATTCCAACCTTGAAAGCAGAGTTCAACAAGATGAGCAGAATAAGGTCTCAAAAAGAAGTCGCGTTGACTTCTTCCCAGGAAACATTTGTCCTTCATGTAGCAAACACGCGCACCGAGGTGCAAGCGCTTTTGAATACTGATCTCCCACTTCATTTTGGTGCCCTGATTCAGACTATCTTTAATGCCTCGTCAACAAGTGGCCTGGCCCATTTTTTCAAAATTGTGGGCTCCGGCCTCGTGACCTCCTTCCAAACTATTTTTGGTGTGACCCTGGCATTTTTTCATTCTATTTTTTCCAGCGTCTTTGGAGGTCACCCGTTGATTCTCGCCCTCGTGGCTGGGGTGCTGTTGTTGGTCTGCTTACTACGCAATGGCTGCACAGTTTGTGTCACACGAGAGCCTGTACCGGCTGCTCCATCTTCGTAACCGGATGCTTGAATACTATGGAACACTACCACTGGCAACCCTGAGCTTAGCATATGGATTGTCCTTCCGGTTTTCCTACTTTACATGCGTACAACCTGTCTTTCATTGCCTAGAATGCCCATTCCAATGGGCTCTGGATTTGTGCTTGTCAAACTCGGTGTCTCCCGCCCCGGATTATGATCGACTAATGAGTCCCTTAGTGGCTCATGAGTTGGACTGTTCTGGTGTCAGGATTATGGCCTGTGGAGCGGCACATGGAGTCCTGGGGAATTGGGACATCGGTACGGCTGCAGATGACTTCCTGGCAAGAAGTTATCTTGAAGAACACGCCAGTTGTCCTCTGATGGTACTAGAGGCTCCAGTTGTCGAAGAACATGTGTGTTCATTCCCCTTACTGAACTGGATGGCAGACAATTTTGCAGGACGTTCCAATGATTTCCTTTTGGAAGCTGTTGCTACTTACTGTGCTTATACGTTGATGGATTAACTTGGATGTCGTCCAACATTCCTTTGCACGAACTTTTAATTTTTTATTCGACATCCATCCATAATTTTTTTCCCCTTTTTATGTTTTTTTTTTCTCTTCGAACCTTCACTGCCTTTATATGGATTTCCAATTTGTGCTCTTAGTTCCGTTCTATCGAACTTGAACTCTGCGTTCCTTAATTGTACCCCTATTAGTTAGTGGTCCGATCAAGGGGGGGGGGTGTAGTGAGGGCTGCAATTTATATACATACATTGCTAAGTTAGCATAACCGCGTTAGATGTTAGAAAGCCATCTGGCCACTTCTGCTGCTTTTGCACACGACACTGCAGTTGCATGTTATTATTTGAAAAATGCCTGCTCGCCTTTTCTTCACATGAGAACTGTTGTTTGTTCACATCCCTAGCCGTGAACAGCAACCTTGGTCTGAACATTATGTAAAGAAACAGTCTGGGTTGCTAGACAATGCATGTTTTTGAGTTCAGGTTGATCGGCCCACTATTTTAGCCATAACACGCACACAGCTGCAAATACCTGAGAGTCGAGCGCTTTTAATATTGCAGGCTGCATGCTTAACACACACATTCTGAAGAAGAGCTTTTATGGTATTGTAACAATGCTGATGGTTTTGATTTTAATCATTTGTCTGCTTATGTTAGCCAAAGTACTGCATCTTAGGACACGAGGTTTATAAAATAAACTCTTTAAACTTTACCGTGTCTCTGTTTACTCTTGTTGTGGACTGATATGAGAATAATAACGAACAGGTATTTCTGATTCCCACCATTCCTGAGAATACACTAAGTCGCTTGTTCTGGGTTGTCTATACATTGGGACCTCCGAGATAAATACGGATAACGAATGGGACACTGATGCTGGTCGGATAGGGGTTCTGGGTTCTGAGGTGAGTTTTTGGTACACCGCAATTCACTGAGGTCCTGGTTTCCTGCGCATAGTTCTGTGCATGAGCAGAATCCCTGCAACACCTTTACCATTAGTAGTAAGTGTGTTCCGACCCCTCCCCATCGACCCGCCCTCGTTTGCCTCAAAGTCCCTCCGCACAGAAGAGACGGGCGAGACGGAGCTCTCCGGCCAAAGGCTCTTGAATTGCATATTTGTGGTTTAGGGTCAGCAGCACTTGATCTACAGCACAATAACGTTTGTGAATCAAGATGATTATGTTTGCAGCATTTGCTGCTGTAGCTCACGTTGTTTACACTGCTGCCATCTAGTGTTGGGTGCAGACATTGCAAGTTGTTTTTCTTTCAAGCACAGGCAATAAAATAATCCTGGTCAGAACAATATAGGGTCTGTTACTTCTATCTCCTGGAAAACCTCAGGGAATAGTCCTGTTCGGCTTGCCAAGCTCTCAAGTGCCCTAAGACCATCCGGGTGAAAAGAAAAGGAGGATGGGCACACCATATAATTCAGTGCCAGGGCTGGACCAAGCCATCCTTCGCAGAAGATGGAGAAGGAACACACTCAGGGGGTGGCAGGGGAAGGGGGATGTGCAGAGTCCAGAAAATGTCTCCTCCAATGACTCCGGCTTCTGAGAAAATCCTTCTGTCAGTGCCCAGTGAACCCACAGCAAGGCTCAAAGAGCACATCTCGGCTTCCCCAGTGAACCCCACACCAAGGCTCAAAGAGCACATCTCGGCTTCCCCAGAGAACCCACAGCAAGGCTCAAAGAGCACCTCTCGGCTCCCCAGAGAAGCCCTTTCCAGGATGCTGCCATGAGCCTCCATTACGAGACCTCACTGCACAGACGTATGTGGACGGCTCGAAGCGATGACTCCTGTGGACATTCAATACCTCTCACTTCGGATACATTGACGCTCTTGGACATGTTTTAGGGTCCGTTCGAGGGATCGTTTCCACTTCTCCCTATCTGGCTAGTATATGGAGTCGATCTTGCAGAATCGTGCAGCTGTGCTCTGCTAGGCTCTCTGCCTATCACCTATTGAAACAATCACCACCATTGTGCTAAGTCTTTACTATTTGTATTATCTCGCTAACATGTGATCAGACATATAATAATCTGTCGTCCTGATGATGATCCTTTATGTCTAATGGGTCGAACCCTTTGACCATTTTGTGCCTGTTCCATGGGTACACAGGGTTTTGTTTTATGAACCAGTGACCTTTACATTGTAGATTACTAATGTTCATCTGATGTTTTGTGCCTGTTCCATGGGTACATAGGGTTTTGTTTTATGAACCAGTGACCTTGACATTGTATATTACGAATGTTCACCTGATGTTTTGTGCCTGTTCCATGGGTACATAGGGTTTTGTTTTATGAACCAGTGACCTTGACATTGTAGATTACGAATGTTCACCTGATGTTTTGTGCCTGTTCCATGGGTACACAGGGTTTTGTTTTATGAACCAGTGACCTTGACATTGTAGATTACTAATGTTCACCTGAGGTTTTGTGGCTGTTCTATGGGTACACAGGGTTTTGTTTTATGAACCAGCGACCTTGACATTGTAGATTACGAATGTTCACCTGATGTTTTTTGCCTGTTCCATGGGTACACAGGGTTTTGTTTTATGAACCAGTGACCTTGACATTGTAGATTACTAATGTTCACCTGAGGTTTTGTGGCTGTTCTATGGGTACACAGGGTTTTGTTTTATGAACCAGCGACCTTGACATTGTAGATTACGAATGTTCACCTGATGTTTTTTGCCTGTTCCATGGGTACACAGGGTTTTGTTTTATGAACCAGTGACCTTGTAGATTACTAATGTTCACCTGATGTTTTGTGCCTGTTCCATGGGTACACAGGGTTTTGTTTTATGAACCAGAGACCTTGACATTGTAGATTACGAATGTTCACCTGATGTTTTGTGCCTGTTTCTTTGGTTTTGCTTATTTCACGTGGTTAAGTTGATAATAAAATGCCTTTGATATATTCTTTGTAATCATTCCTGGGTATTATATTGTTGGTCCCCAGAGTATGGTTTTGCTAAGTGCTTCCTTAGGGACCTTTGTTACAGAAGCGCCCCAGCTTCAGGGCAAAGAACAGCCTTGAGGGAGACATAACTCAAGCACAATCTTGGCCCCAAACAACAGGGACCTGACCTTTGACATCAAAAGACTCCATCTCAGCCCTGAGAATCCAAACTGCCCGCCTCCGAGCAGAGGTCGACTCCATAGTCAACCTCAGTATTTACCTGTCTTGATGCAGAGTGGCCCCCGGCAGTGCAAGACGAGCAGCTTGAAGGGGGGCAGAAGAAACTCTATAGACACTGCAATACAACACGTTTTAGCTTGTCCACCACATCCAAAACCAACAGACCACCCTCACCCCAAGAAACAGCAACTTATATTAAAGGAGGCAATTTCTGAAGGGCTCAGAATGTTTGCAGGCCATAAAAAAACGTTGGCCTAAGGAGCAAATCCCAACACCAACACAGTCACCTGCGCCGTCCCAATATCCTTCACACTCTGCGCAAACAAATACAGAGCAACGTATCTTCCAGACCCCTAGGAAGAGCCCTTTCGGATTAGACCACAGAGATTACGCTTGGATAATTACAATGTTAATTCCCCAAGATGACCCCTCTTTAGAACAGCACCCAGCCAGGCCATCTCATCGGATGATACCACCACCTCCCACATAGTAATCCAGCATACAGCGGACTATCACACAGTCAACCTCCATGAAGCCAAAGGAAGGAAGAGGAGCACATCAGGAAGCTTTCGAAAGCAGAGCAATCAGTACTGGACGTGCAAATGCTCCGAAGCATGAAAACCAGGGATGTCACACCACAGGTCATGAAAAGTATGAACCGGCGCCGTAGGGTCCCATATACGTCATGGTCCACATTTCACATGATTCATTGGTTGTTTTAAGCAGATAGCAAAAGGGTCTTCGTCTTGTGCTTGGGGATGCCCCTCTGCCTGACAATGGCAAAAGGCTAGCTGTAGGTGCTGCCACACAATGGAGCATAGCCAACTCGGTTAGGCTACTGTCTCACAACAGGTACCACTGGGAAAGATGGAACAGCTTGTAAAACATGTTCTGGGTGCATACAAGAAGCACAGAAAGGAGCTCATCGAGGAGGGGAAGATGACTTCCAACGCCAACATCAGGTGTGCCCTTGATGCAGCGGACACCCTCCTGAGAAACGAACACTAGATTTCACACCTAGCTAAGAGTCCCAGAATTCTAACCAGAAATCCAGCAATGCTTTAGAAGCATGCCTTGTGATGGGGTGGGCTCAGTGCTTGAGAAGATCAAAAGACCAACACAGCAGAAGTAATGGGGCTTTCAAAACCCAGCCTGCAAGGTCATGGTTTTGGATGTAAAAAGCGTAAAGCGGAGCCACGTCTGCAGCTGCCTCACAACATCCAACTGTAATAATCCTTTCAATAACATCAGTCATCCAAGTCTTAACCTAGAGGAGGCTTCCTGTGCAACAGCCATGGTAAGGCTAGAGGTACCTGAAGAAATGGCACCAAGCACTGATCTCCCCCACATTTCTCCGGATCACACAACGCGTCAGGGGACGAATAAGGCTGTATCTTCCATTCTTGTGAAGAATCTTTCCATCGTCACCCACGGCTACTGTCTGGAGTTTCATACCAGACCACCCAACATTTTATCCCTACGCTAAAGCATCGACCCAGAGTACTGGCGTTGCTTCAAAAGGAAGCACAGATCCAGCTTCACCACACCAGTGGGAACAAGGCATTTACTGTCTATACTTTCTAATTCCAAAGTAAGACGGGCGCTGAGGCCAATATTGTACCTCCGGTTGCTTAACATCTACTTTCTGAGCATTTCAAAATAACAACTACAAGAAGACATTCTGCTGCTCTGTGCCAGGGAACACATGTAGATCCTCTAACTACTACTCAACATCTACTTGCATCCACCAGGCCTACCACCAGTATCATAGGTTTTTGGTAAGTGGAAAGCATTATCAGTTCAAAGTACAATCCTCTGAGGTCACAACAGCTCCACAAGTGTTCACAAAATGATGGGTAGTGGTTACAACGCAATGTCACCACAATGCTATTCAGGTATTTTAATACCTCATTGTTAGACCTGTCAGCCCTTTGGGTGGTCCCTCCTCATCATTATTTATTTTGTCCCACTTTTGCCTCAAACCCTGTTAGTATTTTTCCTTTTTGGGAACCACCAGACTTTTTAGTATTGATGCAGATTCAGGGAGCCATTTTATCTACCCCTGGAACTTCTGTCTGAGGGCCTGGAGCACAAAATGGAGGCCACCTGTGACATCATCAGAACCCACTGGAACCTACTAGAACCTTCTGCAACATTCTGGAACCCTGTGACAGTTGGAGGCGGTTTAGAATGTTGGGAAGCTAAGTCAGAGTTGGCAGTTGGAGCTGGCAGTTGGCACCTGACTGGTGAAGAGAGAGCAGCAGAAACCTGAAGGAGGAAGGAGTGAGGCAGCAGGGGTGGAAACTTGTGCCTGGAGTGGGGTCCATAAACCCACCCTTGATACTAGTCCCTGCTGACTGAGCCCAGCCTGGAGCCCTGTCTGGGAAAAAGCAAGAAAAACCATCTTAAGGACCTGGACAGCAGGAACAGGCCTTAAAAGTAAAGAACAGCAAGTTCCTGACCTGACTGGTAACTTCTTGAAGTCCGACGTCGAGAAGCCTGGAGCCCGAGGTGGAGAAGCGGCGCTGACTGGAAAGCAGACGTCGTACCCGGAGCCGCCAGAGGTCGAGAGAGGGCGCCGACGGAGGTCGTGGAGAGTACCAGAGGTCGAGGAGGAAGTCACCTGAGGTCGAGTGTGCGGCGTCGACGGGGGAGTGAAGTCCGCCCTCCGGAGTCGCCGGAGACCGAGGTGAAGCGTGCCGGAGGTCGGGAGTGGAGGTCGCACTCCGGAGTCGCCGGAACCTGAAGAGAATCGTGCCGGAGGTCGGGAGTGGAGGTCGCACTCCGGAGTCGCCGGAACCCGAGGAAAGGAGCACCGGAGGTCGGGAGTGGAGATCGCACTCCGGAGCCGCCGGAAGTCGACATCGAGCCAAGACTGCCAGACGTCATCGAACCGGAGGTCGACATCGAGCTGAGGCCGCCGACATCGAACCGGAGCCGCCCGAAGTCGACATCGAGCCCAGACCGCCCGACGTCATCGAATCGGAGCCGACATCGAACCGAGGCCGCCGACATCGAACCGGAACTGCCTCCCGGCGTAGACAAGAACTGTCATTGAGCCGAGGCCGCCGACATCGAACCGGAACCGCCTCACGGCGTCGACACGACTCCAGCGGCGTCGGAACTTCATAAAAAGGGCAGTAAGTGGAATAGAGGGCGCCTAAGGCCCTGTGAAGCCCTAAGAGACCATCCTAGAGGCTAGAGAGGTGCTGGAACCAGCTTGATAGTGCCAGGGGTGAGCTGAGACTAATACAGAGGGGTTGTGTAGTGTGGGAGAGCCAGATCTCTAGATTCCCCCTTGATCTACCTCAGTTTAGGCCTCAGCCTTGTCCAAGCCAGGGAGTATACCCCTCAGGCCATCCAAATCTCTACCAGCTGGGATTGGGTCAAATCATCCCATAGTACCTCAGGAATGTGAACTGATTTTCAAGTGTCACTGTTGGCTTTTATTATTTATTAAGAGCACTGTATTTATTGTATTCATCCTATTTATGGCCGCACAGTATTTATTGCCTCACAGTATTTATTGTTTCACAGTATTTATTGTCGCACAGTATTTATTGTCGCACAGTATTTATTGTCGCACAGTATTTATTGCCTCATAATATTTAATTGCCTTTTATGTAATGCACTTATATTTATGCCTTGAATATTTATGATCTATCTTAGTTATTGAATCGTTGAAGTATTATTTATTTGACTTACCCTTCCACAGGAAAAGCCTTGTGTACTGTGATTGTATTATTATTTATTTAATCAGCAACTAAGAGAAAAGAAGATAAAGAGATATATTTTCAGTATAATTTTTAAGGTGTAGTGTCGTTTTTGGAACGGATGCACGCATGGTTATTGTGTGGGTATGACGTATGCTTAGCACGGTGCCTGATCCCTGACCACTCGAGCCAAGCTACCACAGTGTATGTCTGGGAGAACACCACCACCCTTCCCGGTGTGGGAGTGTTTTTCTAACATAAATGGTGTTCAGCGGTGGGATAGAGCTGTGCCTACGTATACTCGACAATAACTGTGGGTAGTCCATAGGCCTACACCGGGAGTTTTCTCAAAGCGGCCTTCCTAATTGTGAGTTTTTGTTTTTCCAAATTTACTCTGGTGGTGGGAGGAGGTATTATAAAAGGTACCCCCCTGCATAGCTTCTGCAAATAACTGTCCTCTGACCTGAGTGGGCAAGATGGAGTTTGTACTGGAGAATTTAGAAACGTACACTGTGGCCCAACTCAGGGAGTTTTGTCAGCGGGAGGGGGTGTATTGTCCCCCAGGAGCAAAGAAGGGTGCACTCCAAACCAGCTTAAGGGCTTGGGGGGAGGCACGACGAGAAAGCAAGGCTGAGGAGGAGGACAGGGATAGAGAGCCCGACAGTGAGGGAGCTGGTTTGTACCAACCTGAGGTGGGGAACCTGTTAGCGGGGCCCAGGACACTTTCCAGGAAGGGCAGCAGTGCCTCTAGCGGTGGCTTGTCTGAAGTGGAGTTAACAGACCAGAGGGAGAAAAGACAGCTCACATGGGACTTAGCAAGGCTGGAGAAAGAGAAGGAGGAACAGAGGATGGCTCATGAGTTAAGGCTGAAAGAGATAGATCTTCAGATCCTAAGAGTCAGGGCACACCCTGTTCCTAATGGTGGCAGCGAAGAAAGAGAGTTCACCAGGGAACCCAAACCCTACTTGCCGAAGGACATAGTAGCTAGCTATGGGGCGGGTGACGATATCGCCAAGTGGCTAGCGGCCTATGAGGTCTCGTTAAGGGCCCATGGGGTTCCAGAGAAGTACTGGGGAGGGGGATTGTACAGGTACATGCCTCCAGCTGGTAGGGATGCATTATTGGCCCTAGAGCAGGATGAGCAGACCCACTACCCCACCATGAAAGTGGCGCTCATACGAAAGTTTGGACTAACACCCGAGAAATACAGGCAGAAGTTCCGGGGTAGCCACAAACTGGGCACACAGAATTGGGTGGACTTCCTGGATTATGCAAAGAAGGCATTAGAGGGTTGGATTCAGGGCAGTGAAGTGAGGAACTACGAGGGGTTGTTTGATTTAGTATTGAAGGAACACCTGCTCGAAAAAGGTTTCCCTGAACTGCGTCAACACCTGGTGGATAGCAAGCTGACCAATCCCCGGAAGCTTGCTGAGGAGGCGGACATTTGGGCTAGTACCCGGGTGTCCACAAGGGGGACTGGAGGGGATACTCAAAGGCCGGACAGGGCGCCCCCCAGAAGAAAGAGGGAGGGGAAAAGAAAAAGGAGTTCTCCAAAGGCCCCCAAAATAATTTCCAAGGTAAGGGAACAGGATTCACCCCTAGGGCTAACCCACCCAGAAACCCTAATCCTGGCCAGAGTCAGCAGCCAAGGGTTGTCCATTGCTTCGAGTGCGGTGGCGTTGGACACCATAAGGGAGATGCGAAGTGCCCGAAACGACCACCCCCTCCCATTGGAGGAAAGGCCCCCGGAGTAGCTAGTGTAGTGCTCGGGGAGGAGATGCCTTTAATTAAGGGAAGGGAGTGGGCGGGTGTCACTTTAGTGTCCCTGGGAGAACGGGAGATGGATCCTAAGATTCAGGTGCCCGCAAATACTACAAAGTATGGGCAGTGGGTCACCATCAACGGCCAAAGAGGGGAGGCTCTGAGAGACACAGGAGCCAGTATGACTATGGTGCGTAGCCAACTGGTGTCTCCAGAGCAGGTGATTCCCGATGTACTCCACCCTGCCGCGATGGCTGACGGCAGAATGGGCCACTATCCGGTGGCCGAGGTTCCCTTTGAATGAAAAGGGGTTGCAGGTTCACTTCGAGTTGCCGTAAGCCCTGCCGTGCCAGTCGATTGTCTGCTGGGGAATGACATGGAGCACAACGCTTGGAAAGAGGTGGAATACCGGACTCACACTGAGATGCTGGGTACACCTGACTGGGCCTGTGTGAGCACAAGGTCCGCGACTACCCGGAGAGGGAGTTCGTTCAGGCTGGAGCCTGGAACAAAGGCCCAGCCAGCTGCCGATCAAGGGAAGAACCGAGGACAGGAGGAGCCTGCCTCGGCGTCCACACCCCGTAGGACGGATAGGCCACCGGAGGTGGTGGACCAGGAGTCTGCGGTGGGGGATGTCACCGAACTGGAGGACCTACCCATCCCGGCCGAGTGGCACGTGGAGGGAGGCCCGTCCAGGGAGGAATTCTGCCAGGGCCAGGAGGAGTGCCCTACCCTTGAGGGACTGAGGCGACAGGCCAAAGCCCAGGCAGCAGGGAACGTTGAAGGGAACTACAGTGTTTACTGGGAGGATGGCCTTCTCTACAGTGAACCCAAGGCACCCCTACATGGATCGTCACGAGCCTTGGTAGTCCCTCAACGTTATCGAGCCTTCCTACTGGAGTTGGCTCACGAGATCCCATTGGCAGGACACCTGGGGCAAGACAAGACCTTTGCCCGTCTTGTCCCACACTTTTATTGGCCTCAAATGAAAGTGTCGTCCGACACCTACTGCCGGACATGTGTGTCTTGCCAAGCCAGTGGGAAAACAGGGGTGAAGCTGAAAGCTCCCCTGGAACCACTTCCTGTCGTTAGCACCCCCTTTGAAAGGGTGGGCATCGACATTGTGGGTCCGTTAGATCCGCCTACTACAGCTGGTCACAGGTTTATCCTGGTTCTGGTGGATCATGCCACACGGTACCCAGAGGCAATACCTCTGAGGACCATAACAGCACCTGTTGTGGCTAGGGCCCTGATGGGAATCTTTACCCGAGTGGGTTTTCCCAAGGAAGTTGTGTCCGACAGGGGGACCAACTTCATGTCAGCGTACATGCGGGCCATGTGGAAGGAGTGTGGAGTGACCTACCGGTTCACAACTCCTTACCACCCCCAGACCAATGGTCTGGTGGAGAGGTTTAACAAAACCTTGAAAGGCATGATCAGAAGTCTGCCTGAAAGCCTGCGGAGGAAATGGGACGACCTCCTACCCTGTCTATTATTTTCCTACAGGGAAGTGCCACAGAAGGGAGTGGGCTTCAGCCCCTTCGAGCTTTTGTATGGGCACCCTGTGCGTGGACCTCTCAGCCTGGTGAGAGACGGATGGGAAAGAACTCCCAGAAAGCTTCCCCAGGACGTGGTGAGCTACATGCTGGCCTTCCGGAGCCAAATGGCTAAGTTGTGGAAGCAAGCTTCTGACAACTTGGAAGCCAGCCAAGCTGTGATGAAGGCGTGGTATGACCACAATGCTCATCCGGTGGAGTTGGAGCCTGGCCAGAAGGTGTGGGTGATCGAACCAGGAGAGCTTAGCGCCCTCCAGGATCGCTGGTCAGGACCCTTTGAGGTATTGGAGAAGAAGGGTAAGGCTACCTATTTGGTGGATCTTAAGACCCCTCGTCAGCCCCTACGGGTGCTGCATGCCAACCGCCTCAAACCCCACCACGAGAGGCCCAAAGTCATTTTGATGATGGTGACTGACAGAGCAGAGGACGTAGAAAGCGAGCCTCTCCCCGATTTGTTTGCGTCTCAAGAGAAGGATGGGTCGGTGGAGGGAGTGATTCTCTCCCCATCTCTAACTCCTGAACAGCGGGAGGACTGCCGCCAGGTCCTGGGACAGTACTCTTCGTTGTTCTCCCTTGTTCCGGGTAGGACTCACCTGTGCGTCCATGATGTGGACACAGGAGACAGCCCACCTGTGAAGTCCAAGATCTACCGGATGTCAGACAAGGTGAAGGCCAGCATTCACAGTGAAGTCACTAAGATGCTGGAGCTAGGAGTGATCGAACCTTCTAGCAGCCCCTGGTCCAGTCCGGTGGTACTAGTACCAAAAGCTGCACCACCGGGTGCCCAACCGGAACTGAGGTTCTGTGTGGACTACCGGGGACTGAACTCAGTGACCAAAACTGATGCTCATCCGATCCCTAGGGCGGATGAATTGATTGACCGGCTGGGAGCTGCCCAATATCTAAGTACCTTTGACCTTACTTCGGGGTACTGGCAGATCTCTCTGACTGATGGAGCAAGGGAAAGGTCAGCCTTCTCCACGCCCAATGGCCAATACCAGTTCTGTGTGATGCCCTTTGGGCTCAAGAACGCACCTGCCACGTTTCAGCGTCTGGTGAACCAGATCCTCACTGGAATGGAGAGTTTCTCTGCTGCTTATCTGGATGACATAGCCGTCTTGAATAACAGCTGGGAGGATCACTTGCGTCACCTGCAAGCTGTTCTCCAGGCCCTGAGACAAGCTGGTTTAACGATCAAGGCCAGCAAGTGCCAGATCGGGCAGGGGTCGGTTGTGTACCTTGGACACTTGGTGGGTAGGGGAGCGGTGCAACCCCTCCAGGCGAAGATCGAGGCCATCATGGCCTGGGAACCCCCCAAGACTCAGACTGAGGTCCGAGCTTTTCTGGGCCTCACCGGATATTACCGTCGCTTCGTGAAGGGGTACGGTACCATTGTAGCCCCCCTCACGGAGCTCACGTCCAAGAAACAACCTCGACGGGTAGTCTGGACGGAGGCTTGTCAGCAGGCCTTTGTGAGACTGAAGAAAGCCATGTGCGAGGCCCCGGTCTTAAGGGCCCCAGACTTTTCCAAGGAGTTCATTGTCCAGACGGATGCATCAGAACATGGCATTGGGGCAGTGTTATCGCAACTCAATGAAGAGGGTCTGGATCAACCCGTGGTCTTCCTATCCCGGAGACTACTTCCCAGGGAACAGAAGTGGAGTGCAATAGAGCGAGAAGCCTTTGCAGTGGTATGGGCTCTGAAGAAGTTGCGGCCATACCTGTTTGGCACGCACTTCCTAGTTCAGACCGACCACAGACCCCTTCGTTGGCTGATGCAGATGAAGGGGGAGAATCCCAAGTTGTTGAGGTGGTCTATTTCCCTACAGGGAATGGACTTTCAGGTGGAACATCGGCCTGGAGTGGACCACGCCAATGCAGACGGTCTCTCAAGGTATTTCCGCCTTAGTGATGAGAACTCCCAAGGGGTTGGGTAGCTCTCCCCACTTTCAGCTGGGGGGGACGCGTGTTAGACCTGTCAGCCCTTTGGGTGGTCCCTCCTCATCATTATTTATTTTGTCCCACTTTTGCCTCAAACCCTGTTAGTATTTTTCCTTTTTGGGAACCACCAGACTTTTTAGTATTGATGCAGATTCAGGGAGCCATTTTATCTACCCCTGGAACTTCTGTCTGAGGGCCTGGAGCACAAAATGGAGGCCACCTGTGACATCATCAGAACCCACTGGAACCTACTAGAACCTTCTGCAACATTCTGGAACCCTGTGACAGTTGGAGGCAGTTTAGAATGTTGGGAAGCTAAGTCAGAGTTGGCAGTTGGAGCTGGCAGTTGGCACCTGACTGGTGAAGAGAGAGCAGCAGAAACCTGAAGGAGGAAGGAGTGAGGCAGCAGGGGTGGAAACTTGTGCCTGGAGTGGGGTCCATAAACCCACCCTTGATACTAGTCCCTGCTGACTGAGCCCAGCCTGGAGCCCTGTGTGGGAAAAAGCAAGAAAAACCATCTTAAGGACCTGGACAGCAGGAACAGACCTTAAAAGTAAAGAACAGCACGTTCCTAACCTGACTGGTAACTTCTTGAAGTCCGACGTCGAGAAGCCTGGAGACCTGGAGCCCGAGGTGGAGAAGCGGCGCTGACTGGAAAGCAGACGTCGTACCCGGAGCCGCCAGAGGTCAAGAGAGGGCGCCGACGGAGGTCGTGGAGAGTACCAGAGGTCGAGGAGGAAGTCACCTGAGGTCGAGTGTGCGGCGTCGACGGGGGAGTGAAGTCCGCCCTCCGGAGTCGCCGGAGACCGAGGTGAAGCGTGCCGGAGGTCGAGAGTGGAGGTCGCACTCCGGAGTCGCCGGAACCTGAAGAGAATCGTGCCGGAGGTCGGGAGTGGAGGTCGCACTCCGGAGTCGCCAGAACCAGAGGAAAGGAGCACCGGAGGTCGGGAGTGGAGATCGCACTCCGGAGCCGCCGGAAGTCGACATCGAGCCAAGACTGCCAGACGTCATCGAACCGGAGGTCGACATCGAGCTGAGGCCGCCGACATCGAACCGGAGCCGCCCGAAGTCGACATCGAGCCCAGACCGCCCGACGTCATCGAATCGGAGCCGACATCGAACCGAGGCCGCCGACATCGAAGGAGGGTCCAAGGGATATGTTTAAAGACCAACAACAGTACAAAATCCCCAAATCAACATACAATATACAAAAGTACTGTGGGTCTAATGTTCGATGTGACTACAAACACGAATGTAACAGAAAAAGGTAAAGAAAAACCAAAGTAGTCGTGTAAAACCTCAAAGGAGGATCTTACAAGAGAGATTGAGTTCCTATCACCCACCAAAGGTGGCTTATCATCATCTGGGAACCATGGACAATGCCATGAGCACCAACCACTATGATGATTGTGGTGGTTCCACAGTTGTCCCAGGCGTGAGTGGAAGTATCCTTGCAATCGGTAGGGTGATTGTTGCAGTGCAAAAAGTGATAAATGAAAAGTGCTATTAAAAATGGCTAACAAGACACTATAAATTTTATTCTGGCGCTGCCTTGGTGCCACTTAAAAACAGTGCATAGACAGCTTACACAAATAACTGTCAGATTTTCGGTCTACATGTTTCGGCTTATGGACATAAGAGTCCTAGCTCTCATCAGGACCATGTTAACGCTACTGCAATTGGTGTGTAAAAACAAACAAATAATTAATTACTAGGTTGGTACCCAATACAACCTGATCAGTCCTATGTATCACGGTGGGACTGTTACAGCCAATGGCTTGTAAGAGCTCCCCTTCCAGCTCAGTTGTTAGAGCGGGGTACCGACGGTCATTTCCTGAGCAGATGCCAGGTGAAGCGAGGTGCGTACCCGCAGCTATCCGGGTTTCTCTTACAAGCCATTGGCTGTAACAGTTGCAGTAGCGTTAACATGGTCCTGATGAGAGCTAGGACTCTTATGTCCATAATCCGAAACATGTAGACCGAAAATCTGACAGTTATTTGTGTAAGCTGTCTATGCACTGTTTTTAAGTGGCACCAAGGCAGCGCCAGAATAAAATTTATAGTGTCTTGTTAGCCATTTTTAATAGCACTTTTCATTTATCACTTTTTGTACTGCAACAATCACCCTACCGATTGCAAGGATACTTCCACTCACGCCTGGGACAACTGTGGAACCACCACAATCATCATAGTCTGTAACTCCACCATTTGGATGGATGAGGATGGGCAAACCTTGAATGCAGGTACCAGTGCGTGTTTGAGCCTGCCCGCTAATGGCAGACCGTCAAACCTGCATAGTGCTGTGGAAGGAGTGACAATAGATATTCTGGGCAGGATCAAAATGGGCAAGTGGTAATGTTTATAACTTTGTCTTACGGTAAAAAATGCATAAAGTCGGAACGTCCTGAGTAAGTCCAACTTGCTGATCACCATTGTTTCGCTCTGGGATTTGAAGGAGAGGTGACGGCACGTCTTCATGGTTACCGGTTGGAATGTAGCCACAGTAGAGGAGTACGAGGTAAAGGATTCCAGAGGGTGCAGTTAGATTACTTCAAGCTTTCCGAGTATTTAACATGGTGTTGGGATGCCCTGGGCAAGGAGATAGGCTGTTGAGAGAGGTAGGGGTGGAGAGAAGCATAGCTTTTCTGTTTTGGAGTAAAAGACTGACTCGGCCCCACCAGGAGTCAAGCTTTGGTTATCAGGTTACACACAGATGTATGCCACAAAAACTCAACACAATTTGAACTCTGAGGTTGTTCTTTTCTGAGCATCTATGTCACCCATAACGTGGTGAATCTGTAACTGATATAAAGCACAGAATGCCTTGTTACTTGACGGTAAATAGAAGAATGAAGGGTGTGCGCCCAATTAACATAAATAAAACAGGCAACCACCTCCCCATCAGCCTGCTTGTTGTCATCTAAGTAAAGTAACTTTTTAAACATGCACTCCTCACCCATGTTGTCGACTCCCCGGGGAATGATCACGTCAGCGTACTTCTTGGTCTGCAGAGAAAGCAAATGTTAGAGTACAGTGAACGCAGAGTCTGCCAACCACAGAGTATTAGGTCAAAGATACAGAGCACCATATTCTTGTCTGCGCACCCATGCTTCTCGAAAGGAGGAGGGAGTGACTGTGCTTACACCAGCACTGGTTGACTCTCACAGCCCTGCCCCTGCCAGTACAGCCGGGCACACAATCCTGTCCCTGTCTGCACTGTGTGGCACTCAATCCTGCCACCCCACTCCCCCAGTGCAATCTGGCACTCACAGTCCTGCCCCTGCCAGTACAGCCGGGCACACAATCCTGTCCCCGTCTGCACTGTGTGGCACTCAATCCTGCCGCCCCACTTTCCCAGTGCAATCTGGCACTCACAGCCCTGCCCCTGCCAGTACAGCCGTGCACACAATCTTGTCCCTGTCTGCACTGTGTGGCACTCAATCCTGCCACCCCACTTCCCCAGTGCAATCTGGCACTCACAGCCCTGCCCCTGCCAGTACAGCCGGGCACACAATCCTGTCCCCGTCTGCAGTGTGTGGCACTCAATCCTGCCACCCCACTCCCCCAGTGCAATCTGGCACTCACAGCCCTGTCCCTGCCAGTACAGCCGGGCACACAATCCTGTCCCCAGCTGCACTGTGTGGCACTCAATCCTGCCGCCCCACTTTCCCAGTGCAATCTGGCACTCACAGCCCTGCCCCTGCCAGTACAGCCGGGCACACAATCTTGTCCCTGTCTGCACTGTGTGGCACTCAATCCTGCCACCCCACTCCCCCAGTGCAATCTGGCACTCACAGCCCTGCCCCTGCCAGTACAGCCGGGCACACAACCCTGTCCCCGTCTGCACTGTGTGGCACTCAATCCTGCCGCCCCACTCCCCCAGTGCAATCTGGCCCTCACAGCCCTGCCCCAAACAGAAAAAGAATATTAAAGTGTAAGGCTAAAAACCTTGTAGGAAGTCACAATAATACTTTGTGAAAACTTGAGCTGCAATCTATGACTTCTACAGAAAGCCTCTAATCTGAACCGCAGGATTGGAATCTAGTTACTCAGAACAGTGATGTAACAACACTGTTTAACCAAAGTGGTTCCCACTGTTAAGAAGCCTTCTCTTCCCCTTTGTTCTGTCGCCTGATCCGGGTCACCAGAGGCACGAGCGTGATGGTGGAAGGTGGTGGAGGTCTCACTCGTCATCTTCCACCTCTCTTGGGCCTCCCAGACCCAATGGAGGTGGAGGCATTGCGCATGCGCACGGTGACATCTGTCAGTGCTGGTCTCTGCAGATCCGCACAGCCAAAAGAAAACACCCAAGATAAACAAGTTGCTCGTTCACACAATCGCCATCAGCTTGGGGCCATCTCCACCTTCACTGCAGCTTTGGGCAGGAGCCCATGGAGGGCGGTGGGGGTGGGAGGTCAGACGGCAGCCAGGATTTTCTACATTCGGATTAGTGTTGATAAAGCTATACGTTGAAGTGGTGGGAAAGGGTGGCAACAGGACAGGCTTTTAACATTTGGAAAGCAGGGCTCCCCTCTGCCCCTGTATATATGATGGAAGCAGACCCGTGCACCCAGGACATAGCATCCTGCGACGACTCCGCACTCAAGGTGAGCGCAGAGAGTGTGGCTTTACGCAGGAAAGTGAGCACAGGGAGTGTGGCTTTACGCAGGAAAGTGAGCGCAGGGAGTGTGGCTTTACGCAGGAAAGTGAGCGCAGGGAGTGTGGCTTTACGCAGGAAAGTGAGCGCAGAGAGTGTGGCTTTACGCAGGAAAGTGAGCGCAGAGAGTGTGGCTTTACGCAGGAAAGTGAGCGCAGGGAGTGTGGCTTTACGCAGGAAAGTGAGCGCAGGGAGTGTGGCTTTACGCAGGAAAGTGAGCGCAGGGAGTGTGGCTTTACGCAGGAAAGTGAGCGCAGGGAGTGTGGCTTTACGCAGGAAAGTGAGCGCAGAGAGTGTGGCTTTACGCAGGAAAGTGAGCGCAGGGAGTGTGGCTTTACGCAGGAAAGTGAGCGCAGAGTGTGGCTTTACGCAGGAATGTGAGCGCAGAGAGTGTGGCTTTACGCAGGAAAGTGAGCGCAGGGAGTGTGGCTTTACGCAGGAAAGTGAGCGCAGGGAGTGTGGCTTTACGCAGGAAAGTGAGCGCAGGGAGTGTGGCTTTACGCAGGAAAGTGAGCGCAGGGAGTGTGGCTTTACGCAGGAAAGTGAGCGCAGAGAGTTTGGCTTTACGCAAGAAAGTGAGCGCAGGGAGTGAGGCTTTACGCAGGTAGGGGGGATAAGGGTGTGTGGCTTTACGCAGGAAAGTGAGCGCAGAGAGTGTGGCTTTATGCAGGAAAGTGAGAGCAGGGAGTGTGGCTTTACGCAGGAAAGTGAGCGCAGGGAGTGTGGCTTTATGCAGGAAAGTGAGCGCAGGGGGAGTGGCTTTATGCAGGAAAGTGAGCGCAGGGAGTGTGGCTTTACGCAGGAAAGTGAGCGCAGAGAGTGTGGCTTTACGCAGGAAAGTGAGCGCAGGGAGTGTGGCTTTACGCAGGTAGGGGGATAAGGGAGTGTGGCTTTACACAGGAAAGTGAGCGCAGGGAGTGTGGCTTTACGCAGGAAAGTGAGCGCAGGGAGTGTGGCTTTACGCAGGAAGGGGGGATAAGGGTGTGTGGTTTTACGCAGGAAAGTGAGCGCAGAGAGTGGCTTTACGGAGGAAAGAGAGCGCAGGGAGTGTGGCTTTACGCAGGAAAGTGAGCGCAGGGAGTGTGGCTTTACGCAGGAAAGTGAGCGAAGGGAGTGGAGCTTTACGCAGGAAAGTGAGCGCAGGGAGTGTAGCTTTACGCAGGAAAGTGAGCGCAGGGAGTGGAGCTTTACGCAGGAAAGTGAGCGCAGGGAGTGTGGCTTTACGCAGGAAAGTGAGCGCAGGGAGTGTGGCTTTACGCAGGAAAGTGAGCGCAGGGAGTGGAGCTTTACGCAGGAAAGTGAGCGCAGGGAGTGTGGCTTTACGCAGGAAAGTGAGCGCAGGGAGTGTGGCTTTACGCAGGAAAGTGAGCGAAGGGAGTGGAGCTTTACGCAGGAAAGTGAGCGCAGGGAGTGTGGCTTTACGCAGGAAAGAGAGCGCAGGGAGTGAGGCTTTACGCAGGTAGGGGGGATAAGGGTGTGTGGCTTTACGCAGGAAAGTGAGCGCAGAGAGTGTGGCTTTATGCAGGAAAGTGAGCGCAGGGGGAGTGGCTTTATGCAGGAAAGTGAGCGCAGGGAGTGTGGCTTTACGCAGGAAAGTGAGCGCAGAGAGTGTGGCTTTACGCAGGAAAGTGAGCGCAGGGAGTGTGGCTTTACGCAGGTAGGGGGATAAGGGAGTGTGGCTTTACACAGGAAAGTGAGCGCAGGGAGTGTGGCTTTACGCAGGAAAGTGAGCGCAGGGAGTGTGGCTTTACGCAGGAAGGGGGGGATAAGGGTGTGTGGTTTTACGCAGGAAAGTGAGCGCAGAGAGTGGCTTTACGGAGGAAAGAGAGCGCAGGGAGTGTGGCTTTACGCAGGAAAGTGAGCGCAGGGAGTGTGGCTTTACGCAGGAAAGTGAGCGCAGGGAGTGTGGCTTTACGCAGGAAAGTGAGCGAAGGGAGTGGAGCTTTACGCAGGAAAGTGAGCGCAGGGAGTGTAGCTTTACGCAGGAAAGTGAGCGCAGGGAGTGGAGCTTTACGCAGGAAAGTGAGCGCAGGGAGTGTGGCTTTACGCAGGAAAGTGAGCGCAGGGAGTGTGGCTTTACGCAGGAAAGTGAGCGCAGGGAGTGGAGCTTTACGCAGGAAAGTGAGCGCAGGGAGTGTGGCTTTACGCAGGAAAGTGAGCGCAGGGAGTGTGGCTTTACGCAGGAAAGTGAGCGAAGGGAGTGGAGCTTTACGCAGGAAAGTGAGCGCAGGGAGTGTGGCTTTACGCAGGAAAGAGAGCGCAGGGAGTGAGGCTTTACGCAGGTAGGGGGGATAAGGGTGTGTGGCTTTACGCAGGAAAGTGAGCGCAGAGAGTGTGGCTTTATGCAGGAAAGTGAGCGCAGGGGGAGTGGCTTTATGCAGGAAAGTGAGCGCAGGGAGTGTGGCTTTACGCAGGAAAGTGAGCGCAGAGAGTGTGGCTTTACGCAGGAAAGTGAGCGCAGGGAGTGTGGCTTTACGCAGGTAGGGGGATAAGGGAGTGTGGCTTTACACAGGAAAGTGAGCGCAGGGAGTGTGGCTTTACGCAGGAAAGTGAGCGCAGGGAGTGTGGCTTTACGCAGGAAGGGGGGGATAAGGGTGTGTGGTTTTACGCAGGAAAGTGAGCGCAGAGAGTGGCTTTACGGAGGAAAGAGAGCGCAGGGAGTGTGGCTTTACGCAGGAAAGTGAGCGCAGGGAGTGTGGCTTTACGCAGGAAAGTGAGCGCAGGGAGTGTGGCTTTACGCAGGAAAGTGAGCGAAGGGAGTGGAGCTTTACGCAGGAAAGTGAGCGCAGGGAGTGGAGCTTTACGCAGGAAAGTGAGCGCAGGGAGTGTGGCTTTACGCAGGAAAGTGAGCGCAGGGAGTGTGGCTTTACGCAGGAAAGTGAGCGAAGGGAGTGGAGCTTTACGCAGGAAAGTGAGCGCAGGGAGTGTGGCTTTACGCAGGAAAATGAGCGCAGGGAGTGTGGCTTTACGCAGGAAAGTGAGCGCAGGGAGTGTGGCTTTACGCAGGAAGGGGGGATAAGGGTGTGTGGCAGGAGCGCAGGTAGGTCGTTTTTTGTTTCCGGGAGGTGGAGGGCATTTGTCGAGGGTGGTAAGTTGGTGGCAGGAATCTGGGTATTTTTTATTTATTATGTGGATTTGTGTGGGAGTGGGCAGTTGGATTTGGTCAGGGTGGGCCATCTTCAGGTGTTTATTTTCTAGGAAGGATGTACGACGAGGGCATATATGGAGGGTGCTGTGGGTGGATGGCAGGGGTTATGGTGTTTTGCCAATGTTTGGAGGACAGGCCATGTTATATATGATTCTCCCATTACTCCTTTGCCCATGTCTTTATGTTGGAAGCAGGGGCCGGTGATTCAGGGGGCCATATACAACATGCCAGACGGCTAAAATGTGAATAACAGGAATGTTTTTTACGGAGGGCTTCCGAGTGCTCTTTGGTGTCACTCAGAACTCCTTGGCGACAAACATCCCGTTATTCAGTTACCCATCTATAACTGCACAGGTTGTGGGCTATGCAGGTCTTCCACTAAGAGCCGCTAGTGTGAATGCCAGATACTAAATGTGGTTTTTGGCTGCTGTTTCCCACTGGAATTCCAGGCTGCTTTTGACAGGCTCTCTGTGAACCTGCCAGAGCGGCGCTGGCTCTCTGTGAACCTGCCAGAGCGGCGCTGGCTCTCTGTGAACCTGCCAGAGCGGCGCTGGCTCTCTGTGAACCTGTCAGAGCGGCGCTGGCTCTCTGTGAACCTGCCAGAGCGGCGCTGGCTCTCTGTGAACCTGTCAGAGCGGCGCTGGCTCTCTGTGAACCTGTCAGAGCGCCGCTGGCTCTCTGTGAACCTGCCAGAGCGGCGCTGGCTCTCTGTGAACCTGTCAGAGCGGCGCTGGCTCTCTGTGAACCTGCCAGAGCGGCGCTGGCTCTCTGAGAACCTGTCAGAGCGGCGCTGGCTCTCTGCTCTGGTGAAAAACAGAGTGCAAAGCATAGAACATGGAGGGAGGGCACCGAGAGGGTGTAATTCCAGGCTGCTTTTGACAGGCTCTCTGAGAACCTGCCAGAGCGGCGCTGGCTCTCTGTGAACCTGCCAGAGCGGCGCTGGCTCTCTGTGAACCTGCCAGAGCGGCGCTGGCTCTCTGTGAACCTGCCAGAGCGGCGCAGGCTCTCTGAGAACCTGTCAGAGCGGCGCTGGCTCTCTGCTCTGGTGAAAAACAGAGTGCAAAGCATAGAACATGTAGGGAGGGCACCGAGGGGGGTGTAATTCCAGGCTGCTTTTGACAGGCTCTCTGAGAACCTGCCAGAGCGGCGCTGGCTCGCTGAGAACCTGTCAGAGCGGCGCTGGCTATCTGCTCTGGTGAACAAGCAATTACAATGCAATGGTCTCGGCATTGGTAAAGTTAGAGCTATTGGCATTGCTCATGACATTTTTTTTGTTTATGTTTTTGTTTTTAAAACATTTAACCCCTTTCCCGCTCATGACGGAACCACTCCGTCTTGAGCCACGGTCGCCGTGTGCTCATGACGGAGTGGTTCCGTCATGCTGCGGCCGTTGGCGGCCGCGCCGCCCACGCGGCGCTAATTCCCCGCCTGTGCGGGCGATTAGCGCAGTGGGCGGAGTCATGACGGAACCACTCCGTCATGAGCACAGCTCAACCGCGGCTCATGACGGAGTGGTTCCGCCATGAGCACCGCGCCACCGCGCTGCCCCCAAACCCCCCCTAGCGCTGCGGCGGAATTCCCGCCGCAGCGAAAGGGTTAAAGAAACGGCATTGTTATTTACAATGTCAATAGCTTAATCACTCTCAAATGCGAGACCTATTGCATTTCCACCCACACACAGGGCCACCTACACACACACACACTGATTAAGCTATTGACAAAAACAAACACAAATAATGTCATGAGCAATGCCAATAGCTTTAACTCTACCAATGCCAAGACCGTTGCATTGTAAATGCTTGTTTTTTTTAATTTGGGACCTCTGCAGGTGGGGGGGGGGGGGGGGGGAGAGCTTCCCCAACCTCCTGATGCCCTTTGGTGATTTTCAGTGCAAAGACGATCGCACGCAAGGCACGCTGTCCTCATTACATTGAAAACGAAACTGAAACTTAGTTTTAGTTTCAATGTTTCGGTGCTCATTGGGCTATCTCAGCCCTCTCCTCTCCCCCTCTCCCCCCCCCCCCGAGCACCGAAACACTTGGGAGAGCTACATTGGAAAGGGGAGAATCTCCCCTTTCCAATGGTACCCTTCCCTAGTGGATCCCTGCTTGGGGATCGCCCAATATGTATTTGTATGAAAGCGGGTCCAGTGCTGGGACAGAAGCAGTGGAAGGAAGCAACAAAGAAGCACAAGAGTAGGGTAGTAGATTCATGATGATGAGGTGCTGGGAATAAAAAGGTCAAGATGTTTGAACGAGAATGGTGTGGCGAAGACAGTTTGGATGAGATGCAGGTGGATAGTGCACAAGGGGAGCCTAGACAGAGGATACCACCAAGGCAAAAAAAGGTTAAGCCATTGACTGCTGTTCAGTATAATGATATGTATGATGCTGTATGTGTATTTTGTTTTTATAAAGGGAAGAAGATGTGTTGCACATGTGTCAGGTCTTCCTAGTGTCTAAATCTTTAATAATATAGTACATGTATCTTTAAACCTGGAGTGTTGGTTCATAAGTGTTCCGGTGTTCTTATGCACTAGGTCTTAGTTGGGTTCTCTCTGGAGTCAGTTGTCTGCTGGCTGGACAGGGAGCACCATCTGTAGTCACTGATGTCTTAAATAAATATACAGAGGGGGGAGGCTGTGAGCTATTGCAGAGAGCATTTTGAGGATGCACCGAAGTCCTAAAAGGGAGTATTGCGAGAGTGGAGTGATTCCTCCATGGAGGAAAGTGAGGGTTGCGGGGGGTGGGGGTTCTTCACAGAGGAAAGAGGGGTGCACCTCAAGACAGCAACAAAAACACAGCAAGAACACAACTCTGATCATCACGCACACCACCACTACCCACAGGCACTTCCCTCCATCTAAGGCACTACTACTAAGAAGGCTACCATCTGTCTGCAAATGCTCTTTGGAAGCTCGAAGCGGTATGAAGCACTAAATAAAAGCAACTACAATACAACAACAACTAAGGGGTGTCATGAAGTGCAGTTACTGTATTATTTCTCTGTTTTTGGCTCACACTCCACACGGCTTCCAGCTCTAAACTTGCTTATTCTGAGGCAGTGCTCCTCGAAATAGGTCAGCAGTAAAAGCTAGAAGTCACGTAGAGAGAGAGAAGGGGGAAAAGTCCAGAAAGGTGTTTCTGGGTTTTATGTTGCTGTAATGCTGCACCTTAGGTGATTCATATCTGACTATCACCACCCGATTCATGCCACCCAAAGAGGCGAGATGAAAGAGCATTTAAAGAACTTTGGAGGGTTTGCGAAATGTTGGTGAAGCCTCATGTTTCGAGCTAAATGCTCTCAGCTAAAAATTAGACGATGGTGGCTAGAGATATAGTATGGTGTTTTAGCACAAAGTGACTTGAGGACTTAAGTCCTTGTTGGTACAATTAGCAGATTATGAGTTTGAGTGTTGGCAGAATCCATTCAGGTTCTCACCCTTCTGATTCAATAAAGTCAATGGCAGTACTAAACAAATACTAGCAGATACCTCTAACATACCTATACCAAGGTGGAATACACTGATGGAACAGTCTGCATTATTTTAAGGCTGAAAAGGAACGATTGCAAGTAAAAAAGTGCTGCAAAAATGACACAAAAAGTGTAGTTGTGTACTGTAAGAAGTGCATCTGGGTGCGGCAAAATTTGCTAACTTATTCCGCAAATTCTTTTGCAGGGGTGGATGAAAGCGTTCTAACAGTGGTTCTTGGTGCTCTGGAAATATTTCCACTATCAAAATGGAAACCTGCCCGTTAACCATTCCCAACCACATCCCCAAAAATTAACTTTTTAATCCACAGAGAGAGACTGCAGTCCAAAACAATTCTTTCCTTTACCACCAATTTCTGATTATATCTTGAGCAGCATGTTACAGAGCTTGGCAACATTAAAAACCGCCAGAACTGAAGCCTTCACCAGTATCGGGGCGCCATTACCTGGTCCAGTAAACATGCAATGAGAGAGTGAGTCATTTCGAAAAACTCACATCGGGAAAGCAAGCAATGATGCCTTAAAGCCATGGGACAAAACGTCTGGCACACAACTCCTGATAGGAGCAGGAATTTTGAGGGAAGTGCTTAAACAGAACATGTACTTGGACCAACCTCCTTAAAGTGCCTCCCACCAATACCTGCAAATTTTACTCAAAAGAGAGGGCAGCTGCACTTCACTGCAAGCAGCAGTAGAAAACTAGAAAGAGATAACAGGAATATGTATTTAAGTAAAGGACTATTGAACTAACGTGATGTTTGGGAAAATGGAGTATTGCAAAATCGTGGAGTGCTTTATCCCATTAAACAAAAACTGAAGGCGCAATAAGGCAAGTGGGTGCAGAATATAGACACACAGCCAGCAGAGCTGAATCCCAAGCAGACCATACTCCAGATTACCCACCAATGACCCTAAAAAACAGCTCACCTTCTCCATTAAAAACACACCAAAATAACAGTGGGCGTTAGTATCTGCCCACTGAAATAACAGCCAATGACCCTTAAGAACGGTGCACCCCCGATTATAAAAGCAGAACGTCACGATGCTCATCATGAGGGCTAAAATAGGAACAAAGCACAGCATCTTTCCAAAAGACTGACTATATTACAGCATTGCACAGGGGAGGCCAGAGTAATTAAACGAAACTCAAGCATTGTAAATAATTGTGCCTGTAAATAAATACCAAAGGAATCCATCATGGCTTTAGTGGACATACATTACAGGGATGGGCTGGGTGTAGACTGTTTAGAAAGTATGTTAAACACAGCACAATGGAACGTCCTTCTGCAGGTATGCCATTGTCTTTTAATCAGCATTTAAAATATTTAGTATGCACTCAAAAAAAAATCTGTTCAGAGCCCTAAAACTTTCAGAAATCCATCTTAAATCCAGGGTTGATCAATGAAGAAATGAGCCCCATCTTGGACCTGAAGGGAACCCGTCTTCACAGATAAAGTTATAACATGTATTATTACATTGGAACAAATTATGAACCCCTTACTGTGCGCCAGTGTTTTGGAGACAGCGTCCAGCTCACTCTACTAAACCAAAGCCTCTTACTGAAGGCATTCTTCGACCAACTACTTATGCAACAATTCTCAGACTTGTAGTGGTAAGGAAGTGCTCTTCTAAGGTACTAGTACATCCAAGGAGAAGCATGGCGCCCCTTGGGGTGGAATGCAACTGTTATAATAACGTAAGCTCATATGTACTAATATTTACCACAGAGACAGAATAGGTAAAACCCTTTGATACACCAGGCCCTGTGTTTAAGAAGATGTTATAAGCAGTCTGTTCTTTCTTTTTACTGACTCTCTAGACATAGAATCAAGCAATGTGTTTGATGCATTATTCTTAATTGCATGCAGTTTTAGTCTTTGAGGGGAGAAGCAAAAATATGTGGGGATAGTTCTTTATTTCGCTTTCAGCTAATAACTACAATTTATTAGTTTCACTAATTTTCTCCATCTTAAGTTAGCAGTGAACTAGAAATCGAGTGTATTGCTTTGCCTATTTGCATTGCAGATTTCTCCGTTTGTCATCAGTTGACGTCTGCTTGGTCTTTTACTCTTCAGAGAGCACTGGGGAGTAAAGAGGGGGCAGTCCCCCATAATGCGTATCAACTCCATTCTCCTTAATTTTCACCTCTTAACTTCTGCCTCAAACCTCCACTGTCAGCTGCGCCTTACCTTCAACTGCAGAACAAAGATCTATTGTCTTAAAGGATGCTACAAGTTCTTGAGTGAGCAGTGAAAGACTGCAGGCGAAGCTGTGCTTCACAGACCCAAAAACTATTCTATCATAGACATTTCAGCATTCTTTTTAAAAATCGTAAATGTTGCTATTTCTTTATGCTGAGGCATTTCAGAGAGTCCTGAATTCAAGACTGGGTGGAGGAACTATGCTAAATAGCTAAATTGTCGGTCTCAGCTCGTGATGCTCTTAAATATTGTTGTGAATCGTTAGGAGCGCTGCCCTCCAGGAGGCAAAAGTTAAGTGTGTCTCTCAGATAGACACTTGTTCTTGAAAGGTATTGCAGGCGCCCTATCCACTCTGCCCCAGAAGTAAAACAGTATTAGCAGAAGTCTTCTAAAGATCTTGTTAGAAGCACTCTTCACACCCAACCCTAGAGTTCTTATCAGCTACACTCTCAAGTCCCAGTTCTTGTCAGCTATTTTCTTCTCCCCGATCCACCACCCTCGGTTCTTGTCAGCTGCTTTCTTCTCCGCCAGTGTCAGTTCTTGTCGGTAGCTGTCTTGAACCACCACCCTACAGTTCTAAGAAACTGCACTCTTAGGACACAGTTATTGCCAACTACTCTCTTACCAATAGCCATATTTCTTATCAGATGCACGTTTCTGCTCCAGCCCCAACATTCTGCCTGATGTGTACTTCCCTTTCTTTGCTGCTCTCTTCTGTCCCTGCACCAGTTCTTGTTTGCTGCACTCCCCTCCCACTCCCATCAGCCCCCAGGTTTTTTTTCAGATGCACTGTTATTTACAAGCCTCAAGTATTTTTCGTGGTACTATTCTCCACCAGACACTAGTTTTGGTCAGATGCAACTCTGCTACAAAAAAGTAGACCCCAGTTCTTTGCTGATGCAATCTTCTCCTAAAAACCACAGTTCCTGTCCTTCAGCAGCCCCCACTTCGTTTTGGACTCTAAACATCCCACTTTTTATTAGACATACTCGACTACTGAGGACCTCAGCTCTTGTTTGAGGTGCTCTTCTTCACTACAAACAAGTCATAGCACAGAGCTATAATCACTTATGTAGTTGGCTGGATCATGCGTGTCCGGCTGCCATCTGCCCAGTATGCAATTGCAACAAATGACTAAGAATTCTTGCCATGAATGCCTATACAACTGCTTCCACTGACCTAACAAACCTTCCTATTTTCAATGGTTCAGTGGATCCCAGATGTAGTGAGCTACACGCTGCCTACTTTTGGTTTCAAGTATTTTCCTTCAATTGTACAACAGTAAATGTGACGTGGCTCTGGTTTTCTATACCATTTCACCTTCCTTCCACCACGAGTCAGTGTGTTTACAGAGGCTATGTCAGTTGCGTTGTTGCGCTGTGCATTCTATAGGGAGGCACCAACTGGCTTCAAAATGTCTGGCACACCACTGAACAGACTGTCCTTTCTTCTACTTGCCGTGTTGGTCCTTGTGGTCCACTTAACAGTGCAATAGTCCCGTACAAACGCCCCCCCCCCAAAAAAAAAACAACAAAAAAACATTGTCATGATATTGGCTGTCCTTCCCCGGATCCCTAATCCGTTTATTTATGTTTTGGAGCTGAATACAGTCAGCCTCAACCAATATTAACATTGTGTTCTTGGCTGGCAGCTTCCACTATTTCTACATCCGGGGTCAGGTTCTATATCTATAGTGAGATCACGTTGCCCGATGTCAGGTTTGAATGATTCATCGTGTCATCGATTACAAATACTAAAAAGCGAAAATCGAGAGAACGAGCACTGATGAGCCACTCTTCCCTGAGGTTACCAGATGGCTGTCGCCAAGGACACACGTTTTCCAATAGCGTTTTCTTTCGGCATATACATTTGTTTCCATGAGAGCTGCTCCAACTAAACCATGACTACACTCCCCAGAATGCACTCGCTGGTTTGATAAACGCCAAGTAGAAGCACAGTCACATCTGTAAACACTACTCTATTCAAACATAAAATACGTTTGGGTTGTTTATTGCAGCACTTCAACTCTCCACCTGCTCAAAGCACCGCATACCCCTCCAGTTGCTCCCTTCCAGCCTCCACCCACCGCTCTCACCTGCCTCTTCCAAAACCCCATTATCTCCCTTCCCCATCAACTCCGGCACTCACCGCTAAGATGTTCACCAGGCTGGTCTTGCCGCTGTACTGCAGCCCGACCAGAGTCAGCTCCATCTCCTCCCGCCAGAAGAGCGAGCGCAGCCAGCCCAAGAGCCGGGAGAGCAGCCCCATCCTAAAGCAGTGAGGCACCGGTGAGGGGAGGAGGAGAACCGGGCGCTACAGACAGGCCCGGGCACTAAACGGCAGACAGCCAGAGATGAACTCCCTGCCACCGGCTCTGGCTGCAAGCGTCTGTGCGAGCTGCCCCAGCGGCGACACCGCGGTACAAAACCGACGACGGACTATCCTATTTCGACAGAGGCGCCGCCATATTGAAACAAGGCTGTCGGATACAAAGAAAGGGCAGAAACGGACAGCTGCAGTCACCTCAACTATTTCTGGTTTAGCCACCCACCCATAGTCAGACGCCAGCTGGTAACATAATGCTATAGAAAAGTTTCCGCATATTTAAGATAACAAACGTGGATAGGAAGGTTGAGCATTGGCTTAACCTAAACTACTCGCATATTACCCCTAGTCATTATGGCTTTTTAACATGACAAATAGTCTGTTGATTATAATCTCTAATTTACGGGCCCTGAGTTTTACGAGAATAACACAAGAGGTTCCGGAGTTTGTCCTACCTCTCTGCCTATAATTGTTGATTATAATCTCTAATTTACGGGCCCTGAGTTTTACGAGAATAACACAAGAGGTTCCGGAGTTTGTCCTACCTCTCTGCCTATAATTAGGGAGCCCAGCCCTTGAGAACAGATAGTTACAAGGAGCGTCCCTTTCGAAGAAAACAAGTAAAGAGGGCACCGGAAGACACCACCGCCTTTCTCCGAGGCAGAGCAGAAATGCCTCGGAGAAAGGCAGCATCGTTTTCGGATTGGGGGGCGTGTTTTGCTGTTGTCTCCTCCTTGAGACTTCTTGCAAAAAACACGCCCCCCGATCCGAAAAGGACGGGGCCTGTTTGGAATGACTGACCTCTTCTCCAATGGCTGGCCAGCATTCAAGAGGCCAGCCAATGGAGAACAGAGGAGAAGAGGGGCGGGTTCAAGCCCCTCTTCTCCAAGTCATTAAATCTCAGAGCGAGACTGCGCAAGCGCAGCCTTCGCAGCCGAGACCTAAAAACAAAGTGCAAAGCATAGAACCTGGAGGGCGGGCACCGAGAGGGTGTAATTCCAGGCTGCTTTTGACAGGCTCTCTGAGAACCTGTCAGAGCGGCGCTGGTGCTGGAGCAGAGTTTTCTTTTAGAAAATTCTGGGGCTTTTGAAGCTCTGGCATGTCTATGCGTTTTATTAATTTATTAATAATTAACAATTAATTATTTGTCTTGTGCAAGTATGTTTCACTAATCAACCTGTTTGTCCTAACACAAGAGAAAGTTACATGAGGGTTAGCTTATTTGTGCTGTTCATGTATTTACAATAACGTGCAAGTTTTCATGTTTAAACGTTGCTGTGTGCTATTTATTTTGAGCACAAAACGCTGTCAGAATTAATGCTTTTTATGTCGCAAAGCTAGATAAATGCATACACATAAGGGTATTAGTGGGGTTAACACTGTTTAATCATTATGATGTAGTAACGTTGTTTTTATTTCTTTTAAATTGAGATGGTCTATTGTGGCCTATGGAGGCCTAATCCATGATGGCTGATTTGAGAGCCTGGCCTCGAGTGAATATTTCTGTGATGTGGCAAGAGAGACCCCTGCTGGAAAAAGGTCGAAGACAACTGACCATAGTCCTTCTATGAAATTTTCCATGAGGACGGCAGCAGCTTTGGGTGTACTCCAAGTAAAGTGAAAGTGTCCTTGGCTTTCTCAAAGGACAAAGGAGCCTTAGAGGGGAACTCTGAACTGTGGCTCGATGGCCGAGGAGGAATCGGATTAAAAGTGTTACATGTTTATTTCCTTGGTTCCTGTTCCGTAGTTTATGCCTTGTGACTTTTCCTGAGCGGAGATTTCCAGATGTAGCAAAGCTACATTTCTTCCTTCTCGTTCTGCTCGGTGATACAGTTTATTCAGCCAACTTTAAGTGTGTTTCTATTGTATTTTCCATTATAAAAACTGTTAGTTTAGGGAGGGCTCTCCCCACTCCTTTGGCCACCTTCACGCGTTGCTGAGGTTCGATGCTGAGGACTCTGTCCTGAGAGAGACTTTACCGGGAGACTGGTCCTGACCCGTTCTGACACTTAGTTAGAATAGGTAACTATGGAAAATGATTTATTCTGATTGATTTTACTTTGACTAATTTTAGATAAAGCAATATAACTTTAAAACATGGTGTTAGATATTCTTTCTTGTCAATTATTGTGTTCATTTTTGATTATTGTTGTATAGATTATAGAGTATGTTTAGGGACAACCACTATAATCAGGTCCTATCGCTTAGATATAGATGCAGGGTGGTTTAGGAGTTTTCTTCCCACAGGTTTATTGCTGGTAGGGTATTTGAGCGTATGTTAGTGAAATGGGCCCTAGCGTATGATGAATGTATGTGCGTGTAACTGTGAGATTACTCTATCCGTGGTAGTGGGCATATTTTTGATACCCTGATCTCTATCAATTTCTCTGGTAGCAGAGGATGGTTGTAGATGGTTGTCTTGATCTGATAAGATAAGATTGCTTGTATATTGGCTTATTGATTATTGATTTATTTTGATGTTGTTGGTATATGTACTAATACTAAATGTTGGAGTCGTAATGTTGAGTTAGATGTAGTGCTTCTGGAATTTGGAAGCTGTGGAAACAGTTCCGTAGTAGGGCAGAGAAGGTGTATATGCTGCTCTCGGGAAAGACGGGATTGTAAGGAATTACGTGTGACAATTGAAGTTGCGCGTTCACATTGTCTGGGTTCGGAATCAGTGACATCGTCGTATGTTACTAATAGATATTTCTGGTATGTAAGGAGTGTGTATGATAGTGAAGGTTATTTGTGAAACTCTGGTTTTAAGTCCCAGGGATCCGTAAGGATTGCCGTTAAAGCTTATCGCGGGAGGAGTAATAGGTATTCTCTGAGCTTGTTTGAGGAACTGGGCAGAGGTAAGCTGCTTAGTTGTTGAGTTATAATTCTGTACAGAGACAGGTTGTGCTGTTCTCGGGAAGCAGGATTCTGTGTGCATGTACTATATTTTTCTCGTGTGAATGTGCGTGAATGCATATACATTTATTGACTGTAAGACTCTTTGGATAAGTCCTAGAGGAAACAGTTATGCGATGTATGAAAGTTGTTGATTCTTGAGAAATAGACTCTCTTTTACTATTCTGTGGTTAGCGAAGCAGACAATGGAGATGTTTTTATGTTGTAACTAATAGATTCTGTAGAAGTTTTGACACACAAAGTCTACTGAGAGTTTTGTAAAGGAGGGGTAGACGAGTGACAGAGACAGGAGACAGAGACTGCAGCGACTGTTGACGTCAGAAGGTCCGCGCACTGATTGGATAGTGAATCAGAATAGGGTTCGCGCTGGGATTGGTGCGTTAGTGTGAGTCGCGCAGGGATTGGAAGAGCTGTTTAGTGACGTAGACGCTCCAGGATTGGTGCGTTAGTGTGAGTCGCGCTGCTATTGGTTGAGAAACTCGTATTGTATATTTATAATACGGAAAGAGTAGAGAATTTGATAAGCGCTTGCTAAAATGTATTACCAAGAAGAGAAAAAGAAAAAGACGTTCTTTGGAAAAGTAAAAAAGTGGTTTAGTAAGGATAAAGAGGTTAAAACGAGAGAGGGTGAGTTGCTACCTCCAGCGAAAACACCTGCATCCTTCATGGTTGCGAAATATGGATTACATACCTGTATATGGTTGCAGAACTGGGTTAAGTATACTAAAGAAGATGGTGTTCTAGCATTTCCAGAACATGGTTCATTTAATTTGGCCGTGTTGAGAAACTTACGGGAAAAGATGTTATGCTTAGACCCGAAGCCGAGACCTACACAGTTCGAGGCTTTAGTGGAATGGGAAGAGGAAGTTCATGACCGAGAAAAGCAAAGGTCTGGAGGGTATTATAGGTACATGTTTGGGAGGAGACATGATCGTGAAACACATCATGATCGAATGAAAAGATGGCGAGAGATGCTTGTATGTCAGAGGGATTATACCCAATGAGAACAGTTGAAGCTTCTGCTCCTTCGACAGAAAGAGCTTCTGAGTCAGATATGAGAAGATATGGAGAGTATGAGGATGAGGTCTTAAATGACATGATTTACAAGAGACCACCTCCATATAGAACAGAACCAGATGAGAGTACACCAGTTGTTTCTCCAATAAGAGATACAGTTGAGAAAGAAAAAATGACACCTGAATCAAGAGATAGTAGTTCCTTCAGGGAGAGAGAGAATCGAGGTAGTGAGGAAAATGCTAGAAAATTAGCAAAGACGACAACAGAACTGGCTGAGAAAATTAGGGAGTTAACGAAGAATCTGGAAGCTGTTACGGTGCCTGTAACTATAGGTCCAGTTATGCCTGTGTTTGATAAACAGAGAACAGGTGAGAATGGACTGGTAATTCCATATATTGCAAATGAATCGACAAATTCAGTTGGTCCTTCAGGAGATTCAGAAAAAAGGACAGGGAGAAGTGACCTGAGACAAACCAGACATAAAACATGTAGTGAACTATTGGATGTCAGTGAACCTAGTTGTTCAGGGATGCCGATTTTAGAACCGCAGAAAAAAGTGGTTCCAGTAAGAAAAACTGCTGAAATAACAGTTGACGATTTAAATGATTGGATGAAGGTTCTACAGAAAAAGGACAAGGATTTACAAGTTATTGATGTGGTTAAGTTACGTATAGAATTAGAAGAGCTTGTGACAGGAACAGTTCCAACAGAAATCCTGAAGAGTCATCATGATGGTGAACTAATGTTCATGTGCAAGAGCATAACATGGAGAGCAAGGAATACACATGATAGACTAAGAGCAATAGCAAATGAGCAAGGAGTTGACATTGATAGAGTAAAAGCTTTGCAGAAAACGTACAGGATGGATTTCACTGAGAAAGACATAGAGAATTTGAATACTTCTGGTAGAACAGGACAGATTAAAGAAATGGTGGCATTATTGCGAAGATGGGGTGATGTTGAAAAATGGAAGGATAGGTGGTATAAGAAAAGAGAGGAATCCGAGGATAGAACAACTTATTCAGCATTTCCAGTGAGAGAAAAAGAGAAACCAGTGGAGAATTATCCTATGAGAGAAATACCTGGAGGAGGATATGTACATGTTCCATGGACCAGACAGGATATTTTATCATTCACGAATGATTTCCCTCGATTGAGAGAAAAGCCCGTCGAGTGGTATAGGCAGGTAGATAGGTTTGTGAAATTGTCAAAAGTGTTGTGGGTTGACCTGAATAGTCTGTTTGATATAATTGTTCCAGCAGACTTGTGGACTGAGTGTAAAATAGTTGTAAGTTGGCCTACTGAGGAATATCCAAGAGATTCAAGAACAGGGGCACCAGATCCAGAAGTGATGAGGAAGTATGATCAGGTGATGGTATACCTGAAGAGTAAAGTTCCTCCAAAAGAGACAGACTGGGTTAAGATAGATCGAACACAACAGGAAGCAAAAGAATCAGTTCATGCTTTTTACGAAAGGCTGATACTGGCGTTTAAACAATTCAGTGGAGATGAACACCTGGGTGACAAGGATTTGAGTCATTTTGTATACAGGTTTGTATATGGTCTTAGACCTGAAATTGGTGAGAGAATTCGTGAACACACAGTGGATTGGCAGAGTAAAAAAGTAGGTGAGATTCTGAGACATGCAAAATATTTCAGTGATGAAATTGAAGCAAAACAAAGAAAGCTGAAAGAGAAAGCAATGTGGGCACAAGTGAAAGTTGCAGAAAGACAGGAAGCACAGTTAGTGGAACAGGCAAATAATCCAGGAAATAATGGAGGAAATAGACCGAGATTTGCAGGAAAAGGAAGGGGAAGTCTTGAGGAAGCAAAGAAAAAGTTCTCTTGTCACAACTGTGGCCAACTGGGACATTGGAGATCTGAATGTCCTAATCCACCATTAAATGAGGGTAAATCCTTAAATCAACAGGTGCAGAATGATGGGAATAACCAGCAGCAACAACAACAGAAAGTTGTGAGACAGCAGAGTCAAGAGCCAAAACCGCCCTTACCGCAGAATAGAGGGGTACAAAAGTACAATCAGGACTCAGGATTCTTCAATGATGAGCAGGTAAACAAACCGAGACGTACTAACAAAGTGCAGCAGTACTTGTTAAAAAGTGAAGGGAGTGAGTCTGAAGGTGATTATTGACGGTGCCGAGGAGAGGAAGAAGAGTGCATACTTGGTGCAACTCTAGAAATAGACCAGGCAGGACCATTTGTGGATGGGAAAATAAATGAGGAGAGTGTTACTTTTTTGGTAGACACAGGTGCGACGAGATCAACTGTCAGGTCAACAGATGTTAGAAATCTTCCTCTCTCGGATGAAGCAATCCAAGTAGTTGGTGTAGCCAATACACAAATCAGAACACGTCTTACTGAACCAGTAAGAGTACAAATAGGGAAATTTTCAGACATGCATAGATTTATTGTCTGTGACACGAGTCCAGTGAACCTGTTAGGTAGGGACCTATTGTGTAAAATGAATTGTACAATTTTTTGTACACCAGATGAAATAGCTTTTGAGACACCAGATGATGATGCTTTCTACCGAATGACTCTAGAAAATAGAGAAAGTGAATTAATTGGTGCATTTGCTGTGTTTAATCCGGAGGATTTGCCTCAAGTGCTGAGAGACACAGTGAAAAGAGCAGTTTGGGATTTTACAGGAGAAGTAGTGGGATTGATGAATAATGTAGATCCAGTGAAAATTGCAGTGAAAGAGGGAATTACATATCCTAACATTCCTCAGTATAAAATGACACCAGAAATAATTGAAGGGATAACTCCTATAATTGAGAAAATGATTCAGCAGGGAGTTCTGAGAGAACTACTGAGTAGTCCGTGTAATTCACCGATAATGGGACTGAAAAAGCCTAATGGCAAGTTCAGGATCGTGCAAGATCTGAGAAAAGTTAATCAAATTGTGGTGGCATGTTGTCCCATTGTGCCAAATCCATCAGTGATTTTGTATCAAATTCCACATGATGCTGAGTGGTATACAGTGATTGATTTGTGTCATGCGTTCTTTTCAATTCCATTGCATCATGATAGCCAGCCGATTTTTGCATTTAGGTTTGGCCAGCGTATTTTAGCATGGTGTCGTATCCCACAGGGGTATACGGAGAGTCCTTCGATATTCAATCAGTTATTGAAGAAATCGTTGGAAAGTCTGATCATGCCTGAGAGCTCAGTGCTAGTACAGTATATTGATGACCTACTTGTGGCATCAAAGACACGTGAAGCTTGTGAAGTGGATACCATAGCTTTACTGAATCATCTGGCAGATGGAGGGTTAAAGGTATCTCCAGCCAAATTGCAATTTTGCAAGAAAGAGGTTCATTATCTTGGACATAATATTGAAAAAGGTCTGAGAAAAGTGACTACTGACAGGATCAGAATAATCAGAGAAATGAAAGCTCCAAAAACCCAGAGAGAAGTGAGAATGTTCCTGGGTATGGTGGGTTATTGTCGTCAGTGGATAATTAATTTTTCCCTGATAGCAAAGCCATTGATTAAATTGACAAAAAGTGAAATGACAGATCCGTTAAATCTGGATGCAGAACAATTGGCAGCATTTGAAGAGCTCAAAACTAAAATGTGTGAGGCTCCAGCTTTAGGTATGCCTGACAATGAAAAGGAATTTGAACTGTACTGCAGTGAGAGAAATGGATGTGCACTTTCAGTGTTAATCCAGAAACATGGGCAATTGAGAAGGCCTATTGCATACTTCTCATCGACACTTGACACTGTAGCCGTGGGGTTACCAGGTTGTCTGAAGGCTGTAGCTGCGACATGCAGAAGCCTGGAACAGAGTGAGGGGATCATAATGGGGTATCCTGTAAGGGTATTCGTAACTCACAATGTGGCAATTCTTTTGACAAGAAGCAGAACTCAGCATATGTCACATAGTCGGCTGACTAAGTATGAAAAAGTGATTCTGGGAGCATCAAATGTGACTCTTGAGAGATGTGTGAATGTAAATCCAGCGACACTCTTGCCGGATATTGAAAATGTGGGTATAAAGATGGAAGATGATCATGATTGTTTGGATGTGCTTGAGTACTGTACAAAACCGAGACCAGACATAAGGGATATTCCCTTACCTGAGAATGACCATGTGTTGTTTGTGGATGGTTCATGCCTGAGGAATGATAATGGTGTGCTATGTGCAGCATATGCAGTATGCAAAGTTTCAGAGGTCATGGAAGCATCACCATTGAAAGGAGTGAAATCTGCGCAAGTTGCTGAATTAGTGGCATTGACAAAAGCTTGTGAGATTGGGAAAGACATGAGAACAACCGTGTTGACTGATAGTCAGTATGGATTTGGAGTGGTGCATGACTTTGGTCAACTGTGGCTACAAAGAGGTTTCTTGACATCGGGTGGAACTCCGATAAAGAATGCTGAGTTGATTGGAAAATTGCTTGAGGCGATACAGCTGCCTAAGGAGTTAGCGGTTGTAAAATGTGCCGCACATGGTTCAGGGGATGATTTTATCACTGTTGGTAACAGGTATGCCAACGATGTGGTGCAGTATTGCGCTAAAACCAACCAATCTATTAACAGGAGTAGGATGGAGGAAATGTCTCTCCTTTCTGTGATGTTTACTAATGTCCTAGAAACGTGGGATCAAGTAAAGCAGTTACAAGATGAGGCAGGAGAGGAAGAAAAACAAGATTGGGTTAAAGCAGGTTGTGCTCCAAGAGAAACAGACCATGTTTGGGTCTACAGAGATGGCAGACCAGTGATGCCAAACTCAATTTTGTCGTCCATGGCAAGGATGTATCATGGCCAGGGGTATCTGGGGAGGGACGCGATGGTAAGGTCTTTTAAACAAACCTGGTATAATGCAAAGTTTAGGACAATTGCGGAGAGCATCTGTCAAAGGTGTTTGATTTGTCAGCAATTTAACACTGGGAAAAAGACAGTGGTGAGTCTGGGGACAATTGGCAGAGAAGGAGGTCCTTTTACAAGAATGCAGATTGATTTCATTGAAATGCCCCAAGTGAACAGACTGAGGTATGTTTTGGTGGTAGTCTGTTTATTTTCAAGGTGGGTGGAAGCTTACCCGACCAGAAGAAATGATGGATTAACAGTGGCAAAGTTACTGTTAAGGGAGTTGATTCCTAGGTACGGGTTTCCAGTTACAGTTGAGTCTGACAGAGGTGGACACTTTCAAAATGAACTCATTGGTTTGATTTGTGAAGCATTGAAAATACAGCAGAAGTTACATTGTGCATACCGACCAGAGGCTTCTGGTGTGGTTGAGCAGATCAATGGCACAATCAAGAATAGAATTGGAAAAATGTGTTTAGCCACTGGCATGAAATGGCCAGATGTGTTACCTCTAGTCCTGATGACAATGAGATCTACTCCAGATAGAACTACTGGTTTGAGCCCGCATGAAATAATTATGGGACGTGCAATGCGCCATGCATTCGTGCCTGTGAACAAGTTGGTGTCAATAACTGATGACATGATTTTGGATTACTGTAAAGGCCTGGCTGACGCAGTTCATTCTGTGTTTCACCAGATTGGAGAAGAAGCTACCACACTTGAGAAGAAGCAAGCCCATGATCTAAGTCCAGGTGACTGGGTGAGGATTAAGGTGCACAGAAGAAGAAATTGCTTGATTCCAAGGTGGAGAAGGCCGAGACAAGTCATTCTGACTACAACGACTGCAGTAAAGTGTGCTGGAGTGAAGCACTGGGTACATGCAAGTCATACTCTGAGAGTTCCAAGCCCGAGAGAGGGAACTGGTAAAGAGTATTATGAAGAGTCAGATTCCAGTGATGGTGAAGATCCCGAAGATACAGAATCAGTGAGAAAAGAAGCAGAGAGAGCTTCAAGAGATTCACTGCGAGTATCAGAGGGAAAATCGAATTCTGTTACAGAGCCTGAAGTTTCAAGTAGCAGTGGGAGTAAAAGAAAAGAAAAGAGAAAACACATTGAGCCCACTCCTGAATCAGAAGAGGAAGAGATTGAAGAACCACTTGAGATTATTCTTGAAGAAACAGGGTCAGAAGAAGATAGAGAGGGACAGATTGCGGAAGACCCCCGAGGAGGTGTAGGGAACATTGATGAGGAGCTAGGTGAAGGGACAGGTAGACAGCAAGAAGATTGCGTGTCGGAGACCCGAGGAGGGACAGAAGTAGGGAAGTCTCAAACAGTGGTGGAAAAATCTGTGGAGAAAAGAAAAGCTACTGGGAAACGGAAACAAGAGGCACTTGAAACAGATGATGAAGATGAACAAACAGAAGGTCGAGTTCTGAGAAAGAGAACTTCGATTGGAGAAAAGAGTGTTAAACAATTGAGGCCGAAAAAGGTTGTGAGAGGAGATCGTTGGCCTAACAACAGAGTGAAAAGGGTGAGATACAGAGTAATAAGAGCAAATTCATCAAAAGCTGAACAAGTGAATGAAGTATCAAGTCAAACTTCAAGAACTGAAGAAAAAGAATCAAAGAAATCAAAAGAACCAGTAGAAATAAGAAGAGTTAAAAGACCCAACCAAAAGTACAGATCACCGGAATGGTCTTATGTGACACTGTCTGAAGAAGGAAAAGAAGAAACAGTGACTCGAGATAATCCGGAAGTGGTCTTGAGAAAAGTGGTTGAGGAAGATACTGGTGAAATTCTGAAAGTACTTTTGACTGACATTGGAGAAGAGTCGAGTACTGAGGATTCCGACGTTGGAGATCTGATACAGTTTGATGTTGAAGAAATTGAAGTGAAAAATGACAAGTATCCAAACTGAGTGAAAGAAGGATTCACTTGGATCAAGTGAATAAGGAGATCATTTGGATAAACTGAAAGCTGAAGAGTTGCTGAAGAATTGAAGAAGTTCAAACAGTAGTGGAGTAGTAGAAGCTAAACTAAAATGGTTAACATAGAGGAGAATAGAAATAGATGTGCCTTTCTAAAGAGGTGGTGCAAAATGTGCTGCTGTTGTACTGGATTATTAATGCTTCTATGGGGTGTTTTAATTTTATTAGTTACTTTTAGAGTAGAATTTGGAATGGACACAGAAAACATGACTAATATAGAGAAGAATTCACAAAAAGTAGTTCCAATTAGAAGTAGTAGTTACATACACAAAGATAGGTCAATTAATAATTTTTCTAGTAATGTTTTTTCTAAACTGTTATATGAATATGTGAAGACAATGGAAGTAAGGGATTGCTATGTCTGCATGCAATTACCTGCATCCGTCTCTGAGGGTGTTACTTATCACAATTTGCCAGCTACATATGGTATTTCTTGTAGTATTTTCAGTAGTGTTTTTTATTTGTTAGGGAAGATAGATTATAAAATGTCTAACAGAGATAGTATTTTTGGGCACTTGCCAATGAACAAAGAGCTGAATCCAGCTAAGGAAGCTAACACTTTTGGTGAAATTTTTATTGAAGAAAAAGGACTAACATTAGATTACATTTTTAAGAATAATTTAACTTGCAATTTGAAAGGAGAGGAGAAAGCTTTCCTGGATATGGTTGAGGAAAGGAGAATGAACATGCATGAGAAAGGGGGAAAATATGAAGTGAGTGAGACAATTTGGGACATTGAGATGGGAAAAGAGTTGAGGAATGGGGCTAGTCCAACTTTGGCTCTAGATGCACCGCAGAAGGGTAAACTATGCATTACCAGAAGGGAATCCCAATATGATACATATTTTGTGGGAACTAGTGAGTGCCATGATACATACTTCATTGCGACAGGTTGGGGTTTCAGAGGTGGAGAAGATACGATTTTTCCAGGAGTGTACTATGTGTGTGGGAACAAGGCTTATTACAAGTTGCCTGACCATTGGTATGGCACATGTTATGTGGGCCTGGTTTTTCCTAAGATTTTTCATACGGATAAAGTAAAAGATGTAGAAGACATTAATCTATTAACACGTTTTAAGAGAGAAACCTGGTCTGAAATCGTGGGTGACATTTTTGGGGTTTTAATTCCAGCAGTGGGAATTTCTTTAAATGCTTATGGAATTCGGAAACTGTCCACAGTGGTTGATCGCTTATCGACAAATACCGCAGGAGGGTTTCTTTTGGTGAATACGGAATTAAGTGCCGTACGTGCCATGTCTATGCAAAATCGACTTGCCCTTGATATTCTTTTGGCTAAAGAGGGTGGAGTTTGTGGAATTTTGAAAGTTCAACATTGTTGCACTTACATTCCTGACGAAAGTAAAGACTTGAAGGTCTATATCAAAAATATTACTGATTTGCATGAAGAATTAGTACCACTTGAAACTGGGAGTTTATGGACTAAACTAGCTAATAAAATGATAGCTGTTAAGGATTTTATTGCAAAAATAGGTAGTACTATTATAGGTAGGATATTGTTTCCTTTGTCTTGTATAATTGTTGCTTTACTGATACTAAGATTGGTGTGTGTGTGTTGTAAAAACAGGAGAGGGAAAGAGAAATTGAAAAATGAAAAGAAAACCAAGAATTCGAAAATTTTGAAAAGAGAACCAGAAGAGATTGAACTAGAAGAATTGAGGGAGAGTGTTTATTTAGAGACAAAGAGAGATGATGAAAGAGTGACTGGTGTTTAATGTTGTCTAAAGGGAAGAGACATTTCTGATTTCCTAAAATGGGACTAAATTTTCACTAATTTTTTTTTTGGGTTTATTTGGTGATAAAATCACCAAAGGGGGGATTGCTGGAGCAGAGTTTTCTTTTAGAAAATTCTGGGGCTTTTGAAGCTCTGGCATGTCTATGCGTTTTATTAATTTATTAATAATTAACAATTAATTATTTGTCTTGTGCAAGTATGTTTCACTAATCAACCTGTTTGTCCTAACACAAGAGAAAGTTACATGAGGGTTAGCTTATTTGTGCTGTTCATGTATTTACAATAACGTGCAAGTTTTCATGTTTAAACGTTGCTGTGTGCTATTTATTTTGAGCACAAAACGCTGTCAGAATTAATGCTTTTTATGTCGCAAAGCTAGATAAATGCATACACATAAGGGTATTAGTGGGGTTAACACTGTTTAATCATTATGATGTAGTAACGTTGTTTTTATTTCTTTTAAATTGAGATGGTCTATTGTGGCCTATGGAGGCCTAATCCATGATGGCTGATTTGAGAGCCTGGCCTCGAGTGAATATTTCTGTGATGTGGCAAGAGAGACCCCTGCTGGAAAAAGGTCGAAGACAACTGACCATAGTCCTTCTATGAAATTTTCCATGAGGACGGCAGCAGCTTTGGGTGTACTCCAAGTAAAGTGAAAGTGTCCTTGGCTTTCTCAAAGGACAAAGGAGCCTTAGAGGGGAACTCTGAACTGTGGCTCGATGGCCGAGGAGGAATCGGATTAAAAGTGTTACATGTTTATTTCCTTGGTTCCTGTTCCGTAGTTTATGCCTTGTGACTTTTCCTGAGCGGAGATTTCCAGATGTAGCAAAGCTACATTTCTTCCTTCTCGTTCTGCTCGGTGATACAGTTTATTCAGCCAACTTTATGTGTGTTTCTATTGTATTTTCCATTATAAAAACTGTTAGTTTAGGGAGGGCTCTCCCCACTCCTTTGGCCACCTTCACGCGTTGCTGAGGTTCGATGCTGAGGACTCTGTCCTGAGAGAGACTTTACCGGGAGACTGGTCCTGACCCGTTCTGACACTTAGTTAGAATAGGTAACTATGGAAAATGATTTATTCTGATTGATTTTACTTTGACTAATTTTAGATAAAGCAATATAACTTTAAAACATGGTGTTGGATATTCTTTCTTGTCAATTATTGTGTTCATTTTTGATTATTGTTGTATAGATTATAGAGTATGTTTAGGGACAACCACTATAATCAGGTCCTATCGCTTAGATATAGATGCAGGGTGGTTTAGGAGTTTTCTTCCCACAGGTTTATTGCTGGTAGGGTATTTGAGCGTATGTTAGTGAAATGGGCCCTAGCGTATGATGAATGTATGTGCGTGTAACTGTGAGATTACTCTATCCGTGGTAGTGGGCATATTTTTGATACCCTGATCTCTATCACTGGCTCTCTGCTCTGGTGAAAAACAGAGTACAAAGCATAGAACATGGAGGGAGGGCACCGAGGGGGGTGTAGATGGGTGGCAGGACGTACTTTTTCTTCTACAAATTTGGATGGGGGAGGGTTTTAAATGCAGAGGGTGGACAAAAGTGGGTGGGGTGACAGCACCCCAGAATGTTTTTCAAAACAATACTTAGGCAGGAGGGAGTAAAGCTAATGTTGGTGTGGAAGGGTGGCAGTGTAGTAACACTAGAGGATGGTTGGCACGTTCTTTGGACATCAGAGGAAGGATGCCTGGTATTCTTTTTTGGTGGGGGTGGGAGAGGGGAGCGACATGCCGGCAAGAGGGTGGTTTGGTGTAGTGGCAGGACAGCAGGTGTAACAAGCATCGGGGGAGGCAGGTAGGGCCATTTTGTTTATTCCTCCACATGACTCCTCTACCCGGGAGTAGAACAAACACAATATAAAACTTTATATAGTTCACAGTGATTAAAAGGGGTACTTTCACCTACGCTCTCGTCTATTTGATGTCACTCAGAGCCCCTCAGTAGGACAATCCTGTTATGCGCTGTCACCTATCTACAATTCTATACGTAATTCTGGTTATTGAAGACTCTGTGCCCCTCTAACCGAAGTGCTCCACCTTGCAATACGCGGTACACAAGCTCCTTTTAGAGAGGCGGTTTACACTGAGGTAAATGAGTGGTGTGTGATGGTTTCAGGAGTGACAAATTTAAGGCAAAGACTGTTCCGTACATTTGGCACAGGTCTACCATAGCTACTTAACTATATGGCGTGGGGATCAGAACCAGCAGCAAGGTAAGTGGCACTCAATTTTACAACTACCAATACTGACTTCCACTTACAATTTTGCCATCAACACTTGATGGCACTCACAATTCAACACGCCAGCCAGCACTGAGTGGGACTTGTATTCATGCCTCCACCATATCCACTTGACATCACAAATGTATGGAGCAGTTCAGAGTGCAACAGATCATGAGAATGAATTATGTTTATTCGAGGCAGGGCCCATACACCAACCGCCTGGAAGCTCGTGGAGTAAACAACAATTGGAGGAACAGTTCGAACTTATTACTGTATAGAACATACATAAACAATCCCCATCTCAAAAACACAGCGATGCAACAAAGTTCTGTAGAGATGGACTGCACCTATCGATAACCTTCTCCTAATACCCTGCTACAAGCTCTTACTAACCCAGCTATCTCCAATTCTACCCCAACAGAGGCACCACTAGGCAGCTGACATGGTTTCAAGGCTTGTATGAAACACAACACTTCAAAGTCATGCCTCAACCTGGGCATCCAGTCTTCTTCGAAGGCTTGAGCATCCACACACTGCGAGGCCTGCCCCTTGAGCCAGGAGGTTGGTTTTCACTTACTGGGCATACCCATACTGGGTACTGATATCTGCCACTGGTACAATTAGACTTCAATTGGATAAACGAGTTACTCTCGGGGGTACCGAAGACAAGCAGTTTAGGCATACTGGAGGAGGTGACGGGGTCAGAAACTTACTCTGACCTAGTAAGTGATATACAATAACCTCAACGCCCAGCCAGAGCAATCATCTCCAACATGAACAGGTGGTTTTTGTATCTTGTGTTACATGTAGGTATGATACAAAAAATAAGTATTGCCTGTACTTTCTGTGGAACAAATACAATGTTGGCGTGTATGCGTGAGGTGCCAGGTTTTAATAGCAGGAGACCCTAAATACACCAACACAAATTAGATCATGGTCATACACCCAAGCCCAGAAAGGTGGTTCAGAGTGCCAAAGGCTAGTTTAATCGACTTAGTGTCAATGAAAGAGCTACCAAGGGGTCTGGTATTCACAGATTCCAGTGCACCAGTCATGTATGACATGTATTTATACATGTCACGGACACGAGTAACACGTCAATCGAAGCGCTTCTGCATAGTGTAATACAGGGTCTGTGCAAACATTGGAGAATGTGTTCTGCACAGGAATGCCCAGACACCACAGTACTCAAGGGATTCACAAAACAGTCCTCCAATCATGCCCTGTAGGTTTTTCCCAGGCCTATTTCTTTCCCAGGCACAGGGGTGGCAGACAATGACACGGCTGGGTCTGGTAGCACAATGGAAGGGTTTCACGTACAGTGGAGGGATATTGGTTTGACAGTGTTGTAGATTATGCCTGCAGCCTACCAGACAACTACAGTTTCAGACTGGAGACCCAGGGAACACTCGACACGAAGCCTGCCATGTCTGCAGGCGTGCCCACGTTGTGTGCTGTATGTGGACACCAGTGATCCTGCACTTTGTCTCTCGGTCGTCATCCCCTGCACACATAGGCACAAGAATGCAGGAACCACCAGTTAGGAGGGCAGGAGAGACACCAGTAGGTCCTTTTCCTACCAGTGGCGTAGGTATAAAGCCCTGTGCACCTGCAACTACAAGTCACAGCCACAATATGCAATATACAACTAAAACGGCATTAGGGTCACAGTAGCCACCCTCGGCGACAGGCAGCCCCAGACCTGCCTAATCCTGCTCCTGCTAAGACCCTGGTAGCTTCAGACCTTTTAGGAATTGGGCACTCAGTCCTGTTAGGACATCAGCAATCCAGGCCCGATTATTCCAACACGCTAATACCTGGGCAGCTTCAGATCGATGTATTCATGGGCTCTCACCACATTGCTAAAACCTGGGTAACCTCAGACTTACGGTTCTGCTAAGACCAGGGTAGGCTCAGACCTGTTCATTCCTGGAGACTCCCAGTACTGCTAAGACCTGGGCAGTCTCAGACCTGTTCATTCCTGCAGACTCCCAGTACTGCTAAGACCTGGGCAGTCTCAGACCTGTTCATTCCTGCAGACTCCCAGTACTGCTAAGACCTGGGCAGTCTCAGACCTGTTCATTCCTGCAGACTCCCAGTACTGCTAAGACCTGGGCAGTCTCAGACCTGTTCATTCCTGCAGACTCCCAGTACTGCTAAGACCTGGGCAGTCTCAGACCTGTTCATTCCTGGAGACTCCCAGTACTGCTAAGACCTGGGCAGTCTCAGACCTGTTCATTCCTGCAGACTCCCAGTACTGCTAAGACCTGGGCAGTCTCAGACCTGTTCATTCCTGCAGACTCCCAGTACTGCTAAGACCTGGGCAGTCTCAGACCTGTTCATTCCTGCAGACTCCCAGTACTGCTAAGACCTGGGCAGTCTCTGACCTGTTCATTCCAGGAGACTCACAGTACTGCTAAGACCTGGGAAGTCTCAGACCTGTTCATTCCTGGAGACTGACAGTACTGCTAAGACCTGGGAAGTCTCAGACCTGTTCATTCCCGGAGACTCACAGTACTGCTAAGACCGGGGAAGCCTCAGACCTGTTAATTCCTGGAGACTCACAGTACTGCTAAGACCTGGGCAGTCTCAGACCTGTTTATTCCTGGAGACTCACAGTACTGCTAAGACCGGGGAAGCCTCAGACCTGTTAATTCCTGGAGACTCACAGCACTGCTAAGACCTGGGAAGTCTCAGACCTGTTTATTCCTGGAGACTCACAGTACTGCTAAGACTTGGGGAAGCCTCAGACCTGTTCATTCCTGGAGACTCACAGTACTGCTAAGAGCTGGGCAGTCTCAGACCCGTTTATTCCTGCAGACTCACAGTACTGCTAAGACCTGGGCAGTCTCAGACCTGTTCATGCCTGTAGACTCACAGTACTGCTAAGAACTGGGCTGTCTCAGACCTGTTCATTCCTGGAGACTCACAGTAGTGCTAAGACCTGGGCAGTCTCAGACCTGTTCATTCCTGCAGACTCCCAGTACTGCTAAGACCTGGGCAGTCTCAGACTTGTTCATTCCTGCAGACTCCCAGTACTGCTAAGACCTGGGCAGTCTCAGACCTGTTCATTCCTGCAGACTCCCAGTACTGCTAAGACCGGGGAAGCCTCAGACCTGTTCATTCCTGCAGACTCCCAGTACTGCTAAGACCTGGGCAGTCACAGACCTGTTTATTCCTGTAGACTCTCAGTACTGCTAACACGGGGAAACCTCAGACCTGTTCATTCCTGGAGTCTCACAGTAGTGCTAAGACCTGGGCAGTCTCAGACCTCTTTATTCCTGGAGACTCATAGTACTGCTAAGACTGGGGAAGCCTCAGACCTGTTCATTCCTGGAGACTCACAGTAGTGCTAAGACCTAGGCAGTCTCAGACCTGTTCATTCCAGGAGATTCCCAGTATTGCCAAGACGGGGAATCCTCAGACCTCTTTATTCCTGGAGACTCACAGTACTGCTAAGACTGGGGAAGCCTCACACCTGTTCATTCCTGCAGACTCACAGTACTGCTAAGACCTGTTCATTCCTGCAGACCTGTTTATTCCTGAAGACTCACAGTACTGCTAAGACCGGGGAAGCCTCAGACCTGTTAATTCCTGGAGACTCACAGTACTGCTAAGACCTGGGCAGTTTCAGACCTGTTCATTTAGTATCACTAGTCTCGAGCCTGTTCGGTGCAACAGAGGTAGGTTTACGCTAGATGAAACTATAAGTTGAGCACTATTGTTTGTTGGTTCCCTATTGAGTACACTGTTTAAAGTCTTTTTTTCATTCAAATTGCCTCTCTGAAAAATATTTCTTCCCTAGAATTTTACCGGCAAACTGAACTCCTCGAATGCGGGCTTGACGAATGAGGTGTACTGGGTAAGGATGTGCTCCAGATCTCGCCCTCGTCTCATGTCACGAAGCACTGCAAGGGAAAGCAAGACAATATCACATTTAGTTTGAAAATGATTTCCATAAATGTATGAGCTATAGAAAAGCAATGAACAGCAATGTATACAAAACCTATTTGTACTGTTAATACTAGATTACAAATGATAACATATTGCTTTCAGGGGGGCCTAAAAGGCAGCAGCTTTGTTCATTGTGCTTGCCTGTCGGTCTTGGTTCACCTTTGGCCAGTAGCTTCTGCCCTGCAAAGATGATCTTTGTGTGTTTGTACACTTTACAAATAATAAATGTATGATGATTGAAGCACACAGGTCTGAATAAAGTTATCTTTAAGGCGCTTCTCTTACTCCTTTTTGTAGATCTGTGCCCCTTTCTAACCTATGTTTGCCATGTCACCTAGTGACGGGGCAGAGACCTGCTTCTCAAAGCTGTTATTACAGACCTGAGCATGCATAGTGCAGGGCACACCCTTCCAGTTCCCAGTTTGAAGGATGACAGATGGGATGTTGGAGGTTTCATGGTAAAAAGCCTACAACCAAGGCATAACATTGTAATTATATCAGCGCCCGCCCCTCTATATCCGCGCTCAGGTCTATGTCCAACATTGGGTGAGGTCGCACACAGGATCATAAAAGATTGGAGGACAAGAAAGACAACATTGGAGCGGCAACTCCTTAAGGAACTCGTCCCAAAGGATGTGTTGGTTAAACTATGCACCGCCGCGTGAGTTAGCCCTTTGGTGGTATTGCCTGCACTCAGTCTGAGGTTTCCCATGTGGCAGTGCTGCTTAGCTCTATGGCAATCACATACCTGAATATAGACATCACTCCAGCCTTAGCACTGGAGAAACATGCATGCATCTGAAGGAAGAGATGTCACCTTCACAGAATAGAAAGGAGATGCACAGGAGGGAATCCATCTGCCAGAAGGTGGTCTAAGGAAGCCTGACCCCCTGGCTCCAATCAGAGAGAAATCCGCCTCACAACCATGGTGCGCACCACCTCGTTAGCTGGACGGTGGAAAGGTGAATGCGGCGTAACACATTCTCCTAGTGGGAAATGGCGTACGGTTGAAACGCACCCACACAGCGTGTTCTGATCATGGGTAGGCTGCCAATCTGAATCCATGGCAAATGTTGGACAGCTGCCATGCGGTATAGAATGGATGAGCCAGAGAGAAGCAGATTCTACACAGAGTAGCAGAAAAAAAGCAAATTGACAAAAGTGCCGACTCGCACGGAGAAAACGGTAGGGACTTCATGTACCTGCATGTGTGGGTTAAACCACACTTACTGTATGAACCAGAAAAAAAACTTCACGGAGCGGCTTCCAGGTTCACAACCAAGTGGCCTAGCTACAGGTTGGGAAAAGACGATCCCCAGGACGCAGGAGTAGTAGAGTTTACTTCTTAATTCACTTCTACTGCTCTCAAGGCCATGGATGATAAGCATGTATTTAATCTTGTCAAAGTTAATAATCCTGGACCGATTGTGGTAAAAAGATCTGAATCTATTGAAGAGACTTTAGAGGACTTTCGCTGTCCTGGAGATTAAAACGGTCATCTGCAGGGGTTACCATCAATACCAGTGTGCCATGCAGCTTAGGACGCTCCTCTGAAGCGACCTCAATGATAAATACACAAAGATGTCTAGGTGCTGGGAGCCAGGCTTGACAGACACCACTGCTTACTTGGAAAGGGACACTACAATCCTCTGGAAATGCTATGGACCCACCCCCACTATCTTTTGCGTGTCCATCAACCCTACAATCTTTGCAGTCACCAACAGTTCGGGGGATCAACAAATGTCTATTTTATTTGCAGTAATGAGAATTTTGATGCAAACAATACACTGCCGTAGTCCCACAGTGCCCGGTCTTCGCTAGAGCCATCCTGATGGGGGAACAGAATGCTACTGAACCTTCACTACGCTCCGGCAGTATTTTACCATACATTTTCACCGGTACATTTGTCAGAGGTATGTGGCGTTGGATGATGGGTACATTCCTGTCCCTATTTGTGTATGTACCCCAAGCCGAGATAACACAGCTGGAGGCTAGTTGTTTTAAATAAGAGGTAGCCCCAAATCCTAGACTGGGTTGACAGAAATCTACTGACTCTTTATCGAGGCCTTGAACCTTCATTTAGGAAATCTGTAGCCAGACGAACCGTGCATAAAACACACGGGCGCTGAAAGTACATTTCACAATATGATGCAACAACTTCTCATTGTTTGCGCTGCGCTTCATCATGGAAGAGGTCAAGTATCCCAACATCCGACCTCGAGCATGCTCCTACACCAAAGGCAGTCGCAGTGCTGCACTGTGGGCTTATGGCTGACATCAGCACCTATCCTACAGACTCCACCTATGGCGACACCAAGAATACAAATCTGATTTGAACAGGTGTATCTGGAGCCAACCACTAGTTAGTGGAATTATGCATATCATGTGAAGCTGGAATCATCTCAAGATGCAAAGCGATGTTGCAGGTCCCCACTTGTCACAAGCAACACACGGGCTCAGATTACAGTCTTAAGGCAGTTGACTTCTTGAAGAACAGCCCACACCGATAGGATACAGGATACAGTGTCCTCTGAAAACCATGCCAGACTGGCTACTTTCACTCATTTTTAAATCATATTGTAATTGAAATTTCAAAGGCAACATAATACAATTTCATCAGTGCAATCAGTGACAGGGATTCATCAGTGATCAATAGCCCCATGTAAGGAAAGCCGCTCTCTTGCATTTATTTACACATTGAAATGTTAAGCTAGAGTCTGTAGACTCACATCGAATAAGAATGAATAAAGACTGTGACAGCCATGAACCTCTCGGTCTTCTTCAAATATGATCACGACCAGCGATTCATCGGTTCAGCACCCGTCTAGCAGTACGCCACAGAGTGGGAAGAGAAGTATTCAGTTTGGTTAAAGACTCAAGTGAAGCAAGAGTCTGTAGACTCACATTGCATAAGAATGAATAAAGACTATGACAGCCATGAAGCTCTCGGTCTTTTTCATACATGATCGTCACCAGCTATTCAGACCCCAGGCTGGGTCGGCTACAGAACTAACCCAGGCAAGGAGATAGTTAAGGAGCGTTCTAGGGGAGGGGATAGATTTTCTGCCTAGTTTTGGTATTTCTGTGTTCATGGTATTTAAGTGTGCATTTTGCCTGTTTGTAACGTTCGAATCATGCTCTGCATACTCCTGCCATCTAGTGTTGGGTCCGGAGGTGTGCAAATAGTTTTGTTTCAAAGAAGTGTTTTGAATCACGAGGTAGAGTGACTCCTCCTCTCGGTGATGGTGCGCGTGGGCATCGACTCCTTTGGTAGCTTTTTTTTTCTCTGCACTGTCTGGTTCGGACGTGTGTGCCTCTCCTCCATGTTCAACTCTATTTGGTACGAGTCTTTGCAGTGTCACACCAAATACACGCCGACCTACACCGGGTGTGTAACCTCTACCTGTCGCCAGACCACTGCGAAACCGACTGGATGCCTGCACATCTTTCTGAGCAATGACAACACTTTGTGATCGAAGGTCGCCTTGACTGGACCTGTCTCACAGTAGCGAGGACGATACTCCTGACATCTTCGGTGAGGAGCAGGCCCAGGAAGAGCCATTTATTGAGGAGGAGGAGGATGCAGCATTCTCTGTCGAGGAGATCTCCGGCTCGGATGTGGAGGAAGTGCTGGGGCAGCGCATGAGTACTGTTACCTAGAACCCGGTTCCACTGAAAGAGAGTTCCAAATACTCACCTCTTCCACTTTTAGATGTCGCCGGACCGGCACTGCCTTCAGGCAATAGTTGGACCTGAAAAGAGGTTTTGTATGCCCCGCCTTCGAGCCTGGCACCGAAAACTGCTGTTAAACCTAAGCCTTCTGCTTCGGCACAGACCTCATTGGATCAAGAGCATTCTTCGGTCTACGCCAAGCCTTTGGAACCAATGTGGCAGCCAGCTCCATAGCCTTCGGTACCAGAAAAGCCTCAATTCTGAAATCGACTGAACTCAAACTCTCAAAGCATTCTTCGGTTTCTTTGTCTTCGGTCGAGCCAATTCTTGAAAAGATGGACATTAAACAGAGGAAGATCCATATTAAAGAAGGCACAAGGAGAATCGTAGCCTCACCTTCCCCTAAAAGGCAGTTGACATTTGAGGAGGACTATACATACCTGTACCTCCCAAGAAGAAAACAGAAGACAAGGCGACAAACCCTGCATATCATCCTCCACCACCGCCACCATCTCCTCCTTCTCCACATCTGGGCCCTCTAGACCATGCACCTGCAGGTTCACCAACAGGGAGATTATGAGGACCATTAGGGGAACCAGATCCTTGGGATGATTATGATCCAGACCCCATGACTCCCAATGACCCAGATATGTACCCAGCTCGCCCTTCACCACCAGAGGATGCTAGTGCTTACCGACAAGTAATTGCCCGGCAGCTTCCTATCATGGAGTCCAACTTCACAGGGAATCTCTAGTCCCTATTTGACACGTTGTCATCCACCCATTCAGTTTCTGCCCATGCTTCCAGGCAGGTTAACGTAACCAAAGAAGGACGGGTCACTGAGACCAATCCTAGATCTCATACCTCTCAACTACTACATCCTATCAGAACACTTTCACATAGTATCTCTACAAGATGTCATTCCACTTCTAACGATGGGTGACTTTATGGTTACTTTAGACCTAAATGACACCAACTGCCATATACCCATTAATCCTGCTCATCACAAATACCTCAGGTTTGTGATAGCCGGAAAACACTAGCAAATTAAGGTTCTCCCCTTCGATGTCACTACAGCACCAAAGGTTTTCACAAAGTTCCTAGCAGTAGTAGCAGCACATCTACGTCGACAAAACATTCATGTATTCCCATACTCGGACGACTGGCTAATCAAACACCCATCTGCAGTGTCAACAACACGTACAGATCACAATAGACCTGCTACACAAATTTGGGTTCCCCATCAATATCCCCAAGTCTCACCTTCAATCTCTTCAACTTCAACCATACTTAGGAGCAATCCTCAACACAGTTAGGACTATCTTAACCCAATCCCACTCGGATTAACAACTTTTAGGCACTTCTACCTCAATTCGGACTCTCATGCGTCTACTAGATATGATGGCATCTTAGATTGCCATAGTTCCCAACGCAAGACTAAACATGCGCCCACTATAGGAATCTCTTCTGGACTCTGTTCCTCAAATCACTCTAACTACATATGCTTCAGAGATGGGTTGGGGTGCACATCTATTAAACCACAGAATACAAGGTCTGTGGGATGCCAAACATCAGTACCTACACATCAACTACTTGGAGTTTAGGCAGTATTCTTTGCACTGAAAGTGTTCCTTCCCCATCTATCTCACAAGATTGTCCTAGTCCAGATGGACAATATGACAGCCATATACTTTCTACAAAAACAGGGGGTGACACAGTCTTCCCAGTTGTCACGCCTCTCTCAAACCATATGGAACTAGGCTCTTCACCATCACATTAATTTGTTTGCAGAATATCCACTGGGGACGGACAATGATCTTGCGGAAGTGCTCAGCAGGACACACCAACAGACCCACGAGTGGGAACTCAACTCACAAGTCCTCATTCCCTACTTTCAAAAGTGGGAGTTACCTCACATAGATCTGTTCGCCACAAAAGAAAATGCTAAATGCCCAGACTTCGCATCCAGGGGCTAACATCCACTATCCAAGGGCAACGCACTATGGATGAGTTGGTCAGGGATATTTGCCTATGCTTTTCCACCCATCCCTCTCATTCCATTTCTGATTTGAAGGCTCAGAAAAACATCACTCACCATGATCTGTGTAGCTCCCACCTGTGCACGTCAGCCCTGGTGCACAACACTACTAGCTCTCTCAGTAGTCCCACACGAGAAGCTCCCTAATAGGCCGGACCCTCTCACACAGGATCAATGGCAGATCAGGCACCCAAACCCAAAGATGCTCAACCTAGCGATTTGGCTCCTGAGGTCTTAGAGTTTGGTTATTTAAACTTACCATCAGAATGCATGGAGATTCCTAAACAGGCACGCGGACCCACTACTACAGCCTGTTACACTGCTAATGGAAGTGTTTTGTTTGCTATTGTGAGAAGTTGGCCTGATGTATGATGTCACTAGTTATAGTGTACACCTTATATCAGTCCAAATACCCTTATGGTGATTGGTTGTAAAGTCAACCTTATAGACCAGCTATCCTAGTGGTAGCATGGACAAGAGCAGTCTTAGGCTAAACTCTGAATGGCATGTGAAGCCAGCTGTGATACCATATATAATCCCTTGAATACCAAATGAAAGGACACCACAACAGATATATATATAAAATACAGTGTATTTATTCTAAGCAAACCCTCAGCACTCTTTATGAGATTAGAGGTAAGTACAACACAGTCTTATTTATGCATACATTAAGTCACACAGGTAAGTAATACAGTTAGGCCCTAGGGGCCACGCAAACCATATACTAAGTAAGTGGTATAAGAACCACTGTCACGGAAATAGAATAGGCCTAGGCCTAGGGAATCGCTGGGGCTACACTACACTAGCGTTAGGAAGTGGGAGGCCCACGGGATTCGTGTGCAGAGTGGAAACACTCACGCGTAATGCGTAAAAGTCAATAGCAATAGTACAGTTTAGAAAACGGTAGATTTAGGACACTTCCGGAGTAGCTAGGAAGTTGAGACTTGAAAACTAGACACTAGGATAGTCACTATCCTGATGAGCACCGGAGTACCCAAGTTACCTAGCCCACAGGCTGCGGGTGCATAGGGGTGAAGATGCGTCGTTTTCGTCGTCGACTCCTATGGATGCCTGAAGAAAGATGCTGACAGGCAGTCAGGGGAGAGTGTCCGGTGGATCCCAAGGCTGGGATCAAGAAGAGAAGAAACCTGCAAGCAGAAGGGACAGAGTCAAGGTCACTAGCCAGTGACCACGTGGAACCAGGAAGGAACCAGGCGATGTCGTGAAGAGTTGCAGGTGAAGGTGAAGCTTGTCGCTGCAGCCAGGAGGACCAGGAAGCGTCGAGGACGACCAGGAGGCGAGCTGTCCCACGAAGGCTCTTGCTGTCGGCGGCGTCGAAGTTGGACTAGGACTCACCAAGCCTTGGCAAGCGGAACCCACGAAGAACAAAGGACTTGCTTCTGGTGCAGACCGGGAAGGTCTGGGGTGCTTCTTCTTTGCAGAGAAGCGGGAGCCAGTCTGGAGGAGCCAAACCAGCGCAGAAGATTTCAGGGTGCGTCGTCACAGAGGCCACTAGCCAGCGGGCAAGCAACCGGACAGACGCGGCAAGCAGGAAAATGCTGAAGGGCCCCACGCAGGACTCGTGGAGTGTGGGGGGCTGATCTTCGGTGCAGATGGTGCTTGGGGTTGGGGCTTCTCAATCCCCGGTGCACAACTTCGAGGGTACCTCAGAAGCTGCGCTGTAAGTTACTAGCCACTTTTCCCAGGTAGCCGGTCCCACGTCGCTCGTCGCCTCCACGGATCTCAGCTCTGCTGCAGATGTGGATGAGGGTCGGAGAAGTCTGGAAGTCAAGGCTCTGGTCGGGCTCTGCAGTCGGTTCCTCGTAGAACGGTCGCAAAGCAAAGGGTAGTCTCTTGATGGTGCCTGTTTGCACAGGGTAGCCACTCCTTGGCTACAAGGGAGATTCTTCAGTCTTCTTCTTTCGTCGAATGTCGAAGGTCCAGAGTTTCTGTTCAGTTTTGCAGGTTCAGGATAATCTAAAGTCTTGAGGCCCAACTCCCACTCTTATACTAATCTGGGGGGCTGGGATACCTGCTAGGTCACGCCTTATGGGTGGGACCTGGGAGGGGGTGGTTACACCCACTTCCCTTTGTCCAGTTTCGCGCCAGAGCTGGGGCTGGAGTGCCCCAGCGCCGGTTTGAACTGGACTATGCAAGGAACACCTTGTGTGCCCCAAGCATGTCTCATTCCTTTCAGCCCACCCTGCCCCAATACAGGGGCAGGGTGGTGCTAGCACCTCCAGGCTTGGGGAGGTGCTAGCACCTCCCCAAGCAGGAAACCTATTGTCCAGGCCTCCCTGGCTGGGATCACTCCCAGCTGCAGGAGGTCAGACTTGTGTCGTGGCAGCAGCATCCATTTTGTGATGCTGAGGCTTTGGTCAGAGGCTAACAGTTGAAGTATGATTTTAACATGTCTTTCCCTCTAGAAGGGGGGAATAATATTCTCATGTCCAGAAATGGCATGGGGGTATTATTCCCTAGTGTTAGACACCTTACACGACATGTTTTGATAAAGCCAAACCATAGTTACCATAACCGTCGAAGATTATAAGGCACTTTAAGAGTATATGGTAGGCTATATCATAGAACAGCTATAAGGACAAGGTTCCGAAAGCTGCAGACAGGCTCAGCTCATGCTAGAGCACCATCTCACATGTTACCAAGCACTCTGCCTCCAGGATTGTCAAGGCCTGCCATAGGAGTGACTGATAGGTACACATGTGTCTATATGTAAGTTAGGTATAGGAATACTACACCTAAGCAAGGGGTGATTACACGACCTTGCCCCAGCTGAGTGATCAGCCAGTTGTGTCAAAATGGAAGGCCAGGCCAGGGGTGGCATAATACATGCTGCAGCCCCTGGTAGGCCTAGGGTACACCTATGCCCTGGGTACCTAGGGTACACTGTACAGGGGCCAATAAGGTGATCCTATCCAAATGGGTTATGCACCTAAAGTACATAGTATTAGTTTAGAGAGAGAACAGCAGGGCTGTGGGTCTGATTAGCAGGCCCACAGCCACATCTAAGTCGAAAACCAGTAAAGCAAAAGCAAAAAGTGGGGGTGAACATAGAAAGCAGACCCTACTCTCCTACACAACCCCCCCCCCCCCAAACTTAGGGACATTAAACTAACCTTGACCAGTTGAGTCTTCATGTTCTAAGTGGAAATATCTGGAGAGTCCATCTGCATTGGCATGGTCAGTCCCAGGTCTATGTTCCACTGTGAAGTCCATCCCCTGTAGGGAAATGGACCACCTAAGAAGTTTGGGATTTTCACCCTTCATCTGATTTAGCCACAAGAGGGGCTTATGGTCTGTCTGAATCTTGAAGTGAGTGCCAAACAAGTATGGCCTCAGCTTCTTCAGGGCCCAAACCACAGCAAAGGCCTCCCTCTCAATAGCTGACCAACGTTTCTCTCTAGGGGTCAGCCTTCTACTTATAAAAGCAATGGGCTGGTCTTGACCATCTACATTCAGTTGTGAAAGAACAGCTCCCACACCTAACTCAGAAGCATCTGTCTGGACAATGAACTCTTTGGAGTAGTCTGGACTTTTCAGAATAGGTGCACTGCACATGGCCTGCTTCAGGTCATCAAATGCTTTTTGACAGCTTACTGTCCACTGAACTTTCTTTGGCATCTTCTTGGAGGTCAAGTCATTAAGTGGTGTCACTATGGACCCATAGTTCTTAACAAACTTTCTGTAGTACCCAGTCAGGCCCAAGAAAGCTCTGACCTGAGTCTGGGTAGTTGGAGGAGCCCAGTCCTTTATGGTCTGGATCTTGCTCTCCAGTGGTTGAACCTGACCCCCACCAACTAGGTGGCCCAGGTATACAACCTTGCTCTGCCCTATCTGGCACTTAGTGGCCTTGATAGTGAGGCCTGCCTTTTGCAGGGCCTCTAAAACATTCCTCAGGTGGACCAGGTGATCCTCCCAGGTGGAGCTAAAGACAGCAACATCATCAAGATAAGCTGCACAATAATCATCCAACCCAGTAAGGACTTGATTCACCAGCCTTTGGAAAGTGGCAGGTGCATTCTTCAAACCAAAGGGCATTACCACAAATTGATAATGTCCTCCTGGGGTCGAGAAAGCAGTTTTGGCCTTTGCACTCTCAGCTAGTCTGATTTGCCAGTAGCCTGCTGTTAGGTCAAATGTGCTCAAAAACTTAGCAGCTGCCAGTCTGTCAATGAGCTCATCTGCCCTAGGTATTGGGTGGGCATCTGTCCTAGTGACAGCATTGAGACCTCTGTAATCCACGCAAAACCTCATCTCTCTCTTGCCATCTTGGGTGTGAGGTTTTGGCACAAGGACTACAGGACTAGCCCAAGGGCTCTCTGAAGGTTCAATGACTCCCAGCTCCAACATCTTTTGTACCTCAACTTTTATGCAGTCCCTGACATGGTCAGGTTGCCTGTAGATTTTACTCTTCACAGGCAGACTGTTACCAGTGTCCACCTCATGGGTGCACCAGTTTGTCTGACTTGGGGTCAGAGAGAACATATGTCTGTAGGATTGCAGAACCTGTCTGCAGTCCTGTTGCTGATGGACAGTGAGGCTGTCAGAAAAGACCACACCATCAACTGAGCCATCATCAGGGTTCTGAGTCAACAGGTCTGGGAGAGGGTCACTCTCTTCCTCCTGTCCCTCATCTGTAGCCATGAGTAGCCCCATGTCTGCCCTGTCAACATATGCCTTCAATCTGTTGACATGAAGCACCCTGTGGGGGCTTCTGGGAGTCCCAAGGTCCACCAAGTAGGTGACTTCTCCCTTTTTCTCAACAATAGTGTGGGGTCCAGACCATTTGTCTTGGAGTGCTGCTGGGGCCACTGGCTCCAACACCCACACTTTCTGTCCTGGCTGGTAAACAGTCAGTACAGCCTTTTGGTCATGCCAAGCTTTTTGGAGTTCTTGGCTTGCCTCAAGGTTTTTAGAAGCCTTCTTCATATACTCTGCCATCCTGGAGCGGAGACCAAGTACATAATCCACTATGTCTAGTTTGGGTTGTCTGAGAGGTCTCTCCCATCCTTCCTTCACCAAACACAGGGGTCCTCTTACAGGATGCCCAAACAAAAGCTCAAAAGGGCTGTAGCCAACCCCCTTTTGTGGGACCTCTCTGTAAGCAAACAGAAGGCAGGGTAAAAGGATGTCCCATCTTCGCCTAAGCTTATCTGGTAATCCTTTTATCATTCCCTTTAGGGTCTTGTTGAATCTCTCAACAAGCCCATTGCACTGTGGGTGATAGGGTGTGGTGAACTTATAGTTAACACCACACTCCTTCCACATTGCAGTCAAGTATCCTGACATAAAGTTGGCACCTCTGTCAGAAATGACCTCCTTTGGAAAGCCCACTCTGGAGAATACTCCAAGCAGGGCCCTTGCCACAACAGGAGCTGTTGTGGTCCTCAGGGGAATTGCTTCTGGGTACCTGGTGGCATGGTCCACTATCACCAGTATGAATCTGTGCCCAGATGCTGTTTGTGGGTCCATTGGTCCTACAATATCTATGCCCACTCTTTCAAAGGGGACCCCCACCACAGGTAGTGGTATGAGGGGGGCCTTTGTGGTGCCACCTGATTTGCCACTGGCTTGGCAGGTGACACAGGAGCGACAAAACTCCTTGGTATCTTCTGACATATGGGGCCAGTGAAAGTGAGGGACAAGCCTGTCCCAAGTCTTGTTCTGGCCTAAATGTCCTGCAAGGGGAATATCATGGGCCAAGGTTAGAAGGAAGCCTCTGAACTTCAGTGGTATGACCAACCTCCTGGATGCACCAGGCTTGGGGTCTCTAGCCTCTGAGTACAGTAGCCCTTCATCCCAATACACTCTATGGGTACCTTGAGCATTCCCTGCAGCCTCAGCAGCAGCCAGCTGTCTGAGGGGTTCAAGAGAGGGGCAGTCTAATTGAGCCTGCCTCAGATCTGCCCTGGAAGGTCCCCCTGTCCCAAGAAACTCAACCTGATCAGGTTCAAGTTCTTCTAGGACAGTTCCTTCAGGGCTCTCAGAATCATCCTCCTGGGAGGGCTGATCCACCACCTGAGGCAGGGGGGAAGGCACAGCCTTAACCCTACTGCTCTTTCTCTTGGATTGTGACTGGTCCATAGTTTCAGGATCCAGCACTTGTTCAGTGTTGCACTTTTTGGCCTGTGACCTGGTCACAGCAAGGACATGTGCATCTATCCCCAGCATTTCTGCATGGGTCCTATACTCCACTTCAGACCAAACTGAAGTTTCAAGATCATTGCCCAGTAAACACTCTACAGGAAGGTCTGAACTAACAACAACTTTCTTGAGGCCAGTTACCCCTCCCCAGGAGAAGTTAACAATAGCCACACTATGGGAGGTAGTGGCATTGCTAGCGTTGGTCACTAGGTAATTCTCACCTAGTATGATCTGTCCAGGGTCCACAAAAGCAGGTGTCACCATTGTGACACTAGCTCCAGTGTCCCTGTAGGCCTGAGCCATTCTTTGGTTGATAAAAGGTGTCTGTCTGTACTTGCCCAGGTTACTGGGGCCTACAGTAGAGGACAAAGCTAAGTCCCCATCACAGATCAGGACAGCCTGAGTAGGTACTCTGACTAGGCCAGAATCCTCCTCAGTTCCCAGGGTTAACCCTACTACACCCTTTTGCTGGGAACCACCACTTACAGCTGAACTAGGGGGTACAGTTGCCTTAGGGGCAATGGTGGCTGGGGGCTTATCCTTTTTGGTGCACTCACTAAACCAATGTGAGTTGGACTTACAATAGTTGCACCATGGTTTCTTTTGGCCATCTTTCTTCTTATCCTTTTTGGAACCACCCTCCCCCTGAGCCTTTTGGGGGCCTGGTGAAGACTTCTGGTCTTTTTGTTTCTGCTCATTACCCTTCTGGTCTGCCTTTTTCTGATCACCGCCCTGGTTCTGGTTTTTCTGCTTAACTCTAGTCCTGACCCATCTATCTGCCTTCTTTCCCAATTCTTGGGGAGAAGTCAGATCAGAATCAATCAGGTGTTGATGCAATAGCTGGTTTTTGACAGTTGTTAAGTATTTGCTCTCTCATGATCAAATTATACAATCCTGTATAGTCCTTAACCTTACTTCCCATTAGCCAGCCTTCCAGAGCCTTAGTGGCACAATCTACAAAGTCAGTCCAGTCCTGAGTCTGTGTCTTCTGGGTATCCCTGAACAACAACCTGTATTGTTCAGTGGTTAGGCCAAACCCATCAATCAGAGCACTCTTCAGGACAGTGTAATTATCTGCATCCTCATCACTAACTGTGAGGAGCTTGTCTCTTCCTTTCTCAGAGAAGGAGAGCCACAAGATAGCTGCCCACTGACTTTGGGGTACCTGCTGTACTTTGCAAGCTCTCTCCAAAGCAGTTATCCATTTGTGGATGTCATCCCCACACTTGTAGGGAGGGACAATCTTGCTCAGGTTTCTATTGTCATAGTGCCTGTCTCTATCTCTAGGAATGTTGCTGCCACCAGTGGGTTCTAACCCACTTAACTTTTGCTCTCTAGCCAGAGCAAGCTTCTCTTTGGCAAGGGCAAGTTCTTCCCTCTGAATCCTCAGATTAGCCTCCCTCATTCTGGCTGCATGCTCCTTTCTCTCAGGTGAAGTCATTCCCCTGTGAGAGGAAGCATTAGAGATGCTAGAGACATGGGAGTGGATGGATTCCCTTGAAGGGGATCTGTCCCTCCTGCTTCTCTGTGAATGCCTACTTGTGGGTCTGTATGGGGGGACCCCATGCAAACTCCCATGTAAACTTAAGTTAGCCTGGCTAAGTCTCCTTACTTGGCTCTGGCTGTCTACCTCCCCATCTGAAGCCCCATCTGACTCCTCTGTGGTGGGTAGACCCTCCTCTGTGCCTAGGGCACCTGCCTGAGATGCCCTCTGAGCATCATACTCCTCTAGGAGTTGTCTTAACTGAAGGAGGGTAGGGTTTGCACCCTGTTTTATTCCTCTGGAGGTACACAAGTGTCTCATCTCCTGGAATGTTAAGGTATCATATCTAGAGGGGATCTTTTGCAGACCTGATCCTCCTGAGAGAGCATCTACTTGATCTACTCTCAGAGACATGATCTAGTGAGGGTGTGGTGTGTGCACCTACCTACACTAGTTGTATCTACTAAACCTTTCTAGTAGTTGTAGTCAGGGTGTGTTACTCCCTTCAACCTACAACTACAAAGTCCAGTAGGACTTAAGTATAATAATCTATGTTATATGTACCTAGACAATATCTGTGTGATCTTTCAATTTAGTATCTCAAGATTACAATGGTATTACAACAGCAAGCTCAGATCCCAACCGCTGCTCACCAATGTGAGAAGTTGGCCTGATGTATGATGTCACTAGTTCTAGTGTACACCTTATATCAGTCCAAATACCCTTATGGTGATTGGTTGTAAAGTCAACCTTATAGACCAGCTATCCTAGTGGTAGCATGGACAAGAGCAGTCTTAGGCTAAACTCTGAATGGCATGTGAAGCCAGCTGTGATACCATATATAATCCCTTGAATACCAAATGAAAGGACACCACAACAGATATATATATAAAATAAAGTGTATTTATTCTAAGCAAACCCTCAGCACTCTTTATGAGATTAGAGGTAAGTACAACACAGTCTTATTTATGCATACATTAAGTCACACAGGTAAGTAATACAGTTAGGCCCTAGGGGCCACGCAAACCATATACTAAGTAAGTGGTATAAGAACCACTGTCACGGAAATAGAATAGGCCTAGGCCTAGGGAATCGCTGGGGCTACACTACACTAGCGTTAGTTAGGAAGTGGGAGGCCCACGGGATTCGTGTGCAGAGTGGAAACACTCACGCGTAATGCGTAAAAGTCCATAGCAATAGTACAGTTTAGAAAACGGTAGATTTAGGACACTTCCGGAGTAGCTAGGAAGTTGAGACTTGAAAACTAGACACTAGGATAGTCACTATCCTGATGAGCACCGGAGTACCCAAGTTACCTAGCCCACAGGCTGCGGGTGCATAGGGGTGAAGATGCGTCGTTTTCGTCGTCGACTCCTATGGATGCCTGAAGAAAGATGCTGACAGGCAGTCAGGGGAGAGTGTCCGGTGGATCCCAAGGCTGGGATCAAGAAGAGAAGAAACCTGCAAGCAGAAGGGACAGAGTCAAGGTCACTAGCCAGTGACCACGTGGAACCAGGAAGGAACCAGGCGATGTCGTGAAGAGTTGCAGGTGAAGGTGAAGCTTGTCGCTGCAGCCAGGAGGACCAGGAAGCGTCGAGGACGACCAGGACCAGGAGGCGAGCTGTCCCACGAAGGCTCTTGCTGTCGGCGGCGTCGAAGTTGGACTAGGACTCACCAAGCCTTGGCAAGCGGAACCCACGAAGAACAAAGGACTTGCTTCTGGTGCAGACCGGGAAGGTCTGGGGTGCTTCTTCTTTGCAGAGAAGCGGGAGCCAGTCTGGAGGAGCCAAACCAGCGCAGAAGATTTCAGGGTGCGTCATCACAGAGGCCACTAGCCAGCGGGCAAGCAACCGGACAGACGCGGCAAGCAGGAAAATGCTGAAGGGCCCCACGCAGGACTCGTGGAGTGTGGGGGGCTGATCTTCGGTGCAGATGGTGCTTGGGGTTGGGGCTTCTCAATCCCCGGTGCACAACTTCGAGGGTACCTCAGAAGCTGCGCTGTAAGTTACTAGCCACTTTTCCCAGGTAGCCGGTCCCACGTCGCTCGTCGCCTCCACGGATCTCAGATCTGCTGCAGATGTGGATGAGGGTCGGAGAAGTCTGGAAGTCAAGGCTCTGGTCGGGCTCTGCAGTCGGTTCCTCGTAGAACGGTCGCAAAGCAAAGGGTAGTCTCTTGATGGTGCCTGTTTGCACAGGGTAGCCACTCCTTGGCTACAAGGGAGATTCTTCAGTCTTCTTCTTTCGTCGAATGTCGAAGGTCCAGAGTTTCTGTTCAGTTTTGCAGGTTCAGGATAATCTAAAGTCTTGAGGCCCAACTCCCACTCTTATACTAATCTGGGGGGCTGGGATACCTGCTAGGTCACGCCTTATGGGTGGGACCTGGGAGGGGGTGGTTACACCCACTTCCCTTTGTCCAGTTTCGCGCCAGAGCTGGGGCTGGAGTGCCCCAGCGCCGGTTTGAACTGGACTATGCAAGGAACACCTTGTGTGCCCCAGGCATGTCTCATTCCTTTCAGCCCACCCTGCCCCAATACACTAAAGGCTGTCTGGGGAGGTGCTAGCACCTCCCCAAGCAGGAAACCTATTGTCCAGGCCTCCCTGGCTGGGATCACTCCCAGCTGCAGGAGGTCAGACTTGTGTCGTGGCAGCAGCATCCATTTTGTGATGCTGAGGCTTTGGTCAGAGGCTAACAGTTGAAGTATGATTTTAACATGTCTTTCCCTCTAGAAGGGGGGAATAATATTCTCATGTCCAGAAATGGCATGGGGGTATTATTCCCTAGTGTTAGACACCTTACACGACATGTTTTGATAAAGCCAAACCATAGTTACCATAACCGTCGAAGATTATAAGGCACTTTAAGAGTATATGGTAGGCTATATCATAGAACAGCTATAAGGACAAGGTTCCGAAAGCTGCAGACAGGCTCAGCTCATGCTAGAGCACCATCTCACATGTTACCAAGCACTCTGCCTCCAGGATTGTCAAGGCCTGCCATAGGAGTGACTGATAGGTACACATGTGTCTATATGTAAGTTAGGTATAGGAATACTACACCTAAGCAAGGGGTGATTACACGACCTTGCCCCAGCTGAGTGATCAGCCAGTTGTGTCAAAATGGAAGGCCAGGCCAGGGGTGGCATAATACATGCTGCAGCCCCTGGTAGGCCTAGGGTACACCTATGCCCTGGGTACCTAGGGTACACTGTACAGGGGCCAATAAGGTGATCCTATCCAAATGGGTTATGCACCTAAAGTACATAGTATTAGTTTAGAGAGAGAACAGCAGGGCTGTGGGTCTGATTAGCAGGCCCACAGCCACATCTAAGTCGAAAACCAGTAAAGCAAAAGCAAAAAGTGGGGGTGAACATAGAAAGCAGACCCTACTTTCCTACAGCTATTGCCAACCTAAACACACCAATTCTATCAAGGCCACTATGCAGGACACTATTTGCTATTCACTTCCTTTGCATAAGTCCAATTTGACAAAAACTTACATTTGATTACATCTTGATGCAATAGCTGCCTATCTCCAAAATAGACAGCATTTATCCTTCAGAATTCCTGTCATTAATGCATTCATGGAGGGACTCAAATGACTCATTCCACCTTGTTCGTCTCCAGCACCCTCCTGGAACGTTAAACACTGGGCTTACTAGGCTTATGGGTCCTTCTTTTGAGCCTTTTCACTAATGCCCACTTCAATTTCTATCATGGAAAGTGGCGTTAGTAGTTGCCATTACCTCACTCGGGCGTTTTAGTGAGCTCCAGGCATTGACCTTAGAAGAACCAATCTTTGAAATACATAAACAAATATTTGTACTTTAGACTAATTCGAAATTCATACCAAAGGTAGTTTCTCAATTTCATCCCAATCAATCCATTGAAGTACCCGTTTCTTTCCCAAACCCCGTTTCTGTAGAAGAAAGAGCTCTTCACATCTTGGGTGTATATAGAGCACTCATGTTCTACACAGATACAACTAAAACTTTCAGGAAAACAAAATAACTGTTTGTAGCTTTTTCACCACCACATAAAGGTAGCGCTATATCCAAATCCAGCATAGCTAGATCGATACTAAAATGCATTCAAACTTGCTACATTAAAGCCAAAAGACCTTTACCTGTAACGCCCAGTGCGCACTCTACCCGAAAGAAGGGAGCAACAATGGCTTTTTTAGGAAATATCCCCATAGCTGAAATGTCTAAAGCAGCTACATTGTCTACACCAGGGTTCTCCAAAGTCACATACATTTACTAAACATTACTGTCTACACGTTTTAGCACGCCAACAAGCCAATGTAGGTCAGGCAGTGCTAAATATACTTTTTCAAACTACTGCAACTTCCACATGCTAGCCACCGCTCCTTGGTAGGGACTACTTTACAGTCTATGCTGAGCATGTGTATCTACAGCCAAACGGATTATCTTACTTACCCTGTAAGCATCTGTTTGTGGCATGTAGTGCTGTAGATTGACATGCACCCTCCCTCCTCCCCAGATGCTTGTGGCTGTTGCAGACACATTTTACACTCTTAGCATGGACATCGTTATACTGCCACTTTACTTACACTCCTTTCTCACCTGCCTGCGGGAAAACAATCACACAAAGGGGTGGATACCCAGGCGCACTATCACCGAGAGAAGAAGTCACTCTACCTTGTGACTCGAAAGACTTCTTCAAAGAAAAACAAGTTGCACAACTCCAAACCCAACACTAGATGGCAGGAGTATGCAGAGCATGTGAATCTACAGCACTAACATGCCACGAACAGATGCTTACAGGGTAAGCAACATAATCCGTATGTGATATTTCTATTGCATGAACCTTGCAGGGTCAAAGGTAAGCATAAAGCCAACAAGTGATAGGAGGTGTAGCTGATTTATGGCCTGTTAATGCATTGTATGTAGTCTTCTTTAAAGAGGTGCATAAATGTACAGAATCCCTCATCACTCTTGAGTTCAATCTGAAAGCACCTACATTTTATCCATCAGAAACAGTGATTTGTACAAGTGAATTTAGCACTTACCTAACATCGGTGATTCAGTAATTCCGCGACCACAGCATCGAAGGGTCAGGCAAAGCATCTCACAAATATTTAGGCTCTTAGAAAAATGTTTATTAAAATAAAGGTAGATTTAAAAATAAAAAAGGGCATCTGAGAGGTCAGATATTTTAGACTATCAAGACCGTGGTCAGACTGCAGGTGGCCAGTGCATTGACCCCGCAGCAGAACTACTCTCACCTTGTATTCAGTACTTGTCTGGTTGGGGGGAGTGAGGGTGGCGAGTGATTCATAGCCTGTGACTAATCATATCTGGGGGTCCCAACAATGTAGGACTCTTGTAGTGTGTCTTGGGTGTTAGGTTAATTTCCAGCCAAATGAGAGCGCGTGATATATGTTGTCATGTGGTGAGAAATGACACAAAAGATGATCAAATATTGGTATCATTTAATGGATTGTAATCAGTAGCAAGCGACAAACGGCAAGATAAAAGCTCCTCGGTAACGATGCAATTTGTTAATCATTATATTTCTACAGAGCCGTACACTTTCTTGCAATAGAAAAAGAGAACATTATTTTCAATATATGGTGGATTCCATTTCTCTGGGCAAAAGGTATAAGATCCAATTAAAAGATAATTTGGTCACGTTGGAACTGCTGCTTGCAAGCACTAGTAAAATAGTATATAGGAACGAGTACATACCCAGTTTGGAGAAAGGATTCCGATTAATATGCAAAGAAGAGAAACCATTGTAGAATCACAACCCCTCGAATCCTACGTCAAAATTCACCCAAGTGGTAGGAAGCGGACAAAAGCATCAGGTAGATCATCAACCACATCGTTAAAAAGCAAACTTTTCATGATAATCAGGACGCAAGATAACAAGATTCAGTACACGGAAGGAGCGGACATATCTAAACCTCAGTGGAAGATTCCATAATACATTAATGAGCAATAACAACTTACAATGTGGGATGTCTACGTAGCACAGCTGACTGCATGCCTAATTACTCTGAAGGGTAACGTCAAGTTCACATTCTTCGCAAACACCTGAAAATGTGCCCTGTACCACGTGGAATCAGACATGGAAATGAGATGATCAGTTATAGAAGGGAGAGATTCAACCATTCCACCCGCTTACTAAGTTCCTTCACCAAGGACCGGAATAAGCAAGACCCATTCTGTTTTTAGGTACAGAGCATTTTTAACCCTGTATTAACACAAACACAAAAAGACACAAGCAAATAAGTGCAAGCTCTGGATGGAACCACTGAATCTTTGCGAATCACTACTGGCTTTACGAGACCCTGTGTTCACCTACCACAGTCTCCAGGGAAGTTTCTCTATCCCCAATTTTTGGAGTTTTGGGCTGAAGAATTCGTCTACTAAGAGTATTGACTTCGCTAGTCACAATCCCTGCAAGCAGATAAACAATCGTCTTTACAATTTGTCATAATTAAACAGGAAAGTGTTTTTTTGTTTGTTTGAGAGTTGGTACTGGCCCCATAGACACCTACCTACCCTCCAATTTAAATTTCATGAAGGGGAGGTGATTTTTTGTTTGTTTGATAGTTGGTACTGGTCCTTAGGACACCTACCCACCAATTGTTTTTATTTTTTATTTAAAATTCACGAAGGGGAGGAGTCCCAAGTGGCCACCTTCACATTTGCAAAAGGGTTAAACCATCCTGGTCGGTAAAATGTCAATGTTTTGCAACAGGATTATGGTTGCAAAACACCAATTCATCTTTTAAACCACTATTTGGGTCGCCCTAAACACACCCCTTTCAAATAGTGATTAATTATATGTTTCTAACTCCATTTTGCGATTTGGTAACCTACTACCGAATCAAAAAATCGGTTTAATACGCAACAAAAAGCCATTTTGAGGCTGCAAACCATCTGATTTTGGGAATCGCAGGCTTTGCAATTGCAAAACTGCTTTGTATATCAGGCCCTATATTTCCCAATGTGTTAATGTACTGTATTGTGGTACATGAAGCCCGATTCATCTTGTTTCTAATCCTTGTTTATGTACCGTATCCTTACCAGTAATCTTCATTATACTGTGTCCTACTCTTACTCCCTCCAGTCCCTATATTTTGAGGGGTTCCAGCCTGCATGAAAGCTTCCTTAAAAGTCATATTAAATTGTAAAATTACTTTAAACACTTCCCTTCTTTAATTCTACATCAACATGAGCAAGGAACACGAAGTCCTGTAAAGAATAACAAGTAGTTACAATTCACTACCTCCACTTCGGGGGAGAGGAAGGGGGGTAAGTACGACCGGGACGAGGAAGAGTACGACCCAGCATAATGAAGATAACCAACAAGTAATCTAACTATTACCACATTGTCCCTCTTTCTCGTCTATGTACGTACATCTTGAGTGTAGGAAATCCACCTTTTCGGAGTGGTCACTGAATATTTTCTGCCTTTTGCTGGACCCTATATTTTTGCTGGCTTTAAACTCGATGCACTTTACCCCTGCAAACAAGCAGTAAAGTGTCTGTGCTCCCCTCTAAACATGGTTGAATTAGCATACTCCTAATTGGCTTATTTAACTTACCTACAAGTCCCTAGTATATGGTACAACATTTACCCAGGGCCTGGAAGTTAAATATCACTACTAGATGGCAGCACCTATTCTGCCATCCACTACAGTTGGCAGTGTAAAACATGGTGTCAGGCCTAACATTGTAGCCTGGTTGTGCCAGTTTAAACACTGCAATTCAACCTGTAAAACGGGCCAAAAGCTTCCTATTAAATATTAACAAGTCACTCCTATGTAGGCAGGGTGCATGGTATTTAAAACATGTAGAAATGTAAAGTTAACATATCCTTACAGTGACTGCAACCCAAAAGCAATATTCACTGTAGGATGATTGGCTGGCCATAGACAAACAGGATGCCAAAACAATTCTTGTGTATCCACTGTCTGGTTGCTGAAAAAACCTGCTTTTGTTTCACCAGAATTCTGTTTCTGGGTATATTGGGAGTACAGTGGCTACTTTAAATTGGATTTTGGTTTTAGATGTGGGAGGGAAGTAGGTTTACCATAGGACACTCCCCCACACATCTGCCAGCCTTCAGAGCCCACGTTTACTGTGGCCAAAGACTTTCTACATCTTAAAAGTGGGTAGGGTTGCCCCCCAGATTTATTTACCCCATTGGTTAGGGCATGGTCAGGAGTGATTCCTACCCACTAACTCATGCCTGGCATAACTGTGGCACATCCAGGCACCCACTTCAGAACACTACTGGACCCGGAGAATAACAGAAGAGATCTGGGCCTGCTGTCTTGTGACATGAGAGGAGCCCAGAAGGACAGGACCTGCTTCCTCTTGTACCCATGACAAAGAAGTGACCTCATAAGGTCATAAGGCGGACCTCCTGTTAAAGCTACAAGGATACACCAAGTTACAATTTATGAAGCAATGTACTGCCATTCATATGGCCTCACAGCACAATGGTGCAATTAATAGTATAAAAGACAAAAACTGGGGCTTATACCAAAGTACTACTCTGTATCAGCAAATTAAGTTGCATCTTAAAAAAATAAGAATGATTTTAGCTGTGGCAGTACTGAATGTCTAGAATGAACTGAATAATTTCATATACGTTGTGCAGTCCACTCCAATTTAGCTTTACAGTGTTTAATACTAATTGTTTGTTTCTTAGTCAGATTTAGAAGCAAATGTGTTAGAGTACAGAGTGCATTGGTGTAGATTTCAGGGAGAAAAAAGCCCAGGGGGAGAAAATGGGACAAAAGGCTTCTCCAGATGTTCTGTCCTGAGTACCCCCAAAAACCTATCTCCCGTCTGTCACTTGCTATTGGATAGCAGAGTTTGTGTGAAGTCCAGTCCATCAATTTCTCTACTTGGCTCACAAATGCTGCCAACAACCTGGGATCTCTTAAAACTCTCCTTATTTCCCAACACTCTCCGAATCCCAGCTGCTATATGCAAGAACTTGGCCAGCTCAGACTCCACTGCAACCTGCTTGAGAGTCGCTAAAGAAGCTCAAATGTTTATCAAGACAGATGTAACTGCAGATCTGCTCTCTGCAATTATCACTCACAGTTAATACAGACCAGGTGACTCTAATTCTTCCAAATAAATCTTATCCATGGTGAAGGAATTCACCTCCCCGTCAGGCTCTTCACAATCCATCACCCCCTCCTCAGTTCTGAACTTTACATCTTCTTCCATTTCCATGAAAGGTTTAAGCTTATTTATGATAATGATCACCACACGATGTCCTCAACTTTTTTGACTTGGCCTTCATAATGTCCTCCAGGGTCTTGATGTGTGATCGGATATCTTTCATGACTATGCTATTTGTCAAATCTGCATCTCCTACTGAATCCTACTACTACCTTATTTTTTCTGTCTTGAACCCATGGTTGAGGCCCTTACCACTCTCTTCAATCTTTTGCTATCTAATGCCTCCTACTCTACTGATTGGATACATGTCATGGTTCTAGCCCTTCCTAAGAATTCACCGACTGATCCCAAGGTTTTGGACAACTGCAGACCTGTTTCTTTTCTTCCCTATCCAACTAAAGGTCTCGAAAAACGAGTCAATCACGAACTCACCTTTTACCTCCAGTCCCATCAGCTCTTTAAAACATCTCATTCAGTTGTCAGGGCTAACTGAAAACACCCTCATAGCAGCTACAAATTACATAAGATTCACCACCAACAAAGGAACGACTGCAGCGCTCATACTTTTAGACTTATCAGCAGCTTTTGACATGTTATCAGAGGCCATTCTACAGTGGCGGCTGGTAAGTATTCGAGGGGGGGCGAACGGGACACACATGCACACATACATACACAACACTTACAGCCATGCATTCACACACGCACACACACAAACACATCCATTTACAACACTCTTTACCAAACATTCATACATACACGCACGCACCAAACATTAATTTAAAAGAAAAAATCACGTACCTGCAACCAGCCTCGAAGGTTCCAGGAGGCTTGGGACTGCTGCCTTCCCAACGTCAAGGTCAGCCAATGAGGGAAGGCAGCATTCCCAACGTCATCACAGAGTGGGATGGGGTCAGTGAGACTACTGACCCCACCCCACTCTGTGATGAAGTGTCACTGATTGGCACTCGACCCTGGGCGCTTCAGGGCTTAAAACTGTAGCACCCAGGTGAGAGGCAATCAGTGACGCTACCCATTGTCACTGAGGGAAGGGCCTCAGGGACCTTTGCTGAGCTGAGGGTGTCACGCCCACAGGAGCTGTGACTTCACCAAGCCCAGCAAAGTTCAGCTCAGGCAGCCAGGAGCCTGTGCATTGTGCGCCTGTCTGGCTCCTGGCTGCCTAAAATGAAATGAACAGTGTGTCAGGCTGACCTTTGTTGAACCTGACAGACACTGTTCGTGAGGAGCAAAAGGTGGAGGGGCATGGCCCCTCAGCCCCAATGGACCGGCCGTGGCTGCCATTCTGCTTAAACGCCCCCATCCCGCGGGCATCCGCGGCTCAGTGCTTCAATGATTCTGGTCCTTCCTATCACAACAGGCCCATTTGGGGTCTCTAAATCCCTCACACTTTGACACTGTCGATATATTGTTCCGGGTAGCAAAGGGATCATCCCTGAGCCCCGCACTCTTTAACATATACATTGCACTAGTAGCAGCCATCATCAGATCTTTTAGCTTTATGGTACTCTCCTAAACCGATGATAAGAAGCTGATCCTTTTTTTTTCAAATGACATTCAACACTCTGACCAACTTCGCTCAGTGCATGTCCTCGGGAGTCGACTGATCGAGTAATAATGATCTCCAGCTCAAAGGTAGAAAACTGAAATTCTTCTTTTTGGCAAAGACATCTCCATCTGGATCAATGCTGTGGCCGCCAGATCTGGGATCACTCCCCAACCCTCCAAAAAAAGCAAGGAACCCGGGCATCATTGTTGATAATCAACTCAAAAACTAAGTAACTACTGTCTCTGCCTAATTTAGCATTCTCAAGATTGTGGTAAATAATTTAATTACCGGGACTTAATTTGATACAGAAACATAATAAAATAGCTCAGTAAATAAGAGGCAGAATCCGTGGTATTAGAGGTTCGGAATGGGCTTTATTCCAGTGGTCGATTATAATCGGTTGCTCCAGGTTCCATCACCACGAAGGTTCAGGAAGTGAAGTACATACTTTATTAACAATCAATTACTTTTATACAATAGGCATTACAGTGAGGCAAATACAAGAGGCGTAACAATTGATAGTGGTGATAATATATTCGTACGTAGCAAAAAAAAGGCGTAACTGGGAGTGACTTAAAGAACGTCATCAGATGTGATGTCACAAGAGGGTGGTTACATGAAAGAATTTCGCAATGTCAGCAGAAATACTTGGCAGATATGCGCGCGCAGCAGCATGACGTGTAATTGACGTGCAACTAGGGGGTGAAGGGGACTTGACATTTAGCTCTACATGTGGCGACAGAAGTCTGGAGCGTCAAGTCAACCTAATCCCAAATCATATCTAACATCCTATGTTTAAAGAACTAAGTTATCCAAAAGAGAGGTCTCTTCGAGTAGAATCTTATTCTATACTGACTATACTGACTGTTAGTGCGTGTACAAGCGTCTAAGTGTCTATACTAGATGCGAGGGCGGAATCTTCCATAGTAATAGGGCTATGAATTACTTGCATGAAGACAGAGAAACCGGGCCTTTGCTCGGTAGCTGGCAGAATGTTTACTTAAACCACTAGACAGGAATGCATTGGGCAGGGATCGGAGCAGATAACTTCGAAGGTGAAATACAGTTTTTGGCAGGCAGCAGGCTGATGTCAGGCTTCGTGAGCCGCGCAGAGAATGAGACAAAGTTCATGGTCACAGATGCAGGCTCAGACTGGAGCTTTCAGAGGCAGAAGGCAAGAAGAGTTTGATGACAGAATCAGGGCCTATTTGCCTGGACTGTAAAATGGCATAAGTGAACCATATAAAGCCGGTGGCCTTTCATACTTAGGAATGGAATATCCGGCCTATTCATGGCGGATCTGACAGAGGACATGTTAACGGTGGACGCACATGTATTTGCGTCTTCATAACTGGAACTGGAGGGAACATACATGTACTTGTAACATGCACATAGAACCGTTGGGGTCCAAGATAGGGGACATAACTGACCAGAAAAATCCATATTTCCACATTCCCTCCTTGTCCCCTACTTGCCCGTCAAGAGATATCAATCTTCATTAATCCATTGATCTGTTCATATAGCATCATTTGTTCTTCTTTCTTCTTCCGGGATCTTGAATGAAAATCTTGATGTGGAATGCACGATGTGGCACACAGACCACAAATCGCTGGTCCACATTGTAGACATAGACAGCAACTGAATAGTATGAGAAGGCCAATACCTAGGAAAGATAGGACCTTCCATCCAAAGGTAGATAATACACTCCAAAACCAACCGGACCAAGTCCAGGTGCCTGGATTCTGGTGTATCTGGCTTACAATCTTATGAAGACGAGTTATGGCTTTATATACAGATGGCGAATTTTCTGGTATGAAAATGCAACAGCTTGATCCGATGACCCTACAAGCTCCGCCCCTATCGGCCAGGATGACGTCAAGGACAAGACGATTTTGAAGCACAACAATCCGCATAGCAGACTGCTCTTCTGTTAAATTGCCTAAGGCGGAAATAGTTTCGTTCACTACTGCTTCAAGGGTTCTAGTTAATCTACGTATCAGCTTACTATTAGTAACGGTACCTATATAGGGAAAGAGACCTTTATTGAAATCTGTGTATTTTTCCCATGCTGTTTCAGTGTAATCGACTATCGGGAGATCTCTCCTTACTCTATTATATACTAAATGAATATTTCTGTGATAATCAGCAGGAGCTAGAAAAACAGGTGGCAAAAGGAATCCAATATAGCAAGTACCATCCCAATCTAGAGGTAAACGTACATATGCCGTCTGATCACATATGAAATAGGAATGGCGGGAAGCTTTAAATGTAGACTTGCCTTGATCACTAAATTCTACTACAGTGGTGCATTTACTATGGCCCATGTGTATGGAACCATTCTTTCTTATACATAATTCACCTTTTACTGGAAATATTGACATAGCGGGCAAAATTGAAGTAGCTTCTGATTCGACATTTAGGATCATAAGATTGAGCGTAAAATTACCTAATCCATACACTTCATTTTCTAGATCAGTTCCTGTTCTCTGGGGAAAGTCCCTCCTTGTTAGGGTGGCAGACTTTAAGCAAAACTAAGTTCAATTTTCCCCATACCCAGTTATCTTGATAAACTGCAGAATTCGAATCTAGAGAATTAATTAAACTAAACCATGCTCCACAGGAGCCGTTGTGTGTGAACGGGTATGGAAAGAGAGGTAGAATTCCTTTATAATTCTGATAGGGAGGGAGTCGGCCACATATCCAACAATTTGTAGCATTGCTAACCTGATGGGAATGATGCAACATACTAATAAACGTGTTATTGCGCAGGGCAAATCTATAAGACAACTCAAGCGGAGGTAATTCACTAAAAGAATGTTCAGCAGTAACATTGTAAACATGTCTAGAAATAGGATAATATACGTGCAACAATATACTTGTAGTAATTATTAAAAGACTTGAGAAAAACAAAATTAATAACGTCACTATGCAATGACTACGCAGTGATTTACAGTACGCCTGTCGTTTCAACATTTTTCGGGTGCTTTCTCTATTCAGGTCCAAGGGATACATGTCAGAGACAATTCAACCGCTTCACCTTGGAGAGGACTTAAACAATCAAATTGCTCGACTGATTGGGCCTGAGCTTTAATTTATAATGTTCGGAATCACTTTTTTCCACAAAAGGAAGTTTTGAGTCAATGGGTGAAGACACACAAGGTGTGGTATTCACATCTGATTTTAGTCCATGAAATTTCTTGATATGACTTGAATGAATCCATCCTTTTCTGCCTTCGATCTTCACGGCTGTTCTTGTGGTGAGCAACACCAGCTGAGGTGACCTCCACCTAGGTTCCAGCTGAGTCTTTCGATCAAAGATCCTCACGAGGACCAAGTCTCCCGGAACCACGTCATGGGGTTTCACCTCAGTGTTGTCAGGAAAAGCTGCAGCTACCTGTGAACGACAAGATTGTAGTGCAGACATCAAGGAAGCCAAGTAATCTGTCAGCATGTTACAGTCAATATCAGTTATTTTGCGTGGTATAGGCGTCCCCCACATATTTGGTGGTCTGCCGAAGATCACTTCATACGGGGATAGCCCTGTTCGAGAGTGTGCTACCATTCTTGTGTAAAAGAGTGCAACTGGTAATGCTACTACCCAGTCGACACCTTTCTCTCTGCATATTTTGGATAATCTTATTTTCAGAGTCTGATTATGTCTTTCTACGAGACCTGCTGCTTCGGGGTGTCGGACACAGTGGAATTTCCACTGATAGCCTAACAAAAGTGAAACGTGTTTCATTAATTCGGATGAGAACGGCTGGCCGTTATCTGAGTGAACAACACGTGGTAAACCGTATCGTGGGAAGAATTCTCGAACCAACTGTTTGGCAGTAGTCGGGGCAGTGTAATCTGAAACCGGGTATGCCTCCGTCCAACGGGAAAGAGCACACACAACTACGAGAACATATTTGAATCCTCTACATCGTTCCATCTGGATATAATCCATCTGGAGGACTTCAAAAGGATGATCAGGAGGATGAAATCCACCCTGTTCTACGGGAACGCTTTTTCCTGGGTTGAACTGGCAACAGATCATACAGGTACGAACTTTTTGTTTGGCTGCAGCTCGTAAATGTTTATTAAACCAAATGTGTTGAATGCTATCTAGCATAGCTTTTTCTCCTAGATGTGCTGGACTATGTACAGTGTTAATTATAACTTGGACCATTGAATCAGGAAGGAACCACACAGACTTTTCCTTCATCATCCATCCTTGATCGGTTTGGATCCCTCCTAATTCAGTCCATTTTTTTATTTCGTCTGGTGTAGCATGTGTCTGTATGTCAATTACGTCAAGAGTAGGATCTTTAACCGTCATACAATGTGTTGGCGTCGGGACTATTGTCTTTGTCATGTCGGATGTTTGAGTTTGAGCAGTCTGTTTAGCTGTTCTATCAGCTAAATCATTGCCTTGAGAAATGATATCAGTAACTTTCGTATGAGCTTTACATTTCATAATTGATATTGCAGTGGGTAGATGTATTGCATCTAATAAAGCATGAATGAGGGGTCCGTGCTGAATGTGGGCACCGTGAGAAGTTAAATAACCTCTCTCTCGCCACAGCACGCCGAAGTCATGTACGACTCCGAATGCATAACGTGAATCAGTGTATATGTTGACTTTTTTATTTGTGGCTTGAATACAGGCTTGTGTCAGAGCGACGAGCTCTGCTGCTTGAGCGGACAAGGTATTTATGCAATTTGTTTCAATGATTTCAGTGTCTGTTGTGACTGCGTAAGCGGCCACTAGTTCTCCTGTACCTTTTCTCATACATGAACCATCTACATACAACGTCAGGTCTGGGTCTGATAATGGGACATCGGTTAAATCTTGTCTGGGTTTCGTCGTGATTGTAATAACTTCAATACAGTCATGGGCTAGTGGGTCTGTTCCATTTACAGGTAAAAGTGTGGCAGGATTCAATGTGTTACAACGTCTGATTTCTATATGTGGCTGAAACAGTGTTAGTTCATACCCTGTAAGTCTTGCTATAGTCAAATGTTGTGTTTGCGTTCGATTCACAAGAACCTCCACTGCATGTGGTACTTGTACTGTCAATGGATGTCCTAACACTATGGCATCGCTTTGTCTGATTGCTAAAGCTGTCGCTGCCACTGATTTCAGGCACGCAGGCAGAGCCTGAGCTACGGGATCTAATGTACTAGAAAAATAAGCACATGGTTTGTGTGCTCCTGCTTGTTCCTGTGTGAGTACTGACAAGGCAGTACCTTCGCGTTCTGTAATAAAGAGTGTAAACTGTTTACTGTAACATGGTGTTGCTAAAACAGGTGCTTGACATAAAGCTTTCTTTAAGCTTTCAAAAGCTTGTGTATGTTCCTGAGTCCAAGGGAGAACAGTCGATGTGGCTGCCTCCTGTGTTGTCAACTGAATGAGTGGTTTTGCTAGAAATGCATACTGAGGGATCCACTGTCTACAATATGAAGTGAGGCCTATGAAAGCCCGCACCTCCTTTTGTGTCTTGGGTATTGGCATGTTAGCTATTAACTGAATGCGGTCGGGTGTAAGCTGCCTTCCCTCCTTGGACAGCGAGTGTCCAAGATAAACAACTCGCTGGACACAGAATTGCAGCTTAGAAGGGGACACCTTGTGCCCCTTTTCGGCTAGAAATTGTAAAACTGTCAGTGATGCTTTCTCACATTCGGGTTCGCTTCTAGCGGTGATCAGCAGATCATCGACATATTGAAGCAGAGCAGTGTTAACTGGCATGCGGATACTGTCGAGTTCTCGTTTTAGTGCTTGGCTATAGATGCTGGGGCTTTCTGTAAATCCTTGAGGTGCGCGGGAGAATTTAAAGCTACGTCCATTTAAACTAAATCCGAACAAATATTGGCTTTCCGGATCTATTGGGACGCTGAAAAAAGCATTCTTGAGATCAATTACAGTAAAGAATGTTGCTTCGGAATCAATAGCTGTCAGTAATGATGAGATATCTGGGACCACAGGGAATTGTGGCACAATGCATTTGTTTAATTCGCGCAGATCAATAACCAATCGATATACTGGCGGGGCCTTCGGATCTGTTCGTTTGAGAATCGGAATTATCGGTGAATTACATACATTGGAGTCTGTTTCTACAACCACTCCTTGGGCAATGAGCTCGTCAATGATTTGTAGTAAAGCCACTACAGCATCTGGTGGTAACTTGTATTGTCGCATTCGTGGTAGTACCACTCCTGCCTTTAGTGTAACTCGATATGGTGTAATATTCATGCAACCAACATCAGTAGGGCCTTGTGCCCATAGACGTGTAGGTAAAGTCTGCAATCGGGGATCCATGTCTCTAGACACATAATGACCTTTAAAATCACGTAAAAACAATCTTACTCCTTCCGGAGAACAACATATTATAGCTCCTAGAGCTTTCAATGTCTTTATTCCTAACAGGTTTTCTGGACATGATTTAGTAAGCAATAAATCTGTAGTTCGGGTCAAAGGTCCTATCGTAAGTGGAAGAGGCAGTGATACTTCATTAACAATAGGTTTTCCTGAAAAACCAAGGGAAATATTCTGCGAGCCTGAGAGGGGTACCCCTGGAACTTCACTACGTTTTATAGTTGTTCGACTTGCCCCTGTATCGAGTAAAAATTTTCTGTCTTGGCCTAATAATTCACTATGTACATAAGGTCCTTCTTGATCTACAGGGATCTCGATAAGGGGTAAGTCTACTTCCCTCTCTAGGCTTGTTCATGCGTATCGTTGATAATCAGGATAGTCATACTGTGCGGTCTGGTACAGTTGTCGTGTCGTGGTTTGCGTGGCAGCAACCGGCAGCGCTGGTGCAGCTGGCACAAACTGTATAGTCTGTTGTGGAGCTGGCATGGACTGTGCATGCTGCAAGGCTCCTTGTTCATTCTGATCCTGTCTAAGTGGCCGTGGTCTTTCTTTTGTAATACCCGTGGCGATATTACGCTTCAGGACTGGACAATCGTGTACATGATGACCTAGTTGTTTACAATAGTTGCATGTCCCTTTTACAGGTCCTGCTGAATCACCGGAATGTGTCGTACCCTTTTTATGTCCTTCAGCTGGAACTGTCTGGGAGACTAGCATTTTCATTTTCGTGTCTTTCATGCGTCTTTGTTCATGATCTTGTTCCTCTCTAATTCTATTGTGATGATACTGTAACATTTGTAACATTTGTGATGGAGTGTTACCTTGCCAGGTACTCTCGAATTTTAATACTCTATTCTTCACTTGGGGCAAGGAATTTTCAACTAATTTTGTCACAAACAGATGTGGGTATGATTCGCTACTTGCTTTTATGCCACTATTTATACCGAAACATTTTTCAAATCGTGCATAGAAATCACTAGTGTCTTCATCTTGCTTTTGTTTACAGGCTGAAATTGCACCCCAGTCTTCCTTTTTCGTGGTTAATAAACGTGGCAGTACCTGTACTAGTAAACCTGGTAGTGCTTTAGTTTTGTCCCCAAGCCCCGAACCTGGACCTCGGGCCTTTTCTTCATTTTCTAATGCTGTCCAATCTATCTTTTGGTCTCCCACCTCCCATTCTTTTTCCTTGAGTTTTTCATAAATGCCAGCAGGCATCAATACCTTTAATATGGTCATAATGTCGGGATAGGTATACTCTCCCATGAGTAACATGTCTTTAATTTCTCGGTGGAAACCCGCTGGGTCTTTGTCATGACTGGGTACCACTTTCTTCATTTCTAGCAATTCTATTTTCGATATGGGTGTATATACAAATACACGTTTAAACTCATTGTCCTCGCCTTTTATTGGGTGTACCTCTCGTAAGGGATTCTGTCTGTCCATGTAATACGTGGTTCTTTCCTTGATGGGCAATGAGACATGTTCTGGGCATACAAAAAGAATGTACTGTTTTCTTGATTCTAGTATTTCTTTAATTAGCTTAGTACCTGAACCTCTCCATCTATTCGTGAGTAATTCAGTCAATATATCAGGTAAGGGACCAGGATCTGAATGTTGGCTTTTATATAGTATAAGAAGTTGTTGAATCATATAAATCCCAGCTAAACGCTGTTCATCTGGGGTGAGATTCAAAAATGTGTGTGCTACTGTATTATCACTATACTTCCCGGGACTGTCAACCCAATGGACAGCTGACCTGGCTAATTCTTGTTCATCCATAGAATCGAGAAAATGATAACCCCTTCGTTCTCGGAGTAATTTATCAGCTGCTTGGAATGAATGCTCGTTAGACCTTATATTTATTATAGGTGTTTGAAAATTCCTGTTATTTTCTAGACATATCGGACGTATCGGGTCAGTAAGACATCTAGTATTATTACAAGATCTTCCTCTACCTACATAGGCTATAGTTTCTGACTGTCCTGTGGGCAGTCCGGATCCTTCTTCCTCGCTTTGTTCGAACTGGTCTACCGCTAATCTTTCTTCGTGTAGGCGTTCTATTTCTTTACGGATCTTTCGGCACATGGCTACTATACAGTTTTGCTTATCATGTCTCCCTTCTGATATATTCTGGCTCCATCTGGTAAGAATTTGCATTGTTTCCGGGTCTACCCCCGGTCGGTCTACATTTCTGATCACACAGTTTATGAGGAAACGTAACAGTTCCCCCTGTATTTCCACTTTCTGGTATTCCATAGCTCTGTTAATACATTCAGAATCTCGCCCTGTTTGGACAAAATGGTATATATTATCTAGATGCGCAGTCATTCCTGGTAACTTCCCTAAATACACCGCGGCTCGTCTGATACGTAATGATGCCAGGGTCATTTCGTCCTCTTTTCCGGGCACAGGATCATATCTACAATCTATAAGAAGTTCCTTAAGCGTACGGGCATTTATGAGTTTGGGGGTACGTGAATGTGCAGATTCTTGAAAAGTAAGTTTATTTATTCTGGGTGGCGTAGAAAAAATATTGGTAGCACCTCCGGTAGCCCCGTCTGGGGTATCGGGTGTGAAAGGATTCGTTGACCGTGATACAGCAACTATAGGTGTGGATACAGCTATAGAAGTCGCTGTAGGAACAGATGCAGAAACAGATGTGCTTGCCGGAACTTGTGTCAGGACTTGTTGCTGTAGGGATACGGGTACTGGATCTTGGCGTTGAACCTCCCTGGCAGGCGGTCTATGTGGGGCGGGATTAGCATACTCGGGAGCTGCGTCATCTAAATAAGAGGAAAGAAAAACATCTTCTGCGGTTCTAGGATTCCCCTTAGGATGTACCTTTATTGGAAATAATGGGGTTGGCAAGTCTTTTGGTATCCCTGGAGTAGCCTTAGGTAATCCTTCGGCCAGAAGGGGATACATACCATTCATAAGGGCATTTCTTTGTCTGTCTACTTGTTCTGATTTCACTCGTGCACCTTCTTCAATTAATAGATTTTCTCGGACTTCATTTGAATTCCCTTTACTCTTCTCTTCCTGTCTACGTGCTTTTTCTGTACGTCTATACGATTCTTTACGCCATAATTCAATGGCGTCTTTCTGTGATTGTCTAGCTTTCTTTTTCCATAATTCTTCCTCTACTTTCACGATGCACTCTGCATCCCAGGTCCCAGCCGCGGGCCACCTCTGACTTTCTGGTAATTCCTTAGTGTAGTCTACCCATAAATCAAGAAATAATATAGCGTCTAAGCCATGTTTATGATACATGAAGTACCCTGGAGTGTCCCTAGGAGGAATAGGAACGGCTTCTTCGAGTACCCCTTTTCTTGTTGTGATCTGTCTTAATTTCGAAAAGAGCGGCATATTGAAAACTGATCTGATACTTGATTTTGAACAAACTTAATACATTAAACACAATAATGAACAGTCATTCACACCACAATATGCAGAACGTTATTAAAACATTTAACATTTAACATTTAACTGAGCAACGATGATGATGACGATCTAAGAAAAACTTAATCACTAAACATAATACTCGACTTGAACTGAATTATTCTGAATTTATATACTTGATATACTAGATATACTGCTAAACAGTACAGATACACTGCTGAAACAGTGCAGATCGGATTTGTGTACCCAAACCCGTCTGGACCGGCACAACTTATGTGCACGCCAGAACGCCTCCCCAGTAATGGTACTCACCGGGTAGCTCGGAACGGAAGGCCTCGGAAACTGAACTGAACTTGAACCGGACTGGACTCGACTCGAACACTTCGGACACTGGACTCAACTTGGGACTTCGGAAAACTGGTGGGCCTCTGTATACCTCGGATCTTGCTCTCTCAGCTAGGCTCTGGTCGGGATACTTCGCACTTCTCACCGCCTCGTCTGGGTGTTGATCGCAGCCTCAGTCGCCCCCGCTTGACCGGAGGGAGATACAGGAAATCCTGCTGGTACGCGTTATTGTCCGTCCAGCTGTGGCAGGAGACCGGGCCTGCAACGCACCGCCGGCGCGTGAGATGAGAAAGTGTCCCTATTCGGGCGCCATTCATGTGGTAAATAATTTAATTACCGGGACTTAATTTGATACAGAAACATAATAAAATAGCTCAGTAAATAAGAGGCAGAATCCGTGGTATTAGAGGTTCGGAATGGGCTTTATTCCAGTGGTCGATTATAATCGGTTGCTCCAGGTTCCATCACCACGAAGGTTCAGGAAGTGAAGTACATACATTATTAACAATCAATTACTTTTATACAATAGGCATTACAGTGAGGCAAATACAAGAGGCGTAACAATTGATAGTGGTGATAATATATTCGTACGTAGCAAAAAAAAGGCGTAACTGGGAGTGACTTAAAGAACGTCATCAGATGTGATGTCACAAGAGGGTGGTTACATGAAAGAATTTCGCAATGTCAGCAGAAATACTTGGCAGATATGCGCGCGCAGCAGCATGACGTGTAATTGACGTGCAACTAGGGGGTGAAGGGGACTTGACATTTAGCTCTACATGTGGCGACAGAAGTCTGGAGGGTCAAGTCAACCTAATCCCAAATCATATCTAACATCCTATGTTTAAAGAACTAAGTTATCCAAAAGAGAGGTCTCTTCGAGTAGAATCTTATTCTATACTGACTATACTGACTGTTAGTGCGTGTACAAGCGTCTAAGTGTCTATACTAGATGCGAGGGCGGAATCTTCCATAGTAATAGGGCTATGAAATACTTGCATGAAGACAGAGAAACCGGGCCTTTGCTCGGTAGCTGGCAGAATGTTTACTTAAACCACTAGACAGGAATGCATTGGGCAGGGATCGGAGCAGATAACTTCGAAGGTGAAATACAGTTTTTGGCAGGCAGCAGGCTGATGTCAGGCTTCGTGAGCCGCGCAGAGAATGAGACAAAGTTCATGGTCACAGATGCAGGCTCAGACTGGAGCTTTCAGAGGCAGAAGGCAAGAAGAGTTTGATGACAGAATCAGGGCCTATTTGCCTGGACTGTAAAATGGCATAAGTGAACCATATAAAGCCGGTGGCCTTTCATACTTAGGAATGGAATATCCGGCCTATTCATGGCGGATCTGACAGAGGACATGTTAACGGTGGACGCACATGTATTTGCGTCTTCATAACTGGAACTGGAGGGAACATACATGTACTTGTAACATGCACATAGAACCGTTGGGGTCCAAGATAGGGGACATAACTGACCAGAAAAATCCATATTTCCACAAGATGCTTAGGAAAATCTGTAAGTGGATGCCTCTTGATTTGCGGAAAACCATTACTTAAGTGCTTACCACTAGCGGATCACATTACGGAAACACTATGTTGGAATTGCTGGCCACCTCACTAAGAGGCTACAGGTTGTACAGAACACAGCTGACAGGCTCGGTCTGAATTTGCTCCATGGCACTTCCACTGCAGGCCACTTACACAAACATAACTGGCTTCCTGTGCACAAGGATGCACCTTTAAATTTCTCTGTCACAAGTACAGGATGCCTACCAATATCTCCCCCCTTACCTCAGCAACAAAACCTAATTCCATGTCCCTTCAGGACATCTTCATTAGGTGTCCCTTCTGCTTGCCCACACACCCTGAATCTACCGCTTCAGAGCAGGATGGCGCTCCTTCTCTTACCTTGTCCCACCAGCATGGAACATAGTACCACAAAGTGGCTCCAAGATCCCACCACTACAGCAGCTATAACAAAACAGACCTCTGATCATGTTCTGTCCCTGGAGGGAGACATAGTTTAACAGCTCACCAAACATACCACCTGGCTACCCACCAAATCAGGGAGATACCCATCTCAACAGTTGGACACACATCTTCGTAGCCTGACAAGTCCAGCACATCCCTGAGAACCAGACATGCTGCTTGCCACAGGGGTACATCAAATTAACGAGGAATGAATGCAGAAACCAGGCAAGCCAGGATGTCAGAACTTGTTATCAGCCTAACACCTGTTTGTCCTTCTCTAGAACCATCCTAGGGCCCACAACAGTAGCAGGCCAGGGGCACAAGAGCATGAGGCTCAACTGGGTTACAGAGCTGTCTTCCTCTAGGACATGGAGTGAGACGTCCACTTAGTTTGCCAAGGCAAACACCAGTATTAAGAGTCTGCAGAGTCTACACACAAACCTACTGTACGACTAGAGTTAGCAAAATCCTGCGCCCATGTGGCACAGACAGCCCCCACACAGGAACATTAAAGTAACACGGCACTCAAAGATTACCTGCACCTTAGAGGATGAAAGCAAAACAGCCAATGTGGTGTGGGAGTACAGTAGTGGGAGCTTCATCTAGCACTACCTACTCATCACTTGAGAAATAAAGCAATTGGACATCTTCCCAAAACTATCTTCTTGGAACTCAATTGTAAAAACTTCACGTGTATGTGCCTTCTCAGTAATTTTGTAATCCCAACTAGATTCAGCTTCCTCCAGCAGTCCCTTCCAGTGCACAGTGAGTGTTACTCCAGTTTCTTCACTGTTCAAAGGCATCCAGAGTGTGACCTTCCTCCAGGAATGCCTTTTCATGACCAGCTAGGACCCCAGGTAGTATCAGCAATCCGCAGCAGTGCCTTCTTGGTACCAGAAAACATCTATTTGTAGCATGTGTTGGCTGTAGATCTATATGCTTATGCCGTAGATGTGTATGCTTAGCATACTCCTGCAATCTAGTGTTGGCCTCGGATGTCTGCAATTTGTTTTTTCTTCGAAGAAGTCTTTCAAGTCACAAGGTATGGTCACTGCTCCTATAGTCTGTAGTGCGCATGGTCATCAGCTCTATTGTTGGATTGTTTTTCTCCGCCATCCGGTTCAGACGTCTATCACGGAGCTCCAGAATCAAAGCTTCGACTCGTTTCCTGAGCACTTCTACAGTGTCCGACTCATCAACCTTTGAAAGATAACACAGAAAAACAGCCAATGACTGGTCTTTACAACACCCATTGTTCTGACGGCCTGTGCTTGGGCTTCAGCTTCCTACTTCGCTGCCTTCTTCTTTCTCTCGAAGCACAAAGAGTAATGCAAAGACTCCCTTCAGCTTCTGTCCTAAGTGCCACGTCAAATACTCCAGGTAAGATCAACACCTGGTCTGAAACCTCTACGTCCAGAACACGACGAAACATCGTGTGAAGCCTGCCAGGACTTTCGGTTGAAGAAAACTTTTCATCAATGTAGGGAGTGGCGATGAGCACATACTACAATGCATCTGAGGATGCACCAGATATGTTCGGGTACCAACCACAAGGCCTCCATACTGAAGAGGATGTAGGGGAGCAGGCAGAAGCCAAAGGTTGCCGATATGCGCTCCCATCCTGCTCGCCAGCAGTGGAGAAGGTTCCGATTAGGAGTACAAGTCTGAAAATTCGATGAGGCACATGAGTACACTGGCGAAAGCCTCCCACGTACAAACAAAAGCACACACACTGGCTCATGGAACCCCATTGCCCTCAGGACATGGAGGTGTCCGGCACAAGGCGAAGGATCAGACACTTGTCCCTCCACCTAAATAGTCCCCAAAACTTCAAAGGCACCGACCAGTACTAAATCAAAGCCCCTTTCGAAGACCGCATCAAAAACACATACTTCGATGCCTGAAAGGACTTTGAGGCCTTCAGAGAAAAAATCAACATCAGAAAACCATGGGATGCCTTTAGAGCCGAAACGCCCTCTGTTCCAAAAACATCTCTCCAGGCCGAGTCCACCTCGACACCGAAAAAATCCTCGGCATCCAAAGTCTCGGCGCCTGAATCACTCTTGGTCCCAAAACCAACAAAGACTGCCACAGAGCCAGGTGAGCGGCCACTTCTGCCCATCCTAACCAAATTACAAGAACACCTCGACGCCAAACAAAAGAGGCTGCTTATTAACCTGCACACAGGAAGAGTGGTTACCAAACCACCTCTCCCAACTATAGAGACACTCCCAAAAAGGAAAAAGACTTTTGAAGAGGAAATCATGGATCCAAGGACAGGGGTACTAGCCCCATACAGTGTCCACCACAAGTACCAACTCCTCCCCAACCCACTCAATTACCTTTACCCTCTCCTCCACCTCCTGCTCTTCCACAGGTGCCGAGGTTCACATTGAACTCATTCTTAGGAAAACAAATGTAGTTCCACAGACCTTTTGGTGTAGAATTAATAATTAAAGCAAAAACATTTTTTATATAACAACGTAAACAATTTTATTCAATACACACAGTGAAATAACAATACAGACAGTATTTGTATGATGAGTAACTACGGTTCAGCAAAACCTAGTTTTATTTAGACAAGAATCACTTTAAATTGAACAATTTTGTGAGGGTCATTCATGAACAAAGGAGAGAGTATATGAATGAGTAGACCCCAGGTGTGAAACGAAACCAGAACCTTAATCAAAACAAGAGAAAGGTGAGGTAGGGAGTGAGCATATACGGTGTATTGGTTGATTCATATAAAAAGACAGCATTACTGTTCAGTACATTTTCAGATACAGGGTATAAATCATTGTATCATAATTGTCTGTCTTTGTACACATGTCTACGACGTTTCGACCCATGATGGGATAAAAGGGTCTCATCAGGACTGAAATGGTCTGGGGAAGAGTAGATGGCATTGGTTAGCGGTCTGATGCGACCAGATGGAATCAGAGAGGTTAGAGGATTTTCAGCTCTTCAGAAAGGGCGAGTAGTCCCTAAAAATAGCTGGTCCTGATTAAATCTTGCTCAACAATGCAAGTGGGCAAATTGTTTTTTTTTTTTAGCCCTGCAGTAGTTCCTTTCAATAGTAAAAGATGGATATGGTCTCAAACTTACATCTCACCCTCCCAATATCACACCCCAAACACAAACTATGTCAAATAAACACCTCTCACTCTTACAAGAGGAGATTTAAAGGGGCACATAGAGCCGGACCCAACACAACACCAAGGACAGGGATTGTACTCACTGTACTTCCTCATTCCAGAGAAAGAGGGTACCTTAACGCCTATACTAGAGCTCAGGCCACTCAACAAGTACATCCTGTCGACCCACTTCCACATGGTAATGCTCCAAGAAGTAATACCACTGTTGAAGCAAGGAGACTTCATGACAGCCATGTTCTCAAAAACACCTATTTTCACATACCAATACATCCAGTCCATCGACACTACCTCAGTTTTCAAGTAAGTGGCCAACATTATCAGTTCAAAGTGTTGACATTCAGAGTAACTACTGCACCAAGAGTATTCACAAAGTGCCTTGCAGTGGTAGCAGCTCATCTCAGAAGGGAGGGCCCACACGTGTTCAAATACCTAGACAATTGGTTGATCTAAACTGCAAGCAAACTACGTCTGCAGGACACCCAATGAGTTATCAACCTTTTTTTTTTACATGAGCTGGGCCTTACGCTTAATACTACAAAACCCCACCTAGAACCCTTACAGGTGCAGCTGTTTCTTGGATCAATCCTAGACTCTACCAATGCAAAAGCATGTCCCAGTCCTGCAAGAGTACAAATGTTCCAGCTTGCTTTGCCTCGATTTCACCCAAATTGTCACATAACAGTCAAACAGTCAAAACAGTGATGAGCTTTCTAGGCATATTGGCCTCATATATCACCATAGTACCACCCATACGACTGCTCATGCACCCCCTAAAGCAATGCCTCCAGTCGCAATGGTCCGAAGCAGAGGAGCATATACAAGATCAAATGTTAATAGGCCAGCGACCCATCACTCTCTGTAGTGGTGGAACAGCAACAATCTGTTGGAGGCTCGGCCCTTCAAAGTCCCTATTCCGCAGGTCACCATAACAACAGGCCCGCGTTACATGGATGGCGGCACATATGCAGCATCTCACAGTACATGGCCAATGGTTTCCTAGAGCTTCTAGCAATTCAGTTCGCTCTCAAAGCTTTTCGACAACATCTTCACCACAAACTAGTTCTAGTTCATACAGACAAAATGACAGTCATGTACTACATTCGAAAACAGGGAGGCATGGATTTCACACAGCTAATTTGCGTAACAGAGCGCGTATGGTACTAGGCAATACATCACAACATCCACCTCCTAGAGAGAATAGCTACCAGGGGTGAACAAAGACTTTGCCGATATGCTCAGCAGAATGCAGCAACAGGTACACGAGTGGGAATTCGATTTAACACTGCTTCACTCATATTTTCAATGGTGGGGAACTTCAGAAATAGATCTCTTTGAAACACAACAGAACGTGAAATGCCAAAATGTTGCCTTCAGGTTTCCTCACCCACAGTCCAAAAGAAATGTCCTATGGATCAGCTGGTCAGGGATATTTGCCTACTCTTTTTCTCCTCTCCCACTCATTCCTTATGTGGTTAAGAAGCTCACATAAACATCCCTCACACTAATACTAATTACCCCAACTAGGGCTTGACAAGCTTGGTTGACAACCCTACTACAACTATCGGTTGTGCAACATGAGAAACTTCCAATCCGGCCACGTCATCTAACTCAGGAGCGGAGTAGGGTCACACACCCCAGCCCCAAACAGTTAAATCTAGTGATCTGGAGCCTGAAGTCCTAGAATTTGGGTACCTTAATCTTCCGCAAAAATGTATAAACATTCTAAAACAAGCTCACAAGCCACTCACACAAGCTCGGTACGCAGCAAAGGGGAAAAGGTTTGTGCATTAGTGTCTAGCACAACAAATCCAACCACTTTCCCTTTTGGTACAAGACCTTATTTTCTACCTACTCCATTGACAACAGGCATCATACACCTCTAATGGGTTACACTTAGCAGCACTTGCTGCATACATGCAAAACAGGCAACACATGTCTTTGTTTAGGATTCCTGTTATTAAAGCCTTTATGGAGGGATTAAAAAGAGTAATTCCTCCCTACATCCCAACATCACTGGCCTGGAATCTTAATAGGATGTATGATGGAACCAAAGATGGTATTACTACGCATGCGTTTGCAACGAGTCCATTACTATGCAAATGCCTTTACCATGCAAATCTTTACCATGCATATGCCTTTCCCATCTTAATATAGTTCTCACCTGGCTTTTGGGTTCTACCTTTAAACCACTACATTCATGGGATCTACAGATCCTCACGTGGAAGGCAGCTTGCTTAGGGGCTATAATATCTCTCAGACTGATAAGTGAAATTGAAGCGCTCACCCTCCCTTGAAGAACCTTTTTTCCAAATGTGTCCAGATAAATTAGTACTGAGAACAATTCCTAATTTTTTCCTAAAGTAATTTCTTGTTTTCATGTAGACCATTGAGCTCCCAGTGTTGTTTCCCAAGCCAGACTCTGTGGCGGAAAGAGCTCTACACATCCTCGATAATAAAAGAGCAGTGATGTACTACATCAATAGGAGAAAACCTTTTCGAAAATCTCATCAACTTTTCCTAGCTTTCTCAAACACACAAGAAGGCTCACCCATATCTAAAGCAGGAATCGCAAAGTGGATAGTAAAATGCATTCAAACTTGCAACCACAAAGCTAAGCTCACTCCACATGTAAAAAAAGGAGCCTCTATGGTTTTCCGAGGAATCATTCCATTAGTGGATATTTTTTAGATAATCAAACGATTCCACAGCCGACCAATGTCGCGCACATCAGTGTCATAGTCCCATAAACATGTAATCCTGTGCCAATCAACTCCGAGACCTGCTGTGTTTAGATCTCACTGGAAAACCAGAGACGAAAAATGAAGAAGAATGGAGGTGGCACCAGGTATGAAGTCACATAGTGAAATGCACTATTTTTTATAAATTGGTGGCCCGCTGAGCGATTGGGCTTATACATCCATTTTTCCTGTGTATCTTTTCCGGAACCTCACTTCAGGTGCATCGGTTTTGGGACGTTATCGTTACATATATAGATCCTTTTCGGATATACATTAGTATACTGGGACTTAATCTGGGCTTCTTATATCTTTTTGTTCCAATTCCTATTGTTTTTTACTTCACTAACAATGGAATTGTGGAGGCCTATTGGATATGAATATATTAACTATTTCTCCCCCCTTTTTGTAGCCTTTTGGGAGTTCGAAAAAATATGTCTTCTTCCTTTTTTTACCAAAAAGTAAGAAAGTATGATAAACATTCCTGACTTATTGATCACCTTTTATTTTTATGTAGCCCGGGGGACATAATGATTAGGAGATATCCTTTGAGACATATTTTTATTTCATATATTGGTTTATATCACCAGACATCAATTATTTGCTGTTGTCTGTTTTAAGATATATGGTTTATTTACATGCGCCCACCAAGATTTATGAACATTCCAAAAAGGCGCCTATTTTATTGATTTCAGCTCTCTGTTATTGTGAGCAACGTTCGTTTCGGTATGGGAAGTACTCTGTGCCCTTGCACAAGATGGTCGGTGCGCTATTGAAACAACAAATTGATACATATGTTGTCTTGCATGTATATTCGCATTTTAACTTGTTTTTTGCTAATTTTTATCGAACTTTTGATATTGGTGTTATAACAGTTTATACTTTCGTGAACCAGTCAGCTCTTTGATGGTGCCATGATATTATCTCTATGTGCGTTTGGTAAAATAAGTATGGTTTGTTATATAAAGCAAACATTTGGTGCTTTATTTAGGAACTATGATCTAAATAAAGATGTGCATATTACGAGGTTTTGCACATTCAAAGATGGCGCTGAGCGTACTGTTGTGATTAACAAACCTTTTCTCTTTCTGACGCTAAGCGTCAATCCGTGCGTCCTAGCAAGATACACTCTTTAAAAGCTGCTCTTAAAATGGGTTCGGTTGCTTCCTTTCCGGACTGTGGGCTTGGAATCTCGTATCGAGAGGCGTCAATCGCAACGCTGCTACTACGTAAGTGAATACCTTGGTGGGTTAAGCATGTCTTTGCATGACAGGTCGTAGATGTCGGCATGTATTAGGTCGATGTCCAATTATTTATCCAAGTGCTGTTCTGTTATGTATTTAGAAAGTTTCGTCGTACACTAGGTTCTTATGTAGATTACCTACAACTTGCATTCCCCTTGAGATCCGTTTCGTTAACAATGAGCTAATCCTGTACCCTGTCTCTCTTTTTTACTAAGAGTCGATATTATTGTTGAAGCACTGGTTCTTAGATAAATAATGGCCTTTCACAGATAGTTTTGTAATTAATTCCCCCTAAAAAGAAGTTATTGTTATATTAGAAAATAGCCCTAGTATCAGAATGCTGAATCCCATTTGTGGTTATTATTATGAGTAATGGTACCTTTGACAGTTAATAGTGCTTGTAATGGTCCCACGGGCCCTCTAACTAAATTGGTCTCCTGGAACATAGCAGGGCTGAGAAACAAGACAGATGACCCGGCCTGGAGAGATCTTATCTGCTCAGGCGAAGTAATCTGCCTCCAAGAGACTTGGGACACGGACAACACTTTGAGTTTAGATGGTTATAAAAGCTTTTTTGCATCTGCTGTACCGTCTCATATGGGGAGGGCCAAGGGAGGTTTGGTTACCCTGATCTCAGCTAGCATTTCTGGCTCGCTGACTCAATTAGACACAGGCTCATGTAACTGTTTGGCAGTTCAGATCTCCCTCAACGGGGGTAGTAATTTTTTAATTGTTAATTTTTACAACTCTTTTCATAGAGACACCACGGTTGATCATCTTACCGCATTACATTGTTTTTTGGTTAATTTTAGAGAGAAAACTGAGACAATTTGTCCTATTATTATTATGGGCGACTTTAATATTCACAGATGCCCAGAGAAGTGTTATTTGGTGGATCCCTTAGGCCCAACTGAATCACGGGAGGCCCATTTTGAGCACTCCTCTCAGGGTGCTCTTTTGGAAACAATTCTTGCTGACCATGGCTTGTTACTCCCTGCCATGGTGGATGAGAACATCCCAACATTTAAAGGGAATGGGAAATACTCTGTGATCGACTATATCTTTATCAGTTCAGGATTGAGGAACAGGACTAAGGAATATTCGGCAGTCTGGACACATTTCAGTGACCATAATCCTGTGGTCCTTATCTTGTCTGATCTTTTTTTACAACCTGTTATAGTCGCCGACAGAACGGACAAATCGCACATTCGCCCAACTGATCAGGATCGCAGAATCAGATGGGACAAAGTTATCCCCGATGATTTCTTTGCAAATTTGAAAAAGAAGGTTGGCCCTGAGTTGACCACGTGCCTTGACTTGGAAGCAGGGAACATGGAAGTACTAGGGGCGTATTCCGCAATCTGCTCCCAGATCTCAGCTGATCTTCGGTGTCCAGCGAAAACAATGGACAAGGCAGAGTTAGGTTGGTTTGACAAAAACTGTTCTCTGGCCAACAGAAAATTGAGGGCGGCCCTGAGCAGTAAACCTTTGAATCGGTCTAACATAGCTCAACTCAGGAAAGATTATACTAAAACCTTGGCTATTAGGAAAAAGGAGATCCGGGAGGACGCTTGGGAGGAACTCTCTTCCGTTGACGTCCTTCGCAACAGTGCAAAGTTCTGGTCTGTCGTTAATAAACCTTTCTTTCGCGATCCCTGTAACACTCAATTAGATTGCGGTATTGGGGTTCACCAGTGGCACTCTCACTTCAAGTCAGTCTACGAAGTGGGTATGAATGGTGGATTAAATCCCCCTCTTCCCACTACAAAACAATATACTTTATTCGTAACCAAGGGCGAGGTGGTTGAGGCCATCGGCAAGATGACGAGCAATAAGGCTCCGGGTCCCGATGGCGTCCCCTCGGACCTTTTTAAATCTGACATCGAGACTTGGTCCACAGTTTTAATGAACATTTTTAACAGGGTCTGTGTCGCAGGCATTCCGGACACTTGGTCCGAGTCCGTGATCATACCCATTTTTAAAAAGGGTAACAGAGGGGACCCTAGTTGCTATCGCCCCATCTCACTCATTGATTCCGCAGTTAAAGTCCTAGGGCGAGTAGTTTTGGGTAAATTAACAGATTGGTTGGAGGATACCAACACCCTTTCGTGCCTACAATATGGGTTCCGTAAGGGCCGTGGCACCATAGACCAAAGCTTGAATCTTTACCTTTTAATAGGCAAATATACTATAGCTAAGAAAGGGACGTTACACCTGGCCTTTATGGACTTATCCTCGGCCTTTGACTGAGTGAATCGGTCGAAACTGTGGGAACTCCTCCTCAAGCAGGGAGTAGACGAAAATCTTGTCTATTTTTTAGCAGATCTTCATAGAGATCTCTCTGCCATTGTCAGATACGACCGATTGGGTAACTGCACTGGCAAGATTGGAATCTCCAATGGTGTCAGGCAGGGCTGTATTTTAGCTCCCCTCCTTTTTACACTCTATATTAATGACCTTGCCACTGCCTTAACAGAGTCTTGTAAGGATATCCCTAAGGCTGGGAAGTATCAAATTCCTGCATTATTATATGCAGACGATGCTGCATTGTTAGCGCGCACAGCAGTAGGGCTTCAAAGTCTTCTAGATACATTTGCTGACTTCATGAAAAGACTTGATTTAAGCGTGAACTTCTCTAAATCGCACGTCATGACTGTAGGTTGTAAACCCAAGAAAATTAAAACCATGCTATGTGAGGGCCACGTTTTATCTAGAATCACAAGCTTCCCATATTTGGGGGTTATTTTTGATGATAAATCATCCTGGGCCCCTCAATTAGCTGCAAAACGTAATGCCTTTGCTAGATCCATTATAGGTGTTCTGGACTTTGCCCGCAAACTGGGGGTGAAACCCATGCAAGCCATACTGAACATTTATGCAGCCAAATGTATCTCCATAGCTATGTATGGTGCGGACCTGTGGGGTTTTAAAAATGTGAAGGAACTTCAGGTGGTAGAGGATAAGTTCTTAAAAACCATTCTATCGCTTCCCCAGGCAACCGCTGGTTATATTGTACATCAAGAATGTGGGGTTGGTTACCTAACTGATCGGATAGCTTTAGCCCCCCTATTAAAATGGGTATCAATCTGGCTAAATCCGGAACTTGTACTAAATCGCGAAATTATAACAGACTGTTTATCGCTTGAGTTCGGAAAGGCTATTCCATGGCTGCGTTATGTTAAGAACCTAAGTGATGAAATAGGCCGCCCAGACATATTCGATAATCCCAATAATTTATCAAAGGGAGACCTCAAATGGGTAAAAGATATGTATAAGCTCAGAACCACTCTAGCCAGAGAAGAAAAGGAGTTAATAAAACCTACAGTAAAGGCCCATCAGCTATTAATAACTACATGCAGCATAGAACCTTACTTGACCATAGTGAATAACATGAATCATCGCTTTTTATTGACAAGGTTTAGACTGAACAAATACCATCTTTTGTTCACTGATTCCGCAGGATGGATGAAGGACAGGGACTTAGAGATCTGTTCATGTGACAGATTCTCTCTTAAGGATACTGTTCACCTTATCTTTTTTTGTAAACATTTGTCCCCTCTCCGCAGAAAATTCATCATCCCTCTTATCAAGAATAAGGGATTCAGACAAGTCAAACCTGCTCTTTTGTATCTCCAGCTGCTAAGTACTACCTGGGAGATTTTTAACATTGCAAATTTTTTGACCATTGCGATGAGATTAAGGAAAAAAATCATGTGGTCTTAGTCTTGTTTAAAATTAATTGTGAATCATGAGCAAACTCGACCTTGTCTTATTTTAATGTAGTGTTTTAAAATCATGTGCACATGCTCATTTTAATTGTAATATATATTGTATTTATTGTGATGACTTGCACTTTTAAGGTTCTTGATATGAGCCGAATAAAGTAATTTTGACTGACTGAGTCTATATCAACTGATGATGAGCAAGACATGAGATGTGTTCTTTGATTGGGTATGGAGCGATGGTGCTGTTCACATGTTTAACATATTCAAACATAATATCTGGGACATTGGTTGTGTACGGATACAGGAAAAGCTCTTATGTTGTTGGAATGGGCGGGTCCTTTTGGCTACATAATTCCCTATGTTTTTTTGGGGTGTCCACTGTCTGCTCATGTCACATTAGCAGGTGTGCATTCATTTTCAATGAGCTGCCCCCCTAGGTGCTTAGATTGGGGGAACTATTCTTTGTACTGAAACTATAATATATTGGGACCATAACTGGTGCTATTCGCTCATTTGTAGATAGACCATATCATACTTTGATGACCCTTATCTTGGACACTTACAGAGAAATTATTCGTAAACGAACTATTTTGGCTACTCTCTGGTGAGATCTTATTTACTTATTCATTTTCTCACATTGAAAATGTCTTGATTTTATTTGTATTACCTATTCACATTGGAAATACCATGATCTTATTATATCACCTGGAGTATGTCCAATTATATTCATTTCAATCATATAGGGTATCATATTATTTATTGATTTGTCCTATCTTTCCCCTCACCTATTTCCTTTCTCTCTCTCTTTTTTCCTTTTCCTCAAATGAGGCAATTGATTCATATGACTGTAAATAGCATTAATTTGTATAAATTGGTTGTTCTTAAGTTTGTATATATATATATGTATTACAAAGGAATATATCGCCTGTGATAGCGATTAGTAGTGTCTATATGTGTTGTTTGACATGGTATATTAATTGTTTTCTCATATATATGTTTATGATCTAAGTTTTAGTGCCATGAATGTGATTGGTTTATATTGTCTTTTTTTATCAAATGTTCTGGTCTGTATTTATGTCGTTATTTATACGTTGTTTTGTGTTGATTGCAGCCCTGATGAAGTTCCGTTAAAAAGGAACGAAACGCGTTGGCTGTTGCTTTTATATTGCATACAAAGAAGAAGGAGTAGTTTCTTTTCTGTAACTCCAGTTCTGTAGTAGGGGTATCTCTGTTATAGTCATAATCTAGTGAATAGTCCCGCCCATGTGCGCGGACCCCGGAGCAATAAAAAATAATCTCTAAAAGGTGACAAATCATGCAGACCTGCATACACCTTTAAGAGAGAGTTTAATTTAAAGACAGATAATGCAGCCTATACCCACAGGCTACACTGTCCAGTACTTCAACTAGAATTCCACCAAAATCCACAAACAGCACTGCCTGTCCAGTTTTTCTCCCCATAGGAAAAAACCCTGCCTCTACCAGCAAAAGCCTCTGGAATGATAGAGAGGAAGGAGTGGACAGACAAGCCCCATAGGCTGCCATTATGTGGCTTGGAACAGGATACTGTGCCTTTAAGAAAACTTTCCAGTTTTCCAGAACTTTCCCCAGTATCCCAGAATGCCCAGCAGGTCCCATTTACTTTCAGTTCTTTTTGAAGGCGTAGCACGCCAGACCTGTAGCATTCTCCATATGAATAAGTATCTCTCCACCGGGGAGGAGGGCGGGCGCTTATGACTATAACAGAGATACCCCTACTACAGAACTGGAGTTACAGAAAAGAAACTACTCCTTCTGTAGTAGGGGATCTCTGTGTATAGTCATAATCTAGTGAATAGAATGGCAAGCCCATCCCCACACAACAAAAGCGGTGGAGAACACATAAGACACAACCACTACTGTGCGAACAAATTTCGCAGCGAAGCCTGCCCAACCTGAGCATCTGCCCTGGCATCCGAGTCCAGACAGTAATGCGCAGCAAAGGTATGGACCGACTTCCAAGTGGCCGCCTTACAGATTTCCGCAATCGGAACATTACGCAGCAAAGCCGTCGTGGCAGCTTTGCCCCTGGTGGAATGAGCCTTAGGTTTACCCCCTAAGGTCTTATTAGCCTTTTGATAACACAACTGTATGCAGGACACAATCCACCGAGAGATGGACTGCTTAGAGGTCGCAAGACCAGTCCTGACTGAGCCATAATTAACAAACAATTGGTCAGACCTACGAATATCCTTGGTCTTATCCAGATAAAATTTCAACACCCTACGGACATCCAGGGAATGGAGAGCCCTTTCCGCTGGTGAAGAGGGATTCTGAAAGAACGTAGGTAAAGTTATGGTCTGATTGACATGAAAGTCAGAGATAACCTTAGGAAGGAACTTAGGGTGAGTACGCATCACAACCTTAGCAGCATGAAACACAGTATAAGGTTCTTGACAACATAATGCCTGAAGTTCACTCACCCTGCGGGCCGATGTAATGGCCACTAGGAACGCCGCCTTCCAGGATAGGTGCTGCAATGAAGCCTTGTGAATAGGTTCAAAAGGCTCTCTCATCAGTCTGGACAGCACCACATTCAAGTCCCAAGAAGGCGAGGGAAGTCTGACAGGAGGGAACACCTTCTTCAAGCCTTCCAAAAAATCCTTGACCACAGGAATCTGAAAGAAGGACGTCTGTGAAGGGCACTTCCTGTAAGCAGTCAAAGCAGCCAGATGAACCTTAATGGAATGGAAATTAAGGCCAGACTGCGCCAGATGCAAAAGGTATGGAAGGATGACATCTTCCTTACATGTTGTCGGATCAAAGTTCTTGGACTTACACCAGATACAGAACCTCTTCCACTTGTAAGCATAGGATGTCCTAGTGGAAGGTCGCTTAGACTCCTTCAGAATGTCCATACAATCGTCTGGTAGATTCAGATGACCGTATTGCACTATTTCAGGAGCCATGCCGCCAAACTCAAAGACGAGAGGTTGGGGTGCACCATCCGCCCCCCGAACTTCGTGAGAAGGTCCGGCCTGCACGGCAACCGCATGTGAGGAAGGAGAGACCGGTGAAGAAGGTCCGTGAACCACCACTGCCTGGGCCACTCCGGGGCGATCAGGATCATCCGCGCCCTGGACTGGGACAGCTTGATGAGCACCGCCGGAATCAGGGGAATGGGTGGAAAAGCGTACAGAAAGCTGTTCGACCAATCGATCCATAGCGCATTCCCCAGCGTCCCCCGCTGGTAGTACCTGGATGCGAAGTCTCGGCATTTGCTGTTTTCGGCGGTGGCGAACAGATCTACGTCTGGAGTCCCCCACCTTGCGAAGACTTCTCCTAGTACTTCGTCGTTTATGACCCATTCGTGGTTTTCCTGAATCAGCCTGCTCAAGGCGTCTGCCTGAGCATTCTGCACCCCTGGCAGATGTGTGGCCGTGATCGTCAATCCTCGGGCCAGCAGCCAGCGCCAGATCGCCTGCGCCTCCTGCGACAGAGTGCGCGATCTCGACCCCCCCTGCTTGTTGAGGTAATACATCGTGGTTGTATTGTCCGTCTGTATCAGCAGCGAGTTGGTCTGGAAGGACGGAAGGAAAGCCTTCAGTGCCAGGAAGACAGCTCTGAGTTCCAGGAAATTGATGTGGTACGTCGATTCCAAAGGAGACCACTTCCCCTGAATCTGCAGGTCCCCGGAATGCGCACCCCAGCCCTGGAGAGAAGCATCCGTCACCACACTCGTCGTGGGAATGTCCTTGTGGAAGGGAACCCCCTTGAGGAGGTTTTCCGCCGAACACCACCACTTCAGAGACTGACGAGCATGTAGAGACAGTCGGATCTTGTCGTCCCAAGAGCCTGTCTTCTGATCCCACTGATCCTCCAAGCACTCCTGCAGTGGTCGCATCTGTAGACGTGCGTGCGGAGTGAGGAAGATACAGGAGGCCATCGATCCCAGCAGAGACGACACCTTCCTCACAGTCGTCGATGGAGCAGTCCTGAGGTCCTGAGCCTTCCGAAGGAGTGATAACCGTCTCTCCTCCGAAGGAGACACGCTTGCTGACCGCGTATCTATGGAGGCCCCCAGGTACTGTATGCACTGTACCGGAGATGGGACCGATTTGGACATGTTGACGTGTAACCCCAGCTTGTTCAAGAGCTCGCACGTCCAACGGAAGTGTTCTTGCGCTTCCTCGAAGGATGACGCCTTGATCAGCCAATCGTCCAGATACGGGTAGACAAACACCTTGTTCCTCCGCAGGTGTGCCGCCACCACCGCCATGCACTTCGAAAAAGTCCTGGGAGCAGACTTTAGCCCGAATGGCAGTACTGTGTATTGATAGTGATTGGCGCAGACTTGGAATCGCAGGAACTTCCTGTGCTTCTGTGCTATGGGCACATGGAAGTACGCATCCTGTAGATCTATGGCACAGAGCCAGTCTCCCCGTTGCAGCTGAGGGTAAATCTGGTGCAACGATAGCATGCGAAACTTTTCTCTGCGAATCCACTTGTTTGCTTGTCGCAAATCCAGAATGGGCCTGAACTCGTTCTTGTCCTTCTTGCGAACGAGGAAGAACCGAGAGTACAGACCTCTTCCCCTTTGAGACAAAGGTACTTCTTCTACCGCCTTTTTTCTCAACAAGATGTCTGCCTCCGCCTGGAGCTCCCTCAGCTGGAAGCGAGAGCTGACCGGCGGAATCGCTGGAGGCGGGCTGATGAACCGAAGACTGTATCCATTGCAAACAATATTCAGCACCCACTTGTCCTGAGTAATTTTTCTCCACTCTGCCGGAAAAAATCGAATGCTTCCCCCCACTGGAGTGGGTAACGGTTGAGGGGGAAGTAACAGCTCAGGGCCGAGACCCGGCCGGGCCCTTGTTTGTGGTAGTAGCCTGCTGGCCACCTCTGCCCCTCTGGCGCTTCTGGAAGGGCTTGCGGAACTGCTGCTGTTGTGGCTGCTGCTGTCCCGAGCCCTGCCCACGCCCTCGGCCCGACGACCCGAACCTCCTCTGGAACGGTCGTTTCTTTTTCTCGGCCTTCTCTAACCCGACGGCCGTCAGGGTTTCCGCTTCAGCCTTCATGCGGGCCATTTCATCGTCCGCATGCTTCCCGAACAGGGTCTCCCCCGAGAAGGGCAAGTTGGCCACTCTCTGCTGCGCCTCCGGCTTGAGGGACGTCAGGCGCAACCAGGAATGCCGCCGCTGGTGGACGCCATGACAGTAGGCGTGGGCGGCCAATAGCGATATATCCGCTGCTGCGCTGATCGTTTGGTTAGAAACCAGCATGCCTTCGCGCACCGTCTCCAAGAAGTCCTCCTTCTTGTCTCGTGGCAGGAGGTCCGCATATTGCTGCAGGGATTCCCACAGGGCCCAGTCGTAACGGCCCAACAACGCCCCTGCACTCGCCGCCTTCATCGTGGTGGCAGCGGTACCACACACCTTCCTGCCCGCAGAGTCCAGCCAGCGGCTTTCCTTGTCCGGTGGCACCGTGGAGGCCGGGGCGGTCGCATGTTGTTTTCTCGCCGCCGTCACGATAACCGAATCCGGTTTCGGGTCCCCTCTCAAGAATGACGGATCCGACTCCGGGGCCCTATATTTCTTCATGAGCCTGGACGGAGCGGCCTTCGCTGTTGCGGGAGTGAGGAACAGTTCCAAAGCTGGTTCCACCAGTCCAGGCACGAGAGGCAGGAGGGGGCGAGACAAGTGTCTTTTATGAAGCGTCTCAAATATCACGGACGTCGTGGGTGTTGGAACCGTCACCGTGATATTCAGCTTCGCAGCCCCTCGCAACAGCACCTCCTGGAACGAGACCAAGTCGTCCACCGGCGACACCCTAGTCCCCGGGGAGTCCGACAGCGTCGGGGAAAGGTCCCTGTCCGAGGAGCGCGACCTGGACCTATACCTTCTGCGGCGTCGTCTAGAGTCTGACGAGGATCGCCCTCGGCTCCGCGATCGTCGCCTCCTGTGAGAGCGGGAGCGCGACCTTTTCGGCTTAGGCCTGTCCGCCGGTCTCGCTGGTCCAGGCGACCGTGGGCGTCGTGGCTTCGGGGTCCCTTGCGGCGGAGTCGGGTACCGTGGAAGGGAAACCGACCTCGGGGGGACCGGCGGCGGCACCGCAGGAGTGCTTGGCAGCAACAGAGGCCGGGGTGGCGGAGACAGAGTCCGCGGCCGCGGAGGAGGCGGTGGAGGAAGTGGAGACGGTGGTGGAGGAGGTGGCGGTGGTGGTGGCGGTGGAGGAGGCGGTGGCAGAGGTGGGAGAGGAGGAGGCGACGGAGACCTCCGAGGCGGGGTATACACCACTGAGTACACCGATCCTGGCGACTCTCTCTTCCTCGACGTCGACGTGTGCCTCGACGTCGACCTGCGCCTCGACGGCGATCTTCTCGGCGTCGATCTCCTCCTCGGCGTCGACTTATGTCTCGACGGCGACCTCCGCCTCGACGGCGACCTTCGCCTCGACGGCGACCTCCGCCTCGACGGCGACCTCCGCCTCGACGGCGACCTCCGCCTCGACGGCGATCTTCGCTTTCTCGACGTCGATCTCCTTCTCTTCATCGACGGCGAGCTGCGATCCCTCGACGCCGAACGCCGACGCCGGGTCTTCTCTCGACGTCGACCGCTGGACGCAGTCGAAGACGGCGTCGTCGCCGACGACGCCGATGTAGTCGACGGCGGCCTATTCAGGTCCCTCGACGCCGATCGTCGACGCCGTTTCTCCCCAGAGCCCTGGGGAGACGGCGAACAGACGGTGGTCATCCTCCTCGACGTCGCCGTCGACGCCCTCGACGTCGACGGGGAGCGGGAGCGCTTACTGGTCTTCCTGCCCCTGGGGAGCCCCCCAGAGGCCTCAGCATGGGCCAAATCAGCCCCTCCAGACCCACCTGGTGCCTTCAGTCTTCGCTCCTCCAGAGCTTGAAGCCTGCTCTTCATCCTGTCCCTCAGGGTTCTTGCTGAAAACGAGTGGCAGATGGTACAGCTTTCAGGCACGTGGGACTGGGGAAGGCAAGCTATGCACACCTCGTGTGGGTCAGTTTTAGCCTTCTTTCGACCACATTCCGGGCACTTGTCGAACAAGCCAGGCATGTTGACAGTACCAGCTACTAAACACAAGAAAAAGTGACAAAAATTGCCAAAATCTCAATGAAAACCTTGAAAAAGGTAGAGCTCAATGCTCCAGGGTCCTGCTAGCAGGAGCCGGAAAAAAGAACTGAAAGTAAATGGGACCTGCTGGGCATTCTGGGATACTGGGGAAAGTTCTGGAAAACTGGAAAGTTTTCTTAAAGGCACAGTATCCTGTTCCAAGCCACATAATGGCAGCCTATGGGGCTTGTCTGTCCACTCCTTCCTCTCTATCATTCCAGAGGCTTTTGCTGGTAGAGGCAGGGTTTTTTCCTATGGGGAGAAAAACTGGACAGGCAGTGCTGTTTGTGGATTTTGGTGGAATTCTAGTTGAAGTACTGGACAGTGTAGCCTGTGGGTATAGGCTGCATTATCTGTCTTTAAATTAAACTCTCTCTTAAAGGTGTATGCAGGTCTGCATGATTTGTCACCTTTTAGAGATTATTTTTTATTGCTCCGGGGTCCGCGCACATGGGCGGGACTATTCACTAGATTATGACTATACACAGAGATCCCCTACTACAGAATAAAATATTACTTTGAACCAACTCGTTCTCACGAAATTGTGACTTCATACCTGGTGCCACCTCCATTCTTCTTCATTAGTGGATATTTGTAAGGCAGCTACATGGAATAACCCACATACATTCACAAAATACTATTGTGTTGATGTCTTAGCTAACCAAAAAGCTAGAATGGGTCAGCTGGATCACGTACACTCTTTCACGCATCTATGTCAACCAACAGCTAGCCACCGCTTTTGGGGAGCACTGCTTTACATTTGTTACTAAGCATATGTATCTACAGCCAACACATGCTACGGGTGGAATATGTTGCTTACACGGTAAGCATCTATTCTTGGTGTGTAGTGCCGTAGATTCATATGGACCCACCCTCCTCCCCCGAAGCTAATGGATGACGTACACAATATTCATAAACATTCATTCTTATCAAACTATACCTTGCATGTTCGTCTTTACTGTCTTTCTTCTGCTCCTAAACCAAGTTCCCAGTTGAGCCAAAAACAATTTAACAATGGAGTTGATGACCATATGCAATACAGACTATAGGAGGAGTCGCCTATACCTCATGACTCGAAAGACTTTTTTTGATGATATACAAGCTGCAAACATCCAAGCCCAATACTAGATGGCAGCAGTATGCTAGGCATTTGACTCAACAGCACTACACGCTACAAATAGATGCTTACAGGTTAAGTACCATATTCCTTATGAACTAATATTATTTTACACATATTTCTTTCTTTTTTCATTACTTTATTTCAAAACCCTGGAATATTTCATTTGTATGCATGATCACAATTTTAGTAGTATGGCCACTGGCTTTGGAATGTGTTGGCACTAACGTCTCAAGTCTATCCCTGTTCCCTTCCCCCTAAAATGTAGTGCCTCTTCCACCCACACTGACATCTGTTGATATTATTGGAGATGGTGTAGACAGATCTAGCTCCTTGGTGAGGTCCACTGGAGATGGACACCATTATCACAGAGGGCATGACTTGTGAGCCAGAGGTATGAGAGTCTCTAGATTTTTGGAGGTCAAATACCAGTGAAGGACAAACTGTTAAATTAGATTAAAGTTTTCAAGTGAAACCTCACTCAAGGGACTACAAAAACTGTGACTTATATGTCCCCTTGTACTTCTAGCCATAATCATGCTGGTGCATACTGAGTCTGCAAAAGAGTCTAGAAGAGACTGTAAAGTTGGAATATCCAATGGTGAGGAAGGAAAACCTTTCCAAGTGATGAGAAGACCTTCTATGTACTCTAGAGACTGAGGTTGGAGAAGAGATTTTTCTTGATTTCTTCATTTAACAACCAACTAGGACGTCCAAGCAAAGTAGATGATCTTTGAGTGCGATATTCCATTCTTTTGATAGTTGGGACATGAATAAGCCAATTGTCTAGGTAGAGATGGGTTTATATGCCTTTTGGATGCGGAATCGCTACCAATGGAGCAAGGACCTTTATGAAGGCTCTTGGGGATGATTTTAGGCCAAACGGCAGCACAGTAAACTGGTAGTGATTTTCCACATCAGCAAACCTGAGGAATCTTTGATGACATTTATTGATTGGCATGTGAAAGTGTGCATCCGGCATGTCTGCTGAAGTCATGAAGTCTCCTAGTAGGACTGTTGGAATTACATTCTGGAAGGTCTCCTATCATAAAGGTACAGTTATTTCGCACATATTGATGTTTCTAATGAAGATAGGGTGATATTTCTCTGAATGTTTGGGAACAAGAAAAAAATAAGCCCCCTGCCCCTTCAAAAGCAGAGGACATATTGCTTTTTTCTGTAATAATATATGAACTCCCATCAGTAGAAAAAAGGAAGGCGCTGTACAAATACTGGAGAAGGAAACTCTAGAAAAAACTCAATTGAGTATCCTTTTTCCACCACCTCAGTACCCATTTGCCCGATATGTCTTTAACCAAGATTCTGTAGAAGTCAGGAAGGTGGGGTTTTAGGAGGTGCAGCTGTGGGATGCCCTCTGGAGCCAGATGCAGGATTTCTTCATCGTCCTCCAATAGGTCAGTCTCTACGCGAAAACGTGCGAAGTGTTCTTTTGGGATAGCTTGTGCGAAGTAGAAAATGAAAGACAACAACCTACAGCTTTTTTTACTAGTACTCCCAAACAAGGTCCAAGCAAAAGGTGTTGACTATCAAAGTAAGAGACTCCTTAGGCAGGTAGCAGCAAGTTGACGCCTTAAAGAAAACTCAACCCTCTTATCAATGTCATCTTAAGGAGTCGACTCTTCAGAAGCAATGAATGAATGATCTGCAAGGCATGCTAACAGAGAGTTGATTTTCGAGAATGTGAAAACCCCAGGTCACAGTCTTGAAAACGTTATCATTTATTTCAAGATCTGAGAACTATGGCCTTCCCAGGATCCTTGCCATCCTCTTTATATAAATCATATTCATATCTGAATGCAAAGGAAGATTTTGAGATTACAACTGCATATATCTAGTAGAAAAAATTAGCTTCTTGTGATGTAGATTTTCAAAACCCATATTTGCACAGAGGTAAGCAGCAACGTCATCAAGTCCCTTAGGTTCTGTATCAGTAGTATCCTCAGAATCCAGAATTACATCCAGAGGTTCATTTACTACTCCCTTTGGAGTTCCAAGAGAGGAATTCTCACAGGTCGCAGAAATGAAAGGAGCTTCTCTAAAGGTAAAGATTCACCCTCATCTGTAATAGATTCAAACAAGGCTACATCTATGTTTGCATCAGCTGATTTTGGTTAAGAATGGCACTTGTGTATTAAATGGCATATATGATGACCTGAGGTCTATCATCAGATCTGCAGTACTGTTTTTAGAAGTATGCTTGTGAGGAGTAAGCAAGCATTCAGTCTGACAAGGCTGTAATACCAGATTACAAAATACACAGACTTACAAGGGAGTAGGAGATACTCTGCATTTAAAGACACTCTCCCTTGACTGCAACCACATATCAAAAGTAGAGTAGAAGTGACGTCATTAGAAGAACTGCCATGTGGAGCAGAAATCACAATTTTACATCATAACGTTCATATTGCTTTATATTGGTTTGGTTTAGTTTGTGTCAACTTTCTGGTGCATGTGGTCTGTATTATATGTCGGATAAGAATTGGCATGGTGGTTTGCAAGGCCTCAGCTGTCCCAGCTAGGCCACTTGAAAGCTCTGACAATACCAAACCTCTCCTACAGTAGTCCTGTCCTTTTACTAAAGTTGTACTTCAAACACAAGTGGGTGGCTCATCACACCATGCCCTTACCCCCCCAACCCCCCCAGCCCCTCTGGAATGCATGAGTGTCCACTTCGTACCTCTGCGGGACAACCGGACATCCGAGTCGGTGTCTACAAAGAGCTTCAGCTGGAAGAGATCCCGAATCTCCTGGTTATAGAACACAAGTATACCCTCGAAGAGCAGCACATCTGCAGGGTAAACAACTGTGGTCTGTGGCAGCCTGTAAGAAGAGGGAACACAACATAGTATGAGAGTTACAGGAGACTTTGAGGAGTAAAGCAGGAAACTAGGAGTATGATTGGTACAGGAGAATGTGTGAGGGGAATGTAAAACAGTTATGGACATTGTATGAGAGGTATGAGAACGTTAAAGGGTACAGGAGCTGAGAGGGATACAGTAGACTGTGTCCAGGTAGATGCGAGATTGTGCGAAAGATACCAGAGGCTATAAGGTGTACAGGAGACACTGTAAAAGGGTTTAGTAGACTTTGGGCCATTGGGCACAGAGCAGGTCACAAGAGTGAGGACTATAGGACACTGAGCGTATATGATTGTATGTGCATGATACAGAATACTGTGTGGGGTGCAGAGGATCCAGAGGGTGCGGGCAGCACTGTGTGGGAAGAAAACAGAAAACAGAGGGAGGCCTACAGGAGAGTGTGGGTCCTGGAGATACTGAAGGCCACAGGAGACACTGTGAGGGCTACAAGTCAATGATGTTTTCTCTTGTAATATTGTAAGCAGAAGTACACCTCAAATACACATCTTGACACTAAAGGAGCACTGTGACAAGAAAGAAGCTGAAAATTGAGGAAGCCACAACAACATATCAGAAGACCTGGGTTTGGAGGGCTTTCCTAAGAAGTTAGGTATGAATGATTGGATTTGATATATAGAGATTGTTCCAATGTTGTGGCCATGGAAGGCTCACATATCTTCCATCTGAGTGATAGCATTTAACCCTGGGTACAAAGAATTTTGAAGATAACTTTGTTTGACAGAAAGCCAGTACAAGCGTACTCAGGTTGCAGGGTGTGACTGAACTTCCGGAGTTGGGCCTCTCTGGCACCGCAAAATTCTGAACCCATGTAATATAGCTAGGATACTTTCAGGCGGGCCCAGGCAGAGTACAGTACAAGACAGTAATCACATGACGAAGCCACACATGCAAGAAATCCCCTTGGTAGGAATGTAATAATCTTTCCCTGTAGCTTTAAGTAGTGAAAGCTGGATGCTTAAGATTGCATTAACTTAAGTATGTGTGGGTTTCCCATCCAAAAGGAAGCAAAATGACAAAACGTTTCAGAGGCAAGAGGGGCACTACTAGAGAGAACACTAGATGCTGTCATGCTACCTTTTGTGTTGCTTGCTACGACTACTACTTCTGTCTGATTACTTTGAGTAGGGGCAGGACATAGACAATGAAAAGCATGGGAGATACTGAAGAGCCCAGTGGAATTCCACATGTCATAGACATAGGGGTGGATCAGTACTTGGGGTCTAGAAAAGAGGAGAGATACTACCCCAGGAAAGCCTCTACCTTTCATGTCGAACACAAAGAATGATCAACCGTATCAAATGCCTCAAATAGGTTCAACAGAACCAAGGCGGCTGAGTGACCCTGATCCAGTACAGTTCTCAGTTTTTCACCTGCAAGTGCTAGTGCCAGGGCTGTTCTGAGCCACAACCCAGTCAAACCCTAATAGTCTTTAATCAAGACAATTGGATTCTTCTTAAAATAGAGAGAGTTGCTATGCTACAACTAAAAATTGATTGCCTGATTCTTGGTCAATGACCACTGTTTACCTCCCACTCTCCTCCATCTCTTCTTGCCCCTCTCACCAACCCCTGACAACCCCAGAAATATTCAGGTAGCTATGTACGGATGTTTCCCTCTCTAAGCGTAGGGTCTTGTTTAGTCAGAGAATAGATGATTTGCTACGGAGAAACGTTTTTCTGGATTTAACAGAGCTATAAAAATCCACTGATTGCATTGCAATTTTGGCCAAAAGCTGGTGCAGTGCTGTGCGCAACCGAGTGCCGTCCTTCCCAGTATACTGCTATGTTGAAATGTGAGCCCCAATGTTACAGATTAAGAACTCCCTGAAGGAGGTAGTTCCATTACAAGCAGGACAGGCCACAGCCTGCCTTTATGTACTCAGCTTAAAGCCCAGTAAGACAATGGATGTAGTCTGTCATTACAGGAGTGTGTAGATTACACCTCCCTCTACAAGTGAAAGAAGAGCTCTGGAGTGAGTGGAGGAAGTTATAAATACAGGTAGCAATCTTCTGCACAGTGGTCCCAGAAAATAAGAAGACAGTGTGCAAGGTAGAGAGCATATAAGATATCAGACCGGTGGCCTAACAGTGACAGAAACATGTTAGAACTGCACTGGAGGAAGCCACTGACACATGGTCCCGTTGAAAGTTTTTAAGGAACCCTCAACCTTTAAAGGCAAACACAGACAATCCAGCACCCTCACAGGAGCTCTGTGACCCCTCACCTCAGAGTATGAGGATAGAATTAGATTATAGCATGAAGAAGGATGCAGCTATGAAGGGACCCTATGTGAAGTGTTTTACAGTAAAGTACAAAACACTCTCTAATAAATAAAGGCTAGTACAGGCCTTGCTTGCCTCAGCAATCTACGGTGCCATTTGAAACTCACCAATTGTGGGTAACAAGGTAGGAGAGTGGTTGTGAGGCATGTTCAGTCTTATTGGGAGGGATAATGTATTCAGTTTAACCTTAAATCAATACAGAGAAGCAGGATATGCACCAATGGGAGAACTGTGCTCTGAGCGCAAGATCACACAGTCAAGTGCACTATGCTGGCCCTGTCAGCTGCACTGGACACTGTCACACACACTATACTAGTCGAGTAGAAGGACTATCCAGTTGACATTTGGGGAATGACAGAGGATTTGACTAAATCCTTCCTTTGGGACAGGGGCAGACAAATTAAATTAGAACAGGCTGTGTTTCATGTAGTTCTTCATTACTGTCCCTCTCATTTATTGCCTGAAAGCTTAGTTCTCAAAGGCAGCGGTCTAAGGGATCAGATGTACGCGGACTTGCTTCTCGAGTTCCATCCACAGTAGGGGCACAAAGTCTATGATTGGTAAGTGAGATCCGCTGGTGGATGAAATTGATTGCCTGACATTATTGCAGCAATGACACATTTTGGTATGTATTTCTGTTACCACTGACATTCCATTTGAGTATCTGACAGTCACACATCCTTCTTCCCACCGAGATTCTTCTAATAGATTTAAAAAATTGAGGCATCGTGTTTTTCAGTAAGAAGACTTTCCAGCTAAAAAGCAATTAGGTAATAATTTTAAAGTATCCCCTACTGCTCATCAGGATTTGTTAATTTAAACATTGAGTTATGAAGGCGTGGCCAGTGTATCACAGCAAACTGCCTTCCTGTGAAAACTATTTCACATTAAATATTGAAAATTAAAATAATCACTGCTTCATAAGGGAACAATCCTATGGCTATGTAGCCCATGGAAGGCTAGACAGGGCCCAGTGGATGGAAGGGTATCCTGAGAGTGTGAAAACTGATGTAAACAATGGCTACATACAATGACATGCTGCCAGTTCATAGTCATTTAGGTGTACAGCGCTAACATAGTCTATTCTAACCACAACTTATTTTGATGGGTTAGAATGCTACCTCGAGTGATCGTTAGTGGTTGGACTATCTGCAAGCTTTCCATACCTTTTGTATGCTTGAGGTCAGACCTTAAGCCCAACTAAGCTTTGCAGGAAGATTTGGTTGAGAATTTGGCTTTGTGATAATGTGGAACGGTGTTCTTGCCAACTGGTCCAACACCAAACAATGGATGTGTGACATCTGGCAAGAATTCAACACCTCTGTTGGGTCAGACTGGAACTAAAAAAGGAGCATCGGGGTGTGGTAACTATAGAGGCTTTTTGTCTTCCCCACAGCTGCCGAGCTTGCTTCACTCTGCTGTGCCCCTCCCCCCTTGGAACCTCCACCTAATGGATGGCTATCAACTCTACCAATGTCAGTTCATACAATTGAAATCTGTGACCCCCTGCTATCTATTATGCAACTTGTATAGTGTTGTGGTACTAACATCTGTACAATGTATGAGTGTATTCATGTCACACATACAGTGTGAAGCAAGCGAGCTACAAAGCAATGGAGCACCATACATGCTGAGGGTTTTACAGTGGCTAGCGTAGAGGGGGGGCTACCAGGAAAAGCAATACAGCATCAATAGTGGGTGTTTAGATTGTAGAGGGAAAGGGTGCTGGCTTTAGGTATTGAAAGATGGTCGGCGACACAAGTGAGGTGGCTCAGCTGCAGGTGGGAGAGGGTGTTGGATGGGAGTGGGAACTCTTAACGGTGCTAGGGCATTCTGGCCCTTACGCTGTAACCACGCTGGACCAGCTGGAAAGCTTGTGTGCATTACTTAATATTTAGGTGTCATATTACTTTATTTATACATGCTTAGACAGAGTGCATCTGCTGTGTAATGTGCTGTAACATCGGAGTGTACAATCAAATCTCTTTCTTGCATTTTACCTGGAGTGGGTGACAAAATCATAGGTGGGTACATCAACGGCCTGCCCGGCGAGGATAGCCCTCAGGGTGGTCAGCAGCAAATCATTGTCAAAAGCATCTGGTGAGATAAAGAGATAATCCGCAGTCTGTAGAGCATGCAGGTCAAGCAGAGGAAACGCAGTCCACGTTCAAGCACGAAGCAATGTCTGGTACAGAAGGTAGAAGTTGTCCTGGAGATACTTAGTCACTCTTCCCCCAGGCTCCCTCACACTCTGCTCGGACACCAACGCGTTGCACATCAGAGCACCCTCCAGTGCACTGGGTCCACTCTTATAACCCCAGGTGGTTAAAGAGAGCATGCGCAGGCCTGCCACTCCATCTCACACCAGAATGTAATGGGGTCCATTTCCAGTTATTCCTCTTTACAAACATTTAGGGTCATTCTCAGTTCCCTTTTACACAGATAACATCACGTTTCTGCCACAGCCTCATATAACAAACATTGCTGTATAGTGTATACCGAGTCTAACCTGTAAGGCCTCTGAAAGCTTTGCGGTACATTGTAAGCTGTAAAATTAATGCGTGTGTAAATCGATATACATGACCTGTATCACTCTAACCTGTGTGTTTTCTGAAAAGATACAATTCAATAAAAAAAAATTAAACAAAAAAAAAAGTTTCTGCCACAGCCTGCCGCTCTACTCCTTGGTTTATTTGCAGGTATTGTTGCTGTGCCACTTGCTTAGTCTGGAGCAAACATGCTTCATGCACAGCTCCAAAACTCTAGTAATGGATGACTCCTCTGCCAACACTTTTCAACGTCTGTGCAAAAAAAAAGTTACTCCTTATTTGACCAACCACAAAACATTTTCAGCCTCAACGCCATGTTGACAAGTACAGTAATGTTACACTACAATGCTATACAATACAAAGGCAGAAAATGGCTAGTAACCGTGTAAAAAGGAACTGGGAATGACACAAAAAAGAGAGGATGTAAAGGCACATTTACTACAATAAAAGGAATCACTGAAACTGAAACCAATGCATTGATGTCTATCTGCAGTCCATGAGAAGAGTTAATTGACCACTACTTAGATTAGGCATCACTGACAAAAAGCTTGAGCACACCAAACAAATGAACAAATAAAGACTGAGGCTGAAATATTAAAACATACAAATTCCCAAAGCGCTATTTTCTCCCACCCTCAGCTATGCAGCTCCATCCCTCCTTGCTTCCTCAAGCAGAGGAGACTTACGCAGGTGTGCTCAAATCTGTACTTCCAATGTAGGAACACTGCCTCAGGCTCCAGGAATAGTGCTTATGAAGCAGGCCAATCTGCAGGTAAACCCAGCTGTACCTGCATGGTAACTGGGCCTCCCATTCAAAGGCCACCTGATGAACTAGGGATCAGCACGTTGAAGAATCAGTCCTGACTCAAGGTTAAAGGCCTATGCTCAGAACAGCCAGCACATCCGTTGGCCCTCCATCGACCTCTCCTTGCTCTCCCAGGTGGCCACTGGTTGTGTGTAGGAGGATGAAGCTGTACTGCCCCTTTTGGGTTGCGGGCCTGCGCTTTGGTGAATACGTTGTAGAAAAAGTCTTACCTTCAGGACACCAGACCTATTCTCGCTACTCCACAGTCCAACCCATACCTCTCCCGGACAAATGCTTCTTCTACCTAAGTGGTCGGAGTTGAAGTCCCTTTCCACTTCTTGGGTGTTGTTCAGGGGCCAGCATCTCATCGGAGCAATCCTTGTTTAGTGTTCCAGATACATGCTTGGTACTTTGGAGGCCCATTTTCTCCCACCCGCATTCCATCTTTAACCACCAGATTCCTGGGAAGGGCTGTGCCTTGGTGGTGGCGTTCTACTGGCCATTTAAGATCTTAAAAACACAACATTTTGACTTCTGAATCTATAACCCAATTGTTTATGGTTCTATTAGATTTAAATAACAATTAAACTAAATGATACTTCGGTATCCAAGTTCTGTGTGGGAAAACAACTGTTAGTGCCCTTAATAGACTGCTGTCAATTCTTAGATACTATATATAGTCCAGAATGTCTATGTGCAATTAATTCTACAACTATTGAGAATGCAGCAGAACCTTAAACAACAGGGTTAGAGATCCAGAAAGGGAAATGCTGTAGTGTTTTAGTTTATGTATGAGTGTATTTCTAAAATGTCCCCTTGGGTCCCTTCCCCAATAGTAAATACTTTTAGTATCTTGGCCTTTATCTCAATCTTCAGCAATTTGTATAAGCACACCCTTCCTCAGTACACCAGCCTGCTCCCTCAAGTACCCCCAGGCCATCCCTCACCATTCAGTCAAAGGTGGATGAATGCTGTACCTGGGTGGTTGAAGCTTCCTATCCCTTAAAGGCTGGACATTCTTCCCCAGGATGAGCACACTACAGATAATGGAAGCAGTCTGGTTTCAACATGAGCATGCACAGTACCCCAGGCCCATCATCCTCACTTCCTCACTCACTTCATCCCTACAGAGGTCACTGACTACGACTGGTTGGTAAAAAGTTGTACTAGTCCAGGTTCAGTACACCAGGCCCACCCTCCTCTCTTCTTCACTCATTTAATCTCTCAGCTCTTTTATGCGGAGGTCAAGGACTGTACCTGGATGGTCAAAGTTGTACTGTCCCTTCAGGGCCTTGGCCTGTTGCTCGGGGGTCAGCACTTTGTAGAAACAGTCCTGGCTCAGGATAACTACCTTCCGCTGACGATGGTCCACCTCGTTTTGTCCCAGGAGTTCCATGATCTTCTCACAAACTGTGGACTGAAAAACAAGAAAATGAAATAAGGGCGAGTAGGAAGGGTCCCTGTGACAGCCAGATAAAAGGGTATGCCCCTCGTGGAGCAAAGTAAAATGAAGACAGAGATATCAAGAATCTATTCAAGAAATGGACTGGACGGACTTCTAGAGGAACAAGTGAAAGGTGGACATGATCCCTCATGGAACTAGTTCAAGTGGTACAGTAACTCTTAAAATCAATCAATCAAGACATTATTTTATAAGTTAATAAAAACTATCCTAATATTTCAATAAAACAGTTAAAATTTTATCTATAAAACATTATGGCTGTCATTATCCGAGAGTGAATAGTGCATTATGACAAGTTAATTTTGATTACAGTGGGTACACGCGCCATCTATTGCCCTGAGGTGCTACAATGCCATAATGTTCCAGTGTGAGAAGTTGGCCTGGCATATGCTGGTCACTAGTTATAGTGGCCACCTTGCACCAGTCCAATTCGACTCTTGGTAGATAGGTTTAAAGACAACCTTTTAAAGAAAGCTATCCTAGTGGTAGCTGTGGAGAGCAGCCTTCAGGCTAAGTCTCTGAGGAATGTAAAGCAGCTTGTTTTACCTTATAATCTCTTGAATTACCAAATGAAAAGACACCACAAAGGTATATATATCAAATATATATGTATTTATTTCTAAATATACTCTACTAATCTCTTTATGAGATTAGAGCCAGGTAAACATTCAAAAGATCAACAGTTCTCAATAAATTAAGCACAAATATGGCTGTAGCCCTAGGGGCGTACCAGACCATATACTAAAATAGTGGTTTAACAAACTCGACTTGCAATATGAAGAGGCCTAGGGCCTTGGGAATCGCTGGGGCTTTACTTCTGCAATGTTAGCAGGTAAGTAATCAGCCCACAGGAGGCGCGTGCAGTGTCTAAACACACACGCGGGTTTTCAATACGTTTCAATGGCAAATGTCGCGGTTTGCATTTTACAGTTCTAGGGCACTTCGGAGTGGACAACAAGCAAACAACTTACAAGGTAAAGTATTTCGAGAGCCAATGCACACTTGGGCACCGTAATGCAAGAGTTACCTCACCCAGGGAAGCCGGGTGCATACGTGTCCTTTGGTGTCGGGTCGCGATGCTGCTTTAAATGGAGATCACTGAAGACTTGCTGCTTGTGTCGTCGAGAGAAGTGTCCGCTGGAATCCGAAGATGGATTGGAGTTGCAGAAGACCTATAAATTGAGGAGACAGAGTTCAAAGTCACTTGCCAGTGACCGGTGGCCAGCAAGATGGATGACCACATCTGTTGCGTCCACGTCGTTTTGTCAGGACCAGGAGGGGTCGATGAAGACCAGCAGCTGGATTCGGAGGGTCCCACGACGTCTGCAGCTGTTGACGGTGGCGGCACTCGGTTTGGAGCCAACAAGCCTTGGCAACTGCAATTCTCGTGTGGATGGAAGATTGTCGATGGAGCAGACCAGCAAGGTCTGATGGACTTACCCAGCGAGGGTAAGTGAGGGCAGGCCCAGAGCAACCAGGCGAGCCCTTGAAGGTGATGTGGAAGTCTTCTGGAGAGTTACTAGCCAACGGGCAAGCAACCGCGAAGACGCCTTTGCAGGAAAAGTTTACCAACAGCCCACGGTCACTCGGGACGAGGTAGGCCGCTGATCTTCGGTACAAGACCTGCTTGGGACTTGGACAACAAGTGGTCCAAAGCACAACTTCGTTGGACGTAGTTTAGGGCTTGCATTCGAAATCAGTGCACGGTTCCCTGGTATTGCTGTTCCTCGTCACTCGTGGGGTCCAGATGCCACAGCTTCGCTGGGGACTCAAAATGGCCGTCGAGAGGTCAGGAAATCCGCTTCAGGGGACGCAGGGACTTCAGGCTCCGGCGGGAGCGGTAAAGTTTGCAACCATAGTTCAGTAGTTTTGGTGGAGTCACTCCTTGACTCCAAGGGAGATCCTTCGGTCTTCTAAAGATAGTAGAAAGTTGAAGGGCCAGGATTCTTCTTCGTAGAGCGTCGTCCAGGTGTAATCTAAATTGCATTGGCAATGTGTGGTATCTTATAGTGAAAAGATGGGAGGGACTAGCTCTATGACCACTCCTCTAGGAGGGTCAGGGTAGTGGGTGGTTACACCCACTTCCCTTTGTCCAGTTTCGTGCCAGAGCAGGGGCAGGTAGCCCCTGAACCGGTTTGAGCTGGCATATGCACAGAGGAGCCTACTGCTCCCCCAGTGCAGGACTTCAAAGCACTCTAAGAGTGCACCCACCCAGCTCTAATACACTAAATCCTGTCTGGGAGGTGGTGACACCTCCCTGTGACAGGAAACCCTTTGTTGGGCTCCCTCCACTGCGAGTTTTGGTCAGCATCAGGAGGGCAGCCCAGTGTCTGTGCTGGTGGCATCCATTTTGTGATGCCAGGGCTCTAGATGATTTCTACCGTGTAGTACAGTGTGTGCATGTCGTCCCCTCTAGAAGGGTGGGATCCTACTCCCACACCAGTTACTGGTGTGGGGGTAGGATTCCAAGTTGTTTGACACCAAACACGACATGTTTTGATGCAGTCATTCCAAAGTTAGCATTTACCGCGAGGTTATAATGCACTTAAGAGTATATGGTTTAACCGCATCCACAAACAGCAGCAGAGAATAGACTCTGCCAGCTGCAGAGGGGTCCTGCTCAGGCAGAAGCACCCCCTCACATAGTAAACCATGCACCCTGCCCTTGGGATTGATAGGGCCTACCATAGGGGTGACTGATAGGTTTATATGTGTGTGTATGGTGAGATATAGGAATCTATACCTCTGTGAGGAGTGCTAACACTACCTCACACAGGCTGCAGTAGCAGGCCTGTGGTGTCAGATTGTGAGTGCTTCCCAGGGGTGGCATAATACATGCTGCAGCCCCTGGTAGGCCTGTGAAGTACCAATGCCCTAGGTACCTAAGGTACCATATACTAGGGGCTCATAAGGTACCACAGTATCCAATCACTAGTGCATCTAATATGCACACCAAGTTGTTTAGAGAGATCAGTTAGACTGGGGCCCTGATTAGCAGGGACCCAGCCAGACTATAGCCAGAAACCAGTGTATACATCAGAAAAAAAGTGGGGGCAACACAAGTGCAGATCCTACTCTCCTACATACAGCCATTAAAATTTCATTTACAATAAAGGCCTCAGTGACCAAATAATACAGTAAGGTTAAAGCAGACAGTAACTCCTGGTATTTGGCTTTACAATAACAAGTAGAAATAATTCGAGCAGTAATCATCACAGAGTACTGTTTTTTTTCTCAGACTTTATCACTTTTCATAAAACATCAAAATGTCATCATTTTACAGTTAAGCTGAGAATCAGCTGGGTCAAGGCCTTTAATTATGACTGTTCTACAAGAGCGAATGCCCTTAATGTTAAAAGATTTTTCAAGATTAAAACTCGACTAGATTTTAAAAAGGGACATATACAAATCTAATGAATAAAGTCCTACACTGCTGCACCGCATAGTCTACAAGTCCTGGGACCACTATGTTTCCAAGATGGTTGTTCGGCCAAAGTTGGCAGCCACCCAAACTGAGTCATTAGCTTTCTTTTTAGGTGTAGAGAAAATGTGTTCAAATATGCAGCCAGTTTCAATATGGAATTAGATTGAAGGACCATCCAGGCATTTGTCCGATTGGCTAGCTTTTATTTATCCTCTACTACCGAGTGCATTTTGGCAGCTTTATTTATTCACTGACGAAAAAAACGGGAATAATTCTGACTCTAAAGATCCGTTATATTTGTTGCCTTCAAGGATGATCTCAGATGTTCGCTGTAGGTGGAGTGGGGGTCCTCTTCCTGGGTCCGCCACAGGCATTGTTTAATAAACTGGATCGATTTGCCTGTATTTTGTACTATGTTTTTATTGTACTGTATCTCTTCCCTACCGCTTGTTGTGTCAGACAAAATTCCAGACGTACTTGAGCCGAGGAGGCATTCTGTGGCAAACCAAATATTCTTCTATATGCTATTATTTGAAGATTATTCAAGAGAGACGCATCTTTACCGTGCAAGTCCGCACTTGCATAAGCCACTGTTCGCAGTAATGTAGCCGCTATGACTGGCAACAGTGGCTTGAAGAATTGACTGTTCAGTTTTTTTGCAAGGGTTCGGAATGCATGGATTAAGCCATTTCCTTTCTTAACAACATATTGTTTATGCAATTGAAAGTTCAATCGATTGACTATATACAATCCCAAATACTGCTTCTGGACTTATTTCACCAAGCTTAATTGGGAGTTGTGGTCCAGGTCAGTTCCTGATTGTCATTGTTATAGTTTTGTAGTGTTAATTTCTAGTGCGTTAGCCTTAACAAAAACTGCTAGCTCACTAAGTGCTTATTGAAGGCCAACTCTCGTTTGACTAAGTAGGACTATTCCATTTGCATAAGAGATATGTGTTACGCATAGGGCAGCAAGACATGTAGGATGGGAGTTTGCCTGATCTAATCTTGGGGAAAGATTGTCCATAAAAAGATTAAATAAATGTGGTGCTAAGACACAGCCTTGTTTGAGGCCTACCTCTGTGTGGATTTTTCTTGATGGCTCGAAGGATTCTCTCTGGAAGGCCCCACGCCACAGCAAGCCCTGACCTACACGGTCAAGCCATTTTAAAGTCTATAAAACATAGTTGTAGTTTTTTCCGAGAGTGCTTACACTTCTCTCCTATAAGAGCAAGGGCTAGAATGTTTGTAGTTGTGCCAAACCCTCAGCGAAATCCTGTCTGATTGAGTGGATTTAGCTTGCTGTTATTGGACCATTCAACCAATTCGTCCAGGATTAGTAATGCACGATATTTGGCTTCAGAGTCAATTAATGCTATTAGCCTGTAGTTAGCTGGGTCCGACCACTCACCTCCGTTTACCGGCTTTATTATTGATCCTCTCCAGCTCCTGGGGGTTGTGTCCAATCTTCCCACCACATCGTTCAATGCTGACACAGGGCTTGCCCAGAAGTCTGGGTCACATTTGAAGATGACCAGAGGAATGCCATTTGGCCCGGGGGCCCCATCCATTCGTCCTGACATTATTACTTTTGTAACCTTCTCCACTGAATAGCATTGTGTGGCCTGCCCTACTTGGTAATCAGGATTTATTTGCAAATTACTTGTGTCTGTTGTTCTAAGAGTTGAATCAGCTGTTGTCTTGTAATCTAGTTCTTTATTGCGGTTGGCCAACTCTATATTAACTGTGGGTGAACTTTTAGTAAATGTTTTGCTTAAGTGGATAGCCCATTAAGATCAATGGTGTCACCCTGGACTAGGACATCTATATAATAATCCAAACGGGTTGTAGGATAGCAACCAATAACGGTTTCTCTATACCACCTGGAGGCCGAAGAGCACGTCCAGTGGGGTATACAGCTGAAAGTTGGAATACAGCTGTTAACACTGATAGATTTACGAATGGAGACACATTGATGATTACCCTACAAAAAAGAGTTGTTTTGTTGATAAACTCCATCCTGGCTCGAAGGAGTAGATTAATTGTTTGGAAAATCTAACTAACAAGGGCTGTCGTTAGTCCGCTTTTGACCCGATTCTCTGTAAAAGTCATCCAGCTCTCTGCATGACTAAAATGTAAATGTAAATTGATACTTGTATAGCGCACTACTCACCCGCAAGGGTCTCAAGGCGCTTGTACGAATACCGCTGTGAAACCCATCCTGGCTTTCCCTGTGAGGCGTCCACTCCTGGGCACCCCCAAGGTGGAGGCCAGGCATCCTTAGCGTTGTGGGGGCCGTTGTGGAGATTAAGCAAGCTATTGCCCAGAGTTGCAGAGTGGGACTCCATGATTGGAATGGCACCGAGGCGAGAATTATCAGGTCCGTGGAATTTTTGAGCCCAAGACCCACCGAGGCGGGGAATTGAACCCTGGTCCCGGTCTAGACCTCTGCATCAGGGTCTGCCGCTCTAATCATTGAGCCACACTTCTCCACAACTAACAGTTGTAGTGATACTGGCCGCAATTATCGTTTTGGCCAGCATCGCTAACTCAAGTAGAATGTTAGCCGACCATCGTATACGTTTCAGATTAGTTGTTGTTAACTGCCCCATTTCAACAGGGGTGGATGTGTGCCTTGGGGGGCTTATACTTAACTCCAAGTGATGATAAAAGTGATCACTTCTGGAGTTATAATTATTAACGTATTTCTTCAGGTGTTCCAACAGAGGTAATGTAAGAATTGTGTAGTCTATTGTTGACTGCGAGTTTGTACCATGGTAAGTGTATCTCGGTGGTCTGTCTATCGTCCTGGTGTGAGAAAGTGCCCTCTTTCTGCATGGTTGCCCCCACTTTTTGCTGAACTGCTGATGTACTTTGACTGAGTGTGGTTGGGGCTCCTGAAAATCAGGTACCCTGGGCCTATGTTCTTTCCCTAAAACTGCACTGAAGACAAAATCCAATTGGCACTATCTGGCAACAGGTCAGCCCCTGGTAAATCTGTGATCTGTGATCAGGGAAGACCTCTAAGGGGTGCAGCACTAATTGTGCCACCCTTAGAGGCCCTGTACCTTTACACTCACACACTGCCTTTGCAGGCTGCGTGTTTTGGTGCAGAACAAAGTTAAGAGTAGACATGGCACACATCCCTGTGTGCCATGCCTACAACCCACTGCCCTGCCACAGATCACCCTCCCCTCTAGCTGGGTGCACTATACCAGTGGTGAGGGTACAGGTTATGTTATGTTATGTTAATTTGGATTTGTTGAGCGCTTAATATCGGAAGGTCTCTAAGCGCTGCAAGAAGAGTAGCGATGGATCCAGGCAGAACAGTGACAGTTACGCCCAGGCTTCTGTGAACAGACTGGTTTTTAGTTGTTTTCTAAAGGGAAGAAGGCGGCTTTCCGCGCGGAGTTGGCTTGGCAGCCCGTTCCAAAGAGTGGTAAGGAGGGAAGAGAAAGCTCTCCCTCCTTTGGTGACGTAGTTGAATCATGGGCAATGTAGGAGGCTCCCTGTGGAGGACCTAAGTGAGCGCCCTGGCACGTATTTCGCAAGTCTTTGTTTGATGTATGTAGGGGCTTGGCCGTAGATCGCTTTATGAACGATACATAGTCCTTTAAATTTGGCCCTTTTTTATGGGCAGCCAATGGAGGCGTTGCAGGAGGACCGAGGCTCGCGTGTGCCTAGGTAGTTTGAAGATGAGCCTGGCGGCGTCATTCATAGCTATCTGGAGTTTTCCCTCTTGGGAGTCTGGTAGTCCAATGTAGAGTGAATTGGCATAGTCAAGGCGGGCCAGGATCATGGCAGACACAACAGTTCTCATGGTGGAGAATGAGAGGATAGGGGAGAGTCTCCTTAGTAGCCTGAGTAGGCCCACACAGGTACCAAATACCGTGGAAACTTGATTGGCCAATGTAAGTTTGGCGTCCACTTTGATTCCTGGACTTTTAACCACTGGGACCGGGACTGGAGTGTCGCCCAGTTCCTGAGGCCAGTAGAGGGAGTTCCAGGGGCTGTGGTCATCCGTCATGGCTAGGACCTCAGTTTTGTCAGGATTGATCTTAAGTGAGTTGGCCGTCATCCAGTTGACCGTGAAGCGTAGGATCTCTTTTGCCCGGGAGTGTGCTTGAGGGGAGTTATCAATATGAAGGATGATCTGTGTGTCATCTGCATAATTGAAGATTTGGCACTCCATAGCCGTGAGGGCATTGATTAAAGGACTGAGGTAAATGTTAAATAGGAGGGGTGAGAGTGCAGACCCTTGTGGGACTCCGCAGGAAATAGATCCCTTCTCTGAGACCCAGTCGCCCATCTGGATTCTTTGGGCGCGGTTGGTCAGGAATGAGGTGATGCATTGTAAGACAGAACCCCCAATTCCAATTGTTCGTAATCTTTCCAGGAGTAAGGCGTGGTTGACCGTGTCGAACGGTGCCGACAGGTCGAGGAGGACCAGCACGCAGGGTTTTTTGTTATCAGCAGTCAGCCTGATATCGTCCAGCACTGATAGCATCACCAGTTCAGTGCTATGGTGAGCTTGGAAACCGGCTTGCCTGTCCCCCAGGAGGTGATGATCCTCTAGGCACCTGGTGAGATTTTGCAGGACGTGTTGCTCTAAGATTTTTGCGAGAGAGGGGAGTTGGGAGATTGGACGATAATTTTTCATATCGGAAATATCCGCGCCGGGCTTTTTGAGAAGGGGGATAATTCTGGCTTCCTTGAAGTAGATGGGACCTCCCCAGTCACTAGGGAAGAGTTCAGGAGTGCGAGGATGTCCTCCTCGATTTCTGGGAGAGCTAGGTTGAAAATTCTGGGAGGGCAGAGGTCGGCTGGTGAGCCTGATTTTAGCTTCTTGGCCAGGCGACGGAGGGTTTCCATGTCAAGGAGTTGGAAGGAGGAGAGGATTCCAGCTCTTGTTCCCTGGGAGGCCTCCTCTACATCTGGCGGTAGTTTAAAAGGGGAGTTGTCAATCTCAGTCAGTATGTCCTGGATTTTATTGGAGAAATATGAGAGGAAATTATTGCATTGTTGTAGGCTAGATGGTGTTGACAGTGATTGTTTTTGGCTTAGTTCCTTCAGGATTTTAAACGTTTCTTTTTGTTTGTTGGTTGCTAACAATATCCTGTTTTCATAAAAGTCCGCCTTCCTGCAGAGCAGCGCTTTTTTGTAGGAGACTAATTTTACTTTATAATCTGCAAGGGCCTGAGGTTCATAGTTTTTGCGCCACTGTCGTTCGTAATGGCGGAGCACACGTTTTACGGCCCTGAGTTCCGTATCCCATGGGGCACCTTTGCCTTTATTGCTAATTTTTATTTTCCTTTCTGGGGCGACTATGTTGATGGCTGAGCGAAGCCGGCAGGAAATGGCTTTGGCCCACTCTTCAGTGTCAGCTGACTCCGGCTTGAGTGGGCAGGCACGGAGGGAGCTTAAAAGTGGCGGGCCTTCTATTTTTGACCAAATACGCACGTGTTTCCAGTCCGCGGGGCGTGGAGCTATGTGTTTGGTGAAGGGAAGTATCAAATTGATACAGAAGTGGTCCGATCAGGCGCAAGGGGTGATGTCTTTTAGTGTTATAAGGGGGGTGGTGGACCAGACCAGGTCTAGGGTATGTCCTCGCACATGAGTGGGAGTTGTTACTAGTTGGGAGAGCCCCAGGTTGGTGAATGTCTCCTCCAGTTGACGGGCCTGAGCCTCCTTGGGTTGTTGGTCCCAGTGGAAGTTGAAGTCTCCCACCACCAGGAGATGTTGGTAACGTGAACGGAGATTGGATATGCATTCTGTCAGGAGATCTATAAAGTGTGGCGAACATTTGGGAGGGCGATATAGCATGGTGATCGTGATACTTGATGAGTGGTGACAGACCTTGATAGTCAGAGATTCTGCCCCTGCTAGAGATTCACCAGACACTTTTTCCATGTTCAAGTGCTTTTTGAATAGGAACGCTACCCCACCTCCTCTTTTACCAGCTGGTCTGTTGTGCCAGACAGCGTCTTAGCCATCGGGCACAGCAGCCAGTATAGTGTGGCCGGACTCTTCGTCCAGCCAAGTTTCGGACAGGGCTAGAATGTCTGGGGCCTCACCTTGTAGGAGCGTGAGGATCTCAATGGCGTGCTTCTGAAGGGAGCGCGTATTCAGGACCATTAGCTTCAATGAGTCAGTTGTGTAAGGGAGAGCACGGCCCGGGGTGAGGGCTGTGTTGGAATCAGCAGTCTTATCCTTCTGAGGCATAAGGAGACCTTCTCTCATGAGTGCAGTTGTAGTCTCGATTTTTAAGGGGCAGGGGCTCAGGTTGAGGGATCTAAGTTCGGAACTGGTGTAAGCCAGCAGTTGGCCAGGGGTTTTGGCCCCTGGGCCCGGACGAGCGCAGACGGGCTTGCCTTAGGCGCGCCTTTGGCGCGCCGGCGGCGCGCCCACTGCGCATCCGCTCCAGCGTGCGTTTTATGTGCCCCCGTGACCCCTGGCTCTACCTCGCCAATCAGCCCTGCTGTGCAGCAGCTGACACCCTCACGGTCGCTAGACCACGTGAGAGCGTGCGGGGGAGGAGATCAGGACCGGTCAGGTGAGGAGGATGTGACTCTGAGTAGCGTGGCAAGAAATAACACTCAAATAGTTTAAAAGTTGAATAAAAATGCTAAAACAGTGCTAAAAATGCTTTAGAGAAATCAAGTAATCAGGTGCATGAGCCCTGTACCCCTACAGTGTCTAATCCAATTCTTAGACATTGTAAGTGCAGTAATACCATTAAGAGTATAGGGTACTGGGAGTTTGTCATTACGAACTCCACAGTATCATAATGGCTTTACTGAAAACTGAGAAGTTTGGTATTAAACTTCTCAGCACATTAAACCCACACTGATGCCAGAGTGGGATTTTTTTTAAAATGCACACAGGGAGCATCTTAGAGATGCCCCCTGAAAAACGACGTAACACTAGTGTCCAGGCTGAGTAGCTGCTCCCCATCTGCCACCACCAGACATGTTTCTGGGCTCCGGGTCGAGAGCCTGCAGCTCTCGGGGGCCTGAAACAATGCACATCCTGAGACGAGGTGCCAAGCCTCCTCCCCCAGGATGGGCAGGGTCCACGAAGAGGAAGCTTCATAGGCTTGCCGCCTTTGGGAGCTTCACCAGGCCTTTTGTTGCTTCCAGCAACTGGTCCCCACCAGTCTGACCCCCACTTTGGGCGGGAGAACCAGCGGGAAAACCAAGTGAGGAAGGGAGCTGTGCCCACCTTTGCTGAACCTGTACAATGTCTACAAACCAAATGGTGCTACACTTCTGTTTGAACCTTTCAACATAATTCTACAACAACAAAAAAAATAAAAAAATAAATCAATTATTAAAGAAGGTTCTTTCCCAAACCAGCTCTAGACAGACATTATGTTACAAGTGAGGTTCCACTTCTCACACAGCTAGTTTTAAAAATTGCCCGGCAATTAGTCAAACATGCAAAAAATGTGGTCAAATTTTCAGTTTTAGTAAAGTGTGTAGAGACACGAAGAGAAATTTAAAAAATGTTTTGTGGGTGAAGCAATTCAGGAAAATATAGTCAACATTGAACTTGTTTTGGTGGTCGAGGTTGTAGGCAATTGTAATGTTGACTATGCTAAGAAGTGTGATGATCCTCTTATCAGTGTCAGTACTGATGGTAATCCAATTAAATTGTTAGTTGATTCTGGTATGAGGATCACCATCACGCCCGCAGAGTATTTTGAGAGACCCAAAATGTGTTGCCTCCAGATATCACTAATGTCATATTTGAGAGCAGCAGGAAAGATCTCACAAGGAATGCTCAATTCATGGAAGGGTTCATGTAGCAAAAGAGAGGTTCAATGTGCTTGGTTGGTAGCATAAATCTGATTTTGAAATGGTTCTTATTCCCAGTAGATTTCAGGTGTCTTAAGTGGAAAGTGACATTACATAACAGTGGGTTGATGTGATGTGTACATTCATTCAAAATCAATAAGGAGTATGTACCCGTTAAGCATAAACTTTGTAATTTCCTTCTTTCATTGAACAAGATGATTTAAATAAGGAAATAGATGATATGCTTAAAATGGGGGGGGGTCATTGAAGCCATGAAAGCAACCCTTTGGCTTTCCCTATTGGTTTTAGTACACAAAAAAGGTGATCTTTGAATCTGTGTCAATCTTAGGAGTTTGAACGATGCAATTTGGGTAGAGAATTTTCCTCTTCCTAGAACTGAGGATTTATTGGCCAGCGTAGGTCAGTCATCTTGGTTCAGGAAGTTAGACATCATGGCAGAATATCATCAAATTTTGTTGAATCCTGGCTCATATTGTTAGGCTCTTGTCATCCCAAACAGCACATTTCAATGTTGTTGATTGCTCTTTGGACTAGTTTCTGATGCATCAAAAGGGTAATTAAAAAAATTCTAAAAGGGAATTACCAATGTTGTAGATTTCCAGGACGATCTTCTAATTTTTGCAAAATCTGTCCTGGAACACTATTTGACGGTTCTGTGCTTCAGGAGAAAAGGTGTTACTTTGTCACAGGGATGTGGAATTCCTATAGCCCAACGCCCAGGACATATTGCTTGAGGTCAAGGGCAACAAGTTTTCATGTGTATTTTGTCCTTGGGACAAGTAGGCCCAACACCCTGCAGCACAAATGCTTTGGCTGCTAGTTTGCAGTACCACATTATGGATCAGGGAAGGGCACGGTCTGCAGGTAAGGTAAGGTAATATTTTTGCCCATATGCTAATGCTGTTTAAACGTGTAATCATGGTTCATTAATTGAAAGCCTTAATTATTAGGGTGAGCGTTCTAAGTAAATGTTGTAAGCTCCAACTGCACTACTGACATTGGCTCCAGTATAAAAGTGTGTACACACGTGTTCTAAGTTTAGCAATATGAGGCTATGTATAATGCTCCCAGAATGAACTCTGATTTGATGCAAATATTTGCAGAACCCGGAAAGCAAGATTGATGATTCTTTGCTTTCAAAATAAAATGTTCATGAAAAAATGAAAGCAGGAAAAAAACTACTGTCAAATGTCAGGTACCATTTCTTTGCAGCATCATTTAGTAACATGTGTTGATGCATGCTAGTATTTCCCAAAAATATTCATAATGGAAAATCAGTGTAACTAGTTTCAATAAGATTATGGTTAACAAAAGTAAACAAGCATTGGCAAAGGCAGTAGGTCTGAAATTGGTGGTCAGCTTTTTCGTTTTGTCAATGTGTGACTTGCTTTGGCATGGTTTACGTAAAACCTTATTGGTGTGGGAGGAAGGAAGGAAGAGAGAGAGAGAGAGAGAGAGAGAGAGATTGATTTTTGAGTCAGCATTCACAGAGATAAGAAAAAAGATTTCACAAGCATCTGCGCGTCAATCTGTTGTGGAAGGGTTTAAAAGCTGCATTAAAGTAGATGCTAATACATATGGTTTGGGGGCTGTTTTGTCGCATGTTGGGGTCAAAATGAGTTTACAGTTGGATTTGCATCTAGGACCGCTAACAATATTGAATGGCCTTAGTCTGAACTAGAAAAATAAATTTTAGGTTGTCATTGGAGTGTGGAGGAATTTAAAGATTATGTGTGGGGAAGGTCCTTTGTCATCGAATCCGCTGACATTTATCAGGTGCCAAGGTGAAGAGATCCACAGCCATGTTATTGCTTTGTGGTGAGAAACTGGTACCTCCGCTTGGGTTGCATAAGAAATTGTAGAAGCAGCTCACAATGCTCATTTGGAAGAGACAATAATGTAGGAAGGTGGCTCTGTATAACCGATACCAAAGTAAGGTATAGTGTGCACAGAGTCCGGTGGATCCCCAAAGGTAGGCAGAAGCAAAAGAAGATAATACCTTACTCTCCATTTGTGGTAGTGTGGGAGAGCAGTAAGGCTTTCTTCAGAGGGTAGTGTTAAGCGTTTATTGTACACACTCAGGCAAGAAATGATGTTACACACTTAAAGACTGAACTCAGACCAATTTGTTTGAAAAAAATAAATATTATTTAGTGGTATTTTATTTTCTAGAACCAAGCCAGGCCTGGAACAGGTAGGTATATAATACTTTGCAGGAATTATGCATGGAAATACAATTTGAATGCAGTTGAATTGGTTTACAGTTAAGTCCTTTGTTTACAAAACAGATTAATTACTTTTCAAATTACTTTTTAAGTTACTGTTTCTACTCGGTGTGATATACCTAGATATCACACTGGGACATTTCCTAGAGGAAAAGTAGGTTCATCAGTTTTTGTACATTCGCAGTTTCTTAGGGCTTCATACAAACCAACTCCACTCTAAAAAGATTTTCACAGAAAAGCAGTCAATGCAGTCCTATGGGAGAAAACAGTGTTGTTAGTTTATCGGTAAGTACTTAGGTTTTGGAGTTGGGACTCTAGGGTTAGAACTAGGGTTCCCCCAGGGTCAAGGATACACTCTCAAAAACCTTTCAGCTGCACTAGGGCGGCCGGGTGCCGAGGTTCAATGTTATCCAATAGGGGACCTCCGGTTGGTGGCTGCTCACGAGCAGGCCACAAGGTTGTGGGAGCAAAGCTCCTGGTGTTAGGCTCAGGGCAAGGGGGGAATCCGAGTTAGCATACAAGGTGCACCCACAACTGCACAGGGGCAGCCGGGTGCTGTTCAGGCTTCAGGTGCCCCGTTGTTTTCAATGTGGATTCTCCAGTTGCAACAAACACTGCAGGCTCGGGGACTAAGATCTTCTGGAGGCAACCACCGGTTGGAGAGGTAAGTTGGGATGCCTGGAGATGCCGGGACACCGTCAGTTGGGCCACCCAAGGCCGTGGGACGTCAGGTGCAGGGGTGTCTTTCGGCGTCAGGTTTCTCTTACTGGCTCCGGACGCGGGGTTCTTCCAGAAAGAGGCTACGGGTGTCAGTTTGAGACTTGAGGTAGTTCAGGGATCACCAGATCCCAGGTCAGGATCGCCAGAGAGACCGCCTTGTGGTGTTGGGCCACTCGAACTCAGGCCATGGGCGTCTGGTGCAAAGTGGTGTAAACTCACAGATTTGGCCGGAGCCAGAGTCTGTGGGTGAGCAAATCTGGTGCTCACTGGAGGCAAAGTCTGGTTTGGGAAGGCAGGGCAGGTCCTCCGGGCTCTTGGGGGCTGCTGGCTGCAGGACACACTGGGATTTCACTGGAGTAGGTCGAGGTCGGGACAGGCCGGTAGGACTGGGGGCCAAGGCAGTTGGTGTCCTCCTCTTCTTCTTCTTTCAGCACGGCTTTCTCTGTCCTTCTTCTTCTCTGAGGCAAGGTTTAGGGTTGCCCCCTAAATACTAAATTTAGGGGCGTTACAGGTAGGCACAGGTCAGGACCAATGGGTCCCTTCCTTGGGGTGGGTACACCCCCCTATTATGCCACCCTCCAGTGGGAGGAGAGCATAAGCCTCACTCTGGTTGACTGGGTCCCCCCATCTGCAAGATGGCGGGACTGAGAGTTGTGCTTCACCTCGCCTCTCTCACCTGAGGGGTGGGGTTGGCAAAGGTGGGCACACCTCTCCTCCTAACTTGGTTTTCCCTCCGAATCTCCCGCCCAAAGTGGGGGGTCAGAACCAGTGGGGGCCAGTGTCTGGAAGCAGCAAATGGCTGGGTAGCTCACAATGGTGGAAAGCCTTTTGAAGCTTCCCCTTTGTGGACCCTGCCCATCCTGAAGGAGGAGGCTTGGCAGCTCGTCCCAGGATGTGCTTGGTTACAGGACCCAGAGAGCGTCCAGCTCTCGACCCAGGGGTCCAGAAACATGTCTGGTGGTGGCAGCTGGCGAGCAACCACTCAGACAGGATACTACTGTTGGGTAGTTTTTCAGGGGGCATCTCTAAGATGCCCTCTGAGTGCATTTTTCATTAAATCCCATACTGGCATCAGTGTGGGTTTAATGTGCTGAGAAGTTTGATATCAATCTTCCGAGTTTTCAGTAAGGCTATTATGGTGCTGTGGAGTTCGCAATGACACACTCCCATACCATATACTCTTTATGGCATTATTGCACTTACAATATCTAAGAATTGAATGACACACTGTAGGGGTACATTGCTCATGCACCTGTATCCTCACCACTAGTATAGTGCACCCAGCTAGAGGGGTGGTTTACCTATGCCAGGACAGAGGGTTGTAGGCATGGCACACAGGGATGTGTGCCATGTCGACTATTCACTTTGACCTGCACCAAAACACGCAGCCTGCAATGGCAGTGTGTGTGTTAAGTTTCAGGGCCGAGGCCTTCCATGGTCACAGTGCCCTTGATACCTTTGGTACCCTTTACAAAGGACTTACATGTGGCAAGAGAGTTGCCAATTGGGTTTTGCAACAGTACAGTTTAGGGAAAGAACATGGGACCTGGATGGTAGGAACCCAGGGCACACTCAGTCAAAGTACATCAACATTAGGCAAAAGGGGGGAGTGGGGGCAACCATGCAAAAAGGGGCACTTTCCTACAAATAACAAAACAAAAAACGAGTTAGAGAGAAGTACCGGGGCCTAGGGTCTCCAGAAAGACGAAAACATTTGATAAAATAATGCCCTGAATATTTCATATGTAATAAGTAATTGGTAACTTGTTCCTCAGAAGAAATCCTGGTTTCTGCTTCAGCCAGAGATTGGTAGAAAGTTGATTTGGATTTTCAGGCCCATTTCATATATCACCAACTCATTTTTGTTACATTACAATACTGGTGGATCTTACTCGATGGGTTGCGGTCACGTTTTTGCATGATTCTTTGGCTTCTGTTCTGGTCATGTTTCTATGGAATCTTTCATTAAAGAGGTGTTCCAGATTGTGTATTCACAGATAATGGTGTACAATTTCTCTCTTTCATCATGTGTCACTTTTTGGGAACAAGTGCACTGTATGACATATTAGACCTCCGCACTGACCCAAGGATAATTCTATGGTTGTGCATTTTAATCGGGTTTCGGTGAAGTGTGTTAGAGTGCTGTAAAATTAAGAAATTTATTGCCGAGTCTGTGCGTGAATTGGTGTGAGTGGTTGTCGTATCGCCAAGTCCAGGTATATACAGGAGTCAGGTAAGAGGGTTTATGTATTCTTTATAGTTATGCGCTCTGCCGCTGCGCTGACCCCACGTCCAGTCGCTTGCCTCTCTCGTCGTACTCTGCCTTCCTCCCCACTCCCCTGACCGGAAGTGGTGTCCGGTTCTCACCCCCTCCCCACCAGTCGGGTACAGGGTCCTAGTGCCCAGGTCACGACATCTCCCCTTTTGTTGCAGGAAAATGACAGAAAAGGGTGGTGATTGATATTGAGCTGTAGAGAGAGAGATAGAGAGAGAAGAAGAAAGAGAGAGAAAGAAAAGAGAAAAAGAGATGTTTACAAAGACATGTCGTTGTCTTCATCGTTACATTTATTCAATCAGTCTTTTTGGTCTTTTGCATTCTCTTCTTTGATATGTCTCTCCCCTGTCCATCTGCCAGTCCTCATCCGGTCTCTCGTCTGTACCTTTGTCTCCTGCTGCTGTGTTTCCTCCATCTTCATCCATGTTCTTTAGCTCCTTGAAGTGCGAGCTGTTCCATGTTATCTGGTAAGGGCCTGCTGTTACTGTTATCATGGGCTCTTTCACCTGGGTCACCGTTAATGGTTCCTTTGAGAATGGGCTGTCCGATTTTCTCAGCTGCCGCTGGCGTACCACCACAACATCCCCTTGCTTGAGGTGCGAGGGAGTGGCAGGTCTCCTGACGTCGGCATACGCCTTCATTTTCTCCTTGGCCTCTTGGTCTCTGACAGCAATGCTGCTGTGCTCTGCTGTTGCTTCCAGCTGTGGTAGCCTTGTCCTGCTTGTTCTGCCCAGCACCAGCTCGGCGGGGCACCGTCCCGTGGAGCTGTGAGGGGTGTTTCGATAGTCCCTTAGTACTTGACACAGGGCCTGTCCTATTGATGTCTGCGCCAGCTTTGCTCTTTGGACGGCCTTTTTTATGTTTCACATTAATCTTTCCACCATGCCATTTGCTTGTGGCCACAGAGGTGTTATTTTCCTGTGATGAATACCTAGATAGCCCATAAACTTTCGAAATTCTTCCCCTAAGAATGGCGGGCCATTATCTGTCTTTAGTGTTTGTGGGAAACCCCAGGCTGCGAATAGGTCATCCAGTATTAGCAACGTTGCACTTGCTGATGTTGACGATACTTGTCGCACGATGGGAAATCTGGAGTATTCAGCAATGATCACGAGCAAGTAGTTGCTCATTTCTAGAGGCCCGTAAAAGTCTGCTGCCAGTTCCGTCCACACTGCCAGCGGGAGCTCTGCCATTTGTAGTGGTTCTGGTTTTGCTGGCTGCCCTGTTTGGCAGATGTGGCAATTTGTGACGGTGGTCTCCACCATATTGTCCAAACCAGGGAACACACTTTCTCCCGTAGCAGTTTCTTTGTCGCAACCATTCCTCGGTGTTATTCGTGTGCCAAGTTTACAGACTGTCAGCGCAAGACCCTTGGCATCACTATCCTTGTTCCTCTCATTATTATTCCATTCACGGTCTCTGATAGTTCTTCAAGAACCTTTTTGAACGCCAGCATTTCCTCCTTGCTCACATGATGCTGTTACTGTTGACATGTCTCCATCTTTGTTGTCTTGTTCCCATTTTTACCGCCTGCATCGTGGCATCCCACTCTGTTTCTTGCTCCAGTTCTGCTATCGTTATCGATGCCGGAGTGTTTTGTTTCAGTAAAGAGTTCAGATATTCCGCCGCTATTGATGTGGCCTGAGGTCTCTGTGGTAAAGGATGCCGCGACATGTAGTTCGCTGGGTTATGTTCTTGCCCTGGTTTATGCACGATCTTGAAGTTATCAGCCTTATGCCCCAGCGCTCGATTCGAGGTGGTATTTTCGCATTTGAATTTCCATAGATGGTCATTAGGGCCTGATGATCTGTTATGATGGTATGATGGTGAATGGTTTCCCGTAGATGAACATGTGATAGTGCTCACACGCCCATACTACTGAGAGGCTTTCTTTTTTTGGCTGCGAGTATGCCCTCTAATTGTCGGACAGGCTTTTGCTTGTATATGCCACGATCTTTCTTGGAGTCTTTGCCTGGCATGTGTTGTGCTAAGATCGCTCCAAGTCCTACCGGGCTGGCGTCCACCATCAGTTCCATGCACAGCAATGGATCGAAGTAAGCAAGATAGTCCACCGCTATCACCGCATGTCTGATGGCATCAAACGCCTTGTTGCATTCTTGTGTCCACATGAAGGTCTGGCCTTGCTTCGTTAATTCCCTAAGTGGTGTGCTTACTGTGGCAAAGTATTTTATCTATCTAGCGCAGTAGCTGGCTAGCCCAAGGAATGACCTCACTTCTGCAATGTCGCCCGGAGGACTTGCTTTTTCCACCGTCTCCACTTTGCTGCGATCTGGTCGCATCCCATTTTTCGAGAAGATGTGTCGAAAAAATACCAGTTTGTTTCTCCCCATTTCGCACTTGTCTTCATTCAGCGTTAGACCTGCTTGTTCCAGATGTGAACATACGTCCTGCAACGCTGTCATGCTCATCATCTGATCGACTAAACACCAGAATGTCATCACTGTAATTGAGGCTATTCTTTACCGGCCTTATGACCTGCCGTATTGTTTCTTGAAATATCTCTGCGGCCAATGACATGCCAAAACTCAGTCGCTTGTAGCGAAATAGACCCATGTGCGTGGAGAATGTGGTAATGTACCTTGATTGTGGGTCGAGCTCCAGCAGATGATACCCTGTGCACAGGTCCAGCTTTGGAAATCGGCAGGTGCCCGTGAGGCAGCTGATCATGTCATTTAGGTGCGGTCCAGGGTGTCTTTCCCGTTCAATTGCTGTGTTTGGTATCCTCATGTCGACACACATGCAAATCTTGGTTGTGTTCTTCTTTGCGACTGCCACTATTGGTGACGCCCATGGGTTCGGCCCGTCCGCAGGCTCAACAGGCTTTGTATTTCCTCCTCTACCTGTGGCTGCAGGTGTATCGGCACTCGTCGGTGATGTTGAGCTACTGGTTTTACTGCTTCAGTGATGTGCAGTGTTATTTGCCGTCCTTTTAGTTTCCCTAGTCCTTGTAGTATTCCTGGATAGTCTCGCAGGATGTTCTTTTTCTCTGACATGTGGTAAGTCATTGCGAGGAGACCCATCACCTGTGACGTGACGTTGCTCAGTAGACATGGTGCCGGAATGTCACCCTTCAGTACATGTATGTCTTCCTTGCTTGATCGGTCTTTGTATATCAGTGTCTCTGTAAACTTCCCCATGTTGAGCACTGGTTTATTCGACCCTCAAGTGAATATGTCAACAGTGGATGGCACTAGCGCTGGTTTTGTTTTCATCTTTTCATATTCTGATACACACATTATGTTGCATGTGGCGCCGCTATCTAGCACGAATCGTGTGTTGCGTTTTCCCACATCTATGTCTACGGTCGCCGTTTTTTTCCCCTTGATGTTTCTCTATTAGATGAATGCTCTCTCGCCCTTCTGCTTCTTCTGCAGGAGCGACGTCGGACATCAGGTATAGTCGTTCCACGTTCTCTTGTAATGCGTCTCCGTCCGACTCAGCTGAAGAGCTGCGATTTGCCGTTTCCATGTGCCTGGCATATCTGTTTGTCGCCATCCGCGGTCTTCCAAGTCGTCCTCTCTAACTTTTGAATTGTGTGCCCATGCAGGCGCTTGCGAAATGGTTGCTCCTGTTGCATTTCCTGCATGTCTGACCCATTGCCGGGCAAGCACCAATGTGCGGAAACTCGAGCCCGCATCTGTAGCATGTCCTTTCATGTGGTTTTCTTGGCAGTTGCTCATTGTTTTCTTTCTTCCGGGTGTTCATGCGACTGCTTCTGACCATGCGGTTTGCTTGTTCTATTCGCCTCTCTTTTCCCAGCTCCATCTGTTTTGCGTGCGTGGTTGCTCTCGCTTCTGCCCGGCGCATGGTAAGTATTTTCTCTAGCGAGGTCGGTTCTTTCAGAATTCGTGTGTGGAACTCCACAGACCGACATCCTTCAATGATGTGCAGGCGAATTGCTTGTTCGTTGTCGAACTTATCAAACTCGCAGTGTGTGACCAATTTGCGCAGTCATGTTGAAAGTCGTCAAGGGACTCGTCTGATTGCTGGCATGCGATGGTGAAGGTGTCTCTCTCAAAGTCAATGTTTCTATGCGGGTCAAACCTGTCTGAAAGGCACTTGATTAGTCCCTTGTATGTTGCCGTTTGGTCTTCAGGGAATGTCACTAGCAGGTCGTCTACTTCGTCCCCTACGAGGTTTAAGTATAAATCCATCTGTTTGGCGTCCACTACATCTGTGGCGTGCATGTACCTTTCGAATTTGCGAATCCATCGTTCCCAACTGGTACCTATCTGTGGTTCAGATAAGTTGAATGGAAGGGGGTCTGCGGAACATTGCTTGCGTGCTGTTTTTGTCATTTGCTTGATCAGCCATTGTTGGCGTGCAGCACTGGCGCTATGGCGTACTTATTTTCCTTGGTACCACCGTGCTAGTTTCTATTCCTTGTCTATTTGTCCCTTTTGTTTTGTTTTCTTCTTTTCTTGTATCCTATTTCTTTTGTTTCTTTTACTGGGCTCCTTGTCAGTTTGTCCCTTTGATTCTTCGTTCTTTAAGTTCTACTTTTTGATTGCTTTTATTGTCTTTATTATCTTTCTGTGCCTTCTTTTTGTCTTTCTTGTTATTCCTTTTAATTCCCTCTTTTGCGCAGCTTTCTGTTCTTTTTTCTTTCCTGACTTTAAAATGGCCGCCGGGCCTCTCGCGCTTATTGGCTACTTTTGCCTGATTCTAAAATGGCCGCCCAAATCTCACGAGATCGCGGGTCCTTTCGTGCCTCCGCCTGACTTCTAAATGGCCGCCGGGCCTTCCGTGACGCTGATTGGCCGCTTTTGCCTGTCCTTAAGATGGTGGCTGTGCTCACGCGCAGACGTTTCTTGTTGCGGGCAGCTTGGTTATTAGTATCGGGCAGGTCAGGGGCTTCTTACCGGCTTTCTGGTGCGGCCGGGGTGGGCTTCCGCGCTGTTTCTTCTTCGGCCGGGGTGGGCTCCCGCGCCGTTTCTTCTTCACCCTCACTCGGACCAGGGTGGGCTCCTGGTTCTGTTTTTGACTCCAGAGGGACCTGGATACACGCGTCGTCTACGTCGCACCCTTCGTCGCCAGTTGTCGTATCGCCAAGCCCAGGTACATACAGGAGTCAGGTAAGAGGGTTTACGTATTCTTTATTGTTATGCTCTCTGCCGCTGCGCAGACCCCACGTCCTGTCGCTTGCCCCTCTCGTCGTACTCTGCCTTCCTCCCCACTCCCCTGACCAGAAGTGGTGTCCGGTTCTCACCCCCACCCCACCAGTCGGGTACAGGGTCCTAGTGCCCAGGTCACGACAGTTTACAGGACACCTCCACTTTTCAACGGGTCAGTCGCCTTTCGAACTGATGCATGGTAGAAAAGCTAGTAGCTATTTGCTTCCACCATAGTTGTTTGCATATAAACCATGTGCTATAACCTTGCACGATGATTGGGCGAAGGCAAAAGGAGTGAGAGATAAGAGAAAGATGTGTTATAAACACATAATGGGAATGTATCACATTTTGCTGTTGGAGACCTCATAAAAATCAAAGAAGCTATTGGTCAAATACTGTGACCCTGTGAGTGTCGGCCGTGCATGGTCATGCGGTTTGGTTGTTGAGAGACAGGTAGCACTTAGATCAGTTGGGCAAGATACTGATGGAGCAGGTAGAGCAAAATTGTGTATACCTACTCTATTTGCATGTACAGATTAACTATAGAACCTACTGATTATAATTTTACTAATGGTTTGCTGTGTGAAACTAACTTAACCTTTGCATACACAAATTACACGTGGGAAATTGCTATTTGCATGGCAAAATAACTCAAATAACTAAAATACGTACGCATATTAATAGTAGTATATTTGGTAATTAGATATCGCATGATTTATATTGCTTACGTGATGTTTGCATTCTAGGTTGGATCCAAAAGGTAAATATTATTGCTTAAAATGTCGCTATAAACTAGGGAAATACTAATACATAAAGGGATTAGTGAGGGTATAACATCAGACGCATCATTTCTTTGTATTAATTATTCTCTTGTGTTTGTTTCGCTTAAGTTAGCATTTGGGCCTACTACAAAATGGCGGCGGAAATAGAGTTCAGAAGTGGCCACCGTCTCGTGAGCGCGATACCTACTGCGCAGACTCGGATGGCTCCGTGAACTTCCTAACGAACCCTGTACACCATAATCCTCTGTCAAGGATAGGATCTTGGTGGACTGTCAAAACCTCGGACAGTAAAAACCGGTTTAAAATGAACAATTGGATCATACAAGCCAACCAAGAAATATTGTTACATAAGGACTATGTCATCTCCGGCAGTGAAACAGCAAAATCCATGGGAAATTATTATGAACAAATATCGGACGTTTGCGATTAGCCAATCATAGACTTTCTCCGCCTATAAATGTTTCATGTTAACTCCGAAATTTATTATAAAAATAGTAGAATAGGGAGGGGTTGGCATTCGGCGGTTACTATGACTGCATACCCTCTTTGACCCCACAGGCGATGACTGGTGCTTGCACGACTTCTGGTCCTTTGGCGATCTTTGGGACTGTGACGTGCTGAGCAAAGAACTTTTGGACCTTAAGCTTTGGCCTGCTTATTTGGACAATTTAACGGCTAATTCGGTTATGCAGTGCCAAAGAATTAGAGAAATCCAGATAGCCAGAATAGGTAGAACGTCCTGTGATTTAAATAAATTGATCTAGAAAATTCTAAAACTTTTGATGAAACAAATGCTAATATTATTTGCAATAAATTTTAGATAAACAAATATTGATTAACAGAAATTATGAGTTTGTGGTCTTTCGTTAAAGAGAATAAAGGATTCTGAGTCTTAAAATGTGTTTTAGCTGGTTCTAAATCACCAGCAACCAATCTAACTAATTGATCAGTCGACCAAGTTGGTGGAGTGCCTTGAGGTTTGGGAATCTATAGGTGGCAAATGTTAATGTATATTCTGTAAAATAACTTTTTTTCCCCTATAGGTTATAAGTAAGGTTTCCTGTTTTCCGTTTTTACGGATTTTTACAGATAAATACAGACAGAAAACAGTGTGTTTTCTGTCTGCATTTATTTTTTTAATGGATAAATACAGAAAATCTGCTTCTTTTCAATGACTCTTCGTGCTTTCTTTCCAGAATTTAGCCCAACAGCTGAGCAGACGGACAGCGTGGGAAATTGAAAAACAGGATGACATTTCTTTAAATAAGTGCATTTGTCAACTAAGATTTATGGTATAATGCTAATATGTGCCGTGGATGGACTGTTATGTAATATTTGGCAACTTAAATAGCTAAAACACGACAGACATCAAAGTATGACTGCGCGTCTATAATTTAAATAAATATGGAAATGTACAGTTTTACAACTACATTTATACGCAAAACACAAAATAAATATGGATAAATACAGATAACATGGCCCAAAAATAAATATGGATAAATACAGACGGAAATGTTAAAAAAATAAATACCATAAAACCGGGAGCCCTATTTATAAGGTACCCCCCCCCCCACATGTCCAGCGCGATATAGTCATCCCTCCTGTGTGCAGGCTCGTGAGTCAGTGACGTGTGAGTGTTGGTGTTATGGGCCCCACCAATGACTGCATGAGTGAATGAGCTAGTGTGAAGTTGGGTCTGCGACGCAGGGAGGATAGTTATATGATTTCCTTCTTTTTCTCTCTCCGGTCTCTCGCTGGATCAGTTCTTCTGGTAGCAGGATGATGGTTTTATTGCATTGGTTTGGTGATTAATGCTTATAGATTTGATTATTGCTTATTGATTTTCCTATTGATTATTGATTGTGGATGTTGGATAAGTATTGGTTTATGTATTAACACTCTATGTTGAGTCGCGTTGCGTTCCATGTTTGACGACTTCTGGGATGTAGGAAGTTGGAAGTTTGTAACGATTCCGTAGTAGGACAGACTGTTTGCTGTTCTCGGGAAAGACGGAATTATTGTTATGCCCTGTAGGTACACAGGGAAAACGTGTGACGATTGGAGTTGCACGACCCATTGTCTGGGTTCGATTTGGTAACATCGTGTGTTGCCATTAGGGATATTTTCTGTATGAAAGAAGTGTATGGGTAGCGAAGGCCATCAGTGAGATTTTGGTCTTAAGTACCAGGAGTCCAAAAGGCACTCTGGTTACGCTTATCACTGGAAAGGTAATAGTTGTTCCCTAAGCTTTTTAGAAGGATAAAGTAGAGGGAAGTGCTACTTTATTAACGAGTGTAACAATCCTGTAGTAAGGCAGATTGTTCGCTGCTCTCGGGAAAGACAGGATTCTGTGTGAATGAACTACATTTTCCGTATGAATGTGTGTAAATGAAATAGCATTCAGGTTAATTGTGAAACTCTGGTTTTAATTCTCAGGAGTATTGGGTCTCCAACAGGTGTTTTATTTCTAGAGAAACAGTTAACTAATGCTTGCTAGAAGGGTAAGGTAGAGGGAAGTGCTACTTTATCGGCAAATGTAATAATTCCGTAGTAGGGCAGAGGTAAGCGCTGCTCTCGGGAAAGACGGAATTCTTGTGAGAAAGGTCAAGACTATTTATTTGTTAGCGAAGCAGACAATGGTGTCGTTTTTATGTCGTTACTAACAGAATTTTAGTAAAAAAGTGAATGTAAAATGTTTGCCGATAAATTTTGTAAAGGAGGGGTCAGCAGGAGTAGTGAGAAAAGCTGACGTCAGAAAGACCGCGCTGGGAATGGACAGTCAGTAAGAGACATAGGACGCTCCGGATTGGTGCGTTAGTGTGCGCTGCGCTAGGAGTGGAGAATTACAGGGTGACGTACACGCTCCGGATTAGTGCGTTAGTGAGAGTCGTGCTGGGATTGGATAAAACAAACAAAACAGTTGTAGAAGAAATCGGGTGATACAGAAAAGAGAAAATGATGTATTACGATCCACCAGAAAAAGAGAAAAAGTCCTGGTACGGTAAAATCAAGAAATTATTTAAAAAGGACAAACCGATTGTGACTAGAGAGGGACAGTTGCTTCCTCCAGCGAAATCACCCGCATCCTTCAAGGTTATCACACATGTATATGGTTAGACAATTGGGCAAAGTATACTAAGGTGATGGAGTTTTGGCATTTCCGGAACAAGGTTCATTTAATTTAGCAGTTTTGAGAAGTTTGAGAGAAAGAATGATGAAATTAGAACCGAGACCTAGACCTACACAGTTTGAAGCATTGACAGAATGGGAAGATGAGGTGTATGACAGAGAACGGCAACGGAGTGGCGAAAGGCACAGATATATGTTTGGTAGATCATATGGACAAGAGAATCATGATGATAGAATGAAGAGATGGCGAAGTGCAAATATGACTGATGGGTTGTTTCCTATGAGAAATGTTGAAGAAACGATTAGTAGAAAATGTACAGAAAAGAGAAATAATACAGGAGCAGAAGGTTATAAGTATGATGTGCATGAGTCATAGGATGATGTTCTTGAGGACATGTTTTATAAGAATCCACCCCCGTATCAACCAAATTCTACATTATTGACACCAAGTGCCCCAGTAAAAGAATCACCACAGAATATAAAATTTGAAACAGTACCACATGAGGGAGGAAGAAATAATCCCTTCAGAGAAACAGAAAATACTCAACCTAGTAAAATGGCAAATGAAAATTCAGCTGAATTAGCTAGAACTACTTTAGAATTAACTGAGAAGATTAGAGAATTAACTAAAAATATGGAAGCTGTGACTGTTCCAGTAACAATAGGACCTGTAATGCCGATTTTTGACAAACAAAAGGATAGTGAGCATTGTCTGACGATTCCTTATAACGGTAACAGAGAAAATGAAATACAAAGAAGAGATACAAGAGAAAATTCATGGGGACAAATGGTAGGGATTTCCGAACAGAGTACTCCTAAAGATTTGACAGTAATCAGAGTCTAGCAAATAGAGCAATAATGACGACAGAGTCAGGACTAGGATCACCAAAAGGTTTTGAACAGACCCAAAATGAAATGATTCCCGTAGGTCCTACTTTTGATGAATTAAGTGAATGGCTAAGAAGTTCACAGCAAAAAGATGCTGAGCCTAGACCTTTAGATGGGTCCAAATTAAAAAATAGTGTTAGAGGAATTAATAGTAGGGACTATTCCTACGGAAAAGTTAAAAAACTATCAAGATGAAGAATTAATGTTCTTATGCAAAAGTATAACATGGAGAGCGAAAAATTTACATGAAAGATTAGAAGAAGTAGCAAATGAAATGGGTATTGACTTCGAAAAGGTAAAGTCATTGCAAAAACCATACCGGGAAGATTTTTCTGAAAAGGACATTGAAAACCTGAACACTACAGGACGAACAACTCAGATTAAAGATTGAATTATTTTATTGAGAAAATGGGGTGATGTAGACAAATGGAAAAGTAGATGGTTTCGAAAACGAGAGGATGCGACAGATAAAACATTTACAGCTTACCCGGTAAGAGAAAAAGAAAAAGGTAGTAACTGAGTGTCCCATGAGGGAGATTCCAGGTGGTGGCTATGTATATGTCCCCTGGACCAGACAAGATATTTTGTCATTTACCAATGATTTTCCACGACTGCGCGAGAAGCCAGTCGAGTGGTTTAGGCAGGTAGACAGGTTTGTAAAATTATCAAAAGTTCTATGGATTGATTTGAATAGCCTATTCGACATAATTGTACCAGCAGATTTATGGGCAGAATGTAAAATAATGATAAGCTGGCCTATACAAGAATACCCCAGAGATCCAAAAACAGGTGCCCCTGATCCAGAAGTAATGAGAAAATATGAACAAGTGATTACCTTTTTGAAAAATAAAGTACCTCCTAAAGAAACCGATTGGGTAAAGATTGATAGAACTCATCAAGAAGCAAAGGAATCCGTACATGCTTATTACGAAAGGTTGATTCTTGCCTTTAAAGAGTTTAGTGGTGATGAAAATTTGAGTGAGATAGATCTGAGTCATTTTCTATATCGATTTGTATATGGGTTACGACCTGAAGTAAGTGAAATGATCAAACAACATACAGTAGATTGGCAAAAAAAAAAAAAAGAAGATAGATGAAGTATAAGACATGCTAAATATTTTAGTGATGAAATTGAAGTAAAGCAGCGTAAATTAAAAGAAAAAGCCATGTGGGCTCAAGTAAAAGTGGCAGAAAGACAGGAAGCTCAATTGATTGAACAGGGAAATGGTACAGGTATGAAACCAAAACTTAATATTGGAAAAGGGAAAGGACAATTTAATATAGATGAAGCCAAAAAGAAATGGCCATGTCATAATTGCGGAAGGATAGGGCATTGGAAATCCGAGTGTAAATTTCCCCAAAGTGCTAATGGTGATAATGTATCATTGAATTCACAGGTGCAGAATGAGGTGAGTTGTCAACCGCAGCGACAGCAGCAGGTTGTTGCCCAACAGAATCAGGTGCCAAAACCGCCTTTTCCACAGAGCGTAAATCCTCAGAAATACAGTAATGAGACAGGATTCTACAACGAAGAACAGGTAACTAAACTGCCGCGCGATAGTGCTGTTTCGCAGTATTGGCTGCAACGCGATGAGAGGGAGTCAGAAGAAAGTTATTGACGGTGCAGAGGGGAGGAATAGGAGTGCGTACTTGGTGCAACTCTAGAAGTAGACCAGACAGGCCCATTTGTGGATGGAAAGGTAAATGACGAAAACATTACTTTCCTAGTAGATATTGGTGCAACTCGTTCAACTGTTAGGTCAGCTGATGTTAAAAATCTTCCTCTCTCGGACATAACAACCCAAGTAGTTTGAGTATCCAACAGACAGATAAAAACATATCTCACTGAACCCGTTAGAGTTAACATAGGGAAATTTTCTGAAATGCACTGTTTTGTCGTGTGCGATTCAAGCCCTGTAAATTTGTTAGGGATAGATTTACTGTGCAAGATGAATTGCACAATATTTTGTACCCCAGATGGTATAGCATTTGAGACTCCAGATGAGGATGGACTGTATAAAATGACTATGGCTCATATGGAACCTGAGATTACTGAGGCATTTGCTGTATTTAATCCCGAGGAGCTGCCTCAAGAATTGAAAAAGACAGTAAAGACAGAGGTATGGGATTTCACAGGAGAAGATGTGGGATTAATGAAAAATGTAGATCCCGTAAAAATTGCTGTAAAAGAAGGAGTAAGTTACCCAAATATTCCACAGTACAAATTGACACCCAAGATAATTACAGGAGTTACTCCCATAATAGACAGGATGATTAAGCAAGGTATTCTGAGAGAGCAGTCCATGTAATTCACCAATTATGGGCCTGAAAAAGCCTTACGGAACATTTAGAATAGTACAAGACCTGAGAAAAATAAATAAAATTGTTGTATCATGTTGTCCCATTGTACCAAATCCATCGGTGATTTTGTATCAGATTCCTCACGATGCGGAATGGTATACAGTGACTGATTTGTGTCATGCTTTCTTTTCCATTCCATTGCACCCTGACAGTCAACAGATTTTTGCATTCCAGTTTGGCAAACGTATTTTGGCATGGTGCCGAATCCCACAGGGGTATACAGAGAGTCCCTCAATATTCAATCAGATATTGAAAAAGTCTTTAGAAGATTTAAAAATGCCCGAAAGTTCAGTTCTGGTCTAGTATATAGACGACCAGCTTGTGGCATCAAGAACTCGAGAAGCTTGTGTAGTGGATACCATTGCATTGCTGAATCATTTGGCAGATGGAGGACTTAAAGTATCCCCATCGAAATTGCAATTCTATCATAAAGAAGTACAATATTTAGGCCACAAAATTGAAAAAGGACTGAGAAAAGTAACTGCAGATAGAATCAAGATAATAAAAAGAATGAGAGCCCCAATGATGCAAAGAGAAGTGAGAATGTTTTTTGGAATGGTTGGATATTGTCGTCAGTGGATAAGTAACTTTTCCCTGATTGCAAAGCCTTTGGTACGCTTGACGAGAAGTGATGTAAAAGACCCCATTGAATTAAATAAAGAAGAGTTAACAGCCTTTAAACAATTGAGAGACTTGGCATGCCTGACTACGAGAAAGAGTTTGAACTCTATTGCAGCGAAAGAAATGGATGTGCACTTTCTGTATTAATACAGAAACATGGAAAACTGAGGAGACCAATTGCATATTTTTCAGCTATACTAGACCCTGTAGCTGTAGCATTGCCTGGTTGTTTGAAAGCTGTAGCAGCCACTTGTAAGAGTCTGGAACAGAGTGAAGGAATTGTGATGGGATATCCTGTGAGAGTGTTTGTACCTCATGATGTGGCAATCCTTTTAACGAGGAGCCGCACTCAGTTCATGACGCATAGTCGTCTGACTAAATATGAGAAAGTCATCCTAGGTGCCACGAATGTGAGCCTTGTAAGATGTCTGAATGTGAATCCTTCATCATTACTGCCTGACGCTGAGAATGTGGAAGTCAGAAACGATGTGGATCATGACTGTTTGGAAGTGCTTGATTTCTGTACCAAAAAACGTCCTGATATAAAATATGTACCCTTGACAGAAAGTGACTATGTGATGTTCGTGGATGGATCATACTTGAGAACGGATGAGGGAATTCTGAGTGCAGCATATGTAGTATGTATAGTAGCAGCTGTATTGGAAGCATCTTGCCTAAAAGGAGTAAAATCAGCCCAGGTTGCTGAACTTTTTGCGTTAACAAGAGCATGCAAGTTGGGAAAGAATGTGAAAGTGACTGTGATAACCGATAGTCAATATGGCTTCGGTGTAGTGCATGACTTTGGGCAAATTTGGTCTCAAAGAGGGTTTTTGACATCGAGCAGAACTCCTATAAGAAATGCTGAAGTGGTTGGAAAATTGCTTGAGGCGATACAGCTGCCTAAGCAGTTAGCGGTTGTGACATGTGCAGCTCACACAAAGTCAAATGATTACGTTTCAGCTGGCAATCAGTTTGCCAACGATATGGCCCAATATTGTGCACGAAATCAGAATTCTGTGAATCGGGGAGGAGAAAGAGAAATTAATTCATGTCCCTTGTTGTTTACTAACACTGTGAATACATGGGAAGAAGTGAGGCAGTTGCAGGAAGAAGCAGGAGATGAGGAAATGAGACAGTGGGTAAAAGCAGGATGTGCACCACGGGAAACAGATCATGTGTGGGTTTATCGGGATGGAAGACCAGTTATGCCTGATAGCATGGTTTTTGCCATGGCACGGATGTATCATGGACAAGCACATGTAGGAAGAGATGCTATGATCAGACTTTTCAAACAGACATGGTTTAATGCAAAATTTAGACTTGTATCTGAAAGCCTTTGTCAAAGATGTGTTTTATGTCAGCAATTCAATCCTGGAAGAAAAATAGTGGTAAGTCTGGGAACGATAGGTCGAGAAGAAGGGCCTTTCACCAGAATGCAGATTGACCTCATTGAAATGCCCCCCTGTAACAGGTTGAGGTATGTTCTAGTGATGGTTTGTCTGTTTTCCCGATGGGTGGATGCATATCCCACAAGAAGAAGTGATGGAATTACAGTAGCTAAGCTATTATTGAGAGAGTTCATTCCTAGATTTGGTTTTCCAATTACGATGGAGTCAGATAGAGGAAAACATTTTCATAATGAAATCATGAAATTAATTTGTGAAGCATTGAATGTACAACAAAAACTACATTGTGCTTATAGCCCAGAGGCTTCTGGTGTGGTGGAGCAAGTAAACGGCACCATTAAAAACAGACTGGGAAAAATGTGTTTAGCCACAGGTTTGAAATGGCCTGATGTCTTGCCTCTGGTACTCATGACTATTAGATCTATTCCAGATAGGAATACAGGTTTGAGTCCCCATGAAATCGTCATAGGAAGAGCAATGCGACATGTTTTCATACCAGTCAACAAGCTATTGCCTATATCTGATGACTTGGTGTTGGATTATTGCAAGGGGTTGGCTGATTCCGTTCATTCTGTGTTCCATCAGGTTGGATCGGATGCCACCACTCTTGAAAAGAAGCCAGCTCATGACCTGAGCCCAGGCGACTGGGTGAGAATAAAAGTGCACAGAAGACGAAACAGTCTGGTCCCACGTTGGGGAAAACCACGCAGGCGATTCTAACCATGACTACAGCTGTAAAATGTGCAGGAGTAAAGAACTGGATTCATGCTAGTCACACCTTGCGAATTCCAAATCCAGTGGATAACAAGGAAGGAGAATACTTTGAAGAATCAGATACAAGTTCTGAATCAGATACTGAAGATATAAGAACAAGACAAACTCCTGAAATGGGGGAGGGGAGGGGGTGAGTTAGAACCAAGTCCAGTTATTGCACCATAGAATCTTCCTCTAAGGAGAAAATTACAGATTTCTGACACCAGCTCAGAATCAGACACTGAACCCGTTCAAGCACACAAGAGTGAGAATAAAAACAGTGAAGAGACTGTAAAAGAAATTCTTGATAAAACAGTCCCAAATGAAACAAGAGAAATTCCACCTGAAATAACAAAATTAGATGGTAAGGTACCAGATACAGAGAGTGAGGGAAAGATTTTTGCGGAAGACCCCCGAGGAGTTGTAGGGAAATCACACATCCAGGTAGAAGAAGGGACAGTTAGTCAGCAGGAAGATTGTGTGGAAGAACCACGAGGAGGGACAGAAGTAGGTAAAAAGAAGGAAGTGGTGGAAAGAAACACTACTGAAAGTAAAGGACACGTTGGGACTGAATCAGAGGACAGTGATGAAGAAATACCAGAAGGTCGGGTCCTGAGAAAAAGAGCAAGGAGAGCTGAGAGAAATGAAAAAGGAAGTAAATTGAAAAGGTCAGCAAGGGATGAAATTTGGCCAAACAAGATAAACAGATTAAGATACAGACTGACACGAGTAAATTCATCTAGAGCAGAACAGGTGAATGAAGTGTCTAGCCAAGAGAAATCAAAAGACGTGAAACAAACACCAGCAGAAGAAAGTAAAAAAACGAGAAAACCTAACCAGAAGTACAAGTCGCCGGAATGGTCATATGTGGCGTTGCCTGAGGTAGAACCTGTTTCCTCCTGAGGCGAATTAGCCGGGAGTTTGTTTGCTCTGATTTTAAAAATTGTGTCACCATTTACCTGTAAATTTTAGAAGCACGCCGCTCTTGGCACTTAGGAAACTGCTGGGAAGTCACTCGCTGCACAGCCGATTTGAGCGCTGTCGGTGCAAATCACTTTCCCTCACTACTCTTGCCGCCATCGACCGCGAGACGCGAGGCCACGCCCACTCGAGGCCACGCCCCCCACCCCGCACTTAAAGCGCTGAATGCGAGCGCTCTGAGGCAGAACCTGTTTCCTCCTGAGGCGAATTAGCCGGGAGTTTGTTTGCTCCGATTTTAAAAATTGTGTCACCATTTACCTGTAAATTTTAGAAGCACGCCGCTCTTGGCACTTAGGAAACTGCTGGGAAGTCACTCGCTGCACAGCCGATATGAGCGCTGTCGGTGCAATTCACTTTCCCTCACTACTCTCGCCGCCATCGACCGCGAGACGCGAGGCCATGCCCACTCGAGGCCACGCCCCCTGCCCTCGCTCCCCTTGATAGTATGTGCTTACACCGTACGCGCAGCGGGCGCGCCGTCAGCGCGCCGAAGGCGCGCCAAAGGCAAGCCCGTCTGGGCCCGTCCGGGCCCAGCCGGCCCTAGGCCCCACCACTATGCCCATCCTACCCAGGAACAACCTGAAATACCCCCGGGATAAGCTGTTAGCTTTAAAAACCCAGAAACACCCCTCCTGCTCGCGCACTTTGACGGACGGTAACCCCTTCATTAGATGTAACCTTTGTAACCCTGTCGGCCCGGACTCGGCTCCTAGCGGACTGCAACTTGGCTTACTTAACTGCAGGTCGCTCGTGAAGCACGCGCACGAAATCAACCTTTTAATCACCAACCATACAACAGATATCTTGTTTCTAACTGAAACATGGATTACGTCCAGCAATGGCCCCGACATAGTCCTTGCACTCCCTCCCGGGTACCTTATGTGTTCACTGAACAGATCAGAGGGGAGAGGTGGTGGACTAGCCATAATTTACAAGGAAGTTTTTACTTGCAGAACTTCGGATGGCAACATCAAGGGATGTGAAAGCTGTAACTTTGCCATACAAATCTCCCCAGTTACCTCACTGTCTGGAACCCTTGTATACCGCCCTCCAGGTCATTTGGCCGAATTTCCAAGTAAAATCATCGATAAGATCTCCATTGAGTGCACATCCTCCTCCAACTACCTACTTTTGGGGGACCTTAATGTCCACTTTCTGGACCCGGCCGACAAGCAAGCGATAGAACTGCTACAGGACATCACCTCCACCGGCCTTGACCTAAAAAAAAAAATCGACAGGCCACTCATGATAGAGGGCAATTGCTCGACCCCATATTTACAAACATCCCAGACTTGAAAACCCTTGATCACGTCCCCCTCCCCTGGACAGATCATTTCCTGGTCCCCTTCGTATGGGCGATCAACTCTCCGCCCCCTCTATCCCCCAAAATAAGAACCCGGACAAGACGATGGCACAAACTGGACCCGGACGAATGGGCAGCCAAACTAAGGGAAAACGTCCCTCTTCCCTCTCAAGACACCATAGTTGCGGACAAAGAATTCAACACGTGGGTCACCCAATCCCTTGACACCATCCTGCCAAAAACCAGCTCCCTAAAACGCACCAAGAGAGTCAATCCGTCCCCATGGTACACCCCTGAACTTAACCTTCTGCGGAAGGCCTGCAAGAGGAACGAACGCTCTTGGAGGAAGGACAAAACGGCAGAGAAAAAAAGATATATTTCGTACCTCTATAAATATCTACAAAAAGCAGTTACGTAACACCAAATCTGTTTTCTACGAGAGTAGAATTAAAAATGCCGCATGTTCGGCCCACGAAACCTTCGCCGTCCTAAAAGAACTCCTGCATGCCCCGGTCCCTCCTCTCAAGCCACTCGATCCCAAAGAAGCGGAAAGCAAATGTACAAATCTTGCCACCTTCTTTGACGAGAAAATAAAAAAAATCCTCCATGCCATTCCCCCCCCCCGAACCGGGGACACGGACAGGGCTCGCATAAACTCCACTACCCATCCTCCCCACCAACTTGACGACAACCCCCCCCCCCCCTGGACGCCTTTGGTCCAGTCACCACGGAAGAGGTTGAGACAACACTGGCCTCAATCAAAAGTGGGTCCCCACTCGACCCTGCACCCCTCCGCTTCCTGAAAAAAGTGACTAGCACCATCACACCCCCCCTCACGGCACTGATCAACTCCTCCTTCCTGCAGGGCACAGTACCCCCTAGCTGGAAGACGGCAGCGGTCAAAGGCCTTCTAAAGAAACCCTTGTTAGACCCACAGGACCTCTCCAATTACAGACCCATCTCCCTCCTCCCAGGCAACAGTAAGATTGCGGAAAAGATAGTGAACAAACAACTGTCACTATTCCTGCAGAGCAACAATCTACTAGGGGTCTCCCAGACAGGGTTCCGCCCAGGACAGGGCACTGACATCGCCCTCCTGGCAGCAGTGGAGAAGGCCAGAAGCATTCTGGACACAGGAGGATCAGTGGCAGTGATCCTCCTGGACCTCAGTGTGGCCTTCGACACTGTGGACCATCCTACCCTTATCCAACGACTGGGAGAAATCGGAGTAAGGGGCACGGCCTTGAAATGGCTAAAATCCTTTCTTACAGGCCGTTCTTTCCAAGTCTGGGAGAACGACAGCCACTCACCCGTTATCCCCCTCCGCTGTGGAGTACCGCAGGGCTCATCTTTGAGCCCTACGTTATTTAACGTTTACATGGCCCCACTGGATAAACTGGTTAACCCGTTCGGCGTATCAATAATCAACTACGCGGACGATACCCAGCTGGTGGTTACCCTCTCACACCCCCACCACGCCCCCTCGGACCTTCATAGCTGTCTCACTGAAGTCCACCGCTGGATGAACCTCTCATCACTAAAATTAAACGGCTCAAAGACCGAGATACTGATGCTCGGCCACAAAGGACCCTCCCTGCCACCTGACCTCTGGCCCGACTGCCTGGGCAATCCCCCCACCGCTAAGGAAGAGGTAAAAAGCCTAGGCGTTTGGATCGATAACGACCTAAGCTTTAGAACGCAGGCAACAAAAACTGCAGGTACATGCTTCGGACTCCTTAGAGCCTGCAGAAAGGTCTTCCCGTTGCTCCCAGCGAACGCCAAGAAACTTCTCATTCAGGGCCTCATTCTGGCGAGACTAGACTACTGCAATGCTATTTACTTGGGAGCTCCCGAAGCCACGCTCAACACCTTGCAGAAAGTCCAAAATGCCGCCGCGCGCCTTCTGACTGGTACACCAGCAAGATCATCTGCTAAACCAGCCCTCGAGTCTCTCCATTGGCTCCCAGTCAGAGAAAGAGTGGCCTTTAAGGCTCTCTGTCTGGCCCACAAAACCCTGAACAACAATGGCCCTCCCCTCCTCAAGGAATTCATTATCCTTTACAAAGCAGAAAGGGCCCTCCGGTCCAGTGGAGAAAATCTCATCACAGTCCCCAGAGTCAAAAAAGCCAGGACCGGTGGCCGCCGCTTCTCGGTCCACACGGCCAAACGCTGGAACAACCTCCCAAAACGATTGAGATTAGAACCCAATCTTCTTCAGTTTAGAAAATCACTGAAGACCCTCCTCTTTCCTCATCCATAAAACTCCCCCACTGGTGATACCCTCGGAATTTCAGGTTTAGCGCTGGGATGCTCTAGGGTTACTACGCGCTCTACAAAACCTTTAAATAAATAAATAAAAGAAGAGGCAGATAGCCAAGGGGATCCAGAGGTGACTGTACCAGAAGTGGTTGAGGAAGACGAAGAATCGGAAATCCTGAGAGTTATCTTGTCCGACATCGGAGAAGAGACGGATGTTCAGGAAGTTCTGTATCAAGATTGTGAAAGAAAAGTGAAAGACTATCAAATGCCAAACTGAAAAGACCAAGAGTGATCTAAATGGAGAAACAAAAAATTACCGGAAAAGACATAATCTGAAAGAACCAAGTAGGTGCTTAGAACCTTGGGTTAGACAAAACTAGTTGTGAAGTAGAAGAGGCTAAGTCAAAAGACACTGATCATTTTTCGAAATGGCAAACACAGAAAGTAGAAAATCTAAATGTGTGTTCCTTAGAAGATGGTTTAAAATGTGTTGTTGTTGTACAGGATTATTAATGCTTCTGTGGAGTGCATTGGCTTTAATGGTTTCATTTAAGGTTACATTAGAAACAATAGAAGGACATAGTGTGAATAAGACTAATGTAGAATAGATTCAGAAGATTTACCCAACTAAAATAGATAGAAATTATTTACATAAAGACAGGTCTATAACTGATTTTTCTAATTATGTTTTTTCAAAATTACTGTACGAATATGTAAAGACGATGGACGTGAGGGATTGCTACGTTTGCATGCAGTTGCCTGCGTCTGTATCTGAGGGAGTGACATACCATCACCTCCCAGTAACATATGGAATAACATGTAGTGTATTAGCAAGTTTGTTTTACAAAATAGGGAAATTAGAATATTATTTCTCAGATGTAAATAACATATTTTGACAAGTACCTGTAGTTAACAAGCTGAATAAAGTAAAACCTGCTAAAGTGTTAGGTGAATTTTTCTTAGAAACTAAAGAATGAACATTAAAATCAATATTTAGAAACAATTTAACTTGCAGTTTAAAGAAGGAGGAGAAAACTCTCTTAGATATGGTAGAAGAAAGGAGATTGAAAATGCAAAAGAAAGTACCTGAGGGAAAAGAAGAAAAGACAGTCTGGGATGTTGAAAAAGAAAAACATTTGAAAGGAGAAGCTAGTCCAACAATGGCTTTAGATTGGCCTCAGAAAAGGAAGGTGTATTAGAAGGAATCAAACTGCATATAATTACTTTGTAGGCACAAGTGATTGCTATGATACTTATAGAATCATGGGTGGATGGGGATTTAAAAGGAGGAAATGATCCAGTTTTTCCTGGATTATATTTTATCTGCGGAAACAAAGCATACTATCGATTGCCAGATCACTGGTATGGCACATGTTATCTAGGCCTGGTTTTCCCAAAGATATTTCATGTGGGAAGAGGAAAAGATGGTGCATAGGTAGACAACTAACACGTAGAAGAAGAGAATCTTGGTCAGAAATAGTAGGAGACATTTTTGGAGCGTTGATACCAGCAGTAGGGACATCTCTGAATGCACATAAAATTAGAAAATTATCAACAGTAGTGGATCGCTTGTCAACAAGCACCGCTGGAGGATTTTTATTGGTAAATACTGAAATGGTCGCCATGCGTGCCATGGTAATGCAAAATCGACTTGCCCTTGATATAATTTTGGCAAAAGAGGGTGGAGTCTGTGGAATGCTTAAGGTTCAATATTGTTGTACTAACATTCCTGACGAAAGTCAAGATTTGAAGACGTATATTAAAAATATAACTGATTTGCATGAGGAGATCGTTCCACTGGAGGCTGAAGGTATTTTGGAAAAGATTGGGAAAAAGTTTTCTACTATTAAGAACTTTTTATTTAAATTAGGTAGTACCTTTACTGGTAAAATTCTATTTCCAGTAACGTCTGATTATTTTAGTATTAATTTTAAGATTAGGATGTCTATGTAGCAAAAGAAGAAAATTACGAAATAACATAAAAAGAGAAACTGTAAAGAAAAGAGAGAGAAAGAAAGAAAAGAAAGAGTTTGAAGAAGTAGAATTAGAGGAGTGGAAAGACAATATGTATAGAAAAACAAGAGAAGAAAAGACAGGTGAAACAGTAATGTGATCTAACAAAAAGTTAAGAGAACTGAATTCATTTCCATTTACTAAATTTTTCCAAAATGTAAAGGTAGTGTGGTGATGTTAAAAATCACCAAAGGGGGGGATTGATGGAGCAGGTAGAGCAAAATGTAGTATACCTCCTCTATTTGCATGTAAAGATTAACTATATAACCTACTGATTATAATTTTACTAACGGTTTGCTGTGTGAAACTAACTTAACCTTTGCATACACAATTTACACATGGGAAATTGCTATTTGCGTGGCAAAATAACTCAAATAACTAAAATACGTACGCATATTAATAGTAGTATATTTGGTAATTAGATATCGCATGATTTATATTGCTTACGTGATGTTTGCATTCTAGTTTGGATCCAAAAGGTAAATATTATTGCTTTAAATGTCGCTATAAGCTAGGGAAATACTAATACATAGAGAAATTAGTGAGGGTATAACATTAGACGCATCATTTCTTTGTATTAATTATTCTTTTGTGTTTGTTTCGCTTAAGTTTGCAATTGGGCCTACCACTAAATGGCGGCGGAAATCGAGTTCAGAAGTGGCCACCGTCTCGTGAGCGCGATACCTACTGCGCAGACTCGGATGGCTCTGTGAACTTCCTAACGAACCCTGTACACCATAATCCTCTGTCAAGGATAGGATCTTGGTGGACTGCCAAAACCTCAGACAGTAAAAACCGGTTTAAAATGAACAATTGGATCATACAAGCAAACCAAGAAATATTGTTACATAAGGACTATGTCATCTCCGGCAGTGAAACAGCAAAATCCATGGGAAATTATTATGAACAAATATCGGCCGTTTGCGATTAGCCAATCATAGACTTTCTCCGCCTAAAAATGTTTCATGTTATCCCGAAATGTATTATAAAAAGAGTATTAGAATAGGGAGGGGTTGACATTCTGCGGTTACTATGGCTGCATACCCTCTTTGACCCCACAGGCGATGACTGATGCTTGCACGACTTCTGGTCCTTTGGCGATCTTTGGGACTGTGACGTGCTGAGCAAAGAACTTTTGGACCTTAAGCTTTGGCCTGCTTATTTGGACAATTTAACGGCTAATTCGGTTATGCAGTGCCAAAGAATTAGGGAAATCCAGATAGCCAGAATAGGTAAATATAATGTCCTGTGATTTAAATAAATTGATCTATAAAACTTTTGATGAAACAAATGCTAATATTATTTGCAATGATATTTTAGATAAACAAATATTGATTAACAGAAATTATGAGTTTGTGGTCTTTCGTTAAAGAGAATAAAGGATTCTGAGTCTTAAAATGTGCTTTAGCTGGTTCTAAATCACCATCAACCAATCCAACTAATTGGTCCGTCGACCAAGTGGGTGGAGTGCCTTGATGTTTGGGATTAGGAATCTATAGGTGGCGAATGTTAATGTATATTCTGTAAAATAACTTTTCTTTCCCTATAGGTTATAAGGTACCCCCCCCACCCACCCACATGTCCAGCGCGATATCGTCATCCCTCCTGTGTGCAGACTCGTGAGTCAGAGACGTGCGAGTGTTGGTGTTTGGGCCCCACCAATGACTGCATGAGTGAATGAGCTAGTGTGAAGTTGGGTCTGCGACGCAGGGAGGATAGTTAAATGTTTTCCTTCTTTTTCTCTCTCTGGTCTCTCGCTGGATCAATACAAAAAGCTAAGTATTGTAAACAAGATGTTTTAGTAAGAGTGTCACACAGAGCAAATCTGCTAAACGTGTCCCCCTCTTGAATGGTGTTTCTGTGTTAACAAACGTGCCGTTTTCGCATACTCACAGCAATACAAAGCTATCTGCGATTTGCTTTGCTTTATTTCTACTTTTTGGTAGATACATGAATTAGGTTTGCTGAAATGCATTTTACATGATTATTTCTGCTGAAAAGTAGCTTTCTTTGTAGTATTTCTCCTTTTCTACATGTAGGTGTTGTCAGACTTCCTGTGACGTTCAACGTTTGTGCTATAGTTTGAAGAAGCTTATTTTATATAAAGGGGTGAAGTGTGGTGGCTATAGTGTTTTCCTCTTTTAAGACCTTATTGCTGGACCCTTCGGTGTCCCTGCTGAAGTCACCCTTGTGAGGCTCTAATGAATGAAGTGAGAGCTGGAAGCGGACCTACTTGAATGTCAACACTGGCTGTGCTTCATTCAATCCTCTGCTACAACGCTCTGCATGGTAGTGTGATTACTTCGAATTGCATATCGCAAGAGTGAGGGTTTTAAGACACCTGTTATGCTGTAAGCACGATGCCCTGATTTGCGATGGGTGAGTGAGGGTTGAAAGACAGCTCTTGCTTATTCACGAGATGCCCTGGGCTGAGCTGAGTGAGGGTTGAAACATTCACACGTCTGTGGTACACTTGACTGCTTGAATGAGTGCCTGGTTAGGTGACTGCTGACAAATCAAAGCACGGGACTGGAAACAGGGCGTCCTAAGGGCACAGTCCTAGGTGGCAATCCTACTGGCCATCTGCCCTGTCAGTCCTGTGCCCTCCTGCTGCCTGTCACTACTGACAGTCCCCCCTGTCACCTGCCCAGCCTCTGTCTCCTGCTCTCAGTCACTCCTGACCTCTACCCTGCGATCCCTGCACTTCGTCGCCCCAGAAACCCGTCCTGGAGAACTCACTGGCAGTGTGCACTCTCCTCAGGGCTGCGCTGTCACCGGCCCTCACTCGCCGTGCCGGGCTGTGGTCTCATCCGCTCCTTACCTTGCCGCTCGCGGTACCCCCGCTCACCCCTATGAGGAAGGGTCTCTGGTGCGGCCGCTCCTCGCTCCCCGCAGAGGCCATGTTCAGTGCCCGGCCTCCGGACAGTGGACACTAAGAGGCCTGCCGCGCAGTGTGCGGCACTACACGGCGGACTACAGGTCCCGATAGGCTCTGCGGCGGGCAAAACGGGGCTGTCGGTAGCCTTGAGCCGCGAAGAATGCCTGGGAATGTAGTTCTAAAATCCAGCCATCAAAAACATGAAACCACGCATGCGCATGATTCGGACCAAACTTTCCTGTCATATTTTGACAGACCACGTGAGGCCAAACAAATATAGTCAACGTCATAGAAAGCGGACAATTGTACAGTGTTCAAGGAAAACCAAGTGAAGCGGAAACGAGGCACCGGTAACTAAACTACAGAGAAAGGAATCGTGGCAAAATAAAAAAGTTTAGAATTTGGGAAAAGAATAAAAATTTTATGGCAGGACTGGAGGCGAGGATTATGCATGACTTTCTTCACTTTTTATTACACCAGCAGTTTCAAAGTTAAACACAAAACACAATAAAAACTTCAAGATATATATATATATATATATATATATATATATATATATATATATATATATATATATATATATATTCACTTAAAAAACCATAGGTTTCACACATGTTACCGTAATCCGCTGCTGATGACGTCAGATATTACATCACTGTATTTACACATTTATATACCCATGTCTTCTTCCTTTTTTTTTTAGCTATACATATATATATATTTTTTTTTTCAGAAAGACACATATGTCATCATTGATGTAATATCTGACGTCATCAGCAGCGGATTACGGTCGCGTGAGTTATAGTTGCCTGCACTAACTATAACGGGGGAATTTCATTGGTTTTTCACGAGGAAAATGCCCAGCTAACTATAACATGTGTGAAACCTATGGTTTTTTAAGTGAATTTGCAAAGTTTTTTAAATGCTAATTCCTAACTATAACGTGTGTGAAACCTATGGTTTTTTCAGTGAATTTGTACGGTTTTTTAAATGCTAAGTTACTTTACGCCGTTTGTGCCGTGCGCGCACGGTGCGCGCACGGTGGGCACGCGGTGCGCTTTGCGCACCGCGCGCCCACTTCACGCAGTTTGTTCCGTGCGCGCACGGTGAGCACGCGGTGCGCTTCGCGCACCGCGCGCCCACTTTACGCAGTTAGTGCCGTGCACGCACGGTGCACTTTGCGCACCGTGCACGCACGGTGGGCACGCAGTGCGCTACGCGCACCGCGCGCCCACGTTACGCTTAATGGGCCATGTACGCACGGTGCGCTTCACGCACCGTCCGCACAAGGAGGACACATGATACGCTTTGTTGTTAAGGGTTTTGGCATAAACTGTTATTTGTTGATAAGCCATGCATGCGCACTGCGCATCGCGCGGTGTGCGCACACGGGGGGATTGACAATGCAATTTTATTTTTAAGCATTTACACCGTGCGCGCACGCAGCGCGAACCTCGCAGATTTTTTTTCATTTCTATAGTGCGCGCACGCTACGCGCACTCGGCGATTTACCGAAAAAAATTCAATTTTTTTAATTGCTCTTGGGGGTCCTCCTGGGACCCCTTGACCCCTGCTAGGGGGTCAGGAACTGTCCAGCCTGCCCCCTTTACATGTTTTTCTCCTTTGTGTTTCACCCCCCTCTCAGTGCGAGAGACAAAATGGCGGTCGAAACTTCCTGGTTTCGACCAATTCGAATGTTTACTAAGATGTAACAACCAATCAGAAGTGCGCTTGCGGACGGCCGAGTGCGCGCACCCTGCGCGCACGCTGCGCGCGTATAGATATATATATTGATTTAAATGCTATTTTCTCAGAAAATACTAAACAGATTTACACCAAACCTGCAAAAGGCACCAAACGGACCTTATGGCTACCTCTCTGCCAAATTTCACGTAATTCTGTTCAGCCGTTCGGGTTGTAGCTGCGACTAAAGTCCCTATGGAAAAATCCATGGGGAAAACGTGTTTTGGGACCCCCCCTTTTTCTCGGCCCCCGCTTGACGAATCACCCCGAGACTTTCAGGGTAGGAGCGGAGTGGAGTGCCCCATTAGTTTTGAAAATTTCGCGAAGATTCGTCAATCGGCGCCAAAGTTATTCAAAATAGAATTTTGAGATTTCCTATGGAAACTCGGTCCTAACTATAACTATCTACTGGCGACCGCCAGTAGATAATATATATATATATATATATATATATATATATATATATGAGTTGACTGTAGTCCTCCTTTCTTCACTGCTATCTGTTAAGTCCCTCTTTCCAATCACAACTCTCTTGGGGGTTACAGTGTTTGGGAGGATTATAGTTGTTAGCAGTAGCATATTGATATTTTCTTGTATAAGGTCGTTTACCCTTCTCGATTGGTCACTGCTGTGCAGACTCTGTGCGCGCTCTCGCTGAATTCTAAAGTCGTGCGGTAGGCTCCGGCCAGAGCGCACTCCTTTTTGATTTGCAGCGGGTCCGCTAGTGGCACTGTTTCGTGCTTCAGCAACCCGTTGGTCGCTCAGGATCTGAGAGACAGCGCATTGAGTGAAGAAGCGCTCCTCAGATTTCATGGCAAGACCGGAGGCTAGCATTATGCATAAATACTTTTATTGCACTACTCCTTGCAGCACTTCAAAGTATTACATCACAAAACTCAAAACTCTAGAATTTAGAACGTCCAACATAATATAATCCAATACACAGCAGCCATTTTCCTCTTTTATTCGCTGCTCCTTGCAGATAAGTATGCTGTGGTGTGAGCAGGATGGCAGTTGGAGTTTTATTAATGATTTAAAGATCGATTTTTAAGATTAAAACGCTGTATGAGAGTGTTGTGTATGATTGTGTTGTGAATAAATCCAGGATCCAATGAAGTAAATCATCATGAAGATTTATTGTAGTATGCAGCACCACCAGAACACATCCACCTACAGCTCAGGCGGGTTAGCAACTGCCTTCTCAGAACTCCCACAGCACGGACCCAGACTCTAGAACACCCATAGAGTCTAAACAAGGTCCGTGCTCACAACATGTTTACATTTGTACTTGTTTGCTTTTGCGCTGCCCACCACATTATACATAACAGATTGTTTGTCATTTGGTTGATGTTATTTCGAGTTTTTGTTAACCCAATTTATGGGTTAAAATAGATGTCGATGTAGAGGTAGGTATCGATACAGTAATTAGGTTGTATTATTTATAGGCGATGTCTTAAAAAAAAAAAAGAAGAAGGTAAGTTTCAATAATTTACCGTTATTTTGAAAGTAGATTTCACGAGCGCGGTCTTGCAGCTCGTGGCGTGTAAAGTTCCGATCGGAAAAGGTATCGGGAGGGCGCTTTGCGTCATCACGCTTCATACGTGGGGACGCAAGGCGGCCATATTGGGGGAAAGCTAGGAAGGTATGTGGTATGGAGATCAGGTGACTATTTCAGAGGAAGCTCGGGAGGAGTTGGTTTGGTGGTTAGAAAACCTGGAGGCATGGAATGGCCGTGCGATTTTTGGGATTTGTCCGGATTTTGTGTTAGAGACAGATAGCCTTTATGGTTGGGGAGCATATATGGAGGGTCAGGAGACAGGTGGAAGATGGTCTTTGGAGGAAAGTACCGTGCACATAAATGGTTTGGAGATGATGGCAGGACTTTATGGGTTAAAGAGTTTTGGAAAAAAGTTGAGGAGTTTCAATGTCTTGTTAAAGATGGACAGTGTGTCTGTGGTGTGGTACATAAATCGTTTGGGTGGAAGCAGGTCGAGGAACCTGTCCCAGTTGGCGAAGGAGATCTGGAGTTTTTGTTTAGAAGAGAGAATTGGTTTGCAGGCGGAATATTTTCCAGGTCAGGGAAATGTGGTCGCGGATTGGAATTCGAGGTATTTGAGGAATTACAGTGACTGGAAATTGAATGTTCAGATTTTCAAGAGGATATATCGAATTTGGGGTCCATTGGAAGTGGACCTGTCTGCATCGAGGCTGGCTTTTCAGCTGGATCGATATTACAGTTGGAGGCCGGATCCTTTAGCGGAGGAGGTGGATGCATTTCAGCAGGATTGGAGGATAATTCGGGGTTATGCATTTCCCCCATTTGCATTGATACAGAGGGTGTTGTTGATGGTGAGACGCCAGAAGTGTCAGGTGGTGTTAGTAACGCCTTTTTGGGCATCTCAGGCTTTGTTCCCAGGTCTGTTGGAGTTGGCTATGGAGTAGCCTTTGTTGATTCCAGAATCAGAAGACGTACTTCTAGAAGAGGGAGGAGTGTTTCATCCTTTGGTTCTAGAGGGGGCTTTGAGCCTTCTTGTATGGAGGGTTTCAGGGGAGGAGAGCAGTTCAAGGAACTTTCGGAGCAGGCTCAAGGGTTGCTCAGAGAGTTTTGGGCCCCCGGTACCAGAAAGAGGTACTTTGGAGCTTGGAAGAAGTGGTCTTGTTGGTGCTTGGAAAGGGGTTTGGATCCCGTGGAAGCATCTGCCATAGAATTGGCACATTTTTTATCTGCTTTGTTTGAAAAAGGATTGAGCTATAGGACTATTAATTGTTATAGGTCTGCGGTTGCAGCAGGACATAGTTTGGTTGGAGGTTGTTCTGTAGGTAGGAAACCTTTGATATGTAGAGTTTTGAAAGTGATTAAGTTGAGGAGACCTCCAAGGTATAATGGTTTGTGGGATGTTAGTAAAATCCTAACGTTATTTGAAGGGTGGCCAGCTAATAAGTAGCTGAGTCTGAAGCAGTTATCGGGCAAATTAATGAGTCTTTTGTGTCTAATCTCGTTTAGGAGAGTGCCGGACGTAAGGGCTTTAGACATCAGTGAACGGTGTTTTTCACCGGATGGGGTCATTTTTAGCATAACTAAAAGGACTAAATGTATGTCAAAGTCAGTTTTTTATCAAAAATTTGATGAACATCCAAAATTATGTGTGGTAAGGTGCTTGAGAGAGAATGAGGGACGAATGTGTGAATTCAGAAGGCATGGTGATGATCAACTTTTGATCTCTTTTGTTCGTCCATTTAGACCGGTTACTTTAGCCACCATTGCAAGGTGGGTGAGGTTTTGAATGTCTGAAGCTGGTGTAGTCTTGAAAGAGTTTGGTGCGCATTCTGTGAGGGGCACAATGGCAAGTAATGTTTTTCTGTCTGGTGGACGTTTGGAGGAGATTTTGCGTGCTGCAGGTTGGTCAAGTGCGGATGTTTTTGCAAAGTTTTATTTGAAACCTTTGGGTCATGTTTCGTCTGTGGTTTTATCACAGCTTTGAACATGCATAATGCTAGCCTCCAGTCTTGCCATGAAATGTAGGTTCTCCAAGTCTGTGAAGAGAGAATCTGGATTTCATTAAAGACATGGAGGCTAGCATTATCCCTCCCTCCCTCCCAGTTTGAGGGGGTTTTGGAGTTATAAGAATTTTGGGGTGTATTTCTTGAATGGAAATGTTTATTTGAAGTTGTTTTTTTCATGGGTTTTTACTGGATTTATTTCAGAGATTCAGTAGATCGAGGAAAATTGGAGTTCTGCTCCAGGAGACTGTTTTGGATTTTTCTTCAGGAGCAGCTTAAAAAGAGGAAGATGGCTGCTGTGTATTGGATTATATTATGCTGGACGTTCTATGTTCTAGAGTTTTGAGTTTTGTGATGTAATACTTTGAAGTGCTGCAAGGAGTAGCGCAATAAAAGTATTTATGCATAATGCTAGCCTCCGTGTCTTTAATGAAATCCAGATTCTCTCTTCACAGACTTGGAGAATCTACATTCGCAACGCACATTAGTGATAGCGGTGGGATCGGCCGCTTATCGAACGACTTCTGTAAGAATGCACACATGTTAAGAAATGCACCCTACCGGGAGGAAGACTGGCCTAGGAATACTGGTGACACTGTCAAACCAAATTCTGACGCTGATGATGGGTCCCCCCACATGGGGGAGGGTGGTACAGACGAGGACGGTTCCTTGGATGAGGAGGACTCGGAAAGGCCATTGCGCGCCGGCTCGGTAGCCTCCGGCTCCTTTTAAGAGGGGTCCGCCTCAACCAACATGTTTGAGCCTGAGGGGATATGCCATCCAAGATCCTCGGAGCGGCTCCTGGATCAAAAGGTGGCAGAGTATGTTGCCCATAAGATTTGCCAACCCATAGACAAAGAGGTGTGCGCGCACCGTCGGGGAGAATGTCCCAGACCGTCATTAGAGGGGAAGGTAGCGGCCACCCCAGAGATTGACCCAAAATTGTGCACCTTCTTTTCTAAGTATATGAAGGACTCGAAAAAGGGTATTGACCACTTCTGGAGGGCGTGTCAGGATAAGTTGCTAGATGTAGTAGGCCCCCAGACGAAAATAATTGGAATGGCCAAGCGTTCCAAGCAATCAGTGAAAACCTTGTCCACAGACGTGGTGGCTGGGTGGGCCCAATGGGCGATGTGCCTTCTTGGCAATGCCAATTGTGCCCTCTCATCAGAGAGAAGATGCTCACTTCTTCTGAAAATTGACCCGAAGTTAGGCGAGCTTTCCTCGTTGGAGGCAGGGGCCATAGCAAAGGGCAATCTATTTGGCTATCCTTTTGTGAAGGAATTAGGCAAATTTGTGGCCACCTTTTCGGTGCTCGATAAGGCGTGAACCTCTATCAAAAAAATCTTTCCAGGGAAGGTTTTTGCCGGGGCCGGAAGAGGCTGAGGTTGCTCCTCCGGCCGCTCCTCCGAGCCAGGCCCCAACAGAAACAACGCCAAGTGCGACAACAGCTGGAATGATGGTAGACAAGGCACCTTCTATCCGAACCGCAAAGCCAACTGGGCCTGAGGTGGGGCTAACGCCCCCAGAGGACCTAACGGTAAGGAGTATCCATTCTTTCCCTCACGACCTAGGGGGAGACTGCAATGGTTTTTACGCAGGTGGGAGAAGATCACGTCAGACCCATGAGTCCTGGAGACGGTACAGGGCTTCCACATAGAGGTCTACGGAACTCTGACACAGGCATCCAGACCACGTCCTTTGGTCTTTTCAGAGACAGAGATGGAACTGATCGACCTAGAGGTGCAGGACCTACTTTCCAAAAGAGCCATGTGGAGGTCAGCTCTGCACCCCTGGGATTTCCACAGCAAGCTGTTTCTGATATGTAAGAAAGTGGCTCTGTATATACTGTTCCCAAATAGGTACAGTGTGCACAGAGTCCACAGTCCCCAGAGGTTTTACAGAGGCTAAAGTTATATATAACCTTACTCTCTAAGGTGGTAGCTTGGTCGAGCAGTAAGGCAGTATCAGAGGACAGTGTAAAGCATTTGTTGTACACACTCAGTCAGCAAATGGTCTCCCACACTCAAGAACTGAACTCTAGGCCATAGTTTGTGTATAAAAATATATAGTTGCTTTATTTTAGAACCAAGAATAGGTATCAAAATATGCTTACTCAGAATGAGATGCTTTAGTTAAATACTTTTCATTATGCAATAGTTTCAACCACAATATAACATTGAGCTCAATGGGAATTTCTAGTTAAATGCAATTGATTACTTTTTGGATTACTTTTCTTACCACAGGACTGGATCCTAGATTCAGTCCTGGGACATCTCCTGTAAACAGTTGAGTAAAAACGTTTTGGTTACAGTTGTGATTTGTAAGGAATAATATTGTATTTTAAAAGTTGACAGAAACTTTTTCAAATAGAATCACAAATGTTATCCTATGGGAGGAAATTCACTTAGCAGGTAAGTAGGGTTACTGTTACTTTTTCTTACTCAGTGTTGGATCCTGGATCCAGCTATGGTGCATCTCCTGTAAACAGTTGAAAGAATGTATTTTGTTATAAAGGCGATTTTTAGGAAATATTTGTAAGTTTCAAAAATCGACACATCAAACAATTTCTGGCAAAAACCAGGCAATGTTATCCTATGGAGGAAAATCAAGTTATCGGTATGTACAGTTATAATTACATTGCACGGTCAGTGCTGGGCACGAAGGTCCAGAACTGGGATCTCTCCTGATAGCAGGTGAGTAAATTTGTTTTCGTTGCTCGGCTGATTTTTAGTGAATATTTTAAAGTTTCAAAACTCGACAGAAGAATTTCCAAGTGAAACCAGTCAATGTTACCCTATGGAGAAAATGTAGGTTATCGGCTTTCAGGTAAGTACTCTACTGGCAGAGTTAAGGTTTTGGGCATAGACTCAGGGGTCTCCAAGGGTCAGGTAGGTATAGTTGTTACACCCTCAGCGGCACAGGGGCAGCCGGGTGCAGAGAGAGTTAGGCCCAATGTTAGCTTAAGGCGGGCAGGGGGCCTTTGGTTGGTGGCTGCTGGCTAGCAGGCCACACGGCTGTGTGAGCTGGGCTCCTGGTTACTTGCTCAGGGCAAGTGGGAAAGTAGGTTAAGACAGAGGTTGCACTCCCAGGGGCACTCGGGCGGCTGGGTGCAGGGTGCTTTTGAGCCGTCGGGCGCTCAATGGATTTCAATGGAGAAGCTCAGTGATGAACAAAGGCTGCAAGCTCGGGGACGTAAATTCTTCAGGTGCGACCACCACTTCGAGAGGTAAGTTGGGACGCTGTAGGTTAGGTAGGCACCCAGGAGCTGGGCACAGGGGGCCGCCGGGTGCAGGGGTGTCTTTTCACGTCAGGAAATCTTACCCTCAGCTGGTCGCGGTTGGAGGGGTCCCTGGTTCTGAGGCTGCAGGCGTCGTCAGGAGCGTCGAGGTGGGTCCTTAGGTGCTGGATTCTGGGTCACAGTCACCGGGGGGACGTCCTCTTGGTCTTTGTCCACTCAGGCACAGGCCAGGCTTAGCGGGTGTAGAGTGTGCAGGGTTCGTGGTTCCTGGCTGGTGCCAGGGGTTGTTGCTTGTTGTTGAGCAGGACCACTGCTCGTGGGAGTCCCAGTTTCTTTAGAGTCACAAGGCAGGCAGGTCCTCCGGGGTTTTTGAGGTTGCTGACCAATGGAGACGCCGGGGTTTAGCAGGAGCAGATTCGAGAGTCAACAGGCCTGTAGGGCTGGGGCAAAATCAGTTGGTGTCTTCCTCTTGCTAGCAGCTGCACATAGGTCTTCTTGTTTCAGGTAGCGTTCCAGGGGTGTTACAGGTAGGTAAAGGGCAGGGACCAATGGGTCCCTTTCCTGGGGTGGGTACACCCCCTATCCTGCCACTCTCCTGTGGGAGGGGGGCAGTAGCCTAGTCCTGATTGGGCAGGGCTTCCCATCTTCAAGATGGCGAAAGCCCGGAGATGTGCTTCACCTCGCAGAGGCTGGCACACCCCCTTTCCTCACTTAGCTTTTCCAGCCGATCTTCCCACCAGAGAGGGGGTCAGAACCGGTGGGGGGCAGTTGCTGAGTACAGCAAGTGGCCTGGAGAAGCTCACAAAGGCGGCATGCCTTTGAAGCTTCCCCTGCCCATCTTGGGGGTTGGAGACCTAGCACGTCGCCCAGGATGTGCATTGTTGCAGGGCCAGGAGAGCGGATGGCTCTCTACCCAGGGGTCCAGCAACATGTCTGCTGTGTGGCAGCCTAGGCAGCCCCTCAGACAAGACGTGTATTGTAAGTTAGGTTTAGGGGGCAACTCTAAGTTGCCCTCTGTCGTGCATCTTACAGTAAATCTCACACTGGCATCAGTGTGGGTTTACTGTTCTGAGAAGTTTGATACCAAACTTCTCAGTCTTCAGTGTAGCCATCATGTGCTGTGGAGTTCGTGTTGACGACCTCCCAGCACCATATACTCTTAATGGCAGCACTGCACTTACAGTGCCCAGGAATGGACCTGGGTACTGTAGGGGCACAGGGCTCCTGCACCTGTGCCCACACCACTGGCATAGGGCACCCAGCTAGAGGGGTGACTGAGGTATGCCAGGGCAGTGTGTGTTGTGGGCATGGCACACAGGGATGTGTGCCATGTCGACTCTGTGTTTTGTTCTGCACCAAGACACTCAGCCTGCAAAGTGTGTGTCAGGGTACAGGGCCTCTAAGGGTGGCACAATAAGTGCTGCTGCCCTTAGGGGCCTTCTCTGGTCACAAGGCCCTGGGTACCCAGGGTACCATTTACCAGGGGCTGACATGTGGCCAGAGATGCAAATTGGGTTTAGGCTTCATGCAGTTTTAGGGAAGGAACACAGGCTTTGGGTACCTGATTGGCAGGAGCCCAGGGCACACTCAGTCAAAGAACATCAGCTATTCAGCAAAATGTGGGGGCATACCATGCAAGAAATATGGCACTTTCTCACACAACCCCCTCCCCCCAAACGAAAGGTGATGAGAATAACCTTGCCCTATGGAGTCTTCCTTGTCTAAGTGGAAGAACCTGGAAAGTCCAGCTGCATTGGCATGGGCAGTCCTAGGTCTGTGTTCCACTTCAAAGTCCATTCCCTGTAGGGAGATGGACCACCTTAGTAGTTTTGGATTTTCCCCTTTCATTTGCATTAGCCATCTGAGAGGTCTGTGGTCAGTTTGAACCAGGAAGTGAGTTCCAAACAAGTATGGCCTCAACTTCTTTAGGGACCAGACCACAGCAAATGCCTCCCTCTCAATGGCACTCCAATGGTGCTCTCTGGGGAGAAGCCTCCTGCTTATAAAAGCAACAGGTTGGTCTTGGCCTTCATCATCGGTCTGGGATAGGACCGCTCCTATCCCTAGCTCAGAGGCATCAGTCTGCACTATGAGCTGCTTGGCATAATCTGGAGCTTTTAGAATTGGTGCTGAGCACATTGCTTCTTTCAGGGTGTCAAAAGCCTTTTGGTAACTAACTGTCCAGTTAACCTTCTTGGGCATCTTCTTGTAGGTAAGTTCTGTGAGGGGGGTCACAATGGACCCATACCCCTTCACAAACCTCCTGTAGTACCCAGTCAAGCCAAGGAATGCCCTGACTTGGGTCTGGGTTGTTGGAGCTACCCAGTCCAGGATGGCCTGGATCTTAGGTTGTAAGGGTTGTACCTGGCCTCCACTAACAAGGTGGCCTAAGTACACCACAGAACCCTGCCCTATCTGGCATTTGGACGCCTTGATAGTGAGGCCTGCATTTTGCAGAGCCTCTAAAGCCTTCCCAAGGTGGATCAGGTGATCCTGCCAGGTGGAGCTAAAGACAGCAATATCATCAAGATAAGCTACACTAAAGGACTCCAACCCAGCCAGGACATGGTTCACCAACCTCTGGAAGGTGGCAGGGGCATTCTTTAACCCAAAAAGCATCACAGTGAACTGATAATGCCCATCAGGTGTAGATAATGCTGTTTTCTCTTTTGCTCCTGGGGCCATGCCAATCTGCCAGTACCCTGCAGTTAAGTCAAAGGTACTGAGAAATTTGGCTGCTCCCAATTTATCTATCAATTCATCTGCTCTTGGAATATGGTGAGCATCTGTCTTGGTGACAGAGTTGAGCCCTCTATAGTCCACACAGAACGTCATCTCTCTCTTTTCACCCTGTGGGTGAGGTTTGGGGACCAGAACCACTGGGCTAGCCCAGGGGTTCTCAGAGGGTTCAATAACCCCTAACTCAAGCATCTTGCTGAATTCAGCTTTGATGCTTTCCTTGACTTGGTCTGACTGACGATAGATCTTGTTTTTTTGTAAACAACTTTTTTTATTAGGTTTAGTGGATCACTCCAGCATCAATACACAGCTTGCTCGCCTACAACCTCAAGGGCCGGCAGCCGCCACCTTCAAACAACCAAGGGCGAAGGCCCGAAAGATCAAGGATACATGCCATGTCCCCAGTACAAGTACCACTGCAGTTCCACCATGTAAAAGGTCCCCCGCTCCCGCCAGCCAAGTCCCGACAGTGGTAGCAACCCGTACAGCATGGGTAGTTCCCTGTAGAATGTTGAAATCTGCAACTCTCTCACGGCCTCTAAGCCTCACATGTAAGTACCTTAAATGCGCCTAGGCCCCCGTCTCGTAAGCAAAGCCCTGTTCAGGCTGTCCAACCCCGGGCGGGTGCCCCACCATTCCCGCCTCACATCCAGCATCCCATGCTCACACAGCCGGCTTGCAAGTACAGGAGCGTTGGTCCATGAATGCACAGCATAAGACACCAGGGGCCTATAAGGCATGGAGCGGCTTAACTGCTGACGGGCGAGTCGCGTCTATGTGGAACCGGCAACCAGGCATTTCAGAGGCGGCAGTACTAGGGTGGGGAACTGGGCCCTAGGGGCAGTTCCTGATGCCAAGAATGTCCACCAGGCGGTCAACTAACTGAGGGGGAAAGTGAGACAACAGTGGGAGAATAGGATGGGCACTGACTAGGCGGGGGGAGGGGGGGGCAAGGGGAGGAAGGACGGATGGTGAGAGAGTCGGTCTCGCTACTACTAGGCTAAACGGCAAGGGCCTCAACATCCCGGTTTTGCAGACTCGGGGTCTCCTCTCCATTGGGGTGGGGGGCGGCAGTCGGCACTGCTATTCCGTCCCCTGACAACCCCCAAAGGCCTCCTGGATCTGCAGGGCAGACAGCGTCTTCAAAGAACCTCAAGGCCCGCAGTCGCGGTGGCTGCATTCGAGCATGCTCTAACCGCCCTAGATGATCTACCAGGGGCTTCCAGAGTTTCCTATATTGAGTCTCCCGAAATTGAAGACGGGCTGTGAGCAGCTCCATCGCCACCACCTGCCACAAGCGAGTAAACCACACGTTTATGGAGGGCGTCTCAGCCTTTTTCCAGTATAGTGCCACTGTCTGCTTGGCGGCGCCCAACATGTGGAGGCTAAGATGTCGATCACGCCCCGTCATGGCTCTCGCAGCCACTGGCCTGAAGCCCAGAACTACCACCAGCGGATCTGCAGGTAGGGGGTACCCCAACACCCGTTTGATATGACTGAGGATCTCTTTCCAAAAGATCGCTAGGAGGGGACAGGTCCACCAAATGTGTATAAAATCACCCGGCGCCTTCGTACAGCGCCAGCACAGAGGAGACGTCTTAGGGAACATCTTCTGGAGCCGAACCGGGGTGTAATACCATTGAGTCATCACCTTATAGGCTGACTCCTGCTGAGGGATGCTGCGTAGAATTTTAGGGATGTCCCTCCACAGCCTCGCCCATTGAGAGGGGGTGGCACCTGAGCCAGGAACAGACTGCCACTTCAACTGGTATAGATGAGGAACTGGCCGCTGTGCATGTTGCAATACCCGGTAGATACGCGAGATCAGCCCCTTATATGTGCCGAACGTACGCGCTAGCTGCTCAAACGGCGTGTAGGATCGCGTGGCCGCCTGCGTCAGGGAAGAGCCCTGAATCCAGTGCCGAAGCTGAATGTATTGGAATTTGTCGTTCTCCGAGAGCCCAAATTCGTGCTGGCATTGCGCAAAAGACTTAAAACTACTCCCCGTGAAGAGGTTCCCGATCGTCCTACAGCCAGTCTCCGTCCAATTGGCAAAAAAGGGTGGACGACACGCAGGGGGGAACTGCGGGTTGTGCGCAATTGGGGTGTGAGGGGACGGAAAGGAAGTGAGGCCCCTGCGGACCGCCACCTTGTCCCATATCTCCAGGACTATTCTAGTGGGGACAGCCAGATAAGCGCTACGATGGCGCGCCTCCCTAGGTAGCCAGGCATGATCCCACAAAGGGCGGCAGGTGACTGCCCGATCCATGTGGAACCACACCTTTTCACTCTCCCACGCCCCCCATTCCAAGACGTAACGGAGATGCGACGCCCAATAGTATTCAAGAAGGTTCGGGCACGCGAGGCCACCCCTGTCTCGGGGGAGCATCAAGATCGTGTTAGAGAAGCGCGGTTTCTTCCCCCCCCATATAAACGCCACCAGTTCGCGTTGGAGCCCCTGAATCTGGTGTTCTGGGATCGGCGTCGGCAGCGTTTGGAAGAGATACAAGATCTTTGGGAGGATGGACATCTTCACCGTGTTGAGTCTACCAAGCCAAGATAGCGGCAGGGCTCTCCACGTACGCAGGTCCGTCTGAACCGAACATTTATACTCCTGCCAATTGGCCTGTGTCCAAGTAGCCAGGTCCGGGGTCAGGTTCAGGCCTAGGTAGCGCACCGACTGGGTCGCCCATTGATATGGAACGCAGGTCCGGAGCGCCAAGAGGTCCCCGTCTGGGATCGTGATGTTAAGAGCCCAAGATTTCGCGTGATTGATTTTGAGCCCGGACGCCCGTTCAAACTCCTGAAGCAACGAGTGGACCGCCGGCAGGGAATGCAGCGGGTCCGATAGGGTGAGAAGCAGGTCATCCGCGAAGAGGGCGATCTTATGCTCCATCCCTCGAAGGGAGATACCACGGATATCGGGGGACCGGCGTATCATGATGGCCAGGGGCTCCACCACCAGGGCGAACAGTAGGGGGGACAGGGGGCAGCCCTGTCGGGTACCCCTACAGATGGGAAAGGCCTGCGTGAGATGACCATTTACTCGTACCCTAGCCACCGGCGAGAGATAGGGGGCCATGATGCGCGCCACCATCTTCTGGCCCAGACCCACCCTCCGCAGAACCTCCCGAAGGAACCGCCAGTCCACCCGGTCAAACGCTTTCTCCGCGTCAAGCGAGAGCAGGCACGCCGGTATCCCCCATTGTGTGGCTTTCCCGACGATGTGCGCTATGCGGCGTACATTGTCGGCCCCCTGACGGTGTTGGATGAACCCCACCTGGTCCGGCTCGATGAGATTGGGCATGTGGACACTGAGCCGTTTAGCCAACAATTTAGTGTACAGCTTGAGGTCGGTGTTTAACAATGCAATAGGCCGATAGGAGGAACAGAGAGTATGATCTTTCCCGGGTTTCGGGATAAGCGCGATTTTGGCCATTGCCATATCCGTCGACGGGCCCGTCTTCTCATCGAACGAGTTAAAGAGGCGAAGAAGATACGGTTGCAGTTGTGGCCAGAAGGCGCGATAGAAGGATACCGGCAACCCATCCGGACCTGGCGCTTTACCCAGCGGAAGATCACGCAAGGCGCCAGCCAGTTCTTCCGAGGTGATGGAAGCCTCGAGAAGGCCTGACTGATGCTCACCTAACGATTCCCAGACACAGGCCCCCATGGTAGAGGCTATTAAATCCGGCGCTGGGGTGTCAGCGGTATATAGAGTCGCATAAAAGTCGTGGAACATTTGGAGCTTGGCCGACTCCGTGGTGGCCCAGGATCCGTCCTCCCACTGCAACTTCGCGATGTGGGCCTTGGTCGCCCGCGTACGCAGGCGTCGTGCCAGCACAGCTCCCACCTTGTCCCCGCCCGCATAATAACGCTGCTTGAGCGCCAATAAGGCGCGTTCCGCCTTATTCGTTCTGTGCGCTCGGAGCTGGCCTCTAAGGATAGCCAGGCGGTGTTTGTGTGCCATCAACGGACGTTCATGATCCATTCTTTCTAGCAGCTTGACCTCCCTTTCGAGCTTGTGCTCGTATAGACGAGCCTCCCGTGCTCTCGCGGCTGCTATAGCGGTGAGAGTGCCCCGTATGGTGGCCTTGAAGGCATCCCACAGGAGGGGAAGGGGAGTCTCTGGCAGGTCATTATCTGCAAAGTGACTTCCTCCCTGTCTACTGGGTCCCGGAGTACGTGGTCTGGAAACCTCCACCGACTCGAACGCGGGGGGCCGGTGCAGCGCTCGTGGAGACTCAGTTCCACGTGGGCGTGGTCAGAAATAGAGATGCTGGAGTGCGCCGCCGTTATGGTGTCTTTAAGCAGGGAGTGCGAGACCAGCAGCAGGTCTATACGAGAGTAAGAGTGATGCGCATGCGAGTAGTATGTGTAGTCTCGCAGGCCTGGGGAGTGATAGCGCCAAACATCCACTAAATTGAGGGCACTGAGGGAACTCTTCACTGCCGCAGACATGGCCCCCACCCCATGAAAGGCTCCCCCACAGCGATCCAGCTCTGCATCCCACACCAGATTGGAGTCCCCCCCAACTATGAGATCTGTGTCAACTTGCTCTAAATGGTCCTTGATCAGCCTGCGTAGGAAAGGATCTTGGCCCTGGTTGGGAGCATAAAGGTTACATAGGGTGAGTGTGCGATGACCCCTCTTGACCTCAACCTTTAAGAATCTACCCTCAGTGTCCCGGAGCACCTTAGAACCCCCCGGGTTAATTCCCACCCTGCAGAGAATGGCCACCCCTGCCGTCTTGGTGGCAGCCGAGGCCCAGAACTGTCGGGGATAGCGAGGGTGGGCCATACGGGCCACGTCCGCCTTAAGGAGGTGGGTCTCCTGTAGGAAAATTACGTCAGGTTTCTGGAGCAAGAGGTACCGCCACACTTGGCGACGCTTGTTGGGCGAGTTGAGCCCCTTCACATTAAGGGAAAGGACCTTCCAGCACGGTTCAGCAGACATTTGCCATATCCCCCAGACTTGCTATGACCCCCCCAAACCCCCACCAGCCCGCACACCCCCCCGCCAAAAGGTCACCCAGGGTAAGCAAAGATAGGGGGAAGGGAAGAACCCAAAAACACAACACATACTCTGAACCGGCCAACATGGCCAACATGACCTATTCCAGTCTAGGGAGTAGCCAGGCCGCGAGGCACAGGCTGTCCCAGAGATGTCACTCTCCCATGGATAGGCGTGGGGGTATGTCATCGCCCGACCATGAGACCACAGCACCAAAAGCCCGCTCCGGGCCACCGCCTCTCTGCGGAGATGTCTCGTCGATTAGCAGGCCCAGGCACGCCACCGCGGCACAGCGCCGACTACAGGAATGACGGAGACACCAAAGCGGCCGCCGGCCCAGCAAACCAGGGGCATACACAATGTAAGCGCTGACATCCCGGAGAGGTGGCCTCCCCAAGAGGTCTCATTTGTGGGGTGACGCCTGCGAGCCCATCAGCGACGATCCCCCCTCCAGGGATTTGATGTGCTGGATAATGTCCTGCTTATCTCGTGATGATCTGCTGCCCTCCGGGGAGGAAGGGTGTCGGGGACGGCGCACCGTAGACCATTGCGGCTTCTGGGGAGCTCTCCGAGCAGCAGGGCGCCGTACCGGACTACCCGACGAGGAGTCCGGGATCTGGAGCAGCTGGGCCGCCTCACGATAGGAGCGTAGCACTCGGCGCTTCGATTCCCACTGGAAGATGAGGGCGAAAGGATGGCCCCACTGATAGCGGATATTGAGGTCTCGCAACTTGTCCGTGACGGGCCTGAAGTCTCTACGGCGACGAAGAGTCGTGGAAGCCAGGTCCTGGAACAGCTGAATAGGCGCGCCTTTATAAAGAATTTCAGGTTTGTCTCTGGCTGATTTAAGTATCGCTTCCTTCTCTACGAAGAAGTGGACCCTCGTCAGGATGTCAGGGATGAGCCCAGGTCTCCCAGGCGGCCCCGAGACCCTGTGCGCTCTATCCTGGGCCGGCGGCGAAACATCATCGTCCCCGCGGATCTCCTGGAGCAGGTCCGCCACAAATGTCATGATATCCTCCCCTTCGGCCCCAATCGGAACACCTCTAATGCGAATGTTGTTCCGGCGCCCACTATTTTCCAAATCCTCCTGCTTGATCTGGAGCTCGACATGCTGTTCCTCCAGGGTCGCTAGTCGCTGCTATAAGTGTTCCTGATCATCCGTGCGGGCGTCCAGGGTCTTTTCCATGTCGTCGACGCGGTCCCCCAGGTCACCCACCTCTTTCCGAAGGTCTTTGACGCAGGCCTGGACTTCCGTGCAAAGGGACCCAATCTCTGTCTTGAGCTCCTGCATAAACAGCTCCATGAAGGACTGGGTGACCGGCTCAGCGGAGGCCCCCCCTCCCGATGGGGCAGCGCTCGTCTTTCCCCATAAGTCCACGACAGATGTGTCCTTGGTGGGCGCCGGGGGCTCCTTCCCGGCCTTTGTGCAAGTCATGCTGTGGAAATATGGATTTTTCTGGTCAGTTATGTCCCCTATCTTGGACCCCAACGGTTCTATGTGCATGTTACAAGTACATGTATGTTCCCTCCAGTTCCAGTTATGAAGACGCAAATACATGTGCGTCCACCGTTAACATGTCCTCTGTCAGATCCGCCATGAATAGGCCGGATATTCCATTCCTAAGTATGAAAGGCCACCGGCTTTATATGGTTCACTTATGCCATTTTACAGTCCAGGCAAGTAGGCCCTGATTCTGTCATCGAACTCTTCTTGCCTTCTGCCTCTGAAAGCTCCAGTCTGAGCCTGCATCTGTGACCATGAACTTTGTCTCATTCCCTGCGCGGCTCACGAAGCCTGACATCAGCCTGCTGTCTGCCAAAAACTGTATTTTACCTTCGAAATTATCTGCTCCGTTCCCTGCCCGATGCATTCCTGTCTAGTAGTTTAAGTAAACATTCTTCCAGCTACCGAGCAAAGGCCCGGCTTCTCTGTCTTTATGCAAGTAATTCATAGCCCTATTACTATGGAAGATTCCGCCCTCGCATCTAGTATAGACACTTAGACGCTTGTACACGCACTAACAGTCAGTATAGTCAGTATAGAATAAGATTCTACTCGAAGAGACCTCTCTTTTGGATAACTTAGTTCTTTAAACATAGGATGTTAGATATGATTTGGGATTAGGTTGACTTGACCCTCCAGACATCTGTCGCCACATGTAGAGCTAAATGTCAAGTCCCCTTCACCCCCTAGTTGCACGTCAATCACACGTCATGCTGCTGCGTGCGCATATCTGCCAAGTATTTCTGCTGACATTGCGAAATTCTTTCATGTAACCACCCTCTTATGACATCACATCTGATGACGTTCTTTAAACCACTCCCAGTTACGCCTATTTTTGCTACGTACGAATATATTATCACCACTATCAATTGTTACGCCTCTTGTATTTGCCTCACTGTAATGCCTATTGTATAAAAGTAGTTGATTGTTAATAATGTATGTACTTCACTTCCTGAACCTTCGTGGTGATGGAACCTGGAGCAACCGATTATAATCGACCACTGGAATAAAGCCCATTCCGAACCTCTAATACCACGGATTCTGCCTCTTATTTACTGAGTTATTTTATTATGTTTCTGTATCAAATTAAGTCCCGGTAATTAAATTATTTACCACATGAATGGCGCCCGAATAGGGACACTTTCTCATCTCACGCGCCGGCGGTGCGTTGCAGGCCCGGTCTCCTGCCACAGCTGGACGGACAATAACGCGTACCAGCAGGATTTCCTGTATCTCCCTCCGGTCAAGCGGGGGCGACTGAGGCTGCGATCAACACCCAGACGAGGCGGTGAGAAGTGCGAAGTATCCCGACCAGAGCCTAGCTGAGAGAGCAAGATCCGAGGTATACAGAGGCCCACCAGTTTTCCGAAGTCCCAAGTCGAGTCCAGTGTCCGAAGTGTTCGAGTCGAGTCCAGTCCGGTTCAAGTTCAGTTCAGTTTCCGAGGCCTTCCGTTCCCAGCTACCCGGTGAGTACCATTACTGGGGAGGCGTTCTGGCGTGCACATAAGTTGTGCCGGTCCAGACGGGTTTGGGTACACAAATCCGGTCTACACTGTTTCAGCAGTGTATCTGTACTGTTTAGCAGTATATCTAGCATATCAAGTATATAAATTCAGAATAATTCAGTTCAAGTCGAGTATTATGTTTAGTGATTAAGTTTTTCTTAGATCGTCATCATCATCGTTGCTCAGTTAAATGTTAAATGTTAAATGTTTTAATAATGTTCTGCATATTGTGGTGTGAATGACTGTTCATTATTGTGTTTAATGTATTAAGTTTGTTCAAAATCAAGTATCAGATCAGTTTTCAATATGCCGCTCTTTTCGAAATTAAGACAGATCACAACAAGAAAAGGGGTACTCGAAGAAGCCGTTCCTATTCCTCCTAGGGACACTCCAGGGCACTTCATGTATCATAAACATGGCTTAGACGCTATATTATTTCTTGATTTATGGGTAGACTACACTAAGGAATTACCAGAAAGTCAGAGGTGGCCCGCGGCTGGGACCTGGGATGCAGAGTGCATCGTGAAAGTAGAGGAAGAATTATGGAAAAAGAAAGCTAGACAATCACAGAAAGACGCCATTGAATTATGGCGTAAAGAATCGTATAGACGTACAGAAAAAGCACGTAGACAGGAAGAGAAGAGTAAAGAGAATTCAAATGAAGTCCGAGAAAATCTGTTAATTGAAGAAGGTGCACGAGTGAAATCAGAACAAGTAGACAGACAAAGAAATGCCCTTATGAATGGTATGTATCCCCTTCTGGCTGAAGGATTACCTAAGGCTACTCCAGGGATACCAAAAGACTTGCCAACCCCATTATTTCCAATAAAGGTACATCCTAAGGGGCATCCTAGAACCGCAGAAGATGTTTTTCTTTCCTCATATTTAGATGACGCAGCTCCCGAGTATGCTAATCCCGCCCCACATAGACCGCCTGCCAGGGAGGTTCAACGCCAATATCCAGTACCCGTATCCCTACAGCAACAAGTTCTGACACAAGCTCCGGCAAGCACATCTGTTTCTACATCTGTTCCTACAGCTACTTTTTTTTTTTTAATTTTCCAAAACCTTTATTCAGCATGAACAAGAAATACACAGCCCCATGCCTACAACCAACATGTGGCCGGCAGCGTGGTACAAGAAGGAGAGAGAAGGGTAAACACAGCGGTCTGCCTACAACCCTCCAGGGGCCGGCCGCGGCATAAGAAGCAAGATAAATAACGTGCCAGTGCGAGGAATCATCTCCCCCAAAAACTGTGACATGGAAATCGTCGACCCATATTAACGTGTTGTGGTGGTATAGAGGCGCCTGCCCACTGCGGCCCGTGATCGTCTCAACTCTGATCCTCGGTTGCCGCGTGGCTAAGGGGCAGGAGCCGAGCCACCCTCGCCGGAGCGGTGTCTAGGAAGGTTAAGGGGAGAGCTGGAAGAAGGTCCACTATGTCTGTGGGTGTGATAACAGATATGCCTGCAGGGGACCCCAGATGTCAGCCGGCCGCGAAGCGGAAGGCAGGAGTTCAGCATAACGGAGTAAAGTATCCTGGCAGTGTACCATATCAGCGATCCAGTCCTTAAACCTGGGAGTTCTGCCCCGCCCCCACCTACAGGCTATCAGGCGTTTCGCCATAAGAAAGGCGATAGTGGCGAATCTACGGACAGGTTTTCGTATAGTACTGGTGTAGCCCAGGAGTGCCTGTATTGGAGAGGGTGTTAGTGAGACATCGATCATTTCGGAAAGGCCAGAAAAAACTTGTTGCCAATATTCGACAATCTCCCGGCAGCCCCACGCCAGGTGCAGGAAGTCTGCCCCCGGAGCGCGACAGCGCCAGCAGAGATCATCTTCTCGAAGGCCTATCCTATGCATGTGTGATGGAGTACAGTAGAGCCTATGTAAGAACCGGTAATGAATCACTCTAAACCTGCTACTGGAGGAGATCTGTTCGGTTTGTAAACAACAGTAGCTCCAGATGTCGTCATCTATGGGCAGTCCCAGGTCTTCCTCCCATTTTGTACGTGCCGTGCAGGGCGAGAAGTTTAGAGTGGTGCGTAGCGAATGGTATAGAGTAGAGACTGCATGAGCCGGAGTGGTAGCCTTGAGTAAGCGTTGTAGGGGTTCTAGCATGGGTGGCTCACTAGGAAAGTCCCCCGTCAGTGCACGAATACCACTACGAAGCCTGGTGTATAGGAAAGTGTCCATGAAAGTGGGTGTAGAGTGAGTGAACATATGAGATTGGGAGCGGAATTGTCCATCATGATAGAGGTCCCCCCATGTTGTAATGTGGAATTTGGCCATAAATTTTTTAAACAGTTGTTCCTGTAAAAGGGGCAATCGGGGATGGTATGCCAGAGGAAGCAGTGGAGAATAGATGAGCGGTGCGCCTGCCACCTTCGCAAGGTATCGCCACGCTAGAATGGAGCTCGAGATCGTGGTGCGGTACGCTGTACGTGTCTCTGGTGTACTGAGTATCGCCCCCTCAAGTGGAATAGGCGCAGCCAGCCAGTGTTCTACAGCCGTCTGCGGCAGGAAGGGCGTGGGGCGAATCCAGTGATGAATGTAGTGGGCCTGCGCGCTGTGATAATACAGCTCGAAGTCCGGTAGGTCTAGCCCTCCGTGCACAAATGGGCGAGTCAACACCTCCCAGCGAAGACGCGGCTTCCTCCCCCCCCAGACCAAGCGAATGAGTTCAGACCTCAAAAGACGGAAGAAGGACTTGCCAGGGTAATATGGGATGTTCATGAACAGATACAGGAGTTTTGGAAGAATAACCATTTTGATTAAGGAGGCGCGGCCCGCAAAGGAGAGGGGCAGTGTGATCCATCTAGACACATATGCCTGGATACACTCAAACGTGCGGCCATAGTTCATCCGCATTAGCTCTTCTCGGTCATGGGAGAGGAGTATGCCCAGGTAACGGACTTCCTCCATTTCCCACCGTAGAGGGTAGTCCAGAGGGAAGGGCTGGGCGGACGCAGTCAGTGGAAATATAGTGGACTTCCCCCAATTGATATGGACACCAGATAGCCCCGCAAAGCGAATAAACTCTCGGAGGACAGGGTTGAGGTTGGCAGCGGGGTCACGTATGTAGAGTGTGATGTCATCCGCGTAGAGGGAGATGAGGACCTCTCGCTGAAGACAGCGCAGAGCCTTGTCCCGGTGATGTTGGCGGAGCCGAGCCGCCAGAGGTTCCATCGCTATCGCGAACAGCAGCGGAGACAGTGGGCAACCCTGTCGGGTACCGCGCGACACCGCAAAGGCGTCCGAAATGCGCCCATTCAGCCCCACCCTAGCGACCGGTCGGTCATACAGAAGCTCGATCCAGCGCGTGAACCCCAACGGCATGCCCATATTGCGCAGGATACAGTGGAGATAGTCCCACTCCAGGGAATCGAAGGCTTTGGTGGCGTCTAGGAAGACAGCCACCAAGGGCAAATCCGGAGCTACGTTATGCATGATGGAGAAGAGCGTCCGGAGATTATTGGAGGTGGCCCTGCCCGGGACGAAGCCCGCCTGGTCAGATAACACCAGGCCTCCCAGTAACAACTGCAGACGGTTAGCCAGTATTTTTGTCAGGATTTTTGCGTCACAGTTAATGAGCGAGAGCGGGCGATACGAGTCGCAGTACTGAGGCGGCTTCCCAGGTTTCAACAAGGAGGTAATCAGTGCCTCCTGCATTGACGGAGGAAGTGCGCCAGACTCATGAGCCTCCATGAACACCTCGCGAAGCACTGGAGCAAGGATGTCCATATACGCCTTATAGAAGTCCATAGGTAGCCCGTCCAGGCCGGGGGCCTTTCCCGGAGCCATCTGTTTGATCGCATCTGTAACCTCCTCCAGGCCCACTGGCTCCGCTAGGAACTCCCGGTGACGGTCAGAGAGCCATCCCAGTGTGAGCTCCCGAAGGTAGTCGTCAATGTCCAGCGCACCGACTCTGGTTGTGGAGTATAATGTTGAGTAATGAGTGGTAAAGGCCGCCAGAATCGAGCGCGTGTCCCGCAAAGGAGTCCCCTCCTCTCCCTCCAGCTCCAGCACAAAGTTAGAGCCCCGTGGTGGTCGGATCGCTCCCGCTAAAGATTTACCGGGTCGTTCCCCTTCCCCGTATGTGCGAGCTTTGAAGTATTGGCCTCGGAATTTCACCTCCCGTTCGGCAGTGGACATGTACTCCGATAGTGTTTCGCGGTACTTTGCCTGCGCATCCGCATTGGTGGTATAGTCCGGGCTATGTTCTAGAGTGTGGAGTGTAGTTTCTAATTTGCGTAGTGTACCTCTCAAGGTCCGGAGTACCCCGGAGCTCTTTGAAATGCAGAAGCCCCGTATCGTTACCTTTAGCGCCTCCCAGAGAGTGGCCATCCGATCCACCGTCCCCTTGTTACGGGATAGGAAGTCTTCTAATTCTTGACCAAGTTCTATTCTAAACAGTTCATCTAGTAAGATGGTGGGTTGTAGTCTCCAAGTCTGAGGTCCGCCCATGATGTCGGGTAGCCGGAACTCAGCCAAAACTGGAGAGTGATCGGAGTATGTGCGACTCAAATGTCGCACCCCCACCAAGGAGGGGGCTAGGGTCTTATCAACCATAATGTAATCTAGCCTGGCCCAAGTTGCATGTGCATGATTCCAGTGTGTGCCTTCCATAGAAGTCGGGTGTAAGTGTCTCCAGGTATCCACGATCCCATGGGTGTCGCATATGTCCCTCAGGTATCTGTATGTGGTAGTGTAGTGGTGCATGGAGGGGTTGGACCTATCCATCGCGGGGTTTAAGACAGCATTAAAATCTCCCCCCCATATAAGGTGGGTAGATCCCACCTCCCGGACCTTGTTCCAGAGGGCAATGAAACTGCTCGGATTATCGCAGTTGGGGCCGTAAGAGCATGCAAGGGTGATTGTCTCGACCCCTATCCTACCCCATGTTATGCAGTAACGACCCTCGCGATCAGTGGCGGTGCCCATGGGAACGTAGGGAACTCCCCTCTTAACTAGGATAGTAACGCCTCGTGCGTAAGACGAGTAAGGGGCATGAAGGGAATGTGCAGCCCATCTGGCAGCAAAGGTGGCATTGCGAAGAGGGTCCATGTGAGTCTCCTGAAGGAATACCACCTGAGCATGCAATCTGTCTAAGGCACCCAGGATCTGCCTGCGTTTCCTGGGATCCCCCAGGCCCCGAACATTCCAGGTGACAGCAGTGAGCAGGGCCTCCCCTCCTAACTCAGTGCCCGTGTTGCGGGTCATACGTGTCGAGAGAGGACTCATAGGTGAAAAAGTGCAACTGGCAGCAGGGCCACAAGTGTAATGGCCGAAGAAGGGTGGCACAGTGTGCTAATTCCACAAATGTATGCAGAGCGTTCATGCTGAAAACGAACAACAATCTTAAAACAGTCCCCAGAACCCCCCCCCCTTACCAACTTCAACATCCCAATTATGTCGATCATCCCCAAGCCCCATCCCACCCCCTCCCACCACTGCAGCCCAATCCTGCCGGAATGCAGACCCCCTCCCAATTTCTACAACAAGCATAACTGCAGGAAATGGGGTATGCCCTATAGGGGACTCGCCAGTGCGCCGGACCTGACCGTCCCAACCCTTTATTTCACCCACCATACCATCACCCCATAGGGGGAGGAGTTCGGGTGGGACAGGGAGGGAGTGCCAGGGCGAAATCCAGTAGCCAACGTCCAGACCAGTACCCTGTAAACAATAGGCGATAGCATATACAGGGCCCCAAACCGGAATGATTGTTCATCCCGTACATTTTATCGAGAGGGCGAAGGGCTAATGTAGTCCCCCAATGGGCGATGGACACGATCCCTCCCAAGAAGCATAATCCTCCCAAGGTCCAGAGTCAGAGTACAGGTTACTTAAAGAGTGGAGTCAAGAGCGATGTGGGAGCAGCCAACTCCAAGGAAGAAGGAGAGAGACATGAAGGGGTAAAGAGAGTAAACATGAACCATAACAGCGGTACTCATCAGTCAGGAGCAGTCGTCGGAGAGCTGGAGCCCGATCCCGTTCCAGGACCGCGTCGCCGAGGGGCCGCCGAAGACTGTTCCTTCAAAAAGTCCTCCACCTGTTGCGGATTACCAAAGAAGAAGGGCTTGCCACGATGTGTGACCTTGAGCTTGGCTGGATATTGCATGGAATAAGGAATGTCTCTTTGCTGTAGTTTCTTCTTTACCCCTGTAAATTTCCGACGGGCATCTTGCACTGCTTGCGTAAAATCCGGGTAGAATGAGATGGTGACGTTTTCATGTAGGATCGGTTGTTTCTCCCTGGCTAGGCGCATGTTCCTACAGCTACTTCTATAGCTGTATCCACACCTATAGTTGCTGTATCACGTTCAACGAATCCTTTCACACCCGATACCCCAGACGGGGCTACCGGAGGTGCTACCAATATCTTTTCTACGCCACCTAGAATAAATAAACTTACTTTTCAAGAGTCAGCACATTCACGTACCCCCAAACTCATAAATGCCCGTATGCTTAAGGAACTTCTTATAGATTGTAGATATGACCCTGTGCCCGGAAAAGAGGACGAAATGACCCTAGCATCATTACGTATCAGACGAGCCGCGGTGTATTTAGGGAAGTTACCAGGAATGACTGCGCATCTAGATAATATATACCATTTTGTCCAAACAGGGCGAGATTCTGAATGTATTAACAGAGCTATGGAATACCAGAAAGTGGAAATACAGGGGGAACTGTTACGTTTCCTCATAAATTGTGTGATCAGAAATCAAGACCGACCGGGGGTAGACCCGGAAGCAATGCAAATTCTTACCAGATGGAGCCAGAATATATCAGAAGGGAGACATGATAAGCAAAACTGTATAATAGCCATGTGCCGAAAGATCCGTAAAGAAATAGAACGCCTACACGAAGAAAGATTAGCGGTAGACCAGTTCGAACAAAGCGAGGAAGAAGCATCAGGACTGCCCACAGGACAGTCAGAAACTATAGCCTATGTAGGTAGAGGAAGATCTTGTAATAGTACTAGATGTCTTACTGATCCGATACGTCCGATATGTCTAGAAAATAACAGGAATTCTCAAACACCAATAATAAATATAAGGTCTAACGAGCATTCATTCCAAGCCGCTGACAAATTACTGCGAGAACGAAGGGGTTATCATTTTCGCGATTCTATGGATGAACAAGAATTAGCCAGGTCAGCTGTCCATTGGGTTGACAGTCCCGGAATGTATGGTGATAATACAGTAGCACACACATTTTTGAATCTCACCCCAGATGAACAGCGTTTAGCTGGGATTTATATGATTCAACAACTTCTTATACTATATAAAAGCCAACATTCAGATCCTGGTCCCTTACCTGATATATTGACTGAATTACTCACGTATAAATGGAGAGGTTCAGGTACTAAGCTAATTAAAGAAATACTGGAATCAAGAAAGCAGTACATTCTTTTTGTATGTCCAGGACATGTCTCACTGCCCATTAAGGGAAGAACCACGTATTACATGGACAGACAGAATCCCTTACGAGAAGTACACCCAATAAAAGGCGAGGACAATGAGTTTAAACGTGTATTTGTATATACACCCATATCGAAAATAGAATTGTTAGAAATGAAGAAAGTGGTACCCAGTCATGACAAAGACCCAGCGGGTTTCCACCGAGAAATTAAAGACATGTTACTCATGGGAGAGTATACCTATCCCGACATTATGACAATATTAAAGGTATTAATGCCTGCTGGCATTTATGAAAAACTCAAGGAAAAAGAGTGGGAGGTGGGAGACCAAAAGATAGATTGGACAGCATTAGAAAATGAAGAAAAGGCCCGAGGTCCAGGTTCGGGGCTTGGGGACAAAACTAAAGCACTACCAGGTTTACTAGTACAGGTACTGCCACGTTTATTAACCACGAAAAAGGAAGACTGGGGTGCAATTTCAGCCTGTAAACAAAAGCAAGATGAAGACACTAGTGATTTCTATGCACGATTTGAAAAATGTTTCGGTATAAATAGTGGCATAAAAGCAAGTAGCGAATCATACCCACATCTGTTTGTGACAAAATTAGTTGAAAATTCCTTGCCCCAAGTGAAGAATAGAGTATTAAAATTCGAGAGTACCTGGCAAGGTAACACTCCATCACAAATGTTACAAATGTTACAGTATCATCACAATAGAATTAGAGAGGAACAAGATCATGAACAAAGACGCATGAAAGACACGAAAATGAAAATGCTAGTCTCCCAGACAGTTCCAGCTGAAGGACATAAAAAGGGTACGACACATTCTGGCGATTTAGCAGGACCTGTAAAAGGGACATGCAACTATTGTAAACAACTAGGTCATCATGTACACGATTGTCCAGTCCTGAAGCGTAATATCGCCACGGGTATTACAAAAGAAAGACCACGGCCACTTAGACAGGATCAGAATGAACAAGGAGCCTTGCAGCATGCACAGTCCATGCCAGCTCCACAACAGACTATACAGTTTGTGCCAGCTGCACCAGCGCTGCCTGTTGCTGCCACGCAAACCACGACACGACAACTGTACCAGACCGCACAGTATGACTATCCTGATTATCAACGATATGCATGAACCAGCCTAGAGAGGGAAGTTGACTTACCCCTTATCGAGATCCCTGTAGATCAAGAAGGACCTTATGTACATAGTGAATTATTAGGCCAAGACAGAAAATTTTTACTCGATACAGGGGCAAGTCGAACAACTATAAAACGTAGTGAAGTTCCAGGGGCACCCCTCTCAGGCTCACAGAATATTTCCCTTGGTTTTTCAGGAAAACCTATTGTTAATGAAGTGTCACAACCTCTTCCACTTACGATAGGACCTTTGACCCGAACTACAGATTTATTGCTTACTAAATCATGTCCAGAAAACCTGTTAGGAATAAAGACATTGAAAGCTCTAGGAGCTATAATATGTTGTTCTCCGGAAAGAGTAAGATTGTTTTTACGTGATTTTAAAGGTCATTATGTGTCTAGAGACATGGATCCCCGATTGCAGACTTTACCTACACATCTATGGGCACAAGGCCCTACTGATGTTGGTTGCATGAATATTACACCATATCGAGTTACACTAAAGGCAGGAGTGGTACTACCACGAATGCGACAATACAAGTTACCACCAGATGCTGTAGTGGCTTTACTACAAATCATTGACGAGCTCATTGCCCAAGGAGTGGTTGTAGAAACAGACTCCAATGTATGTTATTCACCGATAATTCCGATTCTCAAACGAACAGATCCGAAGGCTCCGCCAGTATATCGATTGGTTATTGATCTGCGCGAATTAAACAAGTGTATTGTGCCACAATTCCCTGTGGTCCCCGATATCTCATCATTACTGACAGCTATTGATTCCGAAGCAACATTCTTTACTATAATTGATCTCAAAAATGCCTTTTTCAGCGTCCCAATAGATCCGGAAAGCCAATATTTGTTCGGATTTAGCTTAAATGGACGTAGCTTCAAATTCTCACGCGCACCTCAAGGATTTACAGAAAGCCCCAGCATCTATAGCCAAGCACTGAAACGAGAACTCGACAGTATCCACATGCCAGTTAACACTGCCTTGCTTCAATATGTCGATGATCTGCTGATCACCGCTAGAAGCGAACCCGAATGTGAGAAAGCATCACTGACAGTTTTACAATTTCTAGCCGAAAAGGGGCACAAGGTGTCCCCTTCTAAGCTGCAATTCTGTGTCCAGCGAGTTGTTTATCTTGGACACTCGCTGTCCAAGGAGGGAAGGCAGCTTACACCCGACCGCATTCAGTTAATAGCTAACATGCCAATACCCAAGACACAAAAGGAGGTACGGGCTTTCATAGGCCTCACTTCATATTGTAGGCAGTGTATCCCTCAGTATGCATTTCTAGCAAAACCACTCATTCAGTTGACAACACAGGAGGCAGCCACATCGACTTTTCTCCCTTGGACTCAGGAACATACACAAGCTTTTGAAAGCTTAAAGAAAGCTTTATGTCAAGCACCTGTTTTAGCAACACCATGTTACAGTAAACAGTTTACACTCTTTATTACAGAACGCGAAGGTACTGCCTTGTCAGTACTCACACAGGAACAAGCAGGAGCACACAAACCATGTGCTTATTTTTCTAGTACATTAGATCCCGTAGCTCAGGCTCTGCCTGCGTGCCTGAAATCAGTGGCAGCGACAGCTTTAGCAATCAGACAAAGCGATGCCATAGTGTTAGGACATCCATTGACAGTACAAGTACCACATGCAGTGGAGGTTCTTGTGAATCGAACGCAAACACAACATTTGACTATAGCAAGACTTACAGGGTATGAACTAACACTGTTTCAGCCACATATAGAAATCAGACGTTGTAACACATTGAATCCTGCCACACTTTTACCTGTGAATGGAACAGACCCACGAGCCCATGACTGTATTGAAGTTATTACAATCACGACGAAACCCAGACAAGATTTAACCGATGTCCCATTATCAGACCCAGACCTGACGTTGTATGTAGATGGTTCATGTATGAGAAAAGGTACAGGAGAACTAGTGGCCGCTTACGCAGTCACAACAGACACTGAAATCATTGAAACAAATTGCATAAATACCTTGTCCGCTCAAGCAGCAGAGCTCGTCGCTCTGACACAAGCCTGTATTCAAGCCACAAATAAAAAAGTCAACATATACACTGATTCACGTTATGCATTCGGAGTCGTACATGACTTCGGCGTGCTGTGGCGAGAGAGAGGTTATTTAACTTCTCACGGTGCCCACATTCAGCACGGACCCCTCATTCATGCTTTATTAGATGCAATACATCTACCCACTGCAATATCAATTATGAAATGTAAAGCTCATACGAAAGTTACTGATATCATTTCTCAAGGCAATGATTTAGCTGATAGAACAGCTAAACAGACTGCTCAAACTCAAACATCCGACATGACAAAGACAATAGTCCCGACGCCAACACATTGTATGACGGTTAAAGATCCTACTCTTGACGTAATTGACATACAGACACATGCTACACCAGACGAAATAAAGAAATGGACTGAATTAGGAGGGATCCAAACCGATCAAGGATGGATGATGAAGGAAAAGTCTGTGTGGTTCCTTCCTGATTCAATGGTCCAAGTTATAATTAACACTGTACATAGTCCGGCACATCTAGGAGAAAAAGCTATGCTAGATAGCATTCAACACATTTGGTTTAATAAACATTTACGAGCTGCAGCCAAACAAAAAGTTCGTACCTGTATGATCTGTTGCCAGTTCAACCCAGGAAAAAGCGTTCCCGTAGAACAGGGTGGATTTCATCCTCCTGATCATCCTTTTGAAGTCCTCCAGATGGATTATATCCAGATGGAACGATGTAGAGGATTCAAATATGTTCTCGTAGTTGTGTGTGCTCTTTCCCGTTGGACGGAGGCATACCCGGTTTCAGATTACACTGCCCCGACTACTGCCAAACAGTTGGTTCGAGAATTCTTCCCACGATACGGTTTACCACGTGTTGTTCACTCAGATAACGGCCAGCCGTTCTCATCCGAATTAATGAAACACGTTTCACTTTTGTTAGGCTATCAGTGGAAATTCCACTGTGTCCGACACCCCGAAGCAGCAGGTCTCGTAAAAAGACATAATCAGACTCTGAAAATAAGATTATCCAAAATATGCAGAGAGAAAGGTGTCGACTGGGTAGTAGCATTACCAGTTGCACTCTTTTACACAAGAATGGTAGCACACTCTCGAACAGGGCTATCCCCGTATGAAGTGATCTTCGGCAGACCACCAAATATGTGGGGGACGCCTATACCACGCAAAATAACTGATATTGACTGTAACATGCTGACAGATTATTTGGCTTCCTTGATGTCTGCACTACAATCTTGTCGTTCACAGGTAGCTGCAGCTTTTCCTGACAACACTGAGGTGAAACCCCATGACGTGGTTCCGGGAGACTTGGTCCTCGTGAGGAACTTTGATCGAAAGACTCAGCTGGAACCTAGGTGGAGGTCACCTCAGCTGGTGTTGCTCACCACAAGAACAGCCGTGAAGATCGAAGGCAGAAAAGGATGGATTCATTCAAGTCATATCAAGAAATTTCATGGACTAAAATCAGATGTGAATACCACACCTTGTGTGTCTTCACCCATTGACTCAAAACTTCCTTTTGTGGAAAAAAGTGATTCCGAACATTATAAATTAAAGCTCAGGCCCAATCAGTCGAGCAATTTGATTGTTTAAGTCCTCTCCAAGGTGAAGCGGTTGAATTGTCTCTGACATGTATCCCTTGGACCTGAATAGAGAAAGCACCCGAAAAATGTTGAAACGACAGGCGTACTGTAAATCACTGCGTAGTCATTGCATAGTGACGTTATTAATTTTGTTTTTCTCAAGTCTTTTAATAATTACTGCAAGTATATTGTTGCACATATATTATCCTATTTCTAGACATGTTTACAATGTTACTGCTGAACATTCTTTTAGTGAATTACCTCCGCTTGAGTTGTCTTATAGATTTGCACTGCGCAATAACACGTTTATTAGTATGTTGCATCATTCCCATCAGGTTAGCAATGCTACAAATTGTTGGATATGTGGCCGACTCCCTCCCTATCAGAATTATAAAGGAATTCTACCTCTCTTTCCATACCCGTTCACACACAACGGCTCCTGTGGAGCATGGTTTAGTTTAATTAATTCTCTAGATTCGAATTCTGCAGTTTATCAAGATAACTGGGTATGGGGAAATTTGAACTTAGTTTTGCTTAAAGTCTGCCACCCTAACAAGGAGGGACTTCCCCAGAGAACAGGAACTGATCTAGAAAATGAAGTGTATGGATTAGGTAATTTTACGCTCAATCTTATGATCCTAAATGTCGAATCAGAAGCTACTTCAATTTTGCCCACTATGTCAATATTTCCAGTAAAAGGTGAATTATGTATAAGAAAGAATGGTTCCATACACATGGGCCATAGTAAATGCACCACTGTAGTAGAATTTAGTGATCAAGGCAAGTCTACATTTAGAGCTTCCCGCCATTCCTATTTCATATGTGGTCAGACGGCATATGTACGTTTACCTCTAGATTGGGATGGTACTTGCTATATTGGATTCCTTTTGCCACCTGTTTTTCTAGCTCCTGCTGATTATCACAGAAATATCCATTTAGTATATAATAGAGTAAGGAGAGATCTCCCGATAGTCGATTACACTGAAACAGCATGGGAAAAATACACAGATTTCAATAAAGGTCTCTTTCCCTATATAGGTACCGTTACTAATAGTAAGCTGATACGTAGATTAACTAGAACCCTTGAAGCAGTAGTGAACGAAACTATTTCCGCCTTAGGCAATTTAACAGAAGAGCAGTCTGCTATGCGGATTGTTGTGCTTCAAAATCGTCTTGTCCTTGACGTCATCCTGGCCGATAGGGGCGGAGCTTGTAGGGTCATCGGATCAAGCTGTTGCATTTTCATACCAGAAAATTCGCCATCTGTATATAAAGCCATAACTCGTCTTCATAAGATTGTAAGCCAGATACACCAGAATCCAGGCACCTGGACTTGGTCCGGTTGGTTTTGGAGTGTATTATCTACCTTTGGATGGAAGGTCCTATCTTTCCTAGGTATTGGCCTTCTCATACTATTCAGTTGCTGTCTATGTCTACAATGTGGACCAGCGATTTGTGGTCTGTGTGCCACATCGTGCATTCCACATCAAGATTTTCATTCAAGATCCCGGAAGAAGAAAGAAGAACAAATGATGCTATATGAACAGATCAATGGATTAATGAAGATTGATATCTCTTGACGGGCAAGTAGGGGACAAGGAGGGAATGTGGATATATGGATTTTTCTGGTCAGTTATGTCCCCTATCTTGGACCCCAACGGTTCTATGTGCATGTTACAAGTACATGTATGTTCCCTCCAGTTCCAGTTATGAAGACGCAAATACATGTGCGTCCACCGTTAACATGTCCTCTGTCAGATCCGCCATGAATAGGCCGGATATTCCATTCCTAAGTATGAAAGGCCACCGGCTTTATATGGTTCACTTATGCCATTTTACAGTCCAGGCAAGTAGGCCCTGATTCTGTCATCGAACTCTTCTTGCCTTCTGCCTCTGAAAGCTCCAGTCTGAGCCTGCATCTGTGACCATGAACTTTGTCTCATTCCCTGCGCGGCTCACGAAGCCTGACATCAGCCTGCTGTCTGCCAAAAACTGTATTTTACCTTCGAAATTATCTGCTCCGTTCCCTGCCCGATGCATTCCTGTCTAGTAGTTTAAGTAAACATTCTTCCAGCTACCGAGCAAAGGCCCGGCTTCTCTGTCTTTATGCAAGTAATTCATAGCCCTATTACTATGGAAGATTCCGCCCTCGCATCTAGTATAGACACTTAGACGCTTGTACACGCACTAACAGTCAGTATAGTCAGTATAGAATAAGATTCTACTCGAAGAGACCTCTCTTTTGGATAACTTAGTTCTTTAAACATAGGATGTTAGATATGATTTGGGATTAGGTTGACTTGACCCTCCAGACATCTGTCGCCACATGTAGAGCTAAATGTCAAGTCCCCTTCACCCCCTAGTTGCACGTCAATCACACGTCATGCTGCTGCGTGCGCATATCTGCCAAGTATTTCTGCTGACATTGCGAAATTCTTTCATGTAACCACCCTCTTATGACATCACATCTGATGACGTTCTTTAAACCACTCCCAGTTACGCCTATTTTTGCTACGTACGAATATATTATCACCACTATCAATTGTTACGCCTCTTGTATTTGCCTCACTGTAATGCCTATTGTATAAAAGTAATTGATTGTTAATAATGTATGTACTTCACTTCCTGAACCTTCGTGGTGATGGAACCTGGAGCAACCGATTATAATCGACCACTGGAATAAAGCCCATTCCGAACCTCTAATACCACGGATTCTGCCTCTTATTTACTGAGTTATTTTATTATGTTTCTGTATCAAATTAAGTCCCGGTAATTAAATTATTTACCACAATGCTGCAAGCCTGTATGTGCTAGACACCCTCGAAAAGAAAGCCAGGCTCTCCCGGCCGGCAAACGCAGAGTCGCGCAGGGGATCAGGGGCTCCAACCCAGCAGCTGCGCGTCCACCGGGGCTCCTCCGAGGATCCCGCTCCCCGCTCTCTCTGTAGGAGGGCTCCGCAGCGTATCAGGGCGAATCCGCCTCGAGGCTCCCAAAGTCTGCGCTGGTGCCCCCGCTCCCCGCCAAATGTCCCATAGCGCCTCGTGCCCTCCGGCCCTCACACTCCTGGACCCGCAGTCCCCGTGCGGGGATCCCCAGCTAGGGCAGGACAATCAACAGTCAAAGGGCCCGGCGACGGCCCCCGAAATCGACTCACCGCACACGAGCTGGCGTCTTCCTGTGGTTCCGTCGCCGGCACCTCACGGGCTCCTGCCCCGGCCAAGCCAGTCGGGAGGCGTCGTGCAGGCAGCAAAGGCAGCAGCCGGTCACCCCCCGGGTCCGCCGAGCCAGCGAAGGTCTCCAGCCAGCGCACAGAAGGCCCCCGGTGGCCCCGTGCCCCGCCGCAGTACACCCAGGCCGGAGCCCCAGGACAGGGCCCTCCACCGGCCCACAGTCCGAGGCAGCAGGTCTGAAGGCCTCCAGGCGCCAGCCGCTCCAGGGGCCCCCACACCACCAGGCTCCAGCCGCTTCTCAAGGCCGAGTCAAAGGGCGGATCGGCTGGCACAGTGCTCCCCCCAGCTCCGTTCCCGGCTCTCCACAGTGTCTCGCCCCGGTGCACCGCCCCCCAGGGATGTCGCAGGCAGGACCTCCGGACAGCCCCCACGGCCCCACAAGACTCAAGGGGAACCAGCGGACCGCCAGTGGGCTCCCACTCACCGGGGTCTCCTCGAGGGCCGACCACGACCGCCCCCGCCTCAGGAAATGGCGGCCAAGTCCTCCTCTGCGGCTCTCCTCCGCTCCGGCTAAGCAGCATCAGCCGGGGTGTATAGATCAGAGCGCCTCTCGAGTAGCAGGCCCCGCTCCGGCTCCGCTGTCGCCGCTAACGCTGCAGGCCCGGCCTCCACACCCCTGGCCGTCGGCTCCGATGACTAGCGCCGCCAGCTGCCCGCCCGGGAGGAGCGCCAGCCCGGGGACAAGATGGCGACCTCAGCTCCGCCAACGGGGGTCTCGCGGGTCGGCACCCCAGGCGGTCCAGTCTGGCGTCCGCAGCACCTCAGGGCAGCTCCGCGGCATCACAGGGCAGCTCCGATGCAGTCTTCCCTGGCCTCTGGGCCTCCGTTCACTCCCCCGCCGCAACTGCTGGGCGCCAGGAGCTCCGGGTGAATGGCGGGCAAGATGGCGGACAGTGCAGCAATCTCTGCGCCCTCGCTCCCTCAGGATCCGGCGGTCTCCGGTCACCCCTGAGCCCCGCCCCGGGTGCCCCCCGCATTCAGCTCCACTCAAGTGATGATCTGGGCCCGGGTCGTGCCGCAAAACCGCTGAAAGATGGCAAATGGTCACAGCGGCGGCCCGGAGCAGAAGCGGCACACGTCTCACTCCATGCCTGGCGAGACCACGCCCCCTAGATCTTGTTTTTAACAGGTGCACTGTCACCAGTGTTCACATCATGGGTACACCAGTTTGTCAGACCAGGGGTCAGGGAAAAGAGGCTAGCATACTGTTGCAAGACTTGCTTGCAGTCAGTCTGCTGTTGGGCAGAGAGGGTGTCTGAAAAGACAACTCCATCTACTGACCTATCTTGTGGGCTGGATGAGAGGAGATCAGGGATAGGTTCACTCTCTGCTTCCTGTTCCTTATCAGTCACCATCAAAATGGTGATGTCAGCCCTGTCATTGTAGAGCTTAAGGCGGTTCACATGGATAACCCCTTTGGGTGTCCTGCTAGTGCCCAGGTCAGCTAAGTAGGTGACCTCACTCTTTTTTTTCTAGGATAGGGGAAGGACCACTCCATCTATCTTGGAGTGCCCTTGGTGCCACTGGCTCCAAAACCCACACCTGTTGCCCAGGTTGAAATTCAACCAGTGTAGCTTTTTGGTCATACCAGTGCTTCTGAAGCTCCTGAATGGCCTCAAGATTCTTGGATGCCTTTTCCATGTACTCAGCCATTATGGACCTTAGACCAAGCACATAGTCTACTATGTCTTGTTTGGGCTCTTGGAGAGGCCTCTCCCAGCCCTCCTTTACAAGTCAAAGTGGTCCCCTCACAGGATGGCCAAACAGAAGTTCAAAGGGTGAGAAACCTACTCCCTTCTGTGGCACTTCTCTGTACGCGAAAAGCAGGCTTGGCAACATGACATCCCATCTCCTCTTGAGTTTTTCAGAGAGTCCCATGATCATGCCTTTCAATGTCTTGTTAAATCTCTCAACAAGGCCATTGGTTTGTGGATGGTAGGGTGTAGTAAACTTGTACTGCACTCCACACTCCTTCCACATGTGTTTCAGGTAAGCAGACAGGAAGTTGGAACCTCTGTCTCAAACCACCTCCTTAGGAAACCCTATCCTGGTGAAGACACCCAGGAGGGCCTTGGCTACTGTAGGAGCTGTAGTAGTCCTAAGTGGAATTGCTTCAGGGTACCTAGTAGCATGATCCACTACTACTAGAATGAATTTGTTCCCTGAGGCTGTGGGAGGTTCAAGTGGACCCACAATGTCCACACCTACCCTTTCAAAGGGCACCCCCACCACTGGCAGTGGAATTAAGGGGGTCTTTGGGTGGCCACCTGTCTTGCCACTGGCTTGACAGGTAACACAGGAGCTGACAAACTCCTTCACCTTTTTGTGCATCTGGGGCCAGAAAAAGTGACTAACTAGCCTTTCCCAAGTTTTGGTTTGCCCCAGATGTCCAGCTAGGGGGATGTCATGAGCCAAAGTTGGGAGGAACTCCCTGCAGTTCTGTGGCACTACCACCGTCCTGGTGGTTCCAGGAGTGGGGTTTCTTGCCTCAGCATACAGTAATCCCTCTTCCCAATAAGCTTTGTGGGTACCACTGACATCTCCCTTTGCTTCTGAAACAGCTTGCTGCCTCTGGCTTTCAAGAGTGGGACAGTCCTGCTGACCCTGGCACAGCTCTTCCCTAGTGGGTCCCCCTGGGCCCAGGCGTTCAACCTGGTAAGGGTCAAGCTCCATAGGCTCAGTTCCCTCTGGGTTTTCCAATTCCTCTCCCTGTGGAGAGGGGTCCTGAGTGGTTTGCTGTACAGAAGCCTGTCCCCCAGTCTTCTTGCCTTTTCTCTTGGTTGGCTGGGCCATACTTTCAGGCTCGAAACCTACTTTTTCACCCTTCCTCTTGCTCTGTGCTCTGGTTTGCACACACACCAATTCAGGGATACCCAGCATGGCTGCATGGGTTTTCAACTCAACTTCAGCCCAGGCTGAGTTTTCCAGATCATTTCCTAGCAGACATGCAGCTGGTAACATTTGAGAGACCACTACCTGTTTCAGGCCAGTAACCCCCCCCCCCCAGCCTAATGTCACCATGGCCATTGGATGACTAGTGGTAACACTGTCAGCATTGGTGACTGGGTAGGTTTTCCCAATCAAGTATTGCTCAGGGGAAACCAGTGTGTCTTTCACCATAGTGACACTGGCACCTTTATCCCTCAGAGCTGCTATCCTAGTTCCATTCACCCAGGGGTATTGCAAATACTTCTTTAAGTTGGGTGGCCTCACAGCTACAGTGGCAAACTCAACTTCCCCTTCTGAAACTAGAACTGCTTCAGTGCGCAACCTGATTTGCTCTGGGCACACTACTGACCCCATCTGTAGACTTGCCACTCCAGGTGTAGCTATACTGGTTGCCTTAGGGGCCTTGTTGTGAGGGCAAGATTTATCTACAGTTAAGTGTCCCAACTTCTTACAGTTGTTACACCAGGCCTTTGAGGGATCAAAGTTCTTCCCCCTATAAGGTTGAGGCACATAGGGAGTAGTTTGGGACCCACCCCTGTACAGGTTTTTGGGACCCTGTAGAAGACTCAGACTTTTTATCTTGGGGATTCTCACCACCTTTCCCCTGGGGTGGTTTTGTAACCACCTTCTTCTGGTCACCCCCCAGTGGTTGTCCTTGTCACCCTAGACTTGACCCAGTGGCCTGCCTTCTTTCCCAATTCTTGGGGAGAAATTAGACCAAGGTCTACCAAATGCTGATGCAACTTTTCATTTGTGCAATTACTTAGCATATGTCCCTTCATAAACAAATTGTAAAGTCCAGTAAAATTATGCACATCATGTCCAGCTAACCAACCATCCAGTGTCTTTACTGAGTAGTCTATGAAGTCAATCCAGGACTGGGTCTGGGTTTTGTGAGCCACCCTGTATCTAATTCTATACTCCTCAGTGGTGAGCCCAAATCCCTCAATCAGAGTCTTCTTCATGAGGTCATAGGACCCTGAATCTGGCCCAGAGAGGGTCAGAAGCCTGTCTCTGCAGTTACCAGAGAACAATTCCCACAGGTGTTCCCCCCAGAGAAGTTTCTTTACTCTTCTCATTTCACAAGCCCTCTCAAAGGCTGTGAACCACTTGGTGATGTCATCACCTTCCTCAAATTTAGGGACAATCCCTTTGGGGATTTTAGGATCAGAAGTTTCCTCCCTATCCTTAGTTTTAGTATTGCTGCCACCATTGATGGGTGCTAAACCCTTCTTCTTTCTTTCTTTCTTTCTCCAGAGCCAGGAGTCTGGCCTCTAGATCCAATCTTTTGGCCAGCTTTGCTAGAAAGCTGTCCTCTTCACTGGGGGGTGCCCCAGTGTTTTCTCTGAGACCTGGCCCACCTATGTGGTCTCTAGGTCCCCAGAGGTTGATTCTTGGAGTCTAGGGTATGGTAGCCCTTTCCTCCCTAGGGATGACTGGAGGGGGATCATTATCCTCCTCATCCTACTCCCTGTCCTCATCTGACTGGTTGTCACCATGTTCAGATGGGTGGTCCTTAGCATACTCAACCAGGAGCTCCTGGAGCCCTTGTTTGGTTGGATGCAGGCCCATTGTTTTTTTTAAAGTTTGCATAGGGACCTCAATTCCTTGAAAGACAAGTGTAAGTAAGGTGTGAGGTCGAGCTCCTCCACCAGGTCCTGCATGGTATTATCTTCACTAATAGCTGGGTTTCTTTGAGATATTCTAACCTGACAGTTCTAACCCTTTACCCTTGACTACAGTGACTTTTATTTCTCTAAAATTCTAATGGGACTTAAGCAAGGTCCTGACAAGACTTTTAGTATTTTGGAAAGCCCAATCAGAATTCTAAAGGCAATTTTAAGAGTTCTGTTGTGTGATCAGATGGTAACCAAGTAGTCCAACAAATGCAAGTTTGTATCCCACCGCTGCCACCAATGTAAGAAAGTGGCTCTGGATATACTGTTCCCAAATAGGTACAGTGTGCACAGAGTCCACAGTCCCCAGAGGTTTTGCAGAGGCTAAAGTTAGATATAACCTTACTCTCTAAGGTGGTAGCTTGGTCGAGCAGTAAGGCAGTATCAGAGGACAGTATAAAGTATTTGTTGTACACACTCAGTCAGCAAATGGTCTCCCACACTCAAGAACTGAACTCTAGGCCAATAGTTTGTATATAAAAATATATAGTTGCTTTATTTTAGAACCAAGAATAGGTATCAAAATATACTTTCTCAGAATGAGATGCTTTAGTTAAATACTTTTCAATAGGCAATAGACTTTTGAATGCAATAGTTACAGTTGTTGCAATAGGCGACACAATTTCAACCACAATATAACATTGAGCCCAATGGGAATTTCTAGTTAAATGCAATTGATTACTTTTTGGATTACTTTTCTTACCACAGGACTGGATCCTAGATTCAGTCCTGGGACATCTCCTGTAAACAGTTGAGTAAAAACGTTTTGGTTACAGTTGTGATTTGTAAGGAATATTATTGTATTTTAAAAGTTGACAGAAACTTTTTCACATAGAATCACAAATGTTATCCTATGGGAGGAAATTCACTTAGCAGGTAAGTAGGGTTACCGTTACTTTTTCTTACTCAGTGTTGGATCCTGGATCCAGCTCTGGTGCATCTCCTGTTAACAGTTGAAAGAATACGTTTTTGTTATACAGGCGTTTTTTTGCAAATATTTGTAAGTTTCAAAAATCGACATATCGAACAATTTCCGTCAAAAACCAGGCAATTCCTATGGAGGAAAATCAAGTTATCGGTAAGTACAGTTATAATTGCTTTGCATGGTCAGTGCTGGGCACCAAGGTCAAGCATTGGGATCTCTCCTGATAGCAGGTGAGTAAATTCATTTTCGTTGTTCGGCTGATTTTTAGTGAATATTTTAACGTTTCAAAACTCGACAGAAGAATTTCCAAGTGAAACCAGTCAATGTTACCCTATGGAGAAAATGTAGGTTATCGGCTTTCAGGTAAGTACTCGACTGGCAGAGTTAAGGTTTTGGGCATAGACTCAGGGGTCTCCCAGGGTCAGGTAGGTATAGTTGTTACACCCTCAGCGGCACAGGGGCAGCCGGGTGCAGAGAGAGTTAGGCCCAATGCTAGCCTATGGCGGGCAGGGGGCCTTTGGTTGGTGGCACCTGGCTAGCAGGCCACGCGGCTGTGGGAGCTGGGCTCCTGGTCACTTGCTCAGGGCAAGTGGGAAAGTAGGTTAGGACAGAGGTTGCACTCCCAGGGGCACTCATGCGCTGGGTGCAGGGTGCTTTTGAGCCGTTGGGTGCTCAATGGATTTCAATGGAGAAGCTCAGTGACAAACAAAGGCTGCAAGCTCGGGACGAAGTTTCTTCAGGTGCGACCACCACTTCAAGAGGGACGCTGTAGGTTAGGTAGGCAGCCAGGAGCTGGGCACAGGGGGCCACAGGGCGCCAGGTGCAGAGGTGTCTTTTCGTGTCAGGAAATCTAATCCTCAGCTGGTCGGGGTTGGAGGGGTCCCTGGTTTTGAGGCTGTAGGCGTCATCAGGAGCGTCGAGGTAGGTCCTTGGGTGCTGGATTCTGGGTCACTGTCGCCGGGGGGACGTTCTCTTGGTGTTTGTCCACTCAGGCACAGGCCAGGCTTGGCGGGTGTAGAGTGTGCAGGGTTTACGGTTCCTGGCTGGTGCCAGGGGTGGTTGCTTGTTGTTGAGCAGGACCACTGCTCGTGGGAGTTCCAGTTTCTTTAGAGTCACAAGGCAGGCAGGTCCTCTGGGGATTTTGAGGTTGCTGACCACTGGAGACGCCAGGGTTTAGCAGGAGCAGGTTCGAGGGTCGATAGGCCTGTAGGGCTGGGGCCAAATCAGTTGGTGTCTTCCTCTTGTTAGCAGCTGCACGGCAGGTCTTCTTGTTTCTTGATCTTCTTTCTTGTTTCGGATTTGGGATCTGAGGAAGGAAGGTTCAGGGTGCCCCTAAATACTACATTTAGGGGTGTTACAGGTAGGTAAAGGGCAGGGACCAATGGGTCCCTTCCCTGGAGTGGGTACACCCCCTATCCTGCCACTCTCCTGTGGGAGGGGGCAGTAGCCTAGTCCTGATTGGGCAGGGCTTCCCATCTTCAAGATGGCGAAAGCCCAGAGATGTGCTTCACCTTGCCTGGGTGGGGTTGGCAGAGGCTGGAACACCCCCTTTCCTCACTTAGGTTTTCCCACCGATCTTCCCGCCAGAGAGGTGGTAAGAACCGGTGGGGGCCAGTTGCTGAGTACAGCAAGTGGCCTGGAGAAGCTCACAAAGGCGGCTTGCCTTTGAAGCTTCCCCTGCCCATCCTGGGGAAGGGGACCTAGCACCTCGCCCAGGATGTGCATTGTTGCTGGCCCAGGAGAGCGGATGGTTCTCTACCCTGGGGTCCAGCAACATGTCTGCTGTGTAGCAGCCTAGGCAGCCCCTCAGACAAGACGTGGATTGTCGGTTAGGTTCAGGGGGTAACTCTAAGTTGCCCTCTGTCGTGCATCTTACAGTAAATCCCACACTGGCATCAGTGTGGGTTTACTGTGCTGAGAAGTTTGATACCAAACTTCTCAGTCTTCCATGTAGCCATCATGGTGCTGTGGAGTTCGTGTTGACGACCTCCCAGCACCATATACTCTTAATGGCAGCACTGCACTTACAGTGCCCAGGAATAGACCTGGGCACTTTAGGGGCACAGGGCTCCTGCACCTGTGACCACACCGCTGGCATAGGGCACCCAGCTAGAGGGGTGGCTGAGGTATGCCAGGGCAATGTGTGTTGTGGGCATGGCACACAGGGATGTGTGCCATTTCGACTCTTTGTTTTGGTCTGCACCAAGACACTCAGCCTGCAAAGGCAGTGTGTGTGTGCAGGGCCTCTAAGGGCGGCACAATAAGTGCTGCTGCCCTTAGGGGTCTTCTCTGGTCACAAGGCCTGGGTACCCAGGGTACCATTTACCAGGGGCTGACATGTGGCCAGAGATGCCAATAGGGTTTTGGCTTCATGCAGTTTTAGGGAAGGAACACAGGCCCTGGGTGTTGTGTCTTAGTATGTAGCCAGGCAACATGTCAACATTCCTTCCATAGCAACCAGGATGCTTTGTTCTGAGCTGGCTGGGAGAGAAGAGCTGGCAGTTGCAGAGAGAGGACCTGTCTGTCTAGGGGTTGTACATGTGAACTTGCAATAAAGTTCTTACAGATATCTGTCTGCGCTTCTTAAAACTGGGTACCTGATTGGCAGGAGCCCAGGGCACACTCAGTCAAAGTACATCAGCAATTCAGCAAAAGGTGGGGGCATACCATGCAAGAAAGATGGCGCTTTCTCACATGGTAGAGAAGAAGGACAAAGGTTTCCGGTCAGTAATAAACCTAAACAGTTTCAACGAGTGGCTGGTGTATTGCCACTTCAAAATGGAGGGAATCCATCTCCTGCGAGACCTTCTCCTACGGGACGACTGTATGGTGCGTCTAGATCTCAAGGACGGATATCTGACGGTTCCCATTTTTCCTCCCCATCGCCGGTTTCTGCAGTTTGCATGGAGGGACCAAGTGTTCGAATTTCAGTCCCTCCAATTCGGCCTGTCCTCAGCACCTTGGTGCTTCACCAGGGGCTTAACACAGGCCCCTGCATCCCCACGGTGCGGGGGGGGGGGCTCGAGCTGCAGGGGCCCCCCCTGCAGCGAGAGTGGGTCAGAGAGAGCCGAGCCTGGGTGGCTGAGTGAAGGACAGAGTGACTGCGAGAGGGACAGCGTTAGTGAGAGAAAATGGGAGAGTGTGACAGAGAAAAAGTGAAAGAGAGAGTTGGTTTGAGTGGCAGAGAGCGCGAAGCAGTGAATGAGAGTCAGCGAGGTAAAGAGACAGGGAGAGTGAGTGAATAACAGGAAATGAGTGCGAAAGTAATCGATAACGTCATGGCGAAGGAGGGTGAGAGGGAGTAGGAGGGAGTAACAGACTGAGAGAGAGTGAATACGAATTAGAGAGATGGGAGAGATACAGCGAGTAAGTGAGAGACTGTGTGAGGGGACGCGTGAGAGAGAACGTGTTTGAGCCAGTGCTTTAAACGGACTGGTCTTGCACCTTTTACATTTGAAAGTTTCAAAGAGATAGAGAGAAAGAGAGAGGAAAGAGGCAGAGTGAATGAGAAAACACGAGAGGCAATGAGTGTGTGTTTGTGAGAGGGTTACAGGGGAGAGAGGGTGGTGACAAGTCTGGCCTTTTAATAGATGCCCGAAGCTTTAATGGTCGCCTAGTAGTTTCAAGGGCATCGACGGCACGTGCTCATCAGAGGCCAGGACACTGGGTGAAGGGTTTGTGACTAAAAGTCAGAGCTCCAAAGCCTCTTACAACGCTGCAGTTATCTGTGTCGAGTAGTCAAGACCAAGCTCCATATGAGGCACGGGTGGGGAGTAGAGGGGTGTGGGGGGCATGGGATTGAGGGGGCACGTCTGTTAAGTCATGGTTCAGGGCCACTGGTATTATGTGGCACTGGAGGACCAAATAATGCAGCAAGTTTGACAAACTCATGTGACAAAAAAGGCAAATTATATGGTGTATTGCAGCAAATTTTGTGATAGTACTATTTTATCATTTTGTTATTTTTACTCATTAGCAGTGTCTCTGGAAAGGTATATCTTCATTAATATTAGTGTAATAAAGCCAAAAACAGCACTAAGGAACTGGAAGTTGACCAGTCAACATTTGTGACAGGCCTTCCCCTGCGTGGTAACAGGTGTCACTGAGTTTTTAGTAAAGTTTTACCTGTTTCAGCAAGAAAGGTTTTTTTGGGGGGAGGGGGGGGGGGGGGGGAGTAAAAGCTGCAGATTGTGCTGCAGATGATGGATTATGTGGCAAATGCAGTGGATTCATATTTATGCAGATAATGTCATGGTCTCAGATTCACATAATTCCAGTGGCCCTGCTCATATTAAATGACAGATGTGATGCAATCAGAACAAAGACGATTACCCAGTCAGAGTTATTTCTTGAAATGAAGTAACTCTTTAATACACACCTTGACATTAAATAGCAGTAAGAATGATAAAAAATGGTGTTGGTCTGGTGCTTCTAGGAATACAAAATATAACGTCTGTAATGCTTGAATTCATCTCAGCCACTGGTAGTTACTCTGGTCCCGCTACAGCCCACCGACTTGTTTCCCCACCGTACCACCACAAAAAGGATCCATCCATGTGTTAAACCGGTCTTCGACCTTCTCCAGTAGGAGCAGTCCAGCTTGAACTGACGCGTCGGGCCCCTCTGAACAGGGACACAAGCAACCCAGATCAGTTTCACCCTATTTGGGGCTGGTCAGTAGGGTGCAACTTGGATCCAGTGGTACAGTGAGCACAGAATCCATATCTGGGTGTACCTGTTGCACATAGTGTCGAATTTAGGAAAACAAAACACTGATGTTTGGAATGCTAGACTTAATCTCAGCCACTGGTAAGAACATTGAGCACTCGTGTATTTACCACCATGCCACCTCAAACAGGAACTAGCCATAGGAAATCAGTTGGTCATTCTCGAATAGGAACAGTCCAATCCAAAATGCTAATCCCACTCCCTTTTGGACAGGAATACAAGCAACCATAGACTGGTATCATCTTGGTTGGGGCTCGTTATTGCACTAAGGAATATAAAAGAGTGATTGGTAAAACGGTTGACTTAATCTCCGATACTGGTAATTATTCTGGAGTGCATTCCAGTCCATCGTACATTTTCACAACATGCCATCTCAGACAGGAACCAGCCATATGCAAATCAATCTTTAGCCTGCCTCACGGTAGCGGCTGCAACAAAAGAAAAGTGGGGGAGACGGGGAATAATAATAATTTAAAAAATGTACCTGTCGCCAGCGGATGCCTCTGACATTCTCTTTTCCCTGCAGTCACTGCAAAACCACAGGCAAAAAACGCTGCTCTAATACTATCCCTAGCAGCACCAGGATTGGTCTGAGGCGCCTGGGCTGCCGCTGAGACAGTGCATGGGAGTCTGTGCTGTTTCTCCAACCCGGCTGTGCACCATAGCTGGGTTGGAGAAATAGAAGTGAGTATGTCGGTTTGGCCGGCCTGAGACGGCCGGCCGGCCAAACTGGCAAGCGCACTTTACAGTGCCCATCACTCCTCCCCACGATTGCCCGGACCCACCCTACACTGGCATCGGCTCAGTCAGTCATGAAAAATAAAATGAAATGATTGTTTTATTATCATTTTATTTTTCTGTGACTGACTTTGACCAGTTGACATCCCCCGCCTCGTCCTCGACATCCCCCGCCGCAGCCACACCACTGCCCACCTGAGAGACCTGCACTGGCTCCCCGTCAAAAAGAGGATCACCTTCAAGCTCCTCACCCATGCTCACAAAGCACTCCACGACGCCGGACCCACATACCTCAACAAACGACTCACCTTCTACACTCCCAACTGCCAGCTTCGCTCTGCTGACCTCGCCCTCGCCCTCGCCCTCGCCACCGTTCCACGCATACACCGAACGACCACCGGTGGCAGATCCTTCTCCCACCTCGCCGCCAAGGCATGGAACACCCTCCCCACCCACCTGCGACAGACCCAGGACCTGCTGACCTTCAGGAGACTTCTAAAGACCTGCCTGTTCGAGCAGTAGCAGCACCCCCCCCCCCCTTTAGTGCCTTGATACCCTCACGGGTGTGTAGTGCGCTGTGCAAATGCTTGATTGATTGATTGATTGATTGAGTGGGGCCCCGCTCCTCCGCCGAACTGCCAATGTAGGTCCCCTCTGACAGGGAACTATGAGCAATGACATACTGGTTTTGCCCTATTTGGGACTCCTCAGTATGGAGCAGCTTGGCTCCAGAGAGCAGAGGTCCCACATCTAGGCATACCTGTCACACTTGGGGTGTCGCACTGAGAAATACTAATAAGTGATGAGTCGAAAACATGAAATAATCTCAGTCACTGGTATTTTCTTCGGCCATATACTGATCCATCATTTTTTTGCCCACTATGCCATCTCAGACAGGAACCAGCCACATGCAAATCCGTCTTGACCCTGCTGCAATAGGAACATACCAGCCCCAACTGCCAGGCCAGGTCCCCTGTGAACAGTTCACAAGCTACCCCAGGACGATTTCACACTGTTTGAGGTTTGTCAGTAGGGTGTAGCTTGGCTCTAGTCGTACTTAGGGTGTCACACTGGAATATAAAAAAGTAATGGGTGCCATGCTTTGATTTTTATTAGTTACCAGTAATTACTCTTGGCTGCATTTCAGTCCATCATTTGTATGCCTACTGTGCCATCTCAGGCATGATACAGCCATCTGCAAATCAGGCTTGACCAGTCCGAAATAATAGGCGGGGCACACAAGCAACCCAGACCAATTTTGCCCTATTTGGGGCTTGTCAGTAGAGTTCAGCTTGTCTCCAGTGGCACTGTGAGCACCGGACTCACATCTGGGCATACCCATCACACTTAGGGCATCACACGGAGGAATACAAAAACTTCATGGGAGAAATGCTTTCATTAATCTCAGCGACTAGTAATTACGCCCATCATGTTTTGTTTACTTCACTGCTCTGTGATTTTCGAGCACACCTTGGCTCTTGGGGGTGAGGAGGAGTCCTGGGTCAATGAAAAGTTGCATCTCGATCCCTAAGGCTTTAAGTGGGCCGAGTCTTGCCGGTGCTCAGCATCATCATTTCTGAAAAGCAGGTGCTGTGACGGGTCACTATCGGGGTCTACATTTTTGCCCTTAATTCATCTTAACACTGCATTTGATGTAACCTCAAAGAGACTCGTTATAGTTCTTTCAGTGTCTCATCATTTCAAAACTGAAACATGTTCAACATTCTATACAACAAAGTCATAGTTGTTGCTTATTTATCGTATGCAACTAACAACCATTGACAAAGCCAATATTCCTGGCTTTTTGTAGGTGTAATGTTACTTGCTGTATTATATATCTGGATGTGATTACAGAGGTAGCAAAATACCAAAGACACGCTGCATAAGTGTTTTGCAAGGTATGAAAGATTGCATGGACTTTTGCTTGCTGAAGCCAATGTTTGTGTATCAAGAAAATCAACACCTAAAATCGACCCAGCAGACCATACAACAGGGCTGCAGACTACAACCAGCCAGAAAACCGGCCCTTAGGCTAGTCCGATCCAGTGCAGCTCTGGTTCGAGCCACACCCTAAGGGAGGAGGCATGTGTGTGGATGTTTAGGCCTGTGTGTTGATGCACATGGTAGTTTGTGTGGTTGTGTGGGGTTAGGGGAGGTGGAAGGCCATGAAGAGGTGCATGTGAAGAAGTATGTGTGCATCTACTTTTAAAAATAATCCACTGCCATTATTCAGGCGCCTACTTTCAAGAGGAACATGGTGGAAATGTTAATGTAGGAAACAAATCAGTTTGATTAGAACATTTCCAGATTAGGTATTCCCCCAACTATATTTAAAATTTATGGGCCCGATTCACAGAACTAACTTAAGACAAAATCCTAAATTTACTACCATTTTCGTATTCACAGAAGGCACTTACTCATTTTGGTATTCACAGAAGGCACTTACTCATTTTGGTATTCACAGAAGACACTTACTCACTTCGGTATTCACAGAAGTTAGGACTCCTAACTTTAGGACTCCTAAATGCCTTCTGTGAATACCGAAAGTCTTAAAATTAGGATTTTTCTCAGTTTAGGAGTCCTAAAGTTAGGAGCCCTAACTTTACTACTACTAAATTGAGGAAAATCCTAATTTTAAGACTTTCGGTATTCACAGAAGGCATTTAGGAGTCCTAAAGTTAGGAGTCCTAACTATACTACTACTAAACTGAGAAAAATCCAAATTTTAAGACTTTCGGTATCCACAGAAGGCATTTAGGAGTCCTAAAGTTAGGAGTCCTAACTTTACTACTACTAAATTGAGAAAAATCCTAATTTTAAGACTTTCGGTATGCACGGAAGGCATTTAGGAGTCCTAAAGTTAGGACTCCTAACTTTACTACTACTAAACTGAGAAAAATCCTAATTTTAAGACTTTCGGTATTCACCGAAGGCATTTAGGAGTCCTAAAGTTAGGACTCCTAACTTCTGTGAATACTGAAATGAGTAAGTGCCTTCTGTGAATACCGAAATGAGTAAGTGCCTTCTGTGAAAACCAAAATGGTAGTAAGTTTAGGATTTTGTCTTAAGTTAGTTCTGTGAATCGGGCCCTGCATCTCTGCAGGGAAGTGCAAGTACTCAGTTCCTGCCCATATAAGGCACTGCTTCACTGTAATCTTAAACGTAGATACCTCTGATTACGTCAGAAATGTTATTTTGTAGATACTTTTTCTTCCTTGTAATTTTGTTTACACTTTAACCTGAAGTACACACATGTAAAACGCTAACTAAATGATGTTTACTGGAGGGCAGCGTGGCCAAGACAACTGCTACAGATAATACAAATCCTTTACTTGAAGTCTACCCTACATTACTACAACGAATTAAACCTAAAAAATCAGAGAAGTGATTAGAAACCGGCTGAGAGAGATTGTTCAAAATTATTGTCAAGGGGCATTTCCACTTGGAAACAATACCTTTCTGTTGCTTTTTACTGGGGGAGTACAGTTCACATAGTTATGTGTGTTAAACTGGGTTAGAGCTGCAACAGATTTTTCACGTTGCAGTCTGAGCACCGCTGCATGCCAGCACGCCAGCACGCCAAGGGCGTCCATTGAGATGGCCAAGGACCTGTTCAACGACCCCTGGCTTCCCGCCCAAAAAAGAATGATTTCCTCCTTTGTTCAGAGTCTTTAAGTGGATATGGTGATCCCAGTGATCAAACTAAAAAAATAAATTTGTAAGTAGTAACAAACAGGGTAAACACTGGATTAGTCATGGTTCATGTCATGTTCATGTCTAAGCATGTGCACATGTGCTGTGCAGCAAAGGGCACAACAGTTATAGCACAATGTGTCTGAAAGCACTACAACCAGAAAGGTCGTGAAACAAAGGGGCATATTTACAAGCCCCATTTGCAAGTGGAGATTCACTTTTGTGACGCTCCAGTGGCGTATCGCCATTTCCTTTATTTGCAAGGTGGCGCTAAACCACTTAACGTGTAAACCTTGTAAAGATGCCCCTTTCCGCTGCAGTCCTCTGCTGCAGAGGGGCGTGCAATGGGTCCATTGCTTTTTGATTCTGCCCCAGATTAACAAGGCTGAGGCAGCATCAAAAACAGCACCATTCTACTGCCATGGTTTATCAGGCATTAGAATGGCGATACAAGTAGAAATCCCCTTGTTTTTTTCTCTTTGAGTGGAATGACAAAGGCCCCTGCAGCGCGGGAGGGCTGAGCTGCAGAGGGCCCCATCAGCACTCTACTAAGGCCTGAGAGCTCCAGATTAAGTTCAGAGTGGGGGCCCCTCCATGTACCTTGCAGGGGGGCCCCCTCAACTTTCGTTACGCCACTGTGCTTCACGAAGCGCCTCAAGCCAGCGGTGGAGATCCTGAGGACGAAGGGCATACGAAGGATCATCCATCTTGACAACATCTTACTGATGGACCAGTCACGCAAGCAGCTAGTGACTCACCTGACCATTACCATTACACTCCTGCAGGAGCTGGGGTTTGGAATCAATGTCCAGAAGTCGGAGCTAACCCTGTCGCGGAGCATGGTCTTTCTGGGAATTCTCATAGATTCCAGGTCAGCTACTCTCAGCTTACGGAGGGGAAGATAAAGAAATAATGAGCAAGGTCTTGTAGAGAGACTGAATCTCCCTCAGGCAGCTAGCCAGGATAGTTGGATTATTGTCTTCTTCGATCCAAGCTATCTTCCCTGGGCCGCTCCACTATCGAGCATTACAGAGATTGAAGGCGACGCATCTTCAGAAGGAGCTCACCTATTCGGAACTGATCTCATTGACAGACGAAGCCAGGTTGGAGCTGCAATGGCGGACGGACCATATGGAAGCTTGGAATGGGAGAGATATCTTCTGTTCCCTCCCAGACTTGGTGATAGAGTCCGATGCCAGTCGCCAGGGCTGGGGAGCCCAAAGCAGATGTGTCGCCATGGGGGGACGCTGGATGGAGGAGGAGCTGAACATACACATCAATTGCCTAGAGCTCATGGCGGGATCTTTTGCAATCCGCTCTCTAATGAAGGACAGGGTCTCCTGATGTGTGCTATTGAGGATGAACAGCAGGTCGGCGGTCCAGTACATCAATCATCTGGGGGGCACCAGATCAAGAGCTCTGGCGGAGATGGCCAAGGACTTTTGGTATTACTGCCTCCAGCATCAGATATCCGTAACGGCGGAGTACCTCCTGGGGTCCCTGAACACTGTGGCGGACTGGAATTCCAGGACCTTCACAGACTCCAGCGACTGGCAACTGGATCCTGGGACCTTCCAAGCTTTGATGGCACGATGGGGCCCCTGCTCCATGGACCTGTTCGCCTCCAGACTCAATGCCCAACTACCAAAGTATGTCAGCTGAAGACCGGACCCGGGTGCCTCAGCGGTGGACGCTTTTCTGCAGGCTTGGACAGCGGGCCAGGCTTGTGCATTCCCACCTTTTCTTTTGATCCCCAGAGTGGCAGCTGAAGTCAGATGTCAGAGGGCGTCAATAGTCTTGGTGACACCAATCTGGAAATCGCAGGCCTGGTTTACCTGCCTGCTGGAGCTTTCGTGGGAGAGCCCGCTAGCACTTCCATCATTTCCCAGGATCCTTTAGGACCCCAGCGGCCATCTACATCCTATGGTATTACAAGGCCACTTGCGCCTCATGGTGTAGAGGATTTCTGGTGATGCTGGCAGGACGGCAGGCTTTCGAGTGAGACCGAAGAACTCATCCAACAGGCATGGGTCCCAGGGACCACCAAGCGGTACAGATCAGCTTGGAGACGATGGGTTTGTTTGTGTGTGGGGAGACACCTGGATCCCATGGGGTCGCAGATTACAGACATCTTAAACTTTCTTGCGGAATTAGCGACATCGGGCTTAGCCTATTGCACTGTAAATTCTTTCCACTCGACTATTTCAGCGGGGCACATGCCCATTAACAATTCCCTGGTGGAGGAAGACCCTTGGATGTGTAAATTATTAAAAGGTATTGGGCTGTCTCGACCTCCAGAGCCTAGGTACTCGGGCTTGTGGGACGTGAACCTGGTAGTACGCCTCTTGCTACGTTGGCAAGACAACCAGTATTTGTGAAGGAAAGAGCTTTCCGCAAAGCTAGCTATGCTTTCTTATGTCAGGGCCCTAGATATCATGGCACGCCACATCGATACCCCGGAAGGGGCGACGTTCTCTATTTCTAGGAGGACCAAGACTCATACAAGGTCGCTAACATACCCTTCTTTTGAGACTAATCCTAATCTCTGTGTGGTGAGATGCCTCAAAGCCTATGAGGAGATGATGGTGGAGGTGAGACCTCCGGGGGAAAGACAGCTTCTGATTGCTCTCAGAAACCATTCAAGGCCGTTTCCTCACCCTCCATTGCCAGGTGGGTGAGATGGATCAGGGCCGAGGCCGGTACAGATGTCCATCATTTTGGAGCTCATTCGGCTAGGGGGGTCATGGCCTCCAAAGCCATACAGGTAGGTGGCAGACTTGAAGACATTATCAATGCAGTAGATTGGTCCTCAGAATCCACCTTTAAACAGTTTTATTTTAAACCTATTTATGAGGCCGCATCCTTGGTGGTAAGTAAGCTTTGAACTTGCATAATCCTCGCCTCCGGTCCTGACATAGAATGGGAAATTTCCTAGCTATAGTGAAGGAAACTTTTGATTCTATTAAGGACGTGGAGGCGAGGATTATCCCACCCGGAGCAAATTTGGAATATGCTGCCCTCCCACTGGACTAGACTTCAGGAGGTACAGGTATGTTCCTTTTTTCTTCTGACTTGTGGTAAAATGTAGCCATCTTCAGATAACATGAAGTAAGTGGTTTTGGAGAGGTTTTCCTATGTGGAATTCATGTTATAGTGTTTTTATCATGTTTTGTAATGTGCTTACGTGGTTCGAATTGTAATTGTTCACTTGCTAAGTTATCAAGTTGTTTATCATTTGCCTCTTTAGTGGTGCATAAGTGATCTTGTTATGAATGAATGAAATTAGATTTGCATAGCGCATAGCTACCATGAGGCCTTATGGTATTGGTTCACGCTGAACCATTGGTTACAGGCGCTTAATAATTTTGTTTGTTTGTAGCATATGATTTCAAGACAGATTGCGGTGGCATGACTTAACTTCCTGCAGCAAAGAAGAGGAAGGATTTCAGCCAACGTGGATATATATACAATGGATAGAATGTGCTGTTATTGATTGATGGTAACTATGGACACCCCCTTAAGGACTCATGGGACTTGAAGTTTTTATTGTGTTTTGTGTTTAACTTTGAAACTGCTGGTGTAATAAAAAGTGAAAAAAGTTATGCACAATCCTCGTCTCCATGTTCTTAATAGAATCAAAAGTTTCCTTCACTATAGCTTGGAAATTTCTCATTTGCTAGCATTCGCGCCAAGAATTTTCAATCCTATTAAGGACACGGAGGCGAGGATTATTGCTTCTCTTTCTTTTTTGGTAATTTTCAGCAGCCAATAAAAAACGTTCAAACACATAAAGAACTACATTTTGCATGATGCCATGTTTTATATCCACCAATCACAGTCCTTCTATCCATATAAGTAATACCAGTCACATATCGCAAGCATCTTTCTTTGCATCAAAACAATTAATAACACCGACATCTGTTAAAGTCCAGCGTCGACAGCCCCCTCGGCTGCCATCCTCAACGTTAACCATAGTTCAAACGTGAACTAGGACACGAAGTGCCAACCCCGACTAGGAACTGAAAAGGGATAACTCCCCTTTTTGTTCTGCCTGAAAGAAAAAATTTGAGACCTATTGCATTTCAAAGAAGCAGCCGCCATTTTCCCGGCTACTTCAAAAGAGAAACCGGGCTTGGGGCACTGAACGTAAGTAAAGCACGTCATTGGGGAGAGGAGTTAGCCGAATGGCTAGGGCGGTCGACCTCGAATCTGGGGAACTGGGTTCGAGTCTCGGCAATGACGCTGAACATCCTGTGATTCTGGGCAAATCACTTAATCTCCCCGTGCCTAACAAAAAAAATGAATGTGTCCTCATGTAATGCAACTGGTGCTATGTAAAGCGCTCTGATACCCGATTCAGGTCAAGTTCGCACTATATAAAACTCTGTAAAATAAAAATAAATAATATGCCTGCTGCAAGAGATACTCAATAAAGAAAATAGTGCTTGCACACTTAAGAACACGTACCGTGTAACAACCAAAGTAAAGGGGCCAGTTGCCATGGGAGGTTACAGATAAAGACAAGGCAGTAGTAAGGAGGGACTAACAAGCCTCGTTAGGAATCAGACGCCACCATTTAGGAAGGACACTGACACAAGCCACTGACAAACATAGGCAGAGAGTGGGCGGAGCTTCTCTCCATACTCTACTACAGCAGTCTCGCTGAGCAGCGCATGCGTACTGACTCGGGCTCGACCTAAAAAAGGAACCAGTAATAACCATGGATAACACCCAGAATTTAAGGGCAGGTAACATATAACAGTTATGATAATGACAAATGGGTGGGATAATCCTCGCCTCCGTGTCCTTAATAGAATTGAAAATTCTTGGTGCGAATGCTAGCAAATATTTGATTCTATTACAGGACAGGAAGCTGCAGATTATTGCTAGTTTAAGGCTTATCAATAACCACAGAAGTAATATTGCCCATAGGTTTATAATAGAACTGTTTAAAAGTAGATTCAGAAAACCAATCAGCAGATTTAATTATATATTGAATTGTAGCACCCAGCATATATGACTTAGAGGTCATTGCACCTCTCACAGCAAAGCAATCAACAGTCTCGTTCAATCGTCAGGTTGTAGAAGACAGGTACATTCTTTGTATACCTTCAGGCATTGAACACATCATTTTGCTTTAGCAGGAAAAGCATTATAGTCAATACAATGTGAAAAAGGTTTTGTTCTGCCATAAATAGTAAACAAAACTCCTTCCGGAGTAGATACTCGACCTGTCAAGTCGAGAACTCTCACATCCAAAGTACTTCAAAAGGCAGACAGGCACAAGAGCATGGCCAATTTGGCCGAAAATTGCTTTCTGGACAGCTGATGGTTGTCCGGCCATCGGTCGAACAAAGCTAATACCAGGGATACATCCCACAAATAGGAATACTTAGCCTTAGGAGGATTCGCCACACAAATAACTTTAAGCAGCTTACAGACCCATGGATGCATACCTACTGGTTTACCATCAATTTGAATGTGTCCTGCAGATATGGCAGATCAAAAGTTATTTACCGACCTGTACGATAGGCCCTCTGAGGCCTTATGAGAAAGAAAGTTTAATACTTGGAATAACTCAGTCTCCACAGGATCCACTTGCCGTTCCAGGCACCAACCCACCCAGCAACGCCAGGCTGAAGAATATTGCTTCCGGTTAGAAGGTGCCCAGGCTGTTCAATGAATTCGGGAGCTGTCTCCGAAATCCCTGGCAACGTCCACTGTTGCCTGAAAGTCTCCAGGCCATCAGGGACAGCTGCCCGACATTATCATCGGGTGCAATTCCCCCTGAGTGCCCTGGAGCATCATCTGAGACCAAGGAAGGAGAAACGGGCAATCGCACGCTAGTTTCAACAGCATCGGTGTAGGACCGGGGGTCACTAGGCCCTAAGGTGGTAGCGTGACTCGAGCAGGTAGGCGTCCAAGGGCTTACGTGTAAAGTGACCATACAGCACACCCATCCACTGAGACAGGAAACGCACGCAATAATTGACACCACACAGTAGTTTGACTAAAACCAATCAGTTTTATCTAGATCAACCTTAAGATCAAAAGCATTTCATTAGGAATAGATTAGCAGTTCATTCCACTATCAAAACCTGGTATTGAATCAAAGTGCGACACCTGGTGATCCTGGGGAGCGTCAAACACAGCGCTTACGCAAAGCGCTGCACATAGCAATTCAATAGCGCTTTTAAAACATGGCATCTAACATAGCGCTGCACATAGCAAGGCAATAGCGCTTTAAAACATGGCATTTGACATAGCGCTGCACATGGCAAGGCAATAGCGCTTTAAAACATGGCATCTGACATAGCGCTGCACATAGCAAATCGATAGCGCTTTAAAACATGGCATTTGACATAGCGCTGCACCTAGCAAATCAATAGCGCTTTAAACCATGGCATTTGACATAGCGTTTCAGTTCTGGCCTTTACTTGTGGGTGTTAACCCTGGTCCCTTCTTCCAGTGAGGCACCTAGTGAATGGGGCCGTGGCCCAGCTCAGTCACGCTCCGTTGCAGTGGGGGCCTCACAATAGATCTCCCCGGGGGAGGGGCGTGCTCCGGGCCTCGTGGGCCTCCCGCCCTCCTCCCCGGGTATTACCTGTGTCTTCGGCCTTCTCTCGGCCCTTGCGCCGGGTTCTCCGTTGGGAGGGGATCCCTCCTCCTCGCGAGCCTCTTGCTAGTCCACACTCTGCCCGGCGGGGACCTCTCGGCGGATTCTCCGGCCTCCCGGCGATGTCCGGGCCGAGGGCCTCCCCAGCAGCGGTGGGCCGGCGAGGTGGTTGGGGTTGAGGTACGGGGCTCCCGGTCAGGCCAGACGTGGCCGGGGAGCTCTGCGATGATTGGAGACAGCTCCGGGGGCTCCCTGCAGGCTTCAGAGGTCCGCGCCCGCAGCCGCCAATGACAGCGCGGTCTGCGAGGGCACGGCCTGCTCAACGAATGGCGCAACGGCAGGGGCGGCGTTTGGCAGTCCGCCCCCGTCAGGTGACTGGAGTCTTTGGCTTCGGGCCTATGCGGCCTCGGCAAGACGTCTCGGCCTAACGAGGCCTTCGCTACTTTCCGGCGGCCTTCCCCACCCTGGGTGCCACGTTAGCTCGGCGGCAACGGCTGCGACGGGGGCCCCGGGCTTCTCCGCGGGTCCCGGTGACAGAGCGGCAATCTTTCCGGCCCCGGGCCGCAGCGGTGAGCGATTTCTTGCGGGCACCCCCACAGCCGGGGGGGGGGGGAAATTACGGTCTAGCCTGCAGTGTGGGGGCGATTTCGGTGGGCGCTCAGCGGAGGGCCAGCGCGCCAGCCCTGGGCAGGCTAGTTCCGAGGGCCAGGTCCCACGACGGTGAGGCTGTGGTAAAGGGAGGGGGGATCCCAGGTGGAGCCAGGGAGCGCGGGGGTGTCACAGCGCTGTTTCCTGGCTGATCCCCCAGCAGTTCTGTGATGATTAAAAGTTCTTCTTCGGCGCTTGTTGATTCCTGCACCCTTGGGGATTCGTTTCTTGAGGGGGGGGGGGGGTAGTTTTGAGTTGGTGCTTGACAAGAGTCCTTAGTCAGGCTTGGTAGGTTGTCCCTGGGTTCCCCTCCCGCTGGGCCAGATCAGTGGGCTAGTTCAGGATCCCTCACTCAACTTAAAAGGCAGCACCTAAGCCCTGGCACTTTCAGTGGCATAGGTCCCTGACTAGGCCCTACCGCCTAAAACTCCTGCGTAGGTTCCCCCAGGTCTGCGTCGCCCCAACTGACTAAAAATGTTCCCTCCTTTCCTTAAGTAGCCCTAGGTCAGGTGACCACCCTCTAAGGCGGCAAAAGTAAACCCCACCCTTCTTCTAGAAGGTTCCAGCAAGTTCCAGGAGCTTCCCCACTCTAGCTATAGGACAAAAACGCGGGCTGGTGTCGCAACATTGTTGTAGGGTCCCAGCCAGCTCCTGGCAACTAGAGTGCTACTAAAAAGGCCACTCCGCAGTAGCAGGGGCCTGTGGCAGCCATCTTGGGGGAAGAGAGCACCTGCACCTTAACACTGATTAGCAGTGGAAAGGCACTCGGAGACCGAAGGCCAACGAAAAAGAGGGTGGAAAAAAATGAGACAAGGGCAAAAATACAGGGAAAGACCACCCTAGGGCTGACAGGTCTAACACGCGTCCCCCCCAGCCGAAAGAGGGGAGAACTACCCAACCTCTAGGGAGTTCTCATCGCTAAGGCGGAAAAACCGGGAGAGACCGTCAGCATTGGCGTGGTCAACTCCGGGCCGATGTTCCACCCGAAAGTCCATCCCCTGTAGGGAAATGGACCACCTTAGCAACTTGGGGTTTTCGCCTCTCATCTGCATGAGCCAGCGAAGGGGGCGGTGGTCCGTCTGAATCAGGAAGTGAGAGCCAAAGAGGTATGGCCTCAACTTCTTCAGAGCCCAGACCATCGCGAAGGCTTCTCGCTTGATGGTGCTCCATCGTTGTTCCCGAGGGAGGAGTCTTCTGGAGATAAAGGCCACAGGTTGGTCTTGGCCTTCGGTGTTGAGTTGCGAGAGCACCGCACCTATGCCGTGCTCTGAGGCGTCCGTCTGTACAATGAACTCTTTTGCGAAGTCAGGTGTCGCAAGCACCGGAGCAGTACACATAGCATGTTTCAGAGTTTCGAATGCCTCCTGGCAAGCAGCCGTCCAGATCACTTTACGTGGCTGCTTCTTGGACGTCAATTCTGTCAAGGGGGCTACGATGGTACCATATCCCTTGACAAACCGGCGGTAATACCCAGTGAGGCCGAGGAAAGCCCGGACTGCAGTTTGGGTCTTGGGGGGCTCCCAGGCCAAAATGGTTTCAATCTTGGCCTGGAGGGGTTGCACCCTACCCCCGCCCACCAGGTGTCCCAGGTAAACGACAGATCCCTGTCCAATCTGTCACTTGCTGGCTTTGATAGTCAGACCAGCATGTTGCAGAGCCTGCAATACCTCCTGGAGGTGCTGCAGATGGTCCTCCCAGGTGCTACTGAAGACAGCTATGTCATCCAGATATGCCGCTGAGAAGGACTCCAGGCCAGATAGCACCTGGTTCACCAACCGCTGGAAGGTGGCCGGAGTATTCTTGAGCCCGAAGGGCATCACTCTGAATTGGAAGTGACCCTAGGGGGTGGAGAACGCTGTTTTCTCCCTCGCTCCATCGGCCATGGCAATTTGCCAGTACCCAGACGTCAAATCGATGGTGCTGAGGTACCGGGCTCCTCCCAGCCGGTCCACCAGCTCGTCTGCCCGTGGGATCGGGTGAGCGTCTGTCTTCGTGACAGAGTTCAATCCCCTGTAGTCCACACAGAACCGCAGTTCTGGTGTGGTGCCCGGTGGGGCCGCTTTCGGCACCAACACCACCGGACTAGCCCACGGGATGCTGGAAGGTTCGATCACCCCCAGCATTTTCGCGACCTCACTCTGGATGCTGTTCCTCACTCGGTCAGATAACCGGTAAGACTTGTTCTTTACCGGTGGGCTGTTTCCTGTGTCCACATCATGGGTACACAAATGAGTGATTCCAGGCGTGAGGGAGAACAACGAGGCGTACTGCCCCAGCACCTGGCGGCAGTCCCTCTGTTGCTCTGGGGTCAAGGATGGGGAGAGGATCACGCCCTCTACCGATCCATCCTTCTCCTGGGCCGCCAGAAGGTCAGGAAGAGCCTCACTCTCTTCCTCCTCGCTCCCATCCGTCACCATGAGGAGAGCAAGCTCAGATCGCTCATGGTGCGGCTTCAGGCGGTTGACGTGGAGCACCCGATGGGGCTGACGGGGGGTCTTTAAGTCAACGACATAGGTACTCTAGCCTCGTCGCTCCACAATTCTGTACGGACCAGTCCACCGGTCCTGGAGGGCACTAAGCTCCCCAGGCTCCATGACCCACACCTTCTGTCCAGCGTCCAACTCTACCGTCCGAGCGTTGCGGTCATACCACTCCTTTATGTCGGCTTGGCTAGCTTCCAGATTCTCTGAGGCTGCCTTCCACAGCTTGGCCAAGCATATAGCTGACAATATCACGGGGAAGCTTCTGCGAAGTCTTCTCCCACCCCTCATTCACTAGGCTTAGGGGCCCCCTAACGGGATGGCCATAGAGCAGCTCAAAAGGGCTGAACCCGACTCCCTTCTGCGGCACCTCACGGTATGAGAACAGCAGGCAAGGGAGGAGGACGTCCCACTTACGCCTCAAGTCCTCTGGTAGGCTCCGGATCATCCCTTTTAAAGTTTTGTTGAAGCGCTCTATGAGCCCGTTAGTCTTTCCACATGGCCTGCATATAGGCCGACATGAAATTCGTGCCCCTGTCTGACACCACGACCTTGGGGAATCCCACTCGGGTAAAAATCCCCAACAGGGCCCGCGCCACCACCGGTGCAGTGATGGTCCTCAGAGGAATAGCCTCCGGGTACCGCGTGGCGTGGTCCACTAATACCAAAATGAACCGGTGTCCCGCTGAGGTTGGAGGGTCCAATGGCCCAACAATGTCAATTCCAACCCGCTCAAAAGGGGTCCCGACCACCGGGAGCGGTTACAAAGGGACCTTCAGTTTAGTCCCAGTCTTGCCACTCGCCTAGCAAGACTTACAGGTCTTACAATAGGTGTCAGAGGCAACTCTCATCCTGGGCCAATAAAAATGTGGGACCAACCGCGCAAAGGTTTTGTCCTGGCCCAGGTGTCCGGCTAAGGGTATTTTGTGTGCCAACTCCAACAGGAAGGCCCGGTAGCATTGGGGGACCACTAACGCCCTCGAAGATCCATGCACCGGAACCTTAGGCTCACTGTACAGGAGGCCATCCTCCCAATGCACGTGATAACCGCCAGTCTCCTGATTGGCCGCTTGGGCTTCGGCCTGCCGCCGCATGCCATCAAGCGTGGGGCACTCCCTTTGCGCCTGACAAAATTCCTCCCGGGTAGGCCCTCCTTCCACATGCCAGTCGGCAAGGGTCGGCAAGTCCCCCACGGGAACGACATCCACCTACGCGGACTCCGGGGGTACCTCCGCGGGCTCTCCATCCATCACACGAGGCGTGTCCTCCACCACTTCCTCCTCTCCAAAATCGGCGTTGGGTTGGGCCATTATCCCAGGCTCCAACCCGGTAAGTCCATCCTGGTAACCCCAGCATCTCAGTATGGGCTCGAAATTCCACATCTTTCCAGTCGGTGTGCTAGTCTATACTATCTGCTGTGCCCACTTGTGATCCTTTGAGGAAGGGGGGGGCACAGGCTTATCTATCTATTGCTGGCACTTTGACCTTTTTTGGCATTAGCGGCCCCTTGGGGATTTATGATGGTGAAGAGGAAAACTATGGAAGGCGCTGGGGGAAACGGGACTAGCCGAGCAACAAAGGGAAAAAGGACCAGGAAGATTTTAAAACACCCGGGTAGCACTTGCGTCCTTGACAGGAAAGATACTTTAATTAATGAGTGCAAGGACATCCTAGAGGGCAATCAATCGGTACCCCTCACCCCGGGTGACCTGGCTGACAGATCCCTTCCAAGCTCGAAAGCAAACTGTCCCCCTGTTATCCTAATAATGTTCCAAAAACCACCCCCCATGAAGGCACCCTTAAAATAAAAAAGCTAGCACTAACCACCCATGACGCATACCAATCCTCTGCCACCTCCTTTGCTAGCACTGGTACCAGCACTTCCCAGCAGGAACAAGGGCACGAAACTGCAATCCCTTGTACAAACAGATTTCTACCTCTCCAGGGTGTTAGCGACGAACACAGTGACAATGTGCCCTCACCATCATCTCCCAGGTCGGTGCGAGATATTGCAACGATTTGTATAGAAAACAAATCAGCACCCATGGACACCCTTTTTATCATAAACACACTAAGAACAGAGATCGGCGCTTTGAAAATTATGATAGAAGGCCTTACCACCTTAGTTAAAACACTAGTGAAAACGGATTTGCCTCGTAAAGAGCATGATATTCCCACACAAAGCCAATATTAACATTCCATTTATAATGACCCGATGCCACAAGATCTAGTACTCTCTAGCAATGAACGCACTTCCCATGACCTCAACCCTCACCAACCAGCTACCTCCGCTCTTTTGATCTGCAAGCATGCCCCAAACGATCCTTCAGCTTGGAGAACAAATAGACCTAATATCACCATCCAAGGTTAAGGGATGGGACGGGAAGATGGATCAGGAGGTAATGCATGGTTACTCACTGGTAATCTTCATTACTCCGATTCCTGGTCTTCCCGTTCCATTCCTGAGCCTGTTCTCCCTCCCTGATTTCTGCTTATGGTGAGTTTTATTCTTTTTTTTTCTTCCGAGTTTCCTTGGGACTCTCAGGATGTCCTAGTGACGTGCTTCCCCCTTCATGCATGCTGGGTAGGCAGCGCCATAATGGGGGAAGTATTTTGACCTCAGATAGGTATTAGTTTCAATAGAGCAGGCGAACTGCTCATGCGTAAGGAAGAGAACAGGAAGACCAGGACTCGGAGTAATGAAGATTACCGGTGAGCAACCGGGCATCCATCACCGTTGTGATGGAGTAACCCATTCGCCATTGTGACGGAGTAACCCATTCACCAAGATATCCGTCGCCGTTGTGACGGAGTAACCCATCCGCCAAGATATCCGTCGCCGTTGTGACGGAGTAACCCATCCGCCAAGATATCCGTCGCCGTTGTGACGGAGTAAACCATCCGCCAAGATATCCGTCGCCGTTGTGATGGAGTAACCCATCCGCCAAGATATCCGTCGCCGTTGTGACGGAGTAACCCATCCGCCAAGATATCCGTCGCCGTTGTGATGGAGTAACCCATCCGCCAAGATATCCGTCGCCGTTGTGATGGAGTAACCCATCCGCCAAGATATCCGTCGCCGTTGTGATGGAGTAACCCATCCGCCAAGATATCCGTCGCCGTTGTGATGGAGTAACCCATCCGCCAAGATATCCGTCGCCGTTGTGATGGAGTAACCCATCCGCCAAGATATCCGTCGCCGTTGTGATGGAGTAACCCATCCGCCAAGATATCCGTCGCCGTTGTGACGGAGTAACCCATCCGCCAAGATGTAAATCAGGCCCTTAGACCTAAGACACGACCTCGGTTTCGGCTTTTATCATTTTATGTTTCAGAGTTTACCTGAAGATGAACCTTGTGGGGCCGGTGCCCCCTCTCCCAGCAAATGAGGAAACGATGACCCTCACCTGAGCCTGTGGGAGACACTGGTGCTTCTGGCCAGGAGGAGGGCTCAGGAACGCTGTACCCTGTGGGCTCTGACAGCCTTGCACGTTGAACAAGGGTCAGCCATGGGGGACATCTTGCGGCACTTCCATTCATCGTCTGAAGCAAAGAAAGAAACAATACGAGCAGGAGGTAGGTGAAGGTGACCTAAGACACATCCATTCTGCTGGACATGGTGTCTGTTTTGAGGGGGGCTCTTCAGGTGGACGCAGTGGGCAGTACCTTCTGAACTGGGTATGGAATGAGTCACAAATATGGACTGAATCTACTAACGATTACTGCCTGGTGGCGTAACAAAACTTGTTGGGGCTCCCACACTCCGGACCCAGTCAGGAGCTCTAGGCTGCCGCCAGTGCATAGTGCCGGAGGGGGTCCACTAGGAGCTCAGGGACCCCCACCCTCCCCCGCACCCCAAGGACTGCAGGGGCTATTGTTACGCCATTGTTGCTGCCATGTGTTCATCTATTTCCCTTGTTATATTTTGAAGGTGATGGGTGTTTGCATAACATATGATTCATATTCTATGTATAGTTTGTGTATAGGGCATACGATTTGCATAAACCATAAAGATTCGATTCTTTACAGTATTAAACATACATATGTAAAAGGGGTTTCTCTGGAATGTGTTTATTTGTCACACTACTTTCAAATTAAAGGGATCTCAACAAGCACTGGGCTTCTTTTTCACTGTTGGAATTATCTGTATCGCCTCTTTAGTGCCTCTAGAAAGGTTGTGCAAGCTACATTTCTTAAGAACAACAGGTTTATATCATCAAATTGCATGCAAAATTCTCCACCCGCTTTATTCCAAAATCCTGCATGAAAAATTGACATTTTATCAAACTTCTAAATATTCCATCTCCTATTTTTTTTAAGTGCACCACTGTTTCCCTTCCTTCCTTCTGCCTCTTCTGCTGTTTACAAGTTACTCTTAATCTCACGGCTATCCATTTTAGGGGCATATTATCAAGAAACAGCGTTAAAATTATCGCCGCTTTAGCGGCAGAAAACTGCCGCTAAAGCGGCGATAATAGGCTTGATAATATGCCCTAGAGAATTCCCATAGAAGCCCATGTTCTGGTGTGAACCTGGGCTTCTATTGGAATTCTCAAGGGCATATTATCAAGCCCATTATCGCCGCTTTAGCGGCAGTTTTCTGCCGCTAAAGCGGTGATAATTTTAACGCCGTGCTTGATAATATGCCCCTTAAGCTCTTTTTTGGCAACCATAACTATCTTATTAAATCCAGCAAGCAATTGCTTTTCATATAGCCCCCTCTAATGATCACATATGTATGCCACTAATGTACCATGAACAAACTGGTGTGCATGCATGGAATGAAAATACAAAATTACCCTTAATAATTAATGGACTGACCACTAACTTTGGGCTCTCGGGTAGCGTGCTGCTGGCTGTAAAGTGCTTAGATGCCACTTCAGGGTAGCCAATAGCAAGCGCTACATAAATGCAATTTAAATTACTGGTAGGAATTTAAGTGGGCCGCGTCCCTCTGGGTCTCAGACCCAGTAGTGATTAAAGACAGACATTGAAATGGGTCCATATATAGCACTATATTCATGTCCCTAACTTTACTGACAAAAACACTGATCGATTTGTGAATAATGATTGTAAAAAACGTTAAGGCATGCCATGATACTGATTTAGTTCCTGTTTATATGTCATAGGTTTTACTAACGGCCTGATTTAGATTTCGTCGAACGGGTTAATCCATCACAACGGTGACTGACATCCTGTCCGCTGAAATATAAATCCCATAGGATAATATTGGATTCATTTTTAGGTGGGCGGAATAAATCAGGCCTCGATTTATGCACAAAAGTACCGGTCGGTGGCACGCTATAGAAAACATGAAATGTAGTTAGTATGTTTGAGCTACTCTCTTCATTATACAGGCGACTCCTGTTTTAGAGACCCCCAGGCCTACTTTTTGCATCCCAGTTAAAGCTTTGCTTACTGGCCTTTCTTCAGTTGGGATGCAGATCAACAAGTTGTGTCGCCCCTTGTAGTGGCAGCAAGTAGTGGAAGGTTTGGGCATCATGTCCAAGCAAGGCTCTCAGCGATTACATAAGGACTCAGCCATCTGCAGGACTGGGTGGGAGTTTCTCTGGCTCAGTTTTCTAGGTCTGTACTCGATACCTCATCCCAGAGCTGATTAAAGTCTTTGCAGGTGGCCAGCATTACTGCAGTTGGTAATACATGCTAGCCCAGTCACACATCCCTCCTGCCTGGCCTCATGCCAGCACAGTCTTCTTCACCAGACGCCACCTTGTAATTGATGGGTGGGCGGAGTCTGCCGCAGGGCAGTTTATTAAACATGGATTGGCTGCTGGAACCACTTCCTGTGCGTCATCAGGGGCCTCAGAGGCCTGTCTGAAACCAATGGACATAAGCACATTTATTGTGCAGTTTTACAAAGGTTTGTGTGGCGAGTGGTCCCACTGACGTCATTTCACGTGTTTGAATGGCAAGGAGGTGAGAGCAACACTACATGCAGCAGCGCACTTCGCTTTAAGTCTCAAGAAATTTGATCACATTTCCCCTGCCCGGTTAACCCTCCAAAGGCTTCCCATGGAAGCGCAGGCCCAATTCAAAACCGCCTGCAGCACCCACAGAGCGACGCGCTCCTCTTTACCTCCTATCTAAACAAGAAACTGAAAATATTATTTTCACGTGGGTCGCACTCCGCTGGTCTTTAGCAAGTAGCCCCATAGGATTCTGGATGATAGAGTAGCAGCGGCGAGTACACCTATGCTACAAAGTGTAATAATAAATGCCATCCCTGGACACGTGTTTCGAGGTAGTTGCCTCTCGTCAGCAGGGAGCAGGACTGTGTGGGGGGTGCCGTAGACTGCCAGAAAATATGAGGTTTAAGTACCTTTCGTGGCGGCGCGCGGGTGCAGACTCCAGGCTCGTCAGCCAATCGCTCAGGGAGCTTCAAACATTATTTTCACGTGGGTCGCACTCCGCTGGTCTTTAGCAAGTAGCCCCATAGGATTCTGGATGATAGAGTAGCAGCGGCGAGTACACCTATGCTACAAAGTGTAATAATAAATGCCATCCCTGGACACGTGTTTCGAGGTAGTTGCCTCTCGTCAGCAGGGAGCAGGACTGTGTGGGGGGTGCCGTAGACTGCCAGAAAATATGAGGTTTAAGTACCTTTCGTGGCGGCGCGCGGGTGCAGACTCCAGGCTCGTCAGCCAATCGCTCAGGGAGCTTCAAACATTATTTTCACGTGGGTCGCACTCCGCTGGTCTTTAGCAAGTAGCCCCATAGGATTCTGGATGATAGAGTAGCAGCGGCGAGTACACCTATGCTACAAAGTGTAATAATAAATGCCATCCCTGGACACGTGTTTCGAGGTAGTTGCCTCTCGTCAGCAGGGAGCAGGACAACTTGCTGGTGTGACGAGCAGTGTGCGACCAACCTTTGCTTAAGAAACTGAAAATATCTGAAGCAAATAGGGGTTCCAGAAATGGCCATTCCCTGATCTTGGAACATCCCAAGTTCAGTTGAGAATGGTACATGAGCAGGTATTTCTGTGGTAGGGCCACATGAATCTGGAACTCTCTGCCTCCCCCATTCGTCTAACCACCTGCCTGGTCACCTTCAAAAAGGACCTCAAGCTCCTTCTATCTGACAGATATCTGGGTTAATCACCCTTGACCAGACACAAGTGCTCTCTCCACCAGATCCGAACTACCCTCATAATGTGACCCCACCATCTTAATCGATGCTTGAACTGTGTACAATCTTTGACCAACTGTAGTGGCTGTCTCATGTGGCAACTCCTGCATGCATCCACCGATGTAAACTTCTGACTTTAATTACTGTAACTGTAACTCGCTGTACCCTTGTATCATGCCTTCGGCCATGTCCGCGCTATTTAGAATTGTAAAAATAATTAAATAAAATACATTCCAAGAACAATTAGGGCCTCCGCCCCGCTCCCAGCCATCGTCAGAAATCACGGACTCATATTGTCTCCTACGCCGATGACACCCAGATGATTCTCTCCCTCACAGATGAACCCACAGCTGCCAAGTGCAACTTCCACGACGGGGTGAAGGCAGTCGCCACCTTGCTGAAGGACAGTTGCCTCAAGCTTAACTCATATGAGACTGAAGTCCTCATCCTGGGCTCCTCCCCCTCTGCCTGGGATGACTCTTGGTGGCCAGCAGTGCTTGGAATCCCGGACTACGCACAAAACCTCAGGATCATCCAGGGCTCCTCGCTCTCAATGAACCACCAAATCAACATCGTCTCATCCTCCTGCTTCCACATGCTCTGCCTCCTTCATAAGATCTTCAAGTGGATCCCCACCGGGTCCAGAAAAACTGTCACACATGCGCTCTTCAGCAGCAGACTCGACTACGGAAACACACTCTATGACGGCACCACCCAGAACCTTTGAAAAAAATGCAGACTGTCCAGAATGCCTCCGCCAGACGCATCCTGTACATTCCACGCCACAACCACATCACCCACCACCTGAGAGACCTCCACTGGCTACCTGTCAACAAGAGAATCACCATCAAGTTTCTCATGCACACCTACAAAGACCTCCACAACACCAGACCTACATACTTCAACCACCACCTCTCCTTCTACAGTCCCACCAGATATCACCTCTCCTCCCAATGAAGTACCGGGTTTTTAGAACCCAGCGGTGCAGGGGAACACACCCTAAGACTTCGGATTCTTCCTGTTTCAGACCCACAGAAACACAGTCTTCTAGGTGAATTCAAAGAACGTCTTTATTGGCTGCAGACCAATCACAGATATCCGAGAAGTACAACACGATGTATGTTCTCAGGAGACTGCCCTCCTACAAAACCAGTCTTCTCCGTATATACAAAATATCATGCTTCAGGCACACATTCCTCGTTTTACGATATGGTCATTCATATGTATTCATTACAAACGAAAAGGCAGAGTCATGATGACCATCCCACATTTTAGTTCAGCCAGCCCATAATTATTTACCCAGCACGGCTCAGATCCCTCATCAGATATCAGCAGACCCCAATAAACACGGGCACCTCCTGCTCGTAAAACCAGCCATAAAGTAGGAAACAGAGTCAGGTGTGAAAACAGCTTAGTCAGGGATCGTGTGCGAACAGGGGCTTTATGATGGGTCGAGCCCTGATGCTAATCACATTAGGCCGCGAGAAAGGAACCGGCCGGACAGGATTGACCTCGGGCAGCGGAGTCGGCTTGCACAGGTCAGAGAGAAGTCACCGAAGGTGTACGTGTCCTTTAAGCCTAGGCATGGCCTTAGTGCGCAGCCTATGTGAGGGCAACCACAAAAATGGCTACTACTGTAAAATGGAAACCATGGATAGTATCGTATACACGGTGAATGCATCAGTGGAACATGATGAAAACACTCATACATACCGCGTTGCTCATTTGCGGTTCGCTGATACCAAACTTGGCATGGTGGGACCATGCCACCTACATGGTTCCGATTTTTACAGTACCACAGACCCTCCTTTTGCCCTTACATAGGCAAGAACTATACTAATCTGAGTCCAAGTCTACATTCATGAAGTCATGGAGATGTTGCTGTAGCATCATCCTATTGCTTAGCTCGTCCTTCGATATAGGTTTCCTTACACATGATGTAACACAGAGGCTACACATTACAGGGGCACACTGTATACATAAACAGAATAGGAAAAGAATGGCTAAGGTCATTCCAATGACTATTAGAATCTTCCATCCCCAAGCTGATATCAGTCCCCAGAACCACCCCATCAGTGACCAATCTCCTTTGTCTACGTGAATGGATTTGGAAATCTTATGCAGTTTGGAAATGGCCTGGTAGACTGTCGGAGCGTTATCCGGTATGAAAATACAACAGCTTGATTGGATGACCTTGCATACCCCACCACGGTCTGCAAGTATGACGTCTAGAACCATACGGTTCTGTAACGTCATGAGGCGATCCGCTTGAAGCTCAGCTGTCAAGTTACCAAGGGCACCAGCCGTCACATTAACAGTGGATTCAACTACACGGGTCAGTTGTCTCAGGTTCCGGCTATTGACCATTGGTCCCCAAAACGGCAGGAAACCCAGGAAAAAGTCTCCCGCTTCCTGACCGGCAGTATCTTCCTTACTAACAACGCCTCTCACAACTCTTGTCTTGTGATAATCAGAGGCGGCAGTAAATGTTGGCGGTAGCAAATTCGCAACATAGCATGTGCCCGAGAAATCAGTGGGCAGCCATGTATATGCTCGATCATTGCAGACAAAGTATGTACCCTTGGCAGCCAAAAATGCAGGGGAAAACTGTGATGGAAAAGTGTATGTTTCAGTACAGTTACTCTTCCCTAGTTTAGCTCTTGGATTCTGACCATTACCTTGTAGACAGAACCGACCTATGTGGGGTACGACCCAAATCGGAGATGAACTTTTGCACTGTTTTTCACCCAAACTGATGCTATACCCAGTCGCGTTCCAACCTACATAAGCTCGCAACTCATCCTTGGGAATAGATGTATATGCATCGATATCTCTACTCATATCTGCAACTCCTTTCATCAAGGCTTTATTATTCGAGTTAGGTCTAATGGAACACGGTGGTCGCTGGGAGTAGGTTTCAAGCACAAAAAGAAACATGGTCTGGAATGCCCATGATGAACCATTATAGCTGAATGGCAGTACCAGATATGGGATGCCCTTATTAATGGTGTGTGGCATCAAACCACACACCCAGCAGTTCGTTGCATTCATAACTAGTTGGTGCTGGTGCAGGAGTTGAATGAACGAATTGTTTACAAATTCAGCACGTCTAGCTTGTTCGTGTTCTGGCAGAGGGTGGAAAGAGTGTTGGGAAACAGTAGGAAGAGGTGTGGGCTGTACAGTGGGTGCAAGTGACACTTGGAAAGATTATAATACGCAACCTACAGAAAACATCACTATGCTAGAGAGTACAAACAGACATAATACCACAAAACATTTGTTATTCATTATTTTACATGTTCTGCTCTTGAAATTAATTTCCTCGGTGGGCTTCTTCATCCTGAAAAACTCCATCCTCTAATCGTGCTGCTCGCGGCAGATGAGTATCTTCTGCTAAGGAGCACACCTGTCAGTTCAGGGAACGCCCTAGACCAGGGGTCTTCAAACTGTGGGGCGCGACCCCCAGGGGGGCCGTGGAGTGATGCAAAGGGGGTCGCGCCTTCCCAGTCACACTTCTGCCCGGCCCAAGGGCTTCAGCCCCCCCCCCCACACTTCCCCCCGTCCTGTGTCTCAGCCCGGCTGCTGCAGTGAAACTTGAACTGCTGGGGGCTCAGCTGGGCAGTGTCTGGATTCCTATCTCCGGCACCCCCGTGTTTTTTCACAGGTCTTTAAAGACCATTTGCATTTTAACATGCCTTTGTAAACTGGTTACAGAGGCTTAGGTTTTTTTGCTGGTTCCAGTACCCCCTGGGTCCCCACTGTGCCTATTCCTTACATTTGGATTCTACATTCACTGCCGTAGTGTGAGAATGCATTTCATGGAAAGGAATACAAAGTTGGCTTCCTGGGGGCGCCGTGTGTGAAAGTTTATTGTGCTTATGAAGCACCTGCTGCAGCGTTTCTTTCCCCGGCAATTACCAGGCCTCACATAAATGTCAAGATAACTCGTGTGATTAATTATCTTCCTGGAGAGAGCTCAGTGTTTTGTATAGTTGAGGTTTTGACTTAGGTGAAGTTAGTGCAGAGGGTTAATATGCCTGCTGCAAAGAACGTGTACCAAGTAGATTACAGAGTGCGTATGATGTGAAGAGATCAGCAGGTTACTGCTTTCAAAAGAGACATCCTTTTGTTACTTGCAATTTATAACTTAAAGTCCTGATATAGAATAGTGAGCTATTAACTTTCATCCTAGAACAGCATGCACACTACAAAGAATACCTTATTAGACCATTGATTAATGTTGCAAAAAGGGTTAATTTGGCTAGAAATCAATTCTTATTATTAAAGGAAACTCCCAACTATGCTGTTTCTTTTTCGACTCTGAGTTTGTGCTTCTCCACACCAAGCACTCTTGAACGATACTGCCTACCAGTATGGATGACATGTGACTCCTACACTTTCAGCCCTTTGGCTTATGTAACATTTCCTATACACTGATTTACACTCGTATGATTGATTGTCTCTGTGTAATGTGTGTGTGATGCAAAGTGCTCGGACACCCTACACTGGTATGAGTGGCACTATATAACTAATTCAATGCATCTGAGAGTGTGGGGTTATGGAGACTTGGTTACTGTTAAAGGGTGCTAGTGAGAGAATCCGTGGTGGGGGTGGTCATTGGGGGGGCACCAACAAACATTGTCGCACAGGGCACCACCAGCACTAAAGCCGGCCCTGGGAAGTATGCACAGATAAGCGCTGAAAATACCGCTTTAGGTGACTGCTTTTTTTTGTACCGACAGGGCCATCAAAATAATCTGCTGGTAACCCTAACCATAGGACTGGAAGTTTGTTGCAGGATCAGCACATTATTTATTTCCTTCACCCTCGATCCCCGATTAATGGCGCAATAGTTTAACTTAGATCTTAAAGTCTACGCCCCGTCAATAACATGCTGAGTTACTTCATGGGTCTGGGAATGCACCCTGCATTCAGACAACTCATTCCTCATTCTCGCCCTTTATTGTCACGCTCACCTTGCACTCACAGTGATCACAATGCACTCACACTGATCACCATGCACTTGCACCATTCACCCGCTCACCTTGCACTCACAGTGATCACTCTGCACTCAAAATGCACTTGTCCTGCTCACACTATACCTCAACCTGCAGTCACACGAGTACACTACTCATCCTGCACTCATGTGACACTTCACTCACCTGTTCCCGTCACTACTCAATATGCAACTCACTCAAACAAGCCCATCAGTAATCATACATTCATTCATACCATTCTGAACTTGCATCCGCACCCAAAATGAGAGAGGACAGCAAGGGAGTGAGAGAATTTGATTGAAGAGGTCAGGGATGAGGAGAAATGTGAATTGCCGAAGAGAAGTGTGGACACGCAAGAAGTGAGTGTGATCCAAAGGTGAGTGCTTCTGTTAGAACAAAGGGGAGATGTGAAAGAGGAATGGGGGGACTGGAGAGGTGTAAGATACAAATAGACACAAATTTGAATGAAGAGACGAGGTGAATGAGAAGTGCTGAGGGGCACAGGAGGTGACAGGGCCAGAGAGGCCATGAGATAAATGTGAGAGACTGTTAGAGATGAGGGCAGTGAAAGGACAGAATGGCAAGAGGTGATTAAAGGTGAAGTGAGAGGTTGAATGGGGAGAGTTCAGAAGTTGTAAAAAGGGGTGAAAGAAAACGACCTGCAAAGTGAGAGAGGGATCCGGGGTTAGGAGAGGAGAGAGGGATGGAAGGGAGGGGGTGAGAGGAAAGCTGCATGGGTAAACGGCTTAACTCTATACAAAACTGCCAGGGTTTTAAGGGACCCCTGCTTCTTCCGGTCAGGGCCAGGTGAGCTTCTAATGTGGCAGCACGTATTGCTGCAGAGTGGAAGGCCCTTCACAAAGGTTGACTTGAAATCTTTCTGATGATAATTGCTGTATTTTGGTTATAAATGGGTACTGATTGGGTGAAATCTTTCCTCAGCGTTACTTTGTGTAACAAATATCAAAATAATGAAGCAATGCTATCCCAAAATACGCGGCATCACATAACCTCATTTACATTTTCATCCCACGCAATTTAGTCAACCGGTTTAGACATTTTTGTCAGGAGGGGGTCCTTACGCCTCAAAATGTTGACAGGGGGGTCTCGGTATCCAAAAGTTTGAAGACCTCTGCCCTAGACCAACCAGAACCGTTGACCTAACGTCTTCGGCTCGTACCCCAAAGTCTTGGCTCCGCGACCCTGCAGCTGAACCCGGATGGTGGTTCGAAAAACAAAAAGTCAAAAAGTTTCTCAGATGAGAGCTGCACTTTTGAAAATATCAAAGGAAAAAGGAATTTTTATTTGTCCATAGTTCTTGGCCTCAAATTATACCTATTTCTGCCAGACACTGTCTGGTCTTGAAACAAGAGTTCAGGCTCTGTGGTATCCAATCGAATTGATGGCGAAATAGCTTTCTGCAGAATGTCGTCACTTTCTCGCTCTGTATTTGTCCCCTTTACACGTGCATCGCTAAATGGCACAAAACGAGGCACAGTCTCAGCCTCGGAGTCAGCGATCCCCTCCTGGACCCACCGATCATACGGTAGGGGCAAAGGGATCCTTTTACAGTGTATGCCGTGTATCCAATTCTTTTTCCCTTTCACTCGAACTGCCGACCTTGTTGGTAGCAGTACTAGGTAGGGGCCGATCCAACGGGGCTCATCATTCTTTACACGTTGAAAATTTTTAACCAGGACCCACGTTCCAGGATTAATAGGGTGTCCTGGAGCTTCAGAGGCCTGGGGCAGAGTATCGTGAACCTGTTGGTGTAAGACACGCAATTTAGCCGTCAATTAATACAGGTAATCAAGCAGTACTGGATATTCAATTTCACTGAACTTTGTCGGCCTTGGCACTCCCCATACATTGGCCGGACGGCCAAACACTATCTCATAGGGACTAAGTCCCACTCGCGAATGTACAGTCATTCTTGTTGACAGGAGTGCTAAGGGCAGAGCGTCAGGCCATTTAAGGCCGGAGCTCGCCTGAATTTTGGCCAATTTAAGCTTCAAGGTGCCATTGTAGCACTCTACTAATCCAGCTGATTGGGGGTGATTTGCAGCGTGAAACTTTTGTTTAATGCCTAGTCCCTCACACACATTCTTCATCACTCGGCCTACAAATTCACTCCCGTTATCACTCCATACCATCATTGGCATTCCGAACCTAGGAAAAAATTCTTTAACTAGGGCTTTAGCTGTGGATAAGGCAGTATTGTCTTTTAGGGGATATGCTTCTATCCATTTTGAAAAGGCACAAACAACAACCAGTACATATTTCAAATTGTTGCACCTTTCCATGTGGATGAAGACTAGTTGCAGAACTTCAAAAGGATATGATGGAGGCGCAAAATGACCAGGTGGAGTTGGGGTTCCCCTACCAGGATTGTATTTCAGACATACCATGCAATTTTTGACTACATTCTCTGCACATTTAGGGATTCCAGCATTCTGCCATACTGGAGCCAACAACTTACAAATCCCTTTCACACTGATATGTGCCATTCCATGCGCCATCGTAACCACTGGAAGCACATACGCATCAGGTAACAACCAACGCCGGTGTTCTGACAAATCAATCCAACAACCGTTTTCATCTAATTTACCCTTACTCTCTTTCCACACACTTAATTCTTTTTCTGTGGCTTCAGCTTGAAGGGACTTCACACTCTCTATCGTGTCTTCACACATTCCAACATCACCAACCCATCTTGCGGGGCCTGCAACATACAGTCGGGTTGTCACATCTTTTGCTGTTTCTTTCGCGATCTCGTCAGCAAATGCATTACCACGCCCAACATCATCGGTAACCTTCTTGTGTGCGCTGCATTTCACAATCGCAACTTGTAATGGCAAGGTCAGCGACTCAAGGAGATCATTCACTAACTCACTATTCTGAATCTTAGCTCCATGCGAAGTCAGGAACCCACGTTCTTTCCACAATCGCCCAAAACTATGGGCCACACCAAACGCGTACTGACTGTCAGTATATATGTTCACTTTCATTCCTTTCGACAACACGCATGCTCTTGTGAGTGCAATTAATTCTGCTGCTTGAGCCGAATTATGTGGTATGCGTGCAGTTTCAACAATCGTGTGCAGAGTCGTGACAGCATACGCAGCAGTCGTATCACCATTCGGAAGCTTGAAGCATGAACCATCCACCCACAAGGTACCATCACATTCAACCAGGGGAGTATCTTTAAGATCCACTCTCCCTTTTGTTTCTTCTTCTGTTCTGAACAGACAATCATGCTGTTCAACCTCATCTGTGTCTGCTGAAATTAGCAGTAATGTGGCTGGATTCAACGTATTGCACCTCTTTATGTGTACATGACTCGCTAGCAGCGTCAACTCGTAACTTGACAATCGAGCATTAGTTAAATGCTGTGTCTTGGTCCTATTTAACAATGTGTCCACTACATGAGGAACCATTACAATCAATGTGTTATTCATCACTAGTCCAGCAGACTGTCGAATAGACGCAGCTGCTGCCGCTGTAGCTCTTAAACAACTTGGCAATGCCCTCGCTACAGGGTCCAAAGTCGATGAAAAATACGCGCATGGGCGCGGTCTGTCTCCAAAAGGCTGTGTCAGTACTGACAATGCACAACCGTCTCTTTCATAAACATACAGGGTAAAAGGCTTACTATAGTCGGGGGTACCCAACACAGGAGCTGAACATAATGCCTCTCGTAATTCCACAAAACATTTCTGACACTCTTCAGACCATGGGACAGGATTTGGTATATCTTTATATGTTAATGCTAGCAATGGTTTTGCCAATAAAGAAAAACTCGGGATCCAGTGCCTGCAATATGAAGTGATGCCTAGGAAAGCACGCACTTCTCTCTTTGTCTTAGGCACGCTTAATTGTGCAATGGCTTGGATTCTTTCTGGGGTCAGCTTCCTTCCCTCCTTCGAGAAGAGATGACCTAAGTAGGTCACTTCTTGTCGACAATATTGCAGCTTAGAGAGAGACACTTTGTGATGGAAGGGAGACAAATGACGCAACAATGATGATGTAGCTTGCTTACAAATCTCCTCAGTATCTGCGGCGATTAGTAAATCGTCAACATACTGGATAAGGGTAGCGCCTTTAGGTAAAACAAGGGCATCAAGCTGTGCTTTTAAAGCCTGACTGTATATTGATGGGCTTTCACAGTAGCCCTGTGGAGCACGTTTAAAACGGAAGCTTCGACCTCCTAAACAAAAGCCAAAAATATCTCTGCTCTCCTCTGCAATCGGGATACTAAAGAAAGCATTCTTCAAATCAATTACTGAGAACCAAGCAGCGGAAGCTGGGATCATAGTCAACAAGGCGGTTATATCAGGGACCACTGGAAACTGTGGCACAACAACCTTATTGACCTCTCTAAGATTGATCACAAATCTGTAAACAGGTGGCTGCGAAGGGTCAGTACGTTTCAAAACAGGCAGAACCGGACTATTGCAAACGTTGCCTCTTGTCTCTTCAATGACATCCTTCTCAATTAAATCATAGATAATTGCTAACAACGCTTTTTCACCTTCCTTAGAGATCTTGTACCGGGGAATGCGGGGCAATTTAACATTGGCTTTTAAAGTGACAACGTAAGGCGGTATTTCCAAAAGGCCCACATCGTTAGGGCCAGTGGCCCAGAGGGCATCAGGAATAGACGTCAATTCGGCTGGCAATTCATTCTTTGACAAATACATGGGAGAAATTACTTCCTTACCCAGCGTAAGTTGTACTCCTGAGGGAGAACAATATAATGTCGCATGTAATCTCTTCAACAGGTCTAATCCTAAAAAGTTTTCATTACATCCTGTCGTTAGGATGAGGGGTGCTTTCAGCTCGCAAGGTCCAACAGAAAGGGCCATAGGACTTAAGATCGGGTTCCTAACCGGGGCGCCAGAAAAACCTACGGAAACATTCATTTCGCCAGACAAAGGCGCGCCAGGGAGTTTGGAGCGCATAATTGAACTCTTTGCAGCACCAGTGTCCAGCAGAAAGGGCTCTGTTATACCTGCTGTAGTCACCTTAACATACGGTCCGCTCTGGTCCACTGGCACTGCAACAACTCCCTCTCTCTGTCTACGGCTGTCCTAGTAATCATCCCCTTCCGTATTATCATCTTCTGCATAGTAGTCATTATAGTACTGCGCTGTCTTGCCGGTCGCATTGGCTTGCTGATCAAAACTATTCATCGTATTTTGAGGCGGAAGAGGACGCGCGTTCTGGGGAACATTTCCACGCCCTCTACCTCTTGGGGCTTGCTGGCCACCTCTACCTCTTGTGCCATAAGCATTATTCGTGCGTTGTAACAATCTGAGACAATTATTTTTAAAGTGACCCTCCTCCTTGCAATACGAACATTGATTGGGACCGATAGGGACACGTGGTTGATAATACCCATACATTTGCTGATTATTCTGAAACTGTTGGGGTTGCTGATAGATACCCTGTGTTTGCCTATAATTATTCTGACCTGCACATGGCGGATAAGCCTGCTGTAAAAGAACCTTCGTTTTCAACTCTTTCGTTTTCTTATCTGTTCTATCCTTCTCATCTTTATCCCTATTTTCATAATACTGTGCAGTAGCCAGTATTTGTTCTGAAGAGGAAACTGCCCAAGAACTCTCCGAATCTTTTAATTTCTTACACAACTCTGGAAGCAAATTATGCACAAATTTATCGACAAATAACCGTTGGCCACCTTCTGTACTCATGTCCTGACCACTGTGGTCGACAAATGTTTCTTCAAACCTAGTGAAGAAATCGTACACTGTTTCATCTTTCTTCTGTTTGCACGCGGATAATTTATCCCAATTTACACGTATCGCGGGCATTAAAGTTTTCATATAATTAATTATTCTACCAGGGAGTTCTGCTTCCACAGGATCAGGCTTGGCACCACCGACCTGTCCATTGTCCACATTAATGATATTAGCCCATGTGTCACCTAATTCTGCAGCATGATCTGCATTGCGAATCAATCCCCACAAAGGCTGCGGAACAACATTTCCGAACAAAATATCTATGTCTGCCAGGTTCATGACACATGATTCTGCAGTCTGTGATAACTCCTTATAATATCCTGCAGGGTTCTTACGGGGGTCAGGCAATGTCTGTTTAAGGGCTAAAACTTCAGATCGTTTCCAGGGAACATGTACCCAAACACGCTGCAAATGTGCCAGAACAGATGGATTAGCATTCGCATCACCAGGTCTCCAAACTGGAGGAACCTCACGCATCGGATATTGTCGCGCTTTTACTTGTTTCCCTTCAGGGAATTCCTGTCCAAACAACGATTGCTGACAATCCCCATTCCTGAAAGACAGCAGTGTCGCAACTGCTTTCTCAACATCAGAACCCACAATCGTACCTTTTCCAAATTCAAATCGCACTTGACACAACTCTTGCGGACTGGAGTCTACATCATTATCTTCCAATTCCTCACATAGAATTTCACACATTTTCTCAAAAACGTACCGCTGTTGTGGCGCTTCCCACTGATGAAAAACATTAACAACAGACTCTACATCATATCTAGAAGGATAAACAATCCATCTACGTGCCATGCGGTCCAGTTCTTCTTTCTCCCTAGGACCAGGTATTTGACTACGTAACTGCTTACGCTGTGGATCATGGGTCGTAGTAGACGACCCGAAGAGGGGTGATATAAGGCTAGTGACTGCACTAGCTCTTCGCTGTCGTGCAGAAGGAGAAGTCGAGGCAAGAAAAACGGGTGCAGATACAGATACAGGGGTAGCAGTAGGTAGGGCACCAAGAGAGGCAGCTGATGTGCTCGGAAAAGTCGCAAGGGGCGCAGAAGTGGTAGGTAGCAAAATCGGCGACCCTTGGGAAGGCTGTGCTACCAGGACAGGAGCTGGCTGGGGAGGAGCTGGCGGCTGCGGGAAAGCTTGCTGCACATTAGCTGGAGGCTGCACATTGACGGGCTGTGGAGGCGCTGTAGCATTTTGCGCATAAGGGGGTGGCGAACTTAGCAAATGGGACATAAGGGACTCTTTCTCTTTCTCTTTTGACTCATCTTGTTGAAGGGGTGGCAACACTGGGTAACATTTATCAATGACTAGTTTGCGTTGCCTATGCAACTGCTCATCCATTCGGTCCTCTTCATTATCCTTAAACTGCAAAGCTGCTTGCATGATCGACATACCTCTCTCTCTTTTATGTTTCTTTGCTAATTTAATTTCTTTTTGTTTAGCTTCCTTTCGCCATAGGCGGAAGGAATCAAACATTGCCGGCCGGGCTTTCTTCTTGAACAATTTAACTTCTAAATTATCTAGAATCTCTGTGTCGAAACTACCATTTTGGGGCCATTTTAAAACACCATCCTTTCTGGTGTATCGGACCCATACTTCATTATACGTAATGGGGCCCACGCCATGTTTCACATAAAGATCATAAGTTGGAGTTCCAATTGGAGGAACCGGACACGAATCCTCCAATCGGGAGTCCCTTTTACAACCAAAACAAAACAAATTTCCAAATATACTAGAACCAGGCATCTTTGCTCACTAGTCTAGTTTCAAACTTCAAAGGATTATCGAATACGATAGTATCGTGAATACACGAGTCCTCTGGCTTTGGCACTTGCAAGACCCAAATCAAAGCGATCCCGAAGGATACCAAAATCCCGAAGGATACCAAACAAACTGGGAGACGCTCCACTTATACTTAACTGAGGTATCGATGACTTCACCAGAAGACTCTCTCAATTGTTTCGCTCTACCAAATCGTCAAGGGTCCAAAACAGGGCGATTAATCAGGGCAGCAGTCCTTAGTAGCCGTCGGGACGCGGAGAACCTCGCAGAAAAGACTTTCGGACCACGTCGACATGCAGGGGTCGATGAAGTGGCGGCCTTCCTCCAGAATTTCCACACGAAGCTCCTCACGAACCTCTGGCTTGGACCGGTACCACTGAAATCGCCCCACGTTGGGCACCAACTGAAGTGCCGGGTTTTTAGAACGCAGCGGTGCAGGGGAACACACCCTAAGACTTCGGATTCTTCCTGTTTCAGACCCACAGAAACACAGAGTCTTCTAGGTGAATTCAAAGAACGTCTTTATTGGCTGCAGACCAATCACAGATATCCGAGAAGTACAACACGATGTATGTTCTCAGGAGACTGCTCTCCTACAAAACCAGTCTTCTCCTTATATACAAAATATCATGCTTCAGGCACACATTCCTCGTTTTACGATATGGTCATTCATATGTATTCATTACAAACGAAAAGGCAGAGTCATGATGACCATCCCACATTTCAGTTCAGCCAGCCCATAATTATTTACCCAGCAAGGCTCAGATCCCTCATCAGATATCAGCAGACCCCAATAAACACGGGCACCTCCTGCTCGTAAAACAAGCCATAAAGTAGGAAACAGAGTCAGGTGTGAAAACAGCTTAGTCAGGGATCGTGTGCGAACAGGGGCTTTATGATGGGTCGAGCCCTGATGCTAATCACATTAGGCCGCGAGAAAGGAACCGGCCGGACAGGATTGACCTCGGGCAGCGGAGTCGGCTTGCACAGGTCAGAGAGAAGTCACCGAAGGTGTACGTGTCCTTTAAGCCTAGGTATGGCCTTAGTGCGCAGCCTATGTGAGGGCAACCACAAAAATGGCTACTACTGTAAAATGGAACCCATGGATAGTATCGTATACACGGTGAATGCATCAGTGGAACATGATGAAAACACTCCTACATACCGCGTTGCTCATTTGCGGTTTGCTGATACCAAACTTGGCATGGTGGGACCATGCCACCTACATGGTTCCGATTTTTACAGTACCACACCAACTGGCCCTGGCCACCATCCCACAGATCCGCAAGACCACGGCTGGAGGAAGATCCTTCTCCTATCTTGTTGCAAAGACCTGGAACTCCTTGCATCTGCACCTCAGACAATCACCATGGCTGCCACAATTCAGGAAGGACCTTTAGACCTGGCTCTTCGACTGAGCCGCAGACCCAGCCCCACTCCCCATTCAGCGCCTTGAGACCATCATGGGTGAGTAGTCGCGCTTTAGAAGATTCTGATTGATGATTAGCAACTATACTTAAAGCAATTAATTAATGAATATCTGCCTGTTCAGAACTCTGTATACATGTCTATATGTACTTCACCCACCCGTATATATATGTCCATTTGAGCCCCCTCCTCCCTTGAATGCATTGAACCCCCCACCCTCCCCAATAAAAAAAATCACGGATCTGGGCCTCGGATTCTGTGCGTTTACTGTCTGTTTCTATCAAATAAAAATTTAACTAAAAAGGGTTAAAACATTTTCTTGCCGTACATAACTTGGGGGATTAACCCGTGATTTCTAGGTAGCACCTTGTTATTTTAGGTGCATTACTCTACATCAGTGGTCTTCAAACTTCTTAGTGCTACACCCCCCCCCCCCCCCTGCAAAAAAACATCCTCGGGGCCTTCCCTCAATTTTTTCACGCTTATGCTGCTAAATTGGCAATATTTAAATATGTCTAAACATATTTAAACATTGCAGTTCAGCTCTGTTGCCCCTTTTTAGGTCTCTCCTAGGCAGCACTTGCGCTGTCTCTTCGAGACATGCTGTATTCAGGATATGTGTATGAAGCTCTGGCCACTTTCCGCCCATCTTTTTAATTGGCTCCTGTCCCTGTCCTTTGTAAATGGTGATTCTTCATTGGTCAATAGGCTTAGTAGTCCCTCCTTAGTACCGCCTTGTCTCTTCTTGTAACCTCCCATGGGGACTTCCCCTGTTACTTGTGTTGTTCCGTGCTAGTTTTACAGGCTGTCTCCTGCCTGCTGTTGAATACACTTTCCCACAATGCACGCCAAGCTTGATATTCATTGCAGCACCCCTTTCCCCTGATGCCTTGAACTTTAATAATGGCAGCTGCGCTATTTATATAGCGCGGCTAAACAAAATCGTTTCTTTTAAAAAATACATCTTTTTATTCAAACATTTTTGGCATAATTAGGTTGTTCAATTAGAGATTACACACTGTACATATACAGTCTTATCATATTCATCAGTCGTGTTTGTTGTTATGACATTGCTGGTATCTTGCTGCGCATACATACTTTCGCACAGGTATTGGGTTCTATTACCTTAATGCAGTTCTAGGTCAGTAGTCACCGTTGGTAATGCGCACATTCCTCCCCTATAGGTGTTCCAGCTTCCCCACAGTCTTATCCACTTTTTGGGGCATCCCCTTGGTACATACACTGTTTTTTCCGCCACCATGGCCATGTTCATATCTTTGCACAATTCTGTGTGTAAACCAAATCGTTTTTGAATTTTGTTTTATTAGATTTTTTTAATAAAGCGCATATGGCAGCCACACAACTTTATAATCGCGCGCACCGCCAAAATCCTTTTCTTTTAAAATGTATCTGTTTTTATAAAGTGCGGCATGCTAAGCTTCAATTGAAGCCACATTAAGCCAAGAATGTATACCATAATTCAGATCAGCCTACACTCACATACTCTTTCACACAAAGAAATACTGCCAGGGTTCAATTTTTAAAAATGTAAATAGCAGTTGTTGATAGAAAGCTTTATCCGATAGCTACTTGTGACACATTTCACATTCTCCCATTACCCAGTTGTGATCACCTGATTTTATTTTTGTTAAGTAATGGGAAGAGAGTTGTTTAAACAGCAACAATTGTGTATTCTGATTAAATTGTGGTGTTCTGCCAGTAGGATACTGTCTACTTTCACTTTTGTTGTTATACAGTATGTCTTATTTAGTCTGAGAGCACTATTTTCTTTAATGAGTTTCTCCTACTGCAGGCACGACATGCTTTTCATGCAACATTTAGCGCACCATGTGCGCTTTCACTTTCCAAGCAGTCCGGGACAATGGTGGCTGCTTCTTTGAATAGGTCTCGCATTTATAAGAGTTTAAGCTATTGGCATTGTAAATGACAATGCCTTTAATTTATGTGTTAATTATCAAAACAGATAAAAGGCATTGCTATTTACAATGCCAATACCTTAAACTTTTGCAAATGCAAGCTCTATTGCATTGCAAACGCTTGTTTTTATCTTCTGGAGGATAACGTACCTGAAACTACAGCTGTCCCACTTTGGATAATGTTGTATTCTTGACTGCATGTCTATACGTCCACCCGTTGCCTCTCCATTCATCACAGTTCTTGCTGCCCTTCCCGAGCCGAAGCATATATTTACGTCACAACCTGTGGCAACTGCCTGTCTGTGACATCCTTCCATTGTAGTTCATCAGTGAGACAGCTGCCCCCCACCTCATGCAGCCCTCACCCCGCCTAGGAAGACCTACCCCTCTCTGGTCACAATCGCCCTGGACTAGTCCTATTCAGCCTCCCAGGAGCACCACAGACCGATTGCCTCTAACCCAGTGCATGCAGGATACTGCTACTGGGGTGAGGCATGTATGTCTGCGTACATACTCACGTGGGTGTGTGTTTGGGGCCCTGGTACCCATACCAGCTGCCCATGGTCTGGGCGAGAGGACTGGCACAGTCAGACAGTGCCTTAGGCCTTCTCTTCAACAATCTGCCTGCGGCCTATGGCTCGAGTCCTCCCAAAGTTAATCAAGCAATCTATCGGGTGGTTTGTAAAGCATGACTACTCACACACAAGGGTCTCAAGGTACTGAGGGGGGCAGCTGCTGGTTCATCGCAGGCGCTTTGGTTCAGTCGAAGAGTCAGGTCTTGAGGTCCTACCTAAATTGAGGCTGTGACAGTGATTGCCTGAGGTGGACAGGCAGGGTGTTCCAGGTATTTCCTGTGAGGTAGGAGAACGTTCTTCCTCCAGCCGTGGTCTGGTGGATACGTGGGACAGTAGCCAGGGACAGCTGGGTGGAGCGGAGGTCTCTGGTGGGTGCGTGGAATGTGAGGCGGTGGTTGAGGTATGCAGGTCCTGCGTCATTTAGGGCTTTGTAGGCGTGTGTGAGGAGCTTGAAGGTGATTCTTTTATTGACTGGGAGCCAGTGGGGGTCTCCGGTTGGGGGTTGCTGCGGCGGGGGATGTTGAGGGTGAGTCTGGCAGAGGCGTTCTTAATGTTCCGCAGTTTCTTAATGACTTTCTGGGTGACGCCGGCGTAGAGTCAGTTGTCATTGATTCTGCTACTGATGCCTGCGTGGGTGACCGTCTTTTTGTACTCAGTGGGGATCTATTTGATGCTGAGGTTTGGTGCGTGATCTGTGGGTGTGAGGGGAGTTCCAAGTGCTGCGGGCCACCAGGAGTCATCTAGGTGAAGGGGGTGGAGCCCATGATGAGGACATCAGTCTTGTCTGAATTGAGCTTGAGGCAGCCGTTCTTCACCCAGGTGGCAACAGCCTTTATCAAAGTTGTTTTTGCCGACTGTGGGTTTGTTGGTGATGAGAGAATTAGCAGGGTGTCGTTGGCGTAGGAGATGATGTTGAGTCCATGGTTGCTGACGACGGCTACAAGCGGGGCCATGTAGATGTTAAACAGAGTGGGGCTCAGGTAGGAACTCTGAGGCACTCTGCAGCTGATCTCTGTGGGTTCCAAGAGGAACGGAGGAAGTCTGACTGTCTGTGTTTGGCTGGTGAGGAAGGAGCGGATCCATTTTAGTGCTTTGTCATGGATGCCAACATCATGGAGTCTTGTGCATATGGTGTGGTGAGAGACAGTATCAAAGGCGGCTGAGAGGTCCAGGAGGATGAGGGCTGCCATTTCGCCTCAGTCGGAGAGGGCGCAGACGTCGTCTGTGGCAGCGAGGAGGGCTGTCTCGGTGCTGTGGTCGCTTTGGAAGCCAGATTGGGAGACATCCAGGATGTGGTTTGCTTGGATGAACTCAGAAAGTTGGGCATTGATGGCCTTTTCGATTACCTTGGCTGGGAAAGGGAGAAGAGAGATGGGTCTGAAGTTCTTGAGTTCCGTTGGGTCGGCAGAGGGTTTCTTCAGCATGGGTTTGATCTCTGTGCATTTCCAGTATTCCGGGTAGGTGGTGGGGTTGATGGTGCAGCAGAGTTCGGGGGCGATGGTGTTGCCTGCTCTATCGAAGAGGTGATGTGGGCAGGGGTCCAAGGGTGCTCTGGAGTGGATGCTCTTCATGATCTTGGGGGTGTCATCGCAGTGAGGGGAATCCAGCTGAGTAGGGTCTGTTGGGGTCCGGTGTCGTAGGGTGTGGTAGTTGCAGGTGGGGTGGGAGGGTCTTGGGAATCGAGGCTGTCAAAACTGTCATATATCTCCTTGATTTTGCGGTGGAAATAGGTGCAGAGGTTGTTGCAGAGGTCTTCTGAGAGGGGGATGTCAGCAGTCTCTGTGCTGGATCTGGTGAATTCTTTGACCGAGGTGAAGAGTTCTTTACTGTTGAGTGTGTTGGCATTGATCCTTTCTTGTAGGGCCCCTTTCTTCGTTGTTCTGATGAGGTGGTGGTGTGTGGTGACAGCACTCTTGAAAGCTAAGTGGTCTTCCGGGGTCTTGCTGCTCCTCCATCTCTTCTCGAGCTGTCCACAGGTGCGTCTGGACTCATGAAGGGTGGGAGAGAACCAGTTGGCTTTCTTGAAGTGTTGCTTGCTTGGGGATTTCTTCAGGGGAGCCAGAGTCAGCACAGTCGGAGATCCATTGGTGGAGGTTGCATGCTGAGGTGTTGGTGTCTGCAGATGTCAGTGGAGGGATTTTTCTGAGGGAGGTGGTGAGCTGTTTTTCAGTGACCTTGTTCCAGTATTTGCGAGGGTAGCGGTGGGCGTGGTGGTGTGTGGTGAGTGTGGTGAAGGAGAAGTGGATGCAGTGGTGGTAAATCCAACAGTGGCGAGGTACTCCAGCAGGGAAGAGGTGTTTTTGTCATTGGAGTAGTCAATGTGAAAGTTGAGGTTGCCAAGTAGGATGTAGTCTGTGGAGGCGAGAGCGTGGGGTGTGATGGAATTGCTTAAGGGTGGGCAGGGTCTGGGGGATCTGTAATGAGGGTACCGCGAGAGTCGAGTTCCGATTGGTCTGGACCTTGAAGTGGAGGTACTCCATGTTGGTCAAGAGGTCGTCCGTGTGGGCGGCGAAGCGGAGGGTGCTTTTGTGTATGATGGCAATGCCTCCCCTCGGCTTGTTGATGCGGTCCTTGTGGTTGAGCTAGTAGCCAACCGGGATGGCGTTGGCGATGTCCGGGAAGGAGGTGGAGTTCATCCAGGTTTCCATGAGGAAGGCGATGTCGGGGTCGACGGAGTCGAGCAGGTCCCAGACCTCTACGGCTTGTTTGTGGAGGGAGCGTGTGTTGAGCAGGATGCAGTTGAGGTAGCCGAGTCCAGTGTTTATCGATCGTGCAGTGGGTTGTCTGTTGTGCGGTGGTAGGCGATGGTGAAGTTGCAGTTCCTGCAGGAAAAAGCACCTTGAGTGTCCATCGGTGATGTCCAGCGACAGGCGGTGTGGCATCCGGTGTTGAGGGCATGGAGGGTGCTGGCATAGTAGCGGTGGATGGTCCAAGAACCAGGGTCCATGGCACTGGATGCGGTCCAAGCGCGGACTGGTGTAGACAGGCTTGCCTTTGATGTGCTAGCAGCGTGGCTGCACAGGGGCAGCCATAAGTAGTGTGAAGGGGAGGGCTGGACAGCTGGAAGGCGGTGAAGCGGGAATATGCACTGGACGGTGGCATGACTGCTGGGGGCGAGCAGCGGCAGAAACATGGAGGGAAAAGGCGCAAAAAGAGGCAGGAGAGGAAAAAAAGTAAAAGAAAGCAAAGAAAAATTAAACGGAGGGGAAAAGAGATCAGAAGGCAGAGAGACAGAGGGCAGAGCAGAGACACTCTACCACCGGACCGCGAGGGATGAGGCGCAGGCAGGAGCCTGAGGGTGGAGGATGGCCTCGAACCACTGACCAGAAGGTCAGCAGCAGCTACGGGGGCAGCAGCTGCTACCAAGCAGAGCTGTGAAGAGAAGGGAGCAATCCACTGACAAGATCAGTCCATAAGCTTTGTGAAAAAGCCTTGCTCTTCTCTCCCGTGTCCTACCTCTCCGGCCCCTGCAGTTGAATGTATTAATTAGTAAACGGAGCAGGGAGGTCCGGCAGTCCCTGTGGGTGAGGTTCTGAGAACACACTGGCCCAGGACAGGAAAAAGTGGCCAACTGATCTCTTGCCATTGACATCAGTGTCCTCATTTGGTAAGTGCCACTATCCAGTCAGACAGCAGCGGTATCGCTCACTGTCATAGACAGCAGAGTGACCTCTCGTCGCTGGCAGAGCTGTCCCTTGCTGTCACAAGCAGCAGACCGACCCCTCCTCTGACAGAGACAGCAGACAGGTGTGTATCTACGTGCCTTATCATCCAGCTGTTGGTCTACCTCTCTGTTCTGTCTGTCTACTTCTGTCCATCGAAGGGTCACGAGTTCTCTCCAGGCGCTACAGATCACCATTGTAGGGAAACTCTCACCTTACAACCACACATCGCACATCTCTGCGGGCCAAGACAAGGTGTCCACACCGCCACCCCACAGGGAGAAGAACCCCCATCAGGTACACCTGCAAATGGGCACACAGATCTGCCCAGGAGCTTATTTTTAAAAACATAAGTGCCAGGGCTTCATGGGAGGCCAATGCAGCTTGCATACCCTGCCAGTGCTGGTAAATGTCTGTGCCATTGTCTCCTGCTGCTAATGTGACAATTTGGATTATTCCATCTCACCAAAGTTGTAAGAATTGCCTGCACCAGGTATTGCTATATTAATTATGGGCTCTGATCAAAATTGCCAGGCAGTGCCACCATGTGGTGGACTGTCAGAAATATAACTGCTGGTGTTCAGAACTAAGTGCAGGTGCCCAGCACTGGCAAACACCTGCGCAAATTAGGCACTTAATTCTGCACACAAGAATGTAATTAGTCAAGAGGCTAACTAAAATGACGGCTGTGCTATAAAAATCCACTGATCATATCCAGAAATACAAATGCTTTGGGAAATGAAGACTCTGATAATATGACACAGGAACAGAGAGAAGAGACTGGGATACAGATATATGAGAGAAGAGACCAGGGTATATAGATATAAAAGAAGACACAAGGATATTGAGGGATAAGAGAAGAGATAAGCGTACAGAGGGATCAGAGAAGAGACAGGTACAGATATATAGGACAAGAGGCAAAGGTATGCAAAGATAAGAGGAGAGACAAGGACAAAAAAAATAAGAGAGGAGACAAAGGTACAGGATGATAAGAGAAGAGACACAAGTACAGAGAGATAAGAGAAGAGCCAACGATATAAAGAGATAAGAGAAGAGACAAGGGTACAGAGAGATAAGAGAGGAGACACATGTACAGGGTGATAATAGAAGTGACAGGGATATACCGAGATAAGAGAAGAGACGTGGATACAGAAAGATAATAGAAGAAAGACTGGTACAGAGTGATCATAGAAGAGATGCAGAGAAATACGAGAAGAGCCACAGTTACAGGGAGATAAGAGAGGAGACACAAGTACAGGGAGATAAGAGAAGAGACACAGGTACATAAAGGTAAGAGACGAGAGACGGGTACAGAGGGATCAGAGAAGAGACACAGGTACAGGGAGATAAGAGAAGAGACACGGGTACATGGAGATAAAAGAAGAGACACTGGTACAGTGAGATTAGAGAAGAGACACAGGTATAGGGAGATAAGAGAAGAGACACTGGTACAGGAAGATAAGAGAATAGACATGGTATAGAACAGAGACACAGGTATAGAGATAAGAGAAGGGACATGGGTATAGGGAGATAACAGAAGAGAGACAGGTACAGAGAGATAATAGAAGAGACACAGATACAGGGAGGTAAGAGAAGAGACACAGATACAGGGAGGTAAGAGAAGAGATACAGGTACACAGAGGTAGGAGAAGATACATGAATACCAAGAGGTAAGAGAAGAGAGATGGGTACAGAGGAATCATAAAAGAGACATAAATGCAGAGGGATAAGAGAAGAGACACTGGTACAGGGAGATAAGAGAAGAGATGGGTACAGGGAGATAAGAGAAGACACACTGGTACAGGGAGATTGGAGAAGAGACATGGTGCAGAGAAGAGACACAGGTACAGAGAGATAAAAGAACAAACAAACGTACAGGGAGATAACAGAAGAGACACCGGTAATAAAAGAGAAGAGTGTAGGTAAGTGCCCTTTTTGTATAGTCACCCCACTCTTTTTTCCTCAAATGCTGATGGTTTTGACTCTGAAAGTGCACTGGATCCTACTAACCAGGCCCCAGGATATCTCCCTAAAATATGATGCATGTGAATTGGTACCCCCAAATGGCAGGGACTTTAATACACTTATGAGCCCCTGGTAAGTGGTACCAGTAGTACCCAGGGCATGGGAGTTAAAGGGCTCACCAGGGCCTGAAGCACTGATAGTGTCACCCTGAGTGACCCATGTAAAAAGATGACAGCAGTCATGCCATTGCAGACTGCATGAGCAGTGCCAACTGCTCAAACTCAACTTTGCCCTCACCATGAGTGGCAAGGGCACAGCACTATTTTTAATAAATGCCTGTGATCCTTAAGATAGGCCGATAGCGGGAGGCAGGGTGCATTATATTAATGCTGTGAGCATGTAAGTATAAACTTATATGTCCCTATAGTAGGCTCCTTCCATTAGGGGCTACCATAAGTGTTCAGGGGGGCCTTAGGATAACATGGGCTAGCACCTGGTCAGTCCCAGTCTCCATTATGGCCCCACCGAAAAGTGTCATGTTTGGTATCAAAAAACTTTTCTCACCGAAACAGACCCATTTTCCCAAAGTCGGATTTAATGTGACATGCACCTAGGTAGCTACCTTAGAGGTTGTCCATCTGGTTGCTCAAGCCTTTCCTCTGCTCGCCAAGGACAGGAATATAACCCCTGGCAGAATGTGTGAACACTCCCAAGAATCAGAAACAAAGGCCTGCCTGGGCGGGAGTTGTCACCTCCCCCTGACAGGATGGCTAGTAAAGTGGCATGTTAACGCTGTGAGATTCAAACCTCTCACCTGTCTGATAAGCAAGTAGGCTTCTTCCCTGAGGAGGAAAAGCCCATTCCCTGCCCCAGCATATTTACAACCCAGGCAGGAGAGAAAATTAGATAGTCAGGAGGTGTACACCCCCAGAAGGCTAGACACAAGCCCAGTGTGGGCTACCTGGACTATTACAGTCAAAGAAGGTGTCTGCCATTTTTAGCAGTGGCAGAGTAGACGCGTCAGAGTAGAGAAGGTGACACACTCCCCCAGACGTGGTCACCTCAGGGGCAGATTATCCGCCGTGACTAGTAGCCCATTGGCTACTAGCTGCCACACCCCTAACACTCATAAACCCAAGATTTAAGGGGCTGCACTGGCACCAGAACCTCAGATCTGCTCAACTTGCAACCAAAGACAAAGAAGAGACCCAAGTCTGCGACTTTAGGACCTGCACAAAGAAAAGGCGCTAAAGACTGCACCTGTGGTTCAACTGACTATCCAGGATTGGTCACAGGACCCGTCTCACCCGGTGGTTTCCACAGAACCTGCGAGTGACCATTTGTCACTAGTTTATTTGCCCATGAGCACAATGTTAATGTTTTGTAGGAGTGAAAAGCACTGATTTATTTTCCCTTTAAAAATGTGCAACTCTGGTTGTACTCATCCAATTGTCTTTGTTTTGGTGTCTACATTTATAAAAAATCAGTTTTATTTTCACAAATAGATGTTGGATTTCCTTTGAGTCATGTCATCTGGGTTGGTGCTCTGAAATCTTAACACGTGTTTCTCTAGTGAAGCCTGACTATTCTGTGTCACACTACCAGGACTGAGCTAGGGATTTATTTGTGTGCATCCAATGACCTATTTGGCTAACATGAGATTATTGCATAGTGCAGCCTAACCAGCCTCATTGCATAATAACCCACGTTTCTACAAAGAGAGAAAAGAGAAGAGACACAGGTACATAGAGATGAGAGAAGAGACACAGGTACAATGAGATAATGGAAGGGACACATGTACAGATGGATAAGGGAAGAGACAGTACAGAGAGAGAAGAGAAGAGACTGTACAGAGAGATGAGAGAAATGGGTACGGAAAGATAAAAATAGAGACACTGGTACCGGGAGATTTAAAAAAAAGAGAAGCGGTACAGATAAATAAGGGAAGAGACACGGGTACAGAGAGATAAAAAAAGAGACATGGTACAGAGAAATAAGGGAGGAGACACAGGTACAAAGAGATAAGAGAGACAAGAGACACAGTAAAGAAAGTTAAGAGACACAGGTACAGAGAGATAAGAGACACGGGTACAGAGAGATAAGAGAAGAGTCACAGGTGGAGAGTAGAGACATAGGTACAGAGAGATAATAGAAGAGACACTGGTACGGGGAGATACAAAAGAGAAGTGGTACAGACAGATAAGGGAAGAGACGTGTACAAAGAGATAAGAGAAGGAAGACCAATACCGAGAGACAAGAGGCACAGGTACAGCGAGATAAGAGAACAGTTGTGGGTACAAGGAGATAAGAAAAGGAACATGGGTACAGAGAAGAGACCAGGTACAGAGAGATAAGAGAAAGGACACGGATTCAGGGAGATAACAGAAGAAAGACAGATTCTGAGACATAAGAGAAGAGATGCGGGTACTGGGAGATAAGATAATGGATGCAGGTACGGAGGGATAACAGAAGAGAGATAGGAGAAGAAACAGTATAGAAAGATAAGATAAGAGAAGAGACATAGGTACAGGGAGATAAAAAAAGAGATGCGGTACAGAGAATAAGGGAAGCAACATGGGTACAGGTGGGTATTAGAAGGGAAATGGGTACAGGGAAGAGACCCAGGAGCATAGAGATAAGAGAAGAGACGCAGGTACTGGGAGACAATAGAATAGACATGTGTATAGAGAGATAAGAGAAGAGACACAGGTACAGAGGGATAAAAGAAGATACAGGTACAGAGGGATAAGACATTCCATGTAAGCAAATTTATACGTAAGGGGTCAGCGTTCGCTGCCATAACAATGCCTTAGATAAGTATCAAGTGACATCACATAACTAAATGCATATGTACATGGTACCATATGTGGCAGTGCAAACGACTGGCTATGCTTCATGCTGGAACCGCTATAATGCAATAAGAAACCCCCACCCACCCCCACCTACAACAGTACCCCAATTGTGCCGGTATCGTCCCACCCATTCAAGTCCCAATGAAACCATAACATTGCGCACCACAATGAAACTAAGCGTATTGACAACAGAAAAAAAATCAACAAATTTATAAAGGGATTGCCCATGGGGGGGGGTCGCCAGGGCACCTCGGGAAGCTCTCCTCCCACAACCCTGTTCAGTGGTGATCGCCATGGTCCAGTAAGGAGAGAACCGTCCGGGGGGGTGGAGAGCGTGCTTGGCACTGCATAAAAGTATACCTTCTACTATTATGGAACATAGTTACAAGCAAAATCAATAAAGAGAGTGTAAACCATGTCCGCATCATAAACGGTCACTTATCTGAGTTCAGCCGGTATGCTCAGGTACTGTGACTCCGGGTCAACACATCTTCATCGACTATTCTGAGCAAAACTGACCGTAGATATGCGAAGTGAAGCAAAGTAACGCCTTCACTCCCATGAGGGCGACATAGGTCGCAACGCAGACTGTGCAGCTGGAAGGGGTCATCAAGCCATTGGAGGTCAATCCCGTAGGGCGCCACACAGCTCCCAACATCAACCGTGTATCTGGAAGAAATCGTCACTCCGCAGGAGGAGAAGGCGATCTAGAAGCATGGTCATTGGATGCACCTTCAGCAGAGCGTCGGTGAAGCGTTTTTAGGAATTCTTCCACCTGGTGTGGATTCGTGAAGATGGTGCTCTTCCCTCTATGGGACACCCGCAGGCGAGCCGGATAAAGAAGGGCATACTCAACTTGGGCTTTACAAAGCTTTTGTTTGACTCCAATGAATTTCCGGCACGCCTCCTGCACCGCAACCGTAAAGTCGAGAAAGATGGTGAATTCGACCCCCTCGTATCGCAAAGTATTATTTTCCCTCGCCAGCTTTAGGGCCGCATCCTGATCCCGATAATTGAGGAGACGAGCCACAATCGGTCTGGGGGTTCTCCCGGGAGGGGGGCGAGGCCCCAAGGAGCGATATGGGCGCTCCACAATGAATTGGGCAGAAAATGGATCCTCCTCGCTGGCTCCACGTAGAAGCCGCTCAACATACTCCTTCATGTGCCCCGTGTTGGTGCTTTCCAGTATGCCCACGATCCTGATGTTATTCCGGTGGCTGCGGGCCTCAAGGTCTTCATTTTTTGGCGGCGATCACCTTGAGTAACTTGTCCATGTGCGATACCTGCTTCTGCAGTTGTGAGGTGGTATCTTCATTATCTAATATACGGAGCTCAGCCTCCTTTAACTGCCCATCGTGCTTGTCCACTTTCTGGACAATAAAGTCCAAGCGAGTGTTCATAGTGTCCATTTTCCCTGACAAATCCAACAGGCTATGTTACAGGGCCAGAAGTAGCGTCTTGACTTCATCTTCCTGCGCAGGAGGCGGTGTGCGCGACATCTCACCAGACGTCAAGCCGGAGTCCCCCGAGTTCGAGCGCGTGGTCACCCGCTTTGCCTTGAACACCAATTTAGGCTGTTGACCATCCTGCTTTCCCATGACAGCAGCAAAGAGCTGTAGCACCGGCTACGCTACCCTCCCCGGATGTGAGCGAGAACAGCAGCACCCAGGAACTTGGTAATCCAGGAGTGGGGGTCCAAGGATCACGAAGGCACTCGGCCATGTTGTGTTGTGTCCCCAAACTCCACAGTCTCCCGATGATGCTCCCGCCAAACCAAGCCACCTGGTCAGTGAGAGCAAGAGGAGGGCGGCTCACCAGCAAGGAGCGTACCGTCAGGACTTGCGCGGTGTATGTGCAGGAATACCTTTGAAAAATCGATGTGCAAGCCACATGCGGGTCCACCACACAGCCCTGGAGGAGGAGAAACGCAGGCAGTCAGCAGGTCCGATGGAACGTACACCACACTCCAAAAAACAACCAGGGTACTTCCGCCCAGGGGGTGGACAGGCAGCGGTCAAGCAGAGGGTGTCAGCGCTGCATTCAAGTACTGCCCAAAACACAAAGTTTAAAAGCACCTCTTTTTTGTTGCTGCTTTTATCTGTTTGTTTAGTTTTTTTTGCTTTTAATTGGTAGCGTGAAAGAAAGGCTGGAGTAAAGGTGGCAGAGCCCCTCTCCTCGACATAGGCTGCAGTGGGAGTCCCACGATACCTCACGAGGCCCACGGCCTGGATAGCTCTGGCAGGGGCTAAATGTCAGGGCAGCTGTACGGATCCCACCTGAGAACGAGAGCCGCGGCTGGAAGGTAAAGCTTGAGCTCCCCGCACTCACTGCCTCTCCGCCATCACAATGCCTCGGAATGCCAGCGATGTTGGGCGCACGGTCCGTCAAGATCACGTCTTCCCTTCGCACACGTCTGTCCGAGTGAGGCCCACCAACAACGTGGGCGCCACGGCACTCGGGTGACAGGCGTAGCTGGGCAGACCCCCAGGCAGATCGTCAGCACCTCTCCTCCTCACTCTTCAAACGGCTCCGACAGCCCCGCAATACGCCGCTGGCAGCTGAAATCAACACCGGAGGCAGCCTGCGTGTTGGGCTATTTAATCCCGATGCATTCTTGCGAAAGATGTAGCAGTGGTGAAGGATAAGTGGAAGGCTCAAAGGTCAAGCAACCAGAGCCTCACAGGCGTGCGGCCATCTTGGTCGTGCGCCAGCTAGCGCCCCCCAAGGCGACGGAGTACTCTGTCTGCCAAACTCTAGATTCACCCATCTGATTTGAGTCGAGCAGACCTCGAATTTTAATCGGATGGAATAAAATTGAATCTATCAGTGTAAAATTCCTCTGATGCCCAACAGTGTATGTGGCATCAGAAGTAAGCTATTTAACCATCCACCCTATTTAGAGTGGATGTTTGGGTCCCTTTTTTTTTTTTTACTGTCCAGGTATATCCTGGCCGCGAGAGACAGTAAAAAAGAACAAGCATTTGCAATACAATATGTATCGCATTTGCAAGAGTTTAAGGCATTGGCATTGTAAATGACAATGCATTTTATTTATGTATTTGTTTTTAAAACAGATAAATAAAAAGCATTGTCATTTACAATACTAATAGGTTCAACTCTCATAAATGCGAGACCTATTGCATTGCTTACTGTTGCAGCAGAAGAGAGGGAGCGAACGAAGAGGAGGAGAAGTCAGCTGCTGTGAGCCGCACCAATTAAAAGAAAGGCACGGCTCGCCGAATTTAATTTTTTAGTATTGAAAGATTCTGGTAAGCAGCGCAGCACGCCACCTGTGTTGCGCTGTATAGAAGAAAATCATTGAAGGAAATAGTGCTGACTGACTGTAAAGAAAACATATGTGTAACTACACAAGTAAAAGGGCCAGTCTTCATGGGAGGTTACAAATGTAGACATGGCGGTACTAAGGAGGGACTAGCAAGCCTATTAACTAATCAGAAGACAACATTTACAAAGGACAATGACGCAAGCCAATGAGAAACATGGAGGGAGAGTGGACGGAGCGGAGCTGAATACAGCATGCCTCGCAGAGCAGCGTAGGCTCTGCCCAGGCTCGACCTAAAAATTGCCACTCCGCTATGGGGGAAGCTTCTCATGGTGTGAACATCATTAGTTTTTTATTTTTCAAAATCAAGCTTCCAGTTTGGGAGTTTGTTTTTGAAAAATAAAAATCTTTGCAAAAGTTTGATGGAGATATCAGCCAAACATTTCCTACATTGACAGTATTGGCGGACGGTCATACCAGCAAGGGGGAGGGGGGGGGGCGGGCCATATACGCACACACATACACTCATTATTCTACATGCACTCATTCACACTCCCATGCATTCACAAGTGTGTACACATACACACACCATTCACAGCACATATGCACAAATACACGCACATTTATCAATACACACACGTACTCACACACCAAACATTACAAAACGCTTACCTTCTGTGGTATCTCGGGGAGGGAAGCCTCAGAGGTTCCATGAGGATTGGGACTGTGCCTCCGTCTCTGTCGCTGCCCTTAGGTCAGCCAGCGAGAGGAGGCAGCAGTCCCTTCTTTATCTCAGAGTGAGATGGGCTCAGTTTTTTGGGGTTTTTTTGCATCTTTTATATAGCGCGAACTCGACCCGAAGGTATTGGAGCGCTGTATTTACATTACACATTCAGACACGGAGAGATTAAGTGATTTGCCCAGAATCACAGGATGTGGACGCGACCCCGAGGCTCGAACCCTGGTTTCCAGCATCAAAGTCGGCAGTCTAGCCCACGGACCACATCCTCTCCCAGTAAGAGTTGCTGACCCCAACCCACTCTGTGGCGAAGTGTCAGTGACAGACACTTGGCCCTGGGGACTTAGAGCATCAAGCCCTCATTCTATCAATGACGCCCCCCCATGTCATTTAGGGAGGGCCTCGAGGCACTTTTGCCAGGATGGAGAGGTCACGCCCACAAGGGGTGAGACGTCTTCAGCCCGGAAAAGTTCCCTTCAGGCAGCCAGGCGCCTGCACATTTAGCACATGCCTAGCTCCTGGCTGCCTGACATGAAAATAAACAGACCCTCTGCCCAGCCTGACAGACCCTCTTTATGTGGCCAAAAGGTGGGCGGTGTGGCCCCTCCACCCTTGGGGACGGGCTGCTCCTGATTGACAGGACCGTCATTACAGCGGTTCCTGCCGATGTATAGAAGGGTCCTTGCGGCCAGCGAAGGTCTCTAAATTTGGCAGGCAGATTAAAAGCAGGGTGGCAGACGTAAAGTCCCTTACCACCCTGTCTGCCAAACCCTAAATGGGGCTCTCTGTCCGGAGTGGCACAGTGGGCGACAAAAGCTGGTGTACAATGTTAACTGAACGACTGCTGTGGAAGGACACACTGCTTCCTCCCATCACCTCTGGGTGTTTGATTGCCAGGAGTGTGACTGGACACCTGAGACTGGCACAGCTGTCCATGCCCACTACTGCCAATGTACAAACGTAGCAGATGCGCATCGATCCTGTGGGGGCAGGTTTACTCTTTTTTGGGTAAACTGATCACCATATAAATTCCAAACCTGATCCCAAAAATACACAAGATAAAACCTTTTAGTGAAATCTGGACGATGAGAACAAGTGACACAAACCTAGAAAGCCCGACTCAGGCCCCCCGACCCAACTACCAACCCAACAATAGATGTATTTGTGGGGTGCCACACCCCAAGCAACCCCCCTCCCCGAAGCTACGCCCCAGCCCCCACCAGGGAGCAGCACTTGTGCCCCCACCAGCGAGTGGCACTTGTGCCCCCACCGGCAAGCGGCACTTGTGCCCCCACCAGGGAGCAGCGCTTGTGCCCCCACCAGGGAACAGCACTTGTGCCCCCACCGGCGAGCGGCACTTGTGCCCCCACCATGGAGCGGCACTTGTGCCCCCACCAGGGAGCGGCACTTGTGCCCCCACCAGGGAGCGGCACTTGTGCCCCCACCAGGGAGCAGCACTTGTGCCCCCACCGGCGAGCGGCACTTGTGCCCCCACCAGGGAACAGCACTTGTGCCCCCACCGGCGAGCCGCACTTGTGCCCCCACCATGGAGCGGCACTTGTGCCCCCACCAGGGAGCGGCACTTGTGCCCCCACCAGGGAGCGGCACTTGTGCCCCCACCAGGGAGCGGCACTTGTGCCCCCACCAGGGAGCAGCACTTGTGCCCCCACCGGCGAGCGGCACTTGTGCCCCCACCAGGGAACAGCACTTGTGCCCCCACCGGCGAGCGGCACTTGTGCCCCCACCAGGGAGCAGCACTTGTGCCCCCACCGGCAAGCGGCACTTGTGCCCCCACCAGGGAGCAGCGCTTGTGCCCCCACCAGGGAACAGCACTTGTGCCCCCACCGGCGAGCGGCACTTGTGCCCCCACCATGGAGCGGCACTTGTGCCCCCACCAGGGAGTGGCACTTGTGCCCCCACCAGGGAGCGGCACTTGTGCCCCCACCAGGGAGCAGCACTTGTGCCCCCACCGGCGAGCGGCACTTGTGCCCCCACCAGGGAACAGCACTTGTGCCCCCACCGGCGAGCGGCACTTGTGCCCCCACCATGGAGCGGCACTTGTGCCCCCACCAGGGAGCGGCACTTGTGCCCCCACCAGGGAGCGGCACTTGTGCCCCCACCAGCGAGCGGCACTTGTGCCCCCACCAGGGAACAGCACTTGTGCCCCCACCGGCGAGCGGCACTTGTGCCCCCACCATGGAGCGGCACTTGTGCCCCCACCAGGGAGCGGCACTTGTGCCCCCACCAGGGAGCGGCACTTGTGCCCCCACCAGCGAGCGGCACTTGTGCCCCCACCAGCGAGCGGCACTTGTACCCCCACCGGCGAGCGGCACTTGTGCCCCCACCATGGAGCGGCACTTGTGCCCCCACCAGGGAGCGGCACTTGTGCCCCCACCAGGGAGCGGCACTTGTGCCCCCACCAGGGAGCGGCACTTGTGCCCCCACCAGCGAGCGGCACTTGTGCCCCCACCAGGGAACAGCACTTGTGCCCCCACCGGCGAGCGGCACTTGTGCCCCCACCATGGAGCGGCACTTGTGCCCCCACCAGGGAGCGGCACTTGTGCCCCCACCAGGGAGCGGCACTTGTGCCCCCACCAGCGAGCGGCACTTGTGCCCCCACCAGCGAGCGGCACTTGTACCCCCACCGGCGAGCGGCACTTGTGCCCCCACCAGGGAGCAGCACTTGTACCCCCACCGGCGAGCGGCACTTGTGCCCCCACCGGCGAGCGGCACTTGTGCCCCCACCAGGTAGCAGCACTTGTGCCCCCACCAGGGAGCGGCACTTGTGCCCCCACCAGGGAGCAGCACTTGTACCCCCACCGGCGAGCGGCACTTGTGCCCCCACCGGCGAGCGGCACTTGTGCCCCCACCAGGGAGCGGCACTTGTGCCCGCACCAGGGAGCGGCGCCTATGTTTAGCTGCGCCCCAGGTGTAATGGCTCCCTGATGGAATCACTTTACCTGCAAAGCCTGTGAATTATAGATGCCCCATCTTGGACGATCTTACCTGGGCTCAGCTCGCAGGCCCGCGTCCACCTGCATTAACCTTTTAAGTGCCACCACCTGCCAAGGCCCCTGAGCCCACATCCCACCGCATTATATGCACAGGACGAAACTTAAGTCACCGGAGCTTGGCTTCTCTGCGCACATTACTTTATCATTAGGGGGTGTCGTTTTTCTTGCTTAGTTTTGTCTTTGTGTAATATCTCCAAATATGTTTATATTTCTCCACATTCTCCACAGAGTTCCTTGATGTCCCATGGGTCGAGGGGGCCTCGAACGTTCTCTTGTTTATGAGCTCGAATAAACATAGATCGGCTGGAGCGTCCTTGGGGGATTAAAAGATGTTACTTTCAATTACCTCTGGCGCGAATGGGAAGTGGCCCAGAATTCAGTCGGGTTTTGCATAATTTATGCGTCACTCTGTCTCGGTCGAGTCGCGCAGAGGTTCCTTGATATCCACAAGGCGTCATTCACCCCCAAAGTTTGTCCCATTCCACATATATTGGGATCACAATTCGGCCCGGGAACCCCCCAAAAAGTGGCCCACATTCCTGGATCTCGCCCGTTCACGAAACAGCATTTGGCTGGTCTCATCGGGCTCATTTTTAGAGAAATGTTTGTAAATATGTATTTTAAAGCTCATAGAGCCAGAAACATTGGTGAAAACTAGAAGCACTATGGCCGAGCGGGCGAAGTGAAATAAAGTGGCCCAAGGGCCACAACTCCTGGTGTGGCTATGTTTGCCACCTGCCCATTTTGTTAACAAGCATTACCAGTATTTGAATGCCCTTGCCAGTACGAAAATGAAGAAAAACACCTAAAGCTGGTATTTTCTCCCTTGATCGATATGTACTTTAAAGTTTAAACAGTAAACATGATTTGAAAGCAGTTTAAAATGTGGCCTAAAGCTTCTTTCATGATAGTTAAAACTAAACAAAGGAAGAAGAGCCGTGCTAAGAAGGAACACAGACTTTTTTATTATTGAATAAAGAATCCGCTCTCATTAGTAAGTTCCGGCCTTTCCAGATCCTTTAATCAGGAGCAAACTGAGGTTATGTTTTTTTATTGTAGTTTGATATAGCGTAGACTCGGCCAATTATATGTGCACCGTGTAACATAACAGAAGATCAAATTTATTTTTATGTTAGGGCTTGGGCAATTAAGTCATTTGCCCAGGATCACAGGATGTTGAGGTGAGGCCGGGACTCAAACCTACTTCCATTGTTCCACATTGGGCAGCTCTGACCCTAACATTACATCCTCTCAATTTATGTCTCTGGGAAAGGTGCTTCACAGCGAGGTTCCTGGTGGGAAAGACGATAAGGCTCTGTGGGCCGGGTGACAAAAACCGTCCCACTGGTGACCCTAAGGCACCGGCCCATCGGCCAATGCCCGACTGTCCGCCTCCCCAATCCAATGCTGACTGGGAGTGACCGTGGCCCATGTGGTGGTCTGAATTCCTCCTCCACTCACACGTGTGTCTAAGAGGGAAGAAGGCACAAGGACGATGGACAGCTGAAAGGGTTACAGTTAGTGGTCAAAGTGCATAAAAAAGTATGGAAACTGTGATCCTGAGTGCAATGGGGCGGGGTCAACGACTGAGGGGTGGGGTCAATGAGTGAGGGGCGGGATCAACGACTGAGGGGTGGGGCCAATGAGTGAGGGGCGGGATCAACGACTGAGGGGTGGGGTCAATGAGTGAGGGGCGGGATCAGAGGCGTAGCTAAAAAGATCCAAATATCCTATGACTGTTTTGTTGCGCTTAGTTTGGTCAGGTAGCAGTGTTGTCTTATGCCAGTGTGTCAAGCAGCATAAGGGAATTATTATGCAGTCTGTATAAACTATTAATACACAATCAGACAAAACCTAGTGCAAACTTATTTTAGGTTTCCATTAAAAGGACACCCATAACACCCTTCTAATAACTCTAAAAACAGAACAACTCTTTGTCACCATGACGCTTCAAATGATTCTATCGATTAAAGTTTATACTGGCTCCGAAGCAGCCTTTTGATTGGCTAGGAACCAATTTGCATACATTCACAATTCTTTCAGGTAGCAGGCACCCTCGGGAGAAACTTTCTTCTATAGTTGTCTTTCCCCTTCCCTTGCTTTGCGGTGCAGGGAACCCCTCTTTCTCTTTCAGTCAGACACCCCAAGGTCGGAATTAACTTCTCAAGAAAGGTTGTGCTTTTAACCAAAAAGTATGTGAATTGTTTTGGTAAAATTAGAATAGCTTGGGATTGTCATTTCAAACAGATCCTGCTCACTTTGGCCTCTGGTTACAGTTGAAAAGTCAAGACTACAATTTTTTGACCAGTTTTCTACATTTCTGGTTCTCTGGTTCTCCATATCTCAGCTCACTTGGAGGGAGCTCAGCCTATCAATTCATGGACACCTATATCACCCCCCACGCACCATAGGGTATTTTAGTAGGCAGCACAGGCGCGCAGGAACTGTGCGAAGCTTGAGGTGCGACCAACCCAGGCAGACCTTGCAGGGGGTTGTCTAATGGTTTGTGTATTCATTTCTAAGCCTGTACTTTGTTACGCATCTTTTTTAGGTAATTTTTTGAATTTTCATTTTCAAAGTGGAAAAAATAAGCATGAAAATCTCCTGAAATAAAAATAAAAATCTATAGATCACAATTTAGTTTTGAAGAATACAAATAAAATAGCATCGAATATGACTGTATGAAGACACATGCACAGGTTCAGGTGAACTATATATGAACTCTAGAATTGATAAACATTACATGAAATTATGGGTGCAAGAAAAATGATAAATAAATATGGTACAGATCAATAAAACCAAAATATTCCTATAGAATGAGAAAAAGAACAAATAAATATTCAATGAATATATCATGGGTTAGAAATCGAACTCCTGCGGATCTGGAAAATTCCAGAATTTGTACCATAGCCCCATGTGGGGCATGAAATGCTGTGAATTCTGGGATTTCCCAGATCTGCAGGGGTTGGATTTTTAACTACGAGTACAAGGATTTAGTTCAAGGTACTATGCTGATAAATAAACGCCCTTGAACTTCAGCTCTGTCACTAACCCACCAAGCAGGCCTGTGAAGGCATTGTTGTCGGGTTACTTAGCAGTCGCGTCTCAGGAACACAGCGGCAATCCAGACAATATTTCATTCTTGAACAACACAATCAAGCATAGTGCTAGACGGAATAGAGATTTGTTTAAAACGTTTATTTAAAAAGTCTTAACGTAGTGCTTAAAAGGTACACAGTAACCACACAGAATGAAAATATGAAAGAAATTATGCATGTCATAAGCAGCGAAAATAAAATGAGCGTTTCCAACATGTTTAGAAAGTTCCTCGCGTTTTAGCACCGTCTAGGTATTCCTAAGCGCCACTCTGTATTTTAGGGGCCTCATTACGGTGTCGGTTGTAAACTAAACTGCCCGACTCCTTGTTGGATTCTGTTCCGACCGACTCGCGGTCGGCGGTTCGGGCCGAACGATTATGATGCTTCTGAACACCGTTTGGAAGGACTCCCATTGACTTCAAAGGGAGCCTGTGTTCCGACCAACAACAAAGACTCCTATGGGAAAAATAGGTGTCTGCAGAAAACCTTGGACCCTGTTGCAGGCATCCCATAGTGCCTACCACACTGTGCATGGTTTTACAGGGGGTCCCTTGGGTACCCTCTCGACCCCAAACAGGAGGACTAAGGATAAAGGGGGGCCTGCTAGGGTCCCCCAAAGTCAGTTTCAAACAGCCTTTTCATGTCGGACAAACTGAGTCGGAAAGGCTGTCAGAATCCGACATCGTAATCGGTCAGTCGGAAACGCTGTCCGTTGAGCTGTATGAATCTGTTCCGACCGACTTGGATTCTTTGAATGCCGGTCGGAACCGATTCAGAATGACTAATGGTTCCCCTTCCAACCATAAGCATCGTAATCGGTCGGTCGGAATTGTATCTGACCAAATCGGGCGGATGGGTTCAGACACGGTCTAGGGGAATCCGACTGTCGGTCACAGGCTTTCTGACTGACATCGTATCAGGCCCTTAGTTGTAGCACTGAACAGCAAACTTGCCTCTAGAGTTTCTGAAGGATGATCGCACATCAGATCTGTTGAGAGCTCATGCAAGTGTCCTTTATCAGAGCTCTGCTGGGGAAGGAAATGTGTTCTAGGTGACAGAGCACCCTCTGTTAGGCTTCCCGACCAAATTCTTTGATCAAGAGTGGCTGATACGGCAATGTGGCGTGACCTCTGCCGATAATCTTAGACCAAAGACCTCTCCTACTTAATGGGCAAATCTTGAAGTCTATACACTGTTTGACCATTGATTTCAACTTGTATTTACAAAATAAACTGGGCTCAGAGACATGAGATTCTAAACAGACTAAGCGATAAGGACACAAAGTGTTTCAGCTCTGTCCACAGGCTGATTTTAAGGGGCCTTACTGAAACCTTGAGATCTACGCAGCAAGGGGCCATGTTATAACTGTGGCGCCTGTTGTTGTAGATAATAAACAAGAAGTGAGCAGCCATCTTCGGCTAAAGACAGAGAAAAAATGGAAACACAGGCTAACTTAGGCTCATTAAAAAGAAGTCTGTAACGGTGTTCACGAGGGAGCAGTATCATGTGAACCCCGCGAATCTAAGTAGGAGCAACACTGGGTGAAACAAAAAGGGTTCCACATAGAAGCTTAAACAGAAAGAAACCCTTGGATTCTGAGAAGGAGCAAAAATATAGGAACCCCAGGGGTTCTAAATAGAGATCATTACCAGTGAAACCCCTAAGATTCGAGCAAGTAGCAGAACCAGGGGACCTTAAGGGTTCTAAATAGGAGCAGGACCAATGGTGAAGCCCTAGGATTCTAAGTACTAGGAGCACAGAGAAACACTGAGAAGACTACATAGGAGCAGAACGTGGGAACCCCTAGGACTCAAGGAAGTAGAACTCTCAAGGGTTCTAAATAGGAGCAGAGCCTGGAGAACCCCTTGGATTCTAAATAGGAGTGACTTGTGAAAATGTTTCAGGTGCTCTGTAGAGATGAAGCAGGGGTTCTAAATCGGAACTGAATACGGAGGGGCCCATACGGTACTAGGTAAAAGCTGATCCAGGAGTGTTTAATAGGATTAAAAATAGGTACTAAAGAAGGAAAAATAATGTAGGTTCTAAATTGGGGCAGAATATGGGAAACCCTAAGTGTTCTAAATAGAGCAGGACTGCGGACAATATTAGAGTTCTGAACAGGAGCCAGTCCCTGTGGAACCTTTCAGATTCTAATCTTGCCTCTCCGGCTGTCCCTCTGCTGGGTTTCCATTCATATCATCTAAAGAAGTCATGGACAGGTTTCGACTTGCTGGAACTGTCCAGCCCTGGTTCTAATGTTGATGAAAACCTTTGCTTCTTTGGCACGCACTTGGAACTTCACGTGTTAGTGCTCCAAGCTGTCCCAGCCAATCGTAGACTCACCACACTCCCTCCTATTGTAAGACTAGTTGCCTTGGTTTACTCCATTGGCTGACCCAGCTACAGAGATGTGAGAGAATTGACTGGCATCTGCATTCACTGAACCCAATCAATGGCCAACACAAGAGACTGGTGTGAGTCACTCCCAAGCCTGTGTCTAGGGCCCGGAGAAGCCTGGCACAAATAATGGATACTTTGTGGGTGCCTCGATATTTACTAAGGAAATCCCCCAAAGTTCTTGATTTGTTGTCAAGAATGCTAGCACTTCAGCACTACTGGTAGCAATTGAGGGGTAGGAACAAAAGGATGAATGTAGGAAACAGGGTTGTTGTTGCATTACCCCCCCCCCCCCCCCGTTTTGCCTGGTATCTGATGCAACTTTGACTGAAGTGTACTGCAGTCCTGCTAACCAGGTTCCCAGTACCAGTGTTCTTTCCCAAAACTGTCCAATTGTTCCCCCAATTGGCAATGCCTTTAGCACGCTTTATAAGTCCCTAGTAAATGATATCCCTGGTAGCTAGGGCCAGAGGTACTAAAGAGGGTTCCTCAAGGGCTGCAGCACGAAATGTGCCATTCAAAGGGACCCGTCACTAAACCCATACAGGGCTGCTATCGCAGGGTGTGGGTCTTGGTGCAGACAACATTGAAAAGACAACCTGACACACATCCCTGTGTGCAGGTCCCCTAACACTGCATGCAGTACTTGTAAGTCACCCCTACAGCAGGCCTTACAGCCCTAAGGCAAGGTGCTTGGTATTAAATGTGAGGACACCCATGCATGAGCAGATATGCCCTTGTGCTGGTCAGTTCCTTTACTGCCAGTGCAAGTACACAGGGAAGCCATTTTAGAACATATGCTGGACATTGGTGAAAAGGAGTTCCCCAGCTACATGATGGCTTAACTGGTATCAAACATCTCCTATTTACCAACCCAACCTGATTCCAGTGGTGGTTTTGTAATAACATGCACACAGGGCATCTTAGAGGTGCCCCCTGAAAACCTTACAGCCTCTGGTGTGTTGTCTGACTGGTCTCTGCCAGCCTGCCACATGAGACAGATTTCTGACCTTGTAGGGTAAGGGCCTTTGCTCTAAGGATATCAGAAACACAGCCTGCACGGGAAGAGGGTGTTCACACCCCCTCCCTCAGGATGACCTACTGATTAGTACTCCTAGGCCAGCAAGGTTCAAAGAAGCTCTCGCCTTTGAAATGCGAATGTGGCTCCCCTCATCGGAGAGGTGGCAAACCCCCCTTTGTCCAGAGCCCTTTAGCACCTGGACAGGCAGGAAATTAGCTGGTCAGTTGGGCATGCCCACCCCCGGCTAGTACCATTCCTCAGGTGGCCCAACCTGATGTGGGTACATTTTTTCAGAAGTAGCCATCTTTGTGTTGGCACACTTAGGAACTGTGGGACAGTGTTATGCCCACTTCCCACAGGAAGTTGTCATATAGGGGGCATAGTGACCCCAAAGGTCAGTAGTCCATTGACTACTACCCTACACTCCCCTAATGCCCCTAAATTTAGTATTTATTGGAGTCCCTGGGCACCAGGAAATCAGATCCTGCTGACCTGAAAAACAAAGAAGGACGTGAAGAGTTGAATTCTGCAAGAACTGAAGACCCAGCAACTGACCTGGAGCCAACCCTGCTGGCCTGCCTGCTGACTTCGATAATTGCACCAAGAGTCAACTTGTCCTGCAGCTGCTGAGTCTTCAAAGCACGAGAGACCTGTCAGCACTTCACCCAGGAACCAAGGCCTCCCAAGAAGCAGCGGATTTGCTTCCTGGCAAACAGCAGGCCCCCAAAGACTCCTGAGAGGACTTTGTGACCGCAGAAACGTGATGCCTGAAGACACCACTGCACCCGTCTCTCCAATCTCGAGTTGAAGTGGGCCAACAGTGTCATCGTGGTATCCCAGCCCTCCAGAGACCGAGTCCACCGTGGTTTCACCCCAGTGAACTTTCCGACATCGCCTTCAGCCTCTGCATGCAAGTCCCCTCTACTGCGACTGCTCCCGGTGAGTCAAACCTGATGTCTAAAGACACCTCTACACCCCCCGCCCCGCCTTTCCGCCCCAAGGTGTCCCTACGTCCCCAAGCATCGTGAGGCCTTAGCCCCCTGTTGGTTCAGCCCGACTGGCCTCCCAGTCCGAGCCTGCAGCCTCTTTACGCAAAGACCGATCCGCATAGAGTAGCTTTGGGCACTATATGCTGTTCTGCACCGCTGCAACTGGCCACCCTAGTGCTGCTGGTGGTGTTCTGCTGGTGCTGCCTTAGACCTTACCCACCACTCCCCTTAATTCCTGGAAATAGGTCCCATAAATCGCTGGAGTTTAAGTTTGTAGATTTATATACCGCAGCTCATCACCCGGAAGGCATCCAGGTGCTGTCCTTGTGCATGGGGAGATTAAGTGATTTGCCTGGAATCACAAGATGATCCACCGAGGCTCAAACCCAGACCCCCAGCTCCGTCCCGAGTCTGCAGCTATGGCCACTGTGCCACATCCTCTCCCCGCTGTACTATACCTGAACGCCGCATTGACTTTGCCTCCCATAGGTTCACATTGCAGCTTCCGGAAATTTCAGTGTTTACTTTTTGAACTAAAAAGAATTACCATTCAAAAAAGTACTTACCTGAACAATTTACTTCTAGTGCCTAAACATATATAAAGATACGTCTTATTTTAAAAAAATTGTGTGAATCTCCTTACTGAGTCGTGTGTCTCACTCTTTAACTACTGTGTGCATTTTCAGATGTCTTGCACTCCTCTGTGATAAGCCTAAGGCTGCTCGACCATCGTACCCCTAGAAGAGCACCTTGGGATTGCCAGAGCAAACACCGGTCCACTCATAAGGGAACCCCTGGACTCGTTACACAATATATCTCATTTTGATTATCATATAAAGAGCCAGCATCCTACAAAGGAAATCTGACTGATTGCAGTCTGTCCAAGAGGGTTAGAAACAACTTTATGGGGCCACAGGTATTGACATGAAACTCGACTTTTCAGGAAGTATTGTTTTATTTTGTATTTAATTTTATTGAATGTTAACAATAAGTCCAGCTACTCAAACAGGTAAATTACAGCCACATATCACACTGCACCTGAGTAGTATAGGTTTATAAGTATGCCATGAGTTAAACTGCATCGTCTCGTACAGTGGCGGCCCGGGCAAGCTTTGGAGGGAGACGGACAGGACACACACACACGCACACATACACATAACACTCACAACCATGCGTTCACACACGCGCGCACACACACACACAAACACATTCATTCACAAGACTCTTGCCCAAACATTCATACATGCATGCACGCACGCACCAAACAATTTAAAAAGAAAACAAAACACACTTACCTTCAGCCAGCTCTGCGCTGTCTCAGCGGTTCTAGAAGTCTTAGGACTTTTGCCTTCCCTCATTGGTGTAGCGTTTGTTTTATGCTAATTTACATATTAGCGCGCTCGCGCTAAAGAACCACAGGAGCCGGTGATTTAGACTTCACACGCGGCTCCGACTGACTCACCGAGGCCACGCCTCTTTATTTATAACCGCCAGCGTCTGACGTCACGCGTCAGCGCTAGCGCACTCCGGCAGCGCGAAAGGCTAGAACGCCTCGTCGCGCGCCGGACATTACACTCCTTCCAAACTTTATCAAAGCAACAACTAATTAACACAAAATGCAAATGAACGTTGGATCTGTTACCAGTCTGCCAGTCCTTGCGGGTTACACCAGATAGTCAGCCAGCTGGGACGATGGTGCGGGATTCTTCCGCAGGCCATAGCGGGATTGGCCGCCTCTGGATAGGGCCACCTCGGGGGTCCTGCGTTTTGGGGTGTTGTGCTCCTCCCGGGACGGGGAGCAGCTGGGCAGGTTACCCCCAGGAGTGGCTGGCAGGGACTGGGAGTCACAATCTCTGGGATCACCATCTTCATCCGGACCTTCCTCCCCCTCCTGGTCTCCGCTCAGTTGGCTGGGGCTTCGTCCCTCTGGTTCGAGCCCGGAACGTGAAGGCGTCCCAGGATGGACTTTCTTGAAGAAGGACACGTCTCGGGTAACAGTTTCAGATCCTCTCAGGGCGGTCACCATCGTGCCTGTCCGGCGGGTGACGGTCCATGGTCGTGGTTCGAAAGGGAGTCTGAATTTGCTTCCAGGGTATCGGTCCTTGACATACACCTGATCTTGCCATTGGATCGTTGACTCCTTGGCTCCTCTCCGTCTGCTGGCTTGATCATTCGAGCGAGTCCGATTGGCCAGAGTCTTCTCGTTACTGGCCTGTACCGGAACCCAGGTCGGGTGGTGGGGAAGCGTGTCACTCACTATTCTTCCCATGGTGGCCGTTCCCGGCGCTGCCTCTGTTGTGACATGGGGGTCATCCGGTATTCCCTCAGGAAACTATAAATCGCCCTTTCCAATGGAGATCCGTCCGCCATGGCTATACGTATGGTCTTATTGAGGGTCCGCATAAATCTCTCCACCTCTCTATTGGCTTGGGGCCAGCGTGGTGTCACCTTGCGATGATGGATCCCCCAACTCCTGAGGTACTCTGCAAACTCCTGCCCTTGGAAGGGGGGTCCGTTGTCAGTCTTGACCACTTCAAATATGCCATGAGTGGCAATGGTTTTCTCGAACTTCGCCATCACCTCGGTGGCTGTCTGCCTCCCCACTATTTCGACCTCTGGATATTTGGTAAAATCATCGATGATGACTGGTGCATAACGTCCATCTGGGAGGTGTCCGAAGTCGGCACTCACGCACTCCCACGGCCTCTGGGGGTTTGCTTCGGTTACCACTGGGACCAATTGCAGGTTCTCACAGTCTGCTCTACCATAGCGTCCATGCCAGGGAACCATACCTTGGCTCTGAGCCTGCCCTTAGTTTTCACCATTCCTTGGTGCCCTCTGTGGGCTAGGTCTACTGCCTGCTGGGCGAGGCTCGCCGGCATGACCAGTCTGGGGCCTCGTAGAAGACATCCTTGGCCGTCGATAGACAGTTCTCCCTTTATTCTCAGGATGGATTCCAGTGTCAGTTTGGCTTGGGGTGTCCTCCGACTTTGCGATTCTTGGATTGCCTTCCAATCCCCTGACTTGACGGCCTCCGCTGCTGCTCGCAAACATTCGTCTCCTCTCGACGCTTCGATGATTGCAGCTAGGCTCATCGGAAGGGTGTCGTGACCGCTCCGTCACAAACCGGACATATTCCTCTGTGTCCTCCGCCTCTTCCTTTTCTTCCTGGGTGGCTTTCCGCGGGTGCCTCGACAGATAATCTGCCGGGTTCATGGCCCCGGGTTTGTACTCCACCCGGTAGTCGTACCCTTGTAATTGGAGTATCCATTTTTCGATTCGGGGTGGTGGTTTCGATGCTGACCCTTGGAAGAGAGGTATGAGGGGCTTATGATCAGTCGCCACCGTGAAGTGGTGGCCATACAAGTATACGTGAAAATGTCTACAGGCCCAGTGGATGGCAATGGCCTCTCGCTCAATCTGCGAGTAGCGCTGTTCTGTCTCGGTCAGGGACCGGCTCGCGTAGGCGATGGGGGCCCACTCTCCATTGCTCTGAAGTTGAGCCAACACCGCTCCCAGACCATAGAGGCTTGCGTCCACCGCCACGTTGGTGGGCTTCGCAGGGTCGAAGTACGATAAGGTGGTGTCTGCCGAAAGGGCTGCTTTCGTTGCTTGAAAAGCTTGCTCTTGTTCGGGGTCCCATTGCCATGTGGTCGATGATTTTGTCAATTCCCTGAGAGGTTTGGTGAGGTTGGAGAGGTAAGGGATGAAGCGTCCGCAGAAATTTACCATGCCCAGGAAACTCCTGGCTTCTGAGATATTTGTTGGGGCTGGGGCTTCCTGAACGTCCTTCACCTTGTCTGGGTCTGGGGCCACTCCTTGATCTGAGAAGGTGTACCCGAAGAAACTAATCTTGTTCTGCAATAATTGGCATTTCTCCCGGTGCAGGGTCAGGCCTGACTCCTGGATCCTTTTGAGGACTCCCCTCAACCTCTGGTGGTGTTCCTCTATGGTTGACGCATAGATCAGCAGATCATCGCTTACATTTAGCACTCCAGGGAGCCCGCTGAGGACTTCTCTAATGGTATTTTGGAATACCTCGGCGGCGCTCGAGATGCCGAAGTTTAGACGCCGATACCGTCTGAGGCCCACGTGTGTGGAGAAGGTGGTTATGTACCTCGAGTCTGGATAGAGTGGCAGCTGGTGGTAGCCTGATCGGAGGTCCATTTTCGAGAACCACCTGGCCCCATTCAACTCCCCTAAGATGTCATCAATGGTGGGCGTCAGGTGTCGTTCCCTTTTTACGGCGGCGTTGGGGAGGCGCATATCCACACAGATACGGACTTGTCCGGGCTGTTTTGGCTTCCTGGCAATGACGATCGGGGATACCCATGGGGTTGGCCCGCTGACCTTCTCTATGATGCCTTGTTTTTCCCGAGCCTCCAGCTCCTCTTCTTCAGATGGAACGCAATTCACCTGTGCCTCAGCGCCACCGGTTGGACAGATGGATCAATATGTAAGGACACTTCCTTCCCTTTCAGGCACCCGATTCCTTTGAAAACCTCTCCGAACTCTTCCATGATGGTATCCAGCTCCTCCTCTAGGACCGCCATGGCAAACGTTATCAGTCTCAGCTCTTCGGCCGATTGCCCGCTTAACAGCATCCCGCTGCCTTCTTCTGTGACATAGATGGTGGTGCCTATTTTACTCTCCCCGTGTTGCAGTTCCGTCTTGAAACACCCGATGAGAGGGATGGGCGTCTTCTGGCCGTATGCAAATACTCGGATCTTTGCTTCTTGCAGCGGGGGTTTGGTGCATAGCTGGTGATAGACGTTGGCGGCCATCAGCTCAATGGACGCCCCTGTATCAATGGTCGCTTTTATTTCCTGTTGGTGGATCAAGATGCAACATTTTGGAAGTCTGCGCATCTTCCTTTGTGGCTGGTTAATCGCAAACACGTAGTGGACTGGGTACTCCTCGGTGTCATCGTCCATGTCTTCGCTATCCGCCTCCTCTCGCACCGCATGTGCAGCTTCTTTCTTGAGTCTGGTGGACCTGCACACCGCTGCGAAGTGGTTCATCCATCCGCATGCGCTGCATTTTTTCCCTCTTGCCGGACAGTCTTGTATGCGGTGGGGCTGGCCTCCGCAATACCCGCATTCTTTCTTTTTCGTGTCCGGTTGTCTTTTCCCTCCGGCAGGTCTCACCTTGGGCCGTACCACATTCACCGTTTCCGCCACCTGTACTTGTTCAGTCTTCACGGGGCGATGCAGGGCTGCTTCCATGTGCGAGGCCCTCGCCTGTGATAGCTCCTTTGACCGTCCTAGTGTGAGGATGTCCGCCAGGGGCTTGCCGTCTTCCTGGAGGACAGTGACTCGGAGCTTGGACGAGTAACACCCTTGTATGATCTGTCCTCGGATCTCCTCCTGCTCATCTCGGAACCCACACGTGCTGGCTAGCTCCTTCAGTCTGCCGTGGAACGCATCTAGGGACTCTTCCGCCTCCTGCTTGGCTTGACGAAAGATAAATCTTTCATAGTCTCTGTTCGCCATGGGTTCGAAATGGGCGTTTAGAGCGTTCAGCAGCGTGAGGTAAGTCTTCGGCGTTGCTTCCACGATGGTCTTGTAGATGCGGTGGATGTCTTTGCCTCCCAGGTGGAGTAGCAATGCTCTGCGTCTTTCCCTCGAGATGCCTGCCCCCTCAAAATATATTTGTAGGCGGTCTGTCCAATCCCTCCAGCGCGGGGCAAGGGACGACGGGGCACCATCCACGACGAATGGCTCCAGGGCGGGAATCGACGCCATCTTGGCACGTGCACAGCGTGCTGCGGAGACTGTCTGTTTCACTTCCCCTGGACGGACACAAATGGGGCGAGCCCTACGCGCTTCTGGTGTGGTCCACCCTTACCCCTCCACCCTGCGGGGGCACGTCACTCATGGATCCAGCTGCAGGGTCCTAGGAGTCTTGACGCTGCAACAGGGCATGGGCCTGCTCCGGGTCACTGTACAGGCATGTGCTGGCAAACACCAAGTTCATTATCAGCCACCAGGAGGTCGTTGGGCAATGCTCCCGGGGCATATGGACGGGGCTCTCACCTCTCCTCCCACGGGCAGCACCAGCCGCCTCTGCAGGCCTCCAGGGGGAGATCACCGATCTCTGGCCACCAGCATGGTGCAGGCACTAAGCCCTGTAGGGACACGGGCACATTTAACAGGGTCCAAAACACTCCCTCGTCGCCAGTGTAGCGTTTGTTTTATGCTAATTTACATATTAGCGCGCTCGCGCTAAAGAACCACAGGAGCCGGTGATTTAGACTTCACACGCGGCTCCGACTGACTCGCCGAGGCCACGCCTCTTTTTTTATAACCGCCAGCGTCTGACGTCACGCGTCAGCGCTAGCGCACTCCGGCAGCGCGGAAGGCTAGAACACCTCGTCGCGCGCCGGACATTACAATTGGCTGACCTTAAGGTCAGCCATTGAGGGAAGGCAGCAGTCCCCACGCCATCACAGAGTGGGATGGGGTCAGTGAGACTAATCACCCCATCCCACTTTGTGATAAATTGTCACTGATTGACACTCGACCCTGGGCTCTTCAGGGCTTAAAATTGAAGCACCCGGGTGCCAGGCAATCAGTGACGCTACCCCTCGTCACTCAGGGGAGGGTCTCAGCAACGGAGCATGTCTGGCTGCTGGCTGCTTGAACTGAAAGTGAACAGTGTCTGTCAGGCTGACTTTGTTCAGCCTGACTGATGCTGTTCCTACGGGGCAAAAGGTGGAGGGGCGTGGCCCCTCCGCCCAAATGGACCGGCCTCGCCTGGTCTCGTACCTCCCCATTCAGCTCCTCCTCCACCCCACAACCCTACATTTTCAAACAAAGTGATCTTGAGTACAAGAGTTATGTCCCATTTTGAGGACCTTCGAGTCCAATTAGACTCAAATGTTAACAAAGGTGTAAACTAGGGTTGTATGTAACTCATGTAACAGCCACTAGCGTAATTACACATAAATCCCACAAAGTTACTCGTAACTATGTGAGAAGCGGAATCCAGCATTTAGTGCTATTTTGTTAGTGAAAAATGTACCCTTGTCTCTGAAATAGGCCAGAGGATGCATTTTGTGCTAAGAAAATAACCTTAAATGTAATAGGACATGAAAAGCGCATGAAAATAGCGTTAAATGCCATATGACAATCGTAGATTAACAGCACCAGCCAGCAGTTGCTCAGGCTCTATAAGTTTATCGTTCCTCTGCTCCTGAGGGGGGCATTTTGCCCCAAATTACTCTTACTTACTTGAGCAGGTCTAATCGCGTAATTGTTTAATTACAGTAGTAATGAAAAATGACCCTGTTTACTCAGGCATAAATAAAATTACTTCCAGGTCTATTGTTAATAAAAGTGCTACCACATTTGCAAAAAATTGCAAACAATTTCCCATCAAAACGAAGACTCTGCTATGATTAGTGTGGTCAGATGACACAAGGGGCATAGAATGGAACTGAAGAGTGTATAAGGTCTGCGTGATAGAAACTGTTTCTGTAGAAACTATCCATATATTCTGTAGGACTGTGAGAGTCAATCAATCAATCAGGGGTTTATTAAGCATGACTACTCACCCGTGAGGGTCTCAAGGTGCTAGGGGGTGGTGGGGTGCAGGATCAATTCCATCAAGGAGGGGGTCCGTCGAAGAGCCAGGTTTTGAGGTTTCTTGTGAAGATGGGGAGCGATGTTGTCTGTCTGAGGTGGAGCGGAAGGTTGTTCCAGGCTTTGGCCGCGAGGAAGGAGAAGGAGCGGCCTCCCGATCTGGTCTTTCTGGTGCAGGGGACCACGGCATAGGAGAGCTGGGCTGATCGTAGGGTCCTTTGGGGTGCGTGGAATTTGAGTCAGCTGTTCAGATATGTTGGTCCGGTGTCGTGGAGGGCCTTGTGTGCGTAGGTGAGTATCTTGAAGGTGGATCTCACCTCGACGGGGAGCCAGTGGAGTGTGCGCAGGTGCTGGGAGATGTGGCAGTGTTTTGGCAGGATGAGGATCAGTCTTTAGGGCGGTGTTCTGGATGTTCTGTAGCTTGCGGGTTAGGTTTTTGTTTATTCCGGCGTAGAGTGCGTTGCCGTAGTCGAGTCTGCTGGTGACCAGGGCGTGACTGACGGTCTTTCTGTGTTCGAGGGGGATCCATTTGAAGGTCTTACAAAGGAGGCGGAGGGTGTGGAAGCAGGAAGACGAGACGGAGTTGATCTGGCGGTCCATTTTGAGCTCGGAGTCAAGGATGATTCCCAGATTGCGTGCGTGGTCCGTGGGGGTTGGCGGGTTTCCGAGGGCGGGGGGCCACCAGGTATCACTCCAGGCCTCGGGGTTTGGGCCCATGATGAGTACTTCTGTTTTGTTGGTGTTTAGTTGTAGGCAGCTGTTTTTCATCCATTTCACGACGGCTTCTATACCTTCTCGAAAGTTGTGTCTGGCGATGTTGGATTCGTTGGACAGGGAGAGGATGAGTTGGGTGTCTTGTGCATACGATAAAATGTTGAGCCCGTAGGTTCTGACGATGGGGGCGAGCAGAGCCACGTAGACGTTGAAGAGCGTTGGGCTGAGGGAGGAGCCCTAGGGGACTCCGCAGGTGGTAGATGTAGGGTCCGAGAGGAAAGGGGGGGCATCTGACCCACTGGGTTCTGCCAGAGAGGAAGGAGCGGATCCAGTCGAAGGCCTTTTCCTGGATTTCTGCATCGTGGAGTCTGCATATTAGGGTGCGATGAGAGACTGTGTCGAACGCCGCTGAGAGGTTGAGGAGGATGAACGCTACTGAGAGTAATAGCACCTTAATGATATGTATCTTCGCTGATTTTCACAATAACGAGTAACAAGTAGAAGGGTGTACAGATAGACATTTACTTTTAAAAAGAGGTTAGGAAATAGATATTTTATGTCTATTAAAAAATATACCAGGTGTACTACTATTGGGGTGCGAACAAAAGCCACTGCGTCTCTGGTTCAAAAGTAGTGATTAAATTAATCATTATTAGAAATGTATTTTTGTTTCAATTAAGACAATCTCTTTTATTTGTTTTTTAAAACAAAATTACACTGGTTCAAAACATCTTAGAACATTTACAGAAGAATTAAGAAGTGAAAATATTAAAGGAATAATGCTCTGTGATGGTTCCTCCAGTCACCTTGCAATGGGAGCTTCTCTTCTTCATTTTAGGCAACTGTTGAAACCGTTTCTTTTCTTTCTGACACATTTGTGCGATATTTCAAAATGCGTTACCAATTGTTGTGAGTTCAGTGATTAGGTTCGTGCAGTGAATTATAAGGTAGAGCTCCTTTGAGTTACTAACAAACCCTAGCAACGCCAATTGGCCTGACTGATGAATAAAAGTGCCGTTTGTGTCATTGATTGGTTTGAGCTCTCAAAAAGTAATCAAACATGCACTATGTCACTGATCTTTGTACACATGCACTCATTCACCCATTCATCCATCCACTGGCTGTTTCTTGCATTCCTCCTCTAACACAACCACAATAAAACACACAGAACAACATATGAAAGTTAAACTGAAAGAATAGAAGCAGAAAAAAGAACCAATCTACGAGCCATCATGGAATCGTGGGACAAGGACACACCGTGGACACCAGCTTTCCATCATGGTCACCGGCTGAGAGGAAGTGCCCGGGTGGGATGCGACGCACGGCACTGCAGATTAAATGAGCGGCAAGCAAGCAGCCCCAAGCACAGCCAGGGAGGTGTGGTATCCGCGCAAGAAATGTAAAATAAAAAGAGGAGAAGCAAATAAATGAAAGGAGAACTATAAAAGAAGAACATTGAAAACTAAAGGACCGGCCAACCCGTCTGCCAGGATGTCTTGGCGGTGGTTCAATGAATCGCTACTGGGCTTCCCACAAGGCAACCACCAGGTACACACTCATAAAATTACAAAAGTATGCAAATTTGCAGTTGGTAAAGCGTAACATTATCTCTTGTAAGAGACTCTAACAAGGATTCTCAGAGTGCAAATCTTTTATACCCACCGCGTGACAGAGAGGATAACCAACACTAAAACCCCTTCCATGTATCTGCAGGCTTTAAACCGCCCTTAAATGCCTATTGGCTTTAACAGACACTTTTCACAATCCATACGTCAGGCCGAGTGCATTTATTTTGACTTTTCATAAGAAATAATCAGGCCATGACGCTATCATTACCTTGTCACCATAACAGCCAGAACCAACTCAGACCCCCTGTGCAGGACACACGTTTGCCCAGGTGACACCCATAAGGGGCACTGCAATAAAACTACGAGTATGTGCAACATTCGCCCTTTCAATAGGATCTAATAAGGATGATCTTAATGCACATTTTCTATACCCCTGCTTTGTTCCGGCGGGTCACCGACACCACAATGCTCGCCTAGTGCAGTAATCTGCGAGATTCTGTATAAACGACAAACATGCCTACATTGGCAAACGAGCACAGTGCATATCAACCCAACCAGGAACGCCTATTGCCTTTAACACATATTTTCCACAACGGGGCGGGTTAGTGACAGTGATTATTTCATGTGTTTTTATTATCTGTGCGGGGGGAGCCATGTTGGTGGTTATCTTAGGTGTGGGTGTGGGTGTTGAAGGTTTGATGGTCAGTGTTGGAGGGAGTCGATATACAATAGGGTGATATATGTTAGAGACAGCGATCAGAGTTTGAGGGAATCGCGTGATCGCAGCTGGGATGGTATGGTGGTGTTTGTTGAAGGTAGAATCGAGGGTTTCAGCGGTTGTTCGGTAGTGGGCGAGTGTGGTGATCATCATGTGTATTTCCAGTGGTTGGTGGTGAATGTTGGAGGTGGTTTTCGTAGTGTGTGGCGAGGGTGCTATGGTGGCGGTGTACCTGGATTATATGACAGCCTGCTGAGAGTGGTTTGTGGCTGGGTCCCTGTAGATGGTGTTCATTTGCATATTCTCTTAATGGTATTGGAGTGGTCAGCTGTTACGTAATTGATTGTTGGTATTTGGGATGCATAGTAGGGAGTAGTGGTTGAGATATTTTGCAGGTGGTGACTGGTGTGTGATGTCTTGTGTAGGTGTTGGGGTATTTTGCATAAGTATGGAGATGCCTGAGATAGGAGGTAGGAGTTGGTTGGTGGTTGTAGAATTTCAAAGCTGCTGATGTGTTTGGTGTAGCGGATAGGGTGGAGAGGATGTTAGAGGTACCATGTAGATGCTGATCATTTGGGTTATTTGTTGGTACTGGTATTTGAGGTATTCAGTTAACATTGTGTATGTCTGGGGGTATTGTGCAGGTGTTGGTGGGTGTTTGGGGTATTTGGTAGGGGTTGCTACATGCTTCAAGTACTGTGAATCAACTGGTGGGGTCTTGCGGAATTTTTACAGTTGTTAATGTTTGAGATCTTTTGTATCTTGTAGTAAGTTTTTTAGGTTTTGTGTAGCCATTGGGTGTTTGGGACGTTATGTAGGTTAAGAAGAGTGTTTGCGGTATTTCTTTGGATTTGTTGAATGTCTACGGTACCATGTAGGTGCGTATTTGTGATATTTTGTTGATGGGTGTTTATGGTGTTGCACACGTGGGATTGTATTTTTAGGGTACTGTGTAAGTGCTTGTGTGTGTGCTTGAGATATTTTGCAATTGTTGGCTTCTGTTCTAGGCTTTGCATAGGTCACGATAGGTGTCATCAGTGGAGGATTTTTTAGATATTGGGTAGTTGATGGGATTCATTTTGTGTAGGCGGCAGTGGGTGTTTGAGTTAAGTGATTGCTGTTTGTTTCACGCTGTATGTGAGTGGGTGGAATATTCCCTTTTTTAGCTGTTTGTGGATGCTTGAGCTATGTGATTGCTGTCTGTTTGACATGTTATGTTGGTGTGTGGTATATTCCATTAGTGCTGGTGTGTTTGAGGTATGCGATTGATGTTTGATATGTTATGTGAGTGTGTGGTATATTCCATTGGTGTTGGTGAGTGTGTGACCTATGTTATTGCTGTTTTACGTTTTATGGGAGTGTGTGGGATGTTCCATTGGTGTTGGTGGGTGTTCGAGCTATGTGATTGGATTGCTGTTTGACGTTTTATGGGAGTGTGTGGGATATTCCATTGGTGTTGGTGGGTGTGTAGACTATGTGATTGCTGTCTGTTTCACGTTTTATGGTAGTGTGTGTGATATTACACTGGTGGTCGTGTGAGCCATGTGATTGCTGTCTGTTTGACATGTTATATGAGTGTGTGGGATATTCCATTGATGTTCGAGGGCATGTGAGCTATGTGACTGCTGTCTGTTTCACGTGTATTGTGAGTGTGTGGGATATTCCACTGGGGTTGTTGCACATGTGAGCTATGTGATTGCTGCCTGTTTGACATTTTATGAGGGTGTACGGTATATTCCATTGCGGTTGGTGGGTGTGTATGCTATGTGATGGCTGTTTGTTTCACGTTTATTGTGAGCGTGCGGGATATTCCATTGATGTTGGTGGGCATGTGAGCTATGTGATTGCTGTCTGTTTGACATGTTATATGAGTGTGAGGGATATTCCATTGATGTTGGTGGGCGTGTGAGCCATGTGACTGCTGTCTGTTTCACGTTTTATGGTAGTGTGTGGGATATTACACTGGTGATCGTGTGAGCCATGTGATTGCTGTCTGTTTGACATGTTACATGAGTGTGTGGGATATTCCATTGATGTTGGTGGGCGTGTGAGGCATGTGATTGCTGTCTGTTTCACGTTTTATGGTAGTGTGTGGGATATTACACTGGTGGTCGTGTGAGCCATGTAATTGCTGTCTGTTTCACGTTTTATGGTAGTGTGTGGGATATTACACTGGTGATCGTGTGAGCCATGTGATTGCTGTCTGTTTGACATGTTACATGAGTGTGTGGGATATTCCATTGATGTTGGTGGGCGTGTGAGGCATGTGATTGCTGTCTGTTTCACGTTTTATGGTAGTGTGTGGGATATTACATTGGTGATCGTGTGAGCCATGTTATTGCTGTTTGTTTGACATGTTATATGAGTGTGAGGGATGTTCCATTGATGTTGGTGGGCGTGTGAGCCATGTGACTGCTGTCTGTTTGACATGTTATATGAGTGTGAGGGATATTCCATTGATGTTGGTGGTCGTGTGAGGCATGTGACTGCTGTCTGTTTCACGTTTTATGGTAGTGTGTGGGATATTACACTGGTGGGCGTGTGAGCCATGTGACTGCTGTCTGTTTCACGTGTATTGTGAGTGTGTGGGATATTCCACTGGGGTTATTGCACATGTGAGCTATGTGATTGCTGTCTGTTTGACATTTTATGAGGGTGTACGGTATATTCCATTGCGGTTGGTGGGTGTGTATGCTATGTGATTGCTGTCTGTTTCACGTTTATTGTGAGCGTGCGGGATATTCCATTGATGTTGGTGGGCGTGTGAGCTATGTGATTGCTGTCTGTTTGACATGTTATATGAGTGTGAGGGATATTCCATTGATGTTGGTGGGCGTGTGAGCCATGTGATTGCTGTCTGTTTCACGTTTTATGGTAGCGTGTGGGATATTACACTGGTGGTCGTGTGAGCCATGTGATTGCTGTCTGTTTGACATGTTACATGAGTGTGTGGGATATTCCATTGATGTTGGTGGGCATGTGAGCCATGTGATTGCTGTCTGTTTCACGTTTTATGGTAGTGTGTGGGATATTACACTGGTGGTCGTGTGAGCCATGTGATTGCTGTCTGTCTGACATGTTATATGAGTGTGAGGGATATTCCATTGATGTTGGTGGAAGTGTGAGCTATGTGATTGCTGTCTGTTTCACGTGTATTGTGAGTGTGTAGGATATTACACTGGTGGGCGTGTGAGGCATGTGATTGCTGTCTGTGTCACGTTTTATGGTAGTGTGGGCGTGTGAGGCATGTGACTGCGCTCTGTGTCACGTTTTATGGTAGTGTGGGCGTGTGAGGCATGTGACTGCGCTCTGTGTCACGCTTTATGGTAGTGTGTGGGATATTACACTGGTGATCGAGTGAGCCATGTGATTGCTGTCTGTTTGACATGTTACATGAGTGTGTGGGATATTCCATTGATGTTGGTGGTCGTGTGAGGCATGTGACTGCTGTCTGTGTCACGTTTTATGGTAGTGGGTGGGATATTACACTGGTGGGCGTGTGAGGCATGTGACTGCTGTCTGTTTGACATGTTACATGAGTGTGTGGGATATTACACTGGTGGGCGTGTGAGGCATGTGATTGCTGTCTGTTTCACGTTTTATGCTTGTGTGTGGGATATTACACTGGTGGGCGTGTGAGGCATGTGACTGCTGTCTGTTTGACATGTTATATGAGTGTGAGGGAGATTCCATTGGGTGTGTGCTGGTACTGCTGGCGGAGTGCTGTATTCCAGTGGTCTCTGAGCGCGGCGCTAGGCCGGAGGTCAGGGTAAGGGTTCTGCTGGTGGTTGGCACCGGCTTCACCATGATTAATCTCCCGCGGTTTCTCTTATCTGCCGATAAGGGCTCGGCTTTGAGGAGTGATTGCCCAATATCCCGAGTCGGTACCAGGCTCCCCTCGCCTGTCCCTGCGGCCTTCGGTCCCCTCGGGAGCGGGGTATACTGGTACCGCCTGGTCTGACCAGGAGCCGCGTCCCAGGGCAATGCCTTTGTTGACACAGCCATCCGCAAACAGCCTCGTGAATTATTAATGAAAAGAAACACGGCAGCAGGAAACGATACCCCGCCAGGGAGGACCGGGGCAGGAGACCGAGGGGCAGCCATGGGCTGGCACTCGGAGGGAGCCGGGCGAGGCAGTGGAGGTGGGGGACGAGGAGAGGAGGAATAACACACCTGGAGCTCCGGCGGCAGGTATGTACACACCTGCGACTATGCGGAGTACATACTCGCCTTGGTCTCTGAGGGAGGCACACTCACACCTGAGGTATGTACACACCTGGGGCTCTGACATGAGGTACATGCACGCCTGGGGCTCTGAGGGAGGTACATGCACGCCTGAGGTATGTACGCACCTGGGGCTCTGACATGAGGTACATGGACGCCTGGGTCTCTGAGGAGCTACATACACACCTGGGGCTCTGACATGAGGTACATGCACGCCTGGGGCTCTGAGGGAAGTACATACACGCCTGGGTCTCTGAGGGAGGCACACTCACACCTGAGGTATGTACGCACCTGGGGCTCTGACATGAGGTACATGCACGCCTGGGGCTCTGAGGGAGGTACATGCACGCCTGGGTCTCTGAGGGAGGCACACTCACACCTGAGGTATGTACGCACCTGGGGCTCTGACATGAGGTACATGCACGCATGGGGCTCTGAGGGAGGTACTTACACGCCTGGGTCTCTGAGGGAGGTACATACACACCTGGGGCTCTGACATGAGGGACATGGACGCCTGGGGCTCTGAGGGAGGTACATACACACCTGGGGCTCTGACATGAGGGACATGGACGCCTGGGTCTCTGAGGGAGGCACATTCACACCTGAGGTATGTACACACCTGGGGCTCTGACATGAGGTACATGCACGCCTGGGGCTCTGAGGGAGGTACATACACACCTGGGGCTCTGACATGAGGGACATGGACGCCTGGGTCTCTGAGGGAGGCACATTCACACCTGAGGTATGTACACACCTGGTGCTCTGACATGAGGTACATGCACGCCTGGGTCTCTGAGGGAGGTACATACACACCTGAGGTATGTACACACCTGGGGCTCTTACATGAGGTACATGCACGCCTGGGTCTCTGAGGGAGGCACATTCACACCTGAGGTATGTACACACCTGGGCCTCTGACATGAGGTACATGCACGCCTGGGTCTCTGAGGGAGGCACATACACACCTGAGGTATGTACACACCTGGGGCTCTGACGTGAGGTACATGGACGCCTGGGTCTCTGAGGGAGGCACATTCACACCTGAGGTATGTACGCACCTGGGGCTCTGACATGAGGTACATGGACGCCTGGGGATCTGACGGAGGTAAATACACACCTGGGGCTCTGACATGAGGTACATACACACCTGGGGATCTGAGGGAGGTAAATACACACCTGGGGCTCTGAGATGAGGTACATGCACACCTGGGGCTCTGAGAGAGGTAACTACACACATGGGGCTCTGAGATGAGGTATACTCTCACCTGATACTCTGCGGGGAGCATACACACACCTGGGACTCTGAGAGAGGTGCATACACCCCATGGTCTCTGAGATGAGGTATTTACACACCTGGGACTCTGAGAGAAGTACATGCACACCTGGGACTCTGAGAGACATACATACACACTTGGGAATCTGAGATGAGGTATATACACACATGGGACTCTGTGGAGAGCATACACAACCCTGGGACTTTGAGAGAGGTATGTACACACCTGGGTCTCTGAGATGAGATATACACTCGCCTGGGACTCTGAGAGAGGTGCATACACCCCATGGTCTCTGAGATGAGGTATTTATACACCTGGGACTCTGAGAGAAGTACATGCACACCTGGACTCTGAGAGATATACATACACACTTGGGATTCTGAGATGAGGTATATACACACATGGGACTCTGTGGGGAGCATACACAACTCTGGGACTTTGAGAGAGGTATGTACACACCTGGGTCTCTGAGATGAGATATACACTCGCCTGGGACTCTGGTAGACATATATAGACACCTGGGACTCTGAAATGAGGAATATACACACCTTGGACTCTGCAGGGAGCATACACACATCTTGGACTCTGAGAGAGGTACAATCACCCTGGGGTCTCTGAGATGAGGCATACACACACCTGGGACTCTGAGATGAGGTACATATATTCCGGGGGCTCTGAGATGAGGTATAATCTCACCTGGGACTCTGTGGGGAGCATACACACAACTGGGCCTCTGAGATGAGGTATTTACACACCTCGGACTTTGAGAGAAGTACATGCACAAGGGGGCGCCGAAGGCCGGTATGTGACACATCTGGAGCTCTGTGAAGAGTAGGTACACCCCTGGGTCTCCGAGATGAGGAATTTACACACCTGGGGTTCTGAGAAAAGTACGTACATACCTGGGACTCTGAGAGAGGTAGGTACACACCTGGGACTCTGAGAGAGGTACGTACACACCTGTAACTCTGTGGAGAGCAGCATACACACACCTGGGTCTTTGAGAGAAGGTATATACACACCTGGGACTCTGTGGGGACAACATACTCATCTGGGGCTCTGATATGAGGTATGTACACACCTGAGACTCTGCGGGGAGCATACACACCTGGGTCTCTGAGATGAGGTATACACACCTGGGACTCTGCGCAGAGCATACACACACCTGGGGGTTCTGTTAGAAGTATATACACACCTGCGACTCTGCGAGGAGTACATGCTCACCTGGGGTATGAGATGAAGTTTATATACCCGTGGGACTCTGCAAGGAGAATGCACATTTGTGGAGCTCTACAATGAGGTATGTGCACACCTGGCACTCTGAGATGGGCTATAGACAGACTTGGACCCTGCGAGGAGTGCACACTCACCTGGGGTTCTGAGATGAGGTATATGCACACCTGGCACTCTGAGATGGGCTATAGACAGACTTGGACCCCGCGAGGAGTGCACACTCACCTGGGGCTCTGAGATGAGGTATTTGCACACATGGCACTCTGAGATGGGCTATAGACAGACTTGAACCCCGCGAGGAGTGCACACTCACCTGGGGCTCTACGATGAGGTATGGCACACCTGGCACTCTGAGATGGGCTATAGACAGACTTGGACCCCGCGAGGAGTGCACACTCACCTGGGGCTCTGAGATGAGGTATATGCACACCTGGCACTCTGAGATGGGCTATAGACGGACTTGGACCCCGCGAGGAGTGCACACTCACCTGGGGCTCGGAGATGAGGTATTTGCACACCTGGCACTCTGAGATGGGCTATAGACGAACTTGGACCCCGCGAGGAGTGCACACTCACCTGGGGCTCTGAGATGAGGTATATGCACACCTGGTACTCTGAGATGGGCTATAGACAGACTTGGACCCCGCGAGGAGTGCACACTCACCTGGGGCTCTGAGATGAGGTATGTACACACCTGAGACTCTGCGGGGAGCATACACACCTGGGTCTCTGAGATGAGGTATACACACCTGGGAATCTGCGCAGAGCATACACACACCTGGGGGTTCTGTTAGCAGTATATACACACCTGCGACTCTGCGAGGAGTACATGCTCACCTGGGGTATGAGATGACGTTTATATACCCGTGGGACTCTGCAAGGAGAATGCACATTTGTGGAGCTCTACGATGAGGTATGTGCACACCTGGCACTCTGAGATGGGCTATAGACAGACTTGGACCCCGCGAGGAGTGCACACTCACCTGGGGCTCTACGATGAGGTATGGCACACCTGGCACTCTGAGATGGGCTATAGACAGACTTGGACCCCGCGAGGAGTGCACACTCACCTGGGGCTCTGAGATGAGGTATATGCACACATGGCACTCTGAGATGGGCTATAGACAGACTTGGACCCCGCGAGGAGTGCACACTCACCTGGGGCTCTACGATGAGGTATATGCACACCTGGCACTCTGAGATGGGCTATAGACGAACTTGGACCCCGCGAGGAGTGCACACTCACCTGGGGCTCTGAGATGAGGTATATGCACACCTGGTACTCTGAGATGGGCTATAGACAGACTTGGACCCCGCGAGGAGTGCACACTCACCTGGGGCTCTACGATGAGGTATATGCACACCTGGTACTCTGAGATGGGCTATAGACGGACTTGGACCCCGCGAGGAGTGCACACTCACCTGGGGCTCTACGATGAGGTATGGCACACCTGGCACTCTGAGATGGGCTATAGACAGACTTGGACCCCGCGAGGAGTGCACACTCACCTGGGGCTCTGAGATGAGGTATATGCACACCTGGTACTCTGAGATGGGCTATAGACAGATTTGGACCCCGCGAGGAGTGCACACTCACCTGGGGCTCGGAGATGAGGTATTTGCACACCTGGCACCCTGAGATGGGCTATAGACGGACTTGGACCCAGCGAGGAGTGCACACTCACCTGGGGCTCTGAGATGAGGTATATGCACACCTGGCACTCTGAGATGGGCTATAGACAGACTTGGTCCCTGTGAGGAGTGCACACTCACCTGGGGCTCTACGATGAGGTATGGCACACCTGGCACTCTGAGATGGGCTTTAGACAGACGTGGACCCCGCGAGGAGTGCACACTCACCTGGGGCTCTGTGATGAGGTATATGCACACATGGCACTCTGAGATGGGCTATAGACAGACTTGGACCCCGCGAGGAGTGCACACTCACCTGGGGCTCTACGATGAGGTATATGCACACCTGGCACTCTGAGATGGGCTATAGACGGACTTGGACCCCGCGAGGAGTGCACACTCACCTGGGGCTCTGAGATGAGGTATATGCACACCTGGTACTCTGAGATGGGCTATAGACAGACTTGGACCCCGCGAGGAGTGCACACTCACCTGGGGCTCGAGATGAGGTATTTGCACACCTGGCACTCTGAGATGGGCTATAGACGGACTTGGACCCTGCGAGGAGTGCACACTTACCTGGTGCTCTACGATGAGGTATATGCACACCTGGCACTCTGAGATGGGCTATAGACGGACTTGGACCCCGCGAGGAGTGCACACTCACCTGGGGCTCTACGATGAGGTATATGCACACCTGGCACTCTGAGATGGGCTATAGACGGACTTGGACCCTGCGAGGAGTGCACACTCACCTGGGGCTCTGAGATGAGGTATTTGCACACCTGGCACTCTGAGATGCGCTATAGACAGACTTGGACTCTGGGAGGAGTGCACACTCACCTGGGGCTATGAGATGAGGTATATGCAAACCTGGCACTCTGAGATGGGCTATAGACAGACTTGGACCCTGCGAGGAGTGCACACTCACCTGGGCTCAACGATGAGGTATATGCACTCCTGGCACTCTGAGATGGGCTATAGACAGACTTGGACCCTGCGAGGAGTGCACACTCACCTGGGGCTCTACAATGAGGTATATGCACACCTGGCACTCTGAGATGGGCTATAGACAGACTTGGACCCCGCGAGGAGTGCATACTCACCTGGGGCTCTGAGATGAGGTATATGCACACCTGGCACTCTGAGATGGGCTATAGACAGACTTGGACCCCGCGAGGAGTGCATACTCACCTGGGGCTCTGAGATGAGGTATATGCACACCTGGCACTCTGAGATAGGCTATAGACAGACTTGGACTCTGCGAGAAGTGCACACTCACCTTAGGCTCTGAGATGAGGTATATGCACACCTGCCATTCTGTAAGGAGTGTATATGATCATACCTGGGCTCTGGGATGAGGTACATACACAGCTGGGACTCTGTGAGGAATGCATACACACCGAGGGCTCTGAAAGGAGTATATACACATTTGGGACTCCGCAAGGAGAATAAACTCACCTGGGGCTCAGAGATGAGGTATAAACACACATGGTATTCTGTAAGGAGTGTATGTGGTCATAACTGGGGCTCTGGGAAGAGGTACATACACAGCTGGGACTCTGTGAGGAATGCATACACACCGGGGGCTCTGAAAGGAGGTATATTCACATTTGGGACTCCACAAGGAGTATATACTCACCTGGGGCTCAGAGATGGGGTATAAACACACATGGTATTCTGTAGGGAGTGTATGTGGTCTAACTGGGGCTCTGGAAAGAGGTCCATACACAGCTGGGACTCTGTGAGGAATGCATACACACCGGGGGCTCTGAAAGGAGGTATATTCACATTTGGGACTCCGCAAGGAGTATATACTCACCTGGGGCTCAGAGATGAGGTATAAACACACATGGTATTCTGTAAGGAGTGTATGTGGTCATAGCAGGGGCTCTGGGATGAGGTGCATACACAGCTGGGACTCTGTGAGGAATGCATACACACCGGGGGCTCTGAAAGGAGGTATATTCACATTTGGGACTCCACAAGGAGTATATACTCACCTGGGGCTCTACGATGAGGTATATGCACACCTGGCAGTCTGAGATGGGCTTTAGACAGACTTGGACCCTGCGAGGATCACACACTCACCTGGGGCTCTACGATGAGGTATATGCACACCTGGCACTCTGAGATGAGCTATAGACAGACTTTGACCCCGCGAGGAGTGCATACTCACCTGGGGCTCTACGATGAGGTATATGCACACCTGGCACTCTGAGATGGGCTATAGACAGACTTGGACCCCGCGAGGAGTGCACACTCACCTGGGGCTCTGAGATGAGGTATATGCACACCTGGCACTCTGAGATGGGCTATAGACAGACTTGGACTCTGCGAGAAGTCACACTCACCTTAGGCTCTGAGATGAGGTATATGCACACCTGCCATTCTGTAAGGAGTGTATGTGGTCATAACTGGGGCTCTGGGAAGAGGTACATACACAGCTGGGACTCTGTGAGGAATGCATACACACCGGGGGCTCTGAAAGGAGGTATATTCACATTTGGGACTCCACAAGGAGTATATACTCACCTGGGGCTCAGAGATGAGGTATAAACACACATGGTATTCTGTAGGGAGTGTATGTGGTCTAACTGGGGCTCTGGAAAGAGGTCCATACACAGCTGGGACTCTGTGAGGAATGCATATACACCTGGGGCTCTGAAAGGAGGTATATACACATTTGGGACTCCGCAACAAGTATACACTCACCTGGGGCTCAGAGATGAGGTACATACATAGGTGGAACTCTGTGAGGAATGCATACACACCGAGGGCTCAGAAAGGAGGTATATTCACATTTTGGACTCCGCAAGGAGTATAAACTCACCTGGGGCTCAGAGATGAGGTATAAACACACATGGTATTCTGTAATGCGTGTATGTGGTCATAGCTGGGGCTCTGGGATGAGGTGCATACACAGCTGGGACTCTGTGAGGAATACATACGGGCTCTGAGACAAGGTATATGTACACCCAGGGCTCTGAGAAGACCATTGACACACCCAGGGAACTCTCAGAAGCGGAATTACATCCCTGGGGCTCTGAAAGGATACACACTTGCAGAACTCTGAGAGGAGGTATATACTCACCTGGAAAGAGGTACCGGCACACTTGGGGGCTTGGAGATTGTGCATATAAAAACAGGGTATCTGAGGGGGGACGGTACATGCCTGGGGCTATTGGGAGAGGGATGTACACACCTGGAGTGTGAGAGGAGGAAGTATACACCTGGGGATTCAGAGGGAACTATTACAGACATGAGGGGGTTATAGGAGCTAATGAAGGTTTAAAGGTGAGGCATATTTTCACCCATGGCTCAGAAAGAAGGCATACAAACATCTGGGGTTTGGCGAGGAGTATTCACACGGTTCACTGACAAAATATCGACCACCAAAATATCTACATACAATAATATCAAGTCAAAAATATCGACTGCCTATACTTAAAATTAAAATTACAAAATTATCTGGAAAAATATAGTTGTCACTAATATAGTTGACTAAAACAGTCGATTTTTAAATATGTATAAATTTAAATAGTAAACATTAATTAAATAAAATAATAATACTAATATATTAAATATAATAAATACATTGAAAAAGTATTTTGAAAAAGATAATTATTTTCAAAGATTAAAAGCAACAAGCATATTAATATATATGCTATTGTATATCTAATTTAATATTATTAAATTAATGTTTTTAATTTATATTATAATTTAAAACTTTTTTAATGTAATAATATAAAAAATAAATATATGAACATATATCCAATAACATAAAATAAAACCATTTTAATTTCAAATAAAAAAGTAACATATTTTTTTAAATCAATTTACAAAAATAAATAAAATATTAAAAACATTAATAATTATAAATATTATATTTTAAACAACGAAACACATATTAATATAAATGTAAACAATATAAAGTAAGCTACAACATTTTACAAATAATACATATACTACTCCCACTACAATTTATACAAGAGTAGACAAAGTGTCACACTCAGAAGGTGTAAAATGTACAAGTACCGGTACACTAAATACAACAGTAGAGAAACTGTTGGATTGCAGAGGGCTAAAACTTACTATTGCCGCTTCAATGAGTGCAACAGTAGGGAAAGTGTTGGATTGTAGAGTGGTCAAATTTACTATTCCCAGTTCAATTAGTGCAAAATTAGGGAAAGTGTTGGACTGGGAAGGGTTAAAAATCACAATTTCGACCGCAGTCAATGCAACATTAGGAAGAAACAAATTCCCTTCAACACAATAAAATCATTTAAAAAACATAGTAAACAAATAAAAATATAAATGTTAAAACTATTTTATATTAAAAATTAAATAAAAGAAATACATATTATATTGTTAAATACATATAAATAACTACAGATATTATTATAATAAAATACAAAAATATTTTTAATGTAAATAAATATTTTTATTTATACATTATTTATTAACAAAAAAGTATTTCTCGAATAATTTTAATTTAGTTGCTTCCCACCATATACCCCTTCAAAACTCCAAAATCCGCACCTAAAACTTAACTTTAAAAAGCAAATTATTTCCACTATCAACAAAAATATTTATCAACAAACTAATTATCATTAATAAAAAACAATTATTAATTAAATATGAACAATTTGTTTCCCACAATATACCCCCACAAAACACACAACAAACTCCTAAAAAATTTTTACAAAATATATATCGGTGAGTATGACCGACCGATTATGATGTTTCTGAACACCGTTTGGTTGGACTCCCATTGACTTCAATGGGAGCTTGTGTTCCAAACGACAACATAGGCTCCCATTTAAACAAGCATTGGCATAGCCAATAGGTCTCGCCTTTGGGACCTTATAAATGCATAACTACAGACTTATAAGGTCCCAAAAGCGAGACCTATTGGCTATGCCAAGCGGCCGTGCGGCCGCGAAAGTGAAAGGGATCCCGATCACGATCAAACATCAAAGCGGCCGCTAAAGTGAAAGTAATCGCGGTAAAGCGCGGAGCTCGCACCCGCGCACATGCATTGTAGCTCTAGGCTGGCCTGGTAGCACTTTTTGGAGCCCTCTCTATAAGTCTCGCCAGACCAGCGCATGCGCTGGGTCAGGCGAGACCTAAAAAGGGGTGGTTGCGGAAAACCTTGCACCCTGTGGCAGGCCCCCCATGGTGCCTGGCACACTGTGCATGGTTCTAAAGAGGGGTCCGATGAGTGCCCCCATGGGCCCCAACTGGGGGTCTCCAGGTGAAGGGGGGCCTGCTAATGGGCCCCCAAAGTCAGTTTCTGACAGCCGTTTCATGTCGGACAGACCGATTCTGAAAGGCTGTCCAAATCCGACATCATAATACGTCGGTCGGAAACGTGGTCCATAGATGTGACAATTCGACTCCGACCGACTCGGAGTCTCCGAATGCCGGTCAGAATCGAGTCTGAAAGACTGAACGGTTACCTTTTCATCATAATCGGAATGTAGGTTAGGTAAATTCGAACCTTGTTCGGAGCCTTTCTGACTGACATCGTAATCAGCCCCTAAATGTAAAAAATGGAATTGCACAAATAACATAATTAATTATCAATTAAATAATTAATATTAATTTAAAAATAATCATTAATGTATTATAATTAAAAACTTCCCACCCTGTCCCCTATACTAAAAATCACAAAAAATAAATAAATTTAATTTAATAACTACTTAAAATGTAAGAACCATATTAAAAAACATAAACAGTAATTATATATTTGTTTACATCATATACATTTAAAATATACACCAAAATACATACCAATAATTAAAAAATTGAAGTAAAACAAAATATATTTTGTAAACGATAATAATGATTTCGATATTTTCAGAAACAATATTACTTACCTTCAATCCGATATTCTTGACAATGATATTCTTGTTGCCGTTATTACCATATCACAATGTTTTCGACTAAATACTTGGTAAGCCGATCTTTTGTACTCGATATTTTGTCTGAACACTCATACACAGACCTGGGCAGTTCTGAGAAGAGGTATATGCACATGTGTGGGCCTTAAAGTTGGGGCATATATACACTTGGGGACTACAGAAACCATATACGTGCCTGGGAAACTCTGAGGAAAGGTATTTGTGCACATGAGGGCTCAGAGATAAGGTTTATACACAGCTGAGGTCAAAGTTGAGGCATATCGGCGCCTGAGGTTCTGGCAGGATATTTCTACACACCTGAAGCTCTGGGAGGAAATACACACACCTGAGGACTAAGAGAAGACGTATTTCCCACTCTGTGAACACTCTGTGCTGCGGGGGTATTAGCACACATGGGGGACTTAGGAGAAATATACACACCTGCGGTACAGAACAGAGGGACATATACACCTGGAGCTCAGAATGGAGGCATATACATACCTGGGACTCAGAACAGGGGCATATACACACCTGGGCCTCAGAGAAAAGGCATATATACACCTAGAACTCAGAACAGAGGCATATACACACCTGCGGCACAGAACAGAGGGACATATACACCTGGAGCTCAGAATGGAGGCATATACATACCTGGGACTCAGAACAGGGGCATATACATACCTGGGACTCAGAACAGAGGCATATACACACCTGGGGCTCAGAACTGAGACATATATACACTTAGAGCTCAGTGTGGAGGCATGTATGCACCTGGGACTCAGAATGCAGGCATATACATACCTGGGGCTCAGAACGGAGGCATATACACACCTGGGACTCAGAGAAAAGGCATATATACCCCTAGAACTCAGGACAGAGGCATATACACACCTGGGCCTCAGACTGGAAACATATACACACCTGGGCCTCAGACTGGAGACATATACACACCTGGGCCTCAGACTGGAGACATATGCACACCTGGGCCTCAGAGAAAAGGCATATATACACCTAGAACTCAGAACAGAGGCATATACACACCTGCGGCACAGAACAGAGGGACATATACACCTGGAGCTCAGAATGGAGGCATATACATACCTGGGACTCAGAACGGAGGCATATACACACCTGGGACTCAGACTGGAGACATATACACACCTGGGCCTCAGAGAAAAGGCAAATATACACCTAGAACTCAGAACAGAGGCATATACACACCTGGGGCTCAGAACGGAGGCATATATACACTTTGACGTCAGTGTGGAGCATATATGCACCAGGGACTCAAAAGGCAGGCACATATACACCTGGGCCAAAGAATGCAGCCATATACACACCTGGGGCTCAGAACAGAGGCATATACACACCTAGGGCTCAGAACGGAGGCATACACACACCTGTGGCTTAGAACCGAGGTATATACACACCTGGGCTTCATAACAAATGTATATATCCACCTAGGGCTAAGAACGAGGCATAGATACACCTGGGCCTCAGAACAGAGGCATAAACAAGCCTGTGGCTCGAAATGGAGGCATGTACACACATGGGACTCAGTGCAGAGGCATATAAACACCCAGGACTCAGTACGGAGGCATATATATACCGAAGACTCAGAACAGAAGCAAATGCACACCTGGGGCTCAGGGGACGCATATACACACCTGGGGCTCAGAACAGAGGCATATACACTCCTGAGACTCAGAACGGAGGCATATACACTCCTGGGACTCAGAATGGAGGCATATACACTCCTGGGACTCAGAACAGAGGCATATACACTAACGGAGGCATATACACTCCTGGGACTCACAATGGAGGCATATACACATCTGGGACTCAGAACTAAGGCATATGTATACTTGGAGCTCAGTGTGGAGACATATACACACCTGGGACTCAGAACGCAGGCACATATACACCTGGGGCTCAGAACGGAGACATATACGTACCTGAGGCACAGAACAGAGGCGCATACACACCTGAGACTCAGAACGGAGACATATACACACCTGGAACTCAGACTGGAGACATATACACACCTGGGCCTCAGAGAAAAGGCACATATACCCCTAGAACTCAGAACAGAGGCATATACACACCTGGGGCTCAGAGAAAAGGCATATATACACCTAGAACTCAGAACAGAGACATATACACACCTGGAACTCAGAACAGAGGCGTATACAGATCTGGGACTCAGAACTGAGGCATATACACATCTGGGACTCGGAACAGAGGCATATACACATCTGGGACTCAGAACGGAGGCATATGTACAATTGGAGCTCAGTGTGGGGGCATATACACACCTAGGCCCCAGAACGGAGGCATATACACACCTGGGGCTCAAAACGGAGGCTTATACACACCTGGGCCTCAGAACGGCGGCATATACACTCCTTTACCTCAGAACAGAGGCCTATACACACCTGGGCCTCAGATTGGAGACACATACGCACCTGGACCTCAGAACAAAGGCATATACACAACTGGGACTCAGTGCAGGGGCATATATACACTTAGGGCTCAGAACAGAGGCATATATACACTTGAAGGTCAGTGTGGAGCATATATGCACCTGGGGCTCAGAAAGCAGGAACATATAAACCTGAAACTTAGAATTCAGGCATCTACACACCTGGGGCTCAGAACAGAGGCATATACACACCTGGGCCTCAGAACAAAGGCATATATACACCTGGGACTCAGAACGGAGGCATGTACCCACCTGGGACTCAGAACGGAGGCATGTACCCACCTGGGACTCAATGCAGAGGCATATAGACACATAGGGCTCACTACGAAGGCATATACACACCTGTGGCTCAGAACGGAGGTATATACACACCTGGGGATCAGAATATTGGCCTATACACGCCTGGGACTCCGAACGGAGGCACATGCACACCTGCGGCTCAGAACCAAGGCATATACACACTTGGGACTCAGGACAGAGGCATATACACACCTAGGTCTCAGAACGGACGCATATATACACTTAGAGCTCAGTGTGGAGGCATGCACACACCTGGGACTCAGCGAGGGTATACAAACACCCCTGGTATGAGTGGTAATATACACACCTGAGAATCAGTCAAGGTATAGAAATACAGCCGGGAGGGTTAGATGGTTTGAATACAGAACACAGAAAAGCACTCGGGGCATAAAAGCTGCGGAGCAAAGGACTCGAGGCATAAAAGCTGCAGGGTGGGCACTCGGGGCAGAAAAGCTGCAGGACGGGCACTCGGGGCATAAAAGCTGCAGGGCGGGCACTCGGGGCATAAAAGCTGCAGGGTGGGCACTCGGGGCATAAAAGCTGCAGGGCGGGCACTCGGGGCATAAAAGCTGCAGGGCGGGCACTTGAGGCATAAAAGCTGCAGGGCGGGCACTCGAGACATAAAAGCTGCGGGGCGGGCACTCGAGGCATAAAAGCTGCAGGGCGGGCACTCGAGGCATAAAAGCTGTGGGTCGGGCACTCGAGGCATAAAAGCTGCAGGGCGGGCACTCGAGGCATAAAAGCTGCAGAGCAGGGCACTCGAGGCATAAAAGCTGCAGGGCAGGCACTCGGGGCATAAAAGCTGCGGGGCGGGCACTCGAGGCATAAAAGCTGCGGGGCGGGCACTTGAGGCATAAAAGCTGAGGGGCAGGGCACTCGAGGCATAAAAGCTGCGGGACAGGGCACTCGAGGCATAAAAGCTGCAGAGCAGGGCACTCGAGGCATAAAAGCTGCAGGGCAGGCACTAGGGGCATAAAAGCTGCGGGGCGGGCACTCGAGGCATAAAAGCTGCAGGGCGGGCACTCGGGGCATAAAATCTGCAGGGCAAATGACTTGAGGCATAAAAGCTGCCGGGCAGGGCACTCGAGGCATAAAAGCTGCAGAGCAAATGTCTTGAGGCATAAAAGCTGCAGGACGGGCACTCGAGTCATAAAAGCTGCAGGGCAGGCACTCGAGGCATAAAAGCTGCAGGGCAGGCACTCGAGTCATAAAAGCTGCAGGGCGGGCACTCGAGGCATAAAAGCTGCGGGGAGGGCACTCGGGGCATAAAAGCTGCAGGGCGGGCACTCAAGGCATAAAAGCTGCAGGGCGGGTACTTGAGTCATAAAAGCTGCAGGGCGGGCACTCGAGGCATAAAAGCTGCGGGGAGGGCACTCGAGGCATAAAAGCTGCAGGGCAGGCACTCGAGGTATAAAAGCTGCGGTGAGGGCACTCGGGGCATAAAAGCTGCAGGGCGGGCACTCGAGGCATAAAAGCTGCGGGGCTGGCACTTGAGGCATAAAAGCTGCAGAGCAAACGACTTGAGGCATAAAAGCTGCAGAGCAGGGCACTCGAGGTGTTGGACAGGCCACACGAAGGGCTTGCTCCCTCCCCGCACGACAGGGCCCGAGCTCCGGCCCACCAGGCATAACCCACGAAAAGCACCCGTACCCCGTCTCCCGACGGACCTTTTGCCCTCGGACCTCTACTCATCACGGGGCCCAGCCCCACCGGCCCCCCCGGCCGGTTCAAGCCGCCATCTTGGGCCCTGCACCACGAGGCCGCGTGGCCTCGGCCCGACCCTGACCCCGGGCCTGGCCGGCCCCGACATCCCGGCACCACCATCCACCCAGGAGGTGAGCGGACCACTTGGCAGGTCAATGGGAGAACGAAGTGTCAAGAGCTCTTCCCCCGCCAGGTGCCGATCGCCTCCAGCTCCCCCAGGCGCTGGCTCCACCCCCTGCTGGGTGTCTGGACACCTTCATCCCGGGTCCTCCAACCTCCAAGTGCGAGGGTCCGGACATCAAAGGGCGCCTGCCCTATAACTGGGGCAACTCCGGAGCAGGAAGGCAGTTGTATCCTGGAGTCGAGAGACACCGAGAGAACTCAGCCTTGACGGACTACTGGCGCTGCCGTAGCCCGCTCTTGTGAACCATCGCCCTGCCTGCTGGCGCTGCCGCGGCCTTCTACAACATCCATCCTCGTCGGGACCTGCTGGCGCTGCCGCGGCCCGTTGTAACGACCATCCTCACCGGGACCTGCTGGCGCTGCCGCGGACCGTACATCGACCATCTTTCCGGGACCTGCTGGCGCTGCCGCGGCCCGTTGTAACGACCATCCTCACCGGGACCTGCTGGCGCTGCCGCGGACCGTACATCGACCATCTTTCCGGGACCTGCTGGCGCTGCCGCGGCCCGCACCAACTAAGCTCGAGGATTGTGAGCTAATCCTCATCTCATCCAAACTACCTGACTGGTAGACAGACTGTCCCGCTACCCCTTACCCTGCTTTGAGAGACTTGAACCGAGGGGACCCCTGAGTCCAGACCTCCTTGTACCATTCAACCGTACCTTAAGAAGTGCTTATAAAGAACACTGAACCTTATCCGTGTGTGGTATCTGTCTGTGGGGGGGAAGTTACTTATCTGTACGATCGCTGGAGACGGCTCTCCCCGGAGACCTCTCCTCCTGACCCCGGCCGACCCTCCCGGTCCGTCTATCCTTTCTAACATTGGTGGCCAGCGGCGCGATCCGAATCAACGCGTAATCGTACAGAGAGTAGCTCACCCCACGACAACAACACGATGTCAGCCAAAGATAGCAACTCCACCGAGAAATTCCAAATGGATAAATTAGAAGAATACAACCACCGCGAACTGAGACAATTCTGCATAGAACTTGGCATTGCTACCACCGGCCTGAGTACCAAAGAGGATCTAAAGCACGCCCTAGAGTCGTGGGCAGAAACTGGGGTCGCCGGACCCTCCGACCAAAGCAGCATCACACCGGAGGGGAACGCCACGGCTCCCGAGGAGCGGGGAACGGGCCTCTCGCAGGAGGAGATCCGAGAAAGAGAAAGAACCAGACTGCACGAGTTGGAAATGGCACGACTCAAGATGGATGGGGAGCTCAAGTTAGCTGAACAGAAACTCAACCTCGAGCACATGCGGCTCCGAGATGAACGAGAAGAGAAGCAGAGACAGAGAGAGCTGGAGGAGAAAAAAATAACGCTCGAGCACGAGCGCAAACTGGCGGAAATAGAACTTCGGAAACAGAATAAAGAACTGGGGGTGCCTGAGCGACCACACACCCCGGGGCCAATCGAGAAAAAAGTCCACATCCCCAAGGATGTTGTCCGCGAGTATGTCCGAGAAGACGACATACAACAGTGGTTTAAAGCCTACGAGATCGCCATGACCTCCCACCGGATCGACCGGAGTGATTGGGGAGCCGGACTCTGGGGGAGGTTTATCAACGAGGGGCGCGATGCCCTACTGCAGCTCCCAGATCACCAAATGTCGTCCTACGACCACATGAAGGCTGCCCTCCTCACCCGCTACGGCCTCACACCCGAGATGTACCGCCAGAGGTTCAGAGATTGCACCCGGATCCCAGGTACAACTTGGGTAGAATACGTGAACTATTTCAGCCGTGCCTTCGAGGGTTGGATAAAGGGGAGCCAGGTCACCACCTACGAACAACTCTTTAACCTGATGGTATGGGAGCACCTGTCGAACAACTGCTTCGTCGAGCTCAGGCAGCACCTCCTCGACAGTAAGCTGACTGACCCCCGGCAGCTCGCCGCCGAAGCTGACCGATGGGAAAGCACCCGAGTGGGCCGGAGGGGGCCACACGAACAGAACAGAAACAACCAAGGCCAGCACCGTCCTCGGGGAGGAGGAGGGGGCCAGGGGCGAGGGAGAGACGCCTTGCCCGCAACACCCGTGGCCAGCACCCCGGCTCCGGCCGGTCGGGGCAACCCCCCGTGGCGTCCTGGGGTCCGAGCCAACGTCACGTGCCACCGATGCCAGCGAGTCGGCCACTACGCCAATGACCCGAGCTGCCCGCAGAACCAAACACCCAAGCCCCGCCAGGTAGCTGCCGCCGCCCTGGAGGAAGAGCGATCATTGGAGGAACCAGAGGAGTATGAGCCGGCCCAGCAAGAGTGGGAACCGGCCGCCATGGTCCTGGCGTGCTTAGGGGGAAGAGACATGGTCCCGCGGGCTCCCCTACCCGCTAACACCAGGAAATACGGGCAGTGGGTGACCATTAATGGACAGCGAGCCGAGGCCTTGCGTGACACAGGCGCCAGTGTGACGGCCGTCCGCTGTCACCTGGTGAAGCCCGAGCAGATCCTGCCGAACATTCTCTGCCCCGTCCGCTCGGCAGACAACTCTGAAAGTATGTGTCAAATGGCCTGCGTTCCATTCGAATGGGGAGGGGTCTCCGGCCTGTTGAAGGTGACGGTCCGGGACGATGCCCCCGTGGACTGCCTCCTGGGGAATGACCTCGAGAGTTCCCCGTGGGCCACCGTTGAGAGAAGAGAGCACCTGGGGATGCTGGGCCTCCCGGACTGGGCCTGCATAACCACCCGGTCCATGGCCGCCCGTGCCGTCCCTCGATCGGAAGAACCAGAATGGCCAGCACCTCCGCCCCCAGTCGCCCCAGTAGAAGACAACGACGAGGCCAGCCTCCCAGACCCGACGGCCGAAGGGGACGCGCAACCCCAGGACCTTCCTGACCTGGCTCAGTGGCGTCAAGAGGGGGGGCCCACCCAAGCACAGTTCCGCCAGGAACAAAAGACCTGTCCCTCCCTCGAGGGACTCCGCCAACAAGCCAGCGCCCAGAACGCAGGGGACTCCACCGGAACTCACTGGGTCTACTGGGATAACGACCTGCTATACAGCGAGCAAAGAATCGCCGAGCTGGGGGCCGGTCGAGTGCTGGTGGTACCTCTCCGCTTCAGAGACTTTCTGCTCAACCTGGCCCACGATGTCCCCCTGGCTGGACACCTGGGCCAAGATAAAACGTACAGCCGCCTAGTGACCCACTTTTTCTGGCCAAAGATGAGGAATGACGTCCTGAACCACTGCCGATCTTGCCCCACATGCCAAGCCAGCGGGAAGAGTGGGCGGAAGCTGAAAGCCCCTCTGCAGCCCTTCCCTGTGGTCACCACCCCGTTCGAGAGGGTGGGGATAGACATCGTGGGGCCTCTGGACCCCCGCACGGCACAAGGACACCGGTTCATCTTAGTACTGGTGGACCATGCCACCCGCTACCCCGAGGCGGTGCCCCTACGGACCGTGACCGCTCCGGTGGTTGGCCGGGCCCTAATGGGGATCTTCTCCCGGGTAGGCTTCCCCCGAGAAGTCGTCAGCGACCGAGGCACGAACTTTATATCCAAATACATGAAGTCCCTCTGGCAACAATGCGGGGTCACCTACAGATTCACGACCCCCTATCACCCCCAAGGGAACGGACTAGTGGAGCGTTTTAACCGCACCCTCAAGGGGATGATTGGGGGATTGGAAGAGCCCCTCCGTCGCCAGTGGGATGTACTACTCCCGTGCCTCCTCTTCGCCTACCGCGAAGTTCCCCAGAAGTCCCTCGGTTTTAGCCCTTTCGAACTCCTGTACGGGCACCCTGTGCGAGGGCCCCTCAGCCTAGTAAAAGAAGGTTGGGAGATGGCCCCCCTAAAGACCCCTCCAGACGTCTTCAAATACCTCCTGGCCCTACGCAATCAGACCCGGCGCTTCAGAGAGATGGCCAAGGCGAACCTCGAGGCCAGCCAGGAGGACATGAAGAGGTGGTATGATCACAATGCCTCCTCCGTTGAGTTCGAGCCTGGACAACAAGTATGGGTGATGTCCCCCACCGAACCATGTGCCTTGCAAGATAAGTGGACGGGGCCCTTCAAAGTGGTCGAGCGCAAAAGCCCCGTCACCTACCTCATCGACCTGGGGACCTCCTGGAACCCCCTTCGGGTCCTCCACACCAACCGACTCAAACCACACTTTGTGCGCTCAGAACTCAGCCTCCTGATGGCTACGGACAGTGGGGCAGAGGAAGACTCCGAACCCCTCCCGGATCTTCTGAAGACTCAGGAGAATGACGGCTCCGTGGACGGGGTCCGGCTCTCTGACACCCTCACTTCGGAGCAACGCCAGGGCTGCCGGAACCTCCTGCTGCAGTTCGCTACCCTGTTCTCCCTCACCCCCGGGGTCACCCCTTGGTGTTTGCACGACGTGGACACCGGGGACAGTCCCCCTGTCCGACACCGGGCCTACCGCGTACCAGATCGGGTACGGGCCTGTATACAGGAGGAGGTGGCCAAGATGCTCACAATCGGGGTCATCGAGCCCTCGGACAGTCCCTGGGCCAGTCCGGTGGTATTGGTCCCCAAAGCCGCTGCCCCCGGCACCGCACCTGAACTTAGATTCTGCGTCGACTACCGGGGCTTGAACGCTGTCACCCGGACCGACGCTCATCCGATCCCCCGAGCAGACGAGCTGATCGACCGGCTGGGGGCCGCCCGCTACCTCAGTATCTTCGACCTAACAGCGGGCTACTGGCAGATCGGCCTCACACCCAGGGCTCAGGAACGGTCAGCCTTCTCTACCCCCGATGGCCACTACCAATTCAAGGTCATGCCCTTCGGCATGAAGAATGCCCCCGCCACGTTTCAACGCCTCGTGAACCAGGTCTTGGCGGGGCTCGAAGAGTTCAGCGCTGCCTACCTGGACGATATCGCTGTATACAGCCACCACTGGCCCGACCACCTCCGTCACCTCCAAGAGGTCCTACAGGCCCTCCAGCGGGCCGGCCTCACAATTAAGGCCGGCAAGTGCCAAATTGGCCAAGGGTCTGTGACCTACCTGGGGCACCAAGTGGGAAGCGGGCTGGTGGCCCCGCTACAACTTAGGATTGCTGCCATCCAGTCCTGGCAGCCCCCCGTCACCCAGACCGAGGTCCGAGCCTTCTTGGGGCTCACCGGCTACTACAGGCGGTTCGTGAAGGACTACGGCAGCATCGTGGGGCCCCTCACGGGTCTCACGTCCAAGAACCAGCCGAAGCGGATTAACTGGACCCCCGATTGTCAAGCGGCCTTCGAGAAGCTGAAGGCCGCTCTATGCACCGCCCCTGTGCTCCAGGCCCCCGATTACAGTCGGGAATTCATGGTACAGACCGACGCCTCCGACCACGGCATCGGGGCCGTCCTTTCTCAGTTAAACCCCGAAGGTCATGACCAGCCGGTGGCCTTCATCAGTCGACGTCTCCTGGCCCGAGAACAGCGCTGGAGCACCATCGAGAGGGAGGCCTTCGCAGTGGTGTGGGCCCTCAAAAAGCTCCGGCCCTATCTCTTCGGTACCCACTTCCGGGTACAAACCGACCATCGACCCCTGCAGTGGCTGATGCAGATGCGGGGGGAGAACCCAAAACTCTTGCGCTGGTCCATTTCCCTGCAGGGAATGGACTTCACTGTTGAGCACCGACCAGGCCAAGACCACGCCAACGCGGATGGCCTGTCCCGCTTTTTCCGCCTCGACGAAGAGAGTCCCCAAGGAGATGGGTGACTCTCCCCGCCTTCAGCTGGGGGGGACGCATGTTGGACAGGCCACACGAAGGGCTTGCTCCCTCCCCGCACGACAGGGCCCGAGCTCCGGCCCACCAGGCATAACCCACGAAAAGCACCCGTACCCCGTCTCCCGACGGACCTTTTGCCCTCGGACCTCTACTCATCACGGGGCCCAGCCCCACCGGCCCCCCCGGCCGGTTCAAGCCGCCATCTTGGGCCCTGCACCACGAGGCCGCGTGGCCTCGGCCCGACCCTGACCCCGGGCCTGGCCGGCCCCGACATCCCGGCACCACCATCCACCCAGGAGGTGAGCGGACCACTTGGCAGGTCAATGGGAGAACGAAGTGTCAAGAGCTCTTCCCCCGCCAGGTGCCGATCGCCTCCAGCTCCCCCAGGCGCTGGCTCCACCCCCTGCTGGGTGTCTGGACACCTTCATCCCGGGCCCTCCAACCTCCAAGTGCGAGGGTCCGGACATCAAAGGGCGCCTGCCCTATAACTGGGGCAACTCCGGAGCAGGAAGGCAGTTGTATCCTGGAGTCGAGAGACACCGAGAGAACTCAGCCTTGACGGACTACTGGCGCTGCCGTAGCCCGCTCTTGTGAACCATCGCCCTGCCTGCTGGCGCTGCCGCGGCCTTCTACAACATCCATCCTCGTCGGGACCTGCTGGCGCTGCCGCGGCCCGTTGTAACGACCATCCTCACCGGGACCTGCTGGCGCTGCCGCGGACCGTACATCGACCATCTTTCCGGGACCTGCTGGCGCTGCCGCGGCCCGTTGTAACGACCATCCTCACCGGGACCTGCTGGCGCTGCCGCGGACCGTACATCGACCATCTTTCCGGGACCTGCTGGCGCTGCCGCGGCCCGCACCAACTAAGCTCGAGGATTGTGAGCTAATCCTCATCTCATCCAAACTACCTGACTGGTAGACAGACTGTCCCGCTACCCCTTACCCTGCTTTGAGAGACTTGAACCGAGGGGACCCCTGAGTCCAGACCTCCTTGTACCATTCAACCGTACCTTAAGAAGTGCTTATAAAGAACACTGAACCTTATCCGTGTGTGGTATCTGTCTGTGACGGCTCTCCCCGGAGACCTCTCCTCCTGACCCCGGCCGACCCTCCCGGTCCGTCTATCCTTTCTAACACGAGGCATAAAAGCTGCAGGGCGGGCACTCGGGGCATAAAATCTGTGGGCAGGGCACTCGAGACATAAAAGCTGCAGAGCAAACGACTTGAGGCATATAAGCTGCAGAGCAGGGCACTCGAGGCATAAAAGCTGCAGGGCGGGCACTTGGCGCATAAAAGCTGCAGGGCGGGCACTCGGGGCATAAAAGCTGTGGGTCGGGCACTCGAGGCATAAAAGCTGCAGAGCAAACGACTTGAGGCATAAAAGCTGCAGAGTAGGGCACTCGAGGCATAAAAGCTGCTGGGTGGGCACTCGAGGCATAAAAGCTGCAGAGCAGGGCACTCGGGGCATAAAAGCTGCAGAGCAGGGCACTCGAGGCATAAAAGCTGCAGAGCAAAGGACTTGAGGCATAAAAGCTGCAGAGCAGGGCACTCGAGGCATAAAAGCTGCGGGGTGGGCACTCGAGGCATAAAAGCTGCAGAGAAGGGCACTCGAGGCATAAAAGCTGCAGAGCAGGGCACTCGGGGCATAAAAGCTGCAGAGCAAAGGACTTGAGGCATAAAAGCTGCAGAGTAGGGCACTCGAGGCATAAATCTGCGGGGTGGGCACTCGAGGCATAAAAGCTGCAGAGCAGGGCACTCCAGGCATAAAAGCTGCAGAGCAGGGCACTCGGGGCATAAAAGCTGCAGAGCAGGGCACTCGAGGCATAAAAGCTGCAGAGCAAAGGGCTTGAGGCATAAAAGCTGCAGAGTAGGGCACTCGAGGCATAAAAGCTGCAGAGCAAACAACTTGAGGCATAAAAGCTGCAGGGCGGGCACTCGAGGCATAAAAGCTGCAGGGCGGGCACTCGGGGCATAAAAGCTGCGGGGCGGGCACTCGAGGCATAAAAGCTGCAGAGGAAACAACTTGAGGCATAAAAGCTGCAGGGTGGGCACTCGGGGCATAAAAGCTGCAGGGCGGGCACTCGCGGCATTAAAGCTGGGGGCGGGCACTTGAGGCAAAAAAGCTGCTGCCAGGCATTTGAGGCATACAAGCTGCGGGGAGAGCAGTCGAGGCATAAAAGCTGTGGGACAGGAAAATTGAGGCATAAAGGCTGCGGGGCGGGCACTTGAGGCATAAAAGGTGCAGGGCGGGCACTCGGGGCATAAAAGGTGCAGGGCTGGGTATTTGAGACATAAAAGCTGTGGGGCGGGTCCCTGAGGCATAAAAGGTGGAGTGCTGGGTATTTGAGACATAAAAGCTGCGGGCGGGCCCCCGAGGCATAAAAGGTGGAGGGCTGGGTATTTGAGAAGCTGCGGGTTCAGCACCTGAGGCATAAAAGGTGCAGGGCCGGGTATTTGAGACATAAAAGCTGCGGGCGGGCCCCCGAGGCATAAAAGGTGCAGGGCTGGGTATTTGAGACATAAAAGCTTTGGGGCGGGTCCCCGAGGCATAAAAGGTGCAGGGCTGGGTATTTGAGACATAAAAGCTTTGGGGCGGGTCCCTGAGGCATAAAAGGTGGAGTGCTGGGTATTTGAGACATAAAAGCTGCGGGCGGGCCCTCGAGGCATAAAAGGTGGAGGGCTGGGTATTTGAGAAGCTGCGGGTTGAGCACCTGAGGCATAAAAGGTGCAGGGCCGGGTATTTGAGACATAAAAGCTGCGGGCGGGCCCCCGAGGCATAAAAGGTGCAGGGCTGGGTATTTGAGACATAAAAGCTTTGGGGCGGGTCCCTGAGGCATAAAAGTTGCAGGGCTGGGTATTTGAGACATAAAAGCTTTGGGGTGGGTCCCTGAGGCATAAAAGGCGCAGGACTGGGTATTTGAGACATATAAGCTGCGGGCGGGCCCCCGAGGCATAAAAGGTGCAGGGTTGGGTATTTGAGACATAAAAGCTTTGGGGCGGGTCCCCGAGGCATAAAAGGTGCAGGGCTGGGTATTTGAGACATAAAAGCTTTGGGGCGGGTCCCCGAGGCATAAAAGGTGCAGGGTTGGGTATTTGAGACATGAAAGCTTTGGGGCGGGTCCCCAAGGCATAAAAGGTGGAGGGCTGGGTATTTGAGACATAAAAGCTTTGGTGCGGGTCCCCGAGGCATAAAAGGTGCAGGGCTGGGTATTTGAGACATAAAAGCTTTGGGGCGGGCCCCCGAGGCATAAAAGGTGCAGGGCTGGGTATTTGAGACATAAAAGCTTTGGGGCGGGTCCCCGAGGCATAAAAGGTGCAGGGATGGGTATTTGAGAAATAAAAGCTTTGGGGCGGGTCCCTGAGGCATAAAAGGTGGAGGGCTGGGTATTTGAGACATAAAAGCTGCGGGTTGAGCACCTGAGGCATAAAAGGTGCAGGGCTGGGTATTTGAGACATAAAAGCTGTGGGGCGGGCATTTGAGGCATAAATGGTGTGGGGCAGGGCACTAGAGGCATAAATGGTGTGGGGCGGGCACTAGAGGCATAAATGGTGTGGGGCAGGGCACTTGAGGCATAAATGGTGTGGGGCTGGGCACTTGAGGCATAAATGGTGTCGGGCGGGCACAAGAGGCATAAATGGTGTGGGGCGGGCACTAGAGGCATTATATGGTGTGGGGCGGGCACTAGAGGCATAAATGGTGTGGGGCGGGCACTAGAGGCATAAATGGTGTGGGGCGGGCACTAGAGGCATAAATGGTGTGGGGCAGGGCAATAGAGGCATAAATGGTGTGGGCGGGCACTAGAGGCATAAATGGTGTGGGGTGGGCACTAGAGGCCTAAATGGTGTGGGGCGGGCACTAGAGACATAAATGGTGTGGGGCGGGCACTAGAGGCATAAATGGTGTGGGGCGGGCACTAGAGGCATAAATGGTGTGGCGCGGGCACTAGAGACATAAATGGTGTGGGGCGGGCACTAGAGGCATAAATGGTGTGGGGCGGGCACTAGAGGCATAAATGGTGTGGGGCGGGCACTAGAGGCATAAATGGTGTGGGGCGGGCACTAGAGGCATAAATGGTGTGGTGCGGGCACTAGAGGCATAAATGGTGTGGGGCGGGCACTAGAGGCATAAATGGTGTGGGGCAGGGCAATAGAGGCATAAATGGTGTGGGGTGGGCACTAGAGGCATAAATGGTGTGGGGCGGGCACTAGAGACATAAATGGTGTGGGGCGGGCACTAGAGGCATAAATGGTGTGGGGCGGGCACTAGAGGCATAAATGGTGTGGCGCGGGCACTAGAGACATAAATGGTGTGGGGCGGGCACTAGAGGCATAAATGGTGTGGGGCGGGCACTAGAGGCATAAATGGTGTGGGGCGGGCACTAGAGGCATAAATGGTGTGGGGCGGGCACTAGAGGCATAAATGGTGGGGGGCGGGCACTAGAGGCATAAATGGTGTGGGGCACTGCAATTGAAGCATAGAAGCTGCGAGGCAGAGCAATTGAGGCATCAAAGCTGCAGGGCAAGACACTTTAGGCATAAATGCTGCAGGGCACTCAAGACTTAAAGTGCGCTGGGTATTTGAGACATAAAAGCTGTGGGGCGGGCAGAGCATAGCAATTGAGGCATCAAAGATGCGGGGCAGGCCATGTGAGGCATACATTCTGCAGGGCAAGACACTTGAGGCATAAAAGCTGCAGGGTACTCAAGACTTAGAGTGCAGGGTAGAGCGCTTGAGACATAAAAGCTGTGGGGCAGGGCACTCGAGGCATAGAAGCTGTGGGGCAGGGCACTTGAGGCATAGAAGCTGTGGGGCAGGGCACTTGAGGCATAGAAGCTGTGGGGCAGTGCATCTGGGACATAAAAGCTGTGGGGCAGGGCACTGGAGGCATAAAAGCTGTGGGGCAGGGCACTTGAGGCATAGAAGCTGTGGAGTAGGGCACCTGAGACAGAAAAGGTGGGGGGCAGGGCACTTGAGGCGGGTCCCTGAGGCATAAAAGGTGCAGGGCTGGGCACTTGAGGCATAAAAGCTGTGGGGCAGGGCACTTGAAACAAAAAAGCTGTGAGGCAGGGCACTGGTGACATAAAAGCTGTGGGGCAGGGCACTTGAGAAATAAAAGCTGTGGTGCAGGGCACTTGCAGAGAGGCCTCAGCCTGGGGCAAACTGAAGATTGGAGTTCAAGGGCACAGAGAAAGCTGCAGGCTTAGGGAAAGGGCAGAAACCTAGGCTTAGTTGGGGAAAGACATATGTGTGCTGAGGAGGGGAAGAGACAGAGCCCTGGGCTGAGTCGAGGCATCCACAGATGCCCTGGGCTCTACTGGGGCAGGCACAACATCTCTGTGTACAAGAGGGGCAGATACAGATACTCTCACCTTGTGAGGGTCAGTTCAGATTCTCTCGCCTTATGAGGGGAAGATACAAATACTCTCACCTTATGAGGGTCAGTTCCGATACTCTCACCTTGTGAGGGTCTGATATTCTCACCTTGTGAGGGTCAGTTCAGATACTCTCGCCTTATGAGGGGAAGATACAAATACTCTCACCTTATGAGGGTCAGATACTCTCACCTTGTGAGGGTCAGTTCAGATTCTCTCGCCTTATGAGGGGAAGATACAAATACTCTCACCTTATGAGGGTCAGATACTCTCACCTTGTGAGGGTCAGTTCCGATACTCTCGCCTTATGAGAGGCAGACACAGATACTCCCGACTTGTGATTGCAGACAAGGATACTTGTGAGGGTCAGTTCAGATTCTCTCGCCTTATGAGGGGAAGATACAAATACTCTCACCTTATGAGGGTCAGATACTCTCACCTTGTGAGGGTCAGTTCCGATACTCTCGCCTTATGAGAGGCAGACACAGATACTCTCGACTTGTGATTGCAGACACAGACACTTTCGCCTTGTGAGGGGCAGATACAAATACTCACACCTTGTGAGGGTCGGATACAGACACTCTCGACCTGTGAGGGTCAGATACAGATACTCTGGCCCCTGCGAGAATAAGATACAGGCACGCTCGCCTTATGAGAGGAGAGATGCTCTCGCCTAATGAGGTGCACACAGAGATACTTTGACCTTAAGAGGATCAGTAACAGATGCTTTGGCCTTATGAGGGGCAGATACAGATACTCTAGCCTTGTGATGGCAGATACAGGCACTCTCGCCTTATGAGATGAGAGATGCTCTCGCCTTATGTAGGGCAGCTATAGATACTCTCACCTTATGAGAGGCAGATAGCTTTGCTCTCGCCTTGTGACGGGCAGATACAGATACGTTGGCCTTATGAGGGGCAGATACAGATACTCTCGCCTTGTGACGGCAGATACAGATACTCTCGCCTTATGAGGGGCAGATACAGATAATCTCGCCTTATGAGAGGCAGATAGAGTTGCTCTCACCTTGTGACGGCAGATACAGATATTTTGTCCTTATGAGGGGCAGATACAGATACTCTCGCCTTGTGATGGCAGATACAGATACTCTCGCCTTATGACGGCAGCTACAGATACTCTCGCCTTGTGTTGACAGATACAGATACTCTTGCCTTGTGATGGCAGATACAGATACTCTCGCCTTATGAGTGGCAGATACAGATACTCTCGCCTTGTGATGGCAGATACAGATACTCTCGCCTTGTGATGGGCAGATACAGATACTCTCGCCTTGTGATGGCAGATACAGATACTCTCGCCTTGTGATGGGCAGATACAGATACTCTCGCCTTGTGATGGCAGATACAGATACTCTCGCCTTGTGATGGCAGATACAGATACTCTCACCTTATGAGGGGAAGATACAGATACTCTCGCCGTGTGATGAGCAGATACAGATACTCTCGCCTTGTGATGGCAGATACAGATACTCTCACCTTATGAGGGGAAGATACAGATACTCTCGCCGTGTGATGAGCAGATACAGATACTCTCGCCTTGTGATGGCAGATACAGATACTCTCACCTTATATGGGGAAGATACAGATACTCTCGCCTTGTGATGGGCAGATACAGATACTCTCGCCTTGTGATGGCAGATACAGATACTCTCACCTTATGAGGGGAAGATACAGATACTCTCGCCTTGTGATGGCAGATACAGATACTCCCACCTTATGAGGGGAAGATACAGATACTCTCACCTTGTGATGGGCAGATACAGATACTCTTGCCTTATGAGGGGCAGATAGAGATACTCTCGCCTTGTGTTGGCAGATACAGATACTCTCACCTTATGAGGGGAAGATACAGATACTCTCGCCTTGTGATGGGCAGATACAGATACTCTCGCCTTGTGATGGCAGATACAGATACTCTCACCTTATGAGGGGAAGATACAGATACTCTCGCCTTGTGATGGGCAGATACAGATACTCTCGCCTTGGGATGGCAGATAGAGATACTCTCACCTTATGAGGGGAAGATACAGATACTCTCGCCTTGTGATGGGCAGATACAGATACTCTCGCCTTGTGATGGCAGATACAGATGCTCTCGCCTTGTGATGGCAGATACAGATACATTCGCCTTATGAGGGACAGATACAGATATTCTAGCCTTGTGATGGCAAATACAGACACTCTTGCCTTATGAGAGGAGAGATGCTCTCGCCTTATGTGAGGCAGCTATAGATACTCTCACCTTATGAGAGGCAGATAGAGTTGCTCTCGCCTTGTAATGGGCAGATACAGATACTTTGGCCTTATGAGGGGCACATACAGATACTCTCGCCTTGTAATTGCAGATACAGATACTCTCGCCTTGTGAGGAGTAAACAGATACTCTCGCCTTGGGAGGGGCAGATACAGATACTCTCGCCTTGTGATGGCAGATAGAGGTACTCTCGCCTTGTGAGGGGTAGATACAGATACTCTCGCCTTGTGATGACAGATACAGATACTCTCACCTTATGAGGGGAAGATACAGATACTCTCGCCTTGTGATGGGCAGATACAGATACTCTCGCCTTGGGATGGCAGATAGAGATACTCTCACCTTATGAGGGGAAGATACAGATACTCTCACCTTGTGATGGGCAGATACAGATACTCTCGCCTTGTGATGGCAGATACAGATGCTCTCGCCTTGTGATGGCAGATACAGATACACTCGCCTTATGAGGGACAGATACAGATATTCTAGCCTTGTGATGGCAGATACAGACACTATTGCCTTATGAGAGGAGAGATGCTCTCGCCTTATGTGAGGCAGCTATAGATACTCTCACCTTATGAGAGGCAGATAGAGTTGCTCTCGCCTTGTAATGGGCAGATACAGATACTTTGGCCTTATGAGGGGCACATACAGATACTCTCGCCTTGTAATGGCAGATACAGATACTCTCGCCTTGTGAGGAGTAGATACAGATACTCTCGCCTTGGGAGGGGCAGATACAGATACTCTCGCCTTGTGATGGCAAATAGAGGTACTCTCGCCTTGTGAGGGGTAGATACAGATACTCTCGCCTTGTGATGGCAGATAGAGTTACTCTCGCCTTGTGAGGGGCAGATACAGATACTCTCGCCTTGTGAGGGGCAGATACAGATACTCTCACCTTGTGAGGGGCAGATAGAGGTATACTCTCACCTTGTGAAGGGCAGACACAGATACTCTTGCCTCATGAGGCGCAGATACAGATACTCTAGCCTTGTGATGGCAAATACAGACACTCTCACCTTATGAGAGGAGAGATGCTCTCGCCTTATGCGGGGCAGATACAGATACTCTCACCTTATGGGAGGCAGATAGAGTTGCTCTCGCCTTGTGAGGGGCAGAAACAGATACTTTGGCCTTATGAGGGGCAGATACAGATACTCTCACCTTGTGATGGCAGATAGAGATGCTCTTGCATTATGAGGGGCAGATAGAGTTGCTCTCGCCTTATGAGAGGCAGATACAGATACTTTGGCCTTGTGATAGCAGATAAAGACACTCTGGTCTTATGAGGGGCAGATACAGAAACTCTTACCTTATGAAGGGCAGCGACAGATACTCTCGCCTTATATGGGGCAGATACAGACACTCTCGCCTTATGAGAGGCAGATAGAGTTGCTCTCACGTTGTGAGGGGCAGATACAGATACTTTGGCCTTATGAGGGGCAGATACAGATACTTTGGCCTTATGAGGGGAAGATACAGATACTCTTACGTTATGAGGGGAAGATACAGATACTCTCGCCTTCTGAGGGGAAGATACAGATACTCTCACCTGGTGATGGCAGATAGAGATACTCTTGCCTTGGGAGGGCAGATACAGATACTCTCGCCTTGTGAGGGGAAGATACAGATACTCTCGCCTTATGAGGGGAAGATACAGATACTCTCACCTGGTGATGGCAGATAGAGATACTCTCGCCTTGGGAGGGGCAGATACAGATACTCTCACCTTCTGAGGGAGAGATACAGATACTCTTGCCTCATGAGGGGAAGATACAGATACTCTCACCTTATGAGGGGCAGATACAGATACTCTCGCCTTGTGATGGCAGATACAGATACTCTCGCCTTGTGATGGGCAGATACAGATACTCTCGCCTTGTGATGGCAGATACAGATACTCTCGCCTTGTGATGGGCAGATACAGATACTCTTGCCTTGTGATGGCAGATACAGATACTCTCTCCTTGTGATTGCAGATACAGATACTCTCTCCTTGTGATTGCAGATACAGATACTCTCGCCTTATGAGGGGCAGATACAGATACTCTCGCCTTGTGATGGCAGATACAGATACTCTCACCTTATGAGGGGAAGATACAGATACTCTCGCCGTGTGATGGGCAGATACAGATACTCTCGCCTTGTGATGGCAGATACAGATACTCTCACCTTATATGGGGAAGATACAGATACTCTCGCCTTGTGATTAGCAGATACAGATACTCTCGCCTTGTGATGGCAGATACAGATACTCTCACCTTATGAGGGGAAGATACAGATACTCTCGCCTTGTGATGGCAGATACAGATACTCCCACCTTATGAGGGGAAGATACAGATACTCTCACCTTGTGATGGGCAGATCCAGATACTCTTGCCTTCTGAGGGGCAGATACAGAGACTCTCGCCTTGTGTTGGCAGATACAGATACTCTCACCTTATGAGGGGAAGATACAGATACTCTTGCCTTGTGATGGGCAGATACAGATACTCTCGCCTTGTGATGGAAGATACAGATACTCTCACCTTATGAGGGGAAGATACAGATACTCTCGCCTTGTGATGGGCAGATACAGATACTCTCACCTTGGGATGGCAGATACAGATACTCTGACCTTATGAGGGGAAGATACAGATACTCTCGCCTTGTGATGGGCAGATACAGATACTCTCGCCTTGTGATGGGCAGATACAGATACTCTCGCCTTGTGATGGCAGATACAGATGCTCTCGCCTTGTGATGGCAGATACAGATACACTCGCCTTATGAGGGACAGATACAGATATTCTAGCCTTGTGATGGCAGATACAGACACTCTTGCCTTATGAGAGGAGAGATGCTCTCGCCTTATGTGGGGCAGCTATAGATACTCTCACCTTATGAGAGGCAGATAGAGTTGCTCTCGCCTTGTAATGGGCAGATACAGATACTTTGGCCTCATGAGGGGCAGATACAGATACTCTCGCCTTGTAATGGCAGATACAGATACTCTCGCCTTGTGAGGAGCAGATACAGATACTCTCGCCTTGTGAGGGGCAGATACAGATACTCTCGCCTTGTGATGGCAGATAGAGGTACTCTCGCCTTGTGAGGGGTAGATACAGATACTTTCGCCTTGTGATGGCAGATAGAGTTACTCTCGCTTTGTGAGGGGCAGATACAGATACTCTCACCTTGTGAGGGGCAGATACAGATACTCTCGCCTTGTGAGGGGCAGATACAGATACTCTAGCCTTGTGATGGCAAATACAGACACTCTCGCCTTATGAGAGGAGAGATCCTCTCGTCTTATGCGGGGCAGATACAGATACTCTCACCTTATGAGAGGCAGATAGAGTTGCTCTCACCTTGTGAGGGGCAGAAACAGATACTTTGGCCTTATGAGGGGCAGATACAGATACTCTCACCTTGTGATGGCAGATAGAGATGCTCTTGCAATATGAGGGGCAGATAGAGTTGCTCTCGCCTTATGAGAGGCAAATACAGATACTTTGGCCTTGTGATAGCAGATAAAGACACTGGTCTTATGAGGGGCAGATACAGAAACTCTCACCTTATGAAGGGCAGCGACAGATACTCTCGCCTTATATGGGGCAGATACAGACACTCTCGCCTTATGAGAGGCAGATAGAGTTGCTCTCACGTTGTGAGGGGCAGATACAGATACTTTGGCCTTATGAGGGGCAGATACAGATACTTTGGCCTTATGAGGGGAAGATACAGATACTCTTGCGTTATGAGGGGAAGATACAGATACTCTCGCCTTATGAGGGGAAGATACAGATACTCTCACCTGGTGATGGCAGATAGAGATACTCTTGCCTTGGGAGGGCAGATACAGATACTCTCGCCTTGTGAGGGGAAGATACAGATACTCTCGCCTTATGAGGGGAAGATACAGATACTCTCACCTGGTGATGGCAGATAGAGATACTCTCGCCTTGGGAGGGGCAGATACAGATACTCTCACCTTGTGAGGGACAGATACAGATACTCTTGCCTCATGAGGGGAAGATACAGATACTCTCGCCTTATGAGGGGCAGATACAGATACTCTCGCCTTGTGATGGCAGATACAGATACTCTCGCCTTGTGATGGGCAGATACAGATACTCTCGCCTTGTGATGGGCAGATACAGATACTCTCGCCTTGTGATGGCAGATACAGATACTCTCTCCTTGTGATTGCAGATACAGATACTCTCTCCTAGTGATTGCAGATACAGATACTCTCGCCTTATGAGGGGCAGATACAGATACTCTCGCCTTGTGATGGCAGATACAGATACTCTCACCTTATGAGGGGAAGATACAGATACTCTCGCCGTGTGATGGGCAGATACAGATACTCTTGCCTTGTGATGGCAGATACAGATACTCTCACCTTATATGGGGAAGATACAGATACTCTCGCCTTGTGATGGGCAGATACAGATAGTCTCGCCTTGTGATGGCAGATACAGATACTCTCACCTTATGAGGGGAAGATACAGATACTCTCGCCTTGTGATGGGCAGATACAGATACTCTCACCTTGGGATGGCAGATACAGATACTCTTACCTTATGAGGGGAAGATACAGATACTCTCGCCTTGTGATGGGCAGATACAGATACTCTCGCCTTGTGATAGGCAGATACAGATACTCTCGCCTTGTGATGGCAGATACAGATGCTCTCGCCTTGTGATGGCAGATACAGATACACTCGCCTTATGAGGGACAGATACAGATATTCTAGCCTTGTGATGGCAGATACAGACACTCTTGCCTTATGAGAGGAGAGATGCTCTCGCCTTATGTGGGGCAGCTATAGATACTCTCACCTTATGAGAGGCAGATAGAGTTGCTCTCACCTTGTAATGGACAGATACAGATACTTTGGCCTTATGAGGGGCAGATACAGATACTCTCACCTTGTAATGGCAGATACAGATACTCTCGCCTTGTGAGGAGTAGATACAGATACTCTCGCCTTGTGAGGGGCAGATACAGATACTCTCGCCTTGTGATGGCAGATAGAGGTACTCTCGCCTTGTGAGGGGTAGATACAGATACTTTCGCCTTGTGATGGCAGATAGAGTTACTCTCGCCTTGTGAGGGGCAGATACAGATACTCTCGCCTTGTGAGGGGCAGATACAGATACTCTCGTCTTGTGAGGGGCAGATACAGATACTCTCGCCTTGTGAGGGGCAGATAGAGGTATACTCTCACCTTGTGAATGGCAGATACAGATACTCTTGCCTCATGAGGGGCAGATACAGATACTCTAGCCTTGTGATGGCAAATACAGACACTCTCGCCTTATGAGATGAGAGATGCTCTCGTCTTATGCGGGGCAGATACAGATACTCTCACCTTATGAGAGGCAGATAGAGTTGCTCTCACCTTGTGAGGGGCAGAAACAGATACTTTGGCCTTATGAGGGGCAGATACAGATACTCTCACCTTGTGATGGCAGATAGAGATGCTCTTGCATTATGAGGGGCAGATAGAGTTGCTCTCGCCTTATGAGAGGCAAATACAGATACTTTGGCCTTGTGATAGCAGATAAAGACACTCTGGTCTTATGAGGGGCAGATACAGAAACTCTCACCTTATGAAGGGCAGCGACAGATACTCTCGCCTTATATGGGGCAGATACAGACACTCTCGCCTTATGAGAGGCAGATAGAGTTGCTCTCACGTTGTGAGGGGCAGATACAGATACTTTGGCCTTATGAGGGGCAGATACAGATACTTTGGCCTTATGAGGGGAAGACACAGATACTCTTGCGTTATGAGGGGAAGATACAGATACTCTCGCCTTATGAGGGGAAGATACAGATACTCTCACCTGGTGATGGCAGATAGAGATACTCTTGCCTTGGGAGGGCAGATACAGATACTCTCGCCTTGTGAGGGGAAGATACAGATACTCTCGCCTTATGAGGGGAAGATACAGATACTCTCGCCTTGTGATGGGCAGATACAGATACTCTCGCCTTGTGATGGCAGATACAGATACTCTCACCTTATGAGGGGAAGATACAGATACTCTCGCCTTGTGATGGGCAGATACAGATACTCTCACCTTGGGATGGCAGATACAGATACTCTCACCTTATGAGGGGAAGATACAGATACTCTCGCCTTGTGATGGGCAGATACAGATACTCTCGCCTTGTGATAGGCAGATACAGATACTCTCGCCTTGTGATGGCAGATACAGATGCTCTCGCCTTGTGATGGCAGATACAGATACACTCGCCTTATGAGGGACAGATACAGATATTCTAGCCTTGTGATGGCAGATACAGACACTCTTGCCTTATGAGAGGAGAGATGCTCTCACCTTACGTGGGGCAGCTATAGATACTCTCACCTTATGAGAGGCAGATAGAGTTGCTCTCGCCTTGTAATGGGCAGATACAGATACTGTGGCCTTGTGAGGGGCAGATACAGATACTCTCGCCTTGTAATGGCAGATACAGATACTCTCGCCTTGTGAGGAGTAGATACAGATACTCTCGCCTTGTGAGGGGCAGATACAGATACTCTCGCCTTGTGATGGCAGATAGAGGTACTCTCGCCTTGTGAGGGGTAGATACAGATACTTTCGCCTTGTGATGGCAGATAGAGTTACTCTCGCCTTGTGAGGGGCAGATACAGATACTCTCGCCTTGTGAGGGGCAGATACAGATACTCTCGTCTTGTGAGGGGCAGATACAGATACTCTCGCCTTGTGAGGGGCAGATAGAGGTATACTCTCACCTTGTGAAGGGCAGATACAGATACTCTTGCCTCATGAGGGGCAGATACAGATACTCTAGCCTTGTGATGGCAAATACAGACACTCTCGCCTTATGAGATGAGAGATGCTCTCGTCTTATGCGGGGCAGATACAGATACTCTCACCTTATGAGAGGCAGATAGAGTTGCTCTCACCTTGTGAGGGGCAGAAACAGATACTTTGGCCTTATGAGGGGCAGATACAGATACTCTCACCTTGTGATGGCAGATAGAGATGCTCTTGCATTATGAGGGGCAGATAGAGTTGCTCTCGTCTTATGAGAGGCAAATACAGATACTTTGGCCTTGTGATAGCAGGTAAAGACACTCTGGTCTTATGAGGGGCAGATACAGAAACTCTCACCTTATGAAGGGCAGCGACAGATACTCTCGCCTTATATGGGGCAGATACAGACACTCTCGCCTTATGAGAGGCAGATAGAGTTGCTCTCACGTTGTGAGGGGCAGATACAGATACTTTGGCCTTATGAGGGGCAGATACAGATACTTTGGCCTTATGAGGGGAAGATACAGATACTCTTGCGTTATGAGGGGAAGAGACAGATACTCTCGCCTTATGAGGGGAAGATACAGATACTCTCACCTGGTGATGGCAGATAGAGATACTCTTGCCTTGGGAGGGCAGATACAGATACTCTCGCCTTGTGAGGGGAAGATACAGATACTCTCGCCTTATGAGGGGAAGATACAGATACTCTCACCTGGTGATGGCAGATAGAGATACTCTCGCCTTGGGAGGGGCAGATACAGATACTCTCACCTTGTGAGGGACAGATACAGATACTCTTGCCTCATGAGGGGAAGATACAGATACTCTCGCCTTATGAGGGGCAGATACAGATACTCTCGCCTTGTGATGGCAGATACAGATACTCTCGCCTTGTGATGGGCAGATACAGATACTCTCGCCTTGTGATGGGCAGATACAGATACTCTCGCCTTGTGATGGCAGATACAGATACTCTCTCCTTGTGATTGCAGATACAGATACTCTCTCCTAGTGATTGCAGATACAGATACTCTCGCCTTATGAGGGGTAGATACAGATACTCTCGCCTTGTGATGGCAGATACAGATACTCTCACCTTATGAGGGGAAGATACAGATACTCTCGCCGTGTGATGGGCAGATACAGATACTCTTGCCTTGTGATGGCAGATACAGATACTCTCACCTTATATGGGGAAGATACAGATACTCTCGCCTTGTGATGGGCAGATACAGATACTCTCGCCTTGTGATGGCAGATACAGATACTCTCACCTTATGAGGGGAAGATACAGATACTCTTGCCTTGTGATGGCAGATACAGATACTCCCACCTTATGAGGGGAAGATACAGATACTCTCACCTTGTGATGGGCAGATACAGATACTCTTGCCTTATGAGGGTCAGATACAGATACTCTCGCCTTGTGTTGGCAGATACAGATACTCTCCCCTTATGAGGGGAAGATACAGATACTCTTGCCTTGTGATGGGCAGATACAGATACTCTTGCCTTGTGATGGCAGATACAGATACTCTCACCTTATGAGGAAGATACAGATACTCTCGCCTTGTGATGGGCAGATACAGATACTCTCACCCTGGGATGGCAGATACATATACTCTCACCTTATGAGGGGAAGATACAGATACTCTTGCCTTGTGATGGGCAGATACAGATACTCTCGCCTTGTGATGGCAGATACAGATGCTCTCGCCTTGTGATGGCAGATACAGATACACTCGCCTTATGAGAGGAGAGATGCTCTCACCTTATGTGGGGCAGCTATAGATACTCTCACCTTATGAGAGGCAGATAGAGTTTCTCTCGCCTTGTAATGGGCAGATACAGATACTTTGGCCTTATGAGGGGCAGATACAGATACTCTCGCCTTGTAATGGCAGATACAGATACTCTCGCCTTGTAAGGAGTAGATACAGATACTCTCGCCTTGTGAGGGGCAGATACAGATACTCTCGCCTTGTGATGGCAGATAGAGGTACTCTCGCCTTGTGAAGGGCAGATACAGATACTCTTGCCTCATGAGGGGCAGATACAGATACTCTAGCCTTGTGATGCAAATACAGACACTCTCGCCTTATGAGAGGAGAGATGCTCTCGCCTTATGCGGGGCAGATACAGATACTCTCACCTTATGAGAGGCAGATAGAGTTGCTCTCGCCTTGTGAGGGGCAGAAACAGATACTTTGGCCTTATGAGGGGCAGATACAGATACTCTCACCTTGTGATGGCAGATAGAGATGCTCTTGCATTATGAGGGGCAGATAGAGTTGCTCTCGCCTTATGAGAGGCAGATACAGATACTTTGGCCTTGTGATAGCAGATAAAGACACTCTGGTCTCATGAGGGGCAGATACAGAAACTCTCACCTTATGAAGGGCAGCGACAGATACTCTCGCCTTATATGGGGCAGATACAGACACTCTCGCCTTATGAGAGGCAGATAGAGTTGCTCTCACATTGTGAGGGGCAGATACAGATACTTTGGCCTTATGAGGGGCAGATACAGATACTCTCACCTGGTGATGGCAGATAGAGATACTCTTGCCTTGGGAGGGCAGATACAGATACTCTCGCCTTGTGAGGGGAAGATACAGATACTCTCGCCTTATGAGGGGAAGATACAGATTCTCTCACCTGGTGGTGGCAGATAGAGATACTCTCGCCTTGGGAGGGGCAGATACAGATACTCTCACCTTGTGAGGGACAGATACAGATACTCTTGCCTCATGAGGGGAAGATACAGATACTCTTGCCTTATGAGGGGCAGATGCTCTCACCTTGTGAGGGGCAGATACAGATACTCTCACCTTCTGATGGCAGATACAGATACACTAGACTTGTGAGGAGCAGATACAGATACTCTCGCCTTATGAGGGGCAGCCACGGATACTCTCGCCTTATGAGGGGCAGATACAGATACTCTCGCCCTATGAAGGGCAGCCACAGATACTCTCACCTTATGAGGGGCAGATACAGATACTCTCACCTTATGAAGGGCAGCCACAGATACTCTCGCCTTATGAGGGGCAGATACAGATACTCTTGCCTTGTGAGGGACAGATACAGATAATCTCAAGTTGTGAGAGGCAGATACAGATACTCTCGCCTTATCAATCAGTCAATCAATCAGTACTTATAGGAGCGCGGCTATTCACCCCTGGGGGTATCGAGGTACTGAGGTCTCGCTGGTCTAAGTCGAAGAGCCAGGTCTTGAATTCCTTTCTGAAGTTCATGGGTGAGGGTGACGTTCACAAGTGGAGGGGTAGGTCATTCCAGAACTTGGCGGTGAGCCAGGAAAAGGAATTACCTCTGCTGTGGCTTTGGAGAATGCGAGGAACGAGGGCGAGGGAGGCAGAGCGCAGTCTGGCGGGCTAGTGGAAGTTGGCAGTTGTTGATGTATGCTGGACCCTGGTTGTGGAGGGCTTTATAGGATTGAGTCAGCATCTTGAACTGGCATCTCTTCTGAACGGGGAGCCAATGGAGATTCCTGGGGGGGGGATATGGGTACATTTGGGGAGGTTGAGGATGAGTCTGGCTGCTGCATTCTGTATGGTCTAGAGCATGGGTACTCACAAACTTTTTGTCGGGGCCAAAATTACAGTGTGGTTTGTGGCCAGGGGCCGCACCGGTAGTGGTGGGGTCAGGGGGGGGGCAGGGCTAGAATTTAAAAAATCAAACCCGTTTCAAAACATTAGGCAATGCAACAATGCTGTATTTCAAAAGCAGATGTAACTACAAAGAGCACATTTTGATAATACATTTTATTAGCAGGCAATAGCAATCTTAAGAGGCATTGCATAGCTTCATACACACCTTGACCCCAATTCCATCACAGTCTCTCTCTCTCTGTCAGTCAGTCTCTCTCTCTCTCTCTCTCTCTCTCTCTCTCTCTCTCTCTCTCTCTCTCTCTCTCTCAGTCAGACTCTCTCTCTGTCAGTCAGTCTCTCTGTCAGTCAGTCAGTCTCTCTTAGTCAGTCAGTCTCTCTCTCTCTCTCAGTCAGTCAGTATCTCTCTCAGTCAGTCAGTCTCAGTCAGTCAGTCTCTCTCTCTCTCAGTCAGTCTCTCTCTGTGTGTCAGTTTCTCTCTCTCCCTGTCGGTCTCTCTCTCTCTCTCTCTCTCTCTCTCTCTCTCTCTCTCTCTCTCTCTCTGTGTCAGTCTCTCTCTTAATCTCTCTCTTTCTTAGTCAGTCAGTCTCTCTCTCTCAGTCAGTCATTCAGTCTCTCTCTGTCAGTCTCCCTCGCTCTCTGTCCGCCTCTCTCTCTCTCAGTCCATCTCTCTCTCTCTCTTTCTCTCAGTCAGTCAGCCTCTCTCCCTCAGTCAGTCACTCTCCTTCAGTCAATCAGTTTCTGTCTCTCTCTCTCTGTCAGTCAGTCTCTCTTTCTCTGTCAGTCAGTCTCTCTCTCTCTGTCAGTCAGTCTTTCTCACTCTGTCAGTCAGTCTCTCTCCGTCAGTCAGTCAGTGTCTCTCTCAGTCAGTCTCTCTCAGTCAATCGCTCTCTCTTTGTCAGTCAGTCTTTCTCTCTCTGTCAGTCAGACTCTCTGTCAGTCAGTCTCTCTCTCTCTCTGTCAGTCAGTCTCTCTCAGTCAGTCTCTCTCTCTCTGTCTGTCAGTCAGTCTCTCTCTCTGTTAGTCTCTCTCTCTCTCTCTCTCTCTCTCTCTCAGTCAGTCAGCCTCTCTCCCTCAGTCAGTCACTCTCCTTCAGGCAATCATTTTCTGACTCTCTCTCTCTGTCAGTCAGTCTCTCTCTCTCTGTCAGTCAGTCTTTCTCACTCTGTCAGTCAGTCTCTCTCTGTCAGTCAGTCAGTCTCTCTCTCAGTCAGTCTCTCTCAGTCAATCGCTCTCTCTCTGTCAGTCAGTCTCTCTCTCTCTCTGTCAGTCAGACTCTCTGTCAGTCAGTCTCTCTCTCTCTGTCAGTCAGTCTCTCTTAGTCAGTCTCTCTCTCTCTGTCTGTCAGTCAGTCTCTCTCTCTCTGTTAGTCTCTCTCTCCCTCTCTCTCTCAGTCAGTCTCTCAGTCAGTCAGTCTCTGAGTCAGTCAGTCTCTCTCTCTCAGTCAGTCTGTCTCTGTCAGTCAGTCTCTCTCTCCTCTCTCTCTCTCTCTCTCCGCTCTATCTCCACTGTCTTTCTCTCTCCACTCTCTCTCTCCACTCTCTCTCGCTAGCGCCCTCCCTCTCTCTCTCTCCCTCTCCCTCTCTCACTGGTGCCCTCCCCCCTCTCCTCTCTCCTCTCTCCATCTCTCTATCTCCCTCTCTCTCACTAGCGCCCTCCCTCCCTCTCTCCACTTTCTCTCTCTCTCTGGGGGACATGGGTAAGTTACCTGCCAGGTCCGCAGGCCGCCAAGAAAGGCCTATGGTGCCGCTGCCGGTCCGCGGGCCGTACTATGAGTACCACGGGTCTAGAGTCTCTTGAGGAGTTGGGTGGTCATTCCAGTGTAGAGTGCGTTTCATGATGAGTTTGCTGTCCAGGAAGATGCAGAGGTTGCAGGTGTGGTCAGTTGGAGTGGGTGCAAGTTCATGGGGCCACCAGGTGTCGTCCCACGGGGTAGTGTTATTCCCGAAGATCATCACTTTCCTCTTGTCCGTGTTGAGGTTCAGGCAGTTGGTCCTCAGCCAGTCAGTGACAGTCGTCATGGCGGAAGTTTGTTTTGGTGGTGGTGGGGTCTTCTGTGAGTGAGAGGATGAGTTAGGTGTCGTCTATATAGGAGATGATGTTGAGTCTGTGAGTTCAGAAGATGTTGGCCAGGGGTGTCATGTAGGTGTTGAACAAGGTGGGACTGAGAGGAGGGCCTTGGGGGATGCCACAGATGATTCTCCTGGGCTCGGAGGTGAAGGGCGGTGTGAGAAGGTGGCCTGGTATATGCTGGTCACTAGTTAAAGTGGCCACCTTGCACCAGTACAATTCGACTCTTATGGTAGATAGGTTTAAGACAACCTTTTAAAGAAAGCTATCCTAGTGGTAGCTGTGGAGAGCAGCCTTCAGGCTAAGTCTCAGAGGAATGTAAAGCAGCTTGTTTTACCTTATAATCTCTTGAATCACTAAATGAAAGGACACCACACAGGTATATATATAAAATAGATATGTATTTATTACTAGACACACTCTACTAATCTCTTTATGAGATTAGAAGTCAAGGACATATGCACAAATCAACATTTCACAACAATTAAGCACTTATATGGCTGGGGCCCTAGGGGCGTACCAGACCATATACTAAAAAAGAGGTATAAGAAGAACGACTTGAGAAGGGATAAGGCCTAAGGTCTTCAGATGCGCTGGGGCCTCACTAATCCACCCAAGGCAGGTAAGTAAAGGACCCACGGGAGACGCATGCAGTGTGAGAACACAGCCGTGGATCCCAATAGACTTCAATGGAGCAAGTCGCGGTTGGAATATTAAAGTTTTAGGATACTTCGGGAGAGTCTACAAGCAAGTCACTTACAGGGTAAGTAATTCTAGAGCCAACACACACAGGAGCACCATAGTACTCGAGTTACCTCACCCAGGGAAGCCGGGTGCATAGGTGTCTTTTGGTGTCGGGTCGCGGCGTCGTTTGCAATGGGAGCCAAAGAAGACTTGCTGCTTGTGAAGACAGGAGAAGTGTCCGGTGGAATCCAAAGCTGAATTCTGAAGAAAGAAGACCTGAAAGCAGAGGAGACAGTGTTCAAAGTCACTTGCCAGTGACCCGAGGCCAGGAAGCTGGATGCCCACAGTAGTCGGGTGTTTTCAGGTGATCACAGGTGTCTTGACTCTTCAGCCACGAGGTTCAGGAGGTGTCGACTATGACCAGGAGCTGGATTTGAAGTGTCTCACAAAGTCTGCAGCTTACTGAGGTGTCAGCAACCGGATTGGAGCCAACAAGCCTTGGCAACAGCAAGCCTTGTGGAAAGTGAAGAAAGTCAGCGGTGCAGACCAGCAAAGTCTGAGGGACTCACTCAGTGAGAGTAAGTCAGGGCAGGCCTGGAGCAACCAGGAGAGTCCTTTAGTTCTGTATAAAAGTCTTCTGGGGACCCACAAGCCAACCGGCAAGGGATCGCAAAGACGCCTCGGGAGGATTCACTCACCAGGAGCCCACGGTCACTCGGGACAAGGTAGGCCTCTGATCTTCAGAGGAAATCCTGCTGGAGGCTTGGACCACACGTGGTCCAATGCACAAGTTCGTAGAATGTCGTGAAGGGGTTGCACTCGACAATAGTGCACGGTACCCAGGTATTGCTGTTCCTCGTCACTCGTGGGGTCCACTGGCCTCAGCTTCACTGGGAACTCACGATGTCTGTCGAGAAGTCAGGAAATCTACTTCCGGGGCTGCAGGGACTTCGGACTCTGGCGGGAGCAGGTAAGTTTGTGACCATTGATGCAAAGTTTTGGTGCCTGCCAAGCAGGGGAGTCATTCCTTGACTCCAAGGGAGATTCTTCAGTCTTCCAAAGGTAGTGGAACGTCAAAGGTCCAGGACTCTTCTTCAGAGCATCATCCAGGGATATCTAGTTTGCAATGGCAAGGGTTCCCTAACTTATACTAAAAGAAAGGGAGGGACTAGCTCTATGACCACTCCTATGGGAGGGTCAGGGGAGTGGGTGGCTACACCCACTTCCCTTTGTCCAGTTTCTCACCAGAGCAGGGGCTGGTAGCCCCTGAACCGGTTTGAGCTAGCATATGCACAGAGGAGCCTACTGCTCCCCCAGTGCAGGACTTCAAAGCACTCTAGGAGTGCGCCCACCCAGCCCCAATACACTAAATCCTGTCTGGAAGGTGGTTACACCTCCCTGTGACAGGATGCCTATTGTTGGGCCTCCTCCACTGCGAGTTTCGGTCAGCAGCAGGAGGGCAGCCCAGTGTCTGTGCTGGTGGCATCCATTTTGTGCTGCCAGGGCTCTTCAGGATTCTACCATGTTTCCACAGTGTGTACTTGTCTATCCCTTTAGAATGGTGGGATCATACTCCCACCCCAGTTACTGGTGTGGGGGTATGATTCCAAAGTGTTTGACACCAAACACGACAGATTTTGATGCAGCCATCCCAAAGTTAGCATTTACCGCTAGGTTATAATGCACTTAAGAGTATATGGTTTAACCGCATCCACAAACAGCTACAGAGAATGGACTCTGAGAGCTGCAGAGGGGCCCTGCTCAGGCAGACGCACCTCCTCACATGGAAACCAAGCACCCTGCCCTCAGGATTGTTAGGGCCTGCTTTAGGGGTGACTGATAGGTTTATATGTGTGTGTAAGGTGAGATATAGGGAACCTATACCTCAGTGAGGAGTGCTAACACTACCTCACCCAGGCTGCAGTAGCAGGCCTGTGGTGTCAGATTTAGTCTGCTTCCCAGGGGTGGCATAATACTCGCTTCAGCCCCTGGTAGGCATGTGAAGTACCTATGCCCTTGGTACCTAAGGTACCATATACTAGGGGCTCATAAGGTACCACAGTATCCAATAACTAGTGCATCTAATATGCACTCCAAGTTGTTTAGAGAGAACAGAGAGGCAGGGGCCCTGATTAGCAGGGACCCAGCCAGACTATAGCCAGAAACCAGTGTAAACATTAGAAAAAAAGTGGGGGCAACATAAGTGCAGATCCTACTCTCCTACAGGCGGTAGGAGGATTCTTTGGGTGCAACCTGTAAGTAACAAGGCTATCCATTTGAGGGCGTCTCCCTGTTCGCCGACGTCGTGTAGTCTTCTGATAAGGGCATGGTAGGATACGGTGTCGAATGTCTCTGAGAGGTCGAGGAGAATCGAGGCCGCTGTTTCACCACGGTCGAGGAGGGTTCTGATGTTGCCGAATGCGGCAATCAGGGCGGTCTTGGTGCTGTGGTTGGCACGGAAGCCGGATTGGGAGGCACCAAGTAGGTTGTTCTCTCTAGGTGTTCGCTGAGCTGGTGGTTGATGGCCTTCTCAAGGACTTTGGGGGGAATAGGATCAGCTACATGGGGCAGTAGCTTTTGAGTTCGCTGGGGTCGGCGGAGGGTTTCTTCAGGAGGAGCCTAACATCTCCGTGTTTCCATGCGTCAGGGAAAGCGGCCATTAGGATGTGTGTGTTGAGAATGGAGGTGAGTGCACTGCTGATTTCTTTGTGTATGAGGTTGAAGACGCGGTGGGGGCAGGGGTCCCTTGGTGCTCCGGATTGGATAGAGGTCATGATAGCTGTGGTGTTCTGCATGGTGAGTGGGTTCCATGTGGCGAGCGGGTGGCTGGTGTCCATTTGTGTCAGGAGGTTGTTGATGTCCGTGGGTTGGAGATCGAAGTTGCTGTAGATGATGGATATAGTTCGCTAGTGTGTCGTAGAGTTCTTGGGAGGGGCGGACCGTGTTCTCGGTGGCTGAATGGCAGGAGAACATTCTGACGATGCTGAAGAGCACCTTGGTGTGGTTGGCGCTTGCCTCCATGTTGTCTGTCAGGGAGTCTATATTTCTGTCCTTGAGCTGTTGGTGGTATTTCATGAGGGCTGACTTGTATGCGGTGTTGTCTGTGGGATTTCTGTTGGAGCACCATCCATTCGCGTTAGGTCGTCCGGAGTTCTGGTGTGCACCAGCTGGCATATTTTGTGCATCTGCTGGTATTGTCCAGCTTCATGTGGGTCACTTTGTTGGTGCAGTTGGAGAGCTAGGCGGAGAAAATCTGGATGGTCTGTTCCAGGTTGGTAGAGGTGTTGGTCCGGGTGGTGTTGTGAGTGTCCATCCATTGGGTTTCTGTTACTTTGTTCGCTGGATACCCAAGTTCAGAGCTCAGAATGGGGCAGGTATAGAAGCTCTGTGCTCGGAATGGGGCAGATACCCACGCTCGGCGTTCAGGAGGGGCAGGTACAGAAACGCTGTGCTCGGAATGGGGTAGATACCCTAGTTCGAAGCTCAGGAGGGTGCGTGTACAGACCCCTGTGGTCGGAATGGAATGGATACCCAAGTTCTAAGCTCAGGAGGGGGCAGATACTCAAGCTCAGTACTCGGAATGGGGCAGATAGCCAAGCTCGGGGCTCAGGAGGGGGCAGGTACAGAAGCTCAGTGCTCAGAATGGGGCAGATACCCAACCTCGGAGCTCAGGAGGGGTCAGGTACAGAAGCTCAGGGCTCAGGAGGGGGCAGGTACAGAAGCTCAGTGCTCAGAATGGGGCAGATACCCAAGCTCAGAGTTCAGTAGGGAGCAGACACAGAAGCTCAGTGGTCAGAATGGGGCAGATACCAAAGCTCAGGGCTCAGGAGGGGGCAGGTACAGAAGCTCAGGACTCAGGAGGGGGCAGGTACAGAAGCTCAGTGCTCAGAATGGGGCAGATACCAAAGCTCAGGGCTCAGGAGGGGGCAGGTACAGAAGCTCAGTGCTCAGAATGGGCCAGATACCCAAGCTCGGAGCTCAGGAGGGGTCAGGTACAGAAGCTCAGGGCTCAGGAGGGGGCAGGTACAGAAGCTCAGTGCTCGGAATAGGTCAGATACCCAAGCTAGGAGCTCAGGAGGGGGCAGGTACACAAACTCAGTGCTTGAATGTGACAAGTATGGAAGCATAGTCTCGGCTCATGAACGGGGCATTTACAGATGCTCTAAGCTTGAGAGGAGGGGCATTTACGGAAGCCCCAAGCTCTGGAAGGGGTGGGCCACAAGTCTTGAGTTCTAAAATACAGTTGCCATTCACTTGCAATTGGCTGTTATGGAACCCCTGGACTCAGGAGGAGGCAGAAGAAGCCACGGGCTGAGCTCAAGAGAGGGAAGATATGGAAGGTCTGAGCTCAGCTGGGGCAAACACAGAGGCTCTTGGGTCAGAAGGGGCAGGTACAGAAGCTCACTGCTTAAGAGGGACGAATACAAAAGCTCAGAGCTAGGGTTGACACACAAGCTCAGGTGAAGCAGACACAGAAGCTTTGTCTGGGCTCATGCAGGGGCAATTTACAGAAACTATGCCCTAAGGAGGTGGCACAAACAGTGAACAGCTGGTGCAAGTACTAAAGCTCAGAGCTAAGGTTGTGCAGGTACAGAGGCTCAGAGCCCAGATGGGGCAGACACAGAGCCTCTTGACTCAAAAGAAGGCAGATGGTTCAGATGAAGATGCTCAGGGCTCAGGTGGCGCAGATACAGAAGCTAGGAGCTCGGGTGGGGCAGGTAGGGAAGCTCAAAGCTCAGGTGGGGCAGGTACAGAAGCGCAGAGCTCAGATGAGGCAGGTACAGAAGCTCAGAGCTCAGGTGGGGCAGATACAGAGCCTCTTGACTCAGAAGAAGGCAGATGGTTCAGATGAAGATGCTCAGAGCTCAGGTGGGGCAGATACAGAATCTAGGAGCTCAGGTGGGGCAGGTAGGGAAGCTCAAAGCTCAGGTGGGGCAGGTACAGAAGCACAGAGCTCAGGTGAGGCAGGTACAGAAGCTCAGCAGAGCGCAGGTGGGGCAGATACAGAAGCTAGGAGCTAAGGTGGGGCAGGTAGGGAAGCTCAAAGCTCAGGTGGGGCAGGTACAGAAGCGCAGAGCTCAGGTGAGGCAGGTACAGAAGCTCAGAGCTCAGGTGGGGCAGGTAGGGAAGCTCAAAGCTCAGGTGGGGCAGGTACAGAAGCGCAGAGCTCAGGTGAGGCAGGTACAGAAGCTCAGAGCTCAGGTGGGGCAGATACAGAAGCTAGGAGCTCAGGTGGGGCAGGTAGAGAAGCTCAAAGCTCAGGTGGGGCAGGTACAGAAGCTAAGAACTCAGATGGGGCGGTACAGAAATGCGGAGCTCAGGTGGGGCAGGGACAGAAGCGCACAGGTCAGGTGGTGAAGGTACAGGAGCGCAGGTATCGGTGTTGCAGGTACAAATTCGCAGAGCTCAGGTGGGGCGGTACAGAAACGCGGAGCTCAGGTGGTGCAGATACAGAAGCATAGAAGTCAGGTGGTGCAGATACAGAATTTCGGAGCTCAGGTGGGGCAGATACAGAATTTCAGAGCTCAGGTGGGGCAGATACAGAATTTCAGAGCTCAGGTGGTGCAGACACAGCTGCTCGGAGCCCAGGTGGTGCAGATGCAGAAGAGCAGGACTCGGGGGGGGCAGGTACATAAGTACAGGTGGTTCAGATACAGAAGTGCAGAGCTCGGGGGTAGGTACATAAGTACAGGTGGTGCAGATACAGAAGTGCAGACCTCGGGGGTAGGTACATAAGTACAGGTGGTGCAGATACAGAAGCGCAGGGCTCGGGGGGCAGGTACATAAGTACAGGTGGTGCAGATACAGAAGTGCAGAGCTCGGGTGGCAGGTACATAAGCACAGGTGGTGCAGATACAGAAGCGCAGGGCTCGAGGGGGCAGGTACATAAGTACAGGTGGTGCAGATACAGAAGCGCAGGGCTCGAGGGGGCAGGTACATAAGTACAGGTGGTGCAGATACAGAAGAGCAGGGCTCGTGGGGGCAGGTACATAAGTACAGGTGGTGCAGATACAGAAGAGCAGGGCTCGGGGGGGGCAGGTACATAAGTACAGGTGGTTCAGATGCAGAAGTGCAGAGCTCGGGGGTAGGTACATAAGTACAGGTGGTGCAGATACAGAAGTGCAGACCTCGGGGTAGGTACATAAGTACAGGTGGTGCAGATACAGAAGCGCAGGGCTCGTGGGGGCAGGTACATAAGTACAGGTGGTGCAGATACAGAAGCGCAGGGCTCGGGGGGCAGGTACATAAGTACAGGTGGTGCAGATACAGAAGTGCAGAGCTCGGGGGGCAGGTACATAAGCACAGGTGGTGCAGATACAGAAGCGCAGGGCTCGAGGGGGCAGGTACATAAGTACAGGTGGTGCAGATACAGAAGAGCAGGGCTCGTGGGGGCAGGTACATAAGTACAGGTGGTGCAGATACAGAAGCGCAGGGCTCGGGGGGCAGGTACATAAGTACAGGTGGTGCAGATACAGAACTGCAGAGCTCGGGAGGGAGGTACATAAGCACAGGTGGTGCAGATACAGAAGCGCAGGGCTCGAGGGGGCAGGTACATAAGTACAGGTGGTGCAGATACAGAAGTGCAGAGCTCGGGGCAGGTACATAAGCACAGGTGGTGCAGATACAGAAGCGCAGGGCTCGAGGGGGCAGGTACATAAGTACAGGTGGTGCAGATACAGAAGCGCAGGGCTCGTGGGGGCAGGTACATAAGTACAGGTGGTGCAGATACAGAAGCGCAGCGTTCGGGGGGGCAGGTACATAAGTACAGGTGGTGCAGATACAGAAGCGCAGGGCTCGGGGGGCCAGGTACATAAGTACAGGTGGTGCAGATACAGAAGTGCAGGGCTCAGGGGGGCAGGTATATAAGTCTAGGTGGTGCAGATACAGAAGAGCAGAGCTCGGGGGCAGGCACATAAGTAAAGGTTGTGCAGATACAGAAGTGCAGAGCTCGGGGCAGGTTCATAAGTACAGGTGGTGCACATACAGAAGAGCAGAGCTCGGGGGGGCAGGTACATAAGTACAGGTGGTGCAGATACAGAAGCGCAGGGCTCGGGGGGCAGGTACATAAGTACAGGTGGTGCAGATACAGAAGCGTAGAGCTCAGTGGGGGCAGGGTCATAAGTACAGGTGGTGCAGATACAGAAGAGCAGGTCTCGGGGGGCAGGTACATAAGTACAGGTGGTGCAGACACAGAAGTGTAGAGCTCGGGGGGGGCAGGTATACAAATACAGGTGGTGCAGATACAGAAGATCAGAGCTCGGGGGGCAGGTACATAAGTACAGGTGGTGCAGATACAGAAGCGTAGAGCTCAGTGGGGGCAGGGTCATAAGTACAGATGGTGCAGATACAGAAGAGCAGAGCTCGGGGGCAGGCACATAAGTACAGGTTGTGCAGATACAGAAGTGTAGAGCTCGGGTGGCAGGTATACAAGTACAGGTGGTGCAGATACAGAAGAGCAGGGCTCATGGGGGCAGGTACATAAGTATAGGTGCTGCAGATGCAGTAGCGCAGAGCTCGGGGGTAGATACATAAGTACAGCTGGTGCAGATACTGAAGCGAAGGGCTCAGGGGGGTAGGTATATAAGTCCAGGTGGTGTAGATACAGAAGCGCAGGGCTGGGGGGGCAGGTACATAAGTACAGGTGGTGCAGATACAGAAGTGCAGAGCTCGGGGGCAGGTTCATAAGTACAGGTGGTGCAGATCCAGAAGTGCAGAGCTCGGGGGTAGGTTCATAAGTACAGGTGGTGCAGATACAGAAGAGCAGTGCTCGGGGGGCAGGTACATTAGTACAGGTGGTGCAGATATAGAAGCGCAGGGCTCGGGGGGGCAGGTACATAAGTACAGGTGGTGCAGATACAGAAGCGTGGAGCTCAGTGGGGGCAGGGTAATAAGTACAGGTGGTGCAGATACAGAAGTGCAGAGCTCGGGCAGGTTCATAAGTACAGGTGGTGCAGATACAGAAGTGTAGAGCTCGGGGGGGGCAGGTATACAAGTACAGGTGGTGCAGATACAGAAGAGCAGAGCTGGGGGGGCAGGTACAGAAGTACAGGTGGTGCAGATACAGAAGAGCAGGGCTCGGGGGGCAGGTACATAAGTACAGGTGGTGCAGATACAGAAGTGTAGAGCTCGGGGGGGCAGGTATACAAATACAGGTGGTGCAGATACAGAAGATCAGAGCTCGGGGGGGCAGGTACATAAGTACAGGTGGTGCAGATACAGAAGCGTAGAGCTCAGTGGGGGCAGGGTCATAAGTACAGGTGGTGCAGATACAAAAGAGCAGAGCTCGGGGGCAGGCACATAAGTACAGGTTGTGCAGATACAGAAGTGTAGAGCTCGGGTGGCAGGTATACAAGTACAGGTGGTGCAGATACAGAAGAGCAGGGCTCATGGGGGCAGGTACATAAGTATAGGTGGTGCAGATGCAGTAGCGCAGAGCTCGGGGGTAGATACATAAGTACAGCTGCTGCAGATACTGAAGCGAAGGGCTCAGGGGGGTAGGTATATAAGTCCAGGTGGTGTAGATACAGAAGCGCAGGGCTGGGGGGGGGGGGGGGGGTCAGGTACATAAGCACAGGTGGTGCAGATACAGAAGTGCAGAGCTCGAGCTCGGGGGCAGGTTCATAAGTACAGGTGGTGCAGATACAGAAGTGCAGAGCTCGGGGGCAGGTTCATAAGCACAGGTTTTGCAGATACAGAAGAGCAGGGCTCGGGGGCAGGTACATAAGTACAGGTGGTGCAGATACAGAAGCGCAGGGCTCCGGGGGCAGGTACATAAGTACGGGTGGTGCAGATACAGAAGCATAGAGCTCAGTGGGGGCAGGGTCATAAGTACAGGTGGTGCAGATACAGAAGTGCAGAGCTCGGGGGCAGGTTCATAAGTACAGGTGGTGCAGATACAGAAGTGTAGAGCTCGGGGGCCAGGTATACAAGTACAGGTGGTGCAGATACAGAAGAGCAGAGCTCTGGGGGGCAGGTACCTAAGTACAGGTGGTGCAGATACAGAAGTGTAGAGCTCAGGGGTGCAGGTATACAAGTACAAGTGGTGCAGCTACAGAAGAGCAGAGCTCGGGGGGGGGGTAGGTACATAAGTACAGGTGGTGCAGATACAGAAGTGCAGGGCTCGGGGGCAGGTACATAAGTACAGGTGGTGCAGATACAGAAGCGTAGAGCTCAGTGGGGCAGGGTCATAAGTACAGGTGGTGCAGATACAGAAGAGCAGAGCTCGGGGCAGGCACATAAGTACAGGTTGTGCAGATACAGAAGTGTAGAGCTCGGAGGGCAGGTATACAAGTACAGGTGGTGCAGATACAGAAGAGCAGGGCTCATGGGGGCAGGTACATAAGTACAGGTGGTGCAGATACAGTACCGCAGAGCTCGGGGGTAGATACATAAGAACAGCTGGTGCAGATACAGAAGCGCAGGGCTCAGGGGGGTAGGTATATAAGTCCAGGTGGTGCAGATACAGAAGCGCAGGGCTGGGGGGGGGGGTCAGGTACATAAGCACAGGTGGTGCAGATACAGAAGTGCAGAGCTCGAGCTTGGGGGCAGGTTCATAAGTACAGGTGGTGCAGATACAGAAGTGCAGAGCTCGGGGGCAGGTTCATAAGTACAGGTGGTGCAGATACAGAAGAGCAGGGCTCGGGGGGCAGGTACATAAGTACAGGTGGTGCAGATACAGAAGCGCAGGGCTCCGGGGGCAGGTACATAAGTACAGGTGGTGCAGATACAGAAGCATAGAGCTCAGTGGGGGCAGGGTCATAAGTACAGGTGGTGCAGATACAGAAGTGCAGAGCTCGGGGGCAGGTTCATAAGTACAGGTGGTGCAGATACAGAAGTGTAGAGCTCGGGGGGCAGGTATACAAGTACAGGTGGTGCAGATACAGAAGAGCAGAGCTCGGGGGGGGCAGGTACCTAAGTACAGGTGGTGCAGATACAGAAGTGTAGAGCTCAGGGGTGCAGGTATACAAGTACAAGTGGTGCAGCTACAGAAGAGCAGAGCTCGGGGGGGGGGTAGGTACATAAGTACAGGGGGTGCAGATACAGAAGCGCAGGGCTCGGCGGCAGGTACATAAGTACAGGTGGTGCAGATACAGAAGCGTAGAGCTCAGTGGGGGCAGGGTCATAAGTACAGGTGGTGCAGATACAGAAGAGCAGAGCTTGGGGCAGGCACATAAGTACAGGTTGTGTAGATACAGAAGGGTAGAGCTCGGGGGCAGGTATACAAGTACAGGTGGTGCAGATACAGAAGAGCAGGACTCATGGGGGCAGGTACATAAGTACAGGTGGTGCAGATACAGAAGTGCAGAGCTCGAGCTCGGGGGCAGGTTCATAAGTACAGGTGGTGCAGATACAGAAGTGCAGAGCTCGGGGCAGGTTCATAAGTACAGGTGGTGCAGATACAGAAGTGCAGAGCTCGGGGGCAGGTACATAAGTACAGGTGGTGCAGATACAGAAGCGCAGGGCTCGGGCGGCAGGTACATAAGTACAGGTGGTGCAGATACAGAAGCGTAGAGCTCAGTGGGGGCAGGGTCATAAGTACAGGTGGTGCAGATACAGAAGTGCAGAGCTTGGGGCAGGTTCATAAGTACAGGTGGTGCAGATACATAAGTGTAGAGCTGAGGGGGGCAGGTATACAAGTACAGGTGGTGCAGATACAGAAGAGCAGAGCTGGGGGGCAGGTACATAAGTACAGTTGGTGCAGATACAGAAGTGTAGAGCTCGGGGGCAGGTATACAAGTACAGGTGGTGCAGATACAGAAAAACAGAGCTCGGGGGCAGGTACATAAGTACAGGTGGTGCAGATACAGAAGCGCAGGGCTCGGGGGGCAGGTACATAAGTACAGGTGGTGCAGATACAGAAGCGTAGAGCTCTGTGGGGGCAGGGTCATAAGTACAGGTGGTGCAGATACAGAAGAGCAGAGCTCGGGGGCAGGCACATAAGTACAGGTTGTGCAGATACAGAAGTGTAGAGCTCGGGGGGCAGGTATACAAGTACAGGTGGTGCAGATACAAAAGAGCAGGGCTCATGGGGGCAGGTACATAAGTACAGGTGGTGCAGATAGAGTAGCGCAGAGCTCGGGGGTAGATACATAAGTACAGCTGCTGCAGATACAGAAGCGCAGGGCTCAGGGGGGTAGGTATTTAACTCCAGGTGGTGCAGATACAGAAGCGCAGGGCTGGGGGGGGGCAGGTACATAAGTACAGGTGGTGCAGATACAGAAGTGCAGAGCTCGAGCTCGGGGGCAGGTTCATAAGTCCAGGTGGTGCAGATACAGAAGCGCAGGGCTCGGGGGGTAGGTATATAAGTACAGGTGGTGCAGATACAGAAGTGCAGAGCTCGAGCTCGGGGGCAGGTTCATAAGTACAGGTGGTGCAGATACAGAAGTGCAGAGCTCGGGGCAGGTTCATAAGTACAGGTGGTGCAGATACAGAAGTGCAGAGCTCGGGGGCAGGTTCATTAGTACAGGTGGTGCAGATACAGAAGAGCAGGGCTCGGGGGGCAGGTACATAAGTACAGGTGGTGCAGATACAGAAGCGCGGGGCTCGGGCGGCAGGTACATAAGTACAGGTGGTGCAGATACAGAAGCGTAGAGCTCAGTGGGGGCAGGGTCATAAGTACAGGTGGTGCAGATACAGAAGTGCAGAGCTCGGGGCAGGTTCATAAGTACAGGTGGTGCAGATACAGAAGTGTAGAGCTCAGGGGGGCAGGTATACAAGTACAGGTGGTGCAGATACAGAAGAGCAGGGCTCGGGGGGCAGGTACATAAGTACAGGTGGTGCAGATACAGAAGCGTAGAGCTCTGTGGGGGCAGGGTCATAAGTACAGGTGGTGCAGATACAGAAGAGCAGAGCTCGGGGGCAGGCACATAAGTACAGGTTGTGCAGATACAGAAGTGTAGAGCTCGGGGGGCAGGTATACAAGTACAGGTGGTGCAGATACAGAAGAGCAGGGCTCATGGGGGCAGGTACATAAGTACAGGTGGTGCAGATAGAGTAGCGCAGAGCTCGGGGGTAGATACATAAGTACAGCTGCTGCAGATACAGAAGCGCAGGGCTCAGGGGGGTAGGTATTTAACTCCAGGTGGTGCAGATACAGAAGCGCAGGGCTGGGGGGGGCAGGTACATAAGTACAGGTGGTGCAGATATAGAAGTGCAGAGCTCGAGCTCGGGGGCAGGTTCATAAGTACAGGTGGTGCAGATACAGAAGTGCAGAGCTCTGGGGCAGGTTCATACGTACAGGTGGTGCAGATATAGAAGTGCAGAGCTGGAGCTCGGGGGCAGGTTCATAAGTACAGGTGGTGCAGATACAGAAGAGCAGAGCTCTGGGGCAGGTACATAAGTACAGGTGGTGTAGATACAGAAGCGCAGGGCTTGGGGGCAGGTACATAAGTACAGGTGGTGCAGATACAGAAGCGTAGAGCTCAGTGGGGGCAGGGTCATAAGTACAGGTGGTGCAGATACAGAAGTGCAGAGCTCGGGGCAGGTTCATAAGTACAGGTGGTGCAGATACAGAAGTGTAGAGCTCGGGGGCAGGTATACAAGTACAGGTGGTGCAGATACAGAAGAGCAGAGCTCGGGGGGGCAGGTACATAAGTACAGGTGGTGCAGATACAGAAGTTTAGAGCTCGGGAGGCAGGTATACAAGTACAGGTGGTGCAGATACAGAAGAGCAGAGCTCGGGGGCAGGTACATAAGTACAGGTGGTGCAGATACAGAAACGCAGGTCTCTGGGGGCAGGTACATAAGTACAGGTGGTGCAGATACAGAAGCGCAGAGCTCAGTGGGGGCAGGGTCATAAGTACAGGTGGTGCAGATACAGAAGAGCAGAGCTCGGGGGTAGATACATAAGAACAGCTGGTGCAGATACAGAAGCGCAGGGCTCAGGGGGGTAGGTATATAAGTCCAGGTGGTGCAGATACAGAAGCGCAGGGCTGGGGGGGGGGGGTCAGGTACATAAGCACAGGTGGTGCAGATACAGAAGTGCAGAGCTCGAGCTTGGGGGCAGGTTCATAAGTACAGGTGGTGCAGATACAGAAGTGCAGAGCTCGGGGGCAGGTTCATAAGTACAGGTGGTGCAGAAACAGAAGAGCAGGGCTCGGGGGGCAGGTACATAAGTACAGGTGGTGCAGATACAGAAGCGCAGGGCTCCGGGGGCAGGTACATAAGTACAGGTGGTGCAGATACAGAAGCATAGAGCTCAGTGGGGGCAGGGTCATAAGTACAGGTGGTGCAGATACAGAAGTGCAGAGCTCGGGGGCAGGTTCATAAGTACAGGTGGTGCAGATACAGAAGTGTAGAGCTCGGGGGGCAGGTATACAAGTACAGGTGGTGCAGATACAGAAGAGCAGAGCTCGGGGGGGGCAGGTACCTAAGTACAGGTGGTGCAGATACAGAAGTGTAGAGCTCAGGGGTGCAGGTATACAAGTACAAGTGGTGCAGCTACAGAAGAGCAGAGCTCGGGGGGGGGGTAGGTACATAAGTACAGGGGGTGCAGATACAGAAGCGCAGGGCTCGGCGGCAGGTACATAAGTACAGGTGGTGCAGATACAGAAGCGTAGAGCTCAGTGGGGGCAGGGTCATAAGTACAGGTGGTGCAGATACAGAAGAGCAGAGCTTGGGGCAGGCACATAAGTACAGGTTGTGTAGATACAGAAGGGTAGAGCTCGGGGGCAGGTATACAAGTACAGGTGGTGCAGATACAGAAGAGCAGGACTCATGGGGGCAGGTACATAAGTACAGGTGGTGCAGATACAGAAGCGCAGAGCTCAGGGGGGTAGGTATATAAGTCCAGGTGGTGCAGATACAGAAGCGCAGGGCTCGGGGGTAGGTATATAAGTACAGGTGGTGCAGATACAGAAGTGCAGAGCTCGAGCTCGGGGGCAGGTTCATAAGTACAGGTGGTGCAGATACAGAAGTGCAGAGCTCGGGGCAGGTTCATAAGTACAGGTGGTGCAGATACAGAAGTGCAGAGCTCGGGGGCAGGTACATAAGTACAGGTGGTGCAGATACAGAAGCGCAGGGCTCGGGCGGCAGGTACATAAGTACAGGTGGTGCAGATACAGAAGCGTAGAGCTCAGTGGGGGCAGGGTCATAAGTACAGGTGGTGCAGATACAGAAGTGCAGAGCTTGGGGCAGGTTCATAAGTACAGGTGGTGCAGATACAGAAGTGTAGAGCTGAGGGGGGCAGGTGTACAAGTACAGGTGGTGCAGATACAGAAGAGCAGAGCTGGGGGGCAGGTACATAAGTACAGTTGGTGCAGATACAGAAGTGTAGAGCTCGGGGGCAGGTATACAAGTACAGGTGGTGCAGATACAGAAAAACAGAGCTCGGGGGCAGGTACATAAGTACAGGTGGTGCAGATACAGAAGCGCAGGGCTCGGGGGGCAGGTACATAAGTACAGGTGGTGCAGATACAGAAGCGTAGAGCTCTGTGGGGGCAGGGTCATAAGTACAGGTGGTGCAGATACAGAAGAGCAGAGCTCGGGGGCAGGCACATAAGTACAGGTTGTGCAGATACAGAAGTGTAGAGCTCGGGGGGCAGGTATACAAGTACAGGTGGTGCAGATACAAAAGAGCAGGGCTCATGGGGGCAGGTACATAAGTACAGGTGGTGCAGATAGAGTAGCGCAGAGCTCGGGGGTAGATACATAAGTACAGCTGCTGCAGATACAGAAGCGCAGGGCTCAGGGGGGTAGGTATTTAACTCCAGGTGGTGCAGATACAGAAGCGCAGGGCTGGGGGGGGCAGGTACATAAGTACAGGTGGTGCAGATACAGAAGTGCAGAGCTCGAGCTCGGGGGCAGGTTCATAAGTCCAGGTGGTGCAGATACAGAAGCGCAGGGCTCGGGGGGTAGGTATATAAGTACAGGTGGTGCAGATACAGAAGTGCAGAGCTCGAGCTCGGGGGCAGGTTCATAAGTACAGGTGGTGCAGATACAGAAGTGCAGAGCTCGGGGCAGGTTCATAAGTACAGGTGGTGCAGATACAGAAGTGCAGAGCTCGGGGGCAGGTTCATTAGTACAGGTGGTGCAGATACAGAAGAGCAGGGCTCGGGGGGCAGGTACATAAGTACAGGTGGTGCAGATACAGAAGCGCAGGGCTCGGGCGGCAGGTACATAAGTACAGGTGGTGCAGATACAGAAGCGTAGAGCTCAGTGGGGGCAGGGTCATAAGTACAGGTGGTGCAGATACAGAAGTGCAGAGCTCGGGGCAGGTTCATAAGTACAGGTGGTGCAGATACAGAAGTGTAGAGCTCAGGGGGGCAGGTATACAAGTACAGGTGGTGCAGATACAGAAGAGCAGAGCTGGGGGGGCAGGTACATAAGTACAGTTGGTGCAGATACAGAAGTGTAGAGCTCGGGGGGGCAGGTATACAAGTACAGGTGGTGCAGATACAGAAGAGCAGAGCTCGGGGGGCAGGTACATAAGTCCAGGTGGTGCAGATACAGAAGCGCAGGGCTCGGGGGGCAGGTACATAAGTACAGGTGGTGCAGATACAGAAGCGTAGAGCTCTGTGGGGGCAGGGTCATAAGTACAGGTGGTGCAGATACAGAAGAGCAGAGCTCGGGGGCAGGCACATAAGTACAGGTTGTGCAGATACAGAAGTGTAGAGCTCGGGGGGCAGGTATACAAGTACAGGTGGTGCAGATACAGAAGAGCAGGGCTCATGGGGGTAGGTACATAAGTACAGGTGGTGCAGATAGAGTAGCGCAGAGCTCGGGGGTAGATACATAAGTACAGCTGCTGCAGATACAGAAGCGCAGGGCTCAGGGGGGTAGGTATTTAACTCCAGGTGGTGCAGATACAGAAGCGCAGGGCTGGGGGGGGCAGGTACATAAGTACAGGTGGTGCAGATACAGAAGTGCAGAGCTCGAGCTCGGGGGCAGGTTCATAAGTACAGGTGGTGCAGATACAGAAGTGCAGAGCTCTGGGGCAGGTTCATACGTACAGGTGGTGCAGATATAGAAGTGCAGAGCTGGAGCTCGGGGGCAGGTTCATAAGTACAGGTGGTGCAGATACAGAAGAGCAGAGCTCTGGGGCAGGTACATAAGTACAGTTGGTGCAGATACAGAAGTGTAGAGCTCGGGGGCAGGTATACAAGTACAGGTGGTGCAGATACAGAAAAACAGAGCTCGGGGGCAGGTACATAAGTACAGGTGGTGCAGATACAGAAGCGCAGGGCTCGGGGGGCAGGTACATAAGTACAGGTGGTGCAGATACAGAAGCGTAGAGCTCTGTGGGGGCAGGGTCATAAGTACAGGTGGTGCAGATACAGAAGAGCAGAGCTCGGGGGCAGGCACATAAGTACAGGTTGTGCAGATACAGAAGTGTAGAGCTCGGGGGGCAGGTATACAAGTACAGGTGGTGCAGATACAAAAGAGCAGGGCTCATGGGGGCAGGTACATAAGTACAGGTGGTGCAGATAGAGTAGCGCAGAGCTCGGGGGTAGATACATAAGTACAGCTGCTGCAGATACAGAAGCGCAGGGCTCAGGGGGGTAGGTATTTAACTCCAGGTGGTGCAGATACAGAAGCGCAGGGCTGGGGGGGGCAGGTACATAAGTACAGGTGGTGCAGATACAGAAGTGCAGAGCTCGAGCTCGGGGGCAGGTTCATAAGTCCAGGTGGTGCAGATACAGAAGCGCAGGGCTCGGGGGGTAGGTATATAAGTACAGGTGGTGCAGATACAGAAGTGCAGAGCTCGAGCTCGGGGGCAGGTTCATAAGTACAGGTGGTGCAGATACAGAAGTGCAGAGCTCGGGGCAGGTTCATAAGTACAGGTGGTGCAGATACAGAAGTGCAGAGCTCGGGGGCAGGTTCATTAGTACAGGTGGTGCAGATACAGAAGAGCAGGGCTCGGGGGGCAGGTACATAAGTACAGGTGGTGCAGATACAGAAGCGCAGGGCTCGGGCGGCAGGTACATAAGTACAGGTGGTGCAGATACAGAAGCGTAGAGCTCAGTGGGGGCAGGGTCATAAGTACAGGTGGTGCAGATACAGAAGTGCAGAGCTCGGGGCAGGTTCATAAGTACAGGTGGTGCAGATACAGAAGTGTAGAGCTCAGGGGGGCAGGTATACAAGTACAGGTGGTGCAGATACAGAAGAGCAGAGCTGGGGGGGCAGGTACATAAGTACAGTTGGTGCAGATACAGAAGTGTAGAACTCGGGGGGGCAGGTATACAAGTACAGGTGGTGCAGATACAGAAGAGCAGAGCTCGGGGGGCAGGTACATAAGTCCAGGTGGTGCAGATACAGAAGCGCAGGGCTCGGGGGGCAGGTACATAAGTACAGGTGGTGCAGATACAGAAGCGTAGAGCTCTGTGGGGGCAGGGTCATAAGTACAGGTGGTGCAGATACAGAAGAGCAGAGCTCGGGGGCAGGCACATAAGTACAGGTTGTGCAGATACAGAAGTGTAGAGCTCGGGGGGCAGGTATACAAGTACAGGTGGTGCAGATACAGAAGAGCAGGGCTCATGGGGGTAGGTACATAAGTACAGGTGGTGCAGATAGAGTAGCGCAGAGCTCGGGGGTAGATACATAAGTACAGCTGCTGCAGATACAGAAGCGCAGGGCTCAGGGGGGTAGGTATTTAACTCCAGGTGGTGCAGATACAGAAGCGCAGGGCTGGGGGGGGCAGGTACATAAGTACAGGTGGTGCAGATACAGAAGTGCAGAGCTCGAGCTCGGGGGCAGGTTCATAAGTACAGGTGGTGCAGATACAGAAGTGCAGAGCTCTGGGGCAGGTTCATACGTACAGGTGGTGCAGATATAGAAGTGCAGAGCTGGAGCTCGGGGGCAGGTTCATAAGTACAGGTGGTGCAGATACAGAAGAGCAGAGCTCTGGGGCAGGTACATAAGTACAGGTGGTGTAGATACAGAAGCGCAGGGCTTGGGGGCAGGTACATAAGTACAGGTGGTGCAGATACAGAAGCGTAGAGCTCAGTGGGGGCAGGGTCATAAGTACAGGTGGTGCAGATACAGAAGTGCAGAGCTCGGGGCAGGTTCATAAGTACAGGTGGTGCAGATACAGAAGTGTAGAGCTCGGGGGCAGGTATACAAGTACAGGTGGTGCAGATACAGAAGAGCAGAGCTCGGGGGGGCAGGTACATAAGTACAGGTGGTGCAGATACAGAAGTTTAGAGCTCGGGAGGCAGGTATACAAGTACAGGTGGTGCAGATACAGAAGAGCAGAGCTCGGGGGCAGGTACATAAGTACAGGTGGTGCAGATACAGAAACGCAGGTCTCTGGGGGCAGGTACATAAGTACAGGTGGTGCAGATACAGAAGCGCAGAGCTCAGTGGGGGCAGGGTCATAAGTACAGGTGGTGCAGATACAGAAGAGCAGAGCTCGGGGGCAGGCACATAAGTACAGGTTGTGCAGATACAGAAGTGTAGAGCTCGGGGCAGGTATACAAGTACAGGTGGTGCAGATACAGAAGAGCAGGGCTCATGGGGGCAGGTACATAAGTACAGGTGGTGCAGATACAGAAGAGCAGAGCTCGGGGGGGCAGGTACATAAGTACAGGTGGTGCAGATACAGAAGTTTAGAGCTCGGGAGGCAGGTATACAAGTACAGGTGGTGCAGATACAGAAGAGCAGAGCTCGGGGGCAGGTACATAAGTACAGGTGGTGCAGATACAGAAACGCAGGTCTCTGGGGGCAGGTACATAAGTACAGGTGGTGCAGATACAGAAGCGCAGAGCTCAGTGGGGGCAGGGTCATAAGTACAGGTGGTGCAGATACAGAAGAGCAGAGCTCGGGGGCAGGCACATAAGTACAGGTTGTGCAGATACAGAAGTGTAGAGCTCGGGGCAGGTATACAAGTACAGGTGGTGCAGATACAGAAGAGCAGGGCTCATGGGGGCAGGTACATAAGTACAGGTGGTGCAAATACAGTAGCGCAGAGCTCGGGGTAGATAAATAAGGACAGCTGGTGCAGATACAGAAGCGCAGGGCTCAGGGGGGTAGGTATATAAGTACAGGTGGTGCAGATACAGAAGTGCAGAGCTCGAGCTTGGGGCAGGTTCATAAGTACAGGTGGTGCAGATACAGAAGTGCAGAGCTCGGGGGCAGGTTCATAAGTACCGGTGGTGCAGATACAGAAGTGCAGAGCTCGGGGGCAGGTTCATAAGTACAGGTGGTGCAGATACAGAAGAGCAGGGCTCGGGGGACAGGTACATAAGTACAGATGGTGCAGATACAGAAGTGCAGGGCTCGGGGGGGCAGGTACTTAAGTACAGGTGGTGCAGATACAGAAGTGCAGAGCTCGGGGGGAGGTTCATAAGTACAGGTGGTGCAGATACAGAAGCACAGGGCTCGGAGGAGCAGGTACATAAGTACAGGTGGTGCAGATACTGAAGCACAGGGCTCAGTAGGGGCAGATACAGAAGCACAGGGCTCAGTGGGGGCAGGTTCATAAGTACAGGTGGTGCAGATAGAGAAGCACAGGGCTGGGGGGGCAGGTACATAAGTACAGGTGGTGCAGATACAGAAGCGCAGAGCTCGGTGGCAGGTAAATAAGTACAGGTGGTGCAGATACTGAAGCGCAGGGCTCAGTGGGGGCAGATACAGAAGCGCAGGGCTCAGTGGGGGCAGATACAGAAGCGCAGGGCTCAGGGGGGCAGGTACATAAGTACAGGTGGTGCAGATACAGAAGCGCAGAGCTCGGTGGCAGGTACATAAGTACAGGTGGTGCAGATACTGAAGCGCAGGGCTCAGTGGGGGCAGATACAGAAGCGCAGGGCTCAGTGGGGGCAGATACAGAAGCGCAGGGCTCAGGGGGGCAGGTACATAAGTACAGGTGGTGCAGATACAGAACCGCAGGGCTCAGGGGGGCAGATACTAAGGTCATGAGTTTGAAGACATAATCTTAGAACTGGGGACAGACAGAATGCTTGAGCCCAGGAGGGGCAGATACAGGAGCTGGAAAAGTTGGAGGGAGGGGGGACTGGCTGATACAGAAATCTTCCAGCCGACAGTACATACTCAATCTCTGAGCTGGGAGAGGGGCAGGAACACCTTATCAAAGTTCAGGTGGCAGATACAAAGCTATAAATGGACTGATAGGAGCCCAGGATAAGAGAGATGAGAGTGGTTTGTTACAGAAGCCAAGGGGGCAGGAGGGCAAGGATAGACAGAAGCTGTAAATTCAGTTAAAAGAGCCAAGCAGGGATTAGAAAGCTCTGAGCGACAGATGCTGTAAACTCATTAAAAGACACTTATAGCTAGAGGTGGGCGAGCCACCAAATGAACAGGTAGAGCCCATTCAGAGCCAAGCCGCGGGCCTTGAAAATATTAAGCATGTAAATCAAGCAGCAGATATCATGTAAAAGTACGATAGAGTTTCTTCAAAATTCAAAAACGTCTATTTCTTCAACATGCTGAAGCGTATCACCTTCGATATCATCAGATTATATCACTGCATTGAGAGGCTTTTATTTAAAATTGATAGTGATAGTTTTTAAACATGAGCTTACAAGCATTCACGCCAGCCGGGACCACAATGCCACTAGTGAACTAAGAGGCACGTCAGGTGTCATGTGTACCCTATATGTGGCCTTGATTCTTCTTATGCATAGAGCAACATTATAATCTGTTAAATGAAACAGGAGAGGTTTGTGCACAGCACACAAACTTGACTCATGCATTTGAAGATGCTGTCACGTGATAATAAAGAAAAAAGAGGTTCAATTAAAAGATAAGGGGGCATATTATCAAGCCAGGCGATAAAATTATTGCCGCTTTAGCGGCAGAAAACTGCAGCTAAAACGGCGATAATGGGCTTGATAATATGCTCTATGGAATTCCAATTGAAGCTCAGGTTAGACATCCTTCACATCTAACATGGGCTTCAATTGGAATTCCATAGAGCATATTATCAAGCCCATTATCGCCGTATTAGGTGCAGCTTTCTGCCGCTAAAGCGGCGATAATTTTATCGCCTGGCTTGATAATATGCCCCATATTTCCTTAGGATCACACTATTTGGTCAAACATGAAAGCCAGGGTTGAGCCCGGGTTTTCTGGTTTCACATTGTCCAATTCAACCACCAGATGGGCATCTCTTTCTCCCTCCTTTTTTACATCATAAGTTACTGCTTTAGCTTTAATTATTTCTGTATATGGTTAGAGCCTGGGTGGAACGCAGAGGCAACATGAAACCTTGGCTTGTTTTGGGCTCAATCGTTCTAGAGGACCCCAAAAAGAGCCAGACCAGGCAAATGACTTGATCTTTCAGTGGCTTCCCCTCTTCTACTTACAGCTAAGGAAGTGCGGATTGTCGCTAAATATTGATATTAAAAATATTGATATACAGAAATATCGAAGTCAAAATATCGACACCCATAATTTTGTCAACACTATACTTGTAATTAAAATATCGAAACTATTGAATCCAAATATTGCTTTAAAGAAATATCTAAAGTTTAAAAATATCGAAATCCAAAATATAGATAAGAATAACAGACTTTTCGAATTAATATTACAAATAATCACAATATGAAACACACAAATATACACTTTAAAAAACGATATTTTTCAATATATTAAATGCATTTAATTAAAATTAAATGTAAACTTCAAAAGCCTACTACAAACATACTCATAAAATGTATTATTTTAGAAATTAAAGTAATTCAATAATCTAATTAATCTATGAAACTATTTTATGTTACATTTATCATATGGACCATTTTGCAAAATGTAATAAATGAGTACAATTATCTATATATAGAACAAATAAATACAGTCACAATGTAATTTAAATATTATAAATAAGACTGATGTGCATATGGCTGGGTTTAAACTGGGGTGGCATGGTGAGCAAAACAACGATGAACTTAACCCAGATCTCTTGACTGGGTGTGAATGTTTTGATTTGTTCTGCATTCCGTCCATCACTTGTGTATCTTTTGCTTTCTCGCCCTAGGTGCATGGGTATTCCCAGACATGCGTCTGGGCTCACTGTGCCACTGGTTTCAAGCTAGCCTGGCTGATGAGGGGTGAAACCCTGAAACCAGTCCTAGAATGCTTGTTGCCAGTCCAGGGAGGACCTGGCTTGGCAGTTTAGGCTTGACTGTTACCATGATGAACATGGGCAAGACTGATTTGCATATGGCTGGGTTTAAACTGGGGTGGCATGGTGAGCAAAAGAACAATGGATTTAACCCAGATCTCTTGACTGGGGGTGAATGTTTTAATTTGTTCTGCATTCCATCCATCACTTGTGTGTCTTTTGCTTTCTCGCCCTAAGTGCGCTGGATATGCCCAGTTGTGGGTCCCGGGCTCACTGTGCCACTGGATAAAAGCTAGCCTGGCTGATGAGGTGTGTTACCCCAAAACCAGTCCTAAAATGCTTGTTCCTGGTCCAGGGAGAACCTGGTTTGGCAGTTCAGGCTTGACTGTTCCCATGAGGAACATTCGAAAGACTGATTTGCATATGGCTGGGTCTAAACTGGGGTGGCATGGTGAGCAAAAGAACGATGGATTTAACTTAGATCTCTTGACAGGGGGTGAATGTTTTGATTTGTTCTGCATTCCGTCCATCACTTGTGTCTTTTGCCTATTCGAGCAGTGTCAAGACTGATTTGCATGTAGAGGGGTCCAAGCTGAGTTAGCATGGTGGGAAAAAGAGCAATGGGCTGGAATGCTACCCCAAGCTATTGCCAGTTGTGAGACCTTTTGTGTCATAAGAGTTACTTATGTTCAATTAAAATCATTGCAAGCTTCTAGGATTAGTGTTATAATAATGACCACATCAGAGGAGATTACGTTAGTGGCCACCATTTGCAAAATTACCAGCAGCACCTCAATTTAAGAGGGAAGGTAGCCAGAAGTAATATAAACAAGCATTGGTAAAGCCAATAGGTCTCGCCTTTGGGACCTGATAGTGATTTTTTTTTATGCAAAACTCGACTCTTTCATAATAACACAAATTCAATTATGGTATTGGAGGGCTTTACAAGAGTACCAGTTACATTACACAAGGTCACATTTATTTTTTTTAAACACAGGGAGTTAAATGATTTACCCAGGATCACAGGATGTTGAGCAGCTCTCGTCGTAAATCGCTTGCTTTAAGAACTATGCTAGAATGGAATATTGGAATATTAAAAGGTGCAACAAAACAGTTTACAATCCATAGGATCACAAAGAATGAACAGATATTGTGGATTCTTGTACGCACAGATGAAGCCACAACAAAACCTGCATCAAACACTATACAATTTCTTCATATGATACAGTCTGGTTGTGGTTGTGAGAGTGCGAAACAACCTGTACAAAACTGACGAGGGCGAATTAATTCAAGAACACAATATATATGAAAAAATAACTTAATAAACCGTCCCGACCTCCAGCCTGCCTCAGAGTATGCATTTATTGCCGTAAAGCGTCAGGGTTAAAGGTACATTTTACAAACAGTTGGCCTGGATTTCTGCTGCCTGCCTTTTCCCGGCTGTGCCATGCAGTGTGGGAAAGTGAGTCATGTGATTATGGGCAGAGAAGGGGTTCCACCTGCAAGCGCCTGCCTTCTTAAAACAACTATACAGCATGGGGGAGAGCGATTTAAGCAATGTGGACGGAGCAGTACGGTGTGTGCACAGAGCCCCCGAGCTCAGCATTGTATCGTGCACATTGACTCATAAGAGTAGCAGCATTTGTGATGTTATAAGAACAAGATTTACAGCCCTGTTTACAGCAGAGCGCAGAGCAAGTGAAAACAGGAGCGCCAAATTAAAGAACAAAGTAGTTCCGAAAACAGTTGGTAAATGGGGAGCAGTGGAAGGATAGTAGTAATTGGTCCATGTTCTCAAGGAGGGCTAAACACAGGTAGAGGCATGACACATGCATGCCATGGACAAACGGGGAAAACAGAATATGAGAGCGACGATGAAGCTAGCAAATGGGAAGCCTATGGGCGGGCTGAAGCCCACAAAGTATATACAACGGGGCAGATTTATGAGCCCCTTGCGCCACTTTTGCGTCACTTTTAACATGGGAAAAGTGACGCAAAAGTGGCGCAAGGGGTTCATAAATCTGCCCCAACATGTCTTGAAGAGACAGTGCAAGTTCTGTCTAGCTGAGACCTAAAAAGGAATATAAACAAGACTTTGCCTGATTGGAATGCCTCTAATAAAGTAATACATGCCAGCAACAGTGCAGTGCCCCGGCACAAAAGTAACAATATTAGTAACAAGTCTCCCTACTTGATTTATCAGTCAGAAAACAGTGTTGCAGGGATTCTGCTCATAAACAGAACTGTGCGTAGGAAACCAGGACCTCGGTGTAGTGTGGTGTACCAAAAAACCCACTTCAGAACCTAGAACCCCAATCCGACTAGCAATAATAATAATAATAATAATAATAATACAGAATTTTGTATAGCGCGAACAGCTACCTCACGAGGAGGTGTCCCGGCGCTGAGAGAACAAGTGTATCAGACCATGGAGGCTGGAGAGGGTAGCATTTAGCGAGACTGGGTAAACAGCCAGCAATAGTGTCTCATTCATTCTCCGTACTACAGCGAAGCTACCAATGATTAGACAACCTAGAACAAGCGACTCCGTTCCTCTCAGGAGTAGTGGGAACAAGAACACTCTTTCGTTAACATTCATACTAGTCCACAACGTGAGTAATCAGAGACACTTTATAACATTTTAACTAACGTGCTCTATAGTGCAGTACACAAGCAAATACTAGCAGCAAAATGCATAAAAACAATATAATCAGCATTGTTACAATTCCATAAAATACGAACGGGGATAACATATTACAATGACAGTGGAAAAAGGACTACAGCGCCTTACTACCCTCCCCGTGCTAGGAACTAGTTAATTATACTAATAGAAGACCTCTGGGCTTTGTCAGGGGACCCCATACCTCAAAGTCTTAGATGCAAAGGTTTACATCTCCGGACAAGCACAGCTCTTCTGTCTTGAAAGATTTCTCCAAGTGCCTAAAAATGCATCCTGTGTAATATTAAAAGGCACTGAAAATCCAGTAGTGCAGCTGCGTTCTCTGTTATGTCTATGGTGCGTGGGACTGACAACAGCCGATTAAGAGGGATTTTGTTTTCTGACCTTGAACATTATGTGCAGACGAGAAGCACAGAGCACAGCAAGGTTTGTGAAAGGCAGACTGTTCTCATGTGAACACATGCAAGCAAAGTGTCTACAAAAACAGAGCCTTTGTAGTCACGTGTGCAAAAGCGGCAGGATGACAGTCAAGCAAAAACGAACTGATGCTAATTTAGCAATGCACGTTGTTAATCCCATATCCTCACTACAACAGCTTTAAATATCTTTGGGAAATTCAGCCATTTTTCTCCAACCATCAGCTTATGAGTTCTGGAAATACACACATTTTCATCTTAAATACACAATTCTGGCATGCATATATTAATTCAACCAAGCGAAAGGTTCTTTATCTGCAAAAAGCATGCCAACAGTTCTGACCAGGTGGTGGAGGGCAATGCCTTCCAGTTGGGTTTCTAAGCAGGCAAAAACTAAAATAGAGCCATTTGTTGCTTAAAAAAATCTAGTCTCCCTCTTAAATCGAGTTTTGGCAGGTATGCCAAAGCAGTGATTGAGGCAAAAACATGAGTTTTCATTTCAAAGTGCTATAAACGTTCCCTCATACCAGCCAGGTAATAGAATATAAACAAAGGAGTGTTTTAAAGGGTCGTGAACTGAGTTTTTTTTATATAAATGGAACATCAAATTAGTGTTTATTTTGGAATTTACATAACTACATATATACCGCACAAAAATGTACAAGTACCTTTCACTGCAGTGACCAAGGCAAGACCTGTGCTTAATTTGAGCCGTGGTTGCCGGTGGGGGCCACCAGCACTTATATTTGGGGACCAACATTTATTTTTTTGCAAGAGACGGAAAAATAAACAAAACAGAAAGACGGAAGACGAGAAAGACGGAAAACCTGTCACAAAGGTGGAAAGCAGAGCCTACTAGAGAGATGAAGGGGCAGAGAGTGTCTGTTGTGGGTTATAGATGCTGAGGTGGGTTCAAGACCAGCAGCCTTAGTATTAGGCGCACTGATCTTTAATTGAACTGGCTGCGGGTCCCAGCACAAATTAAGCCCCGCAATGCCTGAGCCTCTATTTGATAGTTCTTTTTGTGTTTGCTTAAATGATATGGCTGTGACATTGTATGTATGTAAATACATATTCAGCCATGTTCACACACGCACACACCCTTCATGAGGGCACGTTGTAGGTGAGCCAACCAGAACAGCTACATCTTTGGCCCATTGTGTGCCCAAACCCCCTTAAATTACTCCCGAAGACTTGGGGCAAAGAGAGAAGCTCTGGCCCTGGGAAAGGCACAGAGAGGAGCTCTGGACCAGGGAAAGGCACAGACAAGAGCTCTGGACCAGGGAAAGGCACAGACAAGAGCTCTGGACCAGGGAAAGCACAGACAGGAGTCCTGGACCAGGGGAAGTCACAGAGAGGAGCTCTGGACCAGGGAAAGGCACGGACAGGAGCTCTGGACCAGGGAAAGGCACAGAGAGGAGCACCGGACCAGGGAAAGGCACAGACAAGAGCTCTGGACCAGGGAAAGGCACAGACAAGAGCTCTGGACCAGGGAAAGGCCCAGAGAGGAGCTCTGGACCAGTGAAAGGCACAGACAAGAGCTCTGGACCAGGGAAAGTCACGGACAGGAGCTCTGGACAAGGGAAAGGCACAGACAAGAGCTCTGGACCAGGGAAAGGCCCAGAGAGGAGCTCTGGACCAGGGAAAGTCACAGAGTGGAGCACTGGACCAGGGAAAGGCACAGACAAGAGCTCTGGACCAGAGAAAGCACAGACACGCGCTCTGGACCAGGGAAAGGCGCAGAGAGGAGCTCTGGACCAGGGAAAGGCACAGACAAGAGCTCTGGACCAGAGAAAGTACAGACAAGTGCTCTGGTCCAGGGAAAGGCGCAGAGAGGAGCTCTGGACCAGGGAAAGGCACAGAGAGAAGCACTGGACCAGGGAAAAGCACAGACAAGAGCTCTGTACCAGGGAAAAGCACAGAGAGGAGTTCTGGACCAGGGAAAGGCACAGGCAGGCGCTCTGGACCAGGGAAAGGCACAGACAAGAGCTCTGGACCAGGGAAAGGCACAGACAGAAGCTTTGGACCAGGGGAAAGGCACAGACAAGAGTTCTGGACCAGGTGAAAGGCACAGACAGAAGCTATGGACCAGGGGAAAGGCACAGACAGGAGCTCTGAACCAGGGAAAGGCACAGACAGGAGCTCCGGACCAGGGAAAGGCACAGACAGGAGATCTGAAGCGGTGGATAGGCACGGACAGGAGCTCAGGGGGAAGGCACAAACAGGAGCTCTGGACCAGGGGAAAGGCACAGACAGGGGCCCTGGACCAGGGGAAAGGTACAGACAGGAGTTCTGAACCAGGGAAAGGCACAGACAGGAGCTCCGGACCAGGGAAAGACACAGACAGGAGATCTGGAGCGGTAGATAGGCACGGACAGGAGCTCAGGGGGAAGGCACAAACAGGAGCTCTGGACCAGGGGAAAGGCACAGACAGGTGCCCTGGACCAGGGAAAGGCACAGCAGACAGGTGCTCTGGACCAGAGGAAGGCAAAGACAAGAGCTCTGGGCCAGGGGAAAGGCACAGACAGGAGCTCTGGAGCAGTAGCTAGGCACGGACAGGAGCTCAGGGGGAAGGCACAGGCAGATGCGCTGGACCAGTGAAAGGCACAGACAGGAGCTATGGGCAGAGAAAGGTACTCTGGGTCAGTGGTAGTGTAGAAGGGGGCATGTAAAGGGGCTCTGGCTGAGAAAGAAATACAGAGAGAAGCTATGCGCCAAGATGGGGCATAGATGAGAGTGCTGTATCAGGATCGTGACAGGCCAGGCGCTACAGACCAGTCAAGGGTCATAGACAGGCGTTACAGACCAGGGAAGAGTCATAGACAGGCGCTACGGACCAGGGAAGGGTCATAGACAGGCGCTACAGACCAGGGAAGGGTCATAGACAGGCGCTACAGACCAGGGAAGGGTCATAGACAGGCGCTACGAACCAGGGAAAGGTCATAGACAGGCACTACGGGCAAGGGAAGAGTCATAGACAGGCGCTACGGACCAGGGAAGGGTCATAGACAGGCACTACGGACCAGGGAAGGGTCATAGACAGGTGCTATGGGCAAGGGGAGAGTCAGAGACAGGCGCTACGGACCAGGGAAGGGTCATAGACAGGCGCTCCAGACCAGGGAAGAGTCATAGACAGGTGCTACGGACCAGGGAAGGGTCATAGACAGGCACTACGGGCAAGGGAAGAGTCATAGACAGGCGCTACGGACCAGAGAAGGGTCATAGACAGACGCTACAGACCAGGGAAGGGTCATAGACAGGCGCTACCAACCAGGGAAGGGTCATAGACAGGCGCTATAGACCAGGGAAGGGTCATAGACAGGCACTACAGGTAAGGGAAGAGTCATAGACAGGCGCGACGGACCAGGGAAGGGTCATAGACAGGCGCTACAGACCAGGGAAGGGTCATAGACAGGTGCAAGGGGCAAGGGAAGAGTCATAGACAGGCGCTACGGACCAGGGAAGGGTCATAGACAGGTGCTACAGACCAGGGAAGGGTCATAGACAGGCACTACGGGCAAGGGAAGAGTCATAGACAGGCGCTACGGACCAGGGAAGGGTCATAGACAGGTGTTACAGACCAGGGAATGGTCATAGACAGGCGCTACAGACCAGGGAAGGGTCATAGACAGGCGCTACGGACCAGGGAAGGGTTTTAGACAGGCGTTACAGACCAGGGAAGGGTCATAGACAGGTGCTACGGGCAAGGGAAGAGTCATAGACAGGCGCTACGAGCCAGAGAAGAGTCATAGACAGGCGCTACGGACCAGGGAAGGGTCTTAGACAGGCGCTACGGGCAAAGGAAGTGTCATAGACAGGCGCGACGGACCAGGGAAGGGTCATAGACAGGCGCTACGGACCAGGGAAGGGTCATAGACAGGTGCTATGGGCAAGGGAAGAGTCATAGACAGGCGCTACGGACCAGGGAAGGGTCATAGACAGGCGCTCCAGACCAGGGAAGGGTCATAGACAGGTGCTACAGACCAGGGAAGGGTCATAGACAGGCACTACAGGCAAGGGAAGAGTCATAGACAGGCGCTACGGACCAGGGAAGGGTCATAGACAGGCGTTAAAGACCAGGGAATGGTCATAGACAGGCGCTACGGACCAGGGAAGGGTTTTAGACAGGCGCTACAGACCAGGGAAGGGTCATAAACAGGCACCACGGACCAGGGAAGGATCATTAACAGGATGCACTACCATGGAAGGGGCTAGGAACAGGAGCTCTGGACCTGGGGTGCATACACTTGTTCTGGGTATAGAGGGAGGAGCTCTGGGAAACATGGGGTGTACAGTGGAGCTCTATACCAGAAGGAGCGCTGAGCCGGGGGAGGTGCATAGGTAGGAGCTCTATGCCATTAGAGGCATAGACAGGAGCGCTGGGGCAGAGGAGGTAATAGAGAGGAGCTCTGATCCAGGGAATTGCATAGATAGGAGCTCTGTGCCATGAGAGGCATAGACAGGAGTGGTGGGGGCAGGGGAGGACATAGAGAGGAGCCATGATCCGGGGGAGGTGCATAGGTAAGAGCTCTGTGCGATGAGGAGCATACACAGGATAGACAGGAGTGCTGGGGCAGGGGAGGGCATAGACAGGAGCTCTGATCCAGGGGAGGTGCATAGGTAGGAGCTCTGTGCCATGAGGGGCATAGACAGGAGTGTTGGGGCAGGGGAGGGCATAGACAGGAGCTCTGATCCAGAAGAGGTACATAGGTAGGAGCTCTGTGCCATGAGAGGGATAGACAGGAGTGTTGGGCCAGGGGAGGGCATAGAGAGGAGCCCTGATCCAGGGTAGGTGCATAGGTAAGAGCTCTGTGCCATTAGGGGCCTAGACGGGAGTGCTGGAGCAGGAGAGGGTATACAGAGGAGCTCTGATCCACAGTAGATGCATAGGTAGGAGCTCTGTGCCAGGAGGGGCCTTGACAGGAGTGGTGGGGCAGCAGAGGGCATAGAGGGGAGCTCTGAACCGGACGAACACAGAAAGGAGCTATGGACCCGAAGGGGCCATAGAGAGGACTAGGAAGGGGCGCAGAAAGGTGCTCTAGGCTTGCAAGGGGTATAGAGAGGAGCTATGGAGCAGGGGTGTGTGCGTATGCAGGTGCTGTGCATTCTGGCAGAGAAACTCAAATGTTCTGGACTAGAGAAGCTCTGCCTTCAGTGGAGACACAGTGGCAAACAGGCTACTGATTTCTGTTTTTTGTTTTAGATGCCACTGATCTGTCGATGCCCATGATGCCAGGGTAGCACTGCACCCATCACTGTTGAGCACCTCTGCGACTAGGACCGCACCGATGGGACCAGATTGCGCTGGAGAAGCCATGGCCAGTACAGGGACCGGCTGTGGTAAGTTGAGGAACCTCTACCCCATGATCCGCTTGGACACCCTCACTTTGCTCTTTCCTTCCCTGTACTCTGAAGTTCCATGTGGGCGCGTCTATGTCTGATTTTTAGGTCTCGCCTAGGCAGCGCTTGCGCTGTTTCTTCGAGACATGCTATATTCAGGATATGTGGATAAAGCTCCACTTACTTCCCACCCATCTTTTTAAATGGCACCTGTCCTTTGTAAATGGTGGCATTTCATTGGTCATTAGGCTTTGTAGTCCCTCCTTAGTACCGTCTTGTCTCTTCTTGTAACCTCCCATGAGGACACCCCATGTTACATGTGTTGTTAAGCCCTAGTTTTTAATTACAGCCTCAAGGCACTACTTTCTTAAAGGCCTTCAGACAGGACACTCACTTAGTCCTTAACTAAATTGGCAGTGATTACTTTACTCGCTAGCACATCTCACATTTATATTAGACCTTCTATAAATTTCCCTTTATCAGCTCCACATAGAGTACAACCTAATCTAGAATTAATATAATAATTATTTTGTCACATTTCAAAGCTACTAAATGTATACATGGACATAGCTATTTGAATATACCTGTGGTACTGTCTTGCATGCAATGCATTATGGGTAGGGTAGGTTTACGATATCTTCAACGTTTATGATGCTCACTAGGGACCTCTGGACACAGCTTGTGCTACTGCACCTAGACAAGCAGTGCTGGTGCCTCGTTCACTAGGGACATCTATGTGCAGCTTGCTGTACTGCACCTACGACATCTCATTTATATGAGGCCTTCTATAAATTTCCCTTCATCAGCTCCACATAGAGTACATCCTAATCTGGAATTAATATAATAATTATTTTGTCACATTTCAAAGCTACTAATTGTATACATGGACATAGCTATTTGAATGTACTCGTAGTACTGTCTTGCATTTAATGCATTATGGGCAGGGTAGATTTACCATAGCTTCAAAGTTTATGATGCCCACTAGGAAGGCAAAGAGAGGTGAGTTATTGGAGGCATTGAGGCATCTGTATTTAAAGCTGGTGTAACCTGAGGCAGGATCCATGTAAACCAGCAGGTATCAGTTAAAAGGAGACAAGAGGAAATTAAGTTAAGCTAATAATTATGATGTGATAATATTAGCAATTAATGTAGAGCAATACTTAATAGTAGCTTATAAACACCCTTTTTGATAATCTCAAAAGGAAGAAAAAAAGTCCTGGAAGATTTCATCCCAGCGCATGTGGTCAGTCACTAAGCTGTCTTGGTGGTGGTTGTAGGGGTTCAGTCACCTCACTCTTTCGATACTGCCTGGCACTTGTCACCGGAGCAATAACTGAATAATGTCTAACCAGGCTGATTAGACTTACACCCCGGAGCCAGCCGGGCACTCCGCACCGTACCTCACTAATGATGCGTACACAATAAACACAACTAAGGCACACTGCTGTCCTAGGGCTATAGCGCACGCGGAGCTGGTAACAGCGGCATACTCTGCAAGGACAGGAGTGTCTCTGTTCCAACAGGCAGGATACTGCTGCTGCTTCTACTGTTAGCACTACCACTAAAAATACTCCTCCTCCTAATGTTACTACTGCTGCTTCTACTGTTAGCACTACCACTAAAAATACTCCTCCTTCTAATGTTACTACTGCTGCTTCTACTGTTAGCACTACCACTAAAAATACTCCTCCTCCTAATGTTACTACTGATGCTTCTACTGTTGGTACTGCCACTAAAATACTACTCTACTACTACTACTACTTTCCCTAATACTACTACTGCTGCTTCTGTTTATACTAACACTAGAAATACTACTTCTACTACTATTCCTAATGCTACTACTACTGCTGCTTCTATTGGCACTACTACTAGAAATACTACTACTCCTAATGTTACTACTGCTGCTTCTACTGTTGGTACTGCCACTAAAGATACTACTACTCCTAATGTTACTACTGCTGCTTCTACTGTTGGTACTGCCACTAAAGATACTGCTACTCCTAATGTTACTACTGCTGCTTCTACTGTTGGTACTGCCACTAAATATACTACTCTACTACTACTCCTCCTCCTAATGCTACTACTGCAGCTTCTACTGTTGGTACGACCACTAGAAATACTACTTCTACTACTACTACTACTTTCCTTAATACTACTACTGCTGCTTCTGTTTATACTAACACTAGAAATACTACTTCTACTACTATTCCTAATGCTACTACTACTGCTGCTTCTATTGGTACTACCACTAGAAATACTACTTCTAGTACTACTATTGCTAATACAACTACTACTTCTTCTACTGTTGGCACTACCAATAGAAATACTACTTCTACTACTACTACTCCTAATGCTACTGCTGCCGCTTCAGCTGTTGGTACTACGACTAGAAATACTACTGCTACTTCTACTACTATTCCTAATAGTACTACTGCTACTTCTGTTGATACTGCCATTAAAATACTACTTCGACTACTACTACTACTACTCCTAATGCTATTAGTGCTGCTTCTACTCTTGATACTACCACTAGACATGCTCCTTCTATTATTACTACTATTCCTTATACTACCACTGCTGCTTTTGTTGGTACTACCACTAGAAATACAACTTATTTTACTACTATTATTCCTAATCCTACTACTGCTGCTTCTATTGGTACTTCTACAACTACTTCTAATGCTACTATTGCTGCTTCTACTGTTGGTACTACTACCTGAAATAGTACTTCTATCACTACTACTATTCCTAACATTACTACTGCTGTTTCTGTTGGTACTACCACTAGGAATACTCCTTCTGCTACTGCTATTCCCAGTGCTACCACTGCTGCTTCTACTCTTGGTACTACCACTAGAAATACTACTTCTATCACTACTACTATTACTAACATTACTACTGCTACTTCTGTTGGCACTAGCACTGCAAATACTACTTCTACTACTGCTATTCCTAATGCTATTCTGCTACTTCTGCTGTTCGTGCTACGACTAGAAATACTACTTCTACGACTACTATTCATAATGCTACTACTGCTGCTTCTAGTGTTGGTACTATCACTGAAAATACTATTTCTACTACTGCTGCTTCTGTTGATTTCTGCCAATAAAAATACTACTTCTTCTACTACTCCTAATGCTATTACTGCTGCTCCTACTCTTGGTACTACCACTAGAAATGCTCCTTCTATTATTACTACTATTCCTAATACTACTACAGCTGTTTTTGTTGGTACTTCTACTGCTACTTCAAATGCTACTCTTGCTACTTCTACTGTTGGTACTACCACTATAATTACTTATTCTACTACTACTCCTCCTAATACTAATTCTGCTACTTCTGTTGGTACTACCACTGGAAATACTATTTATACTACTGCTGCTTCTGTTGTTACTGCCACTAAAAATACTACTTCTTCTACTACTAATTCTTCTACGCTGCTTCTACTCTTGGTACTACCCCTAGAGATACTACTTCCATTACTACTACTACTATTCATAATACTACTCCTGCTGCTTATGTTGGTACTACTACTAGAAATACTTCTTCTACTACTACTACTCCTAACACTACTACTGCTGCTTCTGTTGGTAATACCACCAGAAATACGAATTCTACTATTCCTAATGCTACTACTGCTGCTTCTACTGTTGGTACTACAACTATAAACCTTCCTTCTACTACTCCTAATGCTATTACTGCTGCTTCTCTTGTTGATACTACCACTAGAAATACTACTTCTACTACTACTAATGCTAGTACTGCTGCTTTCACTGTTGGTACTACCATTACAAATACTGCTTCTACTACTGATACTATCCCTACTACTACTACTTCCCCTTCCACTGTTGGCACTACCACTAGAAGTACTACTTCTACTACTACTCATCCTAATACTACTGCTGCTGCTTCTGTTGGTAATACCACTAGAAATAATAATTCTACTATTCCTAATACTACTACTGCTGTTTCTACTGTTGGTACTACAGTTAGAAACATTCCTTCTACTACTCCTAATGCTTCTACTGCTGCTTCTACTCTTGGTACTGCCACTAGAGATACTCCTTCCATTACTACTACTACTATTCCTAATACTACTTCTGCTGCTATGTTGGTACTACCACTAGAAATACTAATTCTACTACTCCTAATGCTACCACTGCTGCTTTCACTGTTGGTACTATCATTAGAAATACTACTTCTACTACTGCTACTATTCCTCATACTACTACTGCTGCTTTTGTTGGTTATTTCACTACAAACACTACTGTTATTACTACTACTATTCCTAATACTACTACTGTTGCTTCTGTTTATACTAACACTAAAAATATTACTTCTACTACTACTATTCCTAATGCTACTCTTGCTGCTTCTACTGTTGGTACTACCACTGCAAATACTACTTCTATCACTACTACTATTCCTAACATTACTACTGCTGCTTCTCTTGGTACTACCACTGCAAATACTACTTCTATCACTGCTACTATTCCTAACATTACTACTGCTGTTTCTGTTGGTACTACCACTAGAAATACTACTTCTATCACTACTACTATTCCTAACATTACTACTGATGATTCTGTTGATACTACCACTAGAAATACTCCTTCTGCTACTGCTATTCCCAATGCTACCACTGCTGCTTCTACGGTTGGTACTACCACTATAATACTACTTCTATCACTACTACTATTCCTAACATTACTACTGCTGCTTCTGTTGGTACTACCACTGCAAATACTACTTCTACTACTGCTATTCTGCGACTTCTGCTGTTCGTGCCACGACTAGAAATACTACTTCTACGACTACTATTCATAATGCTACTACTGCTGCTTCTAGTGTTGGTACTACCACTGAAAATAATATTGCTACTACTGCTGCTTCTGTTGATACTGCCAATAAAAATACTACTTCTACGACTACTATTCCTAATGCTACTCTTGCTGCTTCTTCTGTTGGTACTACAACTAGAAATACTACTTCTATCACTATTACTATTCCTAACATTACTACTGCTGCTTCTTTTGGTACTACCACTAGAAATACTACTTCTATCACTACTACTATTCCTAACATTACTACTGCTGCTTCTTCTGTTGGTACTACAACTAGAAATACTACTTCTATCACTATTACTATTCCTAACATTACTACTGCTGTTTCTACTGTTGGTACTACAGTTAGAAACATTCCTTCTACTACTCCTAATGCTTCTACTGCTGCTTCTACTCTTGGTACTGCCACTAGAGATACTCCTTCCATTACTACTACTACTATTCCTAATACTACGTCTGCTGCTATGTTGGTACTACCACTAGAAATACTAATTCTACTACTCCTAATGCTACCACTGCTGCTTTCACTGTTGGTACTATCATTGGAAATACTACTTCTACTACTGCTACTATTCCTCATACTACTACTGCTGCTTTTGTTGGTTATTTCACTACAAACACTACTTTTATTACTACTACTATTCCTAATACTACTACTGTTGCTTTTGTTGGTACTACCACTAGAAATACAACTTATTTTACTACTATTATTCCTAATCCTACTACTGCTGCTTCTATTGGTACTTCTACAACTACTTCTAATGCTACTATTGCTGCTTCTACTGTTGGTACTACTACCTGAAATAGTACTTCTATCACTACTACTATTCCTAACATTACTACTGCTGTTTCTGTTGGTACTACCACTAGGAATACTCCTTCTGCTACTGCTATTCCCAGTGCTACCACTGCTGCTTCTACTCTTGGTACTACCACTAGAAATACTACTTCTATCACTACTACTATTACTAACATTACTACTGCTACTTCTGTTGGCACTAGCACTGCAAATACTACTTCTACTACTGCTATTCCTAATGCTATTCTGCTACTTCTGCTGTTCGTGCTACGACTAGAAATACTACTTCTACGACTACTATTCATAATGCTACTACTGCTGCTTCTAGTGTTGGTACTATCACTGAAAATACTATTTCTACTACTGCTGCTTCTGTTGATTTCTGCCAATAAAAATACTACTTCTTCTACTACTCCTAATGCTATTACTGCTGCTCCTACTCTTGGTACTACCACTAGAAATGCTCCTTCTATTATTACTACTATTCCTAATACTACTACAGCTGTTTTTGTTGGTACTTCTACTGCTACTTCAAATGCTACTCTTGCTACTTCTACTGTTGGTACTACCACTATAATTACTTATTCTACTACTACTCCTCCTAATACTAATTCTGCTACTTCTGTTGGTACTACCACTGGAAATACTATTTATACTACTGCTGCTTCTGTTGTTACTGCCACTAAAAATACTACTTCTTCTACTACTAATTCTTCTACGCTGCTTCTACTCTTGGTACTACCCCTAGAGATACTACTTCCATTACTACTACTACTATTCATAATACTACTCCTGCTGCTTATGTTGGTACTACTACTAGAAATACTTCTTCTACTACTACTACTCCTAATACTACTACTGCTGCTTCTGTTGGTAATACCACCAGAAATACGAATTCTACTATTCCTAATGCTACTACTGCTGCTTCTACTGTTGGTACTACAACTATAAACCTTCCTTCTACTACTCCTAATGCTATTACTGCTGCTTCTCTTGTTGATACTACCACTAGAAATACTACTTCTACTACTACTAATGCTAGTACTGCTGCTTTCACTGTTGGTACTACCATTACAAATACTACTTCTACTACTGATACTATCAGTACTACTACTACTTCTCCTTCCACTGTTGGTACTACCACTAGAAATACTACTTCTACTACTACTCATCCTAATACTACTGCTGCTGCTTCTGTTGGTAATACCACTAGAAATAATAATTCTACTATTCCTAATACTACTACTGCTGTTTCTACTGTTGGTACTACAGTTAGAAACATTCCTTCTACTACTCCTAATGCTTCTACTGCTGCTTCTACTCTTGGTACTGCCACGAGAGATACTCCTTCCATTACTACTACTACTATTCCTAATACTACTTCTGCTGCTATGTTGGTACTACCACTAGAAATACTAATTCTACTACTCCTAATGCTACCACTGCTGCTTTCACTGTTGGTACTATCATTAGAAATACTACTTCTACTACTGCTACTATTCCTCATACTACTACTGCTGCTTTTGTTGGTTATTTCACTACAAACACTACTGTTATTACTACTACTATTCCTAATACTACTACTGTTGCTTCTGTTTATACTAACACTAAAAATATTACTTCTACTACTACTATTCCTAATGCTACTCTTGCTGCTTCTACTGTTGGTACTACCACTGCAAATACTACTTCTATCACTACTACTATTCCTAACATTACTACTGCTGCTTCTCTTGGTACTACCACTGCAAATACTACTTCTATCACTGCTACTATTCCTAACATTACTACTGCTGTTTCTGTTGGTACTACCACTAGAAATACTACTTCTATCACTACTACTATTCCTAACATTACTACTGATGATTCTGTTGATACTACCACTAGAAATACTCCTTCTGCTACTGCTATTCCCAATGCTACCACTGCTGCTTCTACGGTTGGTACTACCACTATAATACTACTTCTATCACTACTACTATTCCTAACATTACTACTGCTGCTTCTGTTGGTACTACCACTGCAAATACTACTTCTACTACTGCTATTCTGCGACTTCTGCTGTTCGTGCCACGACTAGAAATACTACTTCTACGACTACTATTCATAATGCTACTACTGCTGCTTCTAGTGTTGGTACTACCACTGAAAATAATATTTCTACTACTGCTGCTTCTGTTGATACTGCCAATAAAAATACTACTTCTACGACTACTATTCCTAATGCTACTCTTGCTGCTTCTTCTGTTGGTACTACAACTAGAAATACTACTTCTATCACTATTACTATTCCTAACATTACTACTGCTGCTTCTTTTGGTACTACCACTAGAAATACTACTCCTATCACTACTACTATTCCTAACATTACTACTGCTGCTTCTTCTGTTGGTACTACAACTAGAAATACTACTTCTATCACTATTACTATTCCTAACATTACTACTGCTGTTTCTACTGTTGGTACTACAGTTAGAAACATTCCTTCTACTACTCCTAATGCTTCTACTGCTGCTTCTACTCTTGGTACTGCCACTAGAGATACTCCTTCCATTACTACTACTACTATTCCTAATACTACTTCTGCTGCTATGTTGGTACTACCACTAGAAATACTAATTCTACTACTCCTAATGCTACCACTGCTGCTTTCACTGTTGGTACTATCATTAGAAATACTACTTCTACTACTGCTACTATTCCTCATACTACTACTGCTGCTTTTGTTGGTTATTTCACTACAAACACTACTTTTATTACTACTACTATTCCTAATACTATTACTGTTGCTTCTGTTTATACTAACACTAAAAATATTACTTCTACTACTACTATTCCTAATGCTACTCTTGCTGCTTCTACTGTTGGTACTACCACTGCAAATACTACTTCTATCACTACTACTATTCCTAACATTACTACTGCGGCTTCTCTTGGTACTACCACTGCAAATACTACTTCTATCACTGCTACTATTCCTAACATTACTACTGCTGTTTTTGTTGGTACTACCACTAGAAATACTACTTCTATCACTACTACTATTCCTAACATTACTACTGATGATTCTGTTGATACTACCACTAGAAATACTCCTTCTGCTACTGCTATTCCCAATGCTACCACTGCTGCTTCTACGGTTGGTACTACCACTATAATACTACTTCTATCACTACTACTATTCCTAACATTACTACTGCTGCTTCTGTTGGTACTACCACTGCAAATACTACTTCTACTACTGCTATTCTGCGACTTCTGCTGTTCGTGCCACGACTAGAAATACTACTTCTACGACTACTATTCATAATGCTACTACTGCTGCTTCTAGTGTTGGTACTACCACTGAAAATAATATTTCTACTACTGCTGCTTCTGTTGATACTGCCAATAAAAATACTACTTCTACGACTACTATTCCTAATGCTACTCTTGCTGCTTCTTCTGTTGGTACTACAACTAGAAATACTACTTCTATCACTATTACTATTCCTAACATTACTACTGCTGCTTCTTTTGGTACTACCACTAGAAATACTACTCCTATCACTACTACTATTCCTAACATTACTACTGCTGCTTCTTCTGTTGGTACTACAACTAGAAATACTACTTCTATCACTATTACTATTCCTAACATTACTACTGCTGTTTCTACTGTTGGTACTACAGTTAGAAACATTCCTTCTACTACTCCTAATGATTCTACTGCTGCTTCTACTCTTGGTACTGCCACTAGAGATACTCCTTCCATTACTACTACTACTATTCCTAATACTACTTCTGCTGCTATGTTGGTACTACCACTAGAAATACTAATTCTACTACTCCTAATGCTACCACTGCTGCTTTCACTGTTGGTACTATCATTAGAAATACTACTTCTACTACTGCTACTATTCCTCATACTACTACTGCTGCTTTTGTTGGTTATTTCACTACAAACACTACTTTTATTACTACTACTATTCCTAATACTACTACTGTTGCTTCTGTTTATACTAACACTAAAAATATTACTTCTACTACTACTATTCCTAATGCTACTCTTGCTGCTTCTACTGTTGGTACTACCACTGCAAATACTACTTCTATCACTACTACTATTCCTAACATTACTACTGCTGCTTCTCTTGGTACTACCACTGCAAATACTACTTCTATCACTGCTACTATTCCTAACATTACTACTGCTGTTTCTGTTGGTACTACCACTAGAAATACTACTTCTATCACTACTACTATTCCTAACATTACTACTGATGATTCTGTTGATACTACCACTAGAAATACTCCTTCTGCTACTGCTATTCCCAATGCTACCACTGCTGCTTCTACGGTTGGTACTACCACTATAATACTACTTCTATCACTACTACTATTCCTAACATTACTACTGCTGCTTCTGTTGGTACTACCACTGCAAATACTACTTCTACTACTGCTATTCTGCGACTTCTGCTGTTCGTGCCACGACTAGAAATACTACTTCTACGACTACTATTCATAATGCTACTACTGCTGCTTCTAGTGTTGGTACTACCACTGAAAATAATATTTCTACTACTGCTGCTTCTGTTGATACTGCCAATAAAAATTCTACGACTACTATTCCTAATGCTACTATTGCTGCTTCTTCTGTTGGTACTACAACTAGAAATACTACTTCTATCACTATTACTGTTCCTAACATTACTACTGCTGCTTCCTTTGGTACTACCACTAGAAATACTACTTCTATCACTACTACTATTCCTAACATTACTACTGCTGCTTCTTCTGTTGGTACTACAACTAGAAATACTACTTCTATCACTATTACTATTCCTAACATTACTACTGCTGCTTCTTTTGGTGCTACCACTAGAAATACTACTTCTATCACTACTACTATTCCTAACATTACTACTGCTGCTTCTGTTGGTACTACCACTAGAAATACTACTCCTAATACTATTCCTAATGCTACTACTACTGCTGCTTCTACTGTTGGCACTACCACTGACAATACTACTATTTTCAATTTCAATTTCAATTTATAATCTTTATTCGGTTCTTAAAAAGACACCATAAAAGCGCAAATACAATATATATTTACACAAGTTAAAAACACAGCAAGTGATATTCAGTTTAAAAATATAAATATTAAAATTTTCTGTACTCAGGTAGAGGGCCAGGGGATTTGAAGAGTTTTTAAATGTTCAAATCACGTTTAGGGGCCAATGTCTCTGGTGTTCCTTAGTCTTGTTGCAATTCGAATAAAGTTTATCGTGCAAAACAGGGTATAAGCGTCCTCCGCTTCCTGTAGGAATCTCAGCGCCAGTTTTGTGTGTTTAAATTTTTGGTCTTTCAGGATTCCCACCAGGAACTTGCGTCTTGGCATCGTGTAGAATGGACACAGTAAAACAAAGTGGAGGGTATCCTGCGGAGATCTAAGATCGCAGCCGCAGGTACCCTTCTCTTCCACTGTGTGGGTAAACCCAGATGGCACTGCAAGGATATGGTGTAACATGTTAATTCTGAAACGGGTCATGAGGTAGCGATCCTGCGCGTTGTACATGACCCTCAGATAGGGTTCCATACCTTGCTTCGCAGTGAGGTCGTTGTACGAGTGATTAGTGGGTTTATGCTTCTCTTTTTCCGCCCTTGATGTCTTCAGGTGTGTGAGGAAAAGTTTTTTAACCAAGATCTTGCTCTCCAGGGTCAGAGAGTCGGGGGATGAGAAGTATTTAGAGCAACCAATCTCTATTAACGACTTCTTGGCAAATTTCAGCCAGGGGATTGCGTGGCCTTTATCTCTTTTGAGGCAGTCCTCGATGATTTGTCTTGTAAGGGCCGCCTCAGGGTTGGTCCATACTTTCACCCATGCCAGGAGAGGTTTGGATTTGATTTTATCCTCTAAAAAGGGTTCTCCTACCTCTTCGTGTATAATGTGGGCCGAAACACTCTGTGGAACTTTTAATACTACTAATACTATTCCTAATGCTACTACTGCTGTTTCTACTGTTGGTACTACCACTGACAATACTACTAATACTATTCCTAATGATACTACTGCTGCTTTTACTGTTGGTACTACCACTGACAATACTACTAATACTATTCCTAATGATACTACTGCTGTTTCTACTGTTGGTACTACTGATAGAAATACTACTTCTTCTACTACTCCTAATGAAACTACTGCTGCTTCTACTGTTGGTACTACTGATAGAAATACTACTTCTTCTACTACTCCTAATGCTACTACTGCTGCTTCTACTGTTGGTACTACCACTGACAATACTACTAATACTATTCCTAATGCTACTACTGCTGTTTCTACTGTTGGTACTACTGATAGAAATACTACTTCTTCTACTACTCCTAATGATACTACTGCTGTTTCTACTGTTGGTACTACTGATAGAAATACTACTACTTCTACTACGCCTAATGCTACTACTGCTGCTTCTACTGTTGGTACTACCACTAGAAATACTACTCCTACTACTACTATTCCTAATAGTACTGTCATTTCTACTACTGCCACTATTAATACTTCAAACACTACTACTGTAACAACCAGAACTGTTACATTTGCTACTACTGATACTGCAATGCATACTTCTACTGCTATAACTGTTACTATGTTATCACTGCTGCTGGTACTTTTAATGCTACTCCTAGTGCTGTTACCACAGTTACTAGCAGTAACATCTCTAATTATGTTGCTGCAACCATTGCTACAATTACTGCTACTGCTACTAGTATTGCTGCTAATGCTACTAGTATCACTACTAATGTTACTACCATAAGTACTGCTGTTACTACTACTCTTACTGCTAGCACAAGTACTCCTACTAATACCATTGCTACTACTTTTCTGCTATTACCAACCCTTCTTCTAGTACTACTGACTCTAGAATTGCTAATATAAACATTAATTATGCCACTACTGTTATTGTTACAACTGTTACTACAGCTACAACTGCTGCTGATGCTCTTGCTACTACTACTACTACTATTGCTTCAACTACCACTGTAACTGCTGCTGGGGCCGCTAGTGCTACTGCTGCTACTCCTACTAAACTGAAACTATACTCACACTTACTCCTTTTACTACTACTGCTACCCTTATTACAAATAGTACTTCTACTACTCTTATTACAAATATGACTGCGTCTACTCTTATTACAAATGATACTGCTGGTACTGCTATTACAACTACTACTGCTACTACTTTTATTACAAATATTGCTGCTGCTACTCTTAGTACAAATAATACTGCTGGAACTTTTATTACAAATAATATTGTTGGTACTGGTATTACAACTACTAGTGCTGCTACTCAGTACAGATACCACTGTGCTACTCAGCACAAATACTGCTGCTGCTACTCTTATTACAAATAACACTGCTGGTAGTTCTATTACAAATACTATTGCTACTACTTTTATTGTAAATATTACTGCTGCTACTCTTATTACAGATACTGCTAGTCCTTGCGAGAATGTCCTTCTGGGTGGTCGGGTGTGTACAGAGAGCGCTGCATGTTTCTGTTTATTACAGTAATAAATGATATTACTGCCTGCTGCACCGAGGGAACTGACGCTGTCTGCTGAGCCGGGGTCGCGGTGTTTGCGCTGTGTGTGTCGTCACACCGGGTGTCACAGGCTGTCTACCAAAGTGTACTGTCTGCTGAAGTTATATCTTTTCAAGCAAGCAGGGCTGCACTGCAGACTCGGCTCTGTAAGGCTGCCCGGGGGGGGGTTGCGCAGCGGCCCGCCCCTTTGAGGGCGGCCGCCTTAGTGCCACAGGAAGGCACAGGGGTGGGAGGTCGTGTCCCTGGGATGGACCAAGGGAGACCCCAGCAGATAGCTGCTTCCGGCGGGGAGGAGCCAGGGGGGTACATATTCTGTCTCCGCCCCCTCCTCGCCCTCTTGTCCGCTCGTTCGCCTTCTGGTTCTCGCCGTCTCGCCTGTGGTCGCCGGAGTCTACACCGCGGACATCGAGGTTAGTTTGCACCCCTACTCCCCATCTCCATTGTTGCGGTGATCCTATCGCAGTATGGGTCGAGTCCTCCCACTATCATGTGCGGGGGGTTGGGGCAGACAGCGCGGCAAAAAATGTTGAACTCCCAGCGGGCTCTCGGTAATCAGCTACGCCGCTCTAGAAGGGCCTAGCTGCACATCTCGGATGTGGTGCGTCGGCTTAACCGGACGACTCCCGTTGGGTATTTAGGGTCCCCTCGGCGCAGAAGGCCGCGCGCGGCAACTGCTGCTCGGCACATCTGCCGTATACTCACTCGAGTCTCGAGGGCAAGTCCTCACCCGGGAGCTGGGGATTATCACGCCCCCCCCCCCCCAGCTTTCCATGGCAAACCCAGAGCCCGGTCATGCTTTGAATCTGGATTGCAGAGCAGTGCCTTTGCTAGTGGCAAAAGCCTTGGGTGCGGGGTTCGGGCAGCTAGTTAAGGCCTGGGCGAGCACATCGTCCCGCCCCCCCCCCCCGCACTAGGGGGGATGGGCCTGGGTGTGGGCCGGCGGCTCAACTTGCCGAGTTCGGTGCCAGGGCGCGTCCACATCTTTGGGAGCCGGGGCTTAAGCACGCACACACCCGTGTCAGACTCATGATTGTTTCCCGATGCCCACGTATAGCGCTCCAATCATGTGTAATGCTTTCATGGGCCTAGGTGCAGCGCTCCGATCTTGAGCAATAGTAATTATGCGGTGTTGAAATATAAGGCCCAACCCTGTGCAATGTTTCACGGGTGCTCAGAGGGACTTGCATATTGTAAAAGGGGGGGATCCGGTGGCCTTTTGAGAATAGTTGACTGGGGAAACGGGAGACTCGAGTTCTAATCCCGACTTCACCACTTCACAGGCAGTGTGGTCCGGGGTGAATCATTCATCTTAATGTGCCCCGGTACAACTTCACGGGGCGCATGTACAGCGCTCCATCTCCGGCACTGCTACGGTGCTCATGTATAGCGTCACACGACCGTTCCTGAGGGTCATTGTTCCCGAGGAGGAGAGGGGGGGGGGGGTCAGCGAGTTCCTCGCGGGCTCCCTCTGGGGCGAATCAGAGCTTTCTGGGAGGACGGGACAGGGGGCAGCGGGTTCCTCGCGGGCTTCCCCTGGGGTTAAGTCTCTGGTCCAGGGGCAGGGCAGGGAGTCCGGCCCAGCAATGTTTCCGATGTGCTGGGGCGCAGCGCCCGGACTGCAGGCAGACAAGCAGGCACCGCAGTGGGGGACCGCAACGGCCTGAACGAGGTAGCTACGCTGCCGGAGGTTGCAAGTCAGAAATTATGTTCCACTGCATCCAGTGGGCTCTGGGTGCGATGTGCGTTCCCTGCTAGTAGAAGCACAGTGTGCCTTTAGTGAGCACAGTGTGCCTTTAGTGAGGCCATTGTGTCGAGTTATGTTAGCAGGCGTGTGCACGAGCCCTGGCTGCCTAACAGCCAGGCTGCCGTCTTTGGTGCTGGAATCCAGGGCTCGAGCCTCGAGGTTGCGTCCTCACCCGTGATTCTAGGCAAATCTTTCCTTCGCCACTTGGCCCCAAATGGCATGTCAGAAGTAGACATGCACAAGCACACCTCACCTGAGATGGAGAACCAACAGTAGATTATAATATGCCACATTTAGGCGGTGAACATGTAATTCCATAGCATGTGACGTGTGTGAACTGTCCCCTAACATATATGAAAGTAGTTCACACGATGACCCAAAAAAAAAAAAAAAAAAAAAAAAAAAATGAAAAACGCTGTACAATGACGCCGATGTGGCAGGGGGGGGATGACTGAGGGAGTCTCAGCCCTTACTTGTAGAGATGAGTGCGTCGCATTGGGCCTGTCAAATGTATGCTCCTTTGGCACCATATTGCAATCCAAATCGCCTCACTGCCGCCTCTGGGGCAGGAACCAGGGTTCGAGCCTCGTGGGCGTCCACTTTCTGTGATTTACGACATATCACTTACCTCCCCGTTCATGAATTGTGATGTACGGCTATGTAAGCCCTCCAATACCTCCGGTATCATGTAACTCATTGGCTGTTACCATGAGCCACATTTCGTGCAAGCCTGTCCACGGCCAACGCGCGCTGGCCTGCCTCCTCCACGGGCTGCTCTGTGGGGGAGCGTAGGGTGGCGGGGTAGATCAGGTTGTGCGGGCGGTACTCCGGCGGGAGCGGCTGGGGGCCTCCCTGGTTCGGGGGCCCGCACGACAGTCGCCTCTCCCGGTGGCGAGAGGAGGTTTATCTGAGACCCTCAATAGACGGTGCTCTTGCACAGCGCTCCTATCCTGCGGGTCGAGTTTGCGCTATATGACACCCGTGGCTCGCTCCTTGCGACCACGGAGTCATGTTAGCATTCTCACAGTAGAGAGGACTGGCACTGTGAGGTCCGCATTGCCTCGTTTGCGGGGCGACGCTCACCTCGGCCTCCCTGGGTCGCCAGACATCCCGGGTTGATGGAGGCGCTATGTCGGCTGTGGGGGGTGTGGAGCGCCTCGTTTGTGCAGGGCCCTGAGGCTCAGGCTGCTTACTTTGGTGCAGGATACCAGGGCCCGAGCCTCGAGGTCGCGTCCACATCCTGTGATTCAGGGCAAATCACCTAATATCCCCGTGACTGAGCATGTAATGTAATTACGGTGCTCATGCACACCGCTCCTATCCTTCGGGCTGAGTTCGCGCTATATAACAGATGCCAATGTTAAGAGTACATTCATTCATTTCAGAATAGAGTATAGTATTTCTATTGGATATTGAATACGGCAGGAGGAGGGACTTAATTTTGGGTGCTTTCAGTCTTGTTACACTTCTGATGTGCATCACTTACAAGCCTTGTCCACTGTACGGGCACAATTAGGACATTTGGAACTACATGATTATCCTGCTAGGACATGCACTTCCCATAGATCACCCAGCTTACTATTTTCATTGATAGCTTGTTCCATCAGTAGTCCTCTCTTCCCTCAGGCCTCTCCAGTGGCGCATTTCTGGGCTAGGCCTTCACGTTGCTGCACTCACTTGGACACGAATGTAACCGATGATACCCAGATAGTCGGTCCTTGGGCCACACAGCACGCTCCGTGATGCTAAGGTTATTGTTATGTAATTCATGTGCGCAGCTGTGGTCGGGTCACCAGTGCCGCTGCGATTCCGCCAGCAGTCCGGCAGGTGCACAGGCCAGGTCACGTTCACCAATATATTTTGCTAGCGAAGTACCTTGAGCCGGGGGAAGACGGACAACTTCTATTAACTTATTGTAATGGTGCAAGGGAAGTGAATCTCACAGCTACGCTGGAACTGTGGCAGTAAGCGGGTTTCTATGAAATGCTTTGCCATGCCCGCTCATTACCTTTTAATCTACATACAGAGTGCAGTTCTTTTACGTGGCTCAGCAGCTCGGGCCGGTTGAGAGTAACCAGCAACCGTGCCTCAGAGGCAAGGTTCTCAGCATTGGGTGCGACTAGTCCCTCCAAATCAGGGTTCAAGGCCAAGCAGGGAGGGCAAGATCTCCTCACTATGAGGACCTTGTTACTTCCAGAGATGGTGCGAATAGACTGGACCTACTGGGCCTAGGGGAAGCTTTGGCTGCAGCAGGTTGTAAGGAAATAGGTCTACCTTGGTGGGGGGCCCTGGTAGTGACGGTGGCCACTCCCAAGGCTGTGGAGGAGTTACAGGGCGATCCAGGGTCTGCACATACCAAGGGGTATAGCATGCAGCAGCACCGTGTGGTGCTAAGCCAGGATACCCAGGGATCTTTAGCGTGTCCACTGGAAGACCGACGGCGCCCCGCTAACCGACAGGCGGTTGTGGGTCTGAGCAACCGGGGGCTGCCATGTATGCTCCGCCCACCCATCACGGGGGGGCGTGTGTAGCAAGTGGACTGGTGGTCCACAGGTGGGAGGGGGGGACCCTCCCAACATTAGGTATACACCAATTGGCGTTGCCATGGTGACTCTAGGCTTATCAGACGGGCAGGCGGCATAGGGGCTGGCCTGCCCTGGGATCGCCCGTAAGATAACCCACCATGTTTGCATATTGCTTATGCTAATAAACCTGCAGCAATATTTCTCCACTTACATTCAGTGTCGTGTGTTTTATTTATGTACTTATGTGTGTTGTGATAACTGTTGCCGATATTGGCACTATGTAAGGCTGCCCGGGGGGGGGTTGCGCAGCGGCCCGCCCCTTTGAGGGCGGCCGCCTTAGTGCCACAGGAAGGCACAGGGGTGGGAGGTCGTGTCCCTGGGATGGACCAAGGGAGACCCCAGCAGATAGCTGCTTCCGGCGGGGAGGAGCCAGGGGGGTACATATTCTGTCTCCGCCCCCTCCTCGCCCTCTTGTCCGCTCGTTCGCCTTGCCCGCCCATCCGCTTACCCGGCGTCCGGAGGGACAATGGGGGGGCCAGGTTTTCTAACAATTCTCACTTTGTGTTGCAGGAGGAGTTACAGGGCGATCCAGGGTCTGCACATACCAAGGGGTATAGCATGCAGCAGCACCGTGTGGTGCTAAGCCAGGATACCCAGGGATCTTTAGCGTGTCCACTGGAAGACCGACGGCGCCCCGCTAACCGACAGGCGGTTGTGGGTCTGAGCAACCGGGGGCTGCCATGTATGCTCCGCCCACCCATCACGGGGGGGCGTGTGTAGCAAGTGGACTGGTGGTCCACAGGTGGGAGGGCGGGACCCTCCCAACATTAGGTATACACCAATTGGCGTTGCCATGGTGACTCTAGGCTTATCAGACGGGCAGGCGGCATAGGGGCTGGCCTGCCCTGGGATCGCCCGTAAGATAACCCACCATGTTTGCATATTGCTTATGCTAATAAACCTGCAGCAATATTTCTCCACTTACATTCAGTGTCGTGTGTTTTATTTATGTACTTATGTGTGTTGTGATAACTGTTGCCGATATTGGCACTATGCTGCTTTACCAACATGTGTGATCTTGGGAAAAGTATTCCCTGTCCTCAATCTGACAATACGGATGTAGTTTGAATCCGGTTAATTGAAACAAATACACAGCAAGGGCACATTCATTCACACATTCAGGGCTCTTTACCCGAAGGCGCCCGCCCCTGCTGGCATCTTTACATGTGTATGTGTTCCTGAGCTAGGGTGTGCACTGCGTGTGCGTGATGGGCTGGTGAGAGGGCGGTACACCGGTGAGGTGAGGTGGACGCCCCCACCAGGCGGCGGCAAAGAGTGGTGACCTTTGGAGTGGAGGACAGAGAGAGCGCATCATCGGCGAACAGGCATGTTTGCCTCTATCGTCGCTAATGCTCGCACTGTCCTAGGGTAGTGAGCCCTGTCCAAGGGCGTGGACGCAGCTGATTGGTCAGACGTCTGAGCCGAGTGTATGCTGGGAGGATGCCTGCAGCAGGCGAGCTCTAGGAAGGGTTTGGTGTAGGTACTCAGAAGATGGTGGTTGGAAGAGGCTGTCCGTGTGTCCCTGTGAAGAGGAGAGCTCTGACCCGGGACCGCAGGCCTGGGACGAGGCTGTCCGTGTGTCCCTGTGAAGAGGGGAGCTCTGACCCGGGACCGCAGGCCTGGGACGAGGCTGCTGGTCACGGCCCCTCTGCCAGCATGCAGGCTGCAAGCGCCATGTGCTCTCTGCAGCAGGCCCGGGCCTACGGGTCACAATATAAGTCCTGGTGAGCTCCTAGCGGCCGGTGCTTCGGTGCGCTTTATGTAGTCAGACAAAGATTGAGGTGAAAGACTTGTGACTGGCACACATGGAAATGACGTCAGTGCCTGACAGTTGGACTTATAGATTGGGGTAAATCCATTTCACTCACAGAGAACCCAGCAAGAGAGAGCAGTGAGCAGGCCCCGCCCTCGAGGGGGTTGGGAGAACTCTGACCTCACTTGTGGTACAATTGAGTGAAGGTTCATCACACGTCACGTTTCACAATATCTCCGAATGAGCCAGTCCTGCAGAGCAGTGACCCAGGCATGGTGCGGTCGCACAGACGCCTCCACCATTTTGTCCATGAGTGGGAAGCAGACTTTTGTCCGGAGGCGGGTCTTTGTTTTACTATGTCTTGGTGGCCATTATGGGCTAACAGCCTGAGCTGTGAGGCTCGCAGGTTTCACCAGACAGGGTCCTCACACACGACAACACTCACATCAGCTACCAGCTCGTGGCATACATGGTGTAGCGATTCTAGAGGGCCTCTGGCCTCCGGTGTTGCGTGCAATTGATACCCCTTGAGGGTCCCACCTCCCGGTTTTTATTGTGACGATGGCTAGCTGTAGGCATTCGTCTTGTTCGGTCACACTGAGGGTGGTGTCCAGAGACAGCGGTAGGGGCCTGGATCTCTCCATTACATACCACACACATTCTTCGGTCTTCCCTGCATCTCCTGCTTCTTTCTGGGTGGCCTCACACGGGTGACGAGACGGGCAGTCAGCCGGATGTGTTCCTCCGGGCTTGTATTCCACTTTGCAGTCATATTCCTGCAGCCGAAACATCCACTCCTCAATGTGAAGAGGAGGCTTGAAAAAGGGGTGTGAGTGGCTTGTGACCGGTTGTCATGACGAAGGGACGACCCTAAATGTACAGGTGAAAGTGTCAACAGGCCCAGTACATGGCTAGGGCCTCCCTCTCGATCTGTGAGTACCGTTGTTCTGTGGCGGTGAGTGACTGACTGGCGTATGCTGCTGGGACCCAGTCACGATGGCTTTGCTGCTGCATGAGGACTGCTGCGGGCGAGCGTCGACTGCAATGCTGGTCTGTTTGGCGGGGTCGAAGTAGGCGAGAATGGTGTCTGCAGAGAGAGCGCCCTTCGTCGCTTGGAATGCGTGTTTATATACCACGTCCCACACCCATGGAGTTGTGGCCTTCGTGAGGTCTCTGAGGGGCTGTGTGAGGTTTCTTAGGTCAGGTATGAATCGTCCTCAGTAGATAATCATGTCCAGAAAACTCCTCACTTCAGATAGTTGTTTTTTTAAAATCTATTTTTCTATTTTTATTTTATGGAGTTTTATATAGCGCAAACTTGACCTGAAGGTATCGGGTATCAGAGCGCTTTGCATAGCACCAGTTGCATTACATGAGGACACATTCATTTTTGTTAGGCACGGGGAGATTAGGTGATTTGCCCAGAATCACAGGATGTTCAGCGTCATTGCCGAGACTCGAACCCAGTTCCCCAGATTCGAGGTTGACTGCCCTAGCCGTTAGGCCAACTCCTTGCCTCTCTGGTTGGCGCAGGAGCGTCTCCAAGGTCTTTCACCTTGTCGGGGGCACCCCATTCACTGAGAGCGTGTATCAAAAGAAGCTGATCTGTAGTCTCATTAATTCACCCGTCTCTCTGTGAAGTGTGAGACCTGTCTCCTGGGTCCTTTTGAGTACCCCACAAAGGCTTTCCTGGGGCTCCCGGACTGACCTGGTAAATATGAAAATGTCATCACAGACATTGTGCCTGGTAGTCCTGTGAGCAACTCATATATGGTGTTCTGAAATACTTCTGCGGTGCTTGATATGCTAAAGTTGAGGCAGTGGTAACGCCTGCGCCCTACGTGATTTTAGAAGGTGATTATATACCTCAGCTCTGGGTGTCCGGCCAGCTGGTGGTATCCTGATCGCAGGTCTACCTTAGAGAACCACTGGGCGTCGTTGAGCTCTCCTAAGATGTTGTCAATGGTGGGAGTCATGTGGCATCTGATTGCGATGTTTGGGAGCAGCATGACTACGTAGATGCAGACCTCTCAAGGTTCTTTCTGCTTTTTCACCACTACGATGGGTGACACCCATGGCGTGGAGCCTGTGACCTTTTCAATGATGTCGGCACATTTTAGCTTGTTGAGTTCCTCTTCCATCTTTGGTCGGAGGTGGAATGCAATATGACAATGTCGGAGGGCTACCGGATGCATCGACTTGTCAATGTGCAACTGCATGACTTTGATCTTCAGACAGCCATTCTCATCGAACACACTTTCAAACTTAGCCATGATGCGTGAGAGTTCTTCGAGTTGCACTGCAAACGTGAAGGCAACAAGGCCTCAGGTATGGCTGTGGTACAGCTTAGTGGCATTCCTTTGCCTCCTTCTGCTACATAGATGGTGATGTCGCTGCCCTTGTCTTCATGTGAAACTAAAGACCTGAAGCACCCTCACATGGGCAGTGGCTTTGTTTGTCTCTAGGCGAAGACTCTAACTTTGGCCTTGGCTAGCACTGGAGGTTCCAGCATGGTTTGGTCTATGTCCACGGACACGAGGTCTGTGGACGCTCCCATGCCGACGGTCGCAGCGACAGGGTATCGTCCGACATTGATTTCACATTGTGGAAGTATACTCTGTGTATGTCTGTGAATCGGGGCCGCGGGTCAGTCCCTCTGGGGTTAATGTGGGTCAAAGACATCCTTCCCGGAACGAGCATTGTCCTCCTATGGAGGACAGAGCGGCCCCCTGGTCAGGGAGAATAGCTTGTGGTGAGGACAGTGCTTGACACTGCCCCGTTATCTGCCTTCTATTAGGCGTGGTACGCAGCGCATAGGGGAGACCACCAGACACAGGTCTGCGGGGGGTGTACCTGGTCTCTCCTGTCATTTGGTATTGAGCAGCATTACAACCCCAAAGGCAGCTTAAGATGATACATTGGGAGGGATAAGAGATCTATCTGGTGACTTGTCATCTCTATTGTGAATCACAGGCCATGGATTCCAATGTCCCCTTCTCCACTTGACCCAACAGTGTGCTCCTCGGCAAATCATGTCCTCATTCCATGCTGCCCCTACCCTGTGACTCTCAAAAAGCAAGAGTTAGTTGAACAATGCACTCTTTGTCTGTGGAACCTGCTGCCTCTGCCCTTCATGTAGTATGTCTGACACATCTTGGAGCTCCCAGACAACATACATCACTTGTCAACTGGGCTACTTGTGTTTCGTGACACTTTTGAATGGTAGGAGGGTGAAGAGCAGGCCCATCTAGTGTCAAGGAAGGGGGCAGGTCCCAGCTACTTCAACAAATGCACCCACCAGCAGTTGTTATAGAGGGGGTCCAAGGACTTTTGCTCTGTATTTTTACCAGACCTTCCGCGACTGGGCGTTCAGGGCATGGAGTTGTCCAGAGACGAGCCTGTGGCCGAGGACCGCTGAGACAGGGACACACAGCTCATGCTGTCAGGCACCGGTGTCCCATAGGCTGAGACGTTAGTATGTTTTGTAATAAAACTAAGGCGTGCTGAAGTCCTGCTCCTGAAGCAGCTCCAGGATGACAATGTGCCGCAGGGGCAAGTGACTGGTGCATGAATGCTGGAGACATATCTTGGCCCCAGGCGTTTATATGTACTGTGAGATGCTGCTTCTGGGCTTCTAAGTACTATCGCATCATCGAGTGAGCCTTGACCACTCAGCGTCACTCTGAGAGGCCCACAGAGAGCTGTAATGTGCCCCAGGACACCGTACCCACCGCAGACACTGCCCAGTGACCACTGACTGTCCAGAACCCCTAACAAAGGTCTGACGCCCGCCCTGAGTCTCCCTTACCCCTTCTCCCTCCCACAGCCCTTTGCCCTCCTGTCTCCCTTGTCCCCCACCTCCTAGTACAGTGGTCTCCAACCTTAATAAGAGCTACTTATGTCCAATGAAAACCGCCCCAAGCTACTAACATTGTTAGAGCAGTAACTGTGACCACATTAGAACAGATTACATTAGTGACCACCATATGCAAGACCAGCAGCGATCATGTTTGTGCGTCAGGCAGGGTCGCCGGCACTGATGTCAAACAGGCCTTGTCAATACGGAATGCCTCTCCATGGGTAAAACACAGCAGCCATGGCTGCGATGCATCTGGCACCAAGGGAATGATGTTAGTAATAAGTCTTCATAGCGCCGCATCACTTATCACTGAATTGTCAGTTCTACATTTATTTTGGAAATTCAACCATTTTTCTCCATAAATCAGTAGATACCCATGACTCGTGTCTTAAACGTTAACCCTTCATTCCTTCTGCCTGCTCCTCCTCTGTGCCCTTTCTGACCACTGTCCCCCTCATTTGTCTACCCGCTCCCCTTCACTGTGTGGGCACACTCACATTAGAAATCCCTCCTCTTGTAGTGTTCTCTGTTGCCTTGTAGCAAGGGCTGTGTAAAGTAAGTAGCGTACATACATAGGAAAACGATCAACGATTCAATTCCTGTATCTCTGTAGTGATTCGGTCCGTAGCCAAGTTGTAGTTTTATGTAGATATATTGAGATTAGTTACAGGTAGTTGAGTTGTAGAGATGCAGCCCCACCAGGAGCAGTCTGCCTGCTGCTCAGCCCTTACTCCAACGGACACACTCAAGCATCCAGGCACCCACACATTCCATTCATGCCCATCACACCAGCATTCCATGCATCAGATCCACACTGGCTGAGCAGCTAGGGAGAAAGGAACCAGGTAAATACAATACAGGTTACAACATACTCCTGTAAGAGAAGGGCCAGGAGGGCTCCGAATGAGCCACGAGGAGCCTCTTCTAAACGTATTGTACCTCAGTAATGTCTGTGGATTGTGTGCGCTTTGTATCCTGGTCACTAACTCCCACCCCAGCAATGCTAACTCGACCTACCATCCTTCCGGGCCAATGAACTGAGTACCCGTAAGCCCCTGATTATGTGTCACACAGAGGGGAATTACTGAATGGAATTTTGCTATACCTAATTTTGAGCGGGCCGGTGTTCCCTCACTTCCTTTTCCCGGGTGATGAAGTACTGAACCCAGTTTTACTAGGTGGGGGAAGAACTGGGAGAGTATGCAGAGCCCCCCCACCCCACCCAGACAGAACTTAGGTTTCCCTCCCCTCCAGCAAAGTGCATTAAAAGTATGGGAACTTAGTGCAATTGGGGTGGGGTCAAAAGCATTGCTAAAAAAAAAACTAAATGTTCTTTTACTATTTTTGGGGTACTTCACCTTCAGGCAACTTCATATAAAACATAGCATGCCTTCAATAAAAAATAAATGCAAGTTAAGCTAATGAGTATGAAATGCGCTGTTTTACATTATGAAACCCCTACTGGTTAATGCGATCACAGCAGATGTCTGTGGGTGTCAGTGGAGACACAGAATTGAGTCCTGATTTGTGCAATGGGGACTAGGGACTTGAGTAGTCTCAATGCTATGAGGTCCCAGCCTGTGGCAGAATGTGCTGTTAATATATTACAGTGGCGAAAAAAGGCCCCCGCAACCCCCGCGGTGGGGCGGTCCCAAGCTGCAGGGGGCCCCCTCAGCACAGTACTCTGGCCTGAGAGGTCCTGATTAAATCCGGAGCAGGGGGCCCTCCATGGACCTTGCAGGGGGACCTTCTCAAGTTTAGTTACGCCACTGGTATGTTGTTATTTTAAAGTTGCATTACACACAATATAAGATAGGCTGCCACAAAATGTGCAGAAAGATTTAGGTTTATGATTAAAAAAAATGCTTCTAGATTTTAGAAATACGCAGACTGTATCTAGTGCAAACATATTTTATAACTGTCCGTCAAAAGCACACACTCCGTAGCTCAGCTGGTAACACCCTTACAATACCTCTCAAAAAGAATACATCTTTGCCATCAGGAAGCTTCAAGTGACTCCATCAATTAAAGCCAATGCCGGCTTCCAAGCAGCCTTTACATTTGCAGATTAAACAGTTTTGCACATTTACATTTCTTTCAGGCAAGCAGGCACCCTGGCAAGAAAGCTTGTTTCTTCTTTAGCTCTGCCCCTCCCTCCATTTCAACGCACAGGAGACTCTCTCAATTCCACTAAAACATCTAAAGCATCTTTAATTGCGGAATTAAATGCCACGGGATGGTTGTCTTTTAACAAAAAGTAGGGGAACTCTTTTTGTTAAAGTAAAAAAGTATGGGCATGTGGTACCCCACAGATCCTGCCCACTTTGCTTGTCTCCCCTACTTCCCACACTGACCTCACTCCACCTCACACAGATATTTACCACCGGCTCAGAGCAGGTGGTAAATGTATGTGTTAAACCGCACAGAACTGGGAATTCTGCGTTTAATGACCAGTAATTCCGGTCCTCTGTGGTAATTCCCCATTATATGTGTTTTACCCCTTAATTGCACAGTAGTAGTGCAATGTTACCGCACAGTAACTCTGTTTTTACGTGCCGATTTATCATCTCACCAGTACCATTCAACTTGTAATCCGGCTCTAAATTGCGTAATATTGTCACCTGTTATGGCAGAAAGGTGGTCTGAAGCAGGGTATAAAAGACAAGTTGTTATTACCTGTTACTGTTCAAAGTACTGAGTACTCTGGAAGGCATCTTACCAACAAATGTTGGGAAACCGTGTCAAGGAATCTACGTGCGCAAACATTTACCGACAGACCCGCATCGATCGCCCCATCTGGCTAACACAAACCCGACTTAAGTGTGTACATAGTGACGCAAGTCGTGAGGCATTACCTATATTGACACTTCTATTCTCTGTAATTTTAACTTGTTTCACTGCCATTCTCCGTTCGCCCTAACTTCCTAAAGCACACCGAGGCTCAGCAATCCCTGTGAGTTTGGCACAGTTTGAGAAATGTTATTCAGCTTGATTCATAACTCAATCAATCAATCATTCAAACAGCATTTGTAAAGCGCAACAGTGCCATCCCTAGGGGTATCTGGGCGCTGTGTCTCCGTCGAAGAGCCCGGTCTTGAGTCTCGTCCTGAAGTCTGCCAGCGATGGGGCTGTACGGAGCTGGAGGGGAAGGTCGTTCCAGGTCTTGGCAGCGACGTAGGAGAAGGAGGGGCCACTGCTGCGGCTGCAATGGGTGCGGGGTGTGTGAGGGCGAGTAAAGAGGAGCGCGGGTGTATAGAGGGTTGGTGGAAGTTCAGTCGATGGTTGATGTAGGCAGGTCCTAGCTCATGGAGGGTGTTATAGGCGTGTGTGAGGATCTTAAACTGGCATCTCTTCTGGATGGGGCGCCAGTGGAGGTCTCCAGGTGGGGGGCGATGTGGGTTCGTTTGGGGAGGTTGAGGATAAGTTTGGCTGCAGCATTCTGTATGGTCTGGCGTCTTCTGAGGCTCAAGGTGGAGATGCCGGGGTAGAGGGTGTTGCCGTAGTCGTGACGGCTGGTAACGAGGGCCTGAGTGATGGTCTTTCTGGTGTTGGTTGGGATCCATCTAAAGATTCTGATCATTTTGTGGTTTTAAGAAGCATCGGAATTCCCACATCCTGATTCACATTATTACGATTTCCCACATCTTCTGTCTTCACAATCAATCCAGTATTACTGAAAATGCACCCAAGTTGAGGACATCCTGCAGTGATAGTAGGGGAAAGTCGGTTTCCCTCAGAGGTGGCTTTTGGCTAGGTGCGCACTATAGAAATACCACATACATACATACATACATACATACATACATATATACAAACCTATGTACATAGAGGATGGCCTTCGGGCTTTGGGGGAAACACCAAGTCATAACTCCCTGGGTATTCATACATCTTCTTAGCGCCTTTTCACACATATTTTCTCACTTACCTTTAGTGCAGAAATGCTCCAGCAAATGTGTAAGTGGGGTATGAAACCGCCTCAAACATTTTCAGGGGCTGTAGGGAAAGACTTTTCTTCCCATGGAAATACATATTTCCTTGTGGAGGAAAAATATGTAAGTTGAACGTGCAAATGCACATTTCTGCTAGAGCCATGCCTGCAGGCAACCTCCAAGCATAGGAGCTGGCAAGGTCTGGATACTCTCTGTAACAAGCATTGGCAAAGCCAGTAGGTCTCTGCAATCTTGTGCTATTGGGGTTGTCAATGTCGCTGTTAAGTCAAGTCAAGTCAAATATACTTTTATTTGATTCGTTAAAAATCATAAAAGGATGGGAAACCATGAAGCTGATCTCATTCATGGATGGTGAGAAGTGAGTGGGGAGGGAGGGAGAGCTCTCTCTCGTTCTCTGGCAATAAAAGTTTCATCATTGTGCCTGGATGGGAATGGTGCTCGGGAGTCCGGCTGCGAGAAGCAGCAAATGGCCGCAACCTATCTTTAATGAAGTGACACTAACCAGTTCTGGGAATTCACCGAAAGCGTTCGAATTTCAGATTAGGTAACACATTGACTTTCATCCAGGCCGTCGTTTGTTTGCTTTTTGTCTTTGTCTGGCTCGCTCCTCGCTGTCTCGAGCAGGCTCTGATAAGAGCCGTCTGCTAGCCCCCCGGACCAATGAGGATGCATAAACATACTGTTCTTGGGGTGCTTCCGGTGCCGCGTGCTCTGAATGTGTGTGACGGAAGCACCGCCAGGTACAGGATGCACATGAAGGTAACAGGCTGCTGACGGGCCTGAACAGGTGTGAACTTCATGTATCATCAACCCTGCTCTCTAAATTCTGAAAAATGTTCATTCTGTTGTGTAGTCACTAGTACACAGTTTTGGAATTAATTTACACATATTCTGACTCCTGACACTTACCCACGTGATTCACCCTTGGCAACAGTTTGTTTTTCTTTAAATGTCATTAAAGCAAGCACTGTAATGTCTCCTGTGTTGTGAAAATTGTGTTTGATTGGATATGTGAGAGGATTTGCTTCCCAGACGCTCCAGGGATTTATAGTCTAGTTTATGTGTTTTCCATTCCTCTCAGAGACCCAGGGCTCTAAGGGGGATGAAAAAACTGAGGGGTCTTTCAAAGGGGCGTGGCTATGTAACTTAGGGCGTGACTTAAAAACACGTAAGCTTAAAATCTGTGCTTGGCGTAGTGTGCTGCCCGACTTGTACTTTGCTGTTTCTGTCATCGCATCCAGAGATATATGATAAAACAAGTAACATCATACCTACAAGAAATGTCTGGACTATTGGCTTTGTCAGTGATTGTTAGTTGCATGCAATAAATATGCAGCAACTATGGCTTGTTGTATATAATATTGAAAATGCTTCCACTTAAAGCCAGGCCTGGTGACACCACAACGATGTTGCTGCTGCTGTGTTTCAAAAAGAGAAGGGAAATCCAGAGAGAAAATGACTTTTTTTAAAGAATTTCCCTTCCTCTACAACGCTCACCCGGCATGACATCATGCCGCAACTTCTCCACTAGTGAGAAGTGAGCAGTGTGAGCACGCACACATCGATGTGCCTGCTGTCACTGAAGTCCAGAAAAAGCATTTGCAATGCAATCGGTCTCGGATTTGGGACCTTATATGTATTTAGCTATGCAGCGCATTAGCCTGGGTGCTGAAACATCTACTGTTCTTTAACATGGAGGGCAAGTAAGCACCAAACTGCATGTCACACCAGGATGGGAACACATGGAGAGAAATATTGCCTTTCAGCGAGAAATGGTATAGTCCAAAGCTCTGTTTTTAATATAAAAGCAGGGCCTTCGGTGGTCATATCACTGAAAATACAAGATTTGAAAAAAATATTATTGTCTATTGGTGCTTATGGAAGACAATTTCTATGGACTGGAATCTAGAGAATGCTAAAGTGATTCTGGTATTTTACTGACCTCTGCTGGTCGTTTTCTATCAAGAAAGTTTAATAGAGGCAGTTGCCAGAAAAAAAAAAAATCCCTCAGCAGAAAGCAATTCTGGTTTTCTACTGACCTCTACTGGTAGTTTTCTACCAAGACAATTAAATAGATGCAGTTGAACAAGCAGAAAGCAATTCTGGTATTTTACTGACCTCTACTGGTCGTTTTCTATCAAGGCAGTTAAATAGAGGCAGTTGAACAGGAAAAAAAGTCCCTAAGCGTAAGCAGACAAGTCCTAGGGATGATCTCCAGAGCCCACAAAGTACAGACATATATAAGTATATACTAAAGTATATACAAGAGATCTCGAATGCTCGACCTACAAAATGGACCGCCTGTGCCAGAGCACAAAACAGAGCCCGTGAGGAACCCGTTTCAAGGCCCCCTTTAAAAATCTGCCGGCGGTCAGCACTGGTGAGACCCGGCCCACTTAAAGCCCTGCCGAGACCTAAAAAGAAACACTTAGTGACATGGGAGTGTTGACCACTCTGAAACTCTCACTTCATATTGATGACGTGTTACCTGCAGGTAGTGGTTGGAGTGTAATGTGTTGTCTGTCACTCATTGACACTCTAAACTCAGAGTTCTCCTGCGCCAGTTACAGCAAGTAACTCTTCATCATACTGCTCCCGGAGGGCGTCCTCTTTCCCAAACACGTCACATGCTTCACGCCCTGACATCATTGCCATGAAGCAAAAACAACCACACCCATGAACACAAAAGAAGGACTGCCGCGCCTGTCCAGTAATAATTGTGTAATCACTGTGTGGTAACTGTTCCTAAAGTTAAAATCCATAACCAATTTGGTTATGTTGGCGGAAGAAATGGAGGAAAAGAAAGAGGTCTCTATATGTGGTTCCCAATTGATGAAGGTGGGGGAATTTCTCCTTTAGGAATTAGTGCCCTCACACACCCTTGCGAGTGTCATGCTTCATCATCGGGTGTTGCTCGCTCCTTGTGAGGGTGACACTGCTGTCCTCCACGGGCCCCGCGAGAGGACTCTTTGTCGGAGATCTTTTTAGGAGACGCCGCAGTTGTGCATGCGGGTGTGTGGGCCTAAAGGGGTTGGTGCTGGTGTGTTAAAATTACCCCACCGCACCGTGAGGATAATTTTTATTCGTTGGTCCGGGAGGTAAGGATAAAAGAATTATACAGGGGCGTAGGGGCACCTCTATTAACAAATAACATAGAGGTCAGGGTATTACTCTGCTGCTCCTAGTGCCCGTGTGTGACTGTGAGTATGCGTGTTGGTCAACATGTTTCGCGCTATAATTGTGTCCCTAATGGATCCCAGTGCGCTTCGTCAGGACTGTGTGAAAGTGAAATAAACAAATAGATTAATAGGAGTAGGGAAAAGACACCCAATCTTCCTATGGTACTTCTTTTCAGGTTTGTATGTGTTACTTGTGCTTAAAGAAATACCTCTCTCATGTTCCAACCTGTTACCCCTTAAAAGGAAAGTCTTGTGCCTCTTCGGCTGTCCCCGCGGTCTCGAGGGGGAATCTATTCAGTCCCCTTCATTCTGGCCCATTACCTAACCTGCCGCTGGATGGACGCCGGAGATAATTGTGCACATAAACGCAGTGCCCTGTGGAAGGAGAGGACCTAATTCCGAGAATGCCTGCAGCATCCGAATGGCCAAGAAGCGTGCTGTTCGGTCCCTGCTTTCTCCAAGGTATTTCTCTGCACAGAATTCCAACTGCCAAAATCGATGTAAAACAGCGCAATTGGAAATATATCTGTAATGTACTTCTCGCTTTTCAACACTTTTGACTGCAGAACAATGGGATGCAAAGCTTACGGTTTATAAATATCTTTTACACGTTTTTCGACGTTTATTATATAGTAAACAAAGCTCATTCTAGGTGGCGGCTAGAGCCACCTGTCTCCCAAGTGTACAGGGATTTGTGGGAGGAGACAGTGTGACCGATAACCCAGGCACTCGTGTGCAGTGCTCACAGACAAAGAAAAAATAGCTCTTAAAACAGGAGTAGCAGATATATACTAGTACTTGGTCCATGCTCTCGGGGAGGGCTAAACCCAAGAGGAGGCATTACGCGTGCATGCCATGGACAAATGGTTTCAGATCGACTATGGAGCTAGCAAATGGTAAGCCCACAGATTAAGTTTAATTAGACTATACGTCTCGTAAGACAGTGCACACGCTGTTTAGTCTAAACCTAAAAAACGACTCTCGCAACCAAACCAGCTGTGGATGGACTGTCTTTGAATCTCAGACAATTTTAAGCAGCCGCGGTCGGTAGTAGGAGTAACTGCAGGGCGGTGACGTGGGGAGGGGGGTAGTAAACTATGGATTACGGAGGTCTACAGGTAAATTAACATATAAATTATTTAAAACAAATTTCGTTGCGTGCACTGCATCGCATTTGGGGATGCAGTGCACGCAACGAAATTCGTTTTATTAATTTATATGTTAACTTACCTGTAAACCTCCGTAATCCATAGGTTACTAACCTCCACCCTGCCCCTCCACCTCCCCACGTCACCGCCCTGCAGTTACTCCTACTACCGACCGCGGCTGATTTTAAGACTATCTTAAGGAAAGAAATATGAACTGGATTTACAAAGAGTTTTTTAGATAAAGATACTGTTTCAAGGTAGGAAAGGTGGGTGTGATTTACTAAATTATTGTCCTGATGTAAGACAGTCTTAAGACGGGAACAGAGCTTTGTAAATTAGGCCCGTGGTTAGCTCTCTTGTTGAATGCTAAGAGTCCTATTTTCAAAAATAAACGTAAAAATGTGTGTGGAGATTTCTGCCTCTTTCTGGGCATATGTTTATTCTCTATCAATCACCATTCTCACAAGGCTAAAAAGTACTGGGCATGAAGTAAACACCTGGGAGACCAGTTGTTTGTGTAATTTGTAAGTGCCAGTGTGCTCAGAGGGGTGCGGGCGGTGGCTAAGTGCAGTGTTGGAACTAGTAGAATGGAAAGGTGGCTAAACATTTCTGTGATGAAAACAAACTTCCACCCAGTGTGCCCACGTAATTTCCACCCAAACCGTCCATGTAGCATGCACACAGGATGTCCAAGTCGCATGCACCTGGGACGTCCATGTAGCATGCACCCGGGACGTCCATGTCCCATGCACCTGGGACGTCCATGGTGCATTGTAGGAAGGTGGATATCTGACTATGGTTACCCCAAAATTTTTGCCTAGTGTCTAGCTGGTTTTTCGACTTAGTTGGCCTGAGATCCTGCCATTCAGGATCTCAGCCTGGCTGTTCTCTCTTTAAAATGGACTCCATGTACCCTAGGTACATACCCAATTGGTTGGATCACCCTGTGAGCCCCTGTACCAGTGTACACTAGGTACCCAGGGCATTGGTGTATCTAAGGCCTACCAGGGGCTGAAGCATGTATTGTGCCACCCCTGACCTGGCCTAACAAATTTGACACAACTGGCTGATCACTCAGCTGGGGTAAGTTGGTGTAACCACCTCTTACTTAGGTGTAGTATACCTATACCTAACCTTAAATGGGACACATGTTAACCTATAAGTCACTCCTATGGCAGGCCTTAACAATCCTGAAGGCAGAGTGCTTGGTTCCATGTGAGATGGTGCTCTGGCATGAGCTGAGCCTGTCTGCAGTGGTCGGAACAACTTCCTTCTACTGTTTCCAGATATCGTCATTCCATATACTCTTAAGTGCATTATGAACCTCGCGGTTAAATGCTAACTTTGGTTTGGCTTTATCAAAACATGTCGAGTAAGGTGTCATACGAATTGGAATACTAACCCCTCGCCAATTCTGGCGACGGGGTTAGCATTCCACCCTTCTAGAGGGACACGACATGTACAGTACCTGAAACCCGGGTAAAATCAGACATAGCCTCAGCTCCACAAAATGGATGCTGCCACCACAGACACAAGTCTGCCCTCCTGCTGCTGGGAGTCCTTCCAGCTTGGGAGGTGTGGACAAAGGGTTTCCTGCCAGGGGAGGTGCGTGCACCACCCCAGACAGGATTTTGTGTATTGGTCAGGTAGGGCTTGAAAGAAACCAGACATGCCTGTGGCTCACAAGGAGCCTCGGTGCATATGCCAGTTCAAACCGGTCCTGGGGCACACCAGTCCCGGGCCTGGGGCGAGCTGGACAAAGGATTGGGGGTGTAACCACCCCCCTTCCTGGTCCCACCCTTAGGGAGGGACCTAGCAGGTAGTCCGGCCCCTAGAATCCGCTTAAAGGTAGGAGCTGTGTCCTAAGACTTCAGACATCCTGGAATCAACTTGAAACTAAGAAGAAGACGGGAACTTCGACATTCTGCTGCACAGAAGACTGAAGGAAATCTCCCCTGTGGTCAGGGAGTGACCACCTTGCTAACGCAAGCACCATCCAGCGAATAAACATCTGCTTTGCCGCCGCCTCCCGCCGGAGCCTGAGCCCAGAGACTGACAAGACCTGGACCTCCAGACTTCTCACTGCCCGATCCACAGTCCCTGAAAAGAGGAGACCCGTGGAGGCACCGAGACACGTGGAGCCAGCCATCTTGGAACGACGACGACAAGCTGCAAGCGCAACAACCGAGGCTCCCTCCAAGTTGTGCTTTGGGATCTGAGAAGCCCAACCCTCGAGCAGCATCTGCACCAAAGGTGAGCCCTCCAGCATCTCCACGATCTGCGTGGGGCCCTTCTGCATTTTGCCACTCGACGCGCCTAACCGGTTGCTGGCCCGCTGGCTAGTAGCCATCTTGGCGACGAACTTCAAGAACTACACCACTGGTCTGGTTGCTCCAGACTGGCCCTTGCTCCCCTCCAAAGGAGCAGTCCCTCTGACCTTGCTGGTCAGAACCATCAGCTTATCTTGTTCTCCACAACAATTGCTTTTGCCAAGGCTTGTTTGCTTTGATCAAGTCGCCGACACCGCCGACAGCGAGAGCCTGCGTGGGACAGCTCGTGAACCGACTCCTGGACGTCGTCGACCTCCAGGGACCATGTGGCTGCAGAGACAAGCTACACCTTTCTTCCTGTTTGCACCCGACATTGCCTGGTACCCACCTGGTGCCACGCTGGTCACTGGCTAGTGACTGTGAACACTGTCTCCTCTGCTTACAGGTCTTCTACAACTCCGATCCACCCTTGGATCCACCGCATCTCTCCCGGACCGACCGCCTGCAGCATCTTTGTCCACAGGCTCCAGTGACCCGATAGAAGAAACCCGACGCACTTCGACACCTATGCACCCGCTTCCTGTGGGTGAGGTAAAGCTGGCACTCCGGTGCCCAAGTGTAGAGTAACATCTCTAGTGTCTGTGTTTCCAATCTTAAGGTCATAGTCCATCCGGAAGATCCTCTTTGCAGTAACTTTGTACTTTTTACGCACCCATTGAAACCTATGGGAGCACGTGTGTGACTATTTGCTCTGCACACGCCACCCGTGGACCTCCTGGTCACTAACTGAAGTTAGCTCCTTGTAGGCCCAGCGATTCTAGAGGCCCTAGGCCTTTTCCCTTTTCTGTTCATGGTACTTATACCACTATTTTAGTATATGGTTTGAGCGGCCACCAGGGCCTATCCATATAAAGTGCAACTTCTGTGTATTCTACTGTAATCTTGTTTGGCGATTTGTGCTCCTGTGCTCATAAAGAGACTAGGGGTTACTTTGAGAAATAAATACATATATATTTTGAATATATATCTGTGTGGTGTCCTTTCATTGGTATAAAAGGGGGTTGCATTTGGTAAAACAGCTGGCTTAACACGCTTCACGAGTTTAGCCTCAAAGACTGCTTAGCCTACGCTACCACTAGGGCAGCTAGTCCGAAAAGGTTGACTTACAACCACACCATAAGGGTTGCTTGGCATGGTACAAGGTGGTCACTTTAACTAGTGAGCATCATATACCAGGCCAACTTCTCACATTGGTGAGCAGCGGTTGGATTTGAGCTTGCTGTGTTTTACCATTGTAATCTCTTGGTTACCAATTGAAAGATCACATAGGTACCTATAGGTACATATAAAACAAGATTAGATATACATAAGTTCTACTGAACTTAGTTGTTGTAGAGCAAAGGGAGTAGCACACCCTGACTACAACTACTAGATAGGTTTAGTAGGTAAACCCAAGTGTAGGTAGATTGCAACACATCCACCCACACTTAAGAGCAATGGCTGGGGCAGAGGGGTCCACTGTACCCATCTCTGTTGAGAGTGACCCCCAGAGGACACCATCCATCTTTGCTACCCTTAATCAAAATGAGCTCAGGCAGTTGGCAAATATCAGGGGCCTTAAACAGCCCAAGAATCCTACTTCTGCTGAACTCAGAGAGCTTTTACAGGCTGATGAAGATCATAAAGCTCTCAGGAAAGCCTCCCAGTTAGGCCCCTTAGGGACAGGAACAGGAGGCCCCCCTTCTGAAGATGCTACTGAAGTACCCCTTTCCAATAGCCATCCCTTAGATGAGAATCATACTACAGAGGAGGAAAGTGGGGAGGATACAGAAAGTAGTGAGGATGAAGGGAGAACCTGCCCAGTGCCAAGTGTTATACTTGGCCCAGCTAAACTAAGGCTATTGGGGACTGACAATGGGATCATCCCATTGGATCTCCCCAGTGGACTTAACCAGGGGCTTGGGAGGCAAAGGAATCGCTCAGGTGACTCTAATGCTTCTCATGCCTCTAGAGGCTCTCAAGGTCACTCCAGGAGAAGGATGACTACCCCTCAGAGGAGGGAACATGAGGCCAGAATGCAGGAAGCCCAGCTGAGGATCAGGAAGCAGGAGCTAGAGGTAGCCCTGATGGAAGAGAAACTGAACAAAGCTAGGCAACCTAGAGAGAGTGGGTCTATACCCACTGGTGGCAGCATTGTCCCTAAGGACAAAGATAGGGTCTTTGATAATAGGAACATGTCTAAGGTTGTGCCCCCCTACAAAAGTGGGGATGACATCCACAAATGGATGACTGCTCTTGAGAGAGCCTGCAAAGTGCAGCAGGTTCCTGAAGACCAGTGGGCAGCAATCCTCTGGCTCTCCTTTGAAGGAAGAGGCAGAGACAGACTCCTCACTGTTAGGGAAGAGGATGTCAGAAATTACAGAGCCCTGAAGAGTGTCCTAGTTGATGGGTTAGGCTTAACCACTGAACAGTACAGGTTAATGTTCAGAGACACCCAGAAGACACAGACTCAGGACTGGTCTGAATATGTTGAATGTGCCACTAAGGCTTTGGAGGGTTGGTTGCTGGGAAGTAAGGTATCTGATTATACAGGATTGTACAATTTGATGATGAGAGAACAGATTTTAAGTACCTGTCAAAACCAGCTCCTCCATCAACACCTGGTAGACTCAGATTTGACCTCTCCCCAAGAATTGGGAAAGAGGGCAGATAAATGGGTCAGGACCAGGATCAGGCCTAAGAATCAGGGTGGTGACCAAAAGAAAGATACCACCAAACCTCAAGAGAAGGGTGGGGATAAAGCAAAAGAGAAATCTTCCTCAGGGCCCCAAAACTCCACACAGGGTGGTGGGTCCCAAGCTCCCTCCTCTACCACAGGTAAAAAGCCTTACTGCCATGAGTGTAAAACTCCTGGGCATTGGAAAACTGACAGCAGTTGCCCAAGGGCTAAAAACAAAACTGTTCCTCCAATTACTCCTGTCACACCACCTCTTACTGTCAGCAGTAATCCCCCAGGTGGTGGGAGTGCCCCCAGAAATCTGGGTGGGTTCACTTGGGGAACACAAGGGGACCCTGGCTTAGCCAATTCCCCTACAGCAACTACTCTTGTCTGTGATGGTGGCATGGGGTTTGCCAACTTCACTGCCTGTCCCAACACTTTGGGTAGGTACAGACAGGAGCCCTACATCAATGGTACCAAAGCTGAGGCCTACAGAGACACTGGAGCTAGCATCACAATGGTGGCCCATTGGCTAGTTCCCTCTGAGCAGCTTTTGCCTGGTTTCTCCTACCAGGTGACTAACATTGATGGCAAACAGAACAGTCATCCCATGGCAGAGGTATGTCTCAGCTGGGGAGGTGTCACTGGCCCTAAAAGGGTGGCAGTGTCCCCAACCTTGCCTGTGGACTGCTTACTAGGGAATGACTTAGAACTCTCAGCCTGGGCTGGAGTTGAACAAGACACCCATTCTAAAATGGTAGGCCTTTCACAAAAGGGTAGTGGGGTTGTGCCATTCACAACCCCTGTCCAAATAGATTTCCTCCCTGGAAAGGTTGGAAGGGCAGTGGTAGCCACAGCCCAGGCACAGACAGACTTCCCTGTAGAGACTGGCAGAGCTGTGACAGTCACAGCTCAAACACAAACTGAGTGCCCCCCTGAAAAGGTTGGCAAGGCTGTAATGGTCTCAGCCTATACTCAGACTGACATAGGTGTAGTGAAGCCTGAAACTATGGATCACTCCACACAAACAGAGAGTAGTGGGGAGGAAGAAAAGTCTCCCTCTCCCCAGACATTAGGAAAAAGTCAGCCTCCTCAGGGAGCTGACCTCACCCCTTGTGAAGGAACTGCCCCAGAGGTAGCCAGGCCTGGCCTGGTAGAGCCTCTGATGTCAGTGGCCCCTTCCAAGGTGGGACCCAGTCTGGTGCAGGTAGCCTGCCTCTCTCTACCCTGCCCCAGTCAGCCCAGGGCTGCAGAGGTCAGGGAGGCCAGTGGACCCCCAGAGGGCCCCTGTCCACAAGAACCCCCCCATCAAAAGAATGAGGATTGCCTGGCTAGTAGCCCTAGTCAGGTGATGAGTAAAAACATTCCTGAGGGATCTCCTTTACAGGTAGTTAGGGACCTCCCCCAGAGGGATTCTGTTGGGCACAGGCAAACATGGGACCTTAGGGCCCCAGACCTGACCTGTCCCTCCAGTAAGCCCACAAAAGGGACCCAGCCTCCAGCTTTAGGTAGCCAGAGGCTGACCCTGAGAGCACAGTGCAACTCAGTTAAGGAAAGAAAGGCATCCATGGTGGAGGATGATTGGAGGAAGCTGAGGCCTCACTTTGAGGACACTCACTTCAGTACTCCATCTCCACACCAGCCTTTTACTTTGCCAAGACACACCAAAGGTAGAGATTCCCTATGGTGGAGACCCTCTGATACCCTTAGGGTGAGGGATTGCTTAGTGGACCATGAGACAGAGGGTAACCATGCCAGTGCTGGTTCCTCCTTATATGGCCACTTGGGCAATATAGGCTTACCTGGTCAAGGTCAGCCTTATCTCCCTTCGTTTGGGGGGGGGGGGGGGGGGTTGCGTAGGAAGGTGGATATCTGACTATGGTTACCCCCAAATTTTTGCCTAGTGTCTAGCTGGTTTTTCGACTTAGTTGGCCTGAGATCCTGCCATTCAGGATCTCAGCCTGGCTGTTCTCTCTTTAAAATGGACTCCATGTACCCTAGGTACATACCCAATTGGTTGGATCACCCTGTGAGCCCCTGTACCAGTGTACACTAGGTACCCAGGGCATTGGTGTATCTAAGGCCTACCAGGGGCTGAAGCATGTATTGTGCCACCCCTGACCTGGCCTAACAAATTTGACACAACTGGCTGATCAGTCAGCTGGGGTAAGTTGGTGTAACCACCTCTTACTTAGGTGTAGTATACCTATACCTAACCTTAAATGGGACACATGTTAACCTATAAGTCACTCCTATGGCAGGCCTTAACAATCCTGAAGGCAGAGTGCTTGGTTCCATGTGAGATGGTGCTCTGGCATGAGCTGAGCCTGTCTGCAGTGGTCGGAACAACTTCCTTCTACTGTTTCCAGATATCGTCATACCATATACTCTTAAGTGCATTATGAACCTCGCGGTTAAATGCTAACTTTGGTTTGGCTTTATCAAAACATGTCGAGTAAGGTGTCATACGAATTGGAATACTAACCCCTCGCCAATTCTGGTGACGGGGTTAGCATTCCACCCTTCTAGAGGGACACGACATGTACAGTACCTGAAACCCGGGTAAAATCAGACATAGCCTCAGCTCCACAAAATGGATGCTGCCACCACAGACACAAGTCTGCCCTCCTGCTGCTGGGAGTCCTTCCAGCTTGGGAGGTGTGGACAAAGGGTTTCCTGCCAGGGGAGGTGCGTGCACCACCCCAGACAGGATTTTGTGTATTGGTCAGGTAGGGCTTGAAAGAAACCAGACATGCCTGTGGCTCACAAGGAGCCTCGGTGCATATGCCAGTTCAAACCGGTCCTGGGGCACACCAGTCCCGGGCCTGGGGCGAGCTGGACAAAGGATTGGGGGTGTAACCACCCCCCTTCCTGGTCCCACCCTTAGGGAGGGACCTAGCAGGTAGTCCGGCCCCTAGAATCTGCTTAAAGGTAGGAGCTGTGTCCTAAGACTTCAGACATCCTGGAATCAACTTGAAACTAAGAAGAAGACGGGAACTTCGACATTCTGCTGCACAGAAGACTGAAGGAAATCTCCCCTGTGGTCAGGGAGTGACCACCTTGCTAACGCAAGCACCATCCAGTGAATCAACGTCTGCTTTGCCGCCGCCTCCCGCCGGAGCCCGAGCCCAAAGACTGACAAGACCTGGACCTCCAGACCTCTCACCGCCCGATCCACAGTCCCTGAAAAGAGGAGACCCGTGGAGGCACCGAGACACGTGGAGCCAGCCATCTTGGAACGACGACGACAAGCTGCAAGCGCAACAACCGAGGCTCTCTCCAAGTTGTGCTTTGGGATCTGAGAAGCCCAACCCTCGAGCAGCATCTGCACCAAAGGTGAGCCCTCCAGCATCTCCACGATCTGCGTGGGGCCCTTCTGCATTTTGCCACTCGACGCGCCTAACCGGTTGCTGGCCCGCTGGCTAGTAGCCATCTTGGCGACGAACTTCAAGAACTACACCGCTGGTCTGATTGCTCCAGACTGGCCCTTGCTCCCCTCCAAAGGAGCAGTCCGTCTGACCTTGCTGGTCAGAACCATCAGCTTATCTTGTTCTCCACAATAATTGCTTTTGCCAAGGCTTGTTTGCTTCGATCAAGTCGCCAACACCGCCGACAGCGAGAGCCTGCGTGGGACAGCTCGTGAACCGACTCCTGGACGTCGTTGACCTCCAGGGACCACGTGGCTGCAGAGACAAGCTACACCTTTCTTCCTGTTTGCACCCGACATTGCCTGGTACCCACCTGGTGCCACGCTGGTCACTGGCTAGTGACTGTGAACACTGTCCCCTCTGCTTACAGGTCTTCTACAACTCCGATCCACCCTTGGATCCACCGCATCTCTCCCGGACCGACCGCCTGCAGCATCTTTGTCCACAGGCTCCAGTGACCCGATAGAAGAAACCCGACGCACTTCGACACCTATGCACCCGCTTCCTGTGGGTGAGGTAAAGCTGGCACTCCGGTGCCCAAGTGTAGAGTAACATCTTTAGTGTCTGTGTTTCCAATCTTAAGGTCATAGTCCATCCGGAAGATCCTCTTTGCAGTAACTTTGTACTTTTTACGCACCCATTGAAACCTATGGGAGCACGCGTGTGACTATTTGCTCTGCACACGCCACCCGTGGACCTCCTGGTCACTAACTGAAGTTAGCTCCTTGTAGGCCCAGCGATTCTAGAGGCCCTAGGCATTTTCCCTTTTCTGTTCGTGGTACTTATACCACTATTTTAGTATATGGTTTGAGCGGCCACCAGGGCCTATCCATATAAAGTGCAACTTCTGTGTAGTCTACTGTAATCTTGTTTGACGATTTGTGCTCCTGTGCTCATAAAGAGACTAGGGGTTACTTTGAGAAATAAATACATATATATTTTGAATATATATCTGTGGGTGTCCTTTCATTGGTATAAAAGGGGGTTGCATTTGGTAAAACAGCTGGCTTAACACGCTTAACGAGTTTAGCCTCAAAGACTGCTTAGCCTACGCTACCACTAGGGCAGCTAGTCCGAAAAGGTTGACTTACAACCACACCATAAGGGTTGCTTGGCATGGTACAAGGTGATCACTTTAACTAGTGAGCATCATATACCAGGCCAACTTCTCACATGCATGCACCCGGGACGTCCATGTCGCATGCACCCGGGACGTGTATGTAGCATGCACCCGGGGCATCCATGTAGCATGCCCCGGGACGTCCATGAAGCATGCACCCGGAATGTCCATGAAGCATGCACCCGGGACGCCTATTTAGCATGCACCTGGGACGTTAATGTAGCACGCGCCCAGGCCGTCCATTTGGCATGCACCAAGGCTGTCCATGTAACATGCACCCACGATGTCCATGTAGCATGCACTTGGGACATCCATGTAGCATGCACATTGGGACATCCATGTAGCATGCAACCGGGACGTCCTTGCAGCATGCACCCAGGACGTCCATGTAGCATGTACCAAGGATGTCCATATAGCATGCACCCAGGCCGTCCATATAGCATGCACTTGGGACATCCATGTTGCATGCACTTGGGACATCCATGAGGCATGCATTTGGGATATCAATGTAGCATGCACTTGGGACGTCCACGTTACATCTTGCTTGGAATGGCCACGTAGTATGCACCCAGGCCGTCCATGTAGCATGCACATTGGGACATCCAAGTAGCATGAACCCAGGACGTCCATGTAGCATGCACATTGGGACATCAACAGGGATGCACATTGGGACGTCCATGTAGCATGCACCCAGGACTTCCATGTAGCATACACTTGGGACGTCCATGTAGCCTACACCCTGGACGTACACAGAGCATGCGCACTGGATGTCTCTGATAGTAGGGTATTTCCATTTTGAGAATCCTCTACTTCCCGTTGTACACTAGCGCCATCTTGTGGCCTTTGAAAAACAGTGCTTTTAACTCAACTTTTTTGCGTCCGACGCAGCAGTCCAGAAACCGGAGCTGCGCGGTTTTATCGCACTTCAGGGCACGGTTCTTTTGAGTGACAATCTCAAGCATTGCCGTAGGGCGGGGAAATTACCTGGAAGACAGTCGAAATCACCCCTGCTGCACACTCAACAACCGGGGGCAGAGCCTGCTCAGTAAGATTGGGGGGTGAGCCTCAGATTTCCCAACAATCACAGTGGCACATAATGTTAAAATACATTATATGACCTGCAGGGCGCACAAGAGGGGCTTATGGGGCAGCGGAAAGGGAGAGGGATGCGGATTGGTATGAGTACTAAGAGGAAGCACATTATTTTGTGAAATAACCAACATTTTTGTAGACTTTCAAAACAGAGAGAGTGTGTGTGCGTTTTGGTCTGTGTGTGTAAAAGTTCCTCGTGAAATCCGACAGACAATGCACCATTCCCGACTGAAAGCACCTGCACCCAACTAATTATCACAAAATACATTTATTAGAGGGATGTAACCTCCCAAACACCCCTGCCTCCCAAGCTATGCCCCGGCCAAAAGCACTTCCGTCGGTGTGAGGCAGCTAAGCTATGGGTGCTTTAGGTGAGCGGGGGAGGTCCGGAGATGTTTGTGTTTAGGGGTCACTCGCTGCTCAGCGAGGGACTGTCCAGTGAGCACAAAGTGGCCCCCTGCTGCCTCGTATGCACTAGAATGAGCAAGAGCGCCGAGCTTCTCTCTGCCCAGAGCGCTATCTTAGCAAGGGCCTGCTCTGGAAATCAGAAGGGCCACCGCCTTCTCCAGACAGAAATACACGCCATTCTGCTGTTGATTTACGAGTCTGCAAAGGCCCTGACATGATATTAAATAGGACTTTAAACAAATCATATATATGTATTTGTAACATTACTTTTCTAACTTTATTTCTTTTATTAGTAAGGCTCACAGTTTTCAGTTTTACAAATTTTTACAGATAAATACAGACAGAAAACAATGTGTTTTCTGTCTACATTTATTTTTGAAAGCATATACATACAGAAAATTGGACTTCTTTTAAGTGACTCTCTTTGCTGTCTTTCATAAATTGTAGGATCACAGCTGAGCAGATAGACAGCTTACAGAATAAAAAAGAACAGGATTACATTTCCTTAAGTAACGGCAAATGTCAACATACATTTGTGGTACAATGCTAATATTTACCGGGGGTGTATTGTTATGTGATACTTGGCAGCTTAAATAGCTAAACTATGACAGACATCAAAGTATGGGTGTGCATTTATCAGTTAAATAAATAAGTAAATGTACAACTTCATTTATCCACAAAATATATATGTATAAAATACAGATAAGATGGTCAAAAAATAACTACGGATAAATATAGACAGAAACCTTCAAAACAGTAAATACCGTAAAACTTGGAGCCCTAATTATTAGGCAGGGATTGTTAACGCAGCCCTGGAACACATTTGAAAGCCCTTTCTACGTATATTTGCTGTTCGAAGTATGTGCAGAAAAGGGCTAGAAATACCGGCTTTCAGTGATTGTGCTTATCTTTGTACCCCAGGGGATATTAAAATACCAGTGGTGCTGGTAGAAAACCTGTCAGGTGGCGACCCTGGTAGGCTCAAAAGCCTGAGAAAGTAAACTAATAGGCTTATTTACATGCCTCTTGCGCAACTGGTGCGCCACTTTTTAGCTGATAAAAAGTGGTGCACCGGCAGCACAAGGGGTTTGTATATAAGACCCTAAGTTCTAAGCCATGGGTTCCATGGACTGCACCTTTCTACAACCTCTCGGTATCGCGAGGCTCCACTGCATGGCACGATAGCAGACGCCTTGCATGTCGGTTTATGTGGACTTTCTCCAGTCCGGGTACCTTAGTCTACAGTGTCATATTCTATGTTTATGTGTAAATAGATGTCGCAGCGTGTAGGGAAGGCAGTCTTAAGGTGGTAAGAAAGGTGTCGGCCCTGTCCATGTCCAACCTCGCCTTGCCCCCTTTTCTCTCAATGTGCCACTGAGGGCCCATCATGCTGCAGCTGTTCTGCCAGGAGAATACTGGGTCCTGTTGGTCCCATCTCTAGAGAGGGCAGCTACTGCCCAGCCCCCAGGCCATCGGGAGGGAGCTGATATCTTTACATTTAGCAGGCAGAGCTGTCTATCTATACTCCATCTGCTAAATCCTGTGAGAAGGTGGCCTGGTATATGCTGTCCGCTAATTAAAGTGGGCACCCTGTACCAGTCCAAACAACCCTTATGATGTATGAGGTCAAAGATAACCTTTAGAAGCTATCCTAGTGGTAGCTGTGGAGAGCAGCCTTCAGGCTTAATCTTGAAGGAATGTAAAGCAGCTTGTTTTACTAGAATATCACCTCCTAAATGACTAAATGAAAGTAGAACCACACAGTGCTGTATAAAAATATGTATTTATTAATATAACACTCTCTACTAGTCTCTACATGAGACTACGGCAAAAAGTACACAATACTGAACCAATAGAACATTTGTAAATAGCAAATTACACAGCAGGCTCCGGGGGAGACCGAACCATATACTAAAAAAATGGTATAACAATCACAACTTGACTAGACACAGTGCATGGAGCACGTAGAATTGCTGGGACCCCAAGGAACCACCCAGAGGAGTGACACAGGGAGCCTACGGAGGGCGGGTGCAGTGAGGAAACACGACCGTGTGCTCCATACAACTCTATGGGAAAGTCACAATTGTAAAGTTACAAGTTAAGAACACTTCTACGACGACTTCGAGCAAACCCTTTGGAGCATAGGAGGTTCTAAGGCCAACCCACCAGTGAGTATCGAGGTACCCGTGTTACCTATCCCAGAGGAGCAGGGTGCATAGGGGTCAAATGGTGTCGGAAATCTTTGTCGTTTTCAATGGAGAGTTGCAAAGAAATAGTGCTGCCAGGAGGGCGAAGAATGTCCGGTGGAATCCAAGTCTGGATTTGAGGTGAGAAGAACCTGAAAGCAGAGGGGACAGAGTCTGGGTCACTTGAGGTGACCAGGGGCTCAGTAGTCGAATGCCCACCGACGTTGAGTGCTTCAGGTGCAAAAAAGGGTTTCTTGAATCTGCAACCACGGGGACCATCAGATGTCGAGGATGACTAGGATTTGGAGGTGAGGTGTCCCATAAAGGACATCGAGTCCTGAGGGGTCGATATCCGGCTGAAGCACCAACAAGCCTTGGCAAATGCAACCCACGTGGTCAGAGTAAACAGGTTACGGTGTGGACCAGCAAGGTCAAGGGGACTCTCCAAGCAATGGAGAGTCAGGACACGTCTTGAGCAACCAGGTAAGCCCAAGAACAAACAAGGTGACCATCACCAGGACCCAAAGGCCAACGGTCCAAGGATCGCGAGGAGACCTCAAGCTAGTTTGCAAAGTACCAGCCCACAGGACACTCGTTGAGTAGAGGCCGGATATATTCAGTGCAAATACTGCTCGGGGTCAGGACTAAGCAGAGTCTAATGCACAAGCTCGGAAATTGTCATCAAGCATATGCAATTGCAAATGTATGCGGTGCATAGGCTTTTCAGGTTGCACAGTCCCCACGAGGGACACTGATCTCAGAATCGCTGAGAGGTCAGATCTACCTCAGGGACCTTTGGGAACCCACTTCCTGTGTTGCTGAAATCTTCGGAGTCCTCAGGAGCTATGGAGAGGCAAACTGGTCAGATGCCTTTAGGTGCCTGCTTTTGCAGGGGAGTAACTCCTTTACTCCAAGGGAGATTCTTCAGTCGTCCCGCGTCGTGCAGGCAGTTGAAGTACTTGGTTTATTCTTAGCAGAATCTTGTCCAGGTTAAATCCAAAGTCCTGTAGTCAGGTAAACCCACTTTATACCCATGGGAAGGGGTTGGAAAGATTCTGTGGACCCTCCTAGGGGAGGGGCAGGACAGAGGGGTGGGTACACACATGTCCTTTGTCCAGTTTTGCACCAGAGCAGGAGCCAATGGCTCCCAGAACCGGTTTGAGCTGGACTATGCACAGGACACCAAATGTGCCCCCAGTGCAGCCTTTCTGGCACTCTCAGAGTGCACCCACCCAGCCCCAATACATTAAACTCTGTCTGGGAGGTGGTCACACCTCCCTGTGACAGGATGCCTATTGTCATGCCTTCCTCTGCTCGTGCTTGGCTCAGCAGCAGGAGAGCAGAATCGTGTCTGTGGCTGGCAGCGTCCATTTTGTGCTACCCAGGTCGAGAAAGCTGGTACCGGGTAGACCGGTGACCCACAAATGTCCCTTTGGAAGGGTGGAATCATACCTCCCACACGGTTACTGGTGTGGAGGTATGATTCCAAGGTGTTTGACACCAAACACAACATGTTTCTAAGCAGCCGTTTTAAAGTTAGCATTTACCGCCAGGTTATAATGCACTTAAACATATATGTCTGGCTGCATCACAGACAATCCCGGAGAATAGTCTCCGAAGGCTGCAAAGGGGCTCTGCTCATGCAGGGGCACCCTCTCACATAAAGGCCAGAATCCTGCCTTCATGATTGATAAGATCTGCAATAGGGGTGACTGATAGGTTTTGTGTAGTGATTTAGATAGATATAGTGAACTTATATCTTAAGTAAATGGTGCAAGCACTAGCTTACAGTCTGCTGTAGCAGGCTTGTGGTGTCATTTTGAATGGCCTCTCATGGGTGGCATAATACATGCTTCAGCCCATGGGAGGCCTCTGGGGTATCTACGCCCTGGGCACATGGTGTACCATATACTAGGGACTGATAAGGGTACCCCAGTATCCAATCTGGAGTGTACCTAAAGTACATACATAGCAATTTAAGGGAGGAAGCAGATAGACTGGGGACCTGAATAACAGGATCACAGTCAGACTTGTCCAAGAACAGTGTGACATCAGCAAAAAGTGGGGGTAACCATAAGAAGCAGATACTATTTTCCTACAAGGCCCTCGGTCTAGAGTGGCGCAGTTGGGGAACAACAATGGTTTGGAATGCTAGCTCGAGGGATTCCCAGCAGTACTTGCAGCATTCCTCCCAGAATTCTACAAAGTTGTAAATTTGCATCCATTTAAGGAGTTCTTCTAGAAGAGCAGATTTGCTACTTTCTTGGTCAAAAGGGCAATTTTTCCAAAGAAGTGGTGCAACGCAGCGCAACATGAAAAGTTTCTGCGCTGCGTTGCATTACTTTAAGAGAGCATAACTATGCTATATCTTCAAAGACAGGGCGCAGTCCAGCTCTCTCCATGCGTTGGCCCACTTTGGGCTGCCTAGCGCCACTGCAGGCACCTTGCACTGTAGTGCAAGGGTGTCTGCATTATGGTCAGGATGACTTTTGTGCAAGGGGTATCTTTCTGCTCAAAAACTATCCTGGGAGGATTTTTCCTCTTTGTATGTGTACTGCATAATGGAGCTTAGATGCAAAAAGGAAATAACGAGGAGAAATAGACACATTTCTCCTTGTTATGCCAGACCCAGGCAGGTGCACCGTTTTGGCTCAGTCCCTTTGTAAATATGGGTTTGCATCAAAACCCGCGGGTGGATGCACAGAACGCTCATGCATCACCCATGGAACATCTACCTGACGTAAAGTAACCCAAGGCAGCCAAGTGTGCTGCATTGCATTACATTTTCTTACAACGCGACACCTATCGACATTTGTATGGGTTTGTAAATACCAAAGATGATTTTGCGTCGGGCTGCCTCAAAATAGTGACGAAACCCAGACACAAAAGGTAGCACACAGGAGAAAGAACTTGACTAAAACTGAGGTAGAGGTACTTGTCCTGGAAGGAACATTTGTACCGCATAGTGTTGAAGAGAGATGAGGTCCATGAGTGCAGGCGAAAGACCTTTTGAACAGAACTGAGGTAGAGGTACCTGGGCTGGAAGGAACATCTGTACTGCCTGGCATGGAGAGGAGAAGGTCTTGGTCCATGAAGGCAGGAGAAAGAACTTTTGAACAGAACTGAGGTAGAGGTCCTTGGACTGGAAGGAACCTCTGTACTTCCTGGTGCAGGAAAGAGCTGGTGTAACACGACTTGTGGACTTTGTGTGACCTATACCTCTCTTGCGCATGAAATAGAGATGGTGGTGGGATGAATATTGCATGACCTATACCTCTCTCTTACACGGATGTGATGGCAGAGAGGTAACTATTGCATGGTACATACCTCTTGCTACATGAACAAGAGATGGCGGTGAGGTGAACGTTGCATGACCTATGCTCATGACCAGCACGCAACAGACCAGGTGTCTCTGATCATACAGAACTCAGAATCCAGAATCACACTCAACCTACCACTCTGCAAGCTCACCTCCTGCACCTCAGGAGCTTCACTGGCTTCCCACAAACAAACAAGCTCCTTCCAAAATCTCACGTACACTTTCAAAGACTTACACAACACAAATCCAGCTTAAACCAACAACCGCATCACAATCCTCAAACCCAAGCGACACCTCCACTCAGGCAGACTCCTATTTGCACACATTCTACGCATGCGCAGAACCAGAGTCTGCCGTCAGACCTTTTCCTATATCGCTCCTAAATCCTGGAACAACCTGCCCTTGCACATCAGAGCCACCTCTTTTACTGCTTCCTCCTTCCTTAAACCCGTTTCTCTGAGCGCTTTCTCCTTCCTCACTGTGAAGCAGCGAGCAACTCCAGCACCTTGAGACCCTCCCAGGTGATTTGCGGCGCTTTATGAATCCGGATTGATTGATTCAATTGTCAGATTCAGCAAGAAGCTGAAGACGTGGGTTTTCAAATAGGTCCCATAAAAGCCCGGAGCGCTCCATTGTCTTCAATGCAGCTCCCAACGTTCCAATGTCCTAATATGACATATGCCTCTTTCTAATGCAGAGGAGACGGCGGAGGGATGAAAAGGGCGTGACCTATACCTCTATCTTACATGGATGAGATGGTGGGGGGGATTGTTTGCATCACTTATACCTCTCTCTTCCATTAGTGAAGACGGTGGGATCAATGTTTGAATGATCTATACCCCTCTCGGACATGAACGAGCCATGGAAGATGGATGAATATTTGCATGACATATGCCTCTTTCTTACATGCAGAGAGATGGCGGTGTGATGAACGCTGCATGATATATACCCAGGGCCACTGGAACTATGCGATTGTGTGGCTAGTCTCGCATAATTATAGATATGCCGCCTTTGCCACACAATCCATCACCTGCCGCATAATCTGCAGGTTTTATCAAAAAATAAATTTTGTTTCTTGCTCCAACGGTTCAAATGTTACTAAAACTGCAGCAACACTTGTTGCAACGCATTCAATGGCCTTTTGCAAAGCTGGACAGGGTCACCTTTCTGTTGCTTATTACCACCCCGAGTACCCCTACTCCCAAAGTCTCACCCCCAGGCACTACCATGGCAAGGAACTGGAGCCGGGTAGACACCACGGAAGTCTGCGCCCTACTAGCCGCCTCTATACCCTCTGGCCAGACGGCATCCCCTCACACTCAGGCGTAAAATATCAATGCTTGGCTGGAATCTGCCAGAGATAGCATAGCTCCCTTGAAGAAAATTAAAAATAAGAGGCCCCATGACGCACAACTTTGGTTCTCTCACAACTTGAAGGCGATGAAACAGGCCTTGCGACTAACCGAACGAAATTGGAGACAGGACTATTGCCCTCATAAAAAGACCATCTTTATTGCAGCACTTAAATATTACAAAAGCGCCATTCTCAGGACCAAATCTGAATACTTTTCATCAAAAATTCTAGAATCCACCAATAAAGCCAAGAACATCTTCTTCATAGTAGATGAACTTGTTAAACCAGATCGTGTCATAGCAAAACCCACCCCGTCACAATCCTTATGCGACTCCCTCAACACTTACTTCATTGAAAAATCGCCATCATCAAATCTAGTATCCCCAAGTCTTCCGCACTACCAGACCCTCGATGCTCACACACCAATCCTCACCACCTTGATGAAATCCCCCTTATTACCCAAGATGCCTTTTTTTCTTTACTTATAAAGGTCTATTCTGGATCCCTACGGGCAGCTGTCCCCCCCCACATCCTTCGGGAAGTCTTCCTCCACTGTCCCGAGCCTCCAATGTCGCTTCTTAATAACTCAGTGATCGCTGTCAAGCAGTCCGCCTCGCCAGTTTTTCTGCTGAAAAAAGAAGACTGACTTGTGGGGTACCACAGGGCTCATCCCTTTCCCCCCTCCTCTTCAATTTGTATATTTTTCGCTTGATTCTGGCCCTCCGAGAGAGAGAGGTTGTAACCTTTAACTATGCTGATGATCTCCAGATAGTGTTCAATATCGACTCATCCCCTTCATCAATGGAGAGCTTTCAGTCTACTATGAAATTCATCAGCAACTGGATGAACATTAATCATCTTAAACTAAATCCCGATAAAACCGAGCTGATTCTCACTGGTGGCCCAGCAAACCCCTGGAACTCCAACTTTTGGCCACATTCATTGGGGTGCCCGCCTCCTCCAGTCAGCTCGGTCAAAAGCCTGGGAATCGTGATCAGCAACAATCTCGCTATGAAGGCCCAGATAAGCTCTGTGGTCTCCGCTTGTTTTTTTCATCTTCGGAGAATTCTAAAAATAAGCAGATATTTAACCACTGAGGCCCGGATCCAAGTCATTCTCGCCCTGGTTATGTCGCGTATTGATTACGCTAACTCCCTGTACACCGGTATTCCAGTCTACCAACTACGTCGGCTACAACTGGTGCAGAACCAAGCCGCCAGGCTTGTTTATGGTCAGCCTAAGTCTCACCACGTGAAAACTCTGTCAAAAAGCCTACATTGGCTTCCCGTGACCCAACGCTGCCTCTTTAAATTAGGCTGCACGATCTACAAAGCACTCTCGGATTGTGGTCCGGCCTTTATCACTTCCAAAATACAGCGTTATGTCCCCCCGCGATTTACGTTCTTCAAACATGAACCTGATGACCCCTTGCCCATTCAAACGTAAAAAAACATGGTGGTCTGAGATTCTCAGCCTTGGCACCCCAATTCTGGAACTCCCTCTCCCCCGAATTGCAGCTGACCACCTCCTACACTCAATTCAGGAAATCCCTTAAAACATGGTTATTCGTCAAGGCTTACAACTAATTCCACTGTTACTGTACCTGCAACTGACCCCGCTTAGCGCAGAGAAACCGTCTTGTGAACGTGCGCTTTACAAATCCCTTTTAACATAACATAACATAACATATTGCTATATTTGCGTGTAAAACTGGTGCAAATGAGGTGCAACCTTTTACCAAGTTTAAAAATGATAAAATTATGAAGTAATACTGTTACATAATGTAACCGCATTATGCTGCATACTCTGGCTTTTTATTCCGCATAATTTACTCAACCCTGCCACATAATTTGCCCTCTCCTGCCACATAATTCCAGTGGCCCTGCCTATACCTCTGCCTGACATGGCTTCGCTGGCGGTGAGATGAATGTGGATTCCTTGCATCCCCAAGTTCTGTGTGCATGAAAGAGGGCTGAGGAGCAATGGAAACATGGACCTCACACCTCTGTATGCGGTGAATGAGTGATGGTTATGGAAGAACGTTTAAGTCACCACAGTCTTACATGGGTAAGAAATGCAGAGAAAGACGATGGATCAATGCTTGAATGAACCTCACTCCTCTCGCTTGGTGACCCGCACGACAGTCTTGGTCATCCCAAGTCACCTCCAGGAGGGCCCACAGTCATCAAATGAGAAGCACAGGATCAACCACAGGAAGGTCCCTGTAAACCCATAGGAGAGCCATGTACTACCCACAGGACAGCCCCTGTACCACTCACAGGAGAGCCATGTACCACCCACATGAGAACCCTACGTCACTGACAGGAGAGCCCTGTACCACCCTCAGTCACTCACAGGAGAGGTATGTACCATCAACAGGAGAACCCTCGGTCACTCACAGGAGAGCCATGTCCTACCCACAGGAGAGTCCTAAGTCCTAAGTCACTCACAGGAGAGCCCTGTACCACACTCAGTCACTCACAGGAGAGGTATGTACCATCAACACGAGAACCGCTGCATCACATTTGGCGATGCAGCGCGCGCAACTAAATTCGTTTTATTAATTTTTTTCGTAACTTACCTGAACTCGGCTGTATGCCGCATTTTGCAACCCCCCACCCTGCCCCTCCTCTGCGCCACGTCACCGCCCTACACGGACCCGTCACTGCAGGAGAGCCATGTCCTACCCCCAGGAGAGTCCTGGTTCACTCACAGGAGAGTCCTGTGCCACCCACAACACTCATAGGAGAACCCTGTACCACCCTCAGTCACTCATAGGAGATCCCTGTGCCACCCTCAGGAGAGTCCTGGTTCACTCACAGGAGAGTCTGTACCACCCACAGGAGAGTCCTAGGTCACTCACAGGAGAGTCCTGTACCACCCATAGGAGAGTCCTGGTTCACTCTCAAGAGGGCCCTGTACCTGGAGGATCACATTACTAGGACAGAAATTAAAGAGGCCATAGGGGAACTCCCACGTAACAAGACACCAGTCCTAGACGGACTGCCGGTGGAATTTTATTCTACTTATGTAGGCAAGCTGACACCACACCTTGAACACCTATACAAGACAACGCAAGACACTCACATGCTCCCATTGTCAACTATGCAGGCGCTAGTTATATCGCTCCCTAAACCAAATAGGGACCCACGGGATATGGCAGGATATAGCCCCCTGTCCCTCCTATCCACGGAGTACAAGATACTTAGTAAAATACTAGCCCGTCGTCTCCTTCCCTATCTCCCTAAACTTATCCACCTGGACCAATGCGGCATCGTACTAGGCCGCAATACGTCCCTAAACATACGCCATTTGCGTTGCGTCATGGAGGAAGCAGCCAAAATATCGGATAAAACAGGGTGCATCGCGCTTGATCTTCAGCAGGCATTTGACACAATACACTGGGATTACATGTTTATCACTCATAGGAGATCCCTGTGCCACCCTCAGGAGAGTCCTGGTTCACTCACAGGAGAGTCTGTACCACCCACAGGAGAGTCCTAGGTCACTCACAGGAGAGTCCTGTACCACCCATAGGAGAGTCCTGGTTCACTCTCAAGAGGGCCCTGTACCTGGAGGATCACATTACTAGGACAGAAATTAAAGAGGCCATAGGGGAACTCCCACGTAACAAGACACCAGTCCTAGACGGACTGCCGGTGGAATTTTATTCTACTTATGTAGGCAAGCTGACACCACACCTTGAACACCTATACAAGACAACGCAAGACACTCACATGCTCCCATTGTCAACTATGCAGGCGCTAGTTATATCGCTCCCTAAACCAAATAGGGACCCACGGGATATGGCAGGATATAGCCCCCTGTCCCTCCTATCCACGGAGTACAAGATACTTAGTAAAATACTAGCCCGTCGTCTCCTTCCCTATCTCCCTAAACTTATCCACCTGGACCAATGCGGCATCGTACTAGGCCGCAATACGTCCCTAAACATACGCCATTTGCGTTGCGTCATGGAGGAAGCAGCCAAAATATCGGATAAAACAGGGTGCATCGCGCTTGATCTTCAGCAGGCATTTGACACAATACACTGGGATTACATGTTTATGGTACTGAGCAAATTTGGTATACCACCTAAATATATCCAATGGGTCAAACTCTTGTACACTGCTCCCACAGCCCGGGTCCGAACGGGCTCCCATATTTCTGATCTGTACCTTGTGGCGAGAGGTACTAGACAGGGATGTCCTCTCTCACCAATCCTGTTTGTTCTGGCCCTGGAGTACCCCTTCTTCTAAAACTCCGGACGGAGGCCGGGGTGAGGGGAATCCTCTTAGGAGGCACCAAACATGTAGTATCAGCATATGCGGACGATTTAATACTGTACCGCCATGATCTGCTAGATGATATCGAGCCCATTCCCTCTATTTTTAGACATTTTGAAATAATCTCTGGGTTAAAAATGAACGATACGAAATCAAATGCATTCTACATGACACATAAGGAAAACCTGGAACCTATCTACTTTGGCTCTACAAATTTGACTGTTGCAACACATACCTTTAAATATTTAGGTATTCAAATCTAAAGGACGTCACAGGACCTGCTTGAAGGCAACCTTATGAAAACTATAAGGTCGTTAAAAACCCAGATTGTGTTCTGGACGTCACTTCCTCTCTCGGTAATGTGGAGAGTAGCTATATCCAAGATGGTCCTGGTACCAAGGCTGCTTTACTTCTTTACCAACCTACCACTCCTAATTCCACATAGTATCTTCCGCACACTGGATGCTCTACTCACGGACCTCAAATGGGGGAAGGGCCACAGGAGAATCATCTTAGCAAAACTCAGGCTAAGACCTGGGGAGGGTGGACTGGGAGCCCCCGATTTCAGAGCCTACTGCATATCCAGTCAGCTGCAGTGGTTATCATATTGGCTGGCCGGGCGTAACCTGCATGAAATTGACTACACGCCACTGACACTGGCCCAAGGATCAATACACACACTGCTACTGCCGGGGGCCCAATTGCCTCTTGCGACCCCTCCTCTACTTAAAGTAGCCCTGGTTTACTGGAAACGGTCATTACAATACACTAAGGCAGTTATCCCATACCCATACAATATTCCGCTGTTAGGCATACCAACTAATAAAGGACTGATTACTACCCGCCGCATACTACATTGGACACAAGAGGGGGTGGAGACAATAGGTAGCGTATTCACAGATGATGTACTGGCAGATCATAATAACTTCGCCCAGACTCAGGGAGTCCCCCAGACACTATTCCTGCTTCACGCTGCAATGACACATTATGTTAAAAAACAGTGGTCCCCTAATGGGGAAGAACCCCCGAAACATGAACTAGTACATGAAGTATACTTGATGGGAAGGGGACGCCACTTGGTCCGCTGGCTCTACAGGGGCATCTGGGCACACGCAGGAATCTCACTTGACCCTCTATGCGCGAAATGGGAGGGAGACATCAGGCGTAGCCTCATGGATAAGGAATGGATGGTTGCCTTAGGCTTCCCCAAGAAAGTGTCCCGCAATGCTAAATTCAAGTATATCCAATACATGGCGTTACACAGGGCATATCTCACACCACATCCCAGGAGAGCCCTGTACCACCCACAGGAGAGGCCTGGTTCCCTCACAGGACAGCCCTGGGTCTCTCAAAGGAGAGCCCTGTACCACCCACAGAAGAGGCCTGGTTCACTCACAGGAAAGGCCTGTACCAGCGAATGCCCTTAGTCCTTTGTGACATGCGTCCGTGCCACCTCCCCTCATCGGACTGAGACATACTCCTGCGCACAAGAGCGCTCCCAGAAGGCAACGTAGGAGACCGTTGGGCCAAGCTCTGCCACTCTACTGGAGAATGTGTACGAATGCTCACATGGCCAGACGCCCAGACGAGGAAGCATCGCCGGAAGCAGCCCAAGGTTTAGGGTGTTGCGACCGACCGGCGCAGCTGCACCTGCCACTTAGCTCAGGGGCGCTGTCTTTGAAAATAACTTATGGGTTTGAAAGCACCTGCTGCAGAATTCCTTGTGTGCCTAGCAATTTTCAGGCAACAATAAAAATGCCAAGATAAATCTGGTGATTAATGTTTCTGCTGGAGAAAGATTGGGGATTTGTCTAGTGGCAGTTTTGAGTCATCATAATGTAGTGCAGAGGGTTAATGTTTATGCTGCAAAGAACTTGACAATCTTTTTGGGTGCCCACAACCCTCTGACCACCTCCTACACAGATTCCCTCACTGCTGCAAAGAATGTGTCCCTTGCAGATTGCAGAACTGTATTTTATGTGGATAGCTCAGTGGGTTACTGCTTTTGCAACAGAGATCATTAGGTTGCAGCATCTGGTTCATTAAAGACATCTTGGGGACATTCAGAAAGTTGACCTAGGAATGCATTCTGCCTGTTGCTTACCAATGACTTTGTGGTTTGTAACACCCATTTTCTGGCTTTCTATTTGCTGGCTTTATTTGCTTTAGGCTGTCCAGCTTGAGTGCCTCCCGAACTCACTTTCTGTAAACAGGCCTTTAAATCTTGTTCTTATCTCGTCACATTTGCTGTGCATTCAAAGTCAGAGGTAAAATGTCAGGCTGTGTCTTCCAGGGCGCTTTGTATTTATTTGTCTTTCTCTGACTTCAAAGAAGGGGATTTATATGACAATTACGCTGGCCACTGGGGGTCTGCTTGAGGAAGGTTGTATGATGTTATTTTATTTTTCTATTTCTTGAAGTGAACTGCGCAGATGATCAAATCAGTACTTTGGGTAATAACATTTCCACATTATCTTTGTGCACTGTATACTTTTATCAGTAAAACTGTACGTCTGTGCAAATGTGATGGTCATTTCAGTTGAAGATGTGTTGTCTGTAATGGCAGTGTGCTACCACACCATGCATACTCCACGTTACCACACACCCCTCTAATCCGCATCACTCCACGCCACTGCAGTCCACTCTGCATCATGCCACATGGGGGTATATGTCTTTGCACCCAGATCTTATTGTGATACCTTGCAGTTATATCAGAACAGTATTCCTTTCCCAGGAACAGCCAGGCGGGCTATTTTTGCCTGGTGCATTTCTTATGAAGTATCCTCTCAAGTACAAGCAGTGGCTTGACTAACTGTTATTGTATGCTTCAGTGAGTTCTGAGTCTCTACTCCACACCACCTCCCTGTGTAAGCCTTAGACTGCTCAACGTCACTACTCTGAGGCTAGTAGTAAAGAGCTGGACTCAGTGCTCAGCTTTGCGTTCATCAGTGAGGTAAAGCCCAGGGACATGAGTGGTAAAAGGCTCCCATTGATACAATCTGAGTCCAGTATCCCCTGATTGCACCTAGACTCCTGGAAAAGTTACCCAAAAATCGATGTATTTTATAGCACTGGGACCCCATATGCATTTGTGTGATAAAATGTAAATAAGGTGAATCATTTGCTTCTAATTCCATGATATGCTGCATAATTTGCACTTCCTTGCCGCATAATTGAATCAATCTTCACACATAATTGGTCCTTCACTGCCGCATTTTTACAGTGGTTTTCTGATTCGAGTATCTGGATATCAGAATTGTACCAATGGCTTTAAATTTGGCGCATCCCTATGTATTTAGCTCTCTTTCTATCGCCTCCCATGTCCTGATTTAAAATAAAACTGGTTTTGTGACGGTCTCACTCCTCACCTCTCCTCACTGTTGGCCTTTGTTGGCCATCCACCTTTGTCTCATACTCTGGCACACTGCTAGCTTCTTGTGCGGAGATAGCGGTACCCAAGGTGCGCTCCCAAGGCCCAGTCCTATCGCCCCAATGTATGGCTAGTGCTACATTACGGCCACTGCGGCAGTAGCGTTATGGTGCCACCACAAGAGGCCAAAGAGGGCAAAATAGACAAAATAGTCTCAAAGATACTCTTGGTGCGAGGAGATTGGCGGTGCCCAATTGACAAAGCATCATTTTATCTGGAGAGCTGCCCCAGTGGTGCCTTATCGTGTACTTTAAGGACATTGGAATGCCCTCCCGGGGCAGATCCGAGAGCCCTCCTCATTCCTTGAGTTCTTCAAGACACTGAAGACATGGCTCTTCGCCCAGCTAACAGACTTGGTTTGTACAGTCACCCCCTTATCTAACCCCTGGATACCCTCCCGGGTGTGGGGGGAGGGCAACTGCAACAAAAACCCAGTTTCCTACAACGCCTGCTCAACAATTCGTCACAGCATCACATATTGGGTAGGCCATATGTGTTTTGTGTCGCTGCATTGCACTGAAGATTCTGTCTTTTTTTCTCTAGAATCTGCAGCCGGACTTGGTCCATCGTCTACTCCGAGTGAAGCTGGAGGCCCTGACCGGACAGACCCTGAGGCCAGCGGAGACAGTGGTCATGCTCTTCAATTAGCGCCTCATGGCGGCCTGCCAGTGACGACGAGCAGAGCTGGGACGTCGACCAATGGAAATGCTGAACTCAGTTCCTCCACGGAATCCAAAGACACAACCCAAGTCCCCAAGGGAACCACCGGAATCCTAAACCCAAATTTTGTGGGCGAGCCACCCCCCTACTCCCCTCCGGACCCTAAAACTGTTCACCTACTCTACCCACCTTTCCAAAGCCACTATGCAGGCCAAGTGCCCATCATGTACCAGCCAGGACCGTCTGACCAGGTCATGTTCCAGACCCAGAGCTTCCCACCGACATCGCAGCCCTACACCATTGTACGTACCAGGATGAGAGGTTGGGTGAGGGATCGCAGCCTTACAATACTGTACGTGCAAGGGTGAGGGGTTGGACGAGGGATCACAGCCCTAAACCATTGTACGTACCAAGATGAGGTTTGGGTGAGAGATCGCAGCCATACACCATCATGCATACCAGGATGAGAGGTTTGGTGATGGGTCGCAGCCCTATATCATCGTACAGACCAGGATAAGGGGTTGGATGAGGGATTGCAGCTCTACACCATCATACATACCAAGATGAGGGGTTTGGTGATGGGTCGCAGCAGTACACCATTGTACAGACCCGGATGAGGGATTGGGTGAGGGATCGCAGCCCTTTTTCGTCCGGTCTACCAGGCTGAGGGATTGGGTGAGGGACCACCCGCCTACACCATTGTATGTCCCACGGTGATGGGTTGGGTGAGGGACCATAGGCATGCTCCATTGTATGTACCAGGATGAGTGGTTGGGTGAGGGACCATAGGCCTGCTCCATTGTATGTACCATGATGAGTGGTTGGGTGAGGGACTGCAGTCCAACATCATTGTACGTACCAGGATGAGTGGTTGGGTGAGGGACTGCAGCTCTACACCATTGTACGTAGCAGGATGAGGGGTTGGATGAGCGATTTCAGCCCTACACCATTGTATATACCAGGATGAGGGGGTGGGTGAGGGGTCACAGCCCTATACCATTGTATGCACCACGATGAGGGTTTGGGTGAGGGATTGAATCCCTACTCCAGCGTACATACCAGAATGAGGTATTGGGTGAGGGATCACAGCCTCACACCATTGTACGTACATACCAGGATGAGGGATTGGGTGAGATATTGCAGCCCTACACCATTGTATGTACCAGGCTGAGGGATTGGGTGAGGGACTGCAAGCCTGCACCATTGTACGTACCACAATCGAAGGGAAGGAAGGGTGAGGGATGCAGTCCTGCACCACTGTATGCAGCAAGATGAGGGGCTGTGTGAGAGATCGTAGCCCTACACCACTGTGCATACCAGCTGAAGGGTTAAGGGAGGGATCGCAGGTCTACACCCATCCTCTGTACCGCCGAGAGGAGCTGAGTAAGAGATGATCCTAAGTTTTATTAATGATGTGCCAATTAATAATTAAAGCTCAAACGTTTGGCACTATCTAATCAGTAGCCACATATGCCCCATCGATCATTAACAGATGTCCAATGCTAGTCAAGCCCGCCCATCTCCAATGCTAGTCAAGCCTGTCGATGTCCGGTAATAGTCAAGCATGCTTATGTCCAATGCTAGTTCAAGCCTGCCCATGTCCAATGCTAGTTCAAGCCTGCCCATGTCCAATGCTTGTTAAGCCTTGCCATGCCCAATGCAAGTACAAGCCTTGCCATGCCCAATGCAAGTTCAAGCCTGCCCATGTCCAATGCTAGTTCAAGCCTGCCCATGTCCAATGCTAGTTGAAGTCTGCCAATGTCCAATGCTTGTTAAGCCTTGCCATGCCCAATGCTAGTTCAAGCCTGCCCATGTCCAAAGCTAGTCATGCCTGCCCGTGTCCAGTGCTAGTTCAAGCCTGCTCATGTCCAATGCAAGTCAAGCCTGCTCATGTCCAATGCTAGTTCAAGCCTGCCCATGTCCAAAGCTAGTTCAAGCCTGCTGATGTCCAATACTAGTCAAGTCTGCCGATGTCCAATGCTACTCAAGTCTGCTCATGTCCAATCTTAGTCAAGTCTGCTCATGTCCAAAGCTAGTTCAAGCCTGTCCATGTCCAATGCTAGTTTAAGCCTGCCGATGTCCAATGCTAGTCAAGCCTGCTCATGTCCAATGCTAGTCAAGCCTGCTCATGTCCAATGCTAGTCAAGCCTGCCGATGTCCAATGCTAGTCAAGCCTGCTCATGTCCAATGCTAGTTCAAGCCTGCTCATGTCCAATGCTAGTCAAGCCTGCTCATGTCCAATGCTAGTCAAGCCTTGCCATGTCCAATGCTAGTCAAGCCTGCCCATGTCCAATGCTAGTTCAAGCCTGCTCATGTCCAATGCTAGTCAAGCCTGCTCATGTCCAATGCTAGTCAAGCCTTGCCATGTCCAATGCTAGTTCAAGCCTGCCCATGTCCAATGCTAGTTTAAGCCTGCCGATGTCCAATGCTAGTCAAGCCTGCCCATGTCCAATGCTAGTTTAAGCCTGCCGATGTCCAATGCTAGTCAAGTCTGTCGATGTCCAATGCTAATCAAGCCTGCTCATGTCCAATGCTAGTTCAAGCCTGCTCATGTCCAATGCTAGTCAAGCCTTGCCATGTCCAATGCTAGTTCAAGACTGCCCATGTCCAATGCTAGTCAAGCCTGCTCATGTCCAATGCTAGTCAAGCCTGCTCATGTCCAATGCTAGTCAAGCCTGCTCATGTCCAATGCTAGTCAAGTCTGCCGATGTCCAATGCTAGTCAAGCCTGCTCATGTCCAATGTTAGTCAAGCCTGTCGATGTCCAATGCTAGTCAAGCCTGGCCATGTCCAATACTAGTTCAAGCCTGCTCATGTCCAATGCTAGTCAAGCCTGCTCATGTCCAATGTTAGTCAAGCCTGTCGATGTCCAATGCTAGTCAAACCTGCTCATGTCCAATGCTAGTTCAAGCCTGCCGATGTCCAATGTTAGTCAAGACTGCCCATGTCCAATGCTAGTTCAAGCCTGCCCATGTCCAATGCTAGTCAAGCCTGCCGATGTCCAATGCTAATCAAGCCTGCTCATGTCCAATGCTAGTTAAACCTGCCCATGTCCAATGCTAGTTCAAGCCTGTCGATGTCCAATGCTAATCAAGCCTGCCGATGTCCAATGCTAGTTAAACCTGCCCATGTCCAATGCTAGTTCAAGCCTGCCCATGTCCAATGCTAGTCAAGCCTGCTCATGTCCAATGCTAGTTCAAGCCTGCCCATGTCCAATGCTAGTCAAGCCTGCTCATGTCCAATGCTAGTTCAAGCCTGCCGATGTCCAATGCTGGTCAAGCCTGCCCATGTCCAATGCTAGTTCAAACCTGCCGATGTCCAATGCTAATCAAGCCTGCCCATACCCAATGCTAATCAAGCCTGCCGATGTCGAATGCTAGTTCAAGCCTGCCCATGTCCAATGCTAGTTCAAGTCTGCTCATGCCCAATGCTAGTTAAACCTGCCCCTGTCCAATGCTAGTTCAAGCCTGCCGATGTACAATGTTAGTCAAGTCTGTCGATGTCCAATGCTAGTCAAGCCTGCTCATGTCCAATGCTAGTCAAGCCTGCTCATGTCCAATGCTAGTTCAAGCCTGCCGATGTCCAGTGCTAGTTCAAGACTGCCCATGTCCAATGCTAATCAAGCCTGCCCATACCCAATGCTAGTTCAAGCCTGCCGATGTCCAATGCTAGTTTAAAGCCAAAGTCAAAGGAACTTGTTGAGCGCACAGATCACCATAAGGTCCCATGGCGCTTGCGGGACTCCAGTAGACTGATGGTCAAATCCAAACATCATTATTTCTGATCAAATAGCCATGTTTTTAATTCCTTCCGGAAATGCTTGTGTTCGGTCATGGAGAGAAGATGGTACGGAAGTTTATTCCAGCGGTAAGGGGCAAGAAAGGAAAAGTATCGACCACCACTTCGTACAGTGCGAATTCGAAGTGGGGTAAGGAGAGATTTTGAGCTGGATCTTAACAGTCTTCCTGGCTGGTACCTGTTAAGCTTTTTCGTTAGGTAACAGGGACCAGTTCCATATATGATCTCATGGGTGAGGCATAGGATTTTAAAATGGCCTTTCTTTCTTACCGGAAGCCAGTGGAGGGACCTCAGGCTGGGGGCTGAAGGAAATCTCGGAGGAAGATTCAAGATGAGTCTGGCAGCAGTGTTCTGCAGGATCTGCAGTTTGGATAAAAGATCTTCATTTAGGGAAGCCAATAAAGCATTCCCATAGTCCGATCGGCTTACAATTAGACCCTGCACCAGAGGTTTCCTGGATTCAATAGGTATCCATTTAAAGATTTTGCGTAGTTTCCGCAAGATCCCATACCAAGTGCCTAATACAAGATTGACATGGTTTTTCATGGATAATTTAATGTCAATAGTTATTCCGAGATTATGCACTGCTTGTTTAGGGGATGGGCATGTGCCCAATTCCTGTGGCCACCAATTGTTAGACCAATACTCTTCACCCCTGCCAAACAAAATGATCTCTATCTTACTGCCGTTCAGCTGTAATTTGTTATTGCCCATCCAGTTGTTGATATGGAATCGGATCATACCGTGTTTAAACCGGATCACTGTGTCTGTAGGGTCGGGACCAAATGTGATCAACAGCTGAGTGTCATCAGCGTAAGACACGGCCTCAAAACCATAGGACCTGATTTCCCTGGCCAGAGGTGTTACAGAGAGGATGAAAAGCATAGGGCTCTAGATGGTTCCCTGGGGAACTCCTATGCTTACTGGCCCACTACGTGAGGCCAGTAAGCCAACCTCTTGGGGTTAGCCTGTACTCGTCGCTCCTTTCCCGAGTTAGCTGCTTGCTCTCACGCCATCGTCCCTTCTATCTCTCCTCACCCTCCCTCCCTGCGTCCGCTTCGTAATCTGGAACTCAAAGTATGTTACCTCAATACTCGCTCATTAGCAAAGCATCAGACTGAAATTTTCCACCTTCTCGACACCGACAGTCCCGACATTTTATTTCTCACCGAAACCTGGTTGCATGACGGCTCCTCCCCTGATGTTCTGGCCGCCATCCCTCTTGGCTATTATATCCTTCAAAGCAATCGGGCCTCCGGCAAACCTGGAGGTGGCGTAGCTGCCATCATTAAACACCCCCTCAGGTTTTCTGTCATTACCACCCCTTGTATCCCCCAGGTTGACTGTCTTGTCGTTAGACTGGATTCTTCTGCACCCCCCCTCATTTGCGTCTTAGTATACCGTCCCCCACAACCTATGCCAGACTTTCCATCCCTGTTTGGAGATCTTCTCTCCCAGATAACTATTAATAATTCCAAAATTCTTGTCCTCGGGGACTTCAACTATTGGCCCCTGGACGAGAAGGAAAGCGCCTGTTCGGCAGCCTTCTCTGAGCTATTGTGCAGCCTAAATTGCTGCCAACATGTTAATGCTGCCACTCATACCAGAGGACATATCCTCGACCAGGTTTGGTCCTCCAATCTTGTGATATCGGCCCTTCTCATCTCGCCGTGTGCCTGGTCCGACCATTTCTCTATTGGTTTTTCCCTTAAAATCCTTTCTCCCCCTAGTAATTCCCTTGATTCTAACCACTCAGCCCGTAACTGGAACAAAGCAGACATCGACCACTTCCTTCATTTACTTAGGACCTCCATCCCCTTGGAATCCGACTCTGTAGACACCCATGCTCAGAACCTAAACCTCTGGCTCGAGTCGGCCAGTGACGTGGTCGCTCCCCTCAAACGGATCAAACTTAGACGCCTCCACGACGCACAAAAATGGTTCTCTGAGGACCTAAAAGCCCTAAAACTCGGCCTTAGGCAAGCCGAGCGCCAGTGGCGTAAAAATTACTCCCCCGTAGCAAGGGCAGAGTTCTTGTCCCTTCTTAAAGGCTATAAAGCCGCCATTGCGTCCGCAAAAACTTCACACTTCTCCAATAAAATCATGGAGTCAGCCAATAAAGCTAAAAACATCTTTGCGATCGTCGAGGAACTATCCCATCCTGACAGAGTGTCCATTAAACCCCTCCCTTCCCAGACGCTCTGCGATTCCCTCAACCACTTCTTCATTGAGAAGGTTGCAAAAATTAAAAACAGTATCCAGGCACCACCCTTCCCGTTCCCCTGCCCGTCTCCAGCTCCCCCCTGTGTAGACCCTTCTCTTTCTCCGCATCTTTCACGGATCCCTGTCATCACGGAATTGGAGTTTCCTGCCCTCCTCAGCAAAGTCTCCTCTGGATCCGCCACTGACTGCTGCCCCCCCAAGATCTTATGCAAGGCCTTCTCGGCCTGCCCCGCTCCCCCTTTGGCTCTCCTGAATTCCTCCCTCATCTCTGGCCAAGTCCCCTGCAGCTTCAAGACAGCAGAAGTGGTACCTATTTTGAAAAAACCTACTGCGGACCCAACAGTTATGAGTAATTTTCGCCCTATCTCCCTCCTCCCCTATCTTGGAAAGGTTCTTGAAACCCACGTCACTAACACTCTGAGCTCCCATGTCGAGCGTTCCCATTTTCTTGACCCCCAACAAGCCGGATTCAGGCCTGCTCATTCCACCGAGATGGTCATACTCTCCGTCATGGAAGAACTGCGAAGAGGAGCCGACTCTAACATCTGCCAGGCCCTGGTTCTCCTGGACTTGTCGGCCGCCTTTGACACGGTCGACCATTCGATCCTGGTCGACCGTGTCAGACAGGCCGGGATCGAGGGTACTGCCCTTGATTGGGTTCGCTCGTTTCTCTCCCGCCGCCAACAAGCGGTTCGTTTGTCACAGTTCTCCGCAGACAAGGTCGACTTGACCTGTGGTGTGCCTCAGGGATCCTCCTTGTCCCCTCTACTTTTCAATCTTTACCTCACTCCCCTGATCAGCTCTCTCCGAGACAAAAATGTATCTGCATTTAATTATGCAGACGACATTCAATTGGTTTTCAATATCGACTCCTCGGACCAGTCAATTTCCGATTTTCAAACCACCCTCTGTCACATCAGCAACTGGATGGGGGCTAACCATTTGAAACTGAATCCCGACAAGACCGAACTGGTTCTTGTCGGAGGCCCTTCCAATCCTTGGAACTCGAACTTCTGGCCCATCAGTCTGGGTGCGCCTCCCCGTCCTTCCACCTCGGCAAAAAGTCTGGGAGTCATCATCAGTAACGACCTCTCAATGAAACCTCAGATTAACGCCACTGTCTCTGCCTGTTTTTTTCAGCTGCGTAAAATCCGCAAAATTGCCTGCTTTCTCACTACGGAAGCCCTCACTCTGGCCCTCTTAGCTCTAGTGATTTCCAGAATCGACTACGCCAATTCCCTATATGTAGGCATCCCTGACTATCAGCAAAAGCGCTTGCAACTCGTCCAGAATCAGGCAGCCCGCCTCATTTTCCATCAACCTAGGCACTGTCACACTCGCCCCTTGTTAAAATCCTTGCATTGGCTCCCTGTCTCTGAATGTTGCAAATTCAAGCTGGGGTGCCTCATCTTCAAATCCTTGGCTGGTCTCAGCCCTGTGTTCATCTCTTCTCTCATCCACCCCTATGTTCCTACTCGCAATCTGCGCTCGGCCCATCTGGCCCTCCTCAAAGTTCCCAGAATTAAGCGCAAGAAATGGGGCGGTCTTAGATTTTCGTTTCTCGCCCCGTCCCTTTGGAACATTCTCCCCTTGGATATAAGATTGGCCCCATCTTATCCCCACTTTAGATCTCTTCTCAAGACTCACTTCTTCCGTTTCGCTTATAACTAACTTCTCCCCCTTCTTTGTCTCCCACCCCTTCCTCCCCAGGTAGCTGCTTACCCTAGCGCCAAGAAACCGCATGGTGAACGTTGCGCTTTACAAGTTTCTTTTACATTACATTACATTACATTACATTACATTACATTACATTACAGGGTATCTATATATACGGTGGGAGAACGGTCCTGACTCCCACCTCCCAGAGCCGCTGTTCTAAAATGCTGTGGGAGATGGTGTTGAAAGCGGCCGACAGGTCCAGAAGGACCAGCATAGCTTATTCTCTTTTATCCAGGGCCAGCCTGATATTATCAACCATCTCTCCTACTGCCGTTTCGGTACTATGTGCCGACCGAAACCCTGATTGCGATGGATCAAGGAGTCCATGATTTTCCAAGTGGGCGGTAAGTTGTTTATTTACCAGGGATTCATGCACCTTCCCGAAATAAGGCAGTAGCGAGATGGGACGGTAGTTACCTGGTACCCTGGGATCTGAGTTTGGCTTTTTCAGGATGGGCTTGACTTAAGCTGTTTTCCATCTGGTCAGGACCATGGCTTGATTTAGTGACATGTTAAAGATCTCTGTAAGATTCGATGTTAACAGGGGTGCTATTTTCGTGAAAAAACGGGGTGGGAGAGGATCTGCTGGAGAGCCTGATTTGATCTTTGTTACGACTGCTGATACTTGTTCACAAGTCACAGCTTTCTAAATTCCATCAGCAAAGGCTGAGTAGGATGGCTATTTTCAGCTGGGTGAAGATCAGCGTTTTTAAGGTTGTCTTGAGGGAAAGACCTATGTATAACGTTGACCTTTTTGTCAAAGAAGGAGGACATGTGTCAACCCATTCTTGCGTGGGGGGAAGGAAGCGCTGGTCAGCGTGGGGGATGGTAAACTCCTTCAACAGTTTATAAAGCTCTTTGTTGGAGTTTGCGGCATTATTAATCCTATCAGTTAGATACAACTTTTTGGCCTGTATAATCTTATTTAGATAGATGCGGTGGGTCTGTTTATATCTTGTTCGGTCTTCAATGGTTTTGGTTTTCCTCCATTGACCTTCAGCCGTCCTACTGGAGAGTTTGTCGATTTTTAATTCTGGCGTGACCCATGGTGATGCTTTGGCTTTGACCCTGACCTTTGACGGGGTGCCACTGTGTTCAAAGACAGTGTGATGGCATTTTGAAAAGCCATAGCTACCTGATCTACGTTTCCTGAGTGAGAAACAGATTCAAAATTAAAATGAGCTGAAAAAGCTTTTAGGGTGACTTTACGCCAGGGCCTAATCCAGGTGAAATCATTGTTCTGGCGATTGCTGGAGACATCAATGGGAATGCAACATTTTAGCAGATTATGGTCTGACCAGAGTAGAGGTAGAGGTTGCTGTACTGTAAGTTTGGTTGAGTTAGTAAATAACAGATCCAAGGTGTGGCCGGCCTGATGGGTAGAGTCCACCACCATCTGGACCAATCCCAATGTTTCCAGCGTCGTTATCAATTGGTTTGTATCAGAATCCAATGATAACTCCGCATGATAATTAAAATCTCCTATGAGGCTAATAAATGTGGTGCAATTATTTCCAGTAAATGATTTACAAGTTGTTTTTTTGGCCTTGGGGTCGATAGACCAGAGCCCCTCTCCAAGTTTCCGGTGATTGAGTTGTAATTTTAAAAATGAGTATTTCCGCTGTTCCCGTACTCCAGGAGTCTAACATAATGATAACTCATTTTTCATTAGAGGCCACTGCTATCCCCCCATCTCTACCAACAGCTCTATCTAATCTAGTTAGATGATATTGCGGTGGGAGTGCTGTAGCTACATCAGGGGATGCCTGGTCATGAAGCCATGTTTCTGTAATTAAACAGATGTCAGGTTTTTCCAGATCTAAAAGACTCCATAATTCTAATGCATGCTTGGGGAGCGACCGGGCATTAATGGTAGAACCCACTTAATTGTTTGGGAATGTCACAGGTATCCCTTATTTTAACTTTATGGGAAATGGGTACCGTTGCGGGTTCATTATTGGTAATCTGAGTGCCGTTCATGGGAGAATCATAAAACACCTCAGTGCCTGATAATGCTTTCTGTTTCAGAGTGTTAAGAGGCACGTTTAGTGATTTTAACTCTGAACTGGAATAGAACAATGCGGCCATGTTGAGTGACTGACCTCAGTTCCTGCCTGTTTGCCTTGAAATGGGCAGGGTTCCTGGCGGCTGTCGGCGGTTAGGCACGGACGGGCTTGCCTTTGGTGCGCCTTCGGCGTGCTGCTGGCGCGCCAAAGCAAACATAAGCTACACGTCCGCGCCACTTCCTGCTTTAAATAGGCAGAAGGGGAGGACGCGAAACCGCTAGACCGCAGACACCAAACCGGAAGTGAGGAAAAACAAAGCCTAACCTGAAGTGTGGGAAATGGAGCCCCGAGTCCCTCCGCACAAACGGCACAAGCAGCGGTGGACCAGGGACAGGGCAACACTGACAGACAGGTGTCTGTTTAGCAGGCTACTACTGTCGCGTTTAAGTCCAAATTAGGTGCAAAATGCAGGTAAGGCAGTACAGTGCAAGTAGGGCAAAGATTTAAAACATTTAAAAGTTTAAAAACAGTTTCCTATTTGGCAATTGAACAATGCTGAGGAGGCTGAGGACCAAGTAGCGACCGTTCAGCCTGGAGTCCGCTGCGCGTCCGTGCCCCTTCCTGCTTTTAATAGTTCAACCTTGCCCGTGTCTAATTCTAGATCAAGTCTGCAGATGCCCAATGCTAGTGAAGCCTGCCTGTGTCCAATGCTAGTCAAGCTTGCCGATGTCAGTGCTAATCAAGCCTGCTCATGTCCAAGGTTAGAGAAGCCTGCTGATGTCCACAGGAAGTTGACCCTGAATTGGTCAGTTGCTAGGCGAGCCTGCTGGTGTCCAGCACTAGTTGGGCCTACCGGTGTCCAAACCCGGTTGATGTCCAGTGCCAGTCAAGTCTGTCGATGGCAACTGCTCATCGATCCTCTCATGTCCAGAGCTGGTAAAGTCTACCAATGTCCACTGCTAGTCAAGTGTGCTGCTATCCACCGCTGGTCTAGCCTCCCATCCTCCACTACTAGTTGGCCTGCCACCATTCTCTACTAGACAAGCCTGATGCAAGCCTGATGATGTCCATTGTTAGATCAGTGTCCATTTCTAGTCGAGACTGTCGATGTCTAGTGCCAGTCAAGTCTGCAGATAGCAACTGCTTGTCATCTCTGTTGATGTCCACTACTAGCAAAACCCACCTATGTTCGCTGTTTTTTTAGCCTGCCAATGTCCACAATGAGTAAAGCCTACCACTGTCCACTGCTAATGTAGTGTTTCAATATTTCCTGCTAGTTAAGCCTTATGGCACCTGCTATGCTACTAGTGGAGTCTGCTGACATACAATACTAGTTGATGACCAGTGGAGTCCATTGATGTCCATTAGTAGTCTAGTCGCCCAATGTCCACTGCTTGTAAAGCCTACCAATGTTCTCTACTATTTGAGTCTGCCTGTATCCACCACTAGATGAGCCTGCCAATATCCTCTACTCGTCAAGCTTGCCAACATCCACTACTAGTCAAGCTTGCTGATGTTCACAGCCAGCCGAACCTGCCAACGTCCACCACTAGTCAAGCCTGCAGACGTCTGCTACTAGTTGAGCCTGCAGACGCCCACTACTAGTCAAACCCATTGACATTCACTGCCAATTGAACCTTTTGATATCCACTGCTTGTCAAGCCGGCTTAAGTCAACTGCTTGTAAAGTCTACCAATATTGACTACTAGTTGGTTTGTTCATATCTACTGCTAGTTGAGCTTCCTGACATCCACTATCAGTTGAGCCTGCTGACATCTACTAGTAGTCGAGCCTTCTGACATCTTCCAATGTTCACTACTAGTAAGGTCTGAACGTATCCACTGTTAGTCAAGCTTCCTGACCTAGTGTCAAGTAAGGAGTAAAGATCTAGGCTGGTCCAGTGGCACCTGGTGGACTCGGAACACCCAAACAAAAGATAAGGATGGGCCATGGGCTCTCTTACTTGGTAATCCCATTGAACCAAGTTCAATGCAAGCTGGTCACAGGTCACAAGTGGAGTCAAGAGTGCATGCTTTAACTTAATAATGTCCTGCTTACCAACCGTGGTGGCCAGAGGGAAGCGGCTCCCTCACTTCACAACAGACACATCCTGGCCTGAGAAATCCTATAATCTAGCAGATCCCACATTTATGTATTTTACTCTAGGGCGCCACATTCTCCCCCCAAGGTGACTCTCCACCTGTGTACAGGTAGCTTGAATCCTTCTTTTGCTTTGCCCACCACTCTTGGGTTACCTAAGAGACTTGGATCAGAGGGAGCCCCCTGCATGGGGACCGCGCCCTTCAAAGACATGTGAAGGGATTGGATCAGAGGGAGCCCTCTGTATGGGGAGTGCCCCCCTCAGATACATGTGAAGGGGTTGGATCAGAGGGAGGCCCCTGCATGGGGAGTGCCCCCCTCAGAGACATGTGAAGGGCATGGATCAGAGGGAGCCCCCTGCATGGGGATCGCGCCCTTCATAGACATGTGAAGGGATTGGATCAGAGGGAGCCCTCTGGATGGGGAGTGTCCTCCTCAGATACATGTGAAGGGGTTGGATCATAGGGAGCCCCCTGCATGGGGACCGTTCCACTCAGAGACATGTGAAGGGCTTGGGTCAGAGGGAGCCCCCTGCATGGGGACCGCTCCCCTCAGAGACATGTGAAGGGCTTGGATCAGAGGGAGGCCCCTGCATGGGGGCCGCTCCCCTCAGAGACATGTGAAGGGCTTGGGTAAGAGACAGGACCCTGCATGGGGAGTTCCCCCTCAGACACATGTGAAGGGCTTGGGTCAGAGGGAGGCCCCTGCATGGGGAGTGCACCCTCAGACACATGTGAAGGGCTTGGATCAGAGGGAGCCCCCTGGATGGGAAGTGCCCCCCCGAGACATGTGAAGGGCTTGGATCAGAGGGAGCCCCCTGCATGGGGAGTGCCCCCCTCAGAGACATTTGAAGGGCTTGGATCAGAGGGAGCCCCCTGCATGGGGAGTGCCCCCCTCAGAGACATGTGAAGGGCTTGGATCAGAGGGAGGCCCCTGCATGGGGAGTGCCCCCCTCAGACACATGTGAAGGGCTTGGATGAGAGGGAGGACCCTGGATGGGGAGTTGCCCCTCAGACATGTGAAGGGCTTGGGTCAGAGGGAGCCCCCTCTGAATGGGGAGTGCCCCCCTCAGAGATATGTGAAGGGCTTGGGACAGAGGGAGGACCCTGGATGGGGAGTACCTTCCTCAGGGACATGTGAAGGGCTTGGGTCAGAGGGAGCCCCCTGCATGGGGACCGCGCCCTTCATAGACATGTGAAGGGCTTGGATCAGAGGGAGCCCCCTGCATGGGGACTGCTCCCCTCAGAGACATGTGAATGGCTTGGATCAGAGGGAGCCCCCTGCATGGGAAATGCCCCCCCGAGACATGTGAAGGGCTTGGATCAGAGGGAGCCCCCTGGATGGGAAGTGCCCCCTGCCGAGACATGTGAAGGGCTTGGATCAGAGGGAGCCCCCTGCATGGGGACCGCTCCCCTCAGAGACATGTGAAGGGCTTGGATCAGAGGAAGCTCCCTGCATGAGAAGTGCCCCCCGAGACAAGTGAAGGGCTTGGATCAGAGGGAGCCCCCTGCATGGGAAGTACCCTCCTCAGAGACATGTGAAGGGCTTGGATCAAAGGGAGCCCCCTGCATGGGGACCGCTCCCCTCAGAGACATGTGAAGGGCTTGGATCAGAGGGAGGCCCCTGCATGGGAATTGCCCCCCTCAGAGACATGTGAAGGGCTTGGATCAGAGGGAGCCCCCTGCATGGGAAGTGCCCCCCCGAGACATGTGAAGGGCTTGGATCAGAGGGAGCCCCCTGGATGGGAAGTGCCCCCTGCAGAGACATGTGAAGGGCTTGGATCAGAGGGAGGCCCCTGCATGGGAAGTGCCCCCCAGAGACATGTGAAGGGCTTGGATCAGAGGGAGCCCCCTGGATGGGAAGTGCCCCCCTTAGACACATGTGAAGGGCTTGGTTCAGAGGAAGCCCCCCTGCATGGGGAGTACCTTCCTCAGGGACATGTGAAGGGCTTGGGTCAGAGGGAGGACCCTGGATGGGGAGTGCCCCCCTCAGAGACATGTGAAGGGCTTGGTTCAGAGGAAGCCCCTCTGGATGGGGAGTGCCCCCCTCAGAGATATGTGAAGGGCTTCGGTCAGAGGGAGTGTTGTGTAGTTCCTATATTACCCATACAGGACCTGCGCATTCCGATAACACCAACTGTGGGACTGGTGGCCCACTGACTCGGAGCACTCCCACCGAGAAATGTTAGCCTGTTTGCATTAGCTAGCTCACAGTACCGCCAGTGTCTACTCTTATCGTGGAGAGAATAGTTTCTGGCAACCTTCGAACATGACAACCCTGATCCCCAGGTTTGTGGAAACAATGTACTACTTTTCGCTCAGTCACTGGTGCTCACTTAGTCAGTCTCAGAGAGTTACACAGAAGAAACAGTCAGGCGTGTTAAAATAAGTATTTATTGCAGAGTTGTTCCTCTAGTGTAAAATAGATATGCTGCAACAACTGTTAGACAGTAGCGGATAAATATGATTAGCAGTACAGTGAATATAAAAGGATAGTACAGTTCTACCATCTTGCAAAAAGCATGAATGAATACATGAATATCAAATGCAGGATAAAAGTTTGCGTACTCCTACGATGCCTATCTAGAATGTACCTAAGTGTACCTAGCATGTGAGTAGGTGTGAAGCCAAGAATCCCTCTAGGATTTAGTCGAACCCCATTACCTGAAGTGTGAGAATGTAGGAGCCCGTTCTGGTCTCGAGTTGGACAACCCACGAGGGATGTTTAGACCACTGTCAGCTGGAGCGTCAGCATGCAGGAGCATCAGTGTCTCTGGTCAGTATGTCGGCCTGGAAGTCTCAATTCCCTCTACCAACCCTAGCAAGACGTGCTGTATTTATACAAGAAGTATCAACGGTTTCTTTGTCACTTGTCTCATGTAGTACCCATTGTTGGTTTTGAGGATGACATATGGGATGAACCTTGTACGTAGATAGGGTGGGGTAGGTGGTGTAGCCTCTGCCTGGTTTCCAAGAACTCTTATGAATATTCATTCATACTGCGTGAGTCTATTGATAAAGTTATAGGACTCTATTGTTTAGGAAAAACCCTACTTCTGCACCCAGGGCGAGAACTAGGTAAAGGTTCAATCCTAAATGCTCGTTACTGTGTAGTATAAGGGAGGTAATGTAGGTGAGGGTGTATGATATTACCCGGGCCTATATTATGGTACCTATGAAACATAACACCCACTCCTCTTCCGAACAGTCAACAATGATGAAAATACTAGATAACTGCTTTGTTTTACTCGGTAGTAGAACATAAAAATATCAGTGAGTTTTATAACAACATACAGGCACATGCATCAACCATTTTTGCGAGTGCAAAGGGTGCGATTCACAAAAATCGTTCGTCTGCACCCGCAAAAGGGCTTCTGCGATGCATCAACCTGTCGCAATTTAAGAAATCGCAAATTATTGAGATTTCTTAAATTGTGATTGCATTTAAGGAATTGCAAATTGCCATTCCTTAAATGCAATGTATGATGGAATCACAAATTGCGATTTTGCTAATAGGGGGCGCAAATTACCATCAATTTGTACTTGATGGTAATTTGCAAAAACTTTGAAAAATGCACTAAAGAGCATTTTTCAAAGTTGTAGGTTACACACACACATGCCCTTGGGGCATGTGTGTGCGCAACATGTGTGAACAGATCATTTTCAGGGGTGCAACCGGGTGTCCTTTTGACACCCTTGCAGCCTTGAAATTGCATGCACAATTTGCGAGTACCTGTTGGTACTCGCAAATTGCGCATGCAATCTCCCATTCATTCCCATGGGCCTGCAGGCCCATAGGAATGAATGGGAAGGCATTCCTTAATTGCGACTCGCAATTAAGGAATGTTTGGGAATAGCTAATTTTATAGCGATTCCTACATGCATAGGCTTTCGCAATTCCTTAATTGCGATTCCTTAATAATTGCAATTAAGGAATCGCAAAAGCCTACATTGATGCATGTACCTGATAGCCTCTAAAAACCCATTTAAAAACAGTCTAATAGGGCGGAAAAAAGAAAAATCGTTTCTAAAGTTCAGATTCGGAAATGTCACTCCAAGCCAAAGTCCTTATCGAGTTTGTTTATATAAGTCGAACCACTATAAGTGATAAAAGGCCATGCTTTCTCAGTGAAAGTGTCAATTTGAGGAAATGTTCCAAATTTAGACTACTTTTGAAACAGAAAGGAAAATGCCGAATTCTCTCCCAGCACACGATGAGCCAATTGCAGATTAAGTGTCCTGGCTGGGAGACGCAACATCGCTGTTGCTCGCCGCTGCAGAGGATCGTCCCTGTAACACCTCGCAGAGTACGTCAATAGAACACAGATGGTATTCAGAACTGCCAATAGCTGGTGTAGAGGCAGCCGGTGCTGTTGTCGAAACCTGAATGCTATTGGAAGAGCTGATCCTCAACCCAGATGTAAAAGGCACCTGCGGATTCTCAAGGAATGCTGCAATCAATATGGGAATGCGCTGGGGACATTAGTGAGCATGGGCCCTCAGGGGTTCCAACCTGGTATTCAAGTCCGCTGGTGTGTCCGATGCAAGTGTCAGACAGAGATCCAACACGCATTCTTCACCACAAAACAGGCATTGAAGAACAGGTAAGATGCAGTCCATCCAGACTGGTCTAAACAATAGGAACCAAGAGGCACTCAGTTTCTGTAGGCGAGGTATGCCCAGATGTTGTACCATGCGCTCACGGTATTTGCGCTCCAGGAGTGCTTTTGCCATCTCGTTGGTGATTGGGCCGTCCATTGCGTAGCAGAAAAATTACAATCAGGATTCCTGCTATAGAGAACAGGATCAGCGGAAGACCTCCAAAGATGCTTCCCTATACGGCGTGTATAACATTTGGAATAACTCCGAGGATTGTCTGAAAGGTGCTTAGAAATTCTGACCCTATGGTCTTAAATAGGTGTACAATACCACTCGTATCAGACATATTAAAGATACGACTCACCATTTCTGCAAAATGAATGGGGCAGTTTATACGTATAAGCGCCTGTATCTCAGTCGAGGTCCTTGCGATTTGAAGCTCAAAGGTCTCTCGAGCGGAGGTTAAGGGTACGGTTTGCTGTAAAAGCATGGCTTTCAATCTGCTCAAAGTATCAAACTGTATAAAGGAAACAAAGGAAATTCAACAAAGGCCATAACGGCGCCTCCCTGACTGTACTTGTTAGGGGAAACAATACTTGCATACAGCAAGTAACACTCAAGTTCACAGTGACCAGATAGGCAATGCCAGGAAGCATCCCACAGCAACCTTGATCGTTCAGCATCAAGTTACTCCCATTTGAGAGCAGCTCGAATACCAATGTAATCACAGCTGCTGGAGGCCCTTTCATGTGGCAGGACAAGTTTGCTATTGAACCATTGCAAGCTCCGTGCAGTGAAATGTCCTGGCACATGAGAGAACCGCTTAAAACGATCTTGCAGTTTGTACCGCTTAGAAACACTTCTCGATATCCCCACTCCGGCATCGAAATCTGTATGGTAACTCCCAAGATTCCTTAATGTAGTCCTTACCCATCTTTCCATATCTGCCAGCCTGCCTTTGCTCAAGGCAATATTGAAACTGAAAAGTAGTGACCGGTAGAGTTATGTGGCCATGGGTGAGCCATTCTGAAATCGGAGAATCCGCTACCGTAAACGGTAGTCTGTCCAGTTTTTAAATATGCAGCATTGTATATTTTGCTCCCCTTTGTGCCATTTCTATCTGTTTATCTGTTAGATTGTATTCAGAGACATACTGTTTATATAACTGCAAGGTACATAGCCTGCACGCAAAGATTGTAGCGTCCAGCTCAATAACATAACAGAACGTAGCTGAGATTGCCCATGTTGTAATATGGCTAAATCCTGTTCCAGTATGTCTATCGCAGAAGATGCAATGTTGCCTAAGGAATATATCCTGAAGGTCAAAGGTGTTAACCCGTTGTCTACCACTGCTAGAGATTTCTCTAAGCTAATACGGTCTATTTCCCGTATTCTCTCTGCGGCCTCTTGTTGGGATATTTTCCAAATTTCATTATAGGCAGCATAAATGCCAGCATATATGAAACGTTTCCAATGGGGTTTCCTGGGACCTAGTAAAAAATCCCTAAGATTTATGTCTTGTGTGAGTAAGGAGAAGTGTTGTTTCACTTCTGTGAGTGTGGATGTCACTACCCCTGGGTGTCCTCTTTGTACATAACGTGGATCTGGCCTATGGATACTGAACCCTTCGGTGGTATCCCAGAATCTTTTCTGCCATCTAATCATGTCTAAGGGCCAAACCAACCATTCTTTCCAATTAGGGTCTGATCTATTGTACTGTAAAATTTCATCTATTGTTGCCCCATCTTGTGAAGTCGAATTTTGTCACACCCCCATTTGTGATGGTGTTGGAAACCGAGGTGTGTTCAGGTCCTTGTTCTTGGGTAGTCTGTTGCACTGTGTCATTTAGAAATATCATCTGCTGTGAAATGAGGCATGCTCTAAATAGTGCTTCTGTTTCCTGAACCTACAAGTCTCTAGAACCCCAGACTGATTTTAAGTCGTCTAGTATGTCCTTCCATAGGTCAAAACCCTGTCCAGACATTTGGGCAATAAAGGAAGCAGAGTAAATCTGTTTGGTGTTTGTCAGCATAATTTTCTGGGCAGATGTGGATGCCACTTTGTAATAAAATGACGTGGGGTCAATGATGTTAAACCCTGAAAAAAATAATCAAATTTCTGTGCAAATGTTTGTGAACTACCTTTTGGTGGTGTAGGGTAATGTTTCCACTGGTGGTACTCAAAAACATTTCTATGTGAAATAGATTTGTGCAAGAAATGATGACGATAATGTTGGTAACAGTACAACGTGTCATAGACTGAATTACCTTCTAACATTTCAGTGTACGGAAATGCGGCAGCTTTTTCTAAATCAGACAACATGTTATTAACAGTTTCAGAGTCCCAATCATCAGACAATGTACTGGAGGTAATGATATCTCTTAATGAAATTTTAAACACGAGAAAGTTTTAATAGTTCAGTCGGACTGAATATGTCAAAATCAACCTTGTCCCAAACTATACTGTCTGGTATGGGAATTGCTGTGACGTTCACTGATGACAAGTCTCTTTGTTCACGATGAGATGATTGATGCGGTTTTAAAATCAAATTTACTTTTTGGGCTGTAGAGCTTTGTTGAAGGTATCATCCATTAATAAGCATGCTAGAAGTTATAACTAAGCCTAGCCAGAAAAGAAAGAACAGTATCCCAGTAATTACCCAGAGTTCTACCCAAGGCGATACCAGGTAAGTATGCTTGAGAAAGTTGAGAAAGTTCTTGACTTGTTGCTTGCGTGTTTGTTGGGCTGGCGTAATTTCTGGTTCACTTGGATCCAAGGAAAACGTCTCAAAGTTCATGGAGTAGCCAGAAGCAGTTCGATCAATTGTAGGAATTGCATCTGGATTTGTTGAAATCGTATTTTGCTCTCGTCGAGGCATGTTTATGTAAACATCAGTGTTTGGTCTTATTGCAACTTGTGTGTTACTTTGAGTTTGATTTTGAAGTTGAACTTCTGGTTCAAAGGGAACGAGTACCATAGCATTGTTGCAATGTCCTTAATTCCATACAGGAGGCTCTTCGAACGTGATGAGTCTTTCTGTTTGAACTTCTTGGATTGTAGCTAGAGGAGGGTGTCTGCTACTGTGGAGTCCACGAGGCCTACTGTTCAATATCGGCCACATAGTGTTGTTTGATTAAGTCAATTGAGACAAGTCTCTTCTCCTTTTACCCGGCAAGAGGCGGCAAAAGTACAATTCTTATTCCTTGAATTGCTAGGACAGGTACAGGCTTTCTGTATGATGGTCCAAATTCTTTTTTGTCCGCTATTTTCTCTCTGACCAAATCCATGACTTATGGGATCCAGACAGGTCCTGCCGTAACTGCCTTGACTTCCCCAGTGGCGGTCTGTTTCTGGAGGACGTTACTTTGTTGTGTCCTGGATTCATTTAGATCCTGTAAAACAGCCAAACGATTATGGATATCAAATGGTTTCTCATCCACCACTGCGCCTTCACAATCAAGATCAGGTACCCACATTCTCGTCCCAAATAGGACCTCATATGGAGTGACACCCCCTAGAGAACTTCTTGGCTGGTTGAGTGCTTGCTGTACCCCGTAGAGATAATTGACCCAACTACCGCCCGTGCCTAAGACCCTAGCTGTTAAAGATTGCTTTAAGTCCCGGTTTTTCCTCTCCACAACTGAATTGCCCTGAGGATGGTATGGAGAGGAGTACCGCAATGCTACACCCATACTTTCCATGGCCTCTTTGTAAGCCCGAGAGCTAAACGACGGGCACGGTCAAAATGTAACGTGCCAACTGCGTATGTCCCTATAAAGACTCGCAAATCTTTGAGAACAGTTAGAGCGTCAGCCGAGCGCTGAGGCCAAACCCATAGGAATATTGAGCATGAATTTACTGCAACCATGATATACTTGTAAGCCCCATCAGATTGTAAGGGGCAGCAGTGGTCCAGATACACACATGCAAGAGGTTCGTCAGATATTAGTAATGGTGTCTGTGTCGGGCGTTGTTATGGTGGAGCCTTTCATCTGTTGGCAGATGTCACATTTCAAGACATAGGGGCAGATTTATGTTGCACTTGCGCCTCATTTACGCCGCCGTTGCGTCACTTTTGTGACGCAGCAGCGGCGCAAATCCTGCGCCATGGTGCGGGGTATTTACAAACGTGACGCATCTCCCAGATGCGTCACGTTGTAAAGCCCTGCGCCACATGTAGGCGTTCCAGGGCAGGTGGGGGCGTTCCGGCGCAGGAACGCCTCCTAAAAGTGGCTGAGTGAAATCTACAAGATTTCACTCAGTCACTTTTAGGCCCATGCTGCGTCAAAACCCTGCGCCTGCTTGAAGCAGGCGTAAGGATTGACGCAGCATTGTACAGATAGGGCCCCCCAGATCATTGCTGGAGCTGCGTAGCGCTTGCGACTCAACTCCAGCAATGCGCCACTTTTCGGCACAGATGCGTCACGCATCTGTGCCGTTTTTGCCCCATGGTGCGCCGCATTATAAATGCGGCGCATCCATGGTGGCGCAGCTGTGGCGCATAATAACTGGCGCATCCCTGCTGATATGCAGGGATGCGCCAGTCGTCATAAATCTGCCCCATAGTCTTTAGTTTGTTTTGTTAGACCTGGTCACCAATAGCACTGTTTCAGCAACGAAATAGTTGCTGTAACACCTGTATGTGCAGAGCCCAAACCCTTGTGTGCAGCAATAATTAAACCTTGCCTACGATCCATATTTGGTATTACTCTATCCCCCACTCCAGGAACCTGAGCATATGGAATGTTGTTCGCATCTAACTTGTAGGAGTACTTGAGTGGAAATGTCTTTGGTACTGCTGAGCTGCCTTTGCGCGAAGCAATGCCAGCCACCATAATTTCACTGTCTATTCTCGTTTTTGAATGAGTGATTGCAGCTACAGAAGCTGTGCGTACAGCCCCCTTCGTGGCTTCATCAGCCAATGAATTCCCTTGAACGTGAATACCATCACGTTGATGACTCAGTGCGTGTATGACGTGAGCCCGCAGTAGTTCGTTTTTCAACTCAACTACCTGTTCCCATAGCATTATATGCTTAATTGTGCCACCTTTCGCATCTTTAAACCCGTTTTGTTACCAATGATGTAAATATTCATTGTATGACTGCACACAGTAAAAGGAATCACACACAATTAGTGTGGGGAATTCATGATCCGTATTTACAAGTGCAAGTATCAGTGCTTTTAACTCTGCCAACTGGGCCGTGCAGTCTCCTAGAGATTGCGTTTCGGTGCAACTTGGATGGAATTTTCCATTCCGCATGCAACTTTTAACTATAGCACATGCTGTGCTGTATTGTTGCTTACTCCCTATGGCCGGTTAAGCAGATCCATCAGTGTAAATAATGTATTCATAATGATCTAGAGGCAAAATTTAAGTTGGTAGAGGATATTCTTGTTCGTATTGCAGAAATGCTTGTGTTTTTAGACTTGGATCCAATCCGTGTTCAACGTCTGTTGCAGTAAGAGAATTAGCCCATTGTATCCATCTCGGATGCAAGGCTTTTGCATTTGGAATGCTAGCCTTTGGAACAGCCTCTTAGGGGTGACGATGATTATGCATTTCCCCTGAACCAGTGCTCTTTCTCTTGCTACAGCGGTCTGAACTGCTGTCAGGATTTTTTCTGTTGAAGTGGAAAACATTTCTGCGCTTGTGTACAGGTGTGATTTGTAAGCGATTGGTACAGTTTCGCCTTCATTGAAGGTTAAGTAAGGGTACCCGCATTGACCCGCTATTACTCGGATCACTAAGTTGCGTACATTTACTCGTGTCTGTAAGTGTTTGGAAGCTATCATGTCTTGTAGTGAACGTAGGATGTTTGTGTGTTCCTGTGTCCAATGTCTAACTGAAAAGTCAGGTTTTATTAAGTCGTAGAAAGGTTTTACTCTTTCTGCGTAATCCAAAATGTATGTTCTCCCGAAATTCAGGAATCCCAGTATTGATTGCAGATTTTTTTAATGATTTTGGTGGTTGAAGCAGCGCACACTTTTCTAATTAGTTAGCTGCCCGGCTTTTTCCCTTCACTTTAAAGCTCATATCCTAAAAACAGGACATTGAGGTGGGCTATTTTTGATTTCTTAAAATTAAATTTGTAGCCCTCAGAGGCGAATCCCATAATTATGGTGCTCACCCTGGTCAAGTGACTTTTTAAGTCATCGTCCGTTAGATAAATATCATCCACATAGGACAATGCTTCCTCATCAAAATTTTGGAGTAACTCCATTACTCTTGCTGAGAATACCCCCGGGCTGTTCTTATACCCCTGGAGGAGGCAACAAAATTGTCGCTGGGACCCCAACGCTGAGAACGCGGTCAAATACTTGCCTATATTTTGGCAAAAAAATCCATTTGAGATATCAAGTGTGGTTCTGTATTTGTTCCGCACAATGTTGTTCATTAATGCGGCACTATGTGCATTTTGGACAGCGAATGTCTTTGTGCAAGTGTTTAGATGTCTGTAATCTAAAACTAGACAATATGTATTGTCAGGTTTCATGACAGGAAACAAAGGATTTATGCATATATCTGATTTGGTGCTGGGAACATAAAACTTTACTTTTTGCTCTTTCTAGCTATGTAAATTTTCAGTCAAATTTATACCGTGAACAATGAGGAATGTTTTTATGTATAACATTGAATTAAATGACCACCTCTCACTTATGTGGTGTCTGTCTTCTATCACACCATCATTTTGGGTCATCTCGCTATTTATGTTTCTGTCTCACCGGCCGGTTATAGAACTACTTAGCTTCCTTATCATGGAATTTCACAACTAATCTGCAACTATAATTAGATATTTTTTGCACCGTGATTTCGTTGCCTAATATGGACTTTTGGCCCATAGAAAGACCAACAACTAGCTATTTTTAAATGTTACGGGTTTCTCTGGTTTTCCTACATATTTCGGGGGTAATAATACTACTCCAATATGGCCGCCGCTCTTGACTACAGGGAATTCGTTAACCCTTCTTCCATGTTCAGTTCAGGGGTTTCGTAATAACCCGGAACTCCCTCTTCCGGCTTCCGGGGGACGGTCTCGCTGTTTTTTGGCACGTACCCGCCCCATGAATAACCAACATGGAGACTCGACTATATATAGTTTCTGCTGCAATTGCTAAAATTTCGGGACACGTTGAATCACAATGAGTACTAACTTTAACACAATTGAATTCCCTGTGCTAGTCTACCTTTTTCTTTTTCGTTATCTAGGACTTTCATATGAACCTTTTTATCTCGCAAACCTTCGACAACTACATGAAGTAGGATACACATATAATGTGAGTTGCATATATTACCATGTTTTGTAGCGGACATTAGTTTATGTTGATAAGTGATACAATTTGGACTTTTATATAGCCCTTTACCTACGTCAAGAAGAATTTTCTCTTTCCAATTTGTTTTTTAATAGACAGTTTGCACTTATTGTGCCAACTCTACACCAACTTACTAAGAATTGGAGCTATATTTATTATTTTTTCTCATCAGAAGAAGCTCTATATAGGTCCCAATCTAATGTTCTCTTTTTTATAGGCAGTGACAGAGTACATAATTATTGGAAGGACAAATGCTGAAAATACCCTTCCGATAGCTACTTTTTTCTATTGACTATTTGATTGACTGGAGACTGAGGCAAAACACATGTAAGGGGCCTACTGTTATTAAATTAAGGCCATTTTCTGTCATTTTTAGCTTATTTATACTATTGTGGTATGCTCACTTTTATTCTCTTACTTGTTTTGTTCCAGGATCCCCCATTACTGCTACGCAAATAACATTTTTTTTTCGTACATGGGGAAATCCCTAATAATTTGGAACAACGTTGTTTCACATATAAGGTAGATATAGCCAACCATGATATACACTCAGGTGTTTGGGATGTTACATAATTTCGCCTCGTTTACTTTGAGGACTTTTGTTATAGTTAAATCATCAATTTGACTTCTTTCTAGTTTCTGTTCGCTTGGTTTAGTGTCTTTTTCACATAGTTTCGGTTTATCTATTTTTCAATTCACTTGGGGCAAGTTCTATTGTCCACACACGGATAAGAAGTTTTACTTGGTGGTGGTACGGATTCCTTTTCTGGCTTTCCTGCTAACGCTTACGCATAGTTCTCTTGTGGTGACTGGTTTCACACGATCTGTGTCTATTCGTTTTTTAAAACTAATTTTATGGACTAAACGAGGTGGATCATATTCAGAGGATCACATATATGGTGATATGTGTACCTTTAATTGTTCCTTTTTGTAAATATCTGTACTGTTATTCGCATTATTCACAGCCTTGAAGAAGTTACAATCGTAACGAAACACGTGTCGGCTGTTTCCATCGTTGACAACAGAAAGGTTATATGAATAAGACCTCCGTGGGACAACTACCGATAGCAACAATTGTAGCACTATATGTCTTTGTTTTTGGATTGCACTTTAAAGCATTAGGTCTCCATAATTGAAATGGAATATTGTCAAATGTCATTAAATTGAATTTTGCATAAGTTTATCTGTTGGATTACTTGCCTGTGAGCGGTCACTTTGTTTAATTATAAACTGGTTACACTATTTAAAATAGTGACACAAAAACTTGAAGAGTGCCGAGGTAAACTTGATTTGTTAAGACTAGCACAGGAGTTCTTTGATACCTCTGTGTGGTGACATCCGTGGTAGTGGGGTGTTTTGTGTTACCTTGAGTGGCACCAATACTGTTACTTGGCTATAGAAAAGTTTAGGAAATATACTGTTTGTTAATTGATGTGCTACTCTGTATACCACCACTAACCTTTCCTGTTTCCTGTGGTTTGCTAAAGAATTGTTCATTGGAGAGGTGCATTTTTCAATCACCCCTTGGTATTAAAGTTGATCTAAGATCTCCCTGACCTGTTTTCTAGCTTCTTGCTTTATTGGGTATTGCCTCTGTGCATTTGGTGAAACTTTTAACCGGATCACGTGGTGGGTTGAATCCTCATCCCACCTTGCATGATTTTTGTACAATGCTGGAGCTAGGGCAACTGCCCACTCCCGTGCATATGCTTGTTTAAGATCTATGGGAACAAGGTCAGAGAATGCTGAAAAAAATACAGTTTCTCCCCTAGGGCACTCCATAACGTATGCTGGCGGACAATCTTGTTCTGCTAATAAGATGTCGTAACCAGATGACAGATTTACCCAAAAGAGACCTTTAACTTTCCTGGGCTTGTCCCCCTCCATTTGGAGTGTTATTTCATGTCATTTATGTGGGACGCTCACCCTTGTATCTGGTGTTTCCACCGTGATGTAAACATTCAAGTCCGCTGTCACCAGAAATTCCATCAGGTTCTGGCGAGCTATTGTTACTTCTGCCACACTGTCTAGCATTGTCAGAGCCCATTCCCCGTTCAGAAGCTGTGTCCTCAGAATCCTGGGCATGTCTGATCTTCAGGCCTGAAACTTTCTTCTTCTGAAATGGAGGTTTTGATTTTGGCTTTTCTTCTGTTTTTGGAAGTATAGTCTTGAGCGTGCTGCTTGTCTCTGGACTTTGTACGCTCTTCTTTGTGTTCTGACCGTCCTTCTCTCTCTGAATTTTTCGTCAAGCCCTGAAAGGAACGAGAGGAATGTGTATCAATATCATGATACCTGTCAGGTTTCCTAATATTATCCCTATTTCAAAAGTTGTACCTCTTTTCAGAGGGCTCCTGTGGAGGAGATCTACCTCGGGATTCAGATCTGTTTCCCTTAAAGTTTTGTTGATTTTTATTATCCCACTTCTTTTTTGAAGAAGCAGGTGTCTGCTTGGAAGTGTCCTTTTCGGGACTGCCCATCAGCTGTGGTTTTAATGCTTTCCCACACAAACTGTTTCTGTCTAATTCTACATATGCAGTTTCAATTATTTTGGGTAGATTGTGTTGTTATTCTAACAGACTGAACTCCATTAGGCGTTGGCGGATTGCCACTGAAGCTGCTTCCCCTTTAATATTAGCTAGTATTATGGCTGATACCTGGTCATAGTTATTTAGTAACTTCATCCCCAAGTTCAGAGTCGGTTCTGCTCCGGACTCGTTCTGTATTTGTCTTAATACATCTGGTATTACAGCTAATAAAGGAATACCATGAGTTCTGGTATCTATGGCAGCAGAAACTGTACCCCAAGTGGTACAATCTTCTACTTGTGGTGTTATCCCCATGGGCAAGCAGATTGTTAGCATTCGGTGGCTTTCATACAGGGTAGTATTCGGGAATACTGCCTTGAGCGGAGTTATTTTCTGAGCTATCCAGAATGGCATTTGTTCACGTTTCGTGGGCATTTTGCCCATTACTGTGTGTAACGTTTGTGGTGTGATTTTTGTTGCTGTACCCTGAGATTGAGTTCCATTTGTTGCAACTGTTGCTGGTTGGACTGTGAAAGTCCTCATGACGAATTGCGTCAGGTTTCTGTGAATTTTAATTAATTCTCTGTGTTGTATGAGTAAGTCTGCCTGTGGCATTGTTTCAATGTCATGATGTATTGCTAATATTCGCCAGGTTGCCCCCTCTCCTCCGAGCAGGCCTAATCTTACTCTGTTTCTTATGTGGGGTAGGGTGCCTTTAAACCAGTATAGGTGATCCTGGTATGTGATTGGAACCTCTATGTCCTCGAACGGACCATATTCCTCTGGTGCATCTCCTTCTGTATAGTAGTAAATGTCTGTGTACTCGCATCTGCTTCTGGGAATGTAACCCATGAATAGAATACCTCTGTTTTGTTTGATTTGTGTGCCTCAATCACAAAAGCTACTAAGCCACCCCAGCTGATAAATCATTTTCTAATAGTTTCAGGGTGATTGTATGTCTGAATTTAGGTGCAATTTGAATTGCGTTTAAATCTTCTTCTGCTGAGGTTAGATTTACTACTGTGTTATTTTCGCCCTAACTCATTTTAGTAAAGAAGAAGATTGTTCAAGGGTACTAAGATAAGGTTTAATTGCACAATTTTAGGAACACTATGTCCTTCAAGCTTGAATAACCAAAAGCCAATAAATAGGCTATTTCGCCTACGCAGCTGTGGTGGAGTTTGTGCCCACCCACTCCAGACGTCTCTGGTGTTTTGTGAGTAGGGGTCTCTGAGAGATAGCACGACTGAACTACTCAGATTTTACTGTTAAATAAGTACCCAACCAACGTTGGCGGCACCATGTCGTGTAGTTCCTATATTACCCATACAGGACCTGCGCGTTCCGGATAACATAAACTGTGGGTTTGGTGGTAGACTGGTTCCAAGGACCCCCACCGGATATGTTAACCTGTTTGCGTTAGCTAGCTCACAGTGCCACTAGTCACTGTGTCTCCACTTATCGGGGAGAGAATAGTTTCTGGCAACCTTAGAACATGACAGCCCTGATCCCTCAGGATCGTGGAAACAATGTACTACTTTTCGCTCAGTCACTCGTGATCACTTATTCAGTCTCAGAGAGTTACACAGAAGAAACAGTGGGGCGTGTTACAATAAGTATTTATTGCACAGTTGTTCTTCTAGTGTAAAATAGATGTGCTGCAACAACCGTTAATCAGTAGGAGATATATATGATGAGCAGTACAGTGAATATAAAAGGATAGTACAGTTCTACCATCTTGCAAACAGCATGAATAAATACATGAATATAAAATGCAGGATAAAAGTGTGCGTACTCCTACCATGCCTATCTAGATGCACCTAAGTGTACCCAGCATGTGAGTAGGTGTGAAGCCAAGAATCCCTCTAGGATTTAGTCAAACCCCACATACCTGAAGTGTGAGAATGTAGGAGCCCGTCCTGGTCTCGAGTTGGACATTCTGTGAGGGATGTTTAGACCACTGTCACCTGGAGCGTCTGCATGCAGGAGCCTCAGTGTCTCTGGTCAGTGTGCCATCCTGGAAGTCTCGGTTCCCTCTACGGACCCTAGCAAGACGTGCTGTATTTATACAAAAAGTATCTAGGATTTCTTTGTCCCTTGTCTCATGTATTAGCCTTTGTTGGTTTTGAGGATGACTTAGGGGATGAACCTTGTACGTAGATATGGTGGGGTAGGTGGTGTAGCCCCTGCCTGGTTTCCAAGAACTCTTATGAATATTCATTCATACTGTGCGAGTCTATTGATGAAGTTATAGGACTCTATTGTTTAGGAAAAACCCTCCTTCTGCACGCAGGACTAGAAATAGGTAAAGGTTCAATCCTAAATGCTTGTTACTGTGTAGTAAAAGGGAGGTAATTTAGGTGAGGGTGTATGATATTACCCAGGCCTATATTAGGATACCTATATGAAACATAACAGGAGCCCCCCTGAGATGGGGAGTGCACCTCTCAGAGACATTTGAATGGCTTTGATCAAAGGGAGCCACCCTGCATAGGGTGTGCCCCCCTTAGAGACATGTGAAGGGCGTGGATCAGAGAGAGGCACCTGCATGTGGAGTTCCCCCCTATGAGACATGTGAATGGTTTGGATCAGAGGGAGCCACTCTGCATAGGGTGTGCCCCCCTCACAGACATGTGAGTGGCTTGGATCAGAGGAAGCCACTCTGCATAGGGTTTGTCCCCCTCAGAGACATGTGAATGGCTTGGATCAGAGGGAGCCACTCTGCATAGGGTGTGCCCCCAGAGACATGTGAATCGCTTGGGTCCGAGGGAGCCACTCTGCATAGGGTGTGCCCCCCTCAGAAACATGTGAATGGCTTAGGTCAGAGGGAGCCACTCTGCATAGGGTGTGCCCCCCTCAGAGACATGTGAATGACTTGGGTCCGAGGAAGCCACTCTGCATAGGGTGTGCCCGCCTCAGAGACATGTGAATGGCTTGGGTCAGAGGGAGCCACTCTGTATAGGGTGTGCCCCCCTCAGAGACAAGTGAATGGCTTGGGTCAGAGGGAGCCACTCTGCATAGGGTGTGCCCCCCTAGGAGACATGTGAATGGCTTGGGTAAGAGGGAGCCACTCTGCATAGGGTGCGCCCCCCCTTAGAGACATGTGAATGGCTTGGATCAGAGGGAGCCACTCTGCATATTGTGCGCCCCACTCAGAGACATGTGAATTGCTTGGTTCAGAGGGAGCCACTCTGAATAGGGTGCGCCCCCTCCAGAGACATGTGAATGGCTTGGATCAGAGAGAGCCACTTTGCATAGGGTGCACTCCCCTCAGAGACATGTGAATGGCTTGGGTCAGAGGGAGCCACTCTGCATAGGGTGCGCCCCCCCTAAGAGACATGTGAATGGCTTGGATCAGAGGGAGCCACTCTGCATAGGGTGAGCCCCCCTCAGAGATATGTGAATGGCTTGGGTCAGAGGGAGCCACTCTGAAAAGGGTGCGCCCCCATAAGAGACATGTGAATGGCTTGGAGCAGAGGGAGCCAATCTGTATAGAGTGTGCCCCCTCAGAGACATGTGAAAGGCTTGGGTCAGAGGGAGCCACTCTGCAAGGGTGTGCCCCACTCAGAGACATGTGAATGGCTTGGGTCAGAGGGAGCCACTCTGCATAGGGTGTGCCCCCCTCAGAGATATGTGAATGGCTTGGGTCAGAGGGAGCCACTCTGCATAGGGTGTGCCCCACTCAGAGACATGTGAATGGCTTGGATCAGAGGGAGCCACGCTGCATAGGGCGTGCCCCTCTAAGAGACATGTGAATGGCTTGGGTCAGAGGGAGCCACTCTGCATAGGGCGTGCCCCCCTCAGACACATGTGAATGGCTTGGGTCAGAGAGAGCCACTCTGCATAGGGCGTGCCCCCCTAAGATATATCTGAATGGCTTGGGTCAGAGGGAGCCACTCTGCATAGGGCGTGCCCCCCTCAGAGACATGTGAATGGCTTGGGTCAGAGGGAGCCACTCTGCATAGGGAGTGCCCCCCTCAGAGACATGTGAATGGCTTGGGTCAGAGGGAGCCACTCTCCATAGGGTGTGCCCCGCTCAGAGACATGTGAATGGCTTGGGTCAGATGGAGCCACTCTGCCTAGGGTGTGCCCCCCTCAGAGACATGTGAATGGCTTGGGTCAGAGGGAGCCACTCTGCATAGTGTGTGCCCCCCTCAGAGACATGTGAATGGCTTGGGTTAGAGGGAGCCACTCTGCATAGGGTGTGCCCCCCTCAGAGACATGTGAAGGGCTTGGATCAGAGAGAGGCACCTGGATGTGGAGTTTCCCCCTAAGAGACATGTGAAGGACTTAGATCAGAGGGAGGCCTCCTGGATGGGGGGTGCCCCCCTCAGAGACATGTGAAGGGCTTGGATCAGAGGGAGGCCTCTTGGATGGGGGGGTGCCCCCCTCAGAGACATGTGAAGAGCTTGCATCAGAGGGAGGCCTCTTGGATGGGGGGTGCCCCCCTCAGAGACATGTGAAGGGCTTGCATCAGAGGGAGGCCTCCTGGATGGGGGTGCCCCCCTCAGAGACATGTGAAGGGCTTGGATCAGAGGGAGGCTCCTGAATGATAAGCATTGTCTCTACCTCCTCAGAAACATTCTCATGGCTTGGATCGGAGCGGGAGGGAGGGCCTGCCTGGGAAGGGTCATCTCAAAGATATTTAAAGGGCTTGGATCAGAGGATGGCCCCTGCATGGGGAAGGCCATTTCAGAGATATTTAAAGAGCTTGGATCACAGAGAGGTCCCTATGGGCGGCTTCAGCAGCTCTTTGTTATGCCTCTGCCACTAACCACGTGTCTTCTCTCTCCCTTCATCCTTGCAGTACCACGAGCACATGATGGGACACCCACCCAGGCCAGAGGCCAGGCGGCCACCCAAGGATTACATGGTGGAGTCTGTGCTGGTGATGCTCTTCTGCTGCCTGCTCACTGGGATCATCGCCATTGTGTACTCACATGAGGTAAGGGAGGGTCCTCATGAGGCAAGGGAGTCTGTCCTCAAGAGAAGGGTGCTGCCATGAGGTGTGGAGGGCTCCTCGCTCGAGGTAATGGAGGGTCCTTATGAGGCAAGGGAGTCTGTGCTCAAGAGAAGGGTGCTGCCATGAGGTGCGGAGAGCTCCTCGCTCGAGGTAAGGGAGGGTCCTCATGAGGCAAGGGAGTCTGTGCTCAAGAGAAGGGTGCTGCCATGAGGTGCGGAGAGCTCCTCGCTCGAGGTAAGGGAGGGTCCTCATGAGGCAAGGGAAGAGCTCCTCATACAAGGTAAGTAGGGCTCCTTGTAGGGGGTAAGATCAACTCCTTGTAAGAGGTAAAACAGGATCCTCCTATGAGGTTAGAAGGGCTGTCTGAACAAGGTCAAGATGCGCTTTTAACATAAGGTAAAGAGCATTTCTCATACAGAGTGGGAGGGGCTCTGTGCACGAGGTATCGAGGGATCCTCAGTCAAGGTAAGAGGGGCATGCCTCTTATGAGGGAAGAAGAGCTACTTGCAATGCCCCAATCATCTACAATTATTGCACTGGAACACCCTCAAAATGGACCTTCGTTGAATCCCCCTCAAACACTCAAAAGTACCTCAACCTACAACAGGTCTCTTCCTTTCCTGGTTCACGGCCCCCAGCAACAGATATCAGGCTGCGGACACCCTGTGGTGTTATGTTATGCAGATTTGTAGAGCACACTATCACCCGGGAGGGTATCCTGGTGCTGAGATGGTGTGAGTATAGCCACACCTAGGACCTAGTGGGACTACTCGAAAAGTCAGGTCTTCAGCTGCTTGTATAATTCAAGAAGTCAGGAGGAGGCTCCTTTGTGTAGCGGCAGGTCGTTCCACGCTTTAGGAGCGATGTAGGAGAAGGCTCGACTGCCGGATCTGATTTTCCTTATGCGTAGGATTTGTGCAAGTAGGAGTCAGGGTGAGTGGAAGCATCTGGTAGGTTTGTGAAAGCAGATGCAATTGTTGAGGTATGCTGGGCCAGTGTCATGTAGTGCCTTGTAAGTGTGGGTGGTGAGTTTGAATTGTGCTTGTTTGTGCATGGGGACCCACTGGAGCTCCTTCAGGTGTGGTGTGATATGAGTGTGGGTGGTGAGCTTGAATTGTGCTTGTTTGTGTATGGGGACCCAGTGGAGCTCCTTCAGGTGTGGTGTGATATGAGTGTGGGTGGTGAGCTTGAATTGTGCTTGTTTGTGTATGGGGACCCAGTGGAGCTCCTTCAGGTGTGGTGTGATATGAGTGTGGGTGGTGAGTTTGAATTGTGCTTGTTTGTGTATGGGGACCCAGTGGAGCTCCTTCAGGTGTGGTGTGATATGAGTGTGGGTGGTGAGTTTGAATTGTGCTTGTTTGTGTATGGGGACCCAGTGGAGCTCCTTCAGGTGTGGTGTGATATGAGTGTGGGTGGTTAGCTTGAATTGTGCTTGTTTGTGTATGGGGACCCAGTGGAGCTCCTTCAGGTGTGGTGTGATATCAGTGTGTGGTGGGAGGTTGAGAGTGACTCTAGCCACCAGGTTCTGATTGGTCCACAGTCTTCTGGTGAGTTTTGTGTTGATCCCGGCATGGAGGGTCTTCCTGTGGTCCAGCTTGCTTGTGACCAGGGCATTTGTGATGGTTTTCCGGGTGCTGATAGGGAGCTGTTTGAAAATCTTCCTCAGCATCTTCAGGGTATGGAAGCATGAGGCAGTGATGACACTGCCTTGGGTGGTCATGTCTAGTTTGCTGTTGATGATCCCGAAGTTCTTGGGGGCGTATCATCAAGGCGGCGCAATAAAATTATCGCCGCTTTTGCGTCCGTTTTCGGCTGAAAAGCGGGGATAATTTTATCGCTTATCAGCAAGGTCACGCTATCGCGTGAATTCTTGCCTTAGCACCCTTCCCCTTAACGCCCAGCTTTGCATCTCTAATGAGATGCAAAGTGGGCGTACCTTGCCAAACTTACGTGGAGAATGTCGCTAAACGACATTTCTCCAATTAACAAGGAAATCGCTAACCTGCTTAGCGATAATAAAAGAAGCGCTAACCGCGCTTAACGCAGGTTTATGTACGCCTGCTTTTCATCTGACTTAGCCATGTAATCCAATGGGAGGTGGATTACATGGCTAAGTCCACCATGCCCTTTCAGCAAGGTATCGCCTGTCGCAGTGCGATTATCGCCGGTTTTCCAGCGATAATCGCCCTGTTTTGTAGCTAACGCTTGGATTTCTATCGCTTTGGAGATATGTGTTGCTGATAGCATGCTATCTCTGCGATAGAATCCAGCGATAGCCGGCGATAATTATCCTAGCGCTAAGTGCTCTTAGCAATAATTATCGCCGGTTGTTGCTGATATGCCCCTTGGTGTGGGTGGTACGGGTGGGTATTGGTCCTAGCATTGTTGGCCACCAGGTGGAGTCCCACAGTGATATGACCTTCTAGGAGATCACAATTTCTGTCTAGTCGGTGTTCAGCTTTAGATAGTCGGTCTTCACCCAGAGGGCGATTTCAGTCACGCAGGTTTGAACTTGACCTGGGTACTGGGCGTCGTTTCCATGAGGGAGAGAATGAGTTATGTGTAGTTGGCACAGGAGAGAACGTTGATGTTGTGAGAGCAGATGATACTTGCTAGAGGGAGCATGTATGGTAACCACACGGCCCTCTACGGGTGCTTCACATGGGTGTTTTTACACCAAGCAGTCTTTCACAAACCCTCACTTTGCAAGAGGACAGACACATAACCCCACTGGCTGTCCCTTGTATTACAAACCTGTCCTTATTTCACGAAGCCTCGATCCATCACCCTGATGAGCTTCCGATGCACCAGCACCTCCTGCCACTTTAAAGGGGTCCTGAAATGCCCCCCACCCCAACCCCTGTTCAATTCAGAGTACCCACATCTTCAGCCCACCCACAGCCTACATCTTCTGTGCAGAACACATCATAGACAGTACTTGCATTCCAGAGTAGAAGTTTAGTTGTGTCTGAAGAGGGTGCTTAGTTATGCTACATATTGCACCTTCTCTCCCAGACCCAACAATGTTTCTGTTGCCATCTACAGGCAGGTTCCCAGATCCCTTCTGCAGTAGCCTCGGTCATGCAGATCTGTTCAGGCTGCTCAGACAATAAATAACTACAAACTCTGTGCTGTAAGCAAGAAATACCTCCCAGCCTGCCTTTGCCACCCCAATCCAAGTTGGTATTGTAGGGTTACCCTGCTAGCAATCACCCCTTTCGCTGGCTACCATAACTAACATCTGTCCTTTCTCCTCCCCACAGACCCGGGCCGCCCTGAACCGCGGTGACATCAACATGGCGAATGAGGCCTCCAGGAAGGCGCGCTCCCTTGTGCTCTTCAGTCTTCTTTTTGGGGTCTTCGTCTCCATCAGTTGGGTGATCTATGTTGTTGTTGCACTCTACGTCTGAGGGGTTATGTCCCAGCTTTGAAGACATACTGAGGTGATGTACACTGCTCCTGGAGGGCGACAATGTCCACATTTGAAGGCCACGAGCAGTAAACTCCACCATCCCAACATGGACTGTTATGGAAAGAAGTCCCAGCCCGAGCACCCAGTGGTGCTCGGGCTGGGTCAACACGGAGAGCAGAAAGACATGCTCCTCACCATCATGGTACCCTACCTCTGCCATAAAATTAATGGAGTCCTCCCTGGGGAAGACCAGCATTGGCTGTGGCACATGTCAATCACCTCTGGTTGAACCAGTGCACGCCTACAGCAGAATTGTGAAAACTAAGGACCACGCTGCTGTGTGGGGCACACACAGGAGACAAGTCCATCACTTGGGAAAGGAGAGAAAGAGGCCCGGCTACCAACCTGCTGTGGTAGAGGACAATATGGTAGTGGAGCGCAACGTAGCATTGGGATGCACAGGTATTGGACGAGCCTGCTCCTGATGTCAAAGTCCCTCCTCTACACTAGTGTCTGGCCGAACACCTTCACCGTGTGAGTCGTCCATCATTCAAGAATATGTGGCTCTCATAAGAGCTGTGTCAGCGTCTCATGCGCTGGGCAGGTCTAGGGCACGCTGTCTCTGGGAAGCACGCTTAATGTTTTGTGCCGGGCACCAGGACTACATCAGCAGAGGGCAAAGAAAGAATTGTGATGCGGGTTACTACGAGCTCCCATCGCTGGCCAAGCCAAGTCGGTCCTGCACAAGAGGGTTGAGATATGCTAGCAGAGCTGTATGTGACTCAGTACTGGAATGAGGGGGGCACTGTGGGTCAGGATTGAGGTACATTGGCAGAGCTGTGGGTGACTCAGTACTGGAATGAGGGGGGGCACTGTGGGTCAGGATTGAGGTGCATTGGCAGAGCTATTTGTGCCTCAGTACTGGAATGAGGGGGGCACTGAGGGTCAGGTTTGAGGTGCATTGGCAGAGCTGTGGGTGACTCAGTACTGGAATGAGGGGGGCACTGAGGGTCAGGATTGAGGTGCATTGGCAGAGCTGTGTGTGACTCAGTACTGGAATGAGGGGGGCACTGTGGTTCAGGATTGAGGTACATTGGCAGAGCTGTGGGTGACTCAGTTCTGGAATGAGAGGGGCGCTGAAGGTCAGGATTGAGGTGCATTGGCAGAGCTGTGGGTGACTCACTACTGGAATGAGAGGGGCGCTGAAGGTCAGGATTGAGGTGCATTGGCAGAGCTGTGGGTGACTCAGTACTGGTAAGAGAGTGGCATTGTGGGTCAGGATTGAGGTGCATTGGCAGAGCTGTGTGTGCCTCAGTACTGGAATGAGGGGGGCACTGTGGGTCAGGATTGAGGTGTATTGCAGAGCTGTGTGTGACTCAGTACTGGAATGAGGGGGGCACTGTGGGTCAGGATTGAGGTGCATTGGCAGAGCTGTGTGTGCCTCAGTACTGGAATGAGGGAGGCACTGTGGGTCAGGATTAAGGTGCATTGGCAGAGCTGTGGGTGACTCAGTACTGGTAAGAGAGTGGCATTGTGGGTCAGAATTGAGGTGCATTGGCAGAGCTCTGGGTGACTCAGTACTGGAATGAGGGGGGTACTGTGGGCCAGGATTGAGGTGCATTAGCAGAGCTCCGGGCGAGTCTCACTACTGGCACAGCAGTGAGGGTTGACGTGTTTTTAGACCTTAATTCGGGTCCTACGACTCCAAAAAGGGTTGCCTGGTGGTCAGGGCTGAGCTCGAGCTTCAGAGGCCTGTTTCGCCTGCACTCTGCATCCCAGGATTACAGCAGCAGGAGGCAGAGGAGATCAGGACATACAGACTTTAGTGTAAAGCACATCACAGTTTCCACAAAAGCAGGATTTTTGTATTTGTGAGTCAGTTGTACATAAAGATGTATATGGAGAGATATATATTGCAGAACACCAAGAACTGCACTCAAATAAGCATTGGAGACAGTTCAATGTTATGAGGTTTCATGCCTTCCCTTCTGATGTTTGTGTTCTTTTCCTGTAAAATAAACCAATGATTCCCACTTGAAGAAGACACCCGCTTGTGCTTCGTGAAATTGCAGCAAGAGAGGTAATCAGAAGGCATGCAAGGTGCATTGAGGTTACCTGATGCACAACACTAATCTGACGTCTGTTGTTTTATTAAATAAGCATTGGCAAAAGCAATAGGTCTGTCCTTGACAAGCGTGCAATTATTTGTTGCAAACATATGCAATAGATTTCTGATGGTTACTTCTAACTGTAGATTCCTCACCCCAGGTGTCAGACTGGATCCAGATTTCTTCAGCAATTTCCCTGTGCATCTGTAGACGACAGCATGCAGCTCTGCATCAGATCCATTCTGCAGAGGAGGCGATGTTGGGAAAACGACATAGTCAGCAACCATGTGTGCTGATGTCATTTCCTTTCTTTCTGGGCCTTCCGGTGTGGATCGGAAGCACGCTCCCTCGAATCCCACCAGGCTTGACAGACAATATTTTAAAACTTTTTTCCTTTGTGCAAGGGACATATCTCTACTTCGCAGAACAACGGCAAAAGGCATGAAAGGTCCTGTCCCACGCAAAGTTGAGGTTCAAACACTTTCTTGTTCCCGAGGTCATTCTCACAAGCTCTCTTCCTCCAGATCAAAATCATCAGCTAAGTTTGAAACGAAAAAACATGAGAGGTTGAAATACGGCTCCCGTTGATCCCCCCACAAGGTGTCGCATGACACCCAACCAGGGTTCTCTCAAGCTGCGGACTAAGGGGCTTATTTACAAACACAGTACGCCACCGGAATGTCTCTTTTTTGGACGTTCCGGTGACGCACAGTGCAGACCCATATCTACGAGGCCACGGAAAGCCTCCCTGTGTGACTTTTCATAGCCTCATATGTGAGAAAGTGCCCTCTTTTTGCATGGTTGCCCCCACTTTTTGCTGAACTGCTGATGTACTTTGACTGAGTGTGCCCTGGGCTCCTACCAATCAGGTACCAAGGGCCTATGTTCTTTCCCTAAAACTGCATTGGAGACCAAACCCATTTGGCACTCTCTGGCCACAGGTCAGTCCCTGGTAAATGGTACCACAGGTACCCAGGGCACTGTGACCAGGGAAGGCCTCTAAGGGCTGCAGCACTTAGTGTGCCACCCTTAGAGGCCCTGTACCTTTACACTCACACACTGCCTTTGCAGGCTGCGTGTTGTGGTGCAGAACAAAGTGAAGAGTCGATATTGCACACATCCCCGTGTGCCATGCTTACAACTCACTGCCCTGGCATAGATCAGCCACCCCTCTAGCTGGGTGCACTATACCAGTGGGCAGGGTACAGGTGAATGAGCCCTGTACCCCTACAGTGTTTAAGCCAATTCTTAGACATTGTGAGTGCAGTAATGCCATTAAGAGTATAAGTTGCTGGGAGTTTGCCATTACGAACTCCACAGTACCATAATGGCTTTACTGAAAACTGAGAAGTTTGGTATCAAACTTCTCAGCACATTAAACCCACATTGATGCCAGTGTGGGATTTAATGGAAAATGCACACAGAGGGCATCTTAGAGATGCCCCCTGAAAAATGACCTAACACAAGTGTCAAGGCTAAGTGACTGCTCCCCAGCTTCCACCGCCAGACATGTTTCTGAACCCCTGGGTTGCGAGCCTAATGCTCTCAGGGGCCTGAAACAATGCACATCCTGGGATGAGGTGCCAAGCCTCCTCCCCCAGAATGGGCAGGGTCCACGAAGGGGAAGCTTCAAAGGCTTGCCTCCTTTGTGAGCTGCCCCAGGTCTTTTGCTGCTTCCAGCAACTGGTCCCCACTGGTTCTGACCCCCACTTTGGGCGGGAGAACCGGTGGGAAAACCAAGTGAGGAAGGGAGGTGTGCCCACCTTTGCCAACCCCACCCCTCAGATGGGGGAGGCAGGGTGAAGCACAATTCGCAGTCGCTGCCATCTTGCAAAAGGGGAGACCCAGCCAACCAGAGTGAGTCATATGCCCCCCTCCCACTGAAGGGTGACATAATAGGGGGTGTACCCACCCCAAGGAAGGGACCCATTGGTCCCAACCTTTTACTTACCTGTAAGGCACCCGTGAACCTAGCCTCCTCAGACAAGAAACGATTAAAAGAAGAAGGACCGAACAGCTGTGCCGAAGTAAAGAAGAGTAGGACATCCACTGACTTGGCCCCAGCCCTTACGGCCTGTCCCCACCTCGAACCTGCAGAAGCAACACACCGGCATGTTCTGCAGCCAGCAACCTCAAGAACCCCGAGGACGTGCCCTGCCTTCCAAAGAAAAGACTTTGTCTCCAGTGAACACTGGATTTGTTCACCCACAGACTCCAGCTCCAGCAAAATCAGTGAGCCTGCACCACTCTGCACCTGTTGCCCATGGCCCGAGTTCGAGTGCCGAATACCAACAGGAGGTCTCCCTGGCGATCCTGACACGAAATCCAATGATACCTGACCTGCCTCAAGCTTCCAGTTGACGCCTGCAGCCTCAATCCTGAGGGTCCCCCCGACCGCGAACAGGAACTGGTAAGCAGATTCGACCCTAAAAGACACCCCTGCACCCGATGCCCCACGGCCTTGGGCGGCCCAACCGATGGTGTCAAGCCACCCCCAGCATCCCAACTTACCTCTTCAAGTGGTGGTCACTCCCAGAAGACCTTCGTCCCCAAGCCTGCAGTGTGTTTGCAAACAGTAGAATCCCCAATGAAAGTTACAGGGCACCCGACGCCAAAACAGCACCCTGCAGCCGGCCGCCCTAGTGCCGCTGAGGGTGCACCTTTGGTGCTAACTTGAACCCCCATTTGCCCTGAGCTAAAGTTGAGAAGCTTTGCTCCCACAACCTTGTGGCCTGCTCGTAAGCAGCCACCAACCGGAGCCCCCCTATCCCCCATTGGATAACATTGGGCCTCAGCACTCTGCACCTGGCCACGCTAGTGCCGCTGAGGGTGCTTTGAGAGTGCATTCTCGACCCTGGGAGACCTCTGAGTCTAACCCCAGAAAATCAACTCCCACAACAAAGTACTTACCTGTTAACCGAGAACACTATGTCCTCCCATAGGATAACATTGACTGTTTTCTACGAAAAAGTTTTTAAGTGTAGAGTTGGAAAATCTATAAAAGTCTATACAACTGTGTACAAGTAACCAAAACGCATTTGCTTACCTTTTTACAGGAAATGTCCCAGTGCAGTGAAAAGTAATCTGCAAAATAATATACATGACCTGCTATTGAAAAGTCATATAAAGTATATGAACAATAATTTAAGGTATTGCATTTCCAGTAATTCTACTGTAACCAAACCAAAGTATATATACAATTCAAACTGTATTGTTACTGCAAAGTATAAATCACTTACCTCCCGGGACATCAGCATTACCGCGGGAGCAGTGGGGGACTTCAAGCCCCAGGAAGCCTTGCTTTCTGCCCAATGCACTGAAAAGGGCCAACGTCTTCCTGCGGCACTGGACACCAGCCGGGACATCAGCATTACCGCAGGAGCAGTGGGGGACTCTAAGCCCCAGGAAGCCATGCTCTCTGCCCGGAGGAGGGGCTGCCCGACGCTCTGAAAAGCGCCAACGTCTTCCTGTGGCGCGGGATGCACCCGGGCCAAGGGCTGGCCCGTCCTGCGCCTGTCTGTGCCAGGAAGAGGCAGGGCTGGCCCACCCCCCTTGGCTTTAAACTGTAGGTTCTGTATGTTAACTTGGATTGCTGTGTCTTACACTATTTTTCAAGCTGTTTGATTTTATTACTGCACTGGGCAGGGCCAGGCTTTGCCTCAAGCACTCAAACATGACCAAGCCATGGGCAAAAGAAAGGATTCTGACAGAATCCTGGGAGCATGAAACGCAAAGAAAATCCCAAGACATGCGGCTGATAACTGTACTCTCGCCCAAATTGATGAACTTATTGAGGAAGTAGAGGACCTGCTTGCTTCCCAACCGAGCTCCAAAGGGCCAAACAGGCAAGTGAAGGCCTCATTTGGGCTTGGGCAGGCTAAAGGTGGTGACTAAAAGCACCCAAAAAGTATTGTCACTTACCTTGACAAATTGCCAGCATCCTCTCCAGCCAGTACCACAACTATAGGCTCGAGTCTGGGGATTGCCATCTGCATCGGTCCACCCTCCCATGTTACCAGCAGAACAATCAAATGCTCGAACCACTACACTGTGCCAGAAAGTCTTGAGACTATGGATAATAATGTCTCCCAAAGACCAAGGGACAACGACATCGTGAAGACCTGTTTAAATAAAGACTCTGTGCCGATAAATGATCAACTAGTAGCATTAAGGAATGAAATTAATTCACTAAGGGAGTCTATGGAAACGATGGCCAGGTTCTTAACAGCTAAGCTGCGCACCCTTACTGACTTAGTCATACAGAAGCAATCTATCGAGTTTGGGTCCAGGCGAGGTCCGCTTCTGAGACCAAAGTCTACGACTGACATTCAAATTGGAGATCGGCCTAATCCTATGAACTATAACTCCCGTAATCTGACCACGTGGGAAAGACTGCCGGGTCATTCTCCTCTCGCTCCAGTTGGTCCTCTGTCGCATGAATCAAATCATGATGTAACTACAGTGGCTGATGTGTCTTTTGGACTGTATCCAATATCTATGGGGCCTCGCAAACCTTATGTGCAAAACCATAATCCTAGTCATCCTAAGGGGTTTCCCATGAAAGGAAGCCGGGTGGCTTCTATTCCCTTTGGGCCAGATAAAATACCCTGGCGAGAACAGACGTATCTAAATCCTAACTTGCTAGATGCGAACCTTAGCCCCTTTGCAGCAATCAAGAAAGCATACTGTTATAACTTGCCACTTGGTAGGTTCCAGGTTCCCCCTCCCCTTTTCCCTGCATTTGGTACAGTTTAGAATGTTGGAGTGAAGGCAGCTCTGGAATGTTGACAGGCTGCCTTCACCGATGTCATGACAGCCAGCTGCTGAGAGTGCCAGAAGATTTCAACCAAATAAAGTACTTTCAGAGACTATCTATTGTCTACTTACTTCATCTTGGCGACGAGTGGAACTGCGGCTGTGGCAGGGACAGCGTGGCACTCTTCCCTGCGTGAATTTCAGCATGCTGGCGATTTGAAGTTACCATCCGGATTAAAGTTATTTCAAGGTGCAGATACTGCGTCAGGGGTACTGCGGCCATCTCCGGAGGTGAGGCGATCGTTACCGGAAGAATTGGAAGAAGCCCGGAAATTTATGGAAATGTGACAGGTGGAAAGGCATGAGGCAAAGTCCAGAAAGGAAGGTCAGCCGAGTGTCCACATAGCTCCACTAATCAAGTTGGCCCGGATTTATTGCCCTTCTGCCGGCTGGGGTGTGAAGTGCCTTCGTGCGTCCCTTACAACGCAATCTGGTGAGGTGTTATCGGAGCGATAGCGGCTGCGGAGGCAAAGTGTGGTGATCAGCTGGCGGGTGGCGTTGCCTGCTGTAACTTATTCCGTGACACTGAAGGGGAGGTCACAGCCTCACACGACGTCGGAGGTGCCCTGGAAGTCTGTCTGTGGTATCAGACGTACACCGGCGTGAGGGGAGTCCTTGCAGTTTCGGCGAATGGCAACGGAGCTTGGAGTCACGCCGAGGATGGGAGTGAGTACGTGAAGGAGAAAAGCCTCCGGGGAGGTATCGAGTGTATTCGTCAGCGAGAGAGTCCTTCGTGTTCACTTGACTGGCGCATCAATAGTATCTGCTACTTTCTCCTCAGAAGCACACGCTGCCCTCATCAACATACGAGCTGCAGGAAGAGGAGCCTGAGACTCACGAAGGGAACTCTGGGAGCCCACCACAGAAGAAATAGAAAGGGGACTGAACACTAAGTTAAATTCATAGTAGGTTAAGTGGAAGTTTACTTACTTTGATGCATTTGAAGCTGGTCAGACATCTTTGAGGAGAGAAGAGGGAACTCTCTGCCAAATAGCCAGACTATATCCCCCCAGCCCACTTGCCACGCACATGTACATCAAGGGGAAAAAATAATAGATATCCACCCCTGTTTAAAGCTGTAGAGGTACTAGAGTGACTAATACAGTGTTGGGGAGTATCTGATAATGGCAGGGGCAGGAATGAGTCAACCCCCACCATTCTTGAATGAATTAGGAGAACCTGACATCCCCTGGAAAAGATGGGAAGGTATTTTTAAATCTTACCTGATAGCCATTGGGGGTGGGAACTTCTCTAACATAAGGAAACAGCATATACTGTTACATAATTTAGGAATACAGGGAAGGAAAGTTTATGAGGACATAACTGGAAGATTGGTAGAGGATGAGGTTCAGGATGAGGATGAAGGGGTTGATGTTTATGAATACACATTACGAAAATTAGAAGCGCATTTTAAAGTGAAAATAAATGTAGTTCTAGAAAGACACAAATTTTTCAAAAGGGTGCAAAGGAAAGAGGAGAAAGTGTCTTCTTATATAGCTGTGTTGAGAGGAATGGCGGCTACATGTGAGTTTGGGGCGCTTACAGATTCACTAATCCGAGACCAATTAGTAAGGTGCACCAATGAGGAGAAGGTGCAGGAGGAGTTACTCACAAGGAATCCGGATCTGGAGGAAGCCATAAGCATAGCGAAAGGTCTGGAACATACAGCTATATGTATGAGAGAGATGAAGGTGTCAGAAGAAAGGAAAGAGAAATCCATGTCTAAAGAGGCATCGGACGGGGAAGCCGTTTGTAAAGTGGAGAACAAGTACAGAGAAGGGGTGAGCAATAAGATGGAGGGTCTGAAATGTTTTAGGTGTGGGAACCACAATCACTTGGCCAACAACTGGCGATGCCCGGCAAGGAATGTCACTTGTAGGAGGTGTAACAGGAAGGGACATTTTGCTAAAGCGTGCAATGTAAGTAGCACAAAGGTACACATGGTGGACAACTCAGAAGAAGCAGTGGGGGAGGAGAAAAATTTTATTTGTCAGATAGAGGATAAAAGTAAGGAGGAAAATACACAGTACCCCACTTGTGAGATAAGACTGGATGGAGAGAAGTTTAAAGTGTTTGCAGACTCGTACTCTCCGTTTACTTTAATAGACAAGCAAGTGTTCAGGGAAAAATTCGCAAAGCATAACATCATATTAGAGACAGCGGATATAGCCCCCTCAGGGTATAACAGAGTGCCTATCCAGTTGGAAGGGATGGTGAGAATGAGAATATCCTTCAAAGACAGGCACACTGTGGGGAAGGTAAATGTGACCAGGGAAGGATCAAGTCTTTTAGGGTGGAAACATCAAAAAGAATTGGGAATTAGGCTCGATCCAAACAACCAAGAGCAGGTACTACTCATAGATCCCCCGGTTGTGGGGTCAAACCTGGTAATAGAATTCCCAGAAGTGTTTAATGAAAATCTGGGGGTACTAAAAAACTACATGCATAGGATAGCGCTCAAGGAAGGGGCAACACCTACAGTACACAAAACACGCTCCATTCCTCTGCTGATGAGAGAGCCCCTAAAAATGGAATTGGAGAAGTTGATCGAACAAGGGGTCATACAAGAAATAGAATGCTCTGCATGGTTGGCGCCCATTGTAATTACGAGTAAGGATGGAGGTAAAAGCATTAGGCTATGCGTTGACTTGAGGGCGTTGAACGCTAACATTGTGGTGGACAGGCATCCCCTCCCAAGGATACATGAAATGTTGAGTACATTGCAGGGAGCCAAGTTTTTTAGTGTGCTCGATCTCTCATCGGCCTACCACCAAATCAGGCTGCATCCCGAGTCCCAACCATTGACCGCTTTCACCACACCTTTTGGCAACTATAAATTTTTGAGAATGCCATTTGGGTTGGCGTCGGCGGCAGCAGCGTTTCAAAGAGCTATGCAGCATGTGTTGAGAGATTGTCCTAAGTCAATGTGTTTTCAGGACGATATATTGATTTATGGGTCAAGTGACACAGAACACGATGAAAATGTGAAAAGGGTGCTCAGGCGTTTAAGAGAGGTAGGATTCACCACAAAGGAGAGCAAATGCAAAGTGGGTGTAACGACGGTGGATTACTTAGGGCACACCATCTCGGAGGAGGGGATAAAGCCCAAAATAGACTTGGTGGAGGCAGTAAGAAAAGCACCCATGCCATCTTGCAAGGAAGAAGTACTTTCATTTCTGGGGTTAGCCGAGTACATGGCTAAGTTCATTAAGAATTTTGCTATGATAGCACATCCCCTCAGGGAATTTTTTTTTAAAAACACGCCATTCGTGTGGGAGAAGGAACAGGAACTGGCCTTTGAGAACATTAAAGAGTCTATTGTGTCAGCACCTTTCATTGGAAACTTTGATATAAACAAGGACACCATAATCACAACAGATGCTAGCGGAAAAGGCGTGGGAGCCATGCTTTCACAGAGAGTGGATGATACGGTGAAAGTAGTAGCATTCGCATCAAGGTCCCTGTCCGGGGCGGAGTCCAACTGTTCCACCATCGAGAAGGAGGCTTTGGCGGTGTATTGGGCAATTAAACATTTCAGTTTTTATGTTTGGGGATTGCCATTCGTAGTATGCACAGACCATAAGCCTTTGGTCAACCTGTTCGGCAATAAAGTTTTAGAAAATATCACTCCCCGCATTGCGAAGTGGGTGTTAGGGTTGCAAGGCTACAATTTCAAAACTACGTATGTACCAGGCCAACAGAATAAAGTAGCAGACTTTTTATCCAGAGCTCCAGTGGAGGGACAGGAAGAAGAAGTCGTTGACAGAGAGAAGGTCCTGGAGATAAAAATCCCGGCCATGACTAGAGAACAGTGGGATGGACACATGGAACAGGACAATACCCTTCGAGAAGTGAAAACATGGGTAGTCAAAGGGTGGCCAAACAAATGTGGAGGCCTACCGGAGCACTTACGACCCTATTGGAATGTACGCAACGAACTGTCAATTGAAGGAGAGTATCTCCTCAAGGCTGGCAGACTTGTTCCCCCGGAGGGGTTAAGGAAACAAATCATTGACCTAACCCATGAAGGTCACCTGGGGAGGAGTCTATGCAAGGCAAGATTAAGATCGGAATATTGGTTCCCAGGCATGGATTCAAGCATGGAAGAGAGAGTGAAAGAGTGTTACGCGTGTGAAGTAAGCGACAAATCTAAATGTACTAGGCGACCGCCACTTAGTCCGGTGGAGGTTCCAAAGTCCCCGTGGGACAAGTTGGGATTTGACATCACTGGCCCCATCAGGGCCAAGGGTCCACAACAATGGTACATTTTAGTGATCATTGACTATTATTCTAATTGGGTCACCCACAAATTTGTGAACAACATCAACACCAAAGCAATAGTAGAATTCCTGAGTGACGTATTCTCAAAGGAGGGCATACCTTCAACTTTGATCGCAGACAACGGTGTTCAATTGGTGTCGGAGGAGATGAGAGAGTTCCTAAGGGACATGTCCATAAAGCACATACGTACTCCATTGTACTGCCCGAGAGCCAACGGCAAAGTGGAGAGAGCCAACCGGATGCTGAAGGAGAGTATCCAACTAGCAGTCAAGTCTGGGGGGAACATAGAAGCGGCATTGAGAGACATGCTCTGGTCATACCACACAACGCCCAGCCTATCCACGGGACACACACCCTTCGAACTGTTGAGAGGAAGAAAGGCAGGATCTAAACTGTCACCCAATTGGATGAAGCCCAAGGATCCGGTGGTGGTCAATCCAGAAGAGTTTAGTAGGAAGGTGGATGCTAGGCAAAAGATGTACAAAGAATCATATGACAACAAATGGGGTGCTAAGGAAAGACCATTTAGCAGAGGACAAAGAGTGTACATTCGCAAACCTGAGGGTAGGGGAAGTAAGGAGGACAAGTTCTATGCTCCAGAAAAAATAAGGGAGGTCAAGAGAAACATTGTCATCATGGAAGATGGGCGGAAGTGGAGCATGGATCGGGTGGCCACAGGACAGAGGGAGACTGTCCAAGAGGGGCGTAGAGGGAATCTGGAAACGGGACCCAGAGCAAGGGCGACCCTAGAGGGAAGGGGGTTCAGACAACGCAATCCACCCAGTTGGCACAAGGATTTCAGAAGGGTGTGAACAGAATAGGTTTCCCCGCCCCAGTCTCTCCAGCAGGGCCCTGCCTATTGTTATCTTTCGTTCATGTTATTTGCAATGCTATTATTAAAGGGGAAAGATGTGTTATAACTTGCCACCTGGTAGGTTCCAGGTTCCCCCTCCCTTTTTCCCTGCATTTGGTACAGTTTAGAATGTTGGAGTGAAGGCAGCTCTGGAATGTTGACAGGCTGCCTTCACCGATGTCATGACAGCCAGCTGCTGAGAGTGCCAGAAGATTTCAACCAAATAAAGTACTTTCAGAGACTATCTATTGTCTACTTACTTCACATACCCAATAGTGCATTCACTGATCCTAGACGTGGCAAACCTGTTGACCTTTATTTGATGAACACACCTAAAAATCAAAGCACGCACCCGGAAAGTTATGACTCATTAGTAAATAAGGTTATTCATTGGATTTGGTTTAAAAGAGGTTGTAGATCCATCATTAGGGAGGACATATGCGATGCCAAACGGTATTGCATTGTCAACGATCAGTGGGATCACATTGGTGTAACCTTTAAGGGTAAGGATCTGGCCGATGGGCTACTTGCACTAGAACTATGTTTCAATTCCCCCTCTGATACTTGCATTAGACTCTAGGTTAATCCCCGGTCACCACCAATGTGCAGCTAACAGGTGATATTCAAAACCCATCCACAAAAGAGGGGCAATGCAAGCATAGCAATTCTAGTAACCACAAAAACACCTTTGACATTGATCGACTCAGAAATGACACCCTGGGTTCCCGTGCAGCCCTTGAATGACAGCACTCGCCCACTGATGAAAGGGATTTTTCTATTAAATTTCCTATTGATAATCCCGGAGAGAGTAAAAGGGACATTTCCACTAAAAACAACAGAGCCACTCTTCTGAAATACCAAGGTGAACAAACAGGGCTCACCTCCTGGTCAATCACAACCTCTAACATATGTAGCCTAAAACAGCTTTCTTGGAACATTGCGGGGATTAAATCTAAACTCAATGATCCAGAATGGAATGCTTTTATTGACACACACCATATCATACTTTTGAAAGAGACTTGGGCCACTCATTCTATTTCTCGACCACACTTCCAAACCTTTAGCGAGAATACAATCCCTTCCCAGGCTGGACGCCCATCAGGGGGGCCATTAATATGGCTACGCCTTGACTTGTTTCCTGTTGCGAGACCAGTTGCAGCTAGCTCAAGTGACGTACTAGCGATCAAAATCCAACTCTCAACCCAAACAGGCCCAAGAGACATAGCTTTGGTCAACGTATATATGAGGTCTGTTACTCCTAATGCCTAATCCCCTATAGTGGTAAAAGTAGAAGCTCTGATGGGGCAGTTTAACCGGAAGGCTTTGGTGATTGTAGCAGGTGATATTAACACCAGAATACTAACAAATGGCGGGCAGAATTTTACAGATACAACAAGTTGGATGATTGAACGAACTCCCACGTCGCCGCTGTCAACTTTTAGTGAAGGAAGCAATATCACTAAAGTGGGAACCCAAATTGTTGACTTGATATTAGATCATGGCCTAAGTGTGGTTAACGGGAATACTGAGTCAGACTGTCCCCCCGTACAACTTTTAAAAGAGGCTTCAGTATTGCTCGAATAGATTATATTCTCCTGGACTCGGAGCTATGGGCTGACTTATATGACATGAAGGTGATCCCAGACCGGATACTGACCACCAAGCCCTAAGTGCATCCTTCTCCATAGCTGCGTTTGCTGATGCAAAATTAAACCAAGTGGTGACCGTCTCACCTATGGTTCCAGCATCTAATCTAAGAAAAATTAAGTGGGCTGCCATGGAGATGGACACAAAGCGAATGACACACCTATACAATGTTTTCATGTGGAAATTCTCTCAGGTAGACCTCGCAGACATAGATAGCATCAACTTTGCCCTTATACATTCAGAACTGATGGGCACATTAAGATTGTGCTTTGTTAAGAACCAAAAAAGAGAGGCTCTCTGAAGGAAAACCCCCTGCTGGTATTCAAAATATTGCCCCTTAGATAAATCCCTCTTATTACGTGCGAATAAAAAGGGACAAAGAGGCTTGAATCACAAAGGCCAGAAAAAGTACAAATCTACATTAGAAAAGCCCAAAAGAGACTGGGAGGAGGATCAGTGGTTACTTATGGCAGAAGCCCTAGAGATGGGAGACCACAAGACCTTCTGTAAATTAATTTCTGCTAACTCCTCTAGTGCTAACGATTTGGAGCCAACTCTACAACCCGATTTATGGGTCTCACATTTTAGTGGCCTGTATAAAGGCAAGTTGAACCAGAACAATCCAACGGGTTTATTGCCAGAAGCCACGAGTGACCCAATGGGAAACTCAATCCACGACGAGTATAGTAGATCTGACACATCAAAACTTAACTTTACCTTTACTATTGATGAAACCCACCTAGCAGTTACGTAAATAAAAAAAGAAAAGGCGCCTGGGATGGATGGTATTCCAGATGATCTCTTCTTGTCTCAACCGGACATCTGGGTACCATACCTGAACGTTGTATGTAATAGTATCCTAAAAGGTAATTTCATTCCACCTACATGGCATGGAACAATTATCATACCCGCCTTTAAAAAGGGAGATAGATGCAACCCTTCAAACTACAGACCCATTAGCCTCTTGGATAACACCCAAAAAATCTTTTTAGGCAGGTGTTGTTCAAACTTAACAATTGGATGGACAAGAACAACATCCTAGAAGAGGCACAGGCTGGGTTTAGACCCAAGATTAGTACATTGGACAAGGTCCTACCCTTCAAGGTGATAACCTGGAAATATGTCACCTTGAAGCGTGACCACCTATATGTCGCCTTTATAGACCTAAGGGTGGCATTAGACCTAGTTCCAAGGGAAACTCTGTGAGAGGTACTGGATGGATATGGTATTCCTCCAGACCTACTTAGGATTCTGAGAGTCTTACATACAAGTACCTATGCTAAGGTCAGGTGGAATACTGCTGGGGATCTGTCAGACAGGATTTAGATCATCCAAGGGGTTAGACAAGGGTGTGTTCTCGCCCGACCCTATTTAGCCTCTACATCAATGGAGCAGTAAGTAAACTGAAGAATTGTACTCACGATGCCCCCAAATTAGCAGGTGTGCCGACTCTATTCTGATGATTGCGGACAACACCCTGCTAATTTCACGCACTCCAATGGGGCTGCAAGCACAACTAAATGCCTTTGTCTCCTTTTGCGAGGAAAGAGGTCTTGAGCTTAATTCCTCAAAGTCCAAAGTCATGACCATTAACCCCCACAGAACACATAGAGGCAGTGTGCACATAGAGGGGGCCAGCCTTGAAAAAGTGTGATATTTTGATTACTTGGGAGTTAGGTTGAGTGATAATCAGACGTGGGGCCCCCAATTGGAGAAAAGTAAAGCCACCCTCCAATCGAAAACCTATGCCATAGGGAGAAAATTCAGGGCTTCCTCTGGAGGCGTTCTGTCTCCGGTTCTTGCCGTGTACAGAGCAACAGCTGTTGCATCAGCGACCTTTGGAGCTGAACTCTGGGGTCATGTCCAAGAAGAAGTTTTGACAAGAATTGAGAATAAGTTTATATGGGGTCTTTTAATCATCCTCCAATTTTTCCTATTACCCCACTAAGATTTGATCTAGCTCTCAAACCTATTCATCTAATGGCCCAACTTAAGCCTTTATTATTCTGTATAAGACTTTGGTCTACTAGGGAATTAGTAACGTACAGGGACTGTGTGAATGAGTTGGTGTCCCTTGACAAGGACTTAAGTACACCCTGGCTGAAGGCAATAAAAGTGTTACCCTACAGAATAGGTATGGCCAACTTCTGGAATACTCCGGAGCAGATCACCAAAGGTGACGCCCGTGAAGTTAAAAGCCGGTTCTGGGAGGAAATTGTACTGCAAACATGGAAAGCACACCAGGAAAATACCATCACCGGCCAGTTCCTCCTCCATAAATGTTCCCCTAGCCCAGAGCCCTATAAGGACCGCATGCATCCATCCCGCTCAAAGTGTTTATATGTACAATTTAGGTGTGGCATGTTGCCATTAAGAGCTCACACTGCGAAATGGGACAGGACGCCCTCAAACACTAAATTCTGCCCAAACTTCCCTACTATTGCGGAAACAGTTGAACACTTTGTGTTCTTCTGCCCACAGTATAGAATTCCGCGTTTTAAATGGCTGAAAGCGGCTTTAAACTCCAAGGGTGCGAGACAATGGAGGGCAGCACTAAGACTTCTTAAGAGTGATACCAGAGAACTATTTGCATTGGCAGTATCGCGTTATCTGCTTTGTGCCTCGAGCCAGAGGAAGAAGGTTATAGACAACACGCCTCCCAGGTTAGCGAGCTTGTAGCAGAAGGCATAGTAGGCTTACGCAGTGTCCTACCACCTCACATGTGCAATTTCATTAACCCTCCCACTGGGGTATTCCTTTTAGTGGCCTGTTCGCTAACTTATTTTAACCACATAAGAGTATTTATTTCTATGAAGAATATCTGTCTATACGACTATCTTTATCGTGATGGTCTAGCAGGTCGGTCTTATTTACTATATACTAATTTTATATATTGATGATTTTTTTTTAATCCAATGTAAATAGGATGTTGTATGATGCTTTTATTGAATGTGATTTGAAATGTATTATTTTTGTGATTGTAACTTAACTTATTATGGCTCTCAGCCAAAATAAAAGGTTTGATGATGATGATGATGAAATCACTTACGTGTGCCAGGCTTTCTTGGTTTTAAGAAATAAATATAACTAAATAATATTTTTATACAAAGCAAATTGTTCTGAGTTTAGTCTTTAAGTGTGTGCAATCATTTGCTGATTTAGTGTCTACAACAAATGCTTAACACTACCCTTTGATAAAGCCTTACTGCTCGACCACACTACCACAAAAAGAGAGTGAGGTGCTATCTACTTTTACCTCTGCCTACTTTTGGGGTTTCACTGTGCACACTGTACCTCATTTTAGTATAGTATATCCAGAGCCAGCCTCCTACATCGTTGATATGGTGTAAGGCAACGCAGCTCTAGTCACTGTGTTGCCTCACACTGCGTCGAGGAGGCGTGCCATGTGCTTTGCGTTGGATGGTCCTGCTCAACGCCCATGGATTATGGCGCTTTCCCGTCAAAACCAAGTGCCTCCCTAGGGCAGGCGCAACAGTTGTTTTTGTGTAGGAAGGTGTCCCTTCCTGCACAAAATCAATCCTATTTCAAAGCAGGCACAGGGTGTCTGTATAGGCGCAAGGCTGCATAACTAGCACCAGCACAAATGAAAGGACAGGGATGTGCTGTATTGCTGTAAATACGAAGCATCCCTGCACTTTCCTTATCGTGCAGGGCAGCGCTGCAAGCTAGCTTGTGGCACAGAGTAGTGTCATTTACTTGTATGTGAGCCCCTTAGTCTCTGACATTGTAACCGATCCTAACCCTGATCCCATTGCAACCTTAGTTCCTGGGTCCATAGGTGACACCTCAAGAAAAGCAAATGTTTAGAGAGGTCATGCTGAGGTTGTTCAGTACCCTACAGGATCCCTCTAGAGAGCCTTTGGGCCTAAGGATCCAAGGGGGCCCCCAGTCAGTCAACCCCCTACACGAACGAATCCCTGATGCCAACTGCATCCCTCGATCCCACTCGTAGGTCAGCCCCGACTCTGGGGTGTGAAGCCTGACACCCCTTACAATGCCACAACCCATACCAGAGGCCCAAGCGTTGATGCTGGCACCAATGTCGCAGACTCAGGAGGTTTACCTCCTTTCAGACAGAGAGGCACATCTGCAGTGAGCTCCACCGAAGTTGCAAATACCTTGCCCTTAGCTTATTCAGATTTGGAGATGCTTCCTTTACAGTGCAGACTGCCTGACCCAGATGATGACTATACTTCACGCATTTATGACAATGAGAATCTATTTTTAGACCTGCAAGATGCCAGTGACCTGGATACCTCCTATGACACTGGCCTTCATTGACCTACCTCTGGCACATCAACGGAAGGGTCTGCCCCCTTCGTCTTGGTCATTCAGAGAGAACCACCCTTTAAGAAATTATACATGATGGTCAGGAAGCAGCGAAATATGTTGTACTCTCGGCTTGGACACTAGCAACTGTTTGGTTAGGGCAGTAGGACTAGTGTGGTTCTTAGGCGCCATACTTGGATTCGCTCAATAGGGTTCTCGAGCGATGTACAACAATCCCTGATGGAAATGCCATTTGATGGCACAAGTCTTTTCGAAGACAGACTTAGCCTTCGAATGCTTGAAGGAAACAAAGGCGCAGCACGCTCACAAATACTGGCACCCCATCCATGCAGTTCCCCCAACAATTTTGCCATTTTCAAGGCTTCAGAAGAGGGTACCAGAGGAGGCCAAGTTGCACCTTGCCTCAGCAAAAGCAGACATCCCAGGCCTTACGAGGCAGAGATTGGGTATCTGGCCACCAGCATCCAGGCTCTCGGGTGTAACAAACGGGTCAGTTTCCAGCCCCTCTCCACATCTGCCACAAAACCACTTTCATTTGCCCTCGGCAGCCCAGTAGGTGAGATCAACTTTTACCTCCACTGGTGGTAGAGCATCACATCAATGGATATGGCTTCCCTTTCCTCTCCATTCCTCCGGACATTCCTTCAACACCACAATGCCTCCTGGAGGACCACTTGTCCATTCTGCAAGGTGAGGTTCAGGCGCTCATGTATAAGGGACCCTTAGAGAGGATTCCTGCATCAGAAGCTGGGATTGGTGGTAACTTCCGTTACTTCCTAGTGTGAAGAAGGAAGGAGTACTCCACCTTATCCTGGATCACCACCCTCTGAATTCCTTCCTGAGGTAGGACAAGTTGAAGATGCTGACTTGAGACCAAGTTCTATCTGCCCTGGATCTAGAAATCTGGTTGGTGGCACTGGATCTTCAGGACACCTATTTCTACATCCCCATCATGCAGACCCACAGGAGCTACCTGTGATTTCAGGTAGTTGAAAAGCACTTTCAGTTCTCAGTACTCCCCTTCGGCCTTACCAGTGCACCTTAGGTGTTCACAAAAGTGACGGGGTGGTTGCTGCCCATCTTTGGAGGTTGGGAACACCAATCTTGCCATATCTCGACAAATGGTTGCTGAAGGCAAGTTTGGCCCAGAAATTCATGACCACCTCTACATGACGGACAACTTGTTGACTTTGCTGATTTTTTCCATCTACGTGCCTGAAGTTTCTCCGGACTCCTTCACAGAGGCTCCCCTTCATTAGTGCGATCCTTGATCTGTGCTTTTCCTTGCCTTCTCTCTGCTTTAAAGAGCCAGGACATTTGGGCTGTGATCCCAAAGTTTCAACCCTCGTCTCAGTGAGAGTGGCTCTGAGGCTTCCTGGTCTCTTGCTTGTGAAGCACGCCAGGTGGCACATGCAGGCTCTGCAGTTAGATCTGATGTTTCAGTGGGCCCAGCACCAAAGGAACCTGTCAGATTCCATGGCGGTGATGAGGAGATTGTAAAAGATCAGGGGTAGTGGAGGTGATTCCAATATTGGATCGGTGGGGGGCAAGATAACACCCTACCTAGAGCTAACAGTTGTGACAGATGCATTGTTGCTGGGTTGGGGAGGTCACCTGAGAGAGGTGAAAATCAGAGGCCTGTGGTATGAACCCACCTTCACATAAACTTGTTGGAGTTGCTGGCGGGTCGCTTGGTATTGAAAGTGTTCTCTCGTCCATTGAGGAAGACCGGATGTAGGTTCTTATGGAAAACACCTCTGCAACGTTGTACTTCAACAAATGGGGTGGAGCAGGGTCATGGGTCTGGTTCCAGGAGGCCCTGCACATCTGGAAATGACTGGGTCATCAAGGTATTTCCCCTAGTCTTACAGCAACTGGAGAGACCTTTAAAAGACAGATTAACTCAACCAACGTTTCTGTGTGGATCACGAATGGCGGCTACACACAGTTCGCACAGGGCATCTTCCAAAAACAGGGAGAACGCTGGCTTGATCTTTTGCTACTGCCAAGAACGTACAATGTCCAAAATGTTGCATGGTGCAGTTCCCTAGCTGGCTCTCGCTGGAAGATGACTTTTGCTCGGGACGCCTGTATGCCTTTCTTGCTCTGGAGACAACTAAAGGTAATTTGCCAGATCTTTCTACCTTTTTACATTTACCTGATCAGTCATCTTTATTTAAATCACACGTTGTGATGCATTTTCTAAAAGAGCTGACAGATATGTTCCCACCAACACCATTTGTGAAGCCTAAGTGTGACCTCAACCTTGTTCTCACTTTTTTTTATATACACTCTGTTCAACCAATGCACAATTGCCATCTCAGACTGCTCACCTTAAAGACAGTGTTCTTCATAGCGATAATGTCAGCTCACCGCAGAAATGCAGTCTGACTAGCAACCATATATCACCACCTTCTTCCAGGACAAGCTAGTGCTCAGGTCTAAAGCAGTATTTCCCCTGAAAATTCTAACACCTTCCTGCATAGGACAGTCCATTTCCCTGTTAGCTTTCTCTGCCCCGCTTTATCCAACTAAAGAGGAGGAGAGACTCCATCGCCTAGACCCTAAGAGAGCTATGAACCTTTACACTGAAAGTTCCAAGGACCATCGGATGGATGGTCAGCTCTTTGTGGGGTTCTCTGGGGCGGGTAAGGGTGAAGCTGTGCAGAAGAGAACCATCCCTGGATGGATTGTCCTGTGTATCAAAATCTGCTATGGACTGGCCAAGAAAGAGCCTCCGGGAGGCCTCTGTGCCCATTCCAACAGAGCAAAGGCTTCTACCATGGTGCTGGTGTGCAGTGTGCCAGTCTTTGACCCATGACGTAAGCGGTGGTGGGCGGAAGCAAAATGAAAATGAAACTTAAACAGACCAGTGGACGAAGAAGGCTGGCTGAGAGCCTCTACATGTATTCTGCACTAGGAAGTGTTTGGAAACATAAGGCTGGCTTTATAGTGAAGGCTTCCTCTAGGCCATACCTAAAAACATTGGTCTATGCACAAGCACCGTTGGTAAGGAGTCATGTGGTCTGCCTGTATGCCACCGCACTGCCAGACTGAAATGGACTAGTTTAAAAGTAGCTCAGATGGTCTTATTCAGCCCATGTCCATTTGTAACAATTTATTTCATGACACACAGGAGCAGCAAAGCCTAAAACAGGCCAATAAAAAGTATGAGAGCGCAGCATAATAACACAGTTTGCCTTTTCATCTGTGCTGCTGCAGAGTGCCAATGGGAAACACATTTAATTACTGTGAAAGAGGGTTACATTATGAACATAAAAAACACAAGTAGGATTTGTGGAGACAAAGCAGAACATGTCAAAACTGGAGACTGTAGTCACTACGGTTCCCAGATGTCTTCATGCATGCCATGCCGGCATGTTTTAGGCTCTCTGCTATTAGGTAACAATTTTGTTTGTGTTGGACTAACACACAAGGTAACAGTGGTTTGTAAAAGTAGGTCCCAGGGTTGGATACACTGTGTTCAGCACACGAACTGCCCTCGTGTGTCATCATATGAGTGTTCTAGAGTGATGTAGTCATTGACTATAGTGTATCTTAGTCTGTCTGTGTACATGCGGGTCTGTGTCTGTACCAGAGGGTGTCGTGTGTTCATGGGTGTACACAGGAGTCTATATGTCAGTATCCACGGGCGTCTGTCCATTGTTCTGTGTGCATGGATGCATGTTTATATGTTAGTCTGTGTACACAGGAGTCTGTTAAGTCCTTCGAGGTGTGTGCCTGCATGTATGTTGGTCCCAGTGTGAGGGGAAGGAAGGGCAGGTGAGGGCAGACTTCACAGATGAAACTTTGCCGATATAGGTGTGGTGGTCAGGGGGTAACGCAGGCCCCTGCAGTCCCTGTGGGGCAAGGGGGCCCCGCCCTCCAGCCCCCACCCCCATTCAGCACCATCCTTTGGAATGTTTGACCTATGGGGGTCTCAGGGGGTCCCACCACATTCTGCAAAGGAGGCATCATTCTGCATCTTGGCATGAAAAATAGCATCTAGATTTGTTATGGTGGGGACACAAAGAGTGAGTCAGGAAAAAAAAGCCTTGGCAAAGCTATTAGGTCTTTCCTTTCAATATCACCCCCAGAACTTCTGGCGAGGCCAATTTTGCCAAATGTTGTTCCCTATTGACAAAAATAAAACACGCATTTGCAATGCGATAGGTCTCTCATTTACCAGTGTTTGAGCATTTGGCATTGTAAATGACAAACAAACGCTATTTTTTTTTTAAAAAGCGCCCCATGCAGCGGTTTTACTTTAATAGCGGCCGCGCACCTTTCTTAGACAAGCCGTGTCTAAAGAAAGGGGCGTAGCCGACATTAAAGTGAAAGCACGGTATGGAGCGCTTGTAACCAAAAAAAGTGAACAAATAGTAAGAAAAAGAACATGCAGCAGCCTTCGGCGCCGCAAACAACAAACTAAAGGCACGGTCACCATTGTATCAGCGTGGCGCCCCATGCTATGAAAAAAAAAAAAAACTTTGGGGGAGAACTTGTCAAATCATTTAATCAAATAGTGCTCGGAGTCTGTAAATAAAGCCTACTGAGTATCAACACATGTAACAGGGGGTGTCCTGATGGGAGGTTACAAAATGAGACAAGCGGTACTAAGGAGGGGCTACTAAGCTTATTGACCAATGTCAATGTCAGAGATTTTTGTATAGCGCACAATTCACCAAAGGTCTCATGGCGCTAACAATAAAAAGCCACAGTTTACAAAGTACAATGACACAAGCCAATGAAAACTATGGGCGCACGTATAAGTCATGAAGCAGTGGCCATTTTTAAATTACATTTAATGAATAATTTCAAGGAAGCTGATGACAACTTTGGAGCAGTAAAAAAAAAAAAGTGAAAATGCGCATCAAAGTGAAAAGAGCAACCCAGTGGCAACTAGCAGATGCTGAGCTCTCTCAAAAAAAAAGAAAACACAAATCAATGTAAAATAATGGGCAGGAGTGGGGTAGCAACACCAGAGGGGGGGAAAGAGATTGTACGGAGCAGTGGGAGGAACGTGTGGGGTAGGGAAGCAATGGAAGAACTGAGGCGGTGTAAACAAAAGCAGAAAAAAGCTGTATTTTATGGGGTGAGAGAAACAACATGCGAGCTGGAGTCAGGGGAGAAAAGCAACACGGAAAGTGATGGGCGCTCAGATTTGAGGGGAGAAGCAACACACAAGGGAGAGAGCAAGAAACACATGAACTCCTGTGCAGTACTGATAGAAAAAGAAAATAGGTCTCACCTATGCAAGAGCTATTGGCTTTCCCGAAATGTTTTAGCCATGTTGCTCACCAGTGTGGCTGCTGTTAAGCATGGCACAAATTAGTGGAGTGAAGGAGAGTGGCATAGAGTGGCGTGTCGTAAAGTGGAGTGTTTTTGATTGGCGTGGAGTGGCATAGAGTTGAGTGGCGTGGAGTAGACTAAAGTGGAGTGTCATGGAGGGAGTAGAGTGGAAGGGCATAGAGTGGAGTAGAATCGAGTGGCGTAGATTAGCAGAGTGGAGTAGAGTGTCATGGAGTGCATAGAGTGTCGTGGGATGGTGTAACGCAGACTGCAGTGGCGTAGAGTAGAGTGTTCGAGAGTAGAGAGGTGTAGAACAGCGTAGATTGTCGTAGAGTGGAGTGGCATAAAGTGGAGTAGTGTAGAAGAGAGGAATGGCATAGAGTGGAATAGAGTGCCATAGAGTCGAGTGGCGTAGAATAGAGTGGAGTGGCATAGAGTGGATTGGAGTGGCGTAAAGTAGAGTAGTGTGTCGTAGAATAGATTGGAGGAAAGTGGAATGTAGTGGCATAGAGGGAGTTGACTCACGTGTGATTCTTTCATTCATAGTGAAAGTCCTGCCCCTGAAGTCCTTAATTTACTTCACATTTTTGCCTCCCTTGCAGGCTTTACATTTTGTACAGTGTATAAATCCCTTTTGTTGGTTCGATAGCCAGTTGTTTTTGGGATTCGATGCAAAGTGACTCCTGATTAATTTGTCTTTTAGTGATGGTGCTTTGCGGTATGTTACGTTTGGTCTCTCTCCTATTTTGTTCCCAATGTCCAGGCCATTCTTCAGAATATTCCAGTATTTTTGGAGGATACTGATGATTTTGTAATCCTCCTTACTGTATGTGAGCATCAGTCTGATGATGTTGTCCTCCTTCTTTTTCTTATACTCTTTTTTACTTATGAGGATAGATACTCAAGTCAGGCATCTCGTCCTCTCTTTTCCTTGCTTGACATCCCGGTACTTATATCCTATTTGCAAGAATCTGGTTTCTGTCTCTTGAAAGTTCTTCTCCATTTCCATATTGTCGGGGCAGTTACGTCTCATCCTTACAAATTCCCCATAGGGAATGTTCTTTTTAAGCTGACCGGGATGGGAACTATTTCCGTGTGGTATGCTTTTGGTTGCCGTCGGTTTCCTGTATATCTTGGTCTTAATGTGATTATTCTCTATGTAGACTGTAACATCCAGGAATTGTATTTGTTCTTTGCTGATGTTGTGTGTTAATTGCAAGCCCACATTGTTGTTGTTGAAAATCTGCATGTATTCCAAGAATTTCTCCTGACTTCCATTCCAGATCAGGAAGAGGTCGTCTATGAAGCGCAACCATAATGCCGTTTTGGCTGTGTATTACTCATTTCCCTCTCTCCAAGCTATGGTTTTCTCCCACCAACCCATGATAAGGTTGGCATAGCTTGGAGAGAAGGAAACTCCCATTGCAGTCCAGCACGTTTGGGAGTAAATTTGATTGTTAAAGAGGAAGATGTTGTTTCTCAGACACAGTTATATCATTTCCAGGAGCATCCTGGTATGTTATAGTTCCTGGACATTTCTTTGTTTTAGGAAGTGACTAGTGGCGTTTAAGCCAACTTCATGGCTTATCGAAGTATAGAAGGATTCCACATCTATGGTTGCTAGGTGGAATCCTGCAATTGGAGTTTCCTTCTCTCCATGGGTGGCATGGGTCCGAGGGAGAGCCGGAGTGGATGGAGTTCATGACGTTGGTGGTGTCTTCAGTGCTGATGGGGGTCCAGGCGCTGAGGGTGGTGGTGGGGGTCGCTGGTTCGGTGACTGGAGGCGGAGTCTGGGGTCCGAAGCGGTCATGTATATCTGCGATCTTTCGGAGGAAGAATGTGGCGAGGGAGTTGCAGAGTTCTTGTGATGGTGTGATGTCGTTGTTGCTGGCGCTAGGGTTGGAGAGCTCTTTGATGATGGTGAAGAGTTCCTTGCTGTTGTGGGTGTTGTTGTCTAGTCGCTCTTTGAATGATGTCCTTTTGGTGGTGCGGATCAGCTGGTGGTGTTTGCGGGGGTGTTCTTGAGGGCTGTCATGTTTTCTGTAGTTCGATCGTGGCGCCAGGTTTTTTCGAGTGTTCGGCAGGTTTTCTTTGAGTTTTTGAGGGCGTCTGTGAACCACAGGGTTTTCCTGTTGCTGGTCTTGCCTGGGTGGTTCTTCAGTGGAGCGACGTCATCGGCGCAGGTGGTAATCCACTGTGCGAGGTTGTGGGCTGCGTCGTTGGTGTCAGCGGTGTCGGTTGGCGGGTACTGGCTTAGTGATGAGAGGAGTTGGTCTGTGGTGATTTTGCTCCGGCATCTTCGGGGGATTTGTTGCGTTCGGCAGTGGGAAGCAGTTTTTTTGGAGCTGAAGTGGATGCATCTGTGGTCGGTCCAGTGTAGTTCGGTGGAGTGGCTGAAGGAGACGTGGTTGCTGGCGGAGAAGATGGGGTCGAGCGTGTGTCCAGCGAGGTGAGTGGGGGTGTTCACCAGTTGTTTGAGTCCGATGTTGGCCAGGTTGTCGAGCAGGGCGGTGGTGTTGTTGTCGTTGTTTTTCTCCAGGTGGAAGTTCAGGTTCCCCAGGAGGATGTATTCTGGTGAGGCTAGGGCATGCGTGCTGATGAAGTCGGCGATGGTTTCGCTGAATTGTGTGCGCGGGCCCGGAGGTCTGTAGATGTGTGTTCCTCTAGGGGTGGTTTTGGGGTCGGTGTGAATCTGGAAGTGTAGGTGTTCTGCAGCGGAGAGTGTGTCTTCGGCATTGGTTGTGACGTTGATGGTGTTCCTGTAGATGATGGCGATTCCTCCTCCCGTTTGGTTGATGCTGTCTTTCCGGGTGATTTTGTAGCCGTCCGGGATGGCTATGGCGATCTCGGGGGCCGAGGAAGCGTTCATCCAGGTTTCTGTGAGGAAGGCGACGTCTGGTGCTGTTGTGTCGAGGAGGTCCCAGAGTTCGATGGCGTGCTTGTGGACGGAGCGTGTATTAAGGAGGACGCACTTGAGGTGGTTGTTGTTGCTCGGTTTGGCGTGCGAGGGGCAGGTTCGGAGGCAGGTGAATTTGCAGGCTTGACAGGTGAAGGGTCCGTGGTGCGCTTCGGGGTGGCTCGGTAGCAGGCGGGTGGTCGTCCGGTGTTGAGTGCGTTGAGGGCGGCGGAGTCGTACTTCAGACGGGTGGCCTGGCTACGGCAGGGGCCAGGGGTTCTGGCACTGGGCGTGGTCCAGGCGTAGACCGGCGCAGACGGGCTTGCCTTCGGCGCGCCAGCGGTGCGCCCGCTGCTCGCTTCCGCTGCGCGGCCGCTGCGCGGCCTCCATATGAGGGGTTGTGGGAGGGTGGAGCAGCTGAGAGGCAGGAGCAGGGTGGCGAATAGGACCTGCGGGGGGGCAGGGACGCAGGGACGCAGCGGCGCAAGGGGATACAGAAGGGAAGAGCGGGGAGCGGGAAAAAAGGACACAATGGTAATACGGGGGAAAAAGAGGCACAGAAGGGTACAAAAGTAGTCACAGGGGTACAAAAGAAAAGATAAATACAGTGACAAAATGCAGGCCACAAGTGGATGGAAAGTATTCACAAGGGTACAAAAGAAACAATACAGCAACAAAAGCAGGCAATAGGCGGTAACACAACCTGACAGCGGCGGAGCAGGCGCCAGCAAGAGCGGGGGCAGCGACACAAGGAGGACCGTGTGACGGCTGGGGGGGCGACCTACCTGGTTACAGGGTCAAGGGTCGCCCCCCCAGCCGGGTATGCCACTTGGGACTCTCCCTGACTCACCTGGTACTTCCCACAGCAACAGACTGACCATAACTGTTAAACATCTTCTCCTCCTGACATGTGCCATTCTTCACCTTTTCCACTTGATCACCACCCAACTTTTTAAACCACATATCTCATCCTACAACACTGCGCAAAGTAACACTTCGGATATTCCATTTTTTGCCATCAGACAACCATACGTTGTTGCCAGCAACCTTAGTATACATTTGGACACCAACCATTTTGACGATCCCCTTTTTTGAAGACCCATGCTGTTAGTTCTTACCCAATCTCCAACTGCAAACACTCACCTTCCTCTTTTTAACTTGTCATTATGTCTACATACATACGTGTCCTGGTGCTTTTTGACTTTGTGCTCTAAACTCCTTTTACACACATTCCGTGGAGAATCCTTAAGCATCCATGCAGGAGAAATCTCTGTCCCTGTTTGTTTGCCCTTCCGGAGTCTAAAAGGGGTCTCCTTGGTGATGGAATGGGGAGTGGTGCGGTAACTCCAGATTTCTTTTTCCGCTTCCTTGCAATACCCACCACTAGTCTCAGTCAATTGAACACATTCTTTCAAGACACGGTTGAACGTCTCGACAAGACAGTTTTCACTGGTGTTGTAAACAGCAGTAGTATGGTGAAATATGCCCATTTTGGATAGATAGATTTAAATTCCTCCGCTACAAATTGGGGCCCTATGTCCATAACTAATATGTCAGGACAACCATCCGTGTGAAAAATTTGGTCACAAAACTCAATTATATTTGGTGCTTTAATTTCTCCAGGAAATGCCACATCTGGCCACTTGGAATAATAATCGATTAATACCAATATTGGGATATTTGTTATCCCTTTGGCATATGTCCATAGCCACCCTTTCCCACGGCTTGCTCTGAAAATGAGTGGAAACAATAGGAGATCCTTCCACGCGGTGGGACTTATCACTGCACATACTCTTCCACCTCCATGTCCATCCCGGGCCACCAAAAAGACTCCCTGGCTTTTCTCTTCATGCCGGACATTCTGCTATGCCCTTCATGCAGTCAAATCAAATCAGCTTTATTCGGTGTAAAATATACATCCATAAAAGCATTCTAATCAGAGAGGACAGTTTATCATTCAAGTTAAAAACAGCATATTTCATAATCACTCAATACTTCATAGTAAAATACGCATTTGTACGTTGTTTTAAGTGCAAAATAGCCTATGTCATAAAAATACATTAGGTGCGCAGCATTGACATTTATCAGGATAAGAGGGATGCCTATACCATAAGAATACATAAAGTGCAAAGTGTTGACATATTTCGGGATAAAGGGGATGACACAACTAATTACAATCAGGTTTTTCATATATGAGAGCATCCAAGTGTGAGTAATCCTTTCTTCTCCTGATTGCCATTTGCATAAAAAGGTAAAAGCATTCATTGTTTTTTCATCTTCCAAGCAACATATAAAGTTAAAAGCATGTTTATAATAGAAAAGAGTATTAGATTAAAAAAAGTGGTTTTAAAACAGATTTCCAGATATCCCTATAAAAACTACAAAAAAGTATAAAATGCATCGTGCACTGGGTGGACTTTCCGTCGCACCGACAGTTCGGGAGGTTATGACATCACTTTTCCATTTTAGGAAATTCTATTATATGATGTAGTGTACCTAGCCTAAACCTCGTTAAGTAAAATCTATGTTAGGTATCTTTGTGTGCCTATCAATGAAGGGCGTTCACAGTAACTAATAACAAGTTGTTTTAGCCTGACTTCAACCTCTCTTTCACATTCCCTAGCAGTAATATATCTTGTCTTCAAGTCACTTTTACTACAGTCCTGTATAAGCACGGGGCTCTTTCTATCAAAGTCTACCTTACAGCATGTTAAAAGGGTATGAATATGCTCTAGCCAGGGAATTTTTCTACTACGGTCGAGCGACAAGATGTCCATGATTCAATCCATGGTAAACTTGGTCTCATCTTTTGGCCAAATCCCTTGCCAAAAGGTGAGTCCTGCTGTATTTATAAGATCGCTTATGTACGGTACGGACAATTCTTTGTGAACTATGTAATTGGCTGTGGAACTTGGGACTGCCAAAACTCTTTTTAAAAATTAGTTTTCTTGGATTTGTAAAGAGGCAATGTTGGCTCTCCCCCATATAGCTGCCCTATAGGAGGCACCTGTAACACACTTACTTCTATACAGGGCGAGAATTTCACAGATGGGTTTGTTTCCTATTTTTGCTGAAAATCTAAATATACCCTCCATTGTTCTTAATAATTTCAAAATACAAGATTCCATATGCTTGTTCCAAGTACCACTCCTATTAACAAGTAATCCCAGATATGAAAAAGTTAAAACTCTATTAATAACAGCCTCTCCCACATGATGTTGTCTATTCTTCAGCCTATTCCTCCCGCATGTCATAACAAAAGTTTTTTTAGGATTTAACTGGAGATCTTTTTCGGACATGTACAACACTACTTTTTCTATGAGACATTGCAGACCGTTCGCTGTCCTTGATAACAGGACAGCATTGTCTGCACATAGAAGGACTGGAGTGGGGCGTGCCCCAACTTTTGGAGCATCTACTGTTTGGTTTTGTAAACAGGGATCCATATTATTAATATATAAAGAAAATAGGAGGGGCTCAAGAACGCATCCTTGTCGTATTCCACGCGTTACCCTGAAATCCGGGGTACATTCACCCATTGTACCAAACCGTACTTTGGAGGATAAAAATGTATAAATCTGGGATAAATATATAATGATATCAATTGGGGCACCTAGCCCTTTCAATGTTTGCCATAATTTAGTGTGGTTTACAAGATCATAAGTGCTAGTGAGATCTACAAAACAAAGATGTAAAACCCCTTCCTTAGCTAGTGTATATTTTCCTATCAATAGCGCCAAATTTACACATTGTTCCACCGTCCCAATACCCCTTCTGAATCCATACTGGGCCTCTGTTAAAATGTTATTCTCGGCGGCCCAGTTTTCTAATCTCCCCAGCATGATTCTGCCCATCACTTTGGAGGTTGAGTCAAGAAGGGATATGGGACGGTAGCAATTAGCCTTCCCTCTATCCCCTTTTTTAAAAATAGGTACAATAACGCTTTCTACCCAGGATGCAGGCAGCACTCCTCCTAAAGTGGCATTAAAAACATTAAATAAAATAGAGGTCCAGAAATCAATATTGTGTTTAAAAACGTCAATGGGTACCCCATCCGGTCCCGCGGCCTTACCATTGGTGTTTTTTTGTAGGGCCGATTTAATTTCCTCTGGCGTTATTGGGGGTGATTTTACGGGCTTCACTTGTATTAAATTTACCATTTTTACATTTCGTGAGTTTAGCAGCTTCTAGATTAAAAATGCCCTTGAAATGCGTTATCCAATCTCCCGGGGGACAGCAATGTCAATATTCACTGCAGTGTTCTCCTTGAAGAATGGGGTGGTCAATTGTTTTCCAGAATAAAACTGCATCTCGAGTCTCTGCAGCCTGGATTCATTTTTCCCAGGCCTCCTCAGGAATCTCTATTTTCCTTTGGTTCAGGGTGTTTTTATAACCTTCCCTTAAAATACTAATCCTAGCACTGTCCCTTGGTTTGGCTTTCAGGGCTGTTTTTAATTCCCTATTTAACCTTGAACACTCCTGATTAAACCATCTGGAATTATTACGGTCATTTTCCCTCTCTTTAGCTATTAAGTCACCTGCTATTTCAGTCATGATATTACTAAAGGCGCTTATGATTACAGGGTTTAGAGAGGAACTGTCCAGACAAGAATTTATATCTTTTTGTTTTTTCCCTTTAAGGTCATCCATAAAAATGGTTGGTTTCACACCCGACCATTTTATGGAGACTCCGTCGTCACCTTGAGTCTTGATATTTATGTCCGCTGCCTTACCTCTTTCTTTTCCTGTCAAGCTAAGTCTCAAAGACATAATTAGCGGGTGGTGATCGCTGAGCAAATTTACATTGATCAGGAATTTTTCTACCAGTCCCTTATAATTGTCTGACACAATAAAATGGTCGATATTGGAGGATGACCTAGCTCCTACATATGTTTGGGTAATGGTTTCTCCATCAAGGTTGTCTGGTTCCATAACTGCTAGATTACATTCGTGAGTGGCATTGTTGATAGCTTCCCCATAAGAATTATGTGGGAAATAGGGAATTTTATCACCAAAACAATCACAATACCCACATGGCTCTCCCGCGACCATTTCGCATTTCTCACAATTAAAGTCACCCGCCCAAATGAGTATATAATCTCCTCCCACTCCTTTCGTAAAACAATCCAGGTCTTCTTCTAATAACTTAATGATCCTAGATCTGGTGTTATCGAAGATGTTATTATTAAAAGTTATTACAATAATGGACTGTTTCTCCTACGAACAAAAATGTAAAAGCTGATAATATTGTGACATAATATTGGCTTTTCTTAGTATTAAGGGGAGGTTACAGCAATTAAGGCCGCTAAGCCTCCTTTTGCTCTCCCCATTCTAGAGGGGCTAGCCTTAGTACAGATCGTTTGAAAGCCATTAATAAAAAACATGACTCAGTGCGCCAGGTTTCCGGTACCAAGATTAAAGTGCACCCCTCTATCGTTTTTAACCATTCTTCTTCATTAATCTTGTTTTTAATCCCTGCCACGTTCCAAGACCTAATATGTAAGAGCTCATGAGTTCGTATACCAGGTTCGACCTCCACCAAATTACAGGAAAAAATATGGTTCTTATTGCTAACCGATGGCTCGCTCAAATCCTCCCCACGAACTTGTACACACAGATCGGCCTCTAAATCGCTACAGCTTGAGATTTAATCCATATTTCTAACGATAAACTCATCCACAACCTCCCTCTGTCAATCAATTTCGCTACATCTTCTCAGGGATGCATACTTGTTATATGAGGGAGCGATTGTAATTGGACCATATCCGTAAATTGTACCTAATCTACTATTTCTAGGTCTATTAAAGAAACCAAGTGGGACAGCAGTTATACAATCATGTTGCTTAAAACAAGGCTCAGTGGAATTATTTAAAAATACTTCCATCAACTTCCCTACCATGGTCCCTGCTACGAAAATTCACCACAACACAATCTGCTTGATATTGTTTTCTAGAACTACCCACCCAGTTCACTCTCCTTAACATTATGATGTTCTGTTGTAACAAATTAGTTCCAAAGTTAGTCTTTAGAGAGATCCAGTGTACCACTTTCAAAGTCTCATATGATTCACTATTTTTGCCTGCTAATTTTGGGACGTTGTTCAATACAATGACGTATGGAGTCGACTGGGGGGGGGGGGGAGATGTAACGGCTCCTCAACTTTATTGCTCTTGTGCATGAACCTGTTCAATGTGTCCACCAAGTTGATTTTTACAGGTCTGGAGGAAGGGGCCGTATCATCCTTATTGGGCCTTTGATCTTGAGCATATCGTATGTTTGAGCGGCCTTTGATGGTAGAACAGAAAGGGTCGTTCTTTGCTTAACCACTTCCATGCTCATGACGGCTCCCGGCCGTCATGAGTCACGGTAGTCGTGTGCTCATGACGGCCGGGAGCAGTCCGACCGTTGTCGCTCCGCCCACGAGCAGCTAATTCCCCGCCTGTGCGGGCGAATTAATTAGTGGGCGGAGTTCGGACGGCTCCCGGCCGCCATGAGCACACGCCCACCGTGATTTATGACGGCCGGGAGCCGTCCTGAGTACCTGGGCGCCACGCCCAGCCCCACCCACTATCGCACCGCGGCGGAATTTGCCGCGCGTGCAAGGGATTAAGTTCACCAGCGGAGATAGGGGTACTTGATCCTTCTTTTGGCCTTACAACTGGATTATTAGCGCTAATAGTCTTACTCAATGGTTTTGGGGGTAGTAATTCGGAAACCAGATCCATTAGGTAGGTCACATCCTTCTGAACTAGTTTGATTTCTGACATCAAACGTCGCTCAATACTATCTAATTTGCCATTAAGTTTTTTCAATAAAGTTTCCAAATTTTGCGACCTTTGTACAGAGTCTATAGGATTCCTATCCCCTTTGCAGCCCCAGCATTTTTTCCTCCTTTTTTGACTTTAGCTTGGATTTAGCCTTCTCTATCTGGTTATCCCCATGTCCATCATTCAAATAAGATAATTGTTTTGACTTTTTTGCTGGCGGGGAAAGCAGGTCTATATTATTGGACAGCGCTGAAATATTCAATGGGGTAGTTAAGATACAAGGATTTGCCAAATTTGGGAACAGTGTCCTTGTTAATTACATTGGTGATGTGTAGATCTATCTCAGTAACCTTATCTCTTGCGGGTACTGAGGAGTCACGCCCACCCTCGGATGCAGACCCTTTTAGTACAGCGTCTAATGCAGTTTTAGTAGCTGCAAGTTGTTCCTCCACATGAACGATCTCACTATTTATCAACCTCACGGCATTTTTCAAGTACTTGGTGATAGGTGCACTTTTCGTTGGCAGCTTCCCTACCGAGGACGGTAACTTCCTTTTGCCCACTGTCCCGCTGAAAGGGTTTTTCAATGGAACATGATAAACAAGTGTTGCACCTCCTTACCAGTTATCGGCAGCTGCTGTAAGGCCAAGAGGGGTGGCCCGGCCCAGCCTAGTCTAGTCTAGCCGCACGCAGACGGGCCTGCCCTTGGCCCGAGCTTCGCCTGGGTGCAGCCCGGGCACGCCTATGAGCGTCCCCCACTGCGGGAGTGCCGGCAAAGAATTAATGGCGCCGGGAGGGTGACGTTGCCTCCCGGGCCGTGTAAGCAGTGGAGCCTGCGTGGCGACCGAGTCCCACCCCAGCGATGTGGCTGGCTCCCTGCTCCTGTGCCTCCTGTTGCTGCTGGCCCTCCTGGGGTGGACACAAAGTGACGTTGGGGCTCCCAAAGCTCCGGTAGCAAAACCCGCAGTGCGGGCGTGCCGGCAAAAATTTAACGGCAGCTTATATATGATCCTGACGAAGGCCGCAACACTTTTACAGGTACAAAGGCCGAAACATATTGATCATTTCTAAATGCAGCTGTCTCTAATGTCAGCAGTTACATTACACGTTATTTGTTTTTAATCCTGTCACAAGGTACCATAATACATTTTGTTGTGGCTAACCTTGTAGTCAGTTTTAAACCACTATTCACCTCAGCACTGCACTCCCCATACAACACACCACACTCACATAGGGTTTTAGGATAACCCCTTCTCTCAATAAAACATCTCTGAGCTCCTCTCTCGCAGTGAGGGGGTTGTAGCCTGCATCACAACCAGGTTGTTGACGCAAGGAGGTACCCCTATGATGAAGCATGACACCTATGGTGTGTGAGGGGAACCGTCCTGAAAAGGGATCCCCACTCCTTACCATGGTTGTTTCTATCCACACGCACATTTGACTTACTTATGAACCCGTGGGCTCCTTTTGTGACTAACATTAGTAAGAGTGGGGAGTTTGCCCACGCAGGTCCTTAAACCTCCTCATGGCCTCCTTTGTGTGTATTCAGGACTCAGGTGACACCTGTCTTCTGAGCGCAGGTGCACTGGAGAGACGCAGCAGATGGAATGACGCCTAGCTGCGCACGGCGTGCAGGCGCCCTGCCCCGCGTGCCAGGGAGACACTGCGCTCGTGCGTGAACTCAGGTACGCTCGAGAGATGCAGAAAATAGAATGATGCGCAGCTGCACACTGGAGCGCAGGCGTCCTGCCCCACGTGTCAGGGGGATGCTGCGTTCATGCATGGGATGTGTCGGCTGGCGTGGGGCTTGGCTGGGGAGACTGCCCTTTGTTGGATGGGCTGCCTTGACGGCAAGTGGACAACCCACCACCCCTGCATGTTCCCATGAGCTTCCAGCGCTCCAGCAGCAGGACGCGCCAGTGCCCGTGGACACACAGCGGATATTTGAGGCCGTAGCCTCGGCTTTAGTACCAGCCTGGTGGATCGTTGCTCCTTCTCTAGTTTCAGTGTCCTCCCTGTATCTCTATATCCACTCCGTGTTTGTCATACTATACCCTGCATTGGGGAAGCCTTGTGTATGTTTAGGGACATCAGAGGCATGGGAGTGCAGCAAGCCCTGCAAGGAGGAGGGGGTGGGCGCAGATCCTTCAGAGGCCCCATTTAGTCCAAGGCCAATGAATGTGTGTGACATAGGGGAGTCTCAGGGGCTCCACTTTACATTCTGTGGGGGGGGGGGGTGTAATTTTCTGTGACGCCCCTGATCAGAGATTATAGCTAGAGGAGAGGGGCTGGAGTGGGACTAGAAAGGAGTGGGGTCATTCACGCTCTGCCTCGTTTAGGTTCGCAACGCTATTTCCCTTCATTCTCTCCCATTTCCGTCTAGTGTCGATGAGGCTGAGAGATCAAGCTTATGTGAGAGAATACTCACAAAAGTGGGTGTTTTTGGGGAGCCCCTCAGAGGGGTAAAAAAGAGCCCGAGGCCCTGAGCAGAAGTTATGGGAACTTTGTCCCACCATGCGCGGACTCTTCTCCTAAGGCCTGTGGTAGTACCTCCATGTCCACCTGTAAAAGTACTAAGGATACTGTCGCCAGAGCCCAGCGACGCATTTCGAAGTGGGTCACAGGTCCATATACACGAGGGCCTTCATAGAGCAGGGGTAGGGGCCCCCTTCCATTGTAACCCCTGTTGCAGGCCTAGACTCAGATCCCACTGGGTATGAACAACATTCCAGACTTGCCAAAGGGTGTGGAAGAAAAACAATAACATTCGCCAACAGCTGCTGACAAAAGCATCTCAGAAGACTACAGCTTCCCAGAGCAAGGTGCTCAATCAACCCTCTCCAGCTCAAAGCCATCTCTCCCACCTGCTCAGTTATAACACACATCAAGCGCCACGCGGGGAGCACTAAGGATAAGCCCATGAATCCTCCCACCCTACCCCGGCGTCGGTTTACAGCTATCCCATACCACCTTTACCCAGACCTTGTTTGTGCAGCATTGGTCCCCCAATGGAGTCAATACAGAATGGGATGACGGGCAGCATTACAATTCACAACAGGGTGCCAGAGCCCACTGATGGCGTCCAAATGTTGATTGCCCTCAATCAGAAAAAGTTCAACATGGTTCATGATAAGCAACTACAAGAATATTGTGCTCACTAAAGTGCCAAATTCACGACAAGGGAATCATTGGAAGCTCTCTGGTGCAAACCTCCAAGCTGACTAAAAGAGAAGGTTGGCCACACCCTCATCTGGGCTCGGGACTTTCACTATGGCAGCAGGGTAACCGCGGAAGATTGGGGTCCCAATTCTGAATGCATTGTGATAGGATGTGGCAGCAGTAACCTTTTGGAGAAGAAACCAGTCAAGCCACACCACAACCCAGAAGACAATTGTGTTCCGTCCGTCAAGTAATCCAAGGGCTCAACAAACAGCATACTGGACAGCAGCAGCTATATCTAAGGAATATACAGCTGAAACGTAAAGACAAGGACATGACAATATCAACTACTGAAAATACCAAAGAACTTGTAACTACTGAAGATGAGGTTGATGCCAAAGAATACATAAGACAAAGCATAACAGGCACCAGGGCGGGATTAGAAAATAAAGCCCCTAGAAGCCAAAGAGGATTAGTGCAGAAAAGGGAAATTGGGCGAGAGGTTAGCTGATTGACTTCAGAGGAATCTCTACTCAAGAGTTGAACTGGGGGAGTGGGGAGCTAGACCCCAAGAGCTTTCCCAGGAGCTCCCACAACAAGGGAGAGATTCTTGGCAGTAGGTCTTTGGAAGAACAATGCCATTTAAGGAGAGCGGGGACCTCTGACACTGGGGCCGGAATTAGAGCTTGAAAGACAGCCTAAACCATTGCAAAAGCAACAGAGTGCCCTGCTCACCGAACCCTCAGCCCGCCCACCTCAGTTAGAGACGGTTGGACCTTAGGTATTTCATTGATGGAATACTTCCGCCGAAGGGCTCACAGAGTGGGGGCTATCAGAGGAAAGACATTACACTGCCTTCCCTATTTAGGGTGTACGGTGTACTGTCTTTTTTTCCCTGTCTGTTACCGCCAGGAAACATGGTGAGGGACAGAAAAAAACAATAATTTATCCCCACATCCTGGGATAAAACTCCCAGAGTGTAGGGGGTCAATCATATTTTGTTTTCCGCAACAAACTTCTACTTTGGGGATTCGTTTCTGTGAAACAAAAAAACGTCGTGGGTGGCAGTGAAAACCAACAGCGGATGCCCACCAAACCTTTCAATAGATTGAAAGACTGCAGTAGCGGTTCCTTTCAATGTACATAAATGACTGCTGGGCCAGCGGTCATCACTAATTTTAGCGGGCAGTGAACCTACGGGATGGCTAAGGTAATGTTCTCTGCCGTCCCGACGGACACTACTCTCTCTGTCAAACTCTAAATCACGCGATAAGTTAGCAGGGAATCTGCAGACCATGGGGGAAAAAGGACATATAGTTTAGTTTCCATCATTTCTTTGGAAGTCAGATCAGTTGGTGTCTCAAGGGGTTCCAGTTCTGGTCCTCGTTAATGGTGGGCCATGTTATGTAGAGATTAGGCTAGAGATGTTCAAGTTTCACATTCTAGAGGTAAGGAGGAGACCCCGCATGTCAGTTGATCATTCTCAAAGTGAAGGGTCTGAACCCCCTAAACAAGCGCTGTAGAACATGGAGTTATCGGAAATTGTCTTTCTCGAGGAGAGGTACTCCTGAGGTCTGACCATTGCAGAATGAGACCGTTAATACCCACAACACTTCGCAAAACTTCAACACAACAGGGATTGCGATCTTTTTGTAGGCAAAACCTTATTGCCACTTTCGTCAAGGTTAAGATGGATCCGGGTGGGAGATGAGTGGAAGATGTCTGCTGGTTCTGCGGTGTGTGTCAGGTGATGCTCTTACACTTATCAATGCAGACACCCAAAACACATCTCAAGAGGCCTTCCTGCAGATTCTTACTGAAGTGGCGGGGGGAGGTGGAGCTTATGATAAGACATGACTTCAATCTGATCTGAGATCAGTGGTTAGACCTCAAGCTAAGTAACCAAACTTCAAAGCAATGCCAAAGGTACTGAATGGAAGATCCACGGCAATTTCTTAACCCTAAGACCAGTGATTACACTTTCCACTCCCACATTCATAGAACATATACATGGTTTGACTACCTTTCCATGCCCTAAACCTTATTAACGATGCTTCAGAAATACAGGGAATTCAGACACCTCCTTCTCAGACAAAAAAGCGACTTAATTTCAGTTACACTCTTTCTGATGGATACTCTATCTCCCAACAGATTCCTCTCCGGTAGATGGCATTGTGCAGCTTTGCGCTGACTCCCTACCATCCCCAGAAGTGACAAAGCGGAGCAGAATATAAACAACACCCCTGCGTGATGACGTCAATTCATTGTCTTTCCCCTTTTCACACCATCAGATGCAGAGCATGAACAATTGTTGGTAACAGAATGCTGATCACCAACTTGGGACTTGTTAGATGTTAAAAAGAGGCCACTTCACAGAAAAAGTAGATGGGAGGGCAGCGAGGTTAAACTAACCAGGAGAAATTGCATTATCAACGGTAATTAACTTATTCTTCTGATGAATGCTTCTTACCTCAGATTCCTCACCTCAGAATAGATCCCAAAGCTGTACCTCCCAGAGATGGAGTGTCTGTGGAGTGGACTCAAACCAAAAAGTTTTGCAGACCTGAGTGGATGAAGAGTCTTTCCTGGTGGTCTTGCCTGTCAAGGCAGTAGTACAGGCACCACTTGCACCAACACAGTGGTAGCAGCTTTGGTCCTGGTGGAATGGGCTTGCAGATGTTCCATGGGTTGCCTCTTGGTCAGTGCAGAGGACTGCGCACTTCATCAGGATCCTGTTCTGCACAGCCGTCTCTTTTTAAGGCGATGGTCCCCCCTAATGGTCTTGGTTACAATCAGTATAACTACCAGGAGCCCTTTTAGGGTCCAACCTTTGGCGCCTGCCATCCTCTATCGAATGGTGAGGAGCAGAAATGAATGCTGGTGGAGGGAACAATTGCCCAGCGTGGAGGTGGGGAGATTGGAGAGGGTCACACATTCTGTCAGAAGGCCTCCCAAATGCTCAGCATAACATTTGTCTGTTAAGAAGCTGGTGTTGGAAGTTGCACTGAAGGTGTCTGCAGTTCACCCATGTGACAAGCCGACGCAATGGCAACGAGGAAGACAGTTTACAGAAAGAGGCGATGCCATGAGCAATGCCTCGAAGGCTGCAATCATGGAGAATGTGTAGACCAAGCTAAGGACTCACTGGGGCATCTTAAATGGTTTGGGAGGGAACATGTATGTCAAATCTTAAACAAACCTGATCACAAGTGATTTGAACAAGGACCCTTGGTCCAGCAAACACAGAGAGGCTGCAAGGGCCAGCACATAATCTTTTGATAGTGCCCACTGCAAGGTCTTGCCGGACTAAAGACAAAATAAACAAAAAGACATCCGTCAGCTTTGTTTGTGAGAGGTCAGAATGCCAGGCACCATCCCAGGATACGAAGTTGCCCCAGCGCTCAAGATAGATGGATTTCGTGTAACGATGTTCAACAGTAAAAGATGCCCTTGAAGCAAACATAAGGAAGTCTGAGATCTGTGCTTGTGAGGAGTGTCTCAGGACTCCACCAGCTTGCGTGCTTGTCCCAGCATCAATGGATTTATGTGAGGGCGTCTGGCGCCAAAGGGGTATCCACCACTTCAAATGACAAATCAAATGCAGTCAATTGCCACCACTCAGTTTCAATGCATGGAGGTGTACGTTTTGGCGGTTCGGATGAGGCACCCTGCCCTATTTCTGGGGCATGGGGTCCTCTCGAAATGGCTGCCTTATCAGAGGACGGATGCTCATGCCTAGAAGTGTCAGATACCATACTCTCCTGGCCTGATGCAGGGCAATTCGAATTTCACAAAAAAATGCGGACAACTCCAGGATCCTCACCCCATCTACCGGCTGACACCTTTAAACATTCTCCTCAGATTAATAATTGTGTTACCTGGATCAGCGTCTCAAATCCACACTGCTAAGGCTACTCAAAAACAGAAAGGCAACAAAGATACAATAGTTTTTAAGTCCAAAGAACCAAGGAAGTCCAACTTCTTTTATAGATGAATTCTTTCTTCTTCTTCCAATAAACAGCATAAAACTCAGCAAAACAGCCAACGCATTTCACTCATGTGTCACTTCATCAGGGCTTTTATACTGTCAATAAAATCCAAAGGACGGGAAATTTCTTTGGTAGCCAATTGGTTCATTGAAGGGTCAGTGGAAGCTGCATGCATGAATACATATTCCCACCATGTTCAGCGTTCCGCTGGTCCCATAATAACTATTTTCTGTTGGTCAAACATTTTGAATCTGGTTCAACATTCATCTTGTGGTAGGGCTTCTTACCAGGAGATGGGTTTTTGAACACCTCTCTACCCTACTTTAAGAAACTGGGAAGCACCAACAGATTATCACTTCTCCTTTCCACCGGATGTAGTGTTTCTAATAGAACACAACATGATTTCTTACCTGTAGGAATAATTTTCTGGATTCACATGCTGGGCATTATTCTACCATCTAGATTTTCTTTCTAGTTCTTTTTTTAGGTTTCGCCAGATCAGCGCATGCGCTGGCTCAGGCGAGACCTAAAAAGCTTAAAACGGGCTTAGAGTCTACCCAATACTTGCCATTGGCTGCGTACACGTCACTCTTATTTCTTTGCTTCCTACTGATCACACCTCCTGCTTCTTCCGGCTGCTCGGCTACCCCTGCTTTTGCCAGGGCTTCCGTCCCTGAGTGGAGCATGGACCTAGCACTGCTTCCTGTATCTCCTCCAGATACTTGTTTTAAATGGTTTGCTATGCAGTCTTATAGAGGGCATGCAACTGTACGATTTCACCTCTCTACCCGCTATCCGCGGTTTAGTCTCCCTCCCACGCATACATGGTAGTTATCTTATTCCAGTGAAATTCTGTTTCCAGATGCATTCTCGTCTGGCAGCAAGGGGTCATTTGGATTTCTTGAACTTGCTACTCCCACTTTTCGGCAGTGTATTTCCCACACTCTGTGCTCTCAGTTCTTAAAATCCCTTTTCTGAGAAGACTTTTGTTGGCTCTAAGATCAGGATTGCTCCCAAGGCCCCCTTAAGAAAGGCGTCTGGAAAACTAGTGCTTAAATAACCAACCTAGGCAGGTACCTAGTCTTTCTCCCGTCCCTGTGTTAAGTGGTATTGGTTACACCTAAACATGCTGTAAATTCAGGGTTAACATATGTACCTGTACAGATGAAGCTGCAGTACCGCCAGAGGACGGTGCTTCCATACACCAAGGGCGTCTTTTCACAGCATCTTTACCCAAAACCCCCTCCTCTTGCCCTTCCTGCTGTCCTTTTTCCTTGTGCTCTCCCAACTCTTGGCTCCATTATTGGTCTTCGACCGACTCCCTTCCCCCAACTCCCTTGTGTTGCTTGCCCATCCCACCATACTTCCCCCTCCCTTTCTCCACCCGGCCCTCCATACCTTCTCGGCCCCTCCTGTCCACCACAAAAAAAAACAAATACAAAGCCAAATCACTCTCGCAGTGCGATGTGGCTTTGTTAGTATTTTTTAGAGATGTTGAACAGCAGCATGGGCTGGCCCACTGTGGTGCTACCGCTCCATAGCCATTGGTGCTTGCCTGTGCTCGCGGACTGCCAGCGGTATCAAAGGAATAGAGGGAAATGTGTATGCAAATTAAATGTCCCTGGCCAGTCTCTCAACAGGGCATTCCTGAGGGAAATGTGGCGAGTGCATACGCCACGTCTGAAAAACTGTTTCTACTAATGTTGGCGTTGGTTCCCACTTGTGCCTGCCCACCTACATGTTTTGAATGCTAGGGACGTGTATGACAACTATGCTTGTTTTTCTCTGTACAGCGCACTTCCATATGTCATGGGATGGTTTGCACAGTAGATGCAACCATGTCCCTCCTTGTTTGTTGAGGTAGAACATTGTAGTTGCATTGTCTGTATGGATTTGCACTCTCCTTCCTCTGATGTGCACCTGAAAATCCTTCAGTGCCAGGATGACTGCCTCTAGTTCTAGCACATATCTGTCTTGCACTGGTTCTATTGGGTTCCATAGATACCCAATGCTGAGGGTTTTCATGTATGCTCCCCAACCAGCATGGGGCGCGTCTGTAGTAATGGTAAGAGAGGGAGTTCCTTGATTGAAGGCTCCGCCTATTATAATGTTGTCGATGTTCCACCATAATCTCTCTCTGTGAACTTTCTTTTTAACAACCAATAGCTCTTTCTAGTGCCCAGTTTCTTGTGATCACTGATCTTGGACTCTTTCCTGGATTGGAACAACGTAAGAATTAGTACTGGTCACATAAATAGTGACTCATAACTTCAGAATTAAAAATAAATGCAGAGGCCATTCTAGAGCTGGGCCGATCTCCTAGATGTCGGCCTCATCAGCTACATTCCAGTGTCATACGTTTTACTATGCAATTCATTCAGAGCATGGTATAGTGTGACGATAACACAAAATCCACTCTTGGGTCACAATACACCTAACATGGGCAATCACTAGATAGCATCATAGCTAATCGATGTTACAACAACGTATACAATGGTACCAAGTACTTAGCTGGGAACACATACACAATATGTGTACACTAATAAGACAGCTAAAATACATATAGAGAGAAAGCTTAGCTAATAAGAACTACAGATGAGCAGTACAGCAGAAATTGCCTAAGCTGCAGCTAGAACATTTCGTCATGTGGACCACATCCAACCCAGAAACTTCGCGACAGCACATGCATATGAAGGTCTAGGGTCAGATTGTAAGATTCTCAAAGCTCTTGCGCAGTTTCTTGTTCTAAAGTAAGGCAGAGCGCCTTGATCCAGGTCATTCTTGGATGCGAATAGGTATTGCAAACAAACAAAACATGGGCAATGTTTTCCTCTTGCATTTTACAACTCGGGCAGATCCATGAGGGCTCAAGTTGAGACGCCCATTTGGCAGTAAACACCGTGAGTGGTAAAGATCCTCACCTGAACAGGACATGCAATGTCCTATCTGAAGGACTGGTAATGCAGTCCAGGTATTTTTCGTGCAGAGGGCTCGACTTGAACCGCACTAAATTCATAGACAGAGACCCCATGGTGTTGCCAGCTGAATCTTTGTGGTCCACCCAATGCCAACATAGCTTCTTGATTTGATCTTTTGATGGAAACGGTTCAAATTGCATAGACCCTCCCAATGGCCCAACACACCTAGTGCAGACTAAACATTTCTGATATTTTTTCACCACTCGATTTTGTGGAATTTGTTTAAACTAATAATGCCCTGAAAGGCCTCTGCATAATTAGCTAATCCTTGGGTAATTCTAAGCCTCCGCCAGGATACAATTGCTCTAAGCCTAGCCTTATCAATGATTTACCCCCTACCCCTGTGTTGAGGATGAAATGAACTTGGGGGAGATGTCGGACTTCTAGCGAAGTCCTTTGTTGGTGTTGGTGCTTGTCACCGGTCCTGCTCCGAATGTTCGGAGCGTTATATAAATGACGTCAGCGCGGCACCGTGACACAGGCTCTGTTCGCCGTGGCGGTTGCACGCACTGTCCTGCTGTTTCCGTGGGCCTTGTGTATTTACCAGAAATAAATCCCTTAAAAAGCATTTTGGAGCTGGTACGTTTTATACTTTCACAACACCCTGTGTAAAGACGAGGCGTTGCAAAGAGGTAGGTTTGATTCAAGTTTATTTGCGGAGCGGCACAGTACTCCTGGTTGAAGGAAGGCTGTAACTGCTGTACAGTGGCTCTGGAACATGGAACCAAAGTTGTACAAGGCAGGTACACGGTTCCATGTTCCAAGCATGAGACAGGGCACGAGGGGAAAGTAAATGAAGGAAGGATGTAACACATCTCACCCCTAATAACAAAGGAGAGAGAAATGACACAAGTGAAAACAACACAAGGAACGAGGAATCAGGACAAGTATCTTGCAGGTAAAAAACTGGGTCTGTTGTTTTTCTTAACCCTGGATGCTAAAGATTGAGTAGGTTGTGATAGGCCATCTTTGGAATTGGGACAGTAGCGCAATAGAAATTCTTCGTCATTGTCTGTGCTTGGCCCAGAAGACCAGCATTTAGCAACTCTTCTAACGTTCCACACTTTACCATCCTGAGTAACAATGCTGTTCTTGAAAACTTTAACAATCTTGATGGGATGACCGAACTTGGAATCCCCTTTCACCAAAAAAACTGTTTTTTAAATCTTAGCCCACTCTCCTATAGCAAAGTCAGGAACTCTCACATTCATGTTAGAATCAGACAGCTCTTTCATCTTGTCCTACTTAACTTTCACACGCCTTGCGACAAGATCCAACTCAATGTTATCAACAGCTTTGTTAACCCTCTTGATCCACCATGGCCATATATCTGAAATAGGTTCTCTACCCTTCAAAAGCCTAAAAGGGCTCATCCCTGTAACGGTGTGAGGAGTGATGCGGTACATCCATAACTTCTTTCTTAACACATCTCTCCAGGGTTCACTGGACTTGCTGGCCAATTCAATGCCATCCTTAAGGACACGGTTGAACCGTTCCACTTGCCCATTCTCCCTTGGTTCGTAAAGGGATGTGGTTACGTGCCCGATACCACACCTACGGAGGAAATACTCCATCTCCTGTGACGTGAGTTTTACCCTGTTATTCGTTATAAGAACCTCGGGATACCCCTCATGTGCAAAGACCGCTTTGAAAAATGTAATGATGACTTGAGAAGTGGCATTGGCCACAAACTTCACTTCCGGCCACTTAGAATGGTAGTCCAACATCACAAGGGCAGAACGGGAATCAGAGGGCAAGCGTTTAAAGGGGCCTTAAATATCGAAAGCCACCATCTGCCAAGGAGACTCAGGTCAGGTCAGGTCAGGGTTTTGAGGGGAGCATAAAAATCTTTGAGCATTTTGTCACTACTGATGCAGTCTGGGCATTCTCTAACAGTTCTGTCAACCATTTTGTCGAGGCCAGGCCACCAAAAATTGGCTCTAATGAGGCGTTTAATCAAGGACACACCAAGATGTCCCTCATGAACAAGCAGCAAAATCTTGCTTTGCATAGACGTAGGAGGGATGAACTTCCCCCCTTTGAAGAGTAGACCGCCACCTTCTTCAATTTCATCTGAGACTTGACAAAAAGGGGCAATTTCAGCAGTGGGGGACCTTTCTTTAGGCCAGCCCTTTTTAAACACTCACAGACACACTGCATCATTATTCATCTCAGTCATCCATTCAGATTCAGACAAACCCAAAAACTCATCGGAGACAAAATCCTTAATGGTGGCAACTATATCTACATCTTGTTCATCATGAGAAACACAATCATTAGAGCGGGGCAGTCAGGACAAGAAATCGGCAGTAACATTGCTTTTACCAGGGACATATACAACTTCAAAATCATATTCTTGTAGCCTAGATGTGAGCCTGGCAATGCGGGCTGTAGAGTTCCACCCCACTGCCCCCCGGAGATAAGATGCCAATGAGGAGCTTATGATCGGTTCTGAGCAAAAATCTACTGCCCCACACATAGTTGCGGAAATGTTCGATGGCCCAAATGCATGCTAACATACCTTCTCTCTGTTGCCGAGAGAGTTTTAGACACAAAGGATACACACCACTCTTTCTTGCCACAGCATTGACTAAATACGCCCCCAAACCGTACAAGCTTGCATCAACAGTAATGATACACCTTTTGTTCAACCAAAAAGATTGAAGAGTGGGAGCGTTCACTATCTCGTTTTTGATTTGAGGGAAAGCTGTTTCTTGTCTATCCGACCAGGCAAACTTGGTGGATTTTCTGGTCAACTCTCTGAGAGTAGCAAAATTCTGTATGAATTTGCTATAGTACTCACACAATCCCGCAAAAGAGAGAAGCTTCTCTCTATTGTCAGAAGAAGGTGCATTGATGATGGCATCCACAAGAGATTTTTTGGGTACAACGCCATCCCCCGAGAGGGTGTGGTAGAGATATTCCACAGATTTACAAAAGAACTTAAACTTTCCAGCTTTAAGTGTCAATCCACACTTCCCCAACCTCTCACAAACCTCCTTGACATGACGGACATTATCGTCTTCATTTTTGGAAAAAATAAGGATGTCATCTTGGAAACATTTTACAAAATTGCTGACCTCTTTAAAAATGTGATACATGGCTCTCTGAAAGACGGACGCGGCCGATGCCAGGCTGAAAGGCATCCTTTTAAATTTGAATAACCCATGGGGCATAATGAATGCAGTGAAGTGTTTAGAATCTCCAGTGAGTTCAATTTGGTGGTATGCAGAATGGAGGTCGAGGATGGAGAAAATGCAGGCACCATCCAACATGTACACCATCTCGTTGATGTTGGGTAGAGGGTGGCAATCAGCAACTAAATTAGCATTTAACGCTCTCATATCAACACAGAGCCTCAGACGTTTGTCAGGTTTTTGGGTCAAAACAATTGGGGAAACCCATTCAGATGATTCAATCTCCTCGATGATGCCACCTTCAACCATGTCATCCAGCATTTTCTTACTTCATTTCATACACTGATGGGGACCCTGCTAAGCTTTTTGCTTAACAGGTACTGAGCCCTCTCTGACCTTGATCCTGTGGCTGAAACCTATAAGCTTTCCGAGTTTCTCCGAAAAGACATCAGGGAATAGTTTAGTAAAGTCAGCACTGGTAGGAGTTATGGCAAGGACGGACACAGGTTAATTATTCCTTGGGGTCAAAACTATACCAAGCTTGGCTTCGTCACACCATCCTAAAACATTCACCCCTTTAATGGCCACATAAAGCTTAATACTGCTGCACTTTGTTTATATTCGATGAGTACTTCCTTGAAACCCATAAAATCAATATTGGAACCATCAAAATTCTGTGCAACAATGTCAGGTTTACACGAGGAACTAAAGTCCACTAGATCTCCAAAGGACTCTAAACAGTATTCTCTAGTGATTATGGTCCAAGGTGACCCAGAGTCTGCCATTAATTCAAGCTTCTTTCCCAGAATGCACACAAGACATGGGGGGGGGGGGGGGCAATCTTATCGGCCGTAGAGTTATCAAAGAAATCACAAATGGAAACTACAATACCAGTTTCCAAATCAGTCTGGGTATTGTCATAACAAAGTGGATCGCGGGAAACACACCAAACCTTCCCCTTGGAATAATTGGTGGGAGTACTTTTCTTAATATCTTTGCACATTTTAGAAAAATGGCCCATCCGTCCACACTTACTGCATTCCTTTCCAATGGCGGGACAACGTGGGAAAGATGCCATGTGTCCAGGATTGCCACATCTGTAACAGTAGAAACGTTTGGGGTTGGGCTTATTCTTGTAGTTAGGATTAGAAGCACTTTTAGATGTACCAGGGATAACACTACTAACCTTGCTGGAAGTGGGAGACTTTACCTCCTTGTTGAGGGACTGCATCCACTTCTCAGACTGTTTTAAGGCTTTAGCTGTGCTGATGGCAGCCTCTAGGTTAGGATCACCCATAATCCACAGCTGCCCTTGAACCTTTTTACTTCTGACATGAACAATGATTTGGTCCCTGATCATTTCATCAGTGATCAACCCAAAATTGCAATGCAAGGATAGAGCATGGAGAGCCGTAAGGAACTCGTCAAAACTTTCTCCCTCTTCCTGGGCTCTGGTGTAAATTCTTAAATCTATTGAGGGCAACACTGGTAGTAGGTTTAAAGCGGTTCTCGATGTGCAAAATGGCTTCATCGTACACATTATGATCACCCCCAGATCTAACAGGAGGTAGAGTTCGGTAAACTACTTGACCTTCGGAACCCAAACAATGGAGGAAAATGTTTTTTTTTCTTTTAGCTGACATGCGTTCACCATCAATCGCCTTTAAATAGGTAATACACTCTTCTTTCCATCTCGTCCATTGGATGGGAGGTTCTCCCTTGCTTTGTAAAAATGTACAGGGTGGATCAAACTGCATGGCAGTAAAACAGTAGCAACTATAAGTAAAATATCAATAACAGCAACAAATATAAAACTAAAGTAGAAGTGAATACACTTTAGAGCATTAGTAAAATACTGGTACAGACGAGGAGAATTATTATAGGCAAGAACGCATTTAAAATAATGAAGTGGTGTGCCTGTCACCGTAATCAGGCTACTGGGAAGCGTAGTAAAGAGCAAAGCAGTCAAGGTGTGCCTGTCACCGCGGAGGAGCAGGCTGTGTAAGGTAGAATGGAATAGGTCAAGGTGTGCCTGTCATAGAGAGTGAACAGCCTTTCCTACCTGGACAGGTTGCCAATGGTGTGCTCATCACCGTGTGTATTGCCAAATAAAATGATGAGCTGATGAGAAAGGCTGGTCATGTAGAAGTACTCAAGATGTCGGAATACTCCCACGAAATCACGGGTATGCAGGAGCATAGCGTGATGTTTTCTCATACCAGACGCTGAAAGTCATAAAAGGAGACCCGATCCAAAATGGCCACCGGCGTAACGACGCACGGCGTGACCTGCATCAGGAACAGGATGATGAAAACAAGGGCGTGAGGTCGAAGGAATGCGCCAGCCGTGTTGTGTTGCCAGGCGCTAAGCGTTGTTGAGGAAAGAGGTCTCAAGGTTACCGTTGCCAAACTTCCAGGAAGACAGCGTTCGGAGACAACCTCTACGACACAGAAGGTTTGGAGATTGATGGCGGTCAGCCCCAGCTAGGGAAAGGCGAAGAAATACCAAAACAGGCGAAAATTCACCGAAGATGCACCGGAGCAGTCAGGACCACTGGATTTTCAGAAACAGACCAGGGGAGGTCAAAGGACAGAAACGGAGACGTTCCGATAAAGAGGATAAGGCAGGAACACGAAGAAAAGGTTTAGAAGACGTCGCTGCACCTGTGCCGCAAAGAGTAATGTAGCAGGTGAAGTCTTCTCCCACTCATCACCACTTGTAAAGACGAGGCGTTGCAAAGAGGTAGGTTTTATTCAAGTTTATTTGCAGAGCGGCACAGTACATCTGGATGAAGGAAGGCAGTAACTGTAACTGCTGTACAGTGGCTCTGGAACATGTAACCAAAGTTATACAACACAGGTACACGGTTCCCTGTTCCAAGCATGAGACAGGGCACGAGGGAAAAGGGAATGAAGGAAGGATTGTAGGAAAGTGGCTCTATATATACTGTTCCCAAAAAGGTACAGTGTGTATAGAGTCCACTGTCCTCAGAGGTTTGGCAGAGGCTAAAGTTAGATATAACCTTACTCTCTAAAGTGGTAGCTTGGTCGAGCAGTAAGGCAGTATCAGAGGACAGTGTGTACACAGTCAGCAAATGGTCTCACACACTCAAGAACTGAACTCTATGCCAATGGTTTGTATAAAAAAGATATGGTTGTTTAATTTTAGAACCAACAATAGGTATCAAAAATATACTTTCTCAGAATGAGATGCTTTTGTTATATACTTTGCAAAAGACAATTGACTTGTAATGCAATAGTTACAGTTTGTTGCAATAGGGCTAGGCAACACAATTTCAAACACAATAATACATTGAGCTCAATGGGAATTTTAAGTTATATGCAATTGATTACTCTAAGGATTACTTGTCTAACTCCAGGACTGGATCCTAGATTCAGTCCTGGGACAGTTCTTGGAAACAAGTGAATAAATACTTTTGAGTTAATGTTGTGATTTTTAAGCAATACTTTGCTATTTCAAAAGTTGACACTTAAAAACTTTTTCTAATCAAATTACCAATGTTATCTTATGGAAGGAAACACACTTAGCAGGTAAGTGGGGTTATGGTTACTTTTTCTAGGTCAGTGTTGGATCCTAAATACAGCACTAGTGTGCCACCTGTAAGCAGTTGAGAAACTGCGTTTACGTTACACAGACGATTTTTAAGGAATATTTATAAGTTTGCAAAATTGACAGAAGTAATTTCACAGAAAAACAGTCAATAGTTTCCTATGGGAGAAAATTCAAGTTACGGGTAAAGTATGTTCTCGTTACTTTTGTAATCCAGGGCCGGGCTCCTAGGCTCAGTAATGGGGCATCTACCTAAAACAGGTAAGTAATTACGTTTTGACAGTTGGTACGATTTTTAAAGAATATTTGCAGTTTGCTAAAAACCAACAGAAGAAATTTCACAGAAAAACAGTCAATGGTTTCCTATGGGAGAAAAGTGAGTTAGTGGTAAGTACGGTCGTAAGTACTTTTCAGGGTCAGTGCTGGGCACCAAGATCCAGCACTGGGATCTCTCCTAATAGCAGGTGAGTATTTCCGTTTTCGTTACTCTGTTGATTTTAGGTGAGTATTTTAAAGTTTAGAAACTCCACACAAGAAATTTCAAGAGAAACCAGTCAATGTTACCCTATGGAAGAAAAGTGAGTTATCAGCTTTTGGGTAAGTACTGAACTGGCAGAGTTAAGGTTCTGGGCATAGACTTAGGGGTCTCTCAGGGTCAGATAAGTACAGTTGTTACACCCTCAGTGGCACTGTGGCGGCCGGGTGCAGAGTGAGTTAGGCCCAATGTTATCCTATTGGAGGCAGGTGCCCTTGGTTGGTGGCTGCTGACTAGCAGGCCACACAGCTGTGGGAGCTGGGTTCCTGGTCACTTGCTCAGGGCAAATGGGGAAGTAGGTAGGAGTAGAAGTTACACTGCCAGGGCCACACGGGCGGCTGGGTGCAGGGTGCTTTTGAGCCTTCGGGCGCTCAATGGATTGCTATGGAAAAGCTCAAGGACGAACAAAGGCTGCAAGCTCGGGGACGAAGACTCTTCAGGTGGCACTACCACTTTGAGAGGTAAGTTGGGTAGTTGGAGGATAGGTAGGTACCCAGGAGTCGGGCACAGAGGGCCGCAGGGCGCCGGGGTGCCTTTTGGTGTCGGGAAATCTTACCCTCTGTTGATCACGGTTGGGGGGTCCCAGGTTCTGAGGCTGCAGGCGTTGTCAGGAGCGTCGAGGTGGGTCCTTGGGTGCCGGATTCGGGGTCACAGTCGCCGGGGGGACGTCCTCTGGGTCTTTGTCCACTCCGGCACAGGCCAGGCTTGGCGGGTGCAGAGTGTGCAGGGTTCGCGGTTCCGGGCTGATGCCAGGGGTTAGATACTTGCTTTGAGCAGAGCCACTGCTCGTGGGAGTCCCAGGTGCTCAGAGTCACAAGGTAGCCAGGTCCTCTGGGGTTTGTGAGGTGGCTGCCCACAGGAGGTGCCGGGATTTAGCAGGGGCAGGTTCGAGGGTCGACAGGCCGGTAGGGCTGGGGCCAAAGCAGTTGGTGTCTTCCACTTCTTAGCAGCTGCACAGCAGGTCTTCTTTCTTCTTTGCTGTTTTAGGATCTGGAATCTGAGGAAGGAAGGTTTAGGGTGCCCCTAAATACTAAATTTAGGGGCGTTACAGTTAGGTAAAGGGCAGGGACCACTGGGTTCCTGTCCTGGGGTGGGTACACCCCCTATCCTGCCACTCTCCTGTGGGAGGGGGGCAGTGGCCTAGTCCTGATTGGGTAGGGTTCCCCATCTTCAAGATGGCGAGGGCCCGGGGATGTGCTTCACCTCGCCTCCCCCACCTGAGTGGGGGTCAGAACCGGTGGGGGCCAGTTGCTGAGTACAGCAAGTGGCCTGGAGTAGCTCACAAAGGTGGCATGCCTTTGAAGCTTTCCCCTTCCCATCCTGGGGGAGGCAACCTAGCACCTCGCCCAGGATGTGCATTGTTGCAGTCCCAGGAGAGCGGGGGCTCTTCACCCAGGGGTCCAGCAACATGTCTGCTGTGTGGCAGCCTAGGCAGCCCCTCAGACAAGACGTGGATTGTAGATTAGGTTTCAGGGGGCTTCTCTAAGATGCCCTCTGTAGTGCTTTGTACATTAAATCCCACACTGGCATCAGTGCAGGTTTAATGTGCTGAGAAGTTTGGTACCAAACTCCTCAGTCTTCAGTGTTGCCATTATGGTGCTGTGGAGTTCGTGTTTGACGAGCTCCCAGCACCATATACTCTTAAATGGCGGCACTGCACTTACAGTGCCCAGGAATGGAGCTGGGTACTGCAGGGGCACAGGGCTAATGCTCCTGTGCCCATACCACTGGCATAGGGCACCCAGCTAGAGGGGTGGCTGATGTATGCCAGGGCAGTGTAGGTTGTGGGCATGGCACGCAGGGATGTGTGCCATGTCGACTCTTTGTTTTGTCTTGTACCCAGACACTCAGCCTGCAAGGGCAGTGTGTTTGTGTGAGGATACAGGGCCTCTAAGGGTGGCACAATAAGTGCTGCAGCTCTTGGAGGCCTTCCCTGGTCACAAGGCCCTGGGTACCTAGGGTACCATTTACCAGGGGCTGACATGTGGCCAGGGTTTGCCAATTTCGGTTTTAGGGAAGGAACATAGGCCCTGGGCACCTGATTGGCAGGAGTCCAGGGCACACTCAGTCAAAGTACATTCAGCAAAAAGTGGGGGCATACCATGCAAGAAAGATGGCACTTTCTCACAAGGATGTAACACCATGTTAGGATCTAATGTGAGGGAATGTGTACTGGATGGAAGGGACACTAGTGTTCTGGTAAACTTGCGTTCCGATTTACTCATATCCGAAAGATTACCAAACCCTTAAATTCCGGCACCATATAATGTCACGGCCAAAGCTTTAGTATCATACATCTGAAGGGGAGGCACAATAGGTTTGCTGTGTGAGTCATGGTGTTCCTTCAGGATAGCACCTGATACCCATTTATGCTTACGGGTGGCTTTTCCGATGTGAAACTTCCAAGACATACTAGAAGACAATTTGATGCCTAGGTATTCAAACACATCCACCCTTTCCAGTTTATCCCCTCCCAGGTACATTTCCCCTCTAAATGATTTGCGTTGGTTCAATTTCATTAATTTCGTGTTGGATGCATTAATCACCAGACCTCTAGTAGTGCAAAACTCCTCAAAGCGTGTTAATAAGGTTTGCCGCCCTTTGTGACACAAGAAGGGTATCGTCGGCGAATAGCAGAGTTTGTACTTTCACATTAGCGAGGAATACTGCGTCCAAGAAAACTGCTGAAAGTTCACAACATCATTCAAATAAAAGAACAGGGTTCAGACAGGAACGCAGCCCTGCCAGACTGCCTTCCTGATCAGACTTGGGTACGTAGGCTGCCCCTGGTCTCCCCATTGAACTCTAGCATGATGATGGGTGGCATTCCTATCTGCCAAAGAACCTGACACAGCTTTGGCCGAAAGACCAAATCTAAGGCTGACTTCAGGTCGACAAAGGTCACATAAAGAGAAAATGAAATATCTGGTTCACCGTGCTGATTTTTACCCTGAAGCCTGCTTGAAAGAGAGAAAGAATATGTCCTTGCTCAGCCCATATACTAATTTTATCCAGAGCGACCCAGCAGAAGATCAGACAAATCGGCCTATGGCTAGAAGGCATGCTGCGATCCCCTTCTTTAAAAATAGGTATCACCGTAGCACCTTTCCAAGACTCTGGAATAGGGGCTCCTTTGCCTATAGCATTGCTCAAAAGCAAATTGTACTCGGCCCACTAGGCTTTATCAAAAAGGTAAATGTCTACGGGGATACCATCTGGTCCGGGGGCTTCCCCCTGCACTGTAGCACCTACTGCTTGCTGTATGTCCTGTAGATCAAAAGTCACTACAAGATCTATCTGATCTGTATTGTTAAAACCTCGCCATCTTTGGTGGTAGTGGTCAGGCCATTGTCATGCAGGGATTGAAAGTGCTCTGCCCACACCAGGGGCAAGATATGGTTGGCAGGACGTGTTCAAATACCACTTTATTGATTCTTTTTACCAAACAAAAGTCAATCAGCTCAGCCAACTCATTTCATCCCTTAGGAGATCATCAGGGTTGGACACTCCATGTGTCAATGCGCAATCTGGACCCCTCAACCTGACACTGTACCAGATGTGTCTGCAACCTTAGAACACGACCATATGACCCCTCTCGCAAGGAAATCATGGAAACAGATCTACCCTTTCATGGTTACATAAGCATGCCCAAAGCGAGACACAAGAAATACGCTAATTGGCATTTCCAACATTTATTGACGCAATTGGAGTCTTGTGTAAAATACATGATCTGCAATTATTAGTAGAAGGAAACAAAGCATTGTTGCCAGCATTACCAGAAGGGTGAAGAAGATGAACAATGCGACCATTACCATTATAACGTTGCAGTGGTTATATAAATAAATGAGTAATGATAACCCTAACTAACACTGATTCTACTCTAGAGAACGTAATAAGAAGTGCGTTCTGCCAGATCTCTTGGAGAAGCTTATCTTCACATTTACCTGTATGTGTGATGTATCCGGAAGCCAGTCTGGTGTAGAACAGACGGCCGTCATTTTCAGGATCGGGATAGAAGTCAGCTGGGCTGGCAATTAGTCACATGTGAACATTCAGGATAATCTATGGACGTGCTCCTCTGATGAGCAAAGTTTGAGCAGCAGTTAATATAATAAAACTGGCCCCGTTCGCACTGTGTCTGAGGTACTGTGCTCAATCAAAAAAGGGGGGAGGTAGAGGTTACAGCTGGGTTCACCATCCTTAATCAGTAATAAACACAGAAAAACCGGAATTTGGAACCTAGCTATGGGAGAAAAGTGGAGTAGAAAAGTCTACTGATTAGAAAGAAGAATTTCTTTCTAGAGTCCCCTCACTCACCAGGGTTTCCCCTTGGTGACATGCTTCATCAAGGGGGTTGGCAATAGATTTTTGCAGATAGCTGTGATGGAGATACGGCAGGGGCAAAATGTATCAGATTCTGCGGTTTAAGATTACAGCTTTTTAAGTATTTAAAGTAGGGGTGGGGCTAACTTGCAGAGTTATTACGGGGTTGCATAAAAACTCCATGAGATTCTGCAGAGTTCCACGAGCCGTGCCATTTCAGCACGTTGCACTGCTCACGCAGATTTTTTTTTACCACCGGGAGCTTGTTCCGCGCTGCAAAATCAGTGCAAATGGCACAACACGCCACACCAGGGGCGCTGCTTCTTTCTGCCGCTTCAGTAAATTTTCTGTTCTTCTGATGGATACTTCTAAAAATAGCTTCATCGCCTTAGAATAGATACCAAAGCAGTAACCGCATGTGGGAGGGTTTGTGGAGACTGCTTCTTGTCCAGTGCTTAGATGGTCTTAATACAGAGGTAGCTCCACCTCAGCATGGTGCTCTTCTGCAGAGCCTTCCCTTTCTTTCCTCTGGAGAATGGATGGTCCTTGGTATGGAGTCTCTCCTCATCTTCTGAGGAATAAAGGGAAGCGAAGAATGCAACCTTAGTCTTCAGCACCAAATCGTCTGAGAAAATGGTGGAGTATGGTGGTTGCACTGAAAGTGCCTGAAGTTTACTCACATGATAAGTTGATGTAATCACAATGAGGAAGATCATCTTGAAATTCGGGAGATCCAGCGAGCTGCTGTACATTGACTCGCAGGGTGAACACATGGGGAACATTGAGACCAAGTTAAGGTCATAATGTGGTATCAGACATATTGGAAGAGAACATGGGTACCAAAAATGTCATAAATCTCATCACAACATGTTATTTAACCAAGGAAGGTTGGTTCATCAAACGTTGATAGGCCCAAAAGGACCAACAAATGATCTTTAATAATGCTCACTGCAAGGCCTTGCTGGGCCAGAGATGAAAACATACATAAGGATGTCCAATAGTTTTGCTTGTAAGGGGTCAATCTTACCAATGCGACAACAGACAACTAATTTATGCAAGCACCCAGCATAAATAGATGTCATGGTAGGAGGCCTGGTTGCAAGGATGACACCCACCACTCCAGGCAGATGATTATATATACGCATTCAGCTGCCACCACTCAATCTCCACAAATGCAGGTGCAGATAACGCAGATATAGGTGGAGGAACCTATATTGATGTGGAGACAGGTCAATGCCGAGTGTTAGCCTGGTTGGAGGTCAGATGCTCATACCAAGAAGGTTCGTCTGTAATAAGCACACTGCCTCGGGCGCGCTAGTTTGGTCAAGAGGGACCGTAATTGCGCTGTGCGCTAGCGATCCTTGCCGCTCAGCGAAGGAAACAACCCAGAAGACTTGGAACTGTTCCCTTCATGCAGTGCGCGCCGACGCACTGCGTAGTCTAGAACCGCCCATAAAGGAGATTACGGAACTCGCTGCAGCATCAGAAATTTTGTTGTTGGAATCGAGGCTGTTGGATTGCTGTTCCCCAGCGGTCTGGTAAGGGTGCTCTGCACCATGAACCTTAGTCACTCGTTCTTAGCGTTCGGGTGGGAAACCTTTCTGTCTTCCGTTGGCGATCTTCTCTGCTCATGCGGAGGAAGGTTTTCCGATCCCCCCTACCCGCATTGCTTTACAAACGCTCTGTAATTCCTGCCGTTGACGAACCACTACCTGTGGTTCATGCGGCGGGAATATTATTTGTTTGCAACAATTGGAGAGTAAACTATTATTACCTTCCGCTTATGGGATTATGATTTTTGGGTAAATTTAACCAGCGAGAACATTGTGGCTAGTAAATCACACGTGTCTTTTGTGGATAAATGTGAACTCCTACAATACTGTAAAGTGATATACATGTTTGCTATTTTCCTGGCGCTATTTAACAGGGGTGGTTTCAGGAGTGGTATGGGACTACACTCAACCCCTGTGATGTCTAGTGGAGTCTAGAAAGGGTATGTTATCGTATAGAGCAATACATGGTATTTGAATGTTCTTTGATATATTCTTACACAGCAACCATGATGAAGTGATTGATGTCTCTACACCGAAGCCACAGAATATGTAGAATACTTGAAGCTGGTTGTGTATTTCTTTTTGTTACAGGTATATGGAGTTGCCTTATATGGTTCGTTGATGTATTGTGGTATACATACGATAGGAGTAGAAGTATTTATGATTTCTGGTTTTCAGGTCTCCCTCCCCGCTGTTCCCTTCCTTTCCTTCCCACCCTCACTTGACCCTCCCACTGACCTGTGCCATCACGCCTATTCTGGCTTGGGAATATCAAGAGGTGGATCATTCTGAGCAACAAATCAACCCTGAGGATTTTCCGTTCTGACAGAATTTCCAACCCACTAATTATTATCCTCCCGATCGTCTTGAAGACGTTTTGACAGTTATAGCAGACGACCAGGGGAATTGGCGGCATTCCGTTATGAAACCGCGGAGTTAAAAGCCCGGGTAGTACACATACAAAGGAATCCCTTTGATGTAGGCAGTCAGTCCATGATGCCTTCAAGCTCAGTAGTAGTGGAAATGCCTATTACTTTACTGTTAGAAACTCCAGAGAGGTACCATGGAGAATCAGATAAGGTGCAAGTGTTCTTGACGCAGGTTATGCTACACTTTTCCTGCAAGCAAAAGTCCTTTCTCACCAACCAAGCTATAGTAGCCTCTCTCATCTAATATTTAGCGGGCGATGCTGCCCAGTGGGCTGTACCTTTAGTAAGTAGAGAGGACCCGCTTCTATATGATTGGGAGGCTTTTAGAGCAGAGTTTGTAAAAGTGTTTGACAGATGTGCAGAGTCCTTAACTGCAGATGGGGCGCTACTAGAGTTAAGGCAAGGGAATAGGGACCTGCTAGTGTATCTCAACACCTTACGGAGGCTGGTAGTGGAAACCAAGTGGCCAAAGGCTAAATAAGTCGCGCTTTTCCATCAAGGACTTCGTGATGATCTCAAGGATGTGATCGCCTAAATCGACCCTTAGCCTACCTCCTGTGAGATTTAATTAGCCTGGTATTACAGCTGGATCACAGAATCAGTGAGCGCAAGGGGGATCATAAACGGAGAGACCTATGACTCGCTTTGGACGTCCCAGATTCACAGAACAAAATAACGCATCTATAGAAAAACCGATGGAGATCGGAACTGTGCAAGCAGCACTATCCCCAGCAGAAAAAGACGTTCGCCGTAAACAAGGCCTTTGTTTATACTATGGACAGAAAGGACATTTCGTTAAAGAATGCCCAATGAAACAGAAGACCTATGGATTCCGTAGCAGTAGGATGGTGACTGCTGCCATGGACAAACCATCAGAAAGCTAACATGCTTGAAGAAAGAAGAAGGGGTTTCTTGGAGTCAGACGTACCTTCCTTCCTTACATAATGGAGACTCTACTCAACAGGGACATTTGTTTATAGAAGTACGAGTTACTTACCTTCGGTAACGATATATCTGGTAGAGACGATTCTAGCCGCAGATTCCTTCATGTAGAATTATCCCCAGGCATGAGACTGGATCCGGAAACTTCTTGCCACAGCATCCCTGCGCGCCATCATACAAGCTCCTAAATACGGGATTATTCTCAGATTACCTTGGTTGCAGAAGCACAATCCAGAAACCAATAGGGTGACCAGAAGAGTACTAATGACTTCACCCTATTGTCGTGAACATTGCCTAAGGATACCAGAAGGACCTACTACAGCCTTGGCCTCTGGTCTGTCTATATAGCCACAGTAGCCGAAAAGGATATACAACTACCTGTCCTATACCAAGAATACGTCAAGGTGTTTAATGATATACAAGCGGAAGAGCTACCCCCTCACAGACAATATGATTGTCAAATCAATCTCATTCCTGGGGCTGTGGTACCTAGTGGGAGAATATATGCCCTGTCTGAGCCTGAAAACCTCCACCTCAGAGCCTACCTAGACAAACACATGGAGTTAGGTTTTATTTGTCCATCTAAGTCTACGGCAGCTCCTCCACTTCTATTTATTCCACAAGCAAATGTTGATCTACGCGCCTGCATTGATTACAGGGCATTGAACACTATTTCGGTGAAGAACCATTATCCCTTACCACTGATTCCGGTGTTACTGGAGCAGGTTAAGAAAGCGAAGATCTTCACTAAATTGGACCTCAAGGGAGCCTACCACCTGGTTCGCATGAGCAGTGCAGATGAATAGAAAATGTCATTTAAGACCCGTCACGGATTATTTGAATATTTGGTAATGCCCTTTGGGTTATGCAACGCCCCGGCGGCATTCCAATATTTCCTGAACGACGTTCTGCGTGAGATCCTGGACCACTATGTGGTAGTATACATAGATGATATCCTAATCTATTCGGAAAATGAGAACACGCATATACAACTTGCTAAATTTGTGTTACAAATACTGCAAAAGAACCGCCTGTTCTGCAAATTAAGCAAGTACGAGTTTCACGTACGCACTGTGGAGTTCCTCTGAGTCATGCTCACTCCATCAGGACAGGAAATGAGCGAAAGAAAAATAACTGCTGTGAAGGAATGGCCACCTCCACAAAACATTTGAGTTGTCCAGTGCTAAATTGGATTTGCGAATTTCTATCGCAGGTTTATAAACCAATTCTCCAAATTGGTTGCACTATAACCAAGCTGCTGAGAAAATCACAGGTATTCGAGCGGAATAAAGACGCAAACGAAACTTTCATCGCCTTAAAAATTGCCGTCATAACTGCCCCGGTCTTAACACACCCTGATCCGGATAAACCCTCCACTGTTGGGGCAGATGCCTCCGACGTTGCAATAAGAGCTGCCTTGTCTCAAAGACACTCTTCTACTAGACCACTCCATCCTGTGGCATACATATGGAGAAAACTAAAGGATGCCGAAAGGAACTACAATATTTCAGAAAAAGAACTCTTGGCCATCAAAGATGCCTTTTTGGAGTGGAGACACTTTTTGTTGGGAGTCAATCACGTTGTTACTATGTACACAGACCACAGGAATTTGCAGTTTATGACAGCTGCTAGACACCTTACCCCTCGCCAACTACGATGGATGTTATTCTTTTCAGAATATCATTTTATCATTACCTACAGACCAGGTAGTGAAAACAAAAAAGCGGATGCCCTCACTAGACAGTCGTCTACTAAAGAACAGGAAGTGAGTCAGGAACGTTCCATCATTGATCCCACAAAGGTACTATGTGCCATAGAACCCTATACCTTCCTCAAAGAAGTGATCAAAAGGGTTAACACCTTCTCTTGGAGAACATGGTTGAAGAGACATACAGAATGGCAAATAAAGAATGGATTCCCAATTAACAGAAACCTTATTTTGGTACCTACAGAAACATTGCGGAAGAAAGTATTTCATTGGGGTCATGAGTTACTGAGTGCGGGACACCATGGGGTAGGAAAGACCATAGATCGCATCAACAGACAATTCTGGTGGCCGTCCTTCCAAGTGGACATTACAAAATGGATAAAGTCGTGTGACACCTGTGCAAAAATGAAAACAGATCATCTACGGCTAGAAGGTTTACTACAGCTCCTTCCTACTCCTGGCACTCCCTGGGAAAGCATATCACTGGACTTCATTGTTGTTCTTCCAAATGATAAAGGGTGTACTGTGATCGTCATAGTCATCGACTATTTAACGAAGATGGTACACTTTATAGCCTGCAAACAGGTTCCTTCGGCAGGTCAATTGGCTCACTTACTCATGGTGCACATTGTTCGTTTGCACGGATTACCAAGGTCCATTGTGTTGGACCGGGGTTCCCAGTTCATAGCCCAATTCTGGAAGGTGTGGTGCTCATCCCTACACATAACCACAGCCCTGTCTATGAGTTTTCACCCACATACGGATGGACAGACAGAACGACTTAACCAAACACTGAAGCAGTATCTGCGTTGCTATGTTGACAATCAATCAATCATGGGTTTGTAGAGGGTGACTACTCACCCGCAATTGTCTCATGGCGTGGGGGGAAGGAGCAGGGTCCTGTCCATCAAAGAGGAGGTCTATCGAAGAGCCATGTTTTGAGGTCCCTCGTGAAGTTGGGGGGCGATGTCGTCTGTCTGAGGTGGCGTGGGAGGGCGTTCAAGGCTCTGTTTGCGAGGAAGGAGAAGGAGCGGCCTCCCGATCTGGACTTCCTAGTGCGAGGGACCACGGTGTGGGAGAGCTGGGCTGATCGAAGGGTCCTTTGGGGTGCGTAGAATGCGAGTCGGTTATTCGGGCATGCTGGTCCGGTGTTGTGAAGGGCTTTGTGTGCGTGGGTGAGAATCTTGAAGGTGATTCTTGCCTCGATGGGGAGTCAGTAGAGTGAGCGCAGGTGCTGGGTGATGTGGCAGGTTGAGGATTAGTCTGGCGGAGTTGATCTGGATGTTTTGAAGTTTGCGGGTGAGGTTTTTGTTGATTCTGGCATAGAGTGCATTGCTGTAGTCAAGTCTGCTAGTAACGAGGGCATCAAGGGGGCACCAAAGAGTGGGTGGACTATCTTTGGCTAGCTGAAATCGCCTACAACAGCACCACAAACAGTTCTACACATGCATCTCCATTCTACAGCACCTATGGACATCATCCTAGGTTCCTTCCTTTTATCCATACTACTGAGATCACCAAGATACCAGAAGTATCAAAAAGAGTGACCAATATCCAAGAAACACTAGCAAATACACAAAAACATTTAAAAGAAGCAAAAGTAAAATACATGACTTCTGCCGATAAACATAGAAGGCCAGGGTCTTTGTATAAAAGGGGAGACACAGTCTGGTTATCCACCAAGAACATTCGTTTGAGAAAACACTGTTTTCAACCCCAGATATATAGGTCCATACAAAATCAGCAAATGTTTTAGTCCAGTGACAATGAAACAGACCTTACCTACCCATCTCTGGATTTATCCAGTTTTTCATGTTTTTCTGTTGAAACCCTCCTTCACCCCAGTGAGAAAACTACCCCTACCGGTTCTGGTAAATGATGACAGAGAATACTAGGTACGAGGAATCATCAACGCAAAACTACGAGGAAGCAAGCTATGGTACCTAGTAGCTTGGAAAGGGTTTGGACCTCAGGAGAACTCTTAGGAACCAGCATCCGGTGTTCACGCTCCTAGACTAGTGTCTTCCTTTCACAGAATCCAGTGAAACCTAGCCCCCTGGCGCACTCTTGTTAGGGAGGGGATGTACTGTAATGAGCACACTGCCTCGAGCGCGCTAGTTTGGTCAACTGGGACCGTAATTGCGCTGTGCGCTACTGATCCTTGCTGCTCAGCGAAGGAAACAACACAGAAGAAGACTTGGACTACTGTTTCCTTGATGCAGTGCACACCAACGCACTGCGTAGTCTAGAACCGCCCATAAAGGAGATTACGGAACTTGCTGCAGCGTCGGAAATTTTGATGTTGGAATCAACGCGGTTGGATTGCTGTTTCCCAGTGGTCTGGTAAGGGTGCTCTGCACCATGAACCTTAGTCACTCGTTCTTAACATGCAGGGTGGGAAATCTTTCTGTCTTCCGTTGGCGAGATTCTCTGCTCATGCGGAGGAAGAGTTTTCGATCACCCCCACCCACATTGCTTTACAAACGCTCTGTGATTCCTGCCCTTGGCGAACCACTGCCTGTGGTTCATGTGGCGGGAATAATATTTGTTTGCAACAAGTGGAGAGTAAACTATTATTACCTTCCGCTTATGGGATTATGATTTTTTGGTCATTTTAACTAGCGAGAACATTGTGGCTAGTAACTCATGAGTGTCTTTTGGGGATAAATGTGAACTCCTACAATCCTGGAAAGTGATATATATGTTTGCTATTTTTCTGGCTCTATTTAACAGGGGTGGTTTCAGGAGTGGTACGGGACTACACTCGACCCCTGTGACGCCTAATGGATGGAGTCTAGAGAGGGTATGTCATCATATGGAGCAATATACTGGTTTCTTTTGTGATAACCATTACCTACAGTATATAAATATACATGGTATTTCAATGTTCTATAAATGTTCTTTTATATATTCTTACACAGCAACCATGATGAAGGGATTGATGTTCCTACACCGAAGCCACAGAATATGTAGAATACTTCACGATGCTTGTGTAATTCTTTGTGTTACAGGTATATGGAGTTGCCTTATATGGTTCGTTGATGTATGGTGGTATACATACTATATGAGATAGGAGTAGAAGTATTTATGATTTCTGGTGTCTCCCTCCCCGCTGTTCCCTTCCCTTCCTTTCCTTTCCTTTCTTTCTCTCACTTGATCCTCCCACTGACCTGTGCCATCACAACTATTTTGGCTTGGGAATATCAAGACGTGGATCATTCTGAGCAACAAACCAACCCGAGGATTTTCTGCTCTGACACTTTCAGAATTTGAGGCAAGGGCGGGATGGCAGACAGGAGTCCTATGTTCCATTCCAATCAGAACTTATTTCCCAATTAGTTTTCTTGTGGAACTGTGGAGGAAAATAAATAAAAATAGAAAAACAATCGAGCCATCATTATCTGCACTGTTGGAAGACACCCTGCTCCACCTCAGAAAATAGACGTCATTAGTGGTCTGCCAGACACTGCCTGCTCCCTCAATGGTTCTTACATTCAGGCACCCTGTCAGGTGTTTGTAATCAGGAAAATGCCCTGGCACTCTAAAAACCTACAGAGCCTACTGGGTTGAGCCAAGAGCCCACTCTACCCTGCTTGCAGCAGTGCCCAATGGCAGCGGTGTTGTGTATGAGAACCTGCACCAGGTTCCCCTTGACAAGAAAGCAAAAGACACAGATGATGGACGAAATGCAGAGCAAATCAAACATTCAACCCCAGGCAAGAGATCTGGGTTAAATCCATCATTATTTTGCTCACCACGCCACCCCAGTCTTAACCCTATTCCTCATGGGAACAAGTCCAGCCCGAACTGCCATGCCAGGTCCTCCCTGGACCAGAAACAAGCATCCTGGGACCGGTTTTGGAGCATCACCCCATATCGGCCAGGCTAGCTTGAATCCAGTGACACAGTGAGCCTGGGACTCACTTCTGGGCATACCCGGTGCACTTAGGGCGAGAAAGAAAAAGACACATAGATGATGGCTGGAATGCAGACAAATGAAACATTCACCCCAGTCATATATATACCCAAATCAGTCTTGACCCTATTCCTCATGGGAACAGTCTAGCCTGAACTGCCAAGCCAGGTCCTCCCTGGACTGGAAACAAGCATACTGGGACCGGTTTCGGGGTTTCACTCCTCGTCCACCAGGCAGTTCAGCTGGACTGTTCCCATGAGGAATAGGGTCAAGACTGATTTGCATATAGCTGGGTCCAAACTGGGGTGACATGGTGAGCAAAAGAACAATGGATTTAACCCAGATATCTTGACTGGGGGTTAATGTTTCCACAGGAGACCAAGTCCCCTGATTGGCACCTTCCTCACATGACTTCCCCCAGCCTAAGAGAGACGCATCAGTCCCAATCAGCTCCGGCAGAGAAGGAAAAGCGGCCTGCAGCTGGACCAACTTCGTTTGGAGAACCACTATTGCATATCTTGAACCACCTCCTCCGAGACCTAGTTGGCATCAGTTCAGATTGCCTGTGTGCACGGCCCATTGGAAATCCAAATTCCCTTGCTGAGCCCACATGTGCCACTAGGCATAACTGATCAGGAAGATGCAGAAGGCCAAGAAACCTCCGGACTACTCTCATCACAATTGAGTCTGAATCATTGAAATCATAGCCTGAATGTCCTGGACTTGAAGCAGGACAGCCCTGAAATCCATTGTGTCCAGGATAACTTCAATGAAGGAAACCTTTGCGAATGTGTCAGGTGGGACTTCGATTTGTTTATAGTGAATCTCACCGATGTCAAGAGGTTCACCGTCATCTGGAATGGTCCACAACTGACTATGGCGAGCAAAAATCCGATTGCCCGCACTCTGCTAGTCCTACCAGCGTGTTACCCCAAAGAATTGTGGTCCATGAAGTAGCGTCGGCGGGTACGCCTATGCCAAAAGTTTAAAATGAAAATAAGTGTCGCGTTAGCCATCCCTGGACACGTGTTTCGAGGTAGTTGCCTCTCGTCAGCAGGGAGTAGGTATGTGTGTAGGGTTGCTGCGTAGGCTGCCAAAAAATATTCTCAGGTAAAGTACCACTCAAGGCGCGCAGGTGCGTAGCCATGGGCTCGTCAGCCCCACCGGCTCAAGGGAGCCTGAATGTAAACAAAAATCCGATTGGCCGCACTCTGCTAGTCCTACCAGCGTGTTACCCCAAAGAATTGTGGTCCATGAAGTAGCGTCGGCGGGTACGCCTATGCCAAAAGTTTAAAATGAAAATAAGTGTCGCGTTAGCCATCCCTGGACACGTGTTTCGAGGTAGTTGCCTCTCGTCAGCAGGGAGTAGGTATGTGTGTAGGGTTGCTGCGTAGGCTGCCAAAAAATATTCTCAGGTAAAGTACCACTCAAGGCGCGCAGGTGCGTAGCCATGGGCTCGTCAGCCCCACCGGCTCGAGGGAGCCTGAATGTAAACAAAAATCCGATTGGCCGCACTCTGCTAGTCCTACCAGCGTGTTACCCCAAAGAATTGTGGTCCATGAAGTAGCGTCGGCGGGTACGCCTATGCCAAAAGTTTAAAATGAAAATAAGTGTCGCGTTAGCCATCCCTGGACACGTGTTTCGAGGTAGTTGCCTCTCGTCAGCAGGGAGTAGGTATGTGTGTAGGGTTGCTGCGTAGGCTGCCAAAAAATATTCTCAGGTAAAGTACCACAAGTATGGCGAGCACACACGGTACAGGGATACTTGTATTCCCTTCATCCAAAGATGGGCTGCGACCACCATCATCATGTCTGTGAACACTCAAGGGGCTCTGGTAAGGCTGGAAGGGTGTACTGAAAACAGAAAATGTTCATGGCCTACCTTCAAAGGTAGATACCTGCTAAATTGCAAGACGTGTCCTGCAGGTCTAAGGACACCATCTAGTCACCAGCTCTCGGTCTGAAGGAGGACTGGTGACTGAGGTCTATTTTGGACATTCGGCCTCCGATTGCCTATGGAAGGACAAATTAAAAATGCTCACACTGGTCACGATTCTGTCTGCTCTGGGGCCAGAGCAGGCAGAATCTGGACCAGTGTGAGCATTTTTATTTTGTCCTTCTTTAAGCTGAATATCCAAGATAGACCTCAGGCCCAGTCCTCCATCAGACCGAGAACACAGAGAAACAACTCCCTCATCTTTCCGAGACTGGAACCCTCTCAATAATTCCCTTGGAGAGTAACAGCTGCACCTCCTGTAACAGAATGGAAAGGTGCTTATTTGAAATTACTACTGGTGTTGGAGGAATTAGTGGGAGAGGCAGAAATAAAAGGCAGGGCATAGCCATTTTGAACGATCTGTAAGACCCATCTATAGGATGCGATGGATCGCCAACCTGGGGGGGAATGTGACATCCTGTCCCCTACCGGTTGGGAATGCACTATTACGGGCAAAATAAATTGGCTTGGTGGCTGTTGGGAGAGGTGAAGTGGAAGACTGATGCCCCTGCTGGCCAGCACGCTTGCTGCCATACTCACAGGTATGGCCTTGAAGGGACCCGGGTGCTTGCTGCACTGGATGGAAGGCTGTCTCTAGGTATACACCTGTCTTCTGGAATAGCCCCTAAACTTTCGACATTGATGCGGGAACTGGCAGCGTCAACAGTCCAAAAGAGGACACCTTCACTCTTCTGTGCCGAAAGCGTTTCAAAACAGAGTCTACCTTCTCACTGAACAAATGTGACAAAGGACATATCCATGAGGGCCTGTCCATCCCCATAGAAGCCTGTGGAACTCATGCAAGAGGGTCTATGAAGCACAATACTACTACTGACTGCCTTCCAGAAGCAATCCATAGTATCTGGACTTGGGCGGATAACATGTTTGGCCACATCCTGTCTGTCATGAATCTTGTGTGCCAAAGAGGCTCCAACGTCCTCTGGGACTGCTAGCATGATGTCGCTGACCATGCCCCACAGGGCACGTCTGTAACGAGCCCGGAAACAAACAGCATTTATGTATCACAATGATAAACTTGTGGAAGAAAATGTGCTTGCCAAAAGCCTCAATCTTCTAGGAGTCTCTATATGGAGGAGTGGTTGAAAGGGAGATAGGATTCAGTTTACTGGTCAAAACCAGTGCAATGAGGCTTTCTGAGGTGGGCTGCTACATGAGAAAACCCAGGTCCCCAGGCGCCGGTCTGTGATGTCTGGCCACCTGCCTACTCAATGGCGGCAAGGACAAGGCTTCAACGAAGTGGCCATCAAATTATCAGTGAGCAGATTGTTAAACGGTATCAGAAGTATCTGGCCCAGGCTTTAAAATCTCTGTTGGAACATGTGCCATAATCTCAATTTAGGGTAACTGCAATTCTAAAGACAACTGCCCTCCAGAGCCTCACAACCCGAGGCACTCTTCTGTTGGTGGCCAAAGCTCAAGTGGCAAGTCACACTCCGTCAAGGTGACATGCATGTACCTTCTTAAATCTACATATAAGGAATCATCAGTATAGAGATAGGGGAGCAAGCCATCAGCAGCATCAAAAACATTGTGGGGTGACCCCATCACAGTCAGAACCAACAAGATAATGGAGCTTCTGTTCATACGTGTGGCTTGGCAGAGGCAATGGGTTAGAGTCAAGTTGCGTGTCCACTGGTTTAGTGACTTACTAGTGAACAATCAGTCGAGCTTGAGCTGAAGATGTTTATTTCTTTTTATTTTCAGAATTTTATACAGCGCAAACAAGACCATTGTGGGCGACAGAGCGCTTTACAACTATAACAAGAGGCAGTTATTATACATACGAAAAATGATATACATAAAAATAAATACAGATTGGTATGGATAAATAAGCAAGTAGAAGAGAGAGAGGAACCTTCAAATGTTCATAAATACTGGCATGGGTGGAGTCCGATTGGTGTCGGGATGATGTAAAGGTTGGGAGAGGAGATACAGCTTGAACTCGATGCGGACGGATGCGTGGAAAGATAAAACGTCACACAGGCAGGTAGGCCCGTGATTGACACGAGGGGGGTGTGACCTCAGTGTGAGAGGAATTTATTGGCTAGTAGCAGTTTCACTTCTTTCCTGAAGATGGAAGTGGAAGGGTTGCAACTGGTCTCTGGAGGGAGGGAGTTCCAAATAGTAGGTGTAATTCCAGAAAAGGATCGATTGAAGGTTTTCATTTTGTTGAATTTAGATGGCTTAAGTAGAAGGGTGCTAGTACTTCTGGAAGGTCAGTTTCAGTCAGATAAGGTAAATTCCTAGACAGATAAGAGAGGGTGTAGTGCTTTGTGGGTCATACAGGCAATGTTGAGATGGATTCTCGCCTCAAAGGGTAGACATTTCAATGATTGAAGGTCGGGGTGATGTGAGGTGTCTTGAGGTCCGATATTGGCACAAAATTGTCTTCAAGCATCAGTGTTGCAGGAACTGGTGTGGATCTCTAGGCCCAAGTAGAAGTCTGTACTGGTGCCGGTACACGCCCGGTGATGGGTCTCAAGAAAAAAGATGGCATCAGGCACAGACCAGCCGGTAGTTACCCAAATGAAGGTGCCTATATGTCCATGGGGTCTGAAGGTGAGCCTGAGGAAGCCAGAAGCACACCTAAAATTTGCAGCATAGCCTCCTTGAAGTTCTTGATTTGCTGCAGGGCTAATGGCCTGGGAAATGTGGGGCTTTTCGGGACCAGATGAGAAATTTGTCCTGTGGCCGAAGACCCCAAAGGGGTGCAACAGACACTGTAATGCCCTCACTACCTCTCTTTGGAGTCAGAGATGGGGTTAAATTCTGCTTTGCCTTCTTATGCTTGTGTTTGGACTTGCCGGAGGATTTTGAGGGCGAGGTTGAGCAATCGTGGGAATGGCCTTTGATCCGAGACCATGTCGAGACTTGCAGCAGGACTTGCATCATTTTTTTGTGTTGAGTGACATACAGCTTTGTATTCTGGTCTCAGATTGTCTGTGGGTTCACGACGTCACACTTATCACCAAATTTTAGAGTTGTGTCCCGAGCCCACAAACCAACGACAAACAGTGTGCGGGTCTGTGATCTACATCTTCTTGAAAAGCTGTTGTTTTGAGTGGGGAAATCTCTCCGAGCACACTTGTTAAATCCATTTAGAAGCCATCAGAAAAAATGACAGTTGGAGTGGAGCACCTGATATACATCAGGAGGTGTGGAAAGAAAGGAACGGGCGTCCGTGGACAGGGGTGGTGCCTATATGTGGCTCTGCTTTGTCACTTCTGATCTGGTGTCACGAGTCAGCACAAATTTGCACAGCACTCCTATGGAGAAAGTTTTCCAGATCCAGTACAGCACCTGTAGAGTATTCTAACAATGGAGAAAGAAAAGCAGACAGTGAAAAATACAGAATCTGCACCATAAGAGATTGAGATCTTGAGTGTGGATCTGGCTTCTTCACCAAGGTAGGTTCCAGTTGCAATTTGTTCACCCATCACTTACAGTTTATTGGCATCAATATCCTTCTTCTTTGTGGCCTTCTAATTTGGCAGCACGTGCAAAGCATCACTTCCTTTTCTCTGTGTGGAGCATGGACCAAATACAGCTGGATTTATCTTAATGTCCATCCGCTCCTCATGCTATTATTCCAGCTCAAACGCTCCTTTTCTCACTTTACCCCGTCTTTAGTTACCCATTTACACCTCTCTCCAGTCTTCCTTTATTACCTATTTCATTCTCCCGCTCTTCTTTCTTTCACTTTGTTCTCCTTTGAGCAGATCCTTCTCTTACACTCACACACGTTTTCACACTTTACTGCCTGCTTTTGTTTACATCACACTGTAGTTATCCTTACACTTCATTTTTCACGACTTCGTTCACATGTTTATTCCCTCTTCCTTTAATCAGGCACATCAGTTTGTGGTGTCTTTTGTGCTTTCAATAAACCACACAGAACTTGTAATTTCCAAATGTGTTGCTGCTATTAAAACGCACCAGAGTCAACATTTTAAGTATTGATCCCTCATCTGCTTTTATTCTTGAGGCCAATCAGGTTTTTCTGCTTGATGTCTCGTGTCCAGAGTTTTAGCATCCCTGTTGCACTCTTGGGATGTTGAGGAAGAAAATCCCTCTGTGAGACAACTTTAAACCAGTGGCGCACAATATTAAGAGCAGCACTCTGGAAGTTAAGAACCTACCTATGCCTGCCTGAAACACAGAAGTGCCACCAAAGTGCCACACATGTTTACAATCGATGGAACCATATGTTGGGGCAGCAGGAAATCGGCATAACGCCCACCCTAAGGCTTAATTGCTCTAGCCGTTTATCTGTCATTTAAAAACAAGCATTTGCAAAGACAATAGGTTTTGCCTATGGGAGATCTATTGGCTTCGTCATTTTTTTTTGCCACGTTGTACTGCGCCACAGGTGCTGTGCAGCATGGTTAAAAGGAAAAGGAAAAAAATAGTGCTATGATGCAGTAAATGCTGCCCACTTTATAATGCTTTTTTTTTTTTTTTAACTTTCAGCCATGCTGCACAGCAACCACGCAGCTGTTCAACATTGCAAAGAAAATATTGACAATGACAAATAGCTCTACTATTTGTTTTTTGAATTTTTTCTAAGCCATGTTATACAGCTGTGTGGCTGCTGTGCAGCATGGTTAAAAATGTAAAAAGTAAAGAAAAAAAGAAAAGTGCTATGCGCCATAGAACTTTTTTTTTCTCTCAACTTTTTCAGCCATGCTGCGAAGCAGGTGGGCTGTTGCACAACATGACTATAAAACAAAATGGCAAAGCAAATTGATCTCACATAGGCGGGACCTATTGACTGTGCCAATGCTTGTTTTAACTGTCCTTAGGAACAATCAGCTTCATCATCTCAGGGAGTGGCAACTTTGGATTTCTGAAGACAGAGCATAAGTCTCCTTGAATGTTGGTAGACTATGCCCCGGAAACCCTTCAACGTGGCTCCCATCTTCCGATTTGTTCCCCCTTGGGGGACTTGGGTGGTTTCCTTTTGTTTCATATCATTTCTTTAGTCACCTCCTCCTTCCGAGGTGGGCCGGTTGCATGTGAATCCAGAAAATTCTTCAAGCTGCACAACCACTCCTACTGGTAAGTAACCTTTACATTCTGCAGCATGAATCTTTTCTGGATTCACAGGCTGTGCATTGATTTTGTAGTGAGGCCAGAACTGTTTGAGTGTGTATTTGCAAACACTTCTTCTAACTTTCTTTGTCCAGCCTGGGCGTTTTTGCTGGCTTGAATATCCACACAGTGTTAAAGTGGGTCCAGAAGACCCTGTGGCGGCACTGAAAATATCCCGTAGCAACACTTATTAGGTAAGTGAGTTTTGCTCTTTTTTTTCCTTGTCGAGCAGGGCTCTTGGCCTTTTAGTGATGTTCCTGCAGTTTTGTGCAAGGGCTGCATTATCCATCTCGCAATAGTCCCCTTTGTAACCGGGGAGTGTGAGAAAGTGCCATCTTTCTTGCATGGTATGCCCCCACTTTTTGCTAAATTGCTGAATGTACTTTGATTAAGTGTACCCTGGACTCCTGCCAATCAGGTGCCCAGGGCCTATGTTCCTTCCTTAAAACACACCAACTCCAAATTGGCAAACCCTAGCCACATGTCAGCCCCTGGTAAATGGTACCCTAGGTACCCAGGGCCTTGTGGCCAGGGAAGGCCTCTAGGGGCTGCAGCACTCATTGTGCCACCCTTAGAGGCCCTGTACCCTTACACACACACACACTGCCTTTGCAGGCTGAGTGTCTGGGTGCAGGACAAAACAAAGAGTCGACATGGCACACATCTCTGTGTGCCATGCCCATCACCTACACTGCCAAGGCATATATCAGTCACCCCTCTAGCTGGGTGCCTTACGCCTATGGTGTGGGCACAGGAGCAGGAGCCCTGTGCCCCTACAGTACCCGGGTCCATTCCTGGGCACTGTAAGTGCAGTGCTGCCATTTAAGAGTACATGGTGCTGAGAGCTCGTCAAACACGAGCTCCACAGCATCATAATGGCAACACTGAAGACTGGGAAGTTTGGTATCAAACTTCTCAGCACATTAAACCCACACTGATGCCAGTGTGGGATTTAATGTACTAAGCACCCCAGAGGGCATCTTAGAGATGCCCCCTTACAACTAACCTACAATCCACGTCTGCTCTGAGGCTGCCCAGGCTGCCACACAGCAGACACGTTGCTGGACCCCTGGGTGGGAGAGCCCCTGCTCTCCCGGGCCTGCAACAATGCACATCCTGGGTGAGGTGATAAATCTCCTCCCCCCAGGATGAGCAAAGGGAAGCTTCAAAGGCATGCCGCCTCTTGGAGTTTCCCCAGGCCACTGCAACCCCCCACTCTGGCGGGAAGCTTGGCCGGAAACCCCATACAAGGACAGGGGATGTGCCAGCCTGCCCACCCCACCCCTCAGGTGGGGGAGGCGTGGTGAAGCACATCTCCGGGCTCTCGCCATCTTGAAGATGGGGGGGCCCTACCCTATCAGGATTAGGCTACTGCCCCCCTCCCACAGGAGAGAGGCAGGATAGGGGGTGTACCCACCCCAGGACAAGGACCCATTGGTCCCTGGCCTTCACCTACCTGTAACGCCCCTAAATCTAGTATTTAGGGGCACCCTGAACCTTCCTTCCCCAGATTCCAGATTCGAAAAACTATAAGAAGAGCAAGAAGAACAAAGACCTGCCCTGCAACTGCTAAAAAGGGAAGAAGACACCAACTGCTTTGGCCCCAGCCCTACCGGCCTGTCGACTCCCGGACCTGCACCAGCGCGGCATCTCTAGTGGCCAGCAACCTCACCAAACCCCGGAGGACCTGGCTACCTTTTGGCTCTAAGCCCCTGGGACTCCCATGAGTAGAGGCTCTACTCAGAAACCTATTTCTAACCCCTGGCAGCAGCCCGGAACCGCGAACCCAGCACACTCTGCACCAGCCAAGCCTGGCCAGTGCCGGAGTGGACAAAGACCCTGAGGACGACACCACGGCGACTGTGACCCCGAGTCCGGCACCCAAGGACCCCCCTCGACATTCCGGAAGAAGCCTGCAGCCTCAGAACAGAGTGCCACCCCAACCGCGATCAACAAGAGGGTAAGATTTCCGACATCAAAAGGCACCCCTGCACCCGGCGCCCTGCGGCCCCCTGTGCCCAATCCCGGGGTACCCACCTAACCTACAACTACCCAACTTACCTCTCGAAGTGGTGGTGGCACCTGAAGCATCCTCATCCCCGAGCTTGCAGCCTTTTTCCTAACCGGAACATTCCCATTGATTTCCATTGAGCGCCCGACGGCTCAAAAGCACCCTGCACCCAGCCGCCCGAGTGGCCCTGGCAGTGCAATCTCTACACTAGCCTACTTCCCCACTTGCCCTGAGTGAGTGACCAGGAGCCCAGCTCCCACAGCCGCGTGGCCTGCTAGTCAGCAGCCACCAAACCAGGCCCCCCTATTTCTTATAGGCTAACATTGGGCCTAACTCTCTGCACCCGGCCGTCCTGAAACCGCTGAGGGTGAACTGACTGTACCTACCTGACACTGGGAGACCCCTGAGTCTATGCCCAGAACTTCAACTCTGCCAGTCGAGAACTTACCCTTAAATCGCGATCTTCATGTTCCTCATTGGGTTACATTGGCTGGCTTTTTCTTGGAAATTCTTCTAAGTGTGAACTTTTCAAAACTCAAAATATTCACCAAAAATCAGCCGAGTACCAAAAACGAATTTACTCACCTGCTCTTAGGTGAGCTCCCAGTGCTGGATCTTGGTGCCCAGCACTGACTCTGAAAAGTACCCACAACTACACTTACCTTTAACTCCTTTTTCTTCCATAGAAAACCATTGAAAGCTTTTCTGTGAAATTTCTTCTAAGTGTTGATTTCTGCAATCTTGAAATATTCTTTTAAAATCGTACAATTTCTGCAAACGTAATTACTTACCTGTTTCTGATAAAGACCCCAGTGCTGAGTCTAGGTACCCAGACCTGGATTACAAAAGTAACGATAAAGTACTCTACCTGCAACTTGAATTTCTTGCCATAGAGATCCATTGAATGTTTTCTTTGAAATATTTTCTAAGTGTCAACTTTTTAAATAGCTAAGTATTATTTAAAAATCAGTACAGTAATTAAGTCGACTTTCACCACTTGATTCTGAATATTGTCCCAGGGCTGGATTTAGGAACCAGACCTGGAATTCCAAAAGTAATCTGAAAAGTAATTTATTACAAATAACCTGAATTTATCATTGAGCTCAATGCATTGTTATGTTTAGGAAATAGGATTGTTTATTGCAACCAACTGTGACTATTTACAAAAATCCATTGCTTATTGCAAAAGTATTTATTTTCAACCTCTCATTCTGAGAAAGTATATTTTTATTCCCTTTGTGGTTCTAAAAATAAAACAAGCATATATTTTATATATATAAACCATTGGCCTAGAGTTCAGTTATTGAGTGTGTGAGACCATTTGCTGACTGAGTGTGTACAACAAGTGCTTTACACTGTCCTCTGGTACTGCCTTACTGCTCGACCAAGCTACCACTTTAGAGAGTAAGGTCATACCTAACGTTAACCTCTATCAGCCCCTGGGGGACTGTGGACTCTGTACACCCTGTACCTATTAGGGTACAGTATATACAGAGCCACTTTCTCACATTGGTGGCAGCGGTGGGATACAAACTTGCATTTGTTGGACTACTTGGTTACCATATGATCACACGACAGAACTCTTAAAAATTGCCTTTAGAAATCTGATTGGTCTTTCCAAAATTACTAAAAGTCTTGCTAGGGCCTTGCTTAAGTCCCATTAGAAATTAGAACAATAAAAGTCACTATAGTCAGGGTAGAGGGTTAGAACTGTCAGTTTAGAATGTCTCAAACAAACCCAGCTATTAGTGATAATAATAATATGGACCTGGTGGAGGAGCTCGACCTCACACCTTACTTACACTTGTCTTTCAAGGAATTGAGGTCCTTATGTAAACTTAAAAAATTACAAATGGGTATGCATCCAACCAAACTAGGGCTCCAGGAGCTCTTGGCTGAGTATGCTAAGGACCACACATCTGAACATGGTGATGGCCAGTCAGATGAGGAAAGGGAAGCAGAAGAGGTTGACAACAACCCCCCTGGGCTATTCCCTAGGGAGGAGAGGGCACCCATACCCTCCCTCTCAAGAATTAGCATCTGGGAACCTAGAGACTACACAGGTGGCTCTGGTCCAAGAGAGAACACGGGGGGACCCCCCAGTGAAGAGGACAGCCTTGTGAGGCTGGCCAAGAGATTAGAGCTAGAGTCCAGGCTCCTGGCTCTAGAAAAAGAAAGGAGAGAGATGGGTTTAGCACCCATCAATGGTGGCAGCAATAACAAAAATAAGGATAGGGAGGAAACTTCTGACCTTAAAATCCCCAAAGGGATTGTCCCTAAATTTGAGGAAGGTGATGATATCACCAAATGGTTCACAGCCTTTGAGAGGGCTTGTGATATCAGAAAAGTGAAGAAACCTCTCTGGGGGGCACTCCTGTGGGAACTGTTCTCTGGTAACTGCAGAGACAGGCTTCTGACCCTTTCTGGGCCAGAGGCAGGATCCTATGACCTCATGAAGAAAGCTCTGATTGAGGGATTTGGATTCACCACTGAGGAGTATAGAATTAGATTCAGGGGGGCTCACAAAACCCAGACCCAGTCCTGGATTGATTTAGTAGATTTCTCAGTGAAGACACTGGATGGTTGGTTAGCTGGACATGGTGTGCAGGATTTTACTGGATTGTACAATTTATTCATGAAGGAACATATTTTGAGTAACTGCACAAATGAAAAGTTGCATCAACATTTGGTAGACCTAGGTCTAATTTCTCCCCAAGAATTGGGAAAGAAGGCAGACCACTGGGTCAAGACTAGGGTGACCAAGACAACCACTGGGGGTGACCAAAAGAAAGTGGTCACAAAACCTCCCCAGGGGAAAGGTGGTGAGAATCCCCAAGATAAAAAGTCTGAGTCTTCCAAAGGGCCCCAAAAACCTGTTCAGGTGGGTGGGACCCAAACTACTCCCTATGTGCCCCAACCATATAGGGGGAAGAACTTTGATCCCTTAAAGGCCTGGTGTAATACCTGTAAAAAGCAGGGACACCTAACTGTAGCTTGCCCCCAAAACAAAGCCCCTAAGGCACCCAGTACAGCTACTCCTGGGGCAGCAAGCATACAAATGGGATCAGAGGTGTACCCTGAGCAAATCTGGGAACACACTGAAGCAAGTTTAGTCTCCTTGGGAGAAGTGGATTTTGCCACTGTAGCTGTGTGGCCCCCCAACCTAAAGAAATACTTACAGTACCCCAGGGTGAATGGAACTAGGGTAGAAGCTCTGAGGGATACAGGTGCCAATGTCACAATGGTGAAAGACACACTGGTTTCCCCTGAGCAATACTTGATTGGGAAGTCTTACCCAGTCACCAACGCTGACAGTGTCACCACTAGTCATCCCATGGCCATGGTAACATTAGGCTGGGGGGGGGGGGGGGTTACTGGCCTGAAACAGGTAGTGGTCTCTCCAAAGTTGCCAGCTGCCTGTCTGCTTGGAAATGATCTGGAAACCTCAGCCTGGGCTGAGGTTGAACTGAAGGCCCATGCAGCCATGCTAACCATCCCTGAATTGGTGTGTGTGCAAACCAGAGCACAGAGCAAGAGGAAGGGTAAAAAAGTAGGTCTGGAGTCTGGAATAATGGCCCAGCCAACCAAGAGAAAAGGAAAGAAGACTGGGGAACCAGCTTCTACACAGCAAACCATTCAGGACCCCTCTCCCCAGGGAGAGGATTTGGATACCCCTGAGGGAACTGAGTCCATGGAGCTTGACCCTTACCAGGTTGAACTCTTGGGCCCAGGGGGACCCTCTAGGGAAGAGCTGTGCCAGGGTCAGCAAGACTGTCCCACTCTTGAAAGCCTAAGGCAGCAAGCTGTTTCAGAAGCCAGGGGAGATGTCAGTGGTACCCACAGAGCTTATTGGGAAGAGGGATTACTGTATGCTGAGGCAAGAAACCCCACTCCTGGAGCCACCAGGAGGGTGGTAGCGCCACAGAAGTACAGGGAGTTCCTCCTAACTTTGGCTCATGACATCCCCCTAGCTGGACATCTGGGGCAATCCAAAACTTGGGAAAGGCTAGTGAGTCACTTCTACTGGCCCCAGATGCACCAAAAGGTGAAGGAGTTTGTCAGCTCCTGTGTCACCGGTCAGGCCAGTGGCAAGACAGGTGGCCACCCAAAGGCCCCCCTCATTCCACTACCAGTGGTGGGGGTCCCCTTTGAAAGGGTAGGAGTGGACATTGTGGGTCCACTTGAGCCACCCACAGCCTCAGGGAACAAGTTTATTCTAGTGGTAGTGGATCATGCCACTAGGTACCTTGAAGCAATTCCCCTTAGGACTACTACAGCTCCTGCAGTAGCCAAGGCCCTCCTGGGTGTCTTCACCAGGGTGGGTTTTCCTAAGGAGGTGGTTTCAGACAGAGGTTCCAACTTCATGTCTGCTTACCTAACACACATGTGGAAGGAGTGTGGGGTGCAGTATAAGTTTACTACCCCCTACCACCCACAAACCAATGGCCTTGTTGAGAGATTCAACAAGACATTGAAAGGTATGATCATGGGGCTCCCTGAAAAACTCAAAAGGAGATGGGATGTCCTGTTACCATGCCTGCTTTTCGCTTACAGAGAAGTGCCACAGAAGGGAGTAGGTTTCTCACCCTTTGAACTTCTGTTTGGTCATCCTGTAAGGGGACCACTTTGTCTTGTAAAAGAGGGCTGGGAGAGGCCTCTTCAAGAACCCAAACAAGACATAGTGGACTATGTGCTTGGCCTAAGGTCCAGAATGGCTGAGTACATGGAAAAGGCATCCAAGAACCTTGAGGCCAGCCAGGAGCTCCAGAAGCACTGGTATGACCAAAAAGCTGGACTGGTTGAATTTCAACCTGGGCAACAGGTGTGGGTTTTGGAGCCAGTGGCACCAAGGGCTCTCCAAGATAAATGGAGTGGCCCTTACCCTATCCTAGAAAGAAAGAGTGAGGTCACCTATCTAGTTGACCTGGGCACTAGCAGGACACCCAAAAGGGTCATCCATGTGAACCGCCTTAAACTCTACAATGATAGGGCTGACATCACCATGCTGATGGTGACTGATGAAGAACAGGAAGCAGAGAGTGAACCACTCCCTGATCTCCTATCCTACAGCCCAAAAGATGGGTCAGTAGAGGGTGTGATTTTCTCAGACACCCTCTCTGCCCAACAGCAGACTGACTGCAAGCAAGTCTTGCAACAATATGCTAGCCTCTTTTCCCTGACCCCTGGTCTGACAAACTGGTGTACCCATGATGTGGACACTGGTGACAGTGCACCTGTCAAAAACAAAATCTATCGACAGTCAGATCAAGTCAAGGAAAGCATCAAAGCTGAGGTCAGCAAGATGCTGGAGTTAGGGGTCATTGAGCCTTCTAAGAGCCCCTGGGCTAGCCCAGTGGTTCTGGTCCCCAAACCTCATCAACAGGGTGAAAAGAGAGAGATGAGGTTCTGTGTGGATTATAGAGGGCTCAATTCTGTCACCAAGATAGATGCTCACCCTATCCCAAGAGCAGATGAACTGATAGATAAATTGGGGGCTGCCAAATTCCTCAGTACCTTTGACTTAACTGCCGGGTACTGGCAGATTGGCATGGCCCCAGGAGCAAAAGAAAAGACAGCATTCTCCACCCCTGATGGGCATTATCAGTTTACTGTGATGCCCTTTGGGTTAAAGAATGCCCCTGCCACCTTCCAGAGGTTGGTGAACCATGTCCTAGCTGGGTTGGAGTCCTTTAGTGCAGCTTATCTTGATGATATTGCTGTCTTTAGCTCCACCTGGCAGGATCACCTGATCCACCATGGGAAGGTTTTAGAGGCTCTGCAGAATGCAGGTCTCACTATTAAGGCATCCAAATGCCAGATAGGGCAGGGCACTGTGGTGTACTTGGGCCACCTTGTAGGTGGAGGCCAGGTACAGCCCTTACAGCCCAAGATCCAGGCCATCATGGACTGGATAGCTCCAACAACCCAGACAGTCAGGGCATTCCTTGGCTTGACTGGGTACTACAGGAGGTTTGTGAAGGGGTATGGGTCCATTGTGACCCCCCTCACAGAACTCACCTCCAAGAAAATGCCCAAGAAAGTTAACTGGACAGTTAGTTGTCAAAAGGCTTTTGACACCCTAAAAGAAGCAATGTGCTCAGCACCAATTCTAAAAGCTCCAGATTATGCCAAGCAGTTCATAGTGCAGACTGATGCCTCTGAGCTAGGGATAGGAGCGGTCCTATCCCAGACCAATGATGAAGGCCAAGACCAACCTGTTGCTTTTATAAGCAGGAGGCTACTCCCCAGAGAGCAGCGTTGGAGTGCCATTGAGAGGGAGGCCTTTGCTGTGGTTTGGTCCCTGAAGAAGCTGAGGCCATACTTGTTTGGCACCCACTTCCTAGTTCAAACTGACCACAGACCTCTCAGATGGCTAATGCAGATGAAAGGGGAAAATCCAAAACTACTAAGGTGGTCCATCTCCCTACAGGGAATGGACTTTGAAGTGGAACACAGACCAGGGACTGCCCATGCCAATGCAGACGGACTTTCCAGGTTCTTCCACTTAGACAATGAAGACTCCATAGGACAAGGTTAGTCTCACCACCTTTCGTTTTGGGGGGGGGGGGGGGGGGGGGGAGGGGTTGTGTGAGAAAGTTCCATCTTTCTTGCATAGTATGCCCCCACTTTTTGCTAAATTGCTGAATGTACTTTGATTAAGTGTACCCTGGACTCCTGCCAATCAGGTGCCCAGGGCCTATGTTCCTTCCTTAAAACACACCAACTCCAAATTGGCAAACCCTAGCCACATGTCAGCCCCTGGTAAATGGTACCCTAGGTACCCAGGGCCTTGTGGCCAGGGAAGGCCTCTAGGGGCTGCAGCACTTGTTGTGCCACCCTTAGAGGCCCTGTACCCTTACACACACACACTGCCTTTGCAGGCTAAGTGTCTGGGTGCAGGACAGAACAAAGAGTCGACATGGCACACATCTCTGTGTGCCATGCCCATCAACTACACTGCCAAGGCATATATCAGTCACCCCTCTAGCTGGGTGCCTTACGCCTATGGTGTGGGCACAGGAGCAGGAGCCCTGTGCCCCTACAGTACCCGGGTCCATTCCTGGGCACTGTAAGTGCAGTGCTGCCATTTAAGAGTACATGGTGCTGAGAGCTCGTCAAACACGAGCTCCACAGCACCATAATGGCAACACTGAAGACTGGGAAGTTTGGTATCAAACTTCTCAGCACATTAAACCCACACTGATGCCAGTGTGGGATTTAATGTACTAAGCACCCCAGAGGGCATCTTAGAGATGCCCCCTTACAACTAACCTACAATCCACGTCTGCTCTGAGGCTGCCCAGGCTGCCACACAGCAGACACGTTGCTGGACCCCTGGGTGGGAGAGCCCCTGCTCTCCCGGGCCTGCAACAATGCACATCCTGGGTGAGGTGATAAATCTCCTCCCCCAGGATGAGCAAAGGGAAGCTTCAAAGGCATGCCGCCTCTTGGAGTTTCCCCAGGCCACTGCAACCCCCCACTCTGGCGGGAAGCTTGGTCGGAAACCCCATACAAGGACAGGGGATGTGCCAGCCTGCCCACCCCACCCCTCAGGTGGGGGAGGCGAGGTGAAGCACATCTCCGGGCTCTCGCCATCTTGAAGATGGGGGGCCCTACCCTATCAGGATTAGGCTACTGCCCCCCTCCCACAGGAGAGAGGCAGGATAGGGGGTGTACCCACCCCAGGACAAGGACCCATTGGTCCCTGGCCTTCACCTACCTGTAACGCCCCTAAATCTAGTATTTAGGGGCACCCTGAACCTTCCTTCCCCAGATTCCAGATTCGAAAAACTATAAGAAGAGCAAGAAGAACAAAGACCTGCCCTGCAACTGCTAAAAAGGGAAGAAGACACCAACTGCTTTGGCCCCAGCCCTACCGGCCTGTCGACTCCCGGACCTGCACCAGCGCGGCATCTCTAGTGGCCAGCAACCTCACCAAACCCCGGAGGACCTGGCTACCTTTTGGCTCTAAGCCCCTGGGACTCCCATGAGTAGAGGCTCTACTCAGAAACCTATTTCTAACCCCTGGCAGCAGCCCGGAACCGCGAACCCAGCACACTCTGCACCAGCCAAGCCTGGCCAGTGCCGGAGTGGACAAAGACCCTGAGGACAACCCCACGGCGACTGTGACCCCGAGTCCGGCACCCAAGGACCCCCCTCAACATTCCGGAAGAAGCCTGCAGCCTCAGAACAGAGTGCCACCCCAACCGCGATCAACAAGAGGGTAAGATTTCCGACATCAAAAGGCACCCCTGCACCCGGCGCCCTGCGGCCCCCTGTGCCCAATCCCGGGGTACCCACCTAACCTACAACTACCCAACTTACCTCTCGAAGTGGTGGTGGCACCTGAAGCATCCTCGTCCCCGAGCTTGCAGCCTTTTTCCTAACCGGAACATTCCCATTGATTTCCATTGAGCGCCCGACGGCTCAAAAGCACCCTGCACCCAGCCGCCCGAGTGGCCCTGGCAGTGCAATCTCTACACTAGCCTACTTCCCCACTTGCCCTGAGTGAGTGACCAGGAGCCCAGCTCCCACAGCCGCGTGGCCTGCTAGTCAGCAGCCACCAAACCAGGCCCCCCTATTCCTCATAGGCTAACATTGGGCCTAACTCTCTCTGCACCCGGCCGTCCTGAAACCGCTGAGGGTGAACTGACTGTACCTACCTGAAACTGGGAGACCCCTGAGTCTATGCCCAGAACTTCAACTCTGCCAGTCGAGAACTTACCCTTAAACCGCGATCTTCATTTTCCTCATAGGGTAACATTGGCTGGCTTTTTCTTGGAAATTCTTCTAAGTGTGAACTTTTCAAAACTCAAAATATTCACCAAAAATCAGCCGAGTACCAAAAACAAATTTACTCACCTGCTCTTAGGTGAGCTCCCAGTGCTGGATCTTGCTGCCCAGCACTGACTCTGAAAAGTACCCACAACTACACTTACGCTGTTTGTTTGTTGGTCCTGGCCGACGCTGCACCTGTGTGAGGGCTGCTCAAACCCACGACTTGCGGAACCCGCTTCGCGGGTCCCGCTGCGGAATCCCCTCACCTGTATCGCCTGTCTGTGGTCTCCTGCCTGGCTGCTCTGTGGGGGCGTGTGAGGAATCAGGGCTGCGAGCGTGAACCGGGACTCACCTTCCCAGGAGTCCCGGTCCCGGAGGCTGAGTCACCTGGCCCCGCTCTCCCTGAACGCCCCGCCCCCACCTTTTTACAAACTTAAAAGGCACCTGGACCCTTTCTTCGTGGGACGCTGTTTGTTTGTTGGTCCTGGCCGACGCTGCACCTGTGTGAGGGCTGCTCAAACCCACGACTTGCGGAACCCGCTTCGCGGGTCCCGCTGCGGAATCCCCTCACCTGTATCGCCTGTCTGTGGTCTCCTGCCTGGCTGCTCTGTGGGGGCGTGTGAGGAATCAGGGCTGCGAGCGTGAACCGGGACTCACCTTCCCAGGAGTCCCGGTCCCGGAGGCTGAGTCACCTGGCCCCGCTCTCCCTGAACGCCCCGCCCCCAACTTCTTACAACATACCCCATTGGTCTTTGGCCCATAAATATTGGAGAGTGACGCTGCGCGGGAGCGCGCGGGAGCGTCCGGGGCTAAGACCGGGCAAAGAGCGGGCCGTTTGAGGCCGTTCGAGGACTGAGAGGACTGGACTGGCCCACCCCTCTTGGCTCGACAGTTTTGGAAGCTAAACTAATAACTGAGGGGAAATAGATCTACCTTTGTTACAGTGCCTTAGCGCTATGGATCCAAGGGTAACCCGTAGCAAGTCTTCTAAACATGGGTCACAAATTAGTGGCCCCATGGATGACTTTATAACCCGCACTAACATAGCTATAGACGAAGAGATATTCAAGCTCCAATCTCGGGTCTCGCTAGAACTAGATGCCGCCAGAAGAGTGTCCCAAGTAATTGCACTTTCTAAGAAATCCTCTCTAGGCCACATAGCCACTTCTGTTACCCCTGAGCGCCCAGCCCGCCCGCATTGTATAGTCACTCAGGCAGATGTTTACCATCCTCCGATCCCGGCTACTCCCCAATTTGCCTCGGGAAGTAAGAATGAGGAAACTCCATCGACACCTCTTAGTGTGCACACTCCTGTCCCCATTGCACTTTTCCCGAATCTGTCTAATAATATCCCCAGTGGTAAACAACCGAAGAGGAAACGCAATTCTCGCTCAGCTTATTTCCGCAAGAAAGCGAACATTTCTGTCCCAAAAGATTTACTAGTGACCAACATCACAGCACCCAAAGCTGGAGTAGTGAATACCCCTAATACCCAGTCATGTAGTGAGGGGCAGGGACAAAATACATCTATTCCCTTCCTTAATACCCCAGTAGGTGTGGACCCCGAAGTGGACGGGTTAACCAATAACAATAAAGAATTTATAGAGGTGGTTTGGGACACACTTAAAAAACTTTTGTTACCTCTAGATCTAAGACTATCAAGGATAGAAAATAACTTGCTAGAAATAGAGAAGAGCATTATTGCTTTGGCCACTCTTGGGTTGAAAAGTCTGGAAAATCAGGGCATTATTGCAGCAGACTCAATGCCACAACCTACCGCACCCCAAACCAATCTAGCTTCCTCTTTAGTACCATCCACAATAAAATCTGTCCCTAAACCAAGGTCAGTTATGGGGGAGCAAGCTCGCGTTAAACCAAGGCCAGTTATGGAGGAGCAAGCTTGTGTTAAACCAAAGTCTCCCCCACAAGGTCTCACACGCAACCTGCAACATCCCAAACGCGAAACACTAAACAGATCGATTCCCAGTAAAACCCAGGTTCCCCCAGTCAAAGATAATTTTAGAGGAGGCTATATTGACCTTCCCCCAGAGGCAAACGACTATGTGGTTGTCTTGACGGGTGTTCCTATGATAGGCAATGGCCAATTCGAAAATCACTGGTCGCTGAAAAACAAAATAATGCACTGGTTAAATGTTAACAGACCAATCCCCAATGGTAGAAGAAGTCGCGTACTGATGGTCCGCAGGACCCCCTGGGTAGGGCCAACGCTGAAATCCAGTTCGGGGGACTGCATAGTAGTGACCTTCGAAGACCCACACACGGCACACCACATCTGTAGTTGGCCCAGCAATGATGACTCCTTAGTCAAACCCAAACCACTATCCTTTTTTTATCCCCCCCGATCCATCTGTAACCAGGGGGATAATTGGTCACTGGTCCAACACCACCAACGGCCGAATAGGCCCTGGTGTCACCGGGAGACCCCCCCTCATTGGAATGGTCTCTCTACTTTTAACAGATTTGGTGGCCTAGAGGAGGTGGATTGACTCCCTGTGCAACCACCCAAACAACCCCGAAGGGAATTCTTAACCTCACAAAGGCATCATTCCATTGATTGTCCAGTCCGAGTAGGACGATCCAAGAATGAAAGGGTTGATGGGGTGACTTTGTCATTGGACATAATAGTAAATTGTAGCAGGGTAAATTGGTCAAACTTGCTCTCCATGACCCCCCCTGCATCTACTTCTCTTGATTACCCGGATTCTACCTGCCTGGTCTCCTATGCGACCCCCATTCTCCAGCAAAATGAGCCATTGGTGAGGTCCTCAAGACCTGTGGGTGCGATTGTTTCTCCTATGCCTATTGACCCCATCAAGGTCTCTCCAAAAGCTGACTCTGTTTTAAAATTTTTATCTTGGAATGTGGCTGGTCTTGGTCGTAACTTTGACATCCCCGAATGGAACGACTTTCTGGAACCCTTTCACATTTGCCTCTTTCAGGAAACCTGGTGTTTGGAGCCAAGACATCGAGTGGGATTTTCCACCTTTTTTATCCCTGCAGTCCAGGAGCAGGGATCCAAAGGTCGCCCGTCAGGCGGCCTTATTATATGGATTAGTATTACTCTCGGCTTCAGGGTGAAAGAAAGAATTACTCAATCACCGGATCTCCAGTGGTTAACGATAACTCCCAAAGGGGGAAGAAGTATGGAAATCTTCAACATTTACCTGAGGGGTGCCAAAGGCGGTGTATCCCATCTACCTACTACAGGCCTAAACCACAACCTGGCTGCTTGCAAAGCGGACTCCTATATAATGCTTGCAGGCGATTTTAACTGCTGTTTTGAGCCCTTGGCCAGCGAAGATATCTTGGACACTTTTGAGGAGGACACCAGGAGAGGTATTCCTATTTTGAATCTTGACCCGATTCCAAAATGGTCGCAAAACGCAATAGAGATCAATGCCCTCTGTATGGAGCATAATTTGCGACCGACAAATGGCCGATCCAAATCTGACCATATGGGTGCACACACTTATAACAGACAAGACCATACGTCTAGGATTGATTATATTATGCTTAATTACAATCTCTGGCTATATCACCTAGATATGGAGGTTATAGTGTCGGGCGATAGCGACCACAACCCCTTATCGCTATCTATTTCATTTCCCTGGCAGGCTGGAAGCCAAGGCCCACTCGGACATAAGTGGAAATCTTCCCACGAATTAGTCCCCGCAAACTGTAGCAGGCGCTTAAAGTGGGCAAAAGTCTTGGCTGATGAAACAAGGATGGCCCAAGCCGGGTCTATTTTGGAAGAGGTGGAGCCCCGGATGAACACTTTAAGCTCAACCGACAATAAGATCTTACCTCTATTCACTGAGACTGTTTTGGCACTGAGTGACTTATTTATTGTTCCCCAAATCTCTCGTAGGGGTCCCCCGAAAACCTTGCCTAAACAGTCAGACAAGTGGTATACTGTAAAATGTCGTGAAGCTAAGAAGGAACTTGTTGTGACATTAAAGTCCAAAGACACAGTTGCTATTAGGGCTGCTAGAAAATTCTATAAAAAAACCATATTTGAAGCCAAACAGGTTTATGATTTTAACTTTTGGGGAGACTTAGTAGAGGCTAGCACCAGGAAGGATGCCAAGAGGTTCTGGGACCTATTAAGATCTAGGGAAAAGCCCACTGACCAGCAGCTAACTTGTAACATTATAGGGGGGGTATGGTTCGACCACTTCTCACAACTGTACTCCGCTCCCCCAGGCCTCCCCCAGCTAGCTTGCCCACCCATGGGTTTATTGCCTAATCCTACAATCATCCTACCGTGCTATGTTGGCCTATTTACCAGCTTAGAAGTAGAGAGAGCAATACAAGGTATTGTCCCGAACAAAGCAGCGGGTCCTGACGGAATCCCCGGAGACCTAATCAGGAATTACCCACCCATTTGGAGTAGATTAATTGCCTCGCTTTTGAACGAAGTTATGATGGGTGGAGTTTTTCCTGATTCATGGAGGGGTGCTGAGGTCGTTCCTATTTTCAAAAAAGGTTCTAGGGACGACCCAGCGAACTACCGTCCAATTAGTTTATTGGACTCTTCTCAAAAGGTAGCAGGGAAGGTGGTATTGGGCAGGATCAATGAGTGGGCAGATGGAAATCACATCCTGTCAGATCTTCAAGCGGGCTTCAGAACAGGAACAGGCACAATCGAGCAGACGTTTCGCCTTCTAATGATCTATTGGAAAGTGGTGGTGCTGGGAGGGGGCAGTCTGTATCTAGTCTTCATTGACTTGCGGACCGCCTTCGACCTGGTACCACGTGCACTTTTATGGAACGTCCTCGATGGGTTAGGCCTCCCTCCTTATTTGCTGTCGCTGCTCGTGAAATTTCATGATAGGAATTTCGCCCAAATTAGATGGGGTACACAGGGAGAGAAAACATCTCGTATCCCCGTGGACAGAGGCGTTCGCCAGGGCTGCGTGCTTGCCCCCACTCTGTTTTCTCTTTATATTAACGGAGTGGTGGAGCATCTTCTACAACAACCATCGGATGCACCAACCCTGGCTGGTAGGAAAATCCCAACGCTCCTGTTCGCAGACGATACCCTCCTAATCTCAAAATCACCAATGGGCATTCAATCGCTGCTTTCTAGCTTTCAAACCTTCTGTGAAGGAAGGGGTTTGGCTATAAACATAGGCAAAACTAAGTTTTTAGTCCTTAACCCGCCCAAAAAATCCGTCTATCCCCCGGTCCTAGATTCTGTCCCACTTGATCGCGTCAAAGAATTTGATTATCTGGGTATACGCATCAGTGATACCATGAGTTGGAAGGCACACCACCAAAAAATCCTTCTTACTCACAAAAGGGTGGCAGGTGCGTTGCTCAAGGAACAGCGAGCCTCAGTATTAAAACCTATTGGGGCTCCCCTAGACATTTATAGGGCTAGGGTTGTAAGTGCGGCACTTTATGGTGCTGAGCTGTGGGGCACCCATGGAGTTGACACTTTGGCCCATCTTGAGAACAACTTCCATAAAGATCTAATGGGTTTGCCCCACAGCACGCCAACAATCCCATTGCTGCTAGATGCAGGTACCCGGGCAATCTGCGACCAAGCAAAATTACGCCCACTTTTGTTATGGTCCAGGATCTGGAATGTACAGGAACTAAGAAGCTATGCAGAAGCCTTGAATGACATTTTGTCATTACCGGGTTTTCATAAGATCATTTGGCTTAGGGAGGTAAAAAAGCTGCTCTACAAATTAGGCCTAGGAGAGGCTTGGGCCAACAAATCTGCACCCCCGAAACAACAGTTAAAGAAGGTTTATTGGGCATGGGTAGACAATGAGAGGGCCCGAAGTATAAATCATTGTAAATCTGTAGTTCTGTTTCTGTCGGTCAAAGACTCGCCGTCAAGGGAACTTTATCTAGATACCATTCAGAGCTCATGGGACAGAGCACTGTACATTAGGTTTAGGGTGGGGGTGCTTCCACTATGTGAGTTCATGTCCACTTGGAAACCGCCCGCTCAAACTGTACCCTATTGCCCATTTTGTGATCTAAGGGTAGAGTCTGTGTCCCACATGCTGTTTGAATGTAGTGTCTATGTAGCTCCGAGACGTAGGTGGTTGAAGCCCTTGTGCAGGTGTTTGGGAACTCGCTCTCACTTAGAAGCTCTGCATATTTTACGTACAGATGCTAGACCCTTTTTTTCCACTTGTATGGCAAAATTTTTGGGCTGGGCTTGGCGTCTAAGAACTGCAAGAAAACTGTTAACCCAGTGAAGGACCCCCCTTACCCAATACGCTGTTTCGGATATGAAATGTTTTTATACTGATGATTGTTTTTTAAAAATGTTCTTTTTTAAAAAAATGTGTGGAAAATGCTTTTATGATATGTTTGTATCGAATAAAGCTACTTACTTACTTACTTACTTACCTTTAACTCCTTTTTCTTCCATAGGAAACCATTGACTGCTTTTCTGTGAAATTTCTTCTAAGTGTTGATTTCTGCAATCTTGAAATATTCTTTTAAAATCGTACAATTTCTGCAAACGTAATTACTTACCTGTTTCTGATAAAGACCCCAGTGCTGAGTCTAGGTACCCAGACCTGGATTACAAAAGTAACGATAAAGTACTCTACCTGCAACTTGAATTTCTTGCCATAGAGATCCATTGAATGTTTTCTTTGAAATATTTTCGAAGTGTCAACTTTTGAAATAGCTAAGTATTATTAAAAATCAGTACAGTAATTAAGTCGACTTTCACCACTTGATTCTGAATATTGTCCCAGGGCTGGATTTAGGAACCAGACCTGGAATTCCAAAAGTAATCTGAAAAGTAATTTATTACAAATAACTTGAATTTATCATTGAGCTCAAGGCATTGTTATGTTTAGGAAATAGGATTGTTTATTGCAACCAACTGTGACTATTTACAAAAATCCATTGCTTATTGCAAAAGTATTTATATTCAACCTCTCATTCTGAGAAAGTATATTTTTATTCCCTTTGTGGTTCTAAAAATAAAACAAGCATATATTTTATATATTTCATTCAAAAAGGTTCAGCACCGTTCAAGAATAGTCAGTAAATATTCAAAGAAATGTTCAAGACGTCAGTCAGTTTCTTGAGAAGATTCTTTTTCTTTATTGTGCAATCACATGGAAATGAAGGATCATAATCACATTGGACATGAAGGATCTTAGCCGACGCGTTTCGTCTCTTACAAGGAGACTTCTTCAGGGCTAATAGAAAAACATATATAACATACAATTATCACCATGAAAAATAGAACAACGTGTGCACAGACACAATTATCCAACTACACATACCTAGAGTACCGAGGCTAATGAAACAATTTTAATATAAAAACAACAGAGCCAAGAATGTATCTGCGTCGTGAATAAGGCCTTTGAGATAACAAACCCAAGTTAGAAATGTATATCATTTGAATACAAATGCTCAGTTCAGCATGTCCATAACAAATATGATAAAAAATGTTAATCACTTCAAGCACAGAAATGTTTATATTCCATCATGTAAGTATTGAATTTCATACCTTTTTTTCAACATTTAACTGATGCAGACTGCAAATTATTTGAAAATAGAGCCAGCAACTCAAGTTTTTCACGCTGGCAAAGGGATTTCAATGACGATTGTTAATCTATAAAAGTCAATGTTTGAAACAAATCAGAAGTCAAAAATGTATGTATGGACAACATCGGTATGCATATATCATGTGCTTCATATTGTCATGGGTTTGTTGAAATAAAACAGGTTATGATGAACACCAAAGTTAGCTTTAGGCCATGTAGCAGCTATCAACAATCTTGATAAACATTCCATAAAATAGGAGATCATTGCTGATTATTCAAATAACTTTTTTTATAAAAGAGATTTATCAATCAATGAGAGCAAAGCTTAATACATCATATCCTGGTTGTTATTCTAGAGAAACTGATGGCATAGCAGCCGTAGCCTCATGCTACCAATGATGCAACAGTTATCACCATCTTGTTCAAGTGAAAAAGTTTCACCCATTACAAAAAGATTTTTCATTTATATAAACCAATGTTGTATAAAATTCACAAAGATCGACCCATATTATTGAACTAGATATTTCCAATAATTATAATATAAGCAATTTCTAGTACGGTCATACATACCAATTCATGGAAAATCAGACAAATGAGTATCTATGAACAAATCAATAAAAGGCAAAGATTAGTATTTATTTTTGTGAGTCCTAAAATTTAACAAGCAGCTAGCATGAGCCCGAGCGATAGACATCCAAATACTTCCTGTTTACAACATAGAAGCTGCTCTGTATTTAAGCAGCTGCCCTTAATAAAGACGCTGTCAATGAACGAGAGTTCACTCGCTCTCTCAATGATTACAAGAGGTCCTTAGCTTCTGTAGATAAGATGCTATGGCCAATCAATACTGCATAAGTTGTAAGTAGCGAGTTGAAAATGGGCTCAATAAAGAGAAATTTATATATTATCTAAAATTACTAACGGTCGCATTGGATTTATTAAACTGTCAGAATTAGGTGAAAATTACTTGGGTTGCACACAAGTCTAATACACACCCACATCCGAAAAACGCTACATTACATTTAAAAAGAATTACGTTTTTTTTTTAAACGGAAGCTCCACTATTTAGTTGCTCTTGGTAAAAAAAGAGAGAACATATCTGAGCAACAGATAAGTGGCATTTTATCATTTATCAAAAGCTTACCTATAGGGGTATGATAACCCGTGTCTTCTGGTCTCGTTCTTTTCGGTGGAGGAACAGAGTTACCAGAAGCTAGCGTTTTTAAATCATCCGCTCTAAAATCTCATTCACCTGTGTGAGCATAGAAGTCAACGACGGCCCAATTGATTAAGGATTCATAGTTTTCGTGTCGGCCATTTGTAAAAGATAAAACGTCATATTGATATAATGCAAAGACAATAATTTCTGGTTCATGCCCAGGAATCTTGTAAGAAGTTAAACAACAATAAGTTATTTGTTGATATGACAGAAAACCGTTGTCATGATATCCGATTGGTATCCTGTTTAGAGAGTGTTAAGTTTAAGCGCAATGTATTCCATCACGCTCTATGACGATGACGTACCGGCACACGCATGGCAGCCATCTTGGAAGAGTAATCGTTTTTCCCAACATGATGCTAAATATGAACATAGTTAAAAAGGACACTCAGATCACAGAGAATATAATGATACAATGTCTCTCACAGAAAATTCATATGAAAGGATCAGTGTTTGTCAGATGTCAATTAAACAGGAAAATCCATCGCAACTGTGGCAACCTTCTTGGTACGATATATTGATATTAATCTAGATGAAACATGTTGTTAAACACAGAATTTGAAATTTATATACGTATAAAGGACATATAGGTAATGCCTGAGTTTGCTGTCGTTAATTCTTAAAGCGATGTTTCAGTTATTCAGTTGTTCCCTAAGTAGTAAATCTTATTGTAACGGCGGCCATCTTGGTGCAGTATACACAAATATAACAATAACAGGCTGCCAACGAAATATCGTTAGGGACAACACTACGCTGAGTACTATCGTATATATTTAGCGAACAATTTCAGTGTGTGTCTAAACTCCTAAAGTGGAGGACAGAGAGGATCTTAAACAATTAAAGAATAATAAATAAAATGTCAGTGACCAATACCAGAAATAAGACAAAATTGCATGTAGGTCAGCAGGAAAACATAGTGAACAGTTTCAGGATCAGGCACTAAGACATATAAAAAGTACAGTGGAAATTCATAAATCAGTAATTTGTTTGTTTAAGTGATTTTAAACAAGATTATGGCAACAATTAGAATATATAAGCTGAGTATCCGTAGCCATAGCAGATGAGTTTTCACTACAGGCACATATGATCCAGCTGGCCTATAGAAAATTATGTAACTCATCATTAAAGTTTAAACCAAACTTATTTGTTCTCAAGCGGCATATCCAGCTCGCTTCACGTTGTCTAAGCAGTAATTCTCTGTTCCCTCCTCTCCTTGGCATTTTAACATGGTCAATCCCACAGAAGGAGATATTCTTTTCTCCTGAGTGTTCTTGGTGTATATGCTGGGCCATAGGGTATTTTGAGTCACAGTTTCTAATTGCTCGCACATGCTCCTGAATTCGCAGTTTCAAACTGCGAATACTGCTACCAATGTATATTTTATTGCAAGAACATGTGATCATATAAACTGTGAAGGTGGTATTACAGTTAATGAAACAGTTTATAGAGAACTCCCTTGATTGATTGCTCTTAAATTTCTTAAGCTTGTTTTGCCCCAATTTGCATACACAACAATCATTGCATGTGTAAAAGCCTGAAGGTTTTTCAGGCAGCCATGTTTTGGTGGACGTTTTAATGTTAGTGACATAACTTGGACTAAGTATGTCCTTGAGAGTTTTACTCTTGGAATAGACCGCCTTAGGTTTCTTTGAGATGATATGGCGCATACGATCTTCTTTCTCTAGTAAATGCCAATTTTTTCTCAAGATGTTGTATATATGGTTGCTGAATATGTTAAATTCAGTGATAAATAGAACTTCAGAATTATGTTTAGTAACAGGTCGCTTATTGTGTATTCTAGGAGTCAGTGCTTCTTTCCTATTTAGAGAAAGAGCTCTTCTCTCTGCATTATCCAAATATGTCTGATTGTATCCTCTCTTTGAGAAATTGGATTTGATGTGGTGTATGTTCTTTATGAAATCCTTCTCCATGCTACAGTTTCTTCTGGCTCGCACCATTTCACCATACGGTATGGCTCTAATGGTGGATTGAGGATGAGCACTGGTAGCATGCAAGTAGCTATTACAGGAAGTTTTCTTCTTGTACATGTCACTTTCTATTCTTGTTCCATTTATGAAAAGTCTTAGGTCAAGAAACTCCATATGGGTGCTGGAGTATTGAATGGTCAGTTTGACATTAAAAATGTTATGATTCAAATAGCTGTAATACATGTTTAAACTCTCAACTGTGCCATGCCAAATCATGATAATATCATCTATGTATCGTCCATAGAAGATAATGTTGTCATTCCAGTTCTGAGCTCCCGGGCCCCAGACATGCTCCAGCTCATACAGCCCCATGAAGAGGTTGGCGTATGAGGGAGCAAATCTGGAGCCCATAGCTGTCCCTTGTATCTGAAGGAACCAGTCGTCATTATGCATAAAAGCATTTTTTGTCAAAATGATCTCTGTCATATCAAGCAGCATGTTGGTATGCTCAAGATGTTGAGCACCACGCTTGTACAGAAAGTGTTTGAGAGCTCTCATTCCCTCACACCTTCGAATACAGGTATAGAGGCTTTCTACATCCATGGACACGAACAGTAAATTATTCAGATCCCATTGAAAATCTTCCAGTTTGCATAGAAGATCAGAACTATCTCTTAGGTAGGATGGTAAATTCTTTACAATTGGTTGCAAAAAGTGGTCAACATACTGGGCAATATGCTCTGTCGGTCCACCATTCCCAGAGATTATTGGTCTACCAGGGGGGAAAGAGCCCCCCTTGTGAATTTTAGGTAGAACATATATGCACGGTAATCTAGAATGATGAGACTGTAGAAACTTGTATTCTTGATCTGATATCAGACAAGATTCATGCCAATCCCAAAGTTTAGAATTGATATCCTTTTCTATTTGTGAGATGGGATTGATGGCCAACTTCTCATAGCACAAGGTGTCATTCAACTGTCTATCTATTTCTTTCAAATAGTCGATGGTATTCATGAGAACTATGTTGCCACCCTTGTCCGCTTCTCTAATAATCAGATCCTTATCCTCTCTAAGATTCTGTAGAAGTTTATACTCATCAGCATTCAGATTATCAGGATGCATACAGCCTCTTTTTTTATGATGTAAGTCTTCTAATTCATAAAGGTCACTTGTGACTTGTTTATGAAAGCTATCAATGGCTGAGTTGTGTGTTTGAGGTGGTATAAACTTAGAGTTGGAGCGTAGTCCACTGTCTAAAGTGTAGTCCAGTATAACACCTAAATTATTTGCTACCTGCATGATATTGCCAACATCTTCTTCATCATACAGTGATGCCAACAAATGAGTGTTATATGTCAGAGATAGAAAATTCACAGTAAACATTACTATTCAAAGAGGGAACACATTGAGCACTGGGTCTGTCTTCAAAAAAAATTTTATTTTCAATTTACGAGTGAATTTAAATAAGTCCGTATGTACATTGACAAAATCACATTTGTTCGTGGGGCAAAAGTGGAGGCCTTTGCTAAGAACAGACTCTTCCTGAGAGGGCAAGCATTTCGATGACAGATTTACAATGGTCAATGCATTACAAGGGGGGAGAATATCAGAGTTTATTGTTTCATTCAGTATTGAACAGTTTACTTCTTGTTTCCCATGTTCTGTTCCCTTGCCCTCATGCCTGATCTTGTGCTTTTTGCCACCCCTCCGCCTGCCTCTTCGTTGTTGGTTTTTGTACGGTTTCCCAGAAGGTACCGCCGTACTTCTTGTAAGTAAGGGACAGCTATGGGCTCCAGATTTGCTCCCTCATACGCCAACCTCTTCATGGGGCTGTATGAGCTGGAGCATGTCTGGGGCCCGGGAGCTCAGAACTGGAATGACAACATTATCTTCTATGGACGATACATAGATGATATTATCATGATTTGGCATGGCACAGTTGAGAGTTTAAACATGTATTACAGCTATTTGAATCATAACATTTTTAATGTCAAACTGACCATTCAATACTCCAGCACCCATATGGAGTTTCTTGACCTAAGACTTTTCATAAATGGAACAAGAATAGAAAGTGACATGTACAAGAAGAAAACTTCCTGTAATAGCTACTTGCATGCTACCAGTGCTCATCCTCAATCCACCATTAGAGCCATACCGTATGGTGAAATGGTGCGAGCCAGAAGAAACTGTAGCATGGAGAAGGATTTCATAAAGAACATACACCACATCAAATCCAATTTCTCAAAGAGAGGATACAATCAGACATATTTGGATAATGCAGAGAGAAGAGCTCTTTCTCTAAATAGGAAAGAAGCACTGACTCCTAGAATACACAATAAGCGACCTGTTACTAAACATAATTCTGAAGTTCTATTTATCACTGAATTTAACATATTCAGCAACCATATATACAACATCTTGAGAAAAAATTGGCATTTACTAGAGAAAGAAGATCGTATGCGCCATATCATCTCAAAGAAGCCTAAGGCGGTCTATTCCAAGAGTAAAACTCTCAAGGACATACTTAGTCCAAGTTATGTCACTAACATTAAAACGTCCACCAAAACATGGCTGCCTGAAAAACCTTCAGGCTTTTACACATGCAATGATTGTTGTGTATGCAAATTGGGGCAAAACAAGCTTAAGAAATTTGAGAGCAATCAATCAAGGGAGTTCACTATAAACTGTTTCATTAACTGTAATACCACCTTCACAGTTTATATGATCACATGTTCTTGCAATAAAATATACATTGGTAGCAGTATTCGCAGTTTAAAACTGCGAATTCAGGAGCATGTGCGAGCAATTAGAAACTGTGACTCAAAATACCCTATGGCCCAGCATATACACCAAGAACACTCAGGAGAAAAGAATATCTCCTTCTGTGGGATTGACCATGTTAAAATGCCAAGGAGAGGAGGGAACAGAGAATTACTGCTTAGACAACGTGAAGCAAGCTGGATATGCCGCTTGAGAACAAATATGTTTGGTTTGAACTTTAATGATGAGTTACATCATTTTCTATAGGCCAGCTGGATCATATGTGCCTGTAGTGAAAACTCATCAGCTATGGCTACGGATACTCAGCTTATATATTCTAATTGTTGCCATAATCTTGTTTAAAATCACTTATACAAACAAACAAATTACTGATTTATGAATTTCCACTGTACTTTTTATATGTCTTAGTACCTGATCCTGAAACTGTTCACTATGTTTTCCTGCTGACCTACATGCAATTTTGTCTTATTTCTGGTATTGGTCACTGACATTTTATTTATTATTCTTTAATTGTTTAAGATCCTCTCTGTCCTCCACTTTAGGAGTTTAGACACACACTGAAATTGTTCGCTAAATATATACGATAGTACTCAGCGTAGTGTTGTCCCTAACGATATTTCGTTGGCAGCCTGTTATTGTTATATTTGTGTATACTGCACCAAGATGGCCGCCGTTACAATAAGATTTACTACTTAGGGAACAACTGAATAACTGAAACATCGCTTTAAGAATTAACGACAGCAAACTCAGGCATTACCTATATGTCCTTTATACGTATATAAATTTCAAATTCTGTATTTAACAACATGTTTCATCTAGATTAATATAAATATATCGTACCAAGAAGGTTGCCACAGTTGCGATGGATTTTCCTGTTTAATTGACATCTGACAAACACTGATCCTTTCATATGAATTTTCTGTGAGATACATTGTATCATTATATTCTCTGTGATCTGAGTGTCCTTTTTAACTATGTTCATATTTAGCATCATGTTGGGAAAAACAATTACTCTTCCAAGATGGCTGCCATGCGTGTGCCGGTACGTCATCGTCATAGAGCGTGGTGGAATACATTGCGCTTAAACTTAACACTCTCTAAACAGGATACCAATCGGATATCATGACAACGGTTTTCTGTCATATCAACAAATAACTTATTGTTGTTTAACTTCTTACAAGATTCCTGGGCATGAACCAGAAATTATTGTCTTTGCATTATATCAATATGACGTTTTATCTTTTACAAATGGCCGACACGAAAACTATGAATCCTTAATCAATTGGGCCGTCGTTGACTTCTATGCTCACACAGGTGAATGAGATTTTAGAGCGGATGATTTAAAAACGCTAGCTTCTGGTAACTCTGTTCCTCCACCGAAAAGAACGAGACCAGAAGACACGGGTTATCATACCCCTATAGGTAAGCTTTTGATAAATGATAAAATGCCACTTATCTGTTGCTCAGATATGTTCTCTCTTTTTTTACCAAGAGCAACTAAATAGTGGAGCTTCCGTTTTAAAAAAAAACGTAATTCTTTTTAAATGTAATGTAGCGTTTTTCGGATGTGGGTGTGTATTAGACTTGTGTGCAACCCAAGTAATTTTCACCTAATTCTGACAGTTTAATAAATCCAATGCGACCGTTAGTAATTTTAGATAATATATAAATTTCTCTTTATTGAGCCCATTTTCAACTCGCTACATACAACTTATGCAGTATTGATTGGCCATAGCATCTTATCTACAGAAGCTAAGGACCTCTTGTAATCATTGAGAGAGCGAGTGAACTCTCGTTCATTGACAGCGTCTTTATTAAGGGCAGCTGCTTAAATACAGAGCAGCTTCTATGTTGTAAACAGGAAGTATTTGGATGGCTATCGCTCGGGCTCATGCTAGCTGCTTGTTAAATTTTAGGACTCACAAAAATAAATACTAATCTTTGCCTTTTATTGATTTGTTCATAGATACTCATTTGTCTGATTTTCCATGAATTGGTATGTATGACCGTACTAGAAATTGCTTATATTATAATTATTGGAAATATCTAGTTCAATAATATGGGTCGATCTTTGTGAATTTTATACAACATTGTTTTATATAAATGAAAAATCTTTTTGTAATGGGTGAAACTTTTTCACTTGAACAAGATGGTGATAACTGTTGCATCATTGGTAGCATGAGGCTACGGCTGCTATGCCATCAGTTTCTCTAGAATAACAACCAGGATATGATGTATTAAGCTTTGCTCTCATTGATTGATAAATCTCTTTTATAAAAAAGTTATTTGAATAATCAGCAATGATCTCCTATTTTATGGAATGTTTATCAAGATTGTTGATAGCTGCTACATGGCCTAAAGCTAACTTTGGTGTTCATCATAACCTGTTTTATTTCAACAAACCCATGACAATATGAAGCACATGATATATGCATACCGATGTTGTCCATACATACATTTTTGACTTCTGATTTGTTTCAAACATTGACTTTTATAGATTAACAATCGTCATTGAAATCCCTTTGCCAGCGTGAAAAACTTGAGTTGCTGGCTCTATTTTCAAATAATTTGCAGTCTGCATCAGTTAAATGTTGAAAAAAAGGTATGAAATTCAATACTTACATGATGGAATATAAACATTTCTGTGCTTGAAGTGATTAACATTTTTTATCATATTTGTTATGGACATGCTGAACTGAGCATTTGTATTCAAATGATATACATTTCTAACTTGGGTTTGTTATCTCAAAGGCCTTATTCACGACGCAGATACATTCTTGGCTCTGTTGTTTTTATATTAAAATTGTTTCATTAGCCTCGGTACTCTAGGTATGTGTAGCTGGATAATTGTGTCTGTGCACACGTTGTTCTATTTTTCATGGTGATAATTGTATGTTATATATGTTTTTCTATTAGCCCTGAAGAAGTCTCCTTGTAAGAGACGAAACGCGTCGGCTAAGATACTTCATGTCCAATGTGATTATGATCCTTCTTTTCCATGTGATTGCACAATAAAGAAAAAGAATCTTCTCAACAAACTGACTGACGTCTTGAACATTTCTTTGAATATTTACTGACTATTCTTGAACGGTGCTGAACCTTTTTGAATGAAATATTGTAACAGGGCCTTTGTCCTGATAAGGAACATAGAGGGCAGTGTTCCTTGGTTCTCTGCTCTGTAAGAACCATATCTCAAGAAAACACTTTTCACTTGTCAAGTGCGGTATCTATAGTCTCTACCCTCATTCTGGGTGCATATATTTTATATATATAAACCATTGGCCTAGAGTTCAGTTATTGAGTGTGTGAGACCATTTGCTGACTGAGTGTGTACAAGTGCTTTACACTGTCCTCTGGTACTGCCTTACTGCTCGACCAAGCTACCACTTTAGAGAGTAAGGTCATACCTAACTTTAACCTCTATCAGCCCCTGGGGGACTGTGGACTCTGTACACCCTGTACCTATTAGGGAACAGTATATACAGAGCCACTTTCTCACAGGAGCCATTACTTGTTTGTACAAAGGATACAAACAATGTTTCTCCTTTCCTGATTGGTTTAGTCTTTTACAAGTAATACATAATTGCCTGTATCACCTCTAGGCTATGTAGGGTTTTTTCCAGCTTGCATTTTAGGTTGTTGAAAGAGGGCAGGTAACTGTATCACTTGATATTACATAAAGAAGTATTACCAATTTTGATATAGAGGATTGTAAGTGTCTGTATTTTGCTAATCCTCCTTAATGATGTGGTAGCAATTGGGAAGGCTGTTTTCAGTGTTAGGTATCTGATTGTGCACAGGATCAAATGGGGTTTTCATTAGCTGAGTTAGTAGTAGATTGAGGTTCCACGGAGGTGTGGGTACTTTCTTTGGGAATGTAATCCTTTTTGCCCCTTCGAGGACACATTTTATGACAGGCGTGGTAAAGAACCTTCTTCCTGTAACTCCCAGTGTATGCCACTATGGCCGGTAGGTAACCCTTCAGTGAGGCGTAATTCAGCTCTATATCTAAGGTACCTGGCCACGGCAGTGTCTTGTATTCAGCCCCGCCAGAGGTTTTAAGCTTACACCAATGCACGAACCAGATCCACTTGTGGTTATAACATTTTCTTGTGGTACGTTGCATGCATCTTTAAGTATATCCTTCGATCCTAGCAGCAAATTTACATTGTCTAAATTCTATGTCCTGGGGAGGCATAGTGCCACGCTCAGGGTGGTTGGTTCCGGATGGAGTACTTGTCACTCCTTTATTGTTAACAGGGCCTGATGTGCTGGATGCTTTATGACCTAGCCCTGCAACACATCAATTGGCAACACATCAATTGGTCTGAGAACTAAATGGTTACTTACTGATAGCAGTAGTTTCGTTGCTAGAAGAAGTTTCCCAAGTCACATGCAGTGCATTATTCGGCCATCTAGTGGTTGGTCTGAAGGCTTCCTGCTGTATTTGAAAAGTGTTGTAGTGTCTTCTAAGCTATGTTGCCTCTCATTTCTTGGGGCGGTGGGTGGGTCACATGTGAATCCAGAAAATTCTTCTAGCTGTAAAACTATTCCTACCAGTAAGTAACTATTCTGTTTTGCGGTGTGAATCTTTTCTGGATTCACATGCTGTGCATGGATTGTAAAAAGAACAACTGATGGACAGAATGCAGAGCAATGTCATACATGCACCCAGTACAGAGATCTGGGCCTAAATCCATCGTTTTTTTGCTCACCATGCCATTCCAGTTTGGACCCACCCATAAGCAAATCAGTCTTGACCCTGCGCCCAACTGGCAACAGTCCAGCCCGAGCTGACAGGCCTGATCCTCCCTGTACTGGAAACAAGCATCCTAGGACCGGTTTCGGGTTTTCAGCCCTCATCAGCCAGGATAGCTTGACTCCAGTGGCATGGAGAGCACGGGACCCACATCTGGGCATACCCGTCCCACTCGGGGTGACAAATGCAAAAAGAAAAATTGATGGACAGAATGCCGAACAAGGTCATACGTGTAATGTAATATAAGTAGCATTTCTATAGCGCTGCTGCCACCCAACGGGTATCTTGGCGCTGAGATTACCAAAAAAGGGTACTGCGCGTAACTGAAGTTTGAAAAATCCGATCAAGGGGTTGAAGATTAATCTCTGGGAAAAAGTCTAGTTTTCAATTCCTTCCTAGACCGTGTCAGAGTGTTCATTTGTCTGAGCTTGATTGGCAGTGTATTCCAGTCTGGAAGTTACAAGACTAAATGATCTGCCACCCAGTCGAGCTTTGTTAAAATGTGGAATGCATATCAGATTGGTTGAGGAGCGAAGGCTTCTAGCTGGAGAATACCAGAGGAATTTCCTCTGTAGGAGCTTAGGCCTCATTTTATGTACTGTCCTATAGACAATACAGAGTGCCTTAAACTGAACTCTCTGCTGAGGCTGAGGCTCTGCGTTGTCTGTTTAATGCAAGCTTAGCTGCGATTACTTGTATCCATTGCAGCTTTTTTAGCAGGGAAGCTGGAGCTCCTAGGTGTAGGGCATTACAGTAATCTAATCTGCTCATAATAATAATACTCCTTACCACTTCAGGTCTAGCTGAAGCTGGTAGAAAAGGGAGTATTTTTCGAAGCGCTCGGAGCAGAGATAGACAGGTGCTCACTGTTTTATTCACTTGAGAGTCCAGTTGTAGATTACTGTCTAGTAGTACTCCTAAATTACGAGCTGTCTTGACAGGCAGCGGGGGATTATTTGCAGAGACTGGCCAGAAATCCGCTGGTAAGGGACGAGGAACTTTACTTGCAGCACAGCACAGTACTTCCGTCTTATCACCATTGAATTGCAGAGAGTTATCGCTAAGCCATTCTGCTGTTTCCCGCATGCAGCTATGGAATGGACTTCATTGTTGCCCTCGAATGAGAAGACAAGTTGGGTGTCATCAGCATAATTTATGACTTCAATGCCAAAGGATTTTATAATGGTGATAAGTGGGCACAGATAAAAGTTAAACAGGATTGGACTTGTATCCGAACCCTACAGAACCTCATGTTTTACATGGCTATTCCGAGAGAGGAATGGAGTCATGGACACTGCCTGCTGTCTGTTTAGAAGATAGGACTGCAGCCAGTCAGTGCCTTGCCCACAATACCATTCTCCTCAAGTCTCTTGATCAAGATCTTATGGTTGACCATGTCGAATGCGGCTGACATGTCCAACAACACCAAAATGGCGGATTGCCAGTGTCAGCCCGCATTCTAAGGTCATCAAGGACTGTCACCAGGGCAGTTTCGGTGCCATGTCCTGGGTGAAACCCAAATTGAACTTCATCCAAGAGATTGTTTTCTTCCGCAAATTTTGAAAGGGATTTACTCACTACTTTTTCTAGGATCTTTATTGGGTAGGGTAGCAGGCAGATGGGTCTATAATTAGACGGACACTGGGGGTCTAGCGTAGTTTTCTTTAATAAAGGAGACACAACTGCCTTTTTCCAGCAATTTGGGACTGTGCCATTAGTTAGAGGCTGGCAGCAGATTTGGTAAAGATATGGAAAGAGCTCCGTTCCAAATACTTTCCACATCTTGTGAGGAAGCGGGTCCATGGGAGAACCTGAGGAGATACCAGCAGCAATTATATTAAACTCTTCTTGTGAAGGGACCTGGAAGTGCTCCAGGGTCGTCGTAAATTCCCTGCTAGATTCTACACAAAGAGTTCTGCTACTAGGTGTTACATGCATATCATCTTCACAATCCATCTCTACTTCCCTGGGGGTATTTAAACCAATTAGAATTTTGTTGATTTTTTCCTCGAAAAACACTGCCAGGCCATCGCAAAGCTCTTGTGATGCTGGGATCTTAATCTTTGCACAGTCCGGGTTAGACATATCTCTTACTATGCTGAATAGGGTTTTAGACTTATTGGGCGCTTGCAGGATAGTTCCCTCATAATATTTAGCTTTGGCCTTACCCATCATTTCTTTATAGATATGTAGTAGTTTTTTAAAAACGACTTTATCTGTCTCCTCATAATCCCTTCTCCATTTTCTTTCTGCTAGTTTACATTTTGTCTTCATCAACCTCAGCTCCTCGTTATACCAGGGAGCTGACAGCTTTTTTTTGCTTTTGACTTTTCTCAGCGGGCCACCTGATCTAATGTGTTCGTAATCTGATCACACAGATTCATATAATTCTCATCCACCGATTGGTTAGTATCAAAACTACTGCAATTAACAAGTCATGGGAGTTCTTTTATTTTTGATATTTTAGATTATTCCCTTCCCAGTCGAGTGTTGACCGGGTAGGGTATTTGTTTATTTAGAGTGGCTAACCTTAGAGAGAAAAGGACCAAGTAGTGGTCAGTCCAGCATAGTGGGAGTATCTCCCCCACAGCTACATTCGTTTCGTTGGCGAAGATTAGGTCCAGCACATGACCTCCCTGATGGGTGAGGCGCAGCACCAGCTGCTGTAGGTTGGCGTTCTCACAAGCTTGGCGTAGTTCTTTAAAAGCAGTCTCATGGTTTCCATTCTCCCAGAGATTAAAATCTCTGAGGACCATTAATTTTAGAGTGAGTGTGTGAAGGATTATATATCACATCAATCAGTTCTTGGTAATCGGGGGCAGCTCCTTGCGGAGGTCTGTAACAAAGTATGCCGGAACACAGAGAGCCACTGTTGTCCTTGAGTGAGAACCCAAGTAGCTCAAAACCCCGAGCTTCCTCTACGCACATTGGGGCAAGATTCCAGGTTTCTTTATATATAATCCCTACCCATCCACCCCTCCCACCCACCCTTGGTTTATTAAATATATTAAAACCCGGAGGGCAGGGCAGGGCAGGTCAGGTCATGCCTAGCTCAACTTCCCTATCCGGCCGCGTCCCGGTTTCTGTTAGAAATAGAACACCATATCCTGATCTCCTAGCAGTGAATAAATCTCTGAATAGTGCTTTACAAGAGATCTTACATTAACCAAGCCACAGTTAAGAACTTTAGACATAACTTCTTTAGGGATATCTTTACCACAAGTCTGTCCTCTGCTGTCAAAGGCCGTGTGCTTCTGTGCGCCTATAGCAATAAGTTAATCTCTAGAGTATGTGAGACAGGAAGCAAAAGATGTAGCGTTGCTGGCGCAGAGCGCGACCGGTGCGCATACGGGCGCTGACGTGCTTGCCTTCGGCACACCCACTGCGCGCGCGCTTGCATCGCGTCTCCTTAAGTAGGGAGGAGTGGGCTGACAGCTAGAGCACTAACCAAGATGTCGTGGCTTCCCGTGACCCGCTCTTACAGGCGAGTACACCAGCACACCTTGGTAGTGCTAGGGACTAATCTGGAAACGAGCTGACAGCGCTAAAGTGACTAAGTGCAAAGCAGCTTTCACAGGTGAATTTAAAATACACTTCCTATAAGTTTAAAAAACAAAAATTGTAAGCAATCTAAAAACTAGCGCGTTCTAAAAACAGCGATAACGCTCTAATGAATCAGAGTTACAAGGACGTGCAGCAAGTAAACAATGTCTATGCTAAGCAACTTTCAGGACGCGAAGCGGGTAATCATTCATTTGCCGTGCGCTTGCATCGTGTCTCCTTAAGTAGGGAGGAGTGCGGTTGACAGCTAGAACGCTAACCAGGATAACGTGGCTTCCGGTGACCTGATCTTACAGGAGAGTACACCAGCACACCTTGGTAGCGCTAAGAACTAATCCGGAAGTGAGCTGACAGCGCTAAATACATTCACCCCAGTACAGAGATCTGGACCTAAATCCATCATTTTTTTTTCTCACCATGCCATTCCAGTTTGGACCCAGCCATATGCAAATCAGTCTTGACCCTGCGCCCAATGGGAACAGTCCAGCCCGAACTGCCAGGCCAGGTCCTCCCTGGACTGGAAACCAGCATCCTAGGATCGGTTTCGGGCTTTCAGCCCCCACCAGCCAGGATAGCTTGACATGGAGAGCACGGGACCCACGTCTGGGCATACCCGTTCCACTCGAGGTGACAAATGCAAAAAGAACAATTGATGGACAGAATGCAGAACAATGTCATACATTCACCCCAGTAGAGAGATCTGGGCCTAAATCCTTCATTTTTTTTGATTGTATAGCAGTATCGTTGGCCACCCTTGGAGATAGGGTATGAATGAAGTTGAGCTTGCATCAGTTCTCTTTGTCCCACCTGTGACTCTTTCTTCACTTGGGATGTTCCGGCAGTAGTGTCTTGTGAAGGTGTGAACATATGACGATATAGCTGCCATACATATGTTGTTTATAGAAACATTTGCTTGAAAGGCAAGGGTGGCTCCCGTTTGTCTTGTGGAATGTGCTGTGGGTCCTGCCTTCAGATCGATGCCTGCCTTTAGGTAGCATATTTGGATTGCTTGTACTATTGTCACTAGTGAGCCTTTGTTTGATTTTGCAAATGATATCAAATACTGGTTTCCTTTCTTCACTCCCTTTGCTCTTTCTAGGTAGTAAATTACTTCCCTGCACACATCCAGAGCATGCAGGGGTTTTCAGCTTTCATTTTAAGTTGCTGGAAGAAACCCAATAGCTGAATTTTTGATTCACGTTGAACTATGACATGATCTTTCGCAGGAAGCATAGATTGGTTTGCATAACTACTCTGTCTTTGTGAATTTGCAGATAAGGTTCCTGGGTGGTTAGCACTTGCAGCTCGCTCAACCTCCACAGCGAATTGATGGCAATTAGGAAAGCGGGCTTTGTTCTGCCTTGTGCAGCGGTTCAAAGTGCTCCTTCATTAGATGTGTCAGCACCAAGGTGAAGTTCACAAGGGCGTTGGTGCCGATCGGGGTGGAGCTACTCGCTTTGCTCGTTCTAGAAAGATTTGATAACTGGTGTTGTGAAAAAGATTCATCCTATATGTCATCTTGTGAAGTATACTACTGCTGCCAAGTATACTTTTAGAGAGGTGTAGCTTAAACTGTTGTCTAGGAGGTATGTTGTGTACCTGACCACTGTGGTATAGCGTTTCCTGTTGTGAAACGGTTCCCTTTCTTTGCACCATAGGACCTACATTTTGCTGTGTCGCATTTTCTTGTACTAGGTCTTCGAGCTTCATTTAGGATGTCCATGGACAGTTTGGGAAGTCTAGGTGCTCAAACTATGTCTTCAGAAGCCAGGCCACTACACTCAAAATGCTGGGTTCATGATGGTGAACCCTACATGGAGAGTAGGTTTATGTTGCCAGCAGTCTTTTTACGTTTGCTTAACCAGCTCCACTAAGTCTGAGAACCACGTTTGAATTGCCCAATTCAGATCAGCGACATATGTGACTGTTTCCAATTCTTTATCACCAGAGGTATGAGAGGAATTGGCAGAAACATGTACTCTCTCTGAGCAGTCTACAGATAAGGGATTCAATAGGGAGTGGTGGTGTGGGTGCCTGGATGTGTGACCTTGGCATTTTGCATTTTTGGGGGTGCAAACGGGTCTACCTTCTGGACTACCTCACTGTTGGAAACCCTTTTGAAGTACTAGCTGGTTTTGCTCCTACTCGAGTGATACAGATGCACGTTTACTTAATCTGCCTGCTTCTATGTTTTCTACAGCAGACAGGTGTATTGCTGTCAAGGTCATTTTTCTCCGATTGGCCCATCGCCAAATCTCCTGGGCTAGCTTTGACAGCAAATGACCTTGTCTCTCCTTGTTTGCTGATGTAGAAGATTATGGAAGTGTTGTCTTCCTCACACCTGTGTTTGGAAAGCCTTTAGGGCAGGAAGACAGTCTTGAGCTCAGGACATTTATGTGCTGGATCACTTCTTCTGCTTTCCATAGTCCTCCGATGTCGAGCTCTCCCATGAGCGCTTCCCAGCCTGTGTGTGATGCGTCCATGGTGATGGTCACTGTTGGAATTGGTTGCATGAAAGGCCTGAATGCTTATGTTATCCACATTCCACCTGGTCATCTCATCCTTTACTTTTTGCATTGCAACCATTAGATCTTCCCAACCACCTGTTATCTCTGACCATTGATTTTAGATCCATTCCTGAATTGGTCTCATATGCAGTCTTGAGTGCGGAAAGAGGTAGGCAAGAGGCTATAATTTTCCCCATAGTTCTCCCTGTCCGAGATTATCCCTTGTGGTAGCTGAGAGCTTGGTCTGTGATGGTTTGAATCCTCTTGAGGGTAGGGAAGGCAGTTGCCTATACTGTGCTGATTCTTGCACCTAGAGAGATATTTTCTCTCTCTCTGGCTGCGTTGATGATTTTTCAAGGCTCAACAAACCCTAGTTTGTGAACAGTGTCCATGACAGTTTTGGTGCTTCTGTTGCACTGGGAGAGCGAGTTTGTCTTCACCACCCAGTCATCTATGTAGGGGTATACATGTATCACCTTACGTATGCCGCTACTGCAGCTAGGCATTTGGTAAATACTCTGGGTGCTGACTTGATCCTAAAGGGAAACACCATGACAGTGATTTTAGTTTACAATGAACCAATGGTACGGTTTGTGGTTGATAAGGATGTGAAAGTAATCCTCCTTTAGAGCTAAAGTTTCCATATAGTCCTTTTTCTGCAGACACGGGATGAACTCCAGGAGTGCTGTCATTTAGAATATTTGTGTCTTTATGAATTTGTTTGGGAAGCCGCGGTCCAGAATTGGTCCCAAGGGAGTGTGTGGTTTTGGGATTAGGACGTATACCGAGAGGTTTCCCCGGCTGATCTCTGCCAGGGGCACTCTCTATTGTGCATTTTTGTAAGAGTGCCTGCACCCATTGTTGCAGTCATTGCATTTCTTCCTTTGTCTGTGATATTTTGTTTGGCGTGACACCGGTGGTGTTTTTATACGTTCTATACAATTACTGTGTTTGATGTTAAGAATCCAAATGTCCGACATGACCCTCCTCCTCTCTACAGGAAAGCCCCCAATTCTGGCCCCCCATGCCACTGGTGTTTTGTGGTGGGCGGTTGGAATGCAGAAACACTTTGTTTGAGGAGCTTGCTTCTCTGGAGGCTTGGCCTCTCCCTCTTTCTCTGGCTGGTGCTGGGTTGCTAGGAACTGTGACTGATACATAGTCACCCACTGTTGCAGTGCATGTTTTTAGGATTCCTGTGGCGGTGCACCCTGGAAACCTCCCTTTCTAGTTGGCCTCCTCATGGGCATTCTTCATTGATTCCCTTGAACGTGCAGCACACCCCTTGCTTTACCTGTGTCACTGTCCTCTTTTAAATGCTGCAGCATGTCATTTACCGCCATGCTGAACAGTTGTTCTGCTGTAAATGTTGGGTGTTGATGACTCGCCTGCACCTCACTATTGAAGTATGACACTCGTAGCCAGGTGTGCCTCCTCAGGGTTGCCCCTGTGACCATCTGCTTGCTGGTCGCATCGAGCGCAGACTTCAGGAACTTGTTGGCAATGGTCTACCCCTCTTCCACGAGCATGGATGCTCAACTTTAGAACAACTGTTTGAGGTGCTTCATTAACTTCCCAATGCTGGTGGGAATAATTAAGGACGCTGTTGGGGTTAACAATATTTGACAGTGTTAATGCTACTCTTTCCCCTGTTTCAACCCACTATTTTACTCTATTTTTTCTGGGGGCAGGCTGGTATATGTTGATACACTGGCACTCTTTCTTGAAGACAGAATGCGCTGTTGCATTGCCCCGTATGTACATAGGCTCTTTGGAAGAGTGTTTGTATTTCTTTTCGGCCTTTGGGGTTATGGCCCTGCAGGCTGCAAAATCTCAGAACACCTCTCCATCAGGGTCTACAATGCTGGGAAGCATTGCAAGGTATTAGCTCTTGCTTTGCGAGGGTAGGAGAGTTTCCAGGACAAAACCAGTCTGTGCCTACTCTTTTTCTAGCTGGACCCCAAAACTGTTTGCTGCCCTCTTCACCACCGAGTTGTATACAGTAATGACATCGGTAGGGAATGGCCTCTCAAAGGGTAGGTGTTGATTCCCTCTTCCGTTGAGTCAGCATAGAAAACATCTCACTGGTTGTCGAGATGTCTTGGTCCTTCAATATCCCCTGGGCTTCTAGGTCTTTTTCCTTGTATAAAATAACTTGCTCCTCTTATTTTGGCTCTGGCATGGTGGGCAGATCGACTGACATATTCTGACTCTCCCAGCTCACCCAACCCGATGCCTTTGAAGGGATGCGAAATTCTGAAACAGATGCATTGAAGTTCTACTTTTTCTGCAGGATTGCTGCCATTTCGGCTTTGATGCGTCTTTTCTTCCACTCAACTTCAAGCACCCTGTCTTCGGCATTGATTCCAATCAGTGGCCTTTTCTTCGGAGCCGGGCTTTGACAGTTGTCGATTCCTTTGTCCTCTCTTGCTTCTACTATGACATCAAGCGTTTCTCTGACAGAAGCCTTCCAGTAGTGTCCATGTTTTGGGACCCATGGGACTCTGTGTGTTTAGACTTTCCTTCAGTCAAAGATTCTTTTGGTGATAGAGAATGGAATTAGCACACATCAAATCACAATAGCTTTCTTAATTCAAATGAGATCAAATTGTCCATATCAGCTTGAAGAAGAATGTCTGGTCCAAATTGTTCTTTGTGATTAGAGTAATTTTCTTTATTGAAAATTAGATGAGAGCATTAAAATCCAATATTCACAAAATCCATTGTGCCATTTAATCTTGTGCCATTTAGCCAACGCGTTTCGTCTCCGAAGAGACTTCTTCAGGGCTCTAGGTAATAACTATGTGTTGTATCCAAAATCCAGTAGTAGAGAATTTATAAAAGCATGTAAGGTCGTTTGCGTTTTAAGAAGTATTAATCTTAAAATGATGATGATTAAGGTAACATCATCGGTGATCAGCAGGGTGGCCAGCAACTGTTATATTAGCTCATGTATCGAAGAAAGTGCACTTGTGTTTCTTCAGTGGTACCTTAGGCTTTAACTCGATGACCTCTTTTTCAGCCTCAGATCCCTTGACCTGCAAAATCTCTGCCCACGTTGTCCTCTTCTTCACTTGACAGCCCAGGTTCTTTCATAGAAGAGCTCTCCTTTTTCTGTGCCTGTGAGGTGGCGTACTGAGCCAGCCTCTGCTTTGTCCTAGTCCCCAGCACCTTCAGTAGAAACCTGGTGTATGCCTCGCAGCCTTCTGCGATTTGGCCTCTTGACAGGAAGAAGTTGCAGACTTGATGCTTGTCCTTCAGGAAAAAATTGTATGGTGACACTTCGGACAGGGGTGTCCTTCGTAGTGCATTTTCCTTTGCTGTCCTTGACCATTCATCAAACTTCTCACGCTTCTCATCTGGCATTCGCGGAGAATCAGCTGATGTTTCTAGACCGAGTGGCTGAAAAAAAATCTGAAGATGGCAACCATACACAGGGGCTTCTGGGACACACGTCTGACGTCATAGGGGGATGGGGACACAGCACCAAATGGCCACAGATGAAAACCAAACCACAACAAAAGAGGGAAGAAAGAGGAATAAGAAAAGTATTTTGGACCCAACCACTACATGGCAAAATGAAGCACAGCATGTGAATGCAGAAACAAACCATGCAGCAAAAACATGCATGTCTGACCCACTGGGGAGCACTGAAGACTAATGTTGTGTGCCTGTTTTCATTTCTGTATCACCTGCAATGCAGTGAAAAGAAGTAGTCAAAAATCCCTAATCTTTTTATTGGCATGGCATTCCCTAGTGACTGGTGGTGGGGTGGTAAAATCTGGAGGAGAGGCGTTGACATTTTTCTGGGTTCTTAACATGTCTATATGTGGTGTGCCTAAACTTTGAAAGATGTCCTTTTACTACCCCTTCGTTTAGCTCCCACTGGTGTGTGGGGCTTAACTCTTTACTTAAACTGTCAGCTTCTGCGTTGAAGCACCAAGGTATGTGTACTGCAGTTGGCGCGATCCTCTTTTCCAGTGACCATTAACATATAGCTAGTCTGTATGAAACATCAGCCTTTGTTCCCTCCTTCTTTGTTGTGGTAGATCATTGCAATTGTGTCGTCTGTTTGAATTAGGCTTTCTTCCCATTCATGTTTGGAAGGTTTTCGCTGCTAAGGTGGTCTTGAGTTCCCACACATTTATGTGCTGTACTGCTTCTTTGAGGTTCAAAAGTCCCCAACTGTTCAAGCTTTCCATGTGAGCTCCCCGACCCTGTGTGAGATGCATCTGTGATAATAGTTAATAAGGGAGATGGTGGTTTGAATGGTCTGCCTATTGCAATATCTCCATTTGTACCTTGTCTGTCAATTACTGGATCGCTCCAGCTCCTGGTTTACTGTGCCTATTATTGCTATAGCCACTCTTGAGGAGGTCTCATACGCAGCCTCGCCTGGAGTACTAGGGGAAACAAGATGCCATAATGTCTAACGTTTCTCTGCGGGCTTACATACATTGTCCACTCTGGTAGAGGTAAGCTTACTCAACTATTGCTTGGACTCTCCTTAGTGGAAAGGCTTTGTTTTAGTCGTGTTTAGGACTGCCCATAGACAGCTTTTTTTCCCCTTTCTGAGTTTAACTGTGAATTTTCTAAGCTGAGGGAGAATCCTAACTTGGTTAAAGATTTCATTACTGTATTTGTGTTTTCATAGGACTGCTGGAACGGCTTTGCCTTTATTAGCCAGTCGTCATTCCGCTTCTTCTGACGTACACTACTACTATTGACAGATACTTTGCCTACCAGGAATCGTTGAAAATTTCATGACCTGTGCATAGAAATGTGGAGGTTTCTTTGAGATCTATGCTTACCATGTAGTCTCCTATCTGAATTAGAGGGATAACCTATTGCAGTGAAATCATTTTGAACATTTGTGCTTTGATTGATCTGTTGAGTGCTAATGGACCTAGTATGGGCCTTAGTGTTTTGTCTGGTTTCGGTACCGCAAAATAGTTTGAGTAAACTCTGTGGTTCCTTTCTTTTATCGAAAGTAATTTTAGTGCCCTGTTAAGAGGTAGTTGATTTCTTTTCACAAGCATAGTTTTTCTTCCTTGCGGATACTCTTTCCTAATCGTCTTTATTGTAGGTGGTTTGCATAGCAGTTCCATTCAATACCCAGTTGGGATCAGATTTAACATCCATTTGTCAGAGATGATTTTTCACCAGACCTGCCCAAAACTTCCAATTTGCAATCCCAGTGGTGATGTGACCGAGGGGATTAGGTATGTGTTTGCTGCCTCCTTTATCACTGCATTTTATGCAGTAATGTCATCAGGATGATGAACTAAACAGATATAAATCTAGCCCTTCCTATGGTGAGTCGGCCTACAAATCCTGACAATCCCCGTAGATTCTCTTACTGATTGCTCGATTATTTCATCCTCTCCATAGTGGAACAACTTTTACTCCGCTTCCTCCTGTGGCTCTGGTGTATGTGAAGGGTCTAGCTCCATCACCTCTTGCTCTTTCTTTTGTGGAGGTTTTACAGCAATGTTATATTTACGAGAGTCAAACTCCCTCTTTGCCGTTTTTGCCAATTCACACAGAGACATTTGTTTGATGTCGACTGTTTCAGCTCTTTTCTTTATCGTCCGTGTCATTCAACGAAGGAACCTTTTTTTTTCGGACACTCTTGATCCTGTTTCTGCGTTGAGCCAAGTGCATAGGGTTTGCCTCCCACAGAATCCTTTTGCTTGTATTCCAGGCGGCTCTTTTTTTAAACTTTTGCCTGACTTCTGCTGTAGGTTTCTGCGATGAGGTTGGTTTAAGCGTGTCTTGGGTATGAGGTCTTTGGCTCGGTTGCTGTGACCCTGGGTGATTTATCTGTCATTTTTTTATTTCAATGTCTTACGGAATCTTTTTGGATGTTTTCTCCCTTTGTGTTCCTACGAACTCCTTGATGTCAGGGATCGCCGCCCCAGAGCATTAGTGCACATCTTCATCGGTGCTTGACAACCCCAAGTCCTTCAGGGACTACTGCTTTTGCTGAGATTAAGCCATGGCGTAGTGCACCCACCTCTGTTTTTCTCTTCTCTGAGGGTCTTGGGTGGAAATTCTGCATATCCAGCGCACCCATCTGACATGTGGTCCTTCAGAAGACAGACTGCAGACATCATGGTTGTCCTTTTGTGCATATCTGTGGTGGTAGATGAGGCAAAATCGAAAGGGGGTATGCTCCATAGTTCTTGCTCACTGCCTAACGTACGTGGTCGCAGTAGACGTTCAACCAAAAATCTTTCATTGTTTTGTCAATTTTTTTTGGTGCCTGTGTTTGCTTTCTACGTCCTTCGGTAGTTAGGTTGTAACTGCCCTTGTTTTCGGAATCCTCAACAAATGTTTTATGCTTTTGAAGAAAACCTTCCCTCTCCTGCTCCAGAGCCCTTGGGTAAGTTTCCAGACCCAACAGCAGAACAAGCATTTACAATGCAATGGTCTCGTCATTGTTAAAGTTAGAGCTATTGGCATTGCTCATGACATTTTTTTTGTTGATGTTTTTAAAACATTTAAAGAAACAGCATTGTTATTTACAATGTCAATAGCTTAATCTCTCTCAAATGCGAGACCTATTGCATTTGCACCCACACACAGCCACACACAAAGCCACCCACACAGAGCTATTCACATAGAGCAACCCACACACAAATAGAGCCACCCACGCATAGAGCCACCTACAGAAAAAGCCACACACACACACAGAGCCACCCACACAGAGCCACACACAGACATGCTGCTGACTTTAAACATTGCATTCTATTTATGTTCTTACTGTCTCTTCTGTAATTCTCTGCTGAGGAGCACTGTCATTCTGTGTACTCAAGTGAGGTAAAATTGTAGTCCTTCTGCTATTTTTTAAAAATGTCCCGGTTTTTGGCTTTAAAATGCTGGTCACTCTACCATAGGTAGTCTTTCGATCGCAGTTGGGTATGTATTTTTTGGGTAGTTTTATAGCGCGATCTCGCAACACACAAGTTCACGATCCTATTTTTAGGCACGGGCAGATTAAATGATTTGTCCTGAATCACAGGATGTGGTCGGCTGCGCTGCCGCCTCTGGTGCAGGAAACCAGGGTTCAAACCTCAAGGTCGCGTCCACATCCTGTGATTCTGGGCAAATCACTTAATCTCCCCGTGCCTGAATGTGTAATGTAAATACGGTGCTATGTAAAGCGCTCCAATACCTTTGGGTCGAGTTTGCGACATATAAATATGCAGCAAAAAAAACAAAAAAACTAGCCGACACCAAGACTGAAACACGGTCCTCCGAGCGCAAAGTCGGTCGCTCCGGCCGTGAGGCCGCCCTCCTCCATGTAAAGATTGCCATTGGCCACGGGTTTCCAAGGGAAGGGGCGGGTGAGGTAGGCTGTAAGAACAGAGCGCGAGAACAGTTTTGAGGAGCCGAGAACCGGAAATATGTTGTATTTTAATGCCGCTTGCACTGTGCTTACAGCATAGTCACATAATGGGCGCTCAGTGTCACATTTCTTAAGCTTCTGAACCTTTGGGAAAAATTCAGTCCACGCCAAACTCTGCAGCGCGCCCGTAGCTCACTAGCTGGAGCGCTTGTTTACCTTCTTTGTTTCCCCTCCTCCCCCTGGAGACTCGGCTCAGTATCTGTGCACTGGGACTCCCTCTCAGCTGTGAAAAGCCCGAGCAGAGAACAAAGGAGGCTGCGGGAATTGGGAGCCGAGGCTGCATTCCGCCCCATCGCGCCTGCTTTCCTCCCCGGCTCATATAAGATAAACACGAGAACGTCCCTGTAAAAAAAAAAAAAAAAATACAAAGAAGCCCACCGGTGTAAAAGGGGCGGGGCTTAAAAAAGATAAAGAAGCGAAAAAACACGCCCCCGAATCCGAAAAAGACAGGGCTTGTTTCGACAGACAAAGCTCTTCTCCAATGGCTGACCTGCATTTAAGAGGCCAGCCAATGGAGAAGAGGGGCGGGTTCAAGCCCCACTACTGAAAAACATTAAATCTCGCAAGCGAGACTGCGCAAGCGCAGCCTTCGCTAGCCGAGACCTAAAAAAGAATACTCTGAATATGGCAACCACGTCAAAGAGTTTCAGGGGTGTACGTCTAACGTCATTCACAGAGGAACAAGGCACCAAATAGTTGACAACTTAACTATGCACACACACAGAAAAAAAATTAAACACAGAACTCAGGACATAATCATTGGATGGTGAAATAATGCACAGTATGAACCCAGAAAAGAATTGTGCGGCAAAAATGCAGTCCTTATGCGGGTCATTAGTATATAGTGTATTCGTACATGTGCCACAAGGTCTAAAAAGGTTCTTTTTACAGGGTTTGACCTAGCAAGATGGTCAGAAATCAACCAACCCACTGAAGAACTACAGAGGTAAAGAGATAGAAAATAAATTACTTATATGTGGTAAACTGAGCAGAGCTCAGAGGGAATCACACGACGTTTGGTAGAAATCTGAAGGACAGTCGCCTCAGGTAGTGTGTGGATTGGCTGAAATGTGTTCCTTTTTAAATTATGTAAATAGGCTACTCGGGAGCAATTGTGAAAGCCTATTGGTTATGATTAGCACAAGACTGCTATTAAAGTTAAAGAGGGACTCCCAGCTCGATGCCTGGGATAATCCAAGCATGCACATTAATGAACGATCCAATATTGGAGAAGGAATATGCTACTTACCAGTATGCATCTGTTCTTGGCATGTAGAGCTGCAGATCTACACACTTGTGCATAGATCGCCATCTGGTGTTGGGCCCGGATGTTTGCAGTTTGTTTTTCCTCTTGGAAAGTCTTTGGAAGTCACGAGGTCGGTGACTCCTCCCTTGGATCGTATTGCGCATGGGCTTCGGCTCCATCCTCAGATTGTTTTTCGCCAGCAGGGAAAGATGGAGCATAGTAGTAACAGTGAAGATGCCCATGTGTGTGCTATCTAAATAAGATAAACTGGGACAGATACAGGTAGCCGGGAAGGCGGGTGGGCGTGTGTAGATCTGCAGCTCTACATGCCAAGAACAGATGCAAACTGGTAAGTAGCATATTCCGTGCGAGGCATATGAGCAGCAGATTACACACTTGTGCATAATTATATAGCAGTACCCACAGTTAGTGGCGACCACCCGTATCTGTTGCAGTGGTTTGAAATAATGTTTTGAGTACAGCCTGGCCCACACTAGCCTGTTGCTTAGTTTGCACATCTACACAATAGTGTTTGTTGAAAGTGTGCGGTGTTGACCATGTAGCTGCTTTGCAGATATCACCTAATGGGATGTTCCCTAAGAATGCCATGGAAGCCCCTATTTTTCGTGTAGAATGGGCTTTAGGGGGAATGGATAGCGTTCGCTTTGCTTTATGGTAGCAGATTTGAATGCATTTTACAATCCACGTAGCGATCCCTGCCTTTGTGTGGTGGAGAGAAAAAAACAAACAGTTGTTTGGTCTTACGGAAAGGTTGTGTTCTTTGAATGTAGTAGAGAAAGGCTTGTTTGACATCCAGTGTGTGAAGAGCCCTTTCTGCAACGGTCTGTGGTTGCGAGAAAAATACTGGTAGTTCTACTGTTTGGTTTAGGTGAAAAGGAGAAATGACTTTAGGGAGGAATTTTGGGTTGGTACGGAGAACAACCTTGTTGTGGTGCATTTGGAGAAAAGGTTCTTGAATGGTAAGTGCTTGTATTTCACTGACCCTTCTAAGGGAAGTGATGGCTACAAGAAAAGCGGTTTTCCGTGTTAGGAATTGTAGTTCGCATTTGTGCAGAGGTTCGAAGGGAGGCCCTATTAACCTTGTGAGAACGATATTTTAGTTCCACACAGGTGAGGGTGGCACTCTGGGGGGAATTATTCTTTTAAGGCCTTCCATGAAGGCTTTAATGGCAGGTACTCTAAAGAGTGATAGATGTTGCCTGTTTTGTAGGTAAGCTGCAATAGCTGCGAGGTGTAGTCGAATGGACGTATAGGCTAGATTGCATCTTTGTAGGTAGAGTAAGTAGCCTATGATGTGTTGAATGGACACGTCCAGTGGATTGATGGTATTGTTATGGCAATAAACAACAAAACGTTTCCACTTGGCGGCGTAGCACGCTCTAGTGGTAGGTCTTCTAGCTTTTCTGATGACGTTCATACAGTCAGGGGGAAGATTTAGGTACCCGAATTCTAGGATTTCAGGAGCCAGATCGCAAGGTTGAGCTGCGCTGGGTCCGGGTGTTTGATCTCTCCATGGTTCTGGGTTAAGAGGTGTAGTTTTTGGTGCGGTACTACAGATAGTTCCAGCAGTGTGGTATACCACGGTTGTCTGGCCCACGTTGTAGCTACTAGGATTAGTGTGAGGGAGTGTTGTTGTAGTTTGCGCACCACTAGTGGAATGAGTGGGAGAGGCGGAAAAGCGTACGCAAATCTGCCTGGCCAGTTCATCCATATCGCATTTCCCTCGGACAATGGGTGTGGGTATCTGGCGGCGAAGCTTGGGCATTTGGCGTTTTCGTGGGTGGCGAAGAGGTCTATCTGTGGATGCCCCCACATTTAAAAGTATGGGTGAAAAACTTGCGGGTGAGGCTCCCACTCGTGGAACTGTTGTGTCTGCCTGCTGAGCAGACCTGTCACTGAGTTTTGGACTCCTGGGACATGCTGAGCTAGGATAAAGATTTTCTGGAGTATTGCCCAGCTCCATATGCTCTGTGCTAGTTGAGAGAGCTATGGCTGTCATGTTGTCTGTGTGGATCAGGACTGCCTTGCCTGAAATTTGGGTTTGAAAAGATTTTAGGGCTAAGAAGATTGCTAGTAACTCCAGATGGTTGATATGGAGTAACTTTTGTTAAGGTGTCCACTTGCCCTGTGTGGTGAGATGTAGTAGATGAGCTCCCCAGCCGGAGAGCGATGCGTCCGTTGTCAGTACTATTTGAGGAACTGGGTCCAGGAACGGTCGACCTTTGGAAAGGTTTGTGGTGTTCCACCACTGCAGAGAGCGATGGGTGCGACCGTCTACCAACACAGGATCTGTTAATTGACCCTGGGCCTGGTTCCATTGTTGCGTTAAGCACTTTTGGAGAGGACGCATCTGGAGTCTTGCGTGAGGTACTATGAAGATGCAAGAGGCCATCATCCCTATTAGTTGCATAAACACTCGAGCTGGAAGGGAGTGTTGTGCTATGAATTTTGTGCGTAGAGCTTGAATGCTTGCAATCCTGGCAGGATTGGGGTAGGCTAGCGCTCTTGAGGTGTCTATGGTGGCACCGAGGTATTGTTTTATGTGGGATGGTTGTAGACGGGACTTCTGGTGGTTTACTGTGAAGCCCAGTTGGTGGAGTAGTTGTAATCGTGGTGGACGTGTGTTGTACACACTGATTGTATGACCTGGCTTTTATCAGCCAGTCGTCTAAATATGGGAAGACGTGGATGTGCTGTCTTCGCAAATGTGCTGCCACCACTGCTAGGCACTTGGTGAATACCCTTGGCGCTGTTGTGACTCCGAACGGGAGCACTTTGAATTGGTAGTGTTGTCTGTCCACTACAAATCTGAGGTACTTCCGTTGAGCTTTATGCACTGGAATGTGGAAATAAGCGTCTTTTAGGTCTAAAGTGGTCAAAAAGTTGTTTTGGGAGAGAAGCGGAAGTACCTGCTGAAGCGTCACCATATGAAAATGGTCTGAGTGTATGTATGTGTTTAGGGGCCGGAGATCTAGGATGGGTTGCAGAGTCTCGTCCTTTTTTGGTATGAGGAAATATAGGGAGTAGACTCCCATATTTTGTTGGTTGGTAGGAACGGGTTCTATTGCCTGTTTTTGTAGGAGGGAGATTACCTCCTGCTTTAGGAGTATTAGATGTTCTTGTGACATTGGGCGCTGCCTGGGTGGAATGTTTGGGGGGGGGGGTAGATATTAGTTCTAGGCAGTAGCCTGACCGAATTATCTGTGTCACCCATTTGTCTGAGGTGATGGTAGCCCAGACAGGAAGGAAATGTTGGAGTCTGCCCCCGACCGGAGTGGAATGGTCTGGGGGAGCGGGGGGGGGGGGGGGGGGGGGGGGCTGGGTTTGGGGGGGCAGGGGGGGGGGGAATTCATTGTGTAGGCGGTGTGGCAGAGCGGGCGTTGTTTGTTTTGCCTCTGACTTTATTATTGTTACCCCTATAGCCGCCTCTTTGATAACCCCTTGTGAAGGTGGACTGAGTAGGGGATTTGTATGTGGACGTGGTGTCTGAGGAGTAGCCTCTGGATGTACTCCGAAAGGAAGAGCGGCGAAAGGAGCGTCTAGGAGGGTGTGACTGTAAGGCTCCCATGGATTTTGCCGTATTCGTCTTAATTTTTTCTAGGGCCTCATCCACTTTTGGTCCAAATAGATGTTCCTGGTCAAAGGGATGGTTAAGAATGGAGGCTTGCACCTCCGGTTTAAACCCTGATATTCTTAGCCAAGCATGGCGACGGAGGAGGACGCTGGTATTGATGGCCCTGGAAGCTGTGTCTGCTGCATCTAGGGCACAACGTATAGAGGTGTTAGTAATAGTCTTACCCTCCTGAATTAGTTTGTTGGCCCTAGCTTTATATTTTTCAGGGAGGTGGTGCATTATGCTTTCTAACTCGTCATAATGTGCCCTGTCATATCTGGCCAATAGCGCTTGAGTATTGGCGATACGCCACATATTGGCTGCTTGTGACGCAGTACACTTTCCTGATGCGTCCAGTAGTTTTGACTCTTTGTCAGGTGGTGGTGCTTCGCCTGACGCCTGGGAATTTGCCCTTTTATGTGCAGTGGATACCACTAGAGAATCTAGTGGCGCTGGCCCTCTGATGTAGGAGGGATCTGTGGGGGCAGCTTTGTACTTTTTCTCGATGCGCGGGTTAATGACCCTGGCCCTAACTGGGTCCTTAAAAACTTCTGGCGCATGCTTTACCACTCCTTTGAGCATAGGTAATATGGAGGTAGACCTATGTGTGGTGTTGAATGTGTTGAGGAGGAAATCTTCCTCCACGGGGTCGGTATGCAAGTCTACCCCGTGATAGTGTGCCGCCCTTTGCAGTAGATGGTGGAACCCCAATGAGTATTCTGGTGGAGATGGTCTGGAGGGGTAAAGATCATCTTGTGGGACGTTGGGTATATCAGGGATATTGTAATCGTCCCAAGAGTCTGGGGATCCTGTAGGGGTGGGCCCCTGTGGGTAGGTCCTGGGGCACATCCCCTATGTCATCATATGGTTCCCCATGATCATCATCGTGTGGAGAAGGGGTGGGAGAACGATGAGGTTGGGGTGGAGAAGGCGGAGGGGGTGGAGGTGGGGAAGGTGGAGGAGGTGGAAGAGGTGGGGAAGGTATTCTGAACGAGAGGTAGCAGAGTCCTTCCTCTTTGGAGGTGGAGGAGGCTTCTCCAAATGTCTCTTTTTGGTAGAGTGTGTCAAATGTCCAGTTTTTGGATCCTTGGTGAGTGTTTTTTGCAAGGGATCTGGTGTAAATGGGTCTGGTGAGGCTGGTCGGTCCGTCGGCGCCGGGCCCATTGGCTTTTTAGTACAGGTTCTTTGTTTGGAACCCGGTTTGGGAACCTCCGGACTCTTGGTAGGTGCCGAGATGGGTTTCGGCGTTGAAGTGTCGGTGGCCTTGTGTGCTTTGGTCGGCACCGAAGGTGGGGTCGGTGCCGAAGAGCTGGGTTTCGACCCAGAGTGCTTCGGTGCGGGGCTCGGTGTCGATATGGAGGTCGGCTTCTTTTTCGGTGCCGAAGCGTGTTTATCAGCACCGACGGTAGGCTGGCTCGAGCCCGAGCCGCCGGAAGGCTTGCTTGGCTTCTTTACCGGGCCCGAAGGTGCAGTGTTGGAAGCAGTGTCCTTGGTCTTGCCTAGGCTCGGAGGCGAAGGTGTGACCGGAGCCTTTTTCGGTGCCGGCAGGGGTGTGGGGGTGGGGGCGGGGGCGATCAGTACTCACGACCCTCTGCGCCGGGGTGATGTCCTCCACATCTGAGTCGTCGGCTTCGGAAGCGCTGACGAGGCCCTCGTCGGTGTAACGCTCTGGAGCGTCGATGCCTTCTCCGAAGATGTCGTCCGGAATCGTCGTTGAGGAATGCGCAATAGTTCTTCTGGCTCTTAGGTTCCGAATAGTCTTTTTGGACCGGAAGGACTTACACGCCGGACAGTCTCGAGCCTCGTGTTCAGGGGAGAGGCAGAGATTGCATACCTCGTGGAGATCGGTTTGGGGAAATTTGGACCCACATCGAGGGCACTTTTTAAATGGAGTCCTTTCCATTAGCCAGGACCGGAGCTTGGAGAGGCCTGAGGGCCGCCGTCGACAACCTGAACCGAAGGGCTGTGCCGATGAGAAGGCGCGTCGAGTGGGGGAGATCGCGATCGAAACAATTACGCGGTTTGGGGTGAGGATTGCGCGTAGATCGTCGAACTGGAAGCTGTTCGGAACCGGAGCGCGAAGATTACATCCGAGCCCGATGGCGGAAAAAACAATCTGAGGATGGAGCCGAAGCCCATGCGCAATACGATCCAAAGGAAGAATCACCGACCTCGTGACTTCCAAAGACTTTCCAAGAGGAAAAACAGACTGCAAACATCCGGGCCCAACACCAGATGGCCATCTATGCACAAGTGTGTAATCTGCAGCTCATATGCCTCGAACACTTATTTTCAAGAACGCAAAGTAGGCAAACTCTGATTAAAAGATGAAAACGTGTCCCAAGTGTGTTTAATTTTAACAGATATTGGACATGAAAGCTGGTCTAAGTCGAAGTGGTTGAGAATTACTCCTTTTATGGATAACACTTTCCAAGACCCTAAAATGGTCAGTGTGCGGTTTTTAAGGTAGGAGTCTTTGTAATGTGTAGGCTCAGGAGGTAGACTCCAGGAAATGTGTTTGAAAGAAAACAACAAGCATAAATACAAGAACACACATTTAGTAGTCTGGGCTCGATTGTCACTTTAATACACAGACCCGCAGCATGCATTGTAAACATGATTGTTGGCCTTCTATTTGCATGACTTTTTTTAAAATTATTTTTCTTATTTATTATAAAAATTACAATTTTGAAATGCTGAAAATATGAGTTAGTTGCCTGAGGTGGTAAGTGGCAGCAGATAAAAGGTAAGGTGAAATGGGGGCTCTCCTGAAAAGTCCAGAGTGGAGTGTGTATCTACTCCATATAAAAATCCCAGAGCCCTGCTACTGACTTATCTCTTTCCAGCCTGCATGGCCACTGAGGACATCTTTTGCTGGTGGCTATATTACAGGACAGCTCTCTTACAAGGTGTTGAGAGACACGCTTCTGGGGAGGCAAATGAAATAGTCGTTGTATCAGCCGGGGTGTTGTGGCCCAAGGGACATTGCAGGAGCCAGATCTTCCCACACAGCCTATAGGTGCTAATTTCCCAAAGGACACCAGCCAGAAATCTCAAATGATTGAGACCACCTACCGAGTGAGGTTCTGCACAGACTAGGATTCTGCTTCTGCCCAGAGGGTAAAGCCATGTTACACAGACTAAACGAGGCTGGCTAATTCCATCCTACAGTGCCTGCTGCCCAGACAGCCACAGGACTCACAACGGTGGCATCAGAGGAGAGAATATGGAAGGACTAATGAGAGTATTGAACCTTAAACAGGCACAAAGACACAGGCACAAGACGGTGAAATGAAATACTGAAATGACAGGACAACGTTGTAAATCAAATAATACTGCTATAAAATAGGCAACTTCACAACAAATTCAAACATGAGCGAGGAGAAGCTCTAGAGACATGGGGCATAATTTGACACACATATTCAAAGCACAGAGATGCGCTTGCTTATACCAGACTATTACGAGACAGAAGACTAGTCAAAAATGAAATCTGTCTCACATGGACAACACTTTGGTAAACAAAAGCCAGAGCACAGCCTCTGGGCTGAATATTCTGACAGATGGCATGTTTATGCTGTCTATTAAGGTAGAGCGAGGTCTAAGTGGGTCCTCAAAAAGGCCATATATAACGGCAGGCCCAATAACACCTGCAGAGGTGGAGATAATGGGATGTCAAGTGGTAAAATGGAGCACTTTGGCATCGTAAAGCCTTCCAGGGCATGGCAACATAGTACAATGGTAAGTGTACCATGCAAGGACTGTCCATTTATTATCGGGGTAGACATTATGTGCAAGACATTGGATTCGCAACATCACCCAAACCTTAGGTTAGTAACCATATCATGTTTGTCTCTCACATTGTGAAGCAGAGGTAGCTTTGTTGGACACCGGTAAACTTTGTGTCTCACATAAGCTGCATTAATATAGTTAAAAACAAAGTATACCGGGTGCTATACCTAGAGTGAAGGCCATAACTGAAATGAGACCATCCAGCTCAGGCCGCCTCCCCCTTGTGAGGGAGAGGGACAGCAGGTGACTGCGAGATCAGGTCAGCAAAGATGACCACTTCGTGTTTTATTCCCAGCTGGCACTGCTTCCAGTGACGTGCCTTTGTTCATCTCTGTTTTGTAACCAATCACTGATGTGCCCTTTTTTGAGGACTGGCAGAATGCTAAGCAAGTTGCAATACAGCAAGCCGGAAAAATCAGGCAATGCGCCTCCATGTTTCTCAACATAAGTATAGTCTAATTTCACTAACTGAGCAATATTAAACAACTGAAATATTATGTTGGGCGGGCTGCACCACAGCTTCCTTAATATTCTGGCAAATCCTCTTAAAAAGGAGCGCTGTTTAATGGGTCAGAGAGCAAGCTTTTTTTAACAGAGCAAAGAAACTGTATTTTACAAAAAGGTAGAATTTCCCTCTGAGAGGAGGAGGAGAAATGTGCATAGGAGGGAGCTTGAAATTTATGACATAAAAACCATCTACTATGTAAGACAACAATACACTTATAACACGGCGAATGAGCAGTAGAGCTGGGTCCACAGGCTGCCAACAATCGAGCTGCTTGCGTGGAATGATCCAAACTACCTTAAAGACATTCATTCTGAAGTCGAAGGCAGACACAACTAACTGACAGCAGCCAGGACTGTCACCACTCTCGTGCTACTGAGACATTCACCATCTTTTGCTCTTTTCTGGAGCTGCCCAATGCCATGGTACTGATGTCGAAGGCCTCCAGGACCTACTTCCAAGCCTCACCACCACCACCAAGATTCCTAACTTTTGCAGGCCTTAGTCCTTTCACATAATTAATTACAAGAATAATCTTTGCAATTCAGTCATGCATGAAAATAAAATATAAAACCAACATCATCACTGTCCATCGAAACACATATGTACAGAACGGACATTCTATAAAGGATGCGGTGTGCAAGGCGCTAGCTTCGGTGCTTGACTAAGCAGCCAATGCCACCTGTCCATGAATGCAAGAGCCTGAACAGGCGCTTCAATTTAAAACTACAGGATGGAGAAGGCCAGAAGGGGAAGGGTTGTAAACAATAAAAGGCCAACACTCCCTCCAAGGAAACATCTCTCCTATGTTGAGAACATTAGGTCCACTGCAGGCATTGAGGTGGGGGTGGGGCGGGGGGGACATTTGAGTCCTTTTTTTTTTATTCCTCCCCATGTCAAGTCTTTGAAGAGAGGAACCAGTCCATTATGAGATTACCGCTGCTCTGTTATCAAAAGGAGATGGCGGCTCTTCTCTACCGTCTCAAGCTTTAGCTCCACCAGTTTTTCAACTGAACCATTGAAGGAAACCAACGGTGTCCTCTTTCCATGGAAGACAGACAGGGGCTGCATCAGCAAGTCTGACGTCCTCCTAGATCCCTGTCACGGTGTGAGGAACCCATGAAGCAGTCCATGTTCCATCTGTTTTCTTGGGGCATAAGGTACAATTGTAACAAAAGCAAATGTATACAAAAACAAAATACAACAAAAACAATGGTTGGGGCAGCACATCTGCCACCAGCTGAGCGACTTTGGAGAATCTGTCTCCTTATAACTTGACAGGGTTCATTTTTATGGCACTTGGGAAGCGTTCAGATCTGGTGAAGATGAGGATGGTGGGAAGGGGTAAAGAGGAAGCTCTCCAGGCTCAGGGCCTCCCCCGCCCTTGCGTGGCTCTGTGCCTCTGAAGAAAGCAGCGTTCACAGAGGGTTGCCAAACCCCCGCCACTCTCTTGTGCTCCCTCCCTCTGTCGCAGGAAGGAGGGCTCAAGTAACACGTGCAAACAGCCACCTCCTGCTGTCCAATAGCTGCCGTCTGGGGAGTGGGCACCCCCCTTCCTGCCTCTTCTTAAGTCTTCTCCTCTCTCTCTGTCTTCCTCCTCGTTATGTTGCGGGGTTTAATTTTTAGAGACAGTTCCCACAGGGCCTCTTCGGCGAGGTGATCACTAAAGTCATTAAAGAAGGAGATTATTTCTTCATTGCGTTTGAGGTCGTAGTGCCTGAAAAGACAGGACCAGAGTAAGATAACAAGGCACTATGTTTAGCAGATGAAGACAGAACTTTTCATCCAGTGCTGCAATACTACCTACAGCCATGCTTTTCTTAACTCCTAACATCATCTAGATAAACTTCCACATGCTCCTCCAGACACCTCTCCCATAACCACTCAGTATCTGCACGCTCCTCCCCAATTCCCTCCAATGCTTCTCGGGCTGCCTCAACCATGCCCCTCTCGCAGCTCAGTTACAAATAACAATGGACAAACATTGAGTTTGAGAGGCAGTTTTTCCCAATTAATATACATTCAAAAATTAAGACAGTTACTTGACAGTGGACACAGTAATAACAGAATCGGTGATTTTGCAAAATGTACTGGTAGCTAATAGCATCAAAGTTTCAGAAGAGAGACAGAATCAGTAGTGATTTGGTACAGGGCTCAGTGGATGTGAAAAAATGGCAAAAAAACGAAAATATTAAACTGCGTGCAAATTTAATGTTGTGGGGTTGTACATATTTCTAGATACAATCATTAGAAGTAAATCTTTTTATATTGCATAGGCGACTGCACTTCCTGTATACAAATAAACCTCTAATTTCCATATTACAGGTAAGTTGTGACACATCTAGTGGTCTGTAACAATGAAATAATATAGCTCCTTGACTGCAATGAGTAACTACAGTTGAGTTCTGACATCACAAAGTTTGCTGCCAGAACCAACAGACAGTGCAACAGGCAGGTCACAGAGCATATTTACACCCACAGTTTAAACAAGAAAAAGGGAACTATCTTTTCCTTCTACCAGCAGAACGGAGCTATTTATAGCATGTATTTTTTCCACACTATAGGACATTAGAGGTAAGGTATAATTTCTAAGTGTTTCAACACACCATTTTCAAATTTGCTTACATGAAAATGATACTAATACATTTTGGCAAGAGTTACCAATTGCTTTTTGGTGTGTTTAATTTCACAGTACAGATTCTTTTACTCTTTGCGTCTGTAACAAACATGAAAGAGCAAGGTCCTAAGAAATTAAGAAGTTTGTGAGAAGGGCGATGGAGTGACCCAAGTATTTATGGTACTTTAATGTACTCATGATCCGACCAGTCCATTAGCAGCACTAGTTGGTGTAGTAGTGACTCGTCCAAGCCTTCACAAGCAGTGCTTTTCATGTTCCCTATACCACACCTTCCATGCGCAACTGAAAAAACAAAACCTTTCTATGCTCCTCACAAAACCACTATTGTGCTCACCACAAACTCCCATCATGCTGCACCCTTCAGACCTAACATACTCCTTAAGTAAGCCACATCTCATGCATCTACTTGGTGTTTGTTAGAGGAGACCATAAGCTCCTCCAACAACATCCATCTTTAGTATCAAAACCATGTCACCGTCTATACTCTTTCAAGACGCAAGTATTGTAAACATTTACTATAACCCTTTCAGAAACAAATGTGTATTTTCTGCCTGCAGGACAAGGTAAACTTACTCAAAGGACGAGGTAACCTTACCTGTGCAGACCATATGATGGGAGAGGAGGAGTTTCCCCCAATGCGTCTCTTTCACCTTTCAAAGTTGCACGGTCTGCTACAATGGTGCACATTTATTCCCCCTATAATGTGGCTTCAGACCAGAACAGCAACAAAAGTTTCTTGGTCAGGACCTGGGGCGACACCCTTAGTTTTGGGGATAAAATGTCTCACTTCCTTCTCAGTAGCATTCCATACTGTTGATCAATCAATACTTCTAGATGGACTAGATATGGGTGCTCACGCTGATAATCCCATTCCAAATGCTTTTTCTAATTTACTCCACACTGTTCACAAATGCATGCAATAAAACATTTTCTCTCAGAAGAAGCCTCGCCTTGTTTTGCTGCACCACAGGGCTCACCCTCTCTCATCAATCCTCTTTCAAGTCTGCATGGCCCCTCAATTCTCAATCTTTGACAGCACTCAAATGGGGGTGCAAATATACGCTGATGAAAAACAAGCCTACATTATTGCAAGCAACAATGCCAGAGTGTATTATCTACAGAACATTTTAAAGAAAGTAATAGCTGTATGGGAGAAAGCTTCCTTAAACCCAACAATGACAAATTAAGCCTCATACCTTTTGCGGTCTAAAGGCAACAAGTGCTACACCGCTGCTATCCTAGGCCAAAGCCTTACACTTGCCTTTAAGGTCAACAACTTAGGGTTTGCTCTTAATGCAAACATAATACTCAACACTCAGGCTGGCAAAGTAGTTAGAGGCGTTTTTCAATAATCCACCACATAGAGAACAATCTTTCAATTTCTCTCCCCTGCACACAAAGCCCTGGTAGTGGATTTTGCCAGTAGAATTAGGCTGGACGACTAACTTCGCGGATGTGGTTCATCCTGCAAACCAGATCAGTAGACTGCAAACGTCCCAGAATGCAAGCATCAAACTGAAAACAGATATTCCAGATAAAGAACACATTACTCCAACCAGACGTACCCTTCACAGGCTGCCAGTAACGGAAGAGTCAACTGGATGTTTATATACATGTACAACCTTGCCCCAAAATATTTTGCAGTCACATCACGCAGACACCCCTACGCGTACATTATGCAGCCAAGCACAAAACGTCCTCTTCCCTGGACTATACTTAAATGCAAACGAAGACAAATTTTGCGGTCTTAGGGCATATGCTGTGGAGCTCCCTGCTGGATTGCCCTTGGCTGGCTACTAGCCATGCTCTCTTCCACAAATCTGCTCTGCTAAGTAGCATAATAACCGGCACCAATAAACCTGCAAGCAACTAGTTTGTGACTTTCAAATGCAATTATGCATACCTTTGAGTGACTGGCCAGGGGTACAATGCACAAACCCAATGGAAAGTATTCATGTACTCGCGCTACAGACCTCCTCAAACACAATGTTGGGCATCTGCACATGTCGGCAGAGAAACCTTGGTCATTGCAAGCAGGTCTTATTTCTAGATAAGGACAGCAATATTGTGAACAGTTTTCTCAGTCTAGAAACAAGCTGTTATTTGACAGACGTGGAAATGACGAATGTAATCACAAAAGCTACAAGATGGCAGCCACCGTTCTACAGCATGCAATGATAGCGAGACTCTAGACTGAGAGAGAACCCTCAATCTTCTTCAGTTGCAGCCTGACTCCTGTTGGGCAAGTCCGGGCCTTCTCACCTTTGCCCTGCCAGCCCCAGCTCTTCATTGGCCAACAAATGCAGATACATTGTAATCACACTACCTCATTTATTTATTTTTATTTATTTTATAACACTTATAGAGCGCACTATCACCTTGCAGGCATCCTGGTGCTAAACAAACACGAGTGCACATAGTGTGGGTAAACCACCTAGGAGCAGACAACATCTTGGATACTGGGAAATAGCCAGGTTTTTAATCTCTTCCTGAAAAGGAAAAGATCCCTGACTTGTGTCAGTTCCAACGGAAGCGCGTTCCATAGTCTGGCAGCTGATACACCGAAGGCTCTACCGCCTCATCTAACTTTCTTAACTCTAGGTATTTTCACCAATCTGGCTGATGCAGAGCGCAGGCATCTCCCTGGAGTGTACCATTCAAACTTTCTCTGCATGGAGACGGGCCCGATCTCATGCAGGGCCTTGAACACCAAACAGAGAGATTTAAACTGGATTCCCTGTCTAATTGGGAGCCAATGCAGCTCTGCCATAGCCAGTGAAGATGATGCATCTCTAGGCCAGCATAGTACTAGTTTGGCCGCTGTTGACTGAATCCGCTGCAGTCTATCTAAAAGGTATTTCGGGGACCCAAGTAGCAGCGCATTACAATAATCTAATCTGCTTAGTATGGTACTTTGTACTACTAGCGCTCGTGCCTGGGAAGGCATTAACGGAAAGATCTTTCGCAAAGTTCATATAATAGCGAAACAGCTTCCCACTATTTGGTTAACCTGAGCTTCCAACGTTAACTTGTTATTAAACATAACGCCCAGGTTCCGAACCTTCTCCACTGGTCGTAGAACGGTGGGTAGATCTGAAGGCCAAAAGTTTACAGGTAGCACCGAAGGAACCTTCCTGATTGAAAAATAAAGGACCTCGGTCTTTCCAGCATTAAATTGCAAAGCGTTTCCTCTCATCCAGTGAGTCATGGCCCGCAGACAGCTATGAAACGCTTCCAAAGAGCTCGACTCATCTCCCTCTAAGGAAAGAATCAATTGCGTGTCATCGGCATAATTTATTGCATTAATATTATGCGCCCTAATGACCGCAATCAGAGGTAACATAAATATTGAAAAGAATCGGGCTAATTGCAGAGCCCTGGGGTACCCCATGCGTGATCTTAGTAAAGGGCGATTGATAAGGAGGCAGGGCCACTGCTTGACTCCTCCCCGAAAGAAAGGATTGAAACCAACTCAGAGCAAGGCCAGTCACCCCAACTTCCCTCAGCCTCCTCAACAAGATGGCATGGTTGACCGTATCGAATGCGGCAGACAGGTCAAGCAGAATAAGAGCTGCTGCCTGCCCCTTGTCTGCCCGCATCCGAAGCTCGTCCATCACGGTCACCAGAGCCGTCTCAGTGCCATGCGCTGGCCGAAAGCCAAATTGTACATCCTCTAAGATTTTATTTTTTTCAAGATGTTTTGAAAGATAGTTTCCAACCACTCTTTCTACAATTTTGGCCGGAAAAGGCAAGAGAGAGATAGGTCTATAATTATTGGGACTGGCCGGGTCCAGAGTGGACTTCTTCAACAGAGGAGTCACCAGTGCCTGTTTCCACTGAGGCGGAACCACACCCCTAAGAAGAGACTGATTACAAATCAGCCGAAGTGTGGGAAACAGCTCTGCTTCAAATTACTTCCAAAATCTCTGTGGCAGGGGGTCCAAAGGTGAACCGGACAAGATCCCTAGAGCCACCTTGCCAAAATCTTCTGCTGAGAGGGTCGCAAACTCAGTTAGCTTAACAAAGGGCTGGCTCTCCGAGCCTGTAGGTATGATTTCATAACCACCCAAAAAGTAGCCACCAAGACAGTTACGCTCTGGACTTACTACCTCAGAATGCCGAGAATCTTCACCCAGATCCGCAATAATAGTTTTAATTTTATCGAGAAAGAATCTTGCCAGACTATCGCATAGCTCTTGTGAGGGGGGTATCTGATTCTTAGTACAGTCGGGACTAGTTAAGGTGTTCAATATTTTAAAAATGCACCTCGGCCTATTATGAGCCTTCAGTATAGTACTGGAATAATAGTCTGCTTTGGCCAAATTTATTTCTTTCGTGTAACACACCATCAGACTTTTCCAACTAATTTTCTCCTTATCATCACATCCCCTTCTCCACTTTCTCTCCGCCTGTTTACAAACGAGTTTCAGTTTTTTAGTTTATCATTAAACCAGGGGGGCGAAGGTCTGCCCACTCTCTTATGATCTTTTAGGGGGGCAGTAGAGTCTAATACAGAGGAAATCTGTGAGCAAAGGGAGGCATAATTCTCCTCCACTTGCTTAGCTGGCGAGAAACAATCTGTCAGGTCAAACACAGGGACAAATCCTCTATTTCTTAGGAGGGCATTCCAGTCCCTGCTAACATAATTACTCACGGAACTAACTACCTGGTTATTATGGCTAGGACTAGGCACCAAAAATGTAATCAAGAAATGATCAGACCAATCCATCGGCAAAATGCCCACGATATTAAGGACTTGATCCCCTGAGAAGATTAAATCAAGTATGTGACCGTCCTTATGCGTTGCCTTGGCCACCCACTGGTAAAGGCCAAGGCCTTCGCATGACTAAAGGACATTCTTATAGCCAGAGTCAAGAGACCCATTCATCCACAAATTAAAATCCCCCAGAAGCACTAGTCTAGCATGAGTGGCAGCCAAATTGGTGATGGTCTCCACAGTGACTGCTGCTGCTGCACACTTAACGCCCCCGGGGGTCTGTAACAGACGACCCCGGTTAAAATATGTCCATGAACGTCCTTAATAGCAAACCCAAGTAGTTCAAATCCTTCAATTATATCAGTATCTAGTAACTCACAGTTCCAAGTGTCTTTGTAAATCACACCAACTCCTCCCCCTCTCCCACTCAATCTAGGTTTGTGGAAAATGTTATACCCAGGGGGACAAGCCCAACCTGGATCTATCGGTCCACGTTTCTGCCATAAATAATACGTCTAATTCTTGGAGTTCTAGCATCAGCTGTATTTCCACGCAATGCTTGGGTAGCGATCTTACATTGAGCAGCCCACAGATAAGAGTCCCCTGCTTCAGAAAATCTGAAACCGGGAAAGCGGTCTGCTCAAATATGAATTCGCCCATACCCCTTGCAGCCAACCCAGTCGTGCGCAATTCCGTGCTGGAGTATCTTACTAATCTGCTATATCCACCAGATTCCAGCCTTCCTCCGGCCAAAGTAGCATGGCTGGCGCTGAGCGCGACCTTCGCGCGGACGGGCGTAGACGGGCTTGCCTTAGGCGCGCCCGCTGCACGTTCGCGCCAGCATTTCCCTTAATGCCGGTGTGGGCCTGAGAAGCTGGACCGCTAACCTGGCAAAATGGTGGTTCCGCTAAGAATCGGACACCAATCAACAGACAGTAGGGATATTTTTTTTAAAAAAAATCAATGTTTCTTATTTCCTTTTTGTTTTTGATTTTCTTTTTAAAAACAGGACACAAATATTAAAACCCCCCTAATTGTATAAATATCTTCGTAAGTTAAAAAGACCCCCCCCAAACAGTGCAAAATGCAAACAATGTTAACAGCTCCCCGAGAGTCAGCCACACACACACAGCCTCGTAAGGTTGTTCAGGTACCTACCTGTACGTAAGCATTAGCAGCGAACCTTCAAGACTCACCTTTGCTGGAAACATCGCATGCTGTCTAGAATATTGAACTGCTGCCAACGCTTTGAGAAGTTCACTTTCCCGTCGATGTGATCTGGATTTCCTAAATGCACAAAGGTGAGGTCCTGGAGGATCAGGCCCCTGGAAGAAGAAGGTGGAGACAGACTACTTACGACAACAGCTTCGTATTTACCAGCACATGTTAAAAGGCTTGCAGATACAAGTAGAGCACACAGATTTCATGGCACTATTAAAAGAAAACAAACATTCTGCTATGAAAAGTAGAGCCTCGGTTCATGGTCTATGAACGTCTGTTGTATATTTAAACAATGAGGACACTGTGGAATTCTATGCCGGGCAGTGGGAAGAGATGCAAGAGCCATCCTTGCCTCTATCTATAACAAAGGGGGAAGGGAAGCTAAAAAGGAACCTTTGAAAAGCCCCAAACAGATATGGCTTATCACGTCACATGGAAATCTTTTTGAAAATACACAGAATTAATAATACCCGATAAACGCTAGGGAAATGACAATCTCAACAATTCTGTTATCAACGAGGATCACTTTCTAGTGGTAAAGCTGCTGATTTTCAAGTACAGCTAGATTCTGAATCTGAAATACTACTCCGAAACGTCAGTTCATAGCAGGTAGTGCTTTTAATCCACATGATTTGCATGCTGCTGTAATCTTGTGTTGGTTCCGGACATTTGTAACTACTTCGAAGAATAAGTATGAGTCACAAGACTTGTTGTGACTCCACCCTTAATACACAAGGCACAAGTACACTGGCTCTATCTCACATTGTTTTCCACTCAGGGAATGAGTAGTGTGAGAGGAGTGCAGTGTTAAAGAGAGTATGGGGTGCATAGTAAAGGTGGTAATAGGACACAACCTATTGAATGGTGTCGTTTTGCAGCCTGAAGAATTTTCTGGATTCACATGCTGTGCATTATTCTGCTTTCTAGTGGTTGGGTTCAGAATACTTCATTTGAATCCTTTTCTTTTCTTTGCATGGGCATTGTCTGTCCACATTTGGCGGTATGTCTATCCCATTAGAACGTCAAACGTGAATCTACAGCTCTACATGCCAAGAACAGATGCTTACATGGTAAGTAACATAATCCGTTTGAGACGTGTGCTGTAGATACACATGACTTGCATAGACTTTAAAGCAGTATTCTCCCAAAGCGGTGGCTAACCAGCAGGTGTTAGTTGTTTGAAAAAGTGTTTTTAGCATTGCTTGTCCTACATCAGCTTGTTGACGTGCTAACACATCCACAAAATAATAATGTTTAGTTAAAGTGTGTGGTGTAGACCATGTTGCTGCTTTGCATATATCAGCTACGGGAATGTTACCTTAAAAGGGCACAGATGCTCCTATTTGCCGAGTGGAATGTGTTCTAGGTGGTATAAAGTTATTTTAGCTTTAACATAGCAAGTTTAAACACATTTAACAATCAATCTTGAAATACTAGATTTAGAGATAGGATTGCCTTTGTGAGGTAGAGCAAATGCCCCAAAAAGTTGCTATGTTTTAGGAAAATCTTTTGTCCTCTCAATATAGTATAATAGTGTTCTTCTGACATCAAGTGTGTGAAGAGCCCTTTCTGCCACTGAAACAGGTTGAGGAAAGAACACAGGTAACTCAATTGATTGGTTAATATGAAAAGAAGAAACCACTTTTGGAAGGAATTTTGGGTTTGTGCGAAGAGCTACTCTATCTTTATGAAGTTGAAAGAAGGGTTCTTCTAAGGTTAATGCCTGTAGCTCACCAACTCTCCTTAATGAAGTGATAGAAATTCGAAAGGCAACTTTCCATGAAAGAAATTGTAATGAAAAATTATGTAATCCCTCAAAAAATGGACCTATGAGCCTTGTGAGAACGATGTTAAGGTCCAAACTGGTGCAGGTGGTTACCCTGGGTGAAACTGAGTCCATTCCATTGGCAGAAAACTGGCTAATACGGAGCGGAGTGGAATTCAACTAACGCGGCCCGGCCCGAAGTTTGCCCATGATGTCTTCTCGATCGAAGATGGAGAGTTTTCTGATTTATTCGATACACAGAGAATGATGAAACGCATACGAGAACAATACCAACAAGGGTACATTGGATTGTGCACCGAGGGGAACTCGAAGGACGGTTTTGAACCAGAGTGCCGCAATTCACATCCGAACCAGATGGCGGAAAGAAAACAATGGAGTCGATGCGCATATGCAATATCACCAAAAGGAGGAGTCACCTTACCTCGTGACTGGAAAATACTTCTTCGAAGAAAAACAACTTGCAAACATGCAGACCCAACACTAGATGGCAGGAGTATGCAAAGCCTGTATATCTACAGCACACATGCCTTGAACCTTATTTTTCGGGGAGAGTTGCATGTGAATCCAGAAAGTTCTTCAAGATACAAAACTACACCTACTATAAGTAACCATTTCGTTTTGCTTCTGGTTTTGCATGCTGTGCATGGTTTTTGTAGTGGTATCCTTCCTTATTTTTGGAGACTGGGTTGAAATGAGTTTGTGCTTGCAAACAGATGCTTTAGTACCCTTAGACCCACTTGTGCTTCCTTTCTTAACTTGATTTTCTACATAAAAATGTTTTGTGAATGTGTGTATGGATGATCAGATGGCTGCCATACATATGTCAATAACAGATATGTTAGTTAAGAAAGCAAGGGTGGCTCCTCTTTTCCTTGTGGAATGGGCCCTGGGCTTTCCTTCTGATGGAACATCTGCTTTTGCATAACATATTTGAATTGTTTGTACCACACATTGTGCAATGGTGACTTTTACTGGTGAGCCCTTGTTCGCTTGTGAAAAAGAAACAAAGAATTGGCTTGCCTTCCTGATTTGTTTACTCTTTTCTAGATAATACATAACTGCCCTAGAGAGATGCCAAGAGCTATATTTTAGAGGTCCACATTTTCAAATTCTACGTCTTTAGGGGTCAACCTGCTAGACTAAGGTTGGCTGGCTCCAGGATGATAAACCGTGCCCTTATGCACAGAGAGTAGGCCATGCAAGGCTGGAAACTTCATTATTTTCCCTGTGACAAATCTATTAGGTCTGAAAACCATATTTGCCATGGCCACTATACAGGTATCAAGAGTAATGACATGTGCTACTGTTTGTACTTGTTTATTACAAGGGATATTAGTGGTATTGAAGTAAAAGCATCTGCTAATTTTCCTGATCAGTTAATATTCCCTAGGAATAGGTGGCGTGGGTACCTCGTATCAAGGTTTGCATTTAGCGTTTTCTAGTGTTTTAATTGAGTCTACTTATGCTGTACCCCATTCTTGGAAAACCCTTCCCAAGACTATTATTTTAACTAACATTTGTGAGAGAAGGTTGCTTCTCTGCTGTGTCTGTCTACCTAGTAGATGTATTGGTATCAATGTTATCTGTTTCTGAATGTCACATTTCCAAAGGTCTTGAGACAATTTGTACAGTACATGACGCTGTCCCTCCTTGCTTGTGGAGATTAAACATTGGGGTTATGTTGTCCATCTGGATGTGTACAATCCCCTTATTTGTATATGGATGGCTTTTAAGGATAGGAAGACTGTCTTTAGCTCTAACACGTTGATGCAATGTACTGTTTCCCTTGTTTTCCACAAACCCCTGATGTCGAGGTGCCCCATGAGTGCTCCCCATCTTGTACGGGATGGATATTTGGTGGGGTTGGTTGTACAATATTGTTCAAGTTCCACAATGCCATTTCCTTCTGTACCCTCTGGGTAATAACCAGACGATCTTCCCAACTTCCTACTGCTTATGACCATTGATTCTGTAGCCCTTCTTGGATGAGTCTCATATGTAACCTGGTATGTGGGAGCAGCGGAATGCAGGGTCTCATCATGCCCATTAGGTTCCCACTGTCCTCTCTATCAGAGATTGTGTCTTCTGATGAACAATATTGACGCTACAATGGGTTCTGTTGGGAAGAAAAATTTCTTTGGAAATACTGCTCATATCAAGTAACTTGAAAAAAATCAATAAATGATTGAAACAACAAACTAGAGTATATAGTTAATCAGTATATTCATATACCAAAGCTATGCAATTGTATGTAAATTAAATTCTCAAACAGGGCTGTTCTAAAACAAAAGTGACATAAAATGACTCAGTGACACAGTGTGATCATGTGGATCTAACAACAAGAACAACAAATGACAATGTGGGAACAAATGATTTGACAAGGCGCCCTTTTCTTTCTTTCCAATTCAGCTAAAAAAGCCTATTGCAGTATTTGTGGGTATTTTAGGCTTGTTGACCGAAGATACGAAACCTCTAACAAATATCGTCGACGTTTCAACCCTAATGGTACGTGATCCCATATAACCATCACAACGGGTCTTCTTCAGGACTACACAAGTGTATACAACCTGGATAATTAATGTCAAAACACTACTTAGCTTGATGCTCTGGACAAGCTAATGGAACCCCTCCTAGCCAGGATGGAAAAAGCAAATGGATCACGAGTTTCTAAAAAAATAACCCATCGGATTTGATGATCCTATCCTTGAACACTGGACGATAGTCCACTATCTCTTTGTTGTACGGAGATCGTGATGTGTGCAATACTCCGGTGAGATCCCAGCGAGATTCTCTTCAATGAGATAAAGTCATTCGTGGTGTCTCCTCTGCATGTCACAGCATTATGTTTATGTCATTTGTTGTCTTGTTGTTAGATCCACATAATCACAATGTGTGACTTGTATGTCACTTTTATATAACAGCCCTGTTTGAGAATTACATTTTCATATTATAGCATAACTTTGGTATATGAATAAGAATATACTGAGTAACTACAGACTTGTGAGTTGTGTTAATCATTTATTGATTTTTTTAAAGTTACCTAATACAAGCAGTATTTCAAGATAATTTTTCTTTCCAACAGAACCCATTGTAGCTTTATAATATTGTATAACCAGGTTCTGAGGGACACAGAGTAACCCCATTGTTAATAATGGTTTTCTGGTGAAGGCGAGCTTGCTCTGTCAATTTCAGGCCCCTCTTGGTTGTGGAGGAGGCTTTGGCTTCCAATGCAATACATTTTGCTCCTAAAAAGAGCTTTTTAGTCTCCAGATTTTTCCAGATCTATTGAGAAGCCCAGTTTGTAAAGAGCGTGCATTATGGTCTTTATGCTCCTTGGAACGGAGTGAACAAGCTCGCTTTTAGTAGCCAATCATCTAGTTATGGGCATATATGTCCCCGGCCTTCTCAGGTATGCTGCTACCACAGCCAAACATTTTGTAAACACTGGGAGCTAATTTTATTCTAAAAGGGAGTACTTTAAATTGACAGTACCTGGTTCATGACAAAGTGGAGAAATCTTTTGCGCTTCCTGTTCAGGGGCATGTAAATAGACTTTATTGAGGTCTACAGACAGCATGTAGACCTTTTCTCACAGCCGTGGGATTACCTCTTGAAGTGTTGTGATCTTGAATTTGGTTATTATTTCATAAATCTATATACAAAACGAAGGTCCAAAATAGGTCTCAGTATCTTGTCTGGTTTCAGTACCAGGAAATAAACAGAGCAAATTCCCCGATTAATCTCTGTCCCTTTTATACTGCTTGTTTTTCAGAAGTTCCTTCACATCTTGCTGAGGATGTAGCGCTCTTCTTGTATATGATCTTTTCTTTAGTTCATGTTTGAAGGCAATTTTAAGAGCTTGATCCAGTAACCGTGCTCAGTATCCTTTTGTTAGAGGCAATGGTCCTTGCTGGGAGGAAACCTCTTATTTTGCTACACACTGGTGTTGTGTGTTGGAGTCGGTCTTCTGGGAAGTCATTTTTCTTGAAGAGCCTGCCCCTCTCTGGAGCTGGCCCGTTCCTCTGGCTCGGCCTAGAAAGGAGTGTCGCGAATTGAGAAATTGTCACTGCTGTGGTGTGGATAGTTGTGCCCCTGTTTGTTGATATCTTTTTATCCCATTTGTAGCGTCAACTGCAGCTAGGATGCACCTCGTGGATTGGAAACCTTTGTATTGTATTGTTACTCTGCATGCTTTAATTTTTCTCCCTCAGGCAGCTTGAACTTGAAAATGAATCTCCCCCTGTATCCCTTTCTCTCCCAGTGTGATCCCTCCCGTCCCTACGTCTTATTCCCCCCTCAATCCTGTAAAGCGCTCTGATACCCTCACGGGTCTGGTTCGCGCTATATAAAACTGTAAAATAAATAAATAGATATGAAGTTTGGAGGGTTGTTTGTCAACCTCCCCTTTCTCAATGGTCTACTGATACGAGTACCTCTTCTTGCTGGTCCGTGGAACTGCAGGGCCCCAATGGCTTATGTGGTTTTGCTATCTTTCCTAATCTGTTTGAGTGTTCTCATGGACTGCGGCCCCAAACAAATGATTTCCTGTGTAAGGAATGTTGATGATATTTGCCTGCATTTCATGCTTGAAGCCTGAGACACATAGCCAGACGTGCATCCTAAGGGTCATATCAGTGCACAGCTGTATACTTGCCATATCCGCAGCGTGCAACACTGCCTAAAGACATGCAATGGCTTTTGTTTTTCCTTCCTCTGTCACAGAAGTTTGTTCCCTCTTTTGGTATTGTTCAGGAAGGTGCATCATCAGTTCTCTGATCTCTTCCCACTGTTGATGAATGTAGAAGTTCAGAAAGGCATTTGAATTTGCAATTCTTCATTGCATGATGGATGCTCCTCCAACCTTGCGCCCCACCATGTCCACACTTTTGTCCTCCTTTTTAGGTGGTGGTCCCACTCTTATGGGGATGTTGGCTCTCTTTGGTGGTGGCTAAAATTATAGAGTCCACCACTGTGTTGCCTTTAATATGTAAAGGATCTTTAGAGCAGTGCTTATTCTTTTTCTCCACCCTTGGAGTCACAGATATTGATGTTGCTGGTTCTATGAATGCCTCTCTTCCTTGTCTGGAGTGTTTGGCAGCATAAATGTGTGAAGGTGGAACTGACCATCTTATCTGGCCGGATTCTTTGCTTTTTAATCACCTGGTTTTTGACCTTTTACTGTTGGGGAGCCTCATAACCTGTGACTCCCTCACGGCAAACTCATGGTAAAATGGACTGCGTGGATTTACCGCCAGTGTCTGCCTTTTAAGATAAGGCTGCTGCGACGCAGCCAGGGTAAGAGGCACTTGGCTGGTTGTACGTTAACATGTGTGCACACTTGAGAGGGCTGCACGTGGGAGACTCCTGTTGTGCACAGCCTGGTAACTGCGCACAGGCAGCCTGGTGTAAAAGGAACTCTGCAGGATTGGATATTGACTTGGGGTAGGCCTCATAATGTTAGTGTGGTTTACTGTCTTGTCTGCAGTGACACTCCATTATACAACTCTGGGGAAGGCTGCCTTAGAGAGAAGCGAGCACTTCATTTTAGGCTCTGAACTTTTTAAACAGCCTCATTTACTTTTATTATATCTCACTGTGTTTGCACTTTTAACTATTTTAAACACACAGCCAGCAACTTTGCACATTAGCGTATTTTTATCTGTACCTCTTTTACCTTTGTGTTGTCTCCGCTTTCCCGGTCCGACGCGGCAATCGCTGATTGATCGGAGGGAAGCGGACACAGCCCCCTGCCTGGTTTGCCGAACGTCCGGTCGGGAACTCCAACCACAGCCTTTTCCCGCGCCCGGCCAGCTATTTAATCATATGCTGGGCTGGATGGGCGCCAAGACCCCAACAAGGGCAGGGATCTCTGCCCAAATTGGTCCTGAACTTGTATACTCATCTGCAGCACTGAAAACTTTTAACACAGGGTGATCAGGCAAATGGCTGATAGCACCTGAGAAGCTAAAGGGGGCTTGTTCATGTCACCACTGCAAATCAGAAATTCCTATTGTAATTAATAACCACAAATTAGTCGCACCTACTAACATTGCCCAACTAAAAGGGGGACTAATCAATGCCTGTTCGATGTGCAGACACTGCCAAAGATATCAGAGACTTAATAACGGAACAACAATTAGACTTTCCATTTATCACCGAGACCTGGCTGAAAGATTGGCGCAACCCGGATATCGCGGTAGCATTGCCACCACTGTACACGATCTGTAGAAATGACAGAGAAGATACCAGAGGAGGGGGTCTTGCCATTATCCTCAGGGATACACTTCACTGCACCAATTTTGGAATAGACACTCTCAAGGGAGCAGAAAGTCTTGGATTCTGCATCTCACTAAATGCTTCAGTGTCCTTTTCAGGAGGCCTGATCTATCGGCCACCTGGTCACACCCGGTCACAGCGTCACGTTCATTGACTCACTAGGGGACACCTTAAGTCACCTCCTACTTAGATATGCTAACATCACATTAGTAGGTGATTTCAACCACCACCTAGAAGACAAAAAAAGAGCCAGGCGTAGACAACTATCTGCAAATAACAGAAATGCTAGGGCTAATCCAGATGGTGGACGCTCCTACATATCGAGCTGGCCACACACTGGATGGGGTCTGCTCTAACTTCACCCCTCCTCTCTGCTGACCCACCCATCCCTCAAATATGGTCAGACCATAATTTTGTGCCCCTCACGTTGAAGATCCCTTTGATAAGTCGCCGGGACAAACAACCAATTAGCCTGCACCAGGCGTAATTGGACACAACTAGCACTAGCACGCAATTCCAAGCTGGCTATTATCGCACAGGCTCAGGTGCCTACCCTGATAGGGAACACTGCAGCAGACTCACGTCTCTTCCATAGTTGGATGACTACTGTCAGTGATGAACTCATCCCGCAAGATAAAACCCCAAAAAATGAAAAGAAAACAACCCAGCAAACCCCTTGGTTTACGCCCACAAGCACATATTCAATGCAAACAACAAGAATAAATGGAGAAGATGTTATGATGCAGCAGAGATACAAGCGTATAAAATAAGCAGAAAACTCTACCATACACAGGTCAAACTAGCCAAAAAAGAATACTACTCAAACAAAATACAAGAAGCTAAATTAGACCAAAATACTATTTTTTCCGATGGGCTGACTACCGAGGGATATTTCTGGAACCACTGGCGGTTGGGCGGGACGAACAGCGGGTTTGAGTGGTCCGTGGTGGAAGGCCCACCGAGCGAAGCAATGACGACGGTGGGTCAGCTGGGCGAATGTAGGGAGAACAATATATATCATTGCCAGCCATGGGCAGGTTAGCGGTCGGGGGGTGGGACCCGGGGGTTTGGGGGGAATTTCAGAGTTAGTAGGGCTTTATTTGGTTTGAAATGCCCTGCATTATTTTAGTATAAAAGGAAAAATGTCAAGATGATGCAATGTGACAATGATGTGGCAGTACTCTCTGGGTTACGGAGACCTGCATGATACGTGTTCTTGATAAATAAAATATGTTTTCAAAAAGAAAAAAAGAAAAAAATTTCGGTCATACAGTCCTTTACCAATCCCAAAGCGCTACAAAAAGAACTCCTCCGTCCCAGAGGCAATGCGATCAAATATCAATCTTCTTTGTAGAAACGATTATGAATAATCAAAAGGACTTCACTACGAACCCTGTCCCGACCAAATACGCCGCCCCAGAGCATGAACCGGACATCCCTAAATACACCATTTGCTCATTCGAACCAGTGTCACTGGATTAAACTCTGGAAGCAATCTTAGCATGCAAATCAGGCACTCCCCTGGATGCCTGTCCTCCTATAATTCTCCACTGAATCGTCGACACAGTTAACCCAGTCATAAACCAGATTGTCCACTCCTCCCTAAGCTCAGGGACAGTGCCTGATGACTGGAAGCTAGCGATAGTGAAACCCCTGAAAAAGAAGCCAAATATTGATTCAGCTGTCCTCTCTAACCTTCGCCCCATATCACTTCTTCCCTTTTTAGTAAAAATCACGGAAAAATGTGTTCATAAAGAATTATCCAATTTTATAGAGACCGCCAACATCCTCGACCCACAACAATCCGGCTTCCGCCCCAAACACTCCACTAATTCTGCACTTCTGGAAATTACAGACATTTTAAAAATGATAGCGGACAGAGGTAGGAAGCCTGTGTTGATCCTACTCGACCTATCGGCCGCGTTTGATACCATATCACACAGCTTCCTCCTATCAAGACTCAAATCCAGCGGTATCTCGAATACCGCCTTGGAATGGATAAAATCCTTCCTTTCCAAGCGCAGACAAGTCGTGTCCCTGGGAACTTTCTTATCTGTTGAACGCAACGTCACAACCGGGGTGCCTCAAGGGTCCACGCTAAGCCCATTGTTATTCAACATTTATATGACTCCACTCATTTCGCTGATTACATCATTCGGGATTGAAGTTACTTCCTACGCACACGATACCCAAATGATCCTATCCCAAAACTCCAAGGACGCAGAACTCAACTTCAAAAGATGTCTAACCAAGGTCCTTCAGTGGATGAAGGATAACCACTTTAGGTGCAACACCAACAAGACTGAGATCCTACCTATAGGGAAAGAAGTCTCATTTTTACCAGGTGGCCAGAGGGTACATCACCCCCGCCTGAGACTGTGAAGGTAGCAAGAAATCTAGGAGTGCAGTTTGACTCCGCCCTCACCTTCCAACCACACGCAGTGAAGGTGGCAGGGACCTGCTTCAGCCTTACAGGGTCCTTGAGAAAATGTTTTGATCTACTCCCGTTCGCAGCAAGTAAATCAGTAGCAGTCGCCCTAATCCTTTCGCGACTCTACTACTGCAACAGCCTCCTGGCAGGAGCCAGCAAAAATACATTAAAAAGACTCCAAGTAGTCAAACATGCAGCAGCACGGCTGGTTTAACTACCTCGAGGGTCTTCCGCATCTGCAGCCCTCAAACCCCTTCATTGGCTCTCATTACACAAGAGAATACTTTTTAAGATCCTCCTAATCACCTTCAGAGCTTCACTCAAAATAGGACCAAAATACCTCTCATCAAGATTCACCCCTTACATTACAAACAAAACTCATGTCCTCATCAGCCAACCTGCTCAAACCTCCTAATTTTAGATGCAAAACAAAGGGCGGTAAAACAATGGCAGTATTAGGTACCAGAGCCTGGAACCTTCTGCCTTTGCAACTGAGAATGCTAAAGACAATACAGACAGGCTCTAAAGACTTGGATTTTCGGAGCTACAGATAAACTGTGCCTCTTTCTCATTTAAGATCCTCAGAGCTTCATCTTACCTCAATACCAGCGCCAGGATGCTCCTTTCGGAGTGACAGTTGGCACTTTACAAATACCGCTTTTCATTTAATTTTCATTTCAAGGCTTGCGATCAGGAGCACAATTAGCCCAAAAGCATGCAAAATGGTCAAACGGGGTCTGAGATATGGTTGCAGCATTTTAATTGTGAGCCCTGGGAGAGGCGTGTGTGAAGCCCCTTCCCCAGAGACCTGGAGATCCGGGCCACGCAATGGAATGGGGGTCCCGACCTCATCTCCAGACATCCGCCGCGATGAGAAATTGGGAGGGCACCATCGTGCCCCTTGTGATTGGAGAAGCCCAGGACCCCATCGCTGGCCCCGGTGGCAGGCAGGTGCATGGGGGAGCACCGCTGCGTTCCCCCCGGAAGTGGCAAGCCTGCTGCGCGGCCTGTGTCTGGTGGGGAGAGAGGGAGGCTGGCATGCCGAGTCAAGCCCTGAAGAGATCTGCTGGCTCCTGTGGCTCATGCGGGGAGCCGGGGTGGGTGGGAGAAGGCAGCGAATGGTGGATTCCCTCTGCTGCTCCCACTGTGGAGAACACGCGGGGCCCCAGTGGGGCAGGGCACCCACGAACACTAAAAACGCAAAAAGCAGAGTATACGCCACACGAGGCTGCTTAACTAAATCCAAGGAAGCAGCAAAGCTGCTCATAACTAATTCACGAGCTGTGTGAGGGAGCGCCCATAATGCCCCTGCGGGGCTTGTAAAAGCTCACTGTTTCCGGGCGTTGTGGTGTTCCCAGGAAGGCGGGCCGCCACTAAAAAAGGAAAAGGAGAGTGCTGGGTGGCAGCAGAGGGTCGCAGCTCCACCAAGGAGGTCCCAAAATACGCTTTGCCAAGGTACTGACCCGAAGCATGAAGGGTATCCAAAACAAAGACCAACACAGGATTCGGATCATGTCTTCAAGCACTCCCCAGGCTGCAGAATGTGCTCTACAGCTGGAAGTGCAGCACCCTCTAGTGGCTAAGTTTCTAGTCACAGTTATTATGGCCTAAAGGTGTCTATAAGAATGTAAGTGTTTTCTAGTTATATGTTGTGTGATCATAATGTTAGGCCCTGTAGAGGCTGCTGTAGAGTTGTGTTTCCAATGGTTGAAAGTATATCAAAAGCACATAGACCCATGGGGAGTTCATTTTGTAAATGCTTTATTAAAATATTAATGTTAACATTGACTACTGATCAATGTGCATAAGCTTTATTAACATTAATAAGTGCATTCACACATGGTTATTTTTTTTATCATAGTATTAAGCCCCTCCTAAAAATGATGTTGTGGCATATGGTTTGTTGCCTTGAACCTTTGACAACGTATACATACTTACCTGATGTGGCTGTATGACCCTTTAGGGATCAGAGGTGATCATGCAATGTCATCAAAGGGTATTTCAGTGTGATATATATTTGTAAATTACTCAAAAACACAGTCCGATCCCTTCTGGAACCAGGAAGGTTCCTGTAGAAGAAGTGAAGAGATGGGGGATGGTCAGTACGTCTGATGAACATCCCCCCATCTCTTTACCTCTTCTACAGGAACCTTCCTGGTTCCTGAGGGATACTATTTGTGTTTTTGAGTCTATGACAGGGAGGACGTATCCCTTCCATCCTCTTAATTGAGGACCTCTCTCCCCTCCCAGGGGTCCCATCTGGAATCCCTAACCTTGTGTATAAGGATATTTGTAAATTACTGCATAGTATTGAGCCGTGTGTGTAATAAATGTACATTTACTTTCCTAAAGAAAAGAACAGACTGGACAATTATTTATTGAGTGTTATTGTTGCGAGTCAGCAAATGGTGATTAGTAGCTGTAGGAAGCTGGCTCTGGATAGGATATTGCTGTAAGAAAGTGGCTCTGTATATACTGTTCCCAAATAGGTACAGGGTATACAGAGTCCACAGTCCCCAGAGGTTTGGCAGAGGCTAAAGTTAGATATAACCTTACTCTCTAAAGTGGTAGCTTGGTCGAGCAGTATCAGAGGACAGTGTAAAGCATTTGTTGTACACACTCAGTCAGCAAATGGTCTCACACACTCAAGAACTGAACTCTAGGCCAATGGTTTTTGTAAAAAAAAAAATATATATTTTTATTTTAGAACCAATAATAGGTATCAAAATATACTTTCTCAGAATGAGATGCTTTAGATAAATACTTTCAATATGCAATAGACTTTTGAATGCAATAGTTACAGTTGTTGCAATAGGCAACACAATTTCAAACACAATTATACATTGAGCTCAATGGCAATTTCTAGTGAAATGCAATCGATTACTTTTTGGATTACTTTTCTTACCACAGGACTGGATACTAGATTCAGTCCTGGGACATCTCCTGTAAACAGTTGAGTAAAAACGTTTTGGTTACAGTAGTGAATATTATTGTATTTTAAAAGTTGATACTTAGAAACTTTTTCACATAGAATCACCGATGTTATCCTATGGGAGAAGTTCACTTAGCAGGTAAGTGGGGTTATAGTTACTTTTTCTAACTCAGAGTTGGATCCTGGATCCAGCACTGAGACATCTCCTGTAAACAGTCGAAAGAATGTGTTTTTGTTATACAGGTGATTTTTAACGAATATTTGTAAGTTAGCAAAATCGACACAAGAATTTCCAAGTGAAACCAGTCAATGTTACCCTATGGAAGAAAAGTGAGCTATCGGCTTTTGGGTAAGTACTCGACTGGCAGAGTTAAGGTTCTGGACATAGACTCAGGGGTCTCCCAGGGTCAGGTAAGTACAGTTGTTCCACCCTCAGCGGCACAGGGGCAGCCGGGTGCAAAGTGAGTTAGGCCCAATGTTATCCTATGGGAGGCAGGGGGCCTTTGGTTGGTGGCTGCTGGCTAGCAGGCCACACGGCTGTGGGAGCTGGGCTACTGGTCACTTGCTCAGGGCAAATGGGGAAGTAGATTAGAGTAGAAGTTGCACTGCCAGGGGCACTCAGGCGGCTGGGTGCAGGGTGCTTTTGAGCAGTCGGGTGCTCAATGGATTGCAATGGAGAAGCTCAAGAATGAAAAAAGGCTGCAAGCTCGGGGACGAAGATTCTTGAGGTGCGACCACCACTTCGAGAGGTAAGTTGGGTAGTTGGAGGATAGGTAGGCGTCGGGAAATCTTACCCTCTGCTGGTCGCGGTTGGAGGGGTCCCTGATTGAGGCTGCAGGCGTCGTCTGGAGCGTCGAGGTGGGTCCTTGGGTGCTGGATTCGGGGTCACAGTCGCCGGGGGGACGTCCTCGTGGTCTTTGTCCACTCCGGTACAGGTCAGGCTTGGCGGGTGCAGAGTGTGCAGGGTTTGCGGTTCCTGGCTGATGCTCGGGGTCAGTTACTTGCTTTGAGCAGTACCACTGTTCGTGGGAGTCCCAGTTGCTTAGAGTCACAAGGTAGCCAGGTCCTCTGGGGTTTGTGAGGTTGCTGGCCACTGGAGATGCCAGGGTTTAGCAGGAGCAGGTTCGAGGGTCGGCAGGCCGGTAGGGCTGGGGCCAAAGCAGTTGGTGTCTTCCTCTTGTTAGCAGCTGCACGGCAGGTCTTCTTGTTTCTTGATCTTTGCTGTTTCGGAAACTGGATCCCCGGAAGGTTCAGGGTGCCCCTAAATACTAAATTTAGGGGCGTTACAGGTAGGTAAAGGGCAGGGACCAATGGGTCCCCTCCCTGGGGTGGGTACACCCCCTATCCTGCCACTCTCCTGTGGGGGGCAGTAGCCTAGTCCTGATTGGGCAGGGCATTCCATCTTCAAGATGGCGAGAGCCCGGAGATGTGCTTAACCTCGCCTCCCCCACCTGAGGGGTGGGGTTGGCAGACGCTGGCACACCCCCTTTCCTTCCTTGGGTTTTCCGGCCAGTCTTCCCGCCAGAGTTGGGGTCAGAACCAGTAGGGGCCAGTTGCTGAGTACAGCAAGTGGCCTGGAGAAGCTCACAAAAGGTGTCATGCCTTTGAGGCTTCCCCTGCCCATCCTGGGGGAGGAGACCTAGCACCTCGCCCAGGATGTGCATTGTTGCAGGCCCAGGAGAACGGATGGCTCTCTACCCAGGGGTCCAGCAACATGTCTGCTGTGTGGCAGTCTTGGCAGCCCCTCAGACAAGACGTGGATTGTAGGTTAGATTCAGGGGGCATCTCTAAGATGCCCTCTGTCGTGCACTGTACATTAAATCCCACACTGGCATCAGTGTGGGTTTAATGTGCTGAGAAGTTAGATTCCAAACTTCTCAGTCTTCAGTGTTGCCATCATGGTGCTGTGGAGTTAGTGTTGATGATCTCCCAGCACCATATACTCTTAAATGGCAGCACTGCACTTACAATGCCCAGGAATGGACCTGGGTACTGTAGGGGCACAGGGCTCATGCACCTGTACCCACACCACTGGCATAGGGCACCCAGCAAGAGGGGTGGCTGATGTATGCCACGGCAGTGTGTGTTGTGGGCATGGCAAACAGGGATGTGTGCCATGTCGACTCTGTTTTGTTCTGCACCCAGACACTCAGCCTGCAAGGGCAGTTTGTGTGTCTAAGGGTACAGGGCCTCTAAGGGTGGCACAATAAGTGCTGCAGCCCTTAGGGGCCTTCTCTGGTCACAAGGCCCTGGGTACCTAGTGTACCATTTACCAGGGGCTGACATGTGGCCAGAGATGCCAATTGGGTTTAGGCTTCAACACAGTTTTAGGGAAGGAACATAGGCCCTGGGTACCCGATTGGCAGGAGCCCAGGATACACTCAGTCAAAGGACACCAGCAATTCAGCAAAAAGTGGGGGCATACCATGCAAGAAAGATGGCACTTTCTCACTATTGCCACTAGGTGGTAATACCTTGCACAGAGTCCAGGGGTTCCCCAAAAGTGAACAGGGCTCAATGTAAAAGCCAAAGTGTTCTATTAGTGGTAGTGTGGGCGAGCAGCCTTAGACCTAACAGAGGAGTGTAAGAGATTTATTGCACAACAGTGATCAATAATGGGCACCCGACTCAAGGAAGAGATCCAGACCAATTTCATAAAGTTATACTTAGTTTGTACTTTATTTTAAGACCCAGGTCTTCGTAATCAGGTAAGTTTTTAATTAAAAATACTTATCACTTTGAAAAATCGACACCTAGAAACTTTTTCACATAGTCCAATGTTATCCAATGCAGAAAACAATATTGCGGTTAAACAGGTAAGTGTTTAACTTACAATCTCTAAACTGTTGCCAAATAGGTACAGGGTGTACAGAGTCCACAGTCCCCAGAGGTTTGGCAGAGGCTAAAGTTAGATATAACCTTACTCTCTAAAGTGGTAGCTTGGTCGAGCAGTAAGGCAGTATCAGAAGACAGTGTAAAGCATTTGTTGTACACACTCAGTCAGCAAATGGTCTCACACACTCAATAACTGAACTCTAGGCCAATGGTTTATATATAAAAAATATATGCTCGTTTTATTTTAGAACCAACAATAGGTATTAAATTATACTTTCTCAGCATTAGGTGCTTTATATAAATACTTTTGCAATATGCAATTGGCTTTTGTAGAAAGTTACAAGTGGTTGCAATAGGCAATACAGTTTTAAACACAATAATGCATTGAGTTCAATGGAAGTTTCAAGTAATTTGCAATAGATTACTTTTTGAATTACAGGACTGGATCCTAGATTCAGTCCTGGGACAGTACTTAGAAACAAGTGATAAAAGTCGACTTAATTGCTGTGATGATTTTTAGACAATATTTTGCTATTTTAAAAGTTGACACTTAGAAAATATTTCATAGAAAACAGTCAATGATTCCCTATGGCAGAAAATGCTTGTTTTATTTTAGAACCAACAATAGGTATTAAAATATACTTTCTCAGGATGAGGTGCTTTATATAAATACTTTTGCAATATGCAATTGACTTTTGTAAACAGTTACAAGTGGTTGCAATAGGAAACACTATTTTAAACACAATAATGCATTGAGTTCAATGGAAGTTTCAAGTTATTTGCAACAGATTACTTTTAGGATTACTTTTGGGATTCCAGGACTGGATCCTAGATTCAGTCCTGGGTCAGTACTTAGAATCAAGAGATAAAAGTCGACTGTTATTGTTATGATTTTTAGACAATATTTTGCTATTTTAAAAGTTGACACTTAGAAAATATTTCATAGTAAACAGGCAATGATTCCCTATGGAAGAAAATTCAAGTTGCACGTATAGTATGTTCTTGTTACTTTTGTAATCCAGTACTGGGTGCCTAGACTGAGTACTGGGACCTTTATCTAAAACAGGTAAGCAATTACGTTTTCACAATTTATACGATTTTTAAAGAATATTTAAAGTTTGCAGAAATCGACACTCAGAAAAACAGTCAATGGTTTCCTGGGGAAGAAAACTGAGTTACTGGTAAGTACGGTTGTGAATATTTTTCAGAGTCAGTGCTGGGTACCAAGATCCAGCACTGGGAGCTCACCTAATAGCAGGTGAGTATTTTCGTTTTCGTTACTTGGCTGATTTTTGGTGAAATTTTTAAGTTTTGAAAAGTCCACACTTAAAAGAAATTTCAGGAAAAACCAGTCAATGTTACCCTAAGGAGAAAATTGAGTTATCGGCTTTAAGGTAAGTACTCGACTGGCAGAGTTAAGGTTCTGGGCATAGACTCCGGGGTCTCCCAGGGTCAGGTAGGTACAGTTGTTACACCCTCAGCGGCACAGGGGCCGCCGGGTGCAGAGAGAGTTAGGCCCAATGTTATCCTATGGGAGGCAGGGGGGCCTTGGTTGGTGGCTGCTGACTAGCAGGCCACGAGGCTGTGGGAGCTGGGCTCCTGGTCACTTGCCCAGGGCAAAGGGGGAAGTAGATAGGTGTAGAGGTTGCACTGCCAGGGCCACTCGGGCAGCTGGGTGCAAGGTGCTTTTGAGCCATCGGGCGCTCAATTGGTTTCAATGGGAAAGCTCCGGTTTAGAAAAAGACTGCAAGCTCGGGGACAAAGATTCTTTAGGTACCACCACCACTTCGAGAGATAAGTTGAGTAGTTGGAGGATAGGTAGGTACCCCGGAGTTGGGCACAGGGGGCCGCGGGGCGCCGGGTGCCTTTTGGTGTCAGGAAATCTTACCCTCTGTTGATCGCGGTTGGGGGGGCACCTGGTTCTGAGGCTGCAGGCGTCGTCAGGAGCGTCGAGGGAAGTCCTTGGGTGCCGGACTCGGGGTCACAGTCGCCGTGGGGTCATCCTCGTGGTCTTTGTTCACTCCGGCACAGGCCAGGCTTGGCGGGTGCAGAGTGTGAAGGGTTCGCGGTTCCGGGCTGATGCCAGGGATTAGAAGCAGATTGAGTAGAGCCTCTACTCATGGGAGTCCCAGGTGCTTAGAGCCAAAAGGTAGACAGGTCCTCCGGGGTTTGTGAGGTTGCTGGCCACAAGAGACGCCGGGTTGGAGCAGGAGCAGGTTCGAGGGTCGACAGGCCGGTAGGGCTGGGGCCAAATCAGTTGTGTCTTCCTCTTCCTAGCAGCTGCAGGGCAGGTCTTCTTTCTTCTTGCTCTTCTTTGTATTTCGGAATCTGGGGAAGGAAGGTTCAGGGTGCCCCTAAATACTAGATTTAGGGGCGTTACAGGTAGGTGAAGGGCAGGGACCAATGGGTCCCCCTCTCCTGTGGGAGGGGAGCAGTAGCCTAGTCCTAATTGGGCAGGGCTTCCCATCTTCAAGATGGCGAGAGCCCGGAGATGTGCTTCCCCTCGCCTCCCCCACCTGATGGGTGGGGTTGGCAGGCTGTCCCCTGTCCTTATTTGAGGTTTCCGGCCAAGCTACCCGCCAGAATGGGGGGATTGCAGTGGCCTGGGGAAGCTCACAGAGGCAGCATCCCTTTGAAGCTTCCCCCTGCCCATCCTGGGGGGAGAAGATCTAGCACCTCGCACAGGATGCGCATTGTTGCAGGCCCAGGAGAGCAGGGGCTCTCCTACCCAGGGGTCCAGCAACATGTCTGCTATGTGGCAGCCTAGGCAGCCTCTCAGACCAGATGTGGATTGTAGGTTAGGTTTCAGGGGGCATCGCTAAGATGCCCTCTGGGGTGCTTGATGCATTAAATCCCACACTGGCATCAGTGTGGGTTTAATGTGCTGACAAGTTTGATACCAAACTTCTCAGTCTTCAGTGTTGCCATTATGGTGCTGTGGAGTTCGTGTTTGACGAGCTCTCAGCACCATGTACTCTTAAATGGCAGCACTGCACTTACAGTACCCAGGAATGGACCTGGGTACTGTAGGGACACAGGGCTCCTGCTCCTGTGCCCACACCACTGGCATAGGGCACCCAGCTACAAGCTACAGGGGTGGCTGATGTATGCCAGGGCAGTGTAGGTGGTGGGCATGGCACACAGGGATGTGTGCCATGTCGACTCTTTGTGTTGCCTTGTACTTAGACACTCAGCCTGCAAGGGCAGTGTGTGTGTGTTAGGGTACAGGGCCTCTAAGGGTGGCACAATGAGTGCTGCAGCCCTTAGAGGCCTTGCCTGGTCACAAGGCCCTGGGTACCTAGGGTACCATTTACCAGGGGCTAACATGTGGCCAGGGTTTGCCAATTTGGGTTTTAGGTTTTTAGGGCACCTGATTGGCAGGAGTCCAGGGCACACTCAGTCAAAGTACATTCAGCAAAAAGTGGAGGCATACCATGCAAGAAAGATGGCACTTTCTCACAGCATTTGATGTACACACTCAGTCAGCAAATGAATTCACACACTCAAGAACTGAACTCTAGGCCAATTGTGTTTGTATAAAAATATACTGTTTATTTTTAGAACCAAGCAAGCCTGGTACAGGTAAGCATTGAATACTTTCCAGTAATAAGTTACTGGATATTGAACAGTTTGAAAATGCAATAGAAATTGTACTTTGTTTGATATACAGGGGAGCAGTAGTATGCAATACTTAGCAAATACAGTACATTGGAATGAATAGGCTTTTTCAGTAAATTGCAGGTAAGTTACTTTTCACGTTACTTTTCTAACTCAGTGCTGGATACCTAGATTCAGCACTGGGACATTTCCTGCAAACAGGCAAGTAAACACGTTTTGGTTATTTGTGCGATTTTTAAAGAATACGTTTAGGTTTCAAAACTCCACACTTAAAAACTTTTTGGAGAAAAAGTGTCAATGTTATCCTATGGAAGGAAAACAGGTTAACGGTTCACAGGTAAGTAATCGACTGTGGGAGTTAATGTTCTGGGGTTAGACTCAGGGGTCTCCCAGGGTCAGTGATGCACTATTGTTGCACCCTCATCGGCACTAGGACGGCCGGGTGCAGAGTGTTGAGGCCCAATGTTATCCAATGGGGTATAGGGGGCCTCCGGTTGGCGGCTGCTGGCAAGCAGGCCACTGGGTTGTAGGAGAAAAGCTCGTAGGGTTAAGCTCCGGGCAAGTTGGGGACCAAAGTAGCACCAAAGGTGCACCCTCAGCGGCACTAGGGCGGCCGGGTGCAGGGTGCTGTTTTGAGGTCGGGTGCCCTGTTTTCAATGGAGAACCTCCGGGACAAAGAAACACTGCAGGCTCGGGGACTAGGATCTTCTGGGTGCGACCACCACTTCCAGGGGTAAGTTGGAATGTTGTGGGTTGGTTAGGCACCGTTGGTTTGGGCACACAAGGCCGTGGGGCGTCTGGTGCAGGAGTGCCTTGTGACGTCGGATTTTCTTACCTGCTCTGGTCGCGGTAGGGGTCCTCTGGATTGAGGCTGCAGGCGTCGTCTGGAGGCTTGAGGCAGGTCAGGGGTCGCCAGATCTCGGGTCAGGACCACCGGGGGGACCTCCTCGTGATGTTTTTCCACTCGGGCCGGATTCGGTGGGTGCAGAGTGGGCTGGATTTGCGGTCTCTGGCTGGCACCAGAAGCTGCAGTTCAAACACGTCCGGTGTTCACGGGAGAAGCAGCTTTAAAAGTGAATGCAGGCAGGCAGGTCCTCCAGGGTTTGTGAGGTTGCTGGCTGCTGGACACACCGGGATTTCGCAGTAGCAGGTTCGAGGGGAGACAGGCCTGTAAGGCTGGGGCAAGTCAGTGGGTGTCGTCCTCTTGTTAGTTCTGCACGGCTCTTCGTCCTTCTTGTCTTCTTGTAGGTAGGCTGGATCTGAGGAAGGAAGGTTCAGGGTGCCCCCTAAATACTACATTTAGGGGCGTTACAGGTAGGTAAAGGGCAGGGACCAATGGGTCCCTTCCCTGGGGTGGGTACACCCCCTATTCTGCCACTCCCCAGTGGGAGGGGGGCAGGAGCCTGTCCCTGGTTGGCTGAGTTCCCCCATCCTCAAGATGGTGGGGACTTGAGGTTGTGCTTCACCTCGCCTCCCCCACCTTAGGGGTGGAGTTGGCAGAGGTGGGCACACCTCTGTTCCTCACTTTGTTTTTCCCGCCAGGTCTCCCGCCCAAAGTGGGGGTAGAACCAGTGGGGACCAGTTGCTGAGTACAGCTAGTGGTCTGGAGAAGCTCACAAAGGCGGCATGCCTTTGAAACTTCTCCTTCGTGAACCCTGCCCATCCTGGGGGAGGAGACTTGGCACCTCGTCCCAGGATGTGCATTGTTTCAGGCCCCTAAGAGCAGCAAGCTCTAGACCCAGGGGTCCAGAAACATGTCTGGTGGTGGCAGCCTGCGCAGCCACTCAGTCAGGTCACTGGGAGTTGGTCGAGCTTCAGGGGGCATCTCTAAGATGCCCTCTGTCGTGCATTTTACATTAAATCCCACACTGGCATCAGTGTGGGTTTAATGTGCTGAGAAGTTTGATACCAAACTTCCCAGTCTTCAGTGTAGCCATTATGGTGCTGTGGAGTTCGTAATGACAACCTCCCAGCACCATATACTCTTAAAAGCGGCACTGCATCTACAGGGCCCAGGAATGGACCTGGGCACTGTAGGGGTACAGGGCTCATGCACCTGTACCCTCACCACTGGCATAGGGCACCCAGCTAGAGGGGTGACTGATGTATGCCAGGGCAGTGGTTTGTGGGCATGGCACTCAGGGATGTGTGCCATGCCGTCTATTTGTTTTGTTCTGCACCCAGACACTCAGCCTGCAGAGGCAGTGTGTGTGTGTGTGTGTGTGTGTGTCAGGGTACAGGGCCTCTAAGGGTGGCACAATAAGTGCTGCAGCCCTTAGGGGCCTTCTCTGGTCACAGTGCCCTGGGTACCTATGGTACCATTTACCAGGGGCTGACATGTGGCCAGAGATGCCAATTGGGTTTAGGCTTTAATGCAGTTTTAGGGAAGGAACACAGGCCCTAGGTACCTGATTGGCAGAGGTCTAGGGCACACTCAGTCAAAGCACATCAGCAACTCTGCAAATAGTGGGGGCCCACCATGCAAGAAAGAGGGCACTTTCTCACAATCGCCATTGAAATCAACGACGATTCCGGACACCATTTGACACCTATGCACCGGCTTCCCTGGGTGAGGTAACTCGAGTACTACGGTTCTTTCATGGGCGTTGGCCCTAGAACCCCCTAAGTCTAAAGGGGGTTTGCTCAAAGTCCCCTCCTAAGTGTCCTTAACTTCTAAATTTCCAACCGCGACATTCCCATAGAATAGTACGGGGCTCTCGGCTGTGTTCTCACAATGCACACGTCCCCCGTGGGTCTCCTGTGTCACTACCTTGGGTGGTTCCTTGGGGTCCCAGCGATTCTACGTGCTCTAGGCACTGTGCCTGGTCAAGTCGTGGTTCTAATACCACTTTCTTAATATATGGTTTGGTCCGCCCCTAGGGCCCATTGTATATTGTGCTATTTACTGTCGTTTTAGAACTGTATTTTTGTGTAACTTGGACTCTAATCTCAAAGAGATTAGTAGTGAGTGTTTAGAAATACATATATTTTACATATACATTGTGTGGATCTCCTTTCATTTAGTAATTCAAGAGGTTATAATCTGGTAAACCAAGCTGCTTTACACTCCTTCAAAACTTAGCCTGAAGGCTGCTCTCCATAGCTACCACTAGGATAGCTTTCAATAAAGGTTGTCTTTAAGCCTATCATCAATAAGGGTTGTTTGGACTGGTACAAGGTGCCCACTATAACTAGTGGACAGCATATGTCAGGCCAACTTCTCAACTGTTTTCTCTGCAACTTTGGCCGAAGGGAAGGAGCGAGATGAGCTGATGGTTCTTGAGGTCGGTGGGGTCAGCAGTGGGCTTCTTGAGCAGGGGTCTGACTTCTGCGCGCTTCCAGTCGTCTGGGAAGGTGCCTGTTTTGAAGGTGGTGTTGATGGTGCGTTGTAGTTCGGGTGCGATGGCGTCCGCGGCTCTGTGGTAGATGTGAGGGGGGCAGGGGTCGGTTGGGGACCCCCAAGTGGATGCTTTTCATGGTCGAAGCAGTGTCTTCGGCCATGATCGGTGTCCAGTTGGAGATGGTTGGCTGGCTGGTGTTTCTGGGGGGCGGGGGCCGTCTGTGGCGCCTAGTCGATGAAGTTGTCGTAGAGGTTTTTGATCTTGAGGTGGAAAAAGGTTCCAAGCGTGTCAGAGGTCTTGGGATGGGGTGATGTCTGTGGCTTCGCTGCGTGGGTTGGTCAATTCTTGAATGACACTGAAAAGTTCCTTGGAGTTGGCCAGGATTTTGTTGTGGATGAAGTTCCGTTTGGTGGCTCTGATCTGGTTGTGGTAGGCCGTCATGGCGTCCTTGTAGGTGGTGTGGTTTTTGGTTGTCTTGGTGTTTCTCCAGTTCTTCTCCAGGCGTCTGCAGGTGTGTCTGCCTTCTTGGAGAGCGGTGGTGAACCAGTCGGCTTCCCTGGGGCGTTGTATGTCGGGATTGCGTAGCGGGGTGAGCTCGATTTACTTCCTGCATTAGTTCTGTTGCGTTGCGTTGCGTTAATGTCCTCTTCCAGAAGTAGCTTTTCGTCCTCCGCTAGCTCTTTCAGTGGAAGGGCCCGCAGAACGTCCTTTATTCGCTCCTCAAAAATATCTTCCTTCTCAGAGTAAAGTTCTGCATAGTACTGTGCGAATCTAAGGGCCACCTTTTTCTCCCCTGTGATGTTCAAGCCATTATCAGTCAAAACCTGAGTGATTGAGCAATGTTGCAGATTACGGCAAAGTATGTAGTGCCTTTCTAGCTTTGGTTTCCCACTGACAGATGAGATTTTGTCTTCCAAGCCTCATCATGCAAAGGTTGCTGCAGTGTAGCCTTTATGTCTAAGTAGTTACTAAGAATCTTCGGTTCTGGGGAATGTAAGTATTGGGTCTTAAGTTCTAGAATCCAGGCCCCTAATCCAGTTACTTCTTGATATTTCTTGAGTTTCGCCCCCGTTTGAAAGCTAATAATGTTGGCCCTTATCGTGGCCTTGAAAGCCTCCCAATACAAAAAGAACAATTGATGGACAGAATGCAGAACAATGTCATACATTCACCCCAGTACAGAGATCTGGGCCTAAATCAGTTATTTTGCTCACCATGCCATTCCAGTTTGAACCCAGCCATATTCAAATCAGTCTTGACGCTGTGCCTCATGGGAACAGTTCAGCCCGAACTGCCAGGCCAGGTCCTCCCTGGCCTGGAAACAAGCATCCTAGGAACGGTTTCGGTTTGATTCAAGCTATTTAAGCTATCCTGGCTGAAGGGGGTGAAAATCCGAAACCGGTCCTAAGATGCTTGTTTCCGGTCCAGGAAGGACCTGGCTTGGCAGTTCGGGCTGGACTGACACAAGGTCAAGACTGATTTGCATATGGCCAGGTCTAAACTGGGGTGGCATGGTGAGCAAAAGAATGATGGATTTAACTAAGATCTCTTGACTTGGGGTGAATGTTTTGTTTTTCTGCATTCCATCCATAAATTGTGTGTGTTTTGCTTGAAAGCCTCCCAAAGCATCACTTGGGATCCAAGGATTTGTCAATTGCCCGTTTCAAAAACCTTCTACATTTATCATTTTTCAAGGACCATGCACACAATTGCCATCTAAAATCAGAGCATCTATTGCTTAACTGAAGACCGGCACTTCAATTGGGGAGTGATAAGAAATGTCACTAGCCAGCATTTGGATACCTGTAACCTTACATGCTTCTGATCTAGAAAGAAAGAAATCAAGGCATGAGAATGATTTATGGGCTCCTGAATAAAACCTGAAACTACGCTGATGATGGTAGAAAGCCCACTATACATCCAACAGGCCAAGGGCTTCCATGAACTCTGCGATCACTGTTGCCTGCCCAGGAACATAAGGAGAATGCTACTTACCAGTAAGCATCTGTTCTTGGCATATAGAGCTGCAGATTCGCACACTATGCATTAGATCGCCATCTGGTGTTGGGCTTGGATGCTTGCACCTTGTTGTTATCTTGGAAGAAGTCTTTTGTAGTCACGAGATAGGCGACTCCTCCCTTGGACGATAGTGCGCATGGGCATCGACTCCATCCTTAGATTGTTTTTCGTCATGATGGGAAATGATGGAGTCAGTAAGAAATAGAAAAGATGTCCATGTGAATGTATCTAAGATAATACTGGAATGGATACAGGTCCCGGGGAGGCGGGTGGGTGTGTACGAATCTGCAGCTCTACATGCCAAGAACAGATGCATACTGGTAAGTAGCATTTTCCGTTCAAGGCATATGAGCTGCAGATCGTACACTGTGCACAGACTGTACAGCAGTGTCTCCCCTAGCGGTGGTCACCTGTATCCGTTGCAGTGGTTTGAAAAAGTGTTTTAAGAACAGCTTGGTGTACAGAAGCTTGTAGTTTAGCCTGCATGTTAACACAGCAGTGTTTGGTGAAGGTGTGCGGTGTAGACTATGTTGCTGCTTTACATATGCCATCTAAGGGGATGCTCCCTAAGAATGCCATGGAAGCCCCTAGTTTGCGTGTTGAATGCGCTCTAGGGGGAATTGTTAATGTGCGTTTAGCCTTTTGGTAGCATATTTAGCTCTATCTAGTTTTGTATTCAAGAGTTACGCTGTTCTTTAATCTACTTTTCTTATTTAATCTACATTCCTAAATCTATGTTCTTTCCAATTTAATTTTGCCTTACCCTGATTTAGGAAGAATAATTAGGGGTAACCCTCTGGTTCTGACACACGTATTTGCTCCACAGCCTGTCTGTGCGAGGGTCTTGTCTTAGGAATTTTTTGTCCTTTTTAACATACCCACATCTTTTTTGGACCATTTATCGCACTCCTTCACACTAGTCTTAACGCCTAAAAATCGATTCCCTCTATCACTTTCTAAATACCAGCTCCCTTCCTGGTTCAGACGTTTGTCGTGCGACATATAACACATATCTTTAATTGATTTGACTCCACATACCAATATGGATAAGCTACCTACCTTTGGTTTCACAGACGAGGATTTTGCGTCTCTGGTAGGACAATCTACGTCAAACATGACAACCTCTACAACTTCATCATGGCAGAGCAATACCGATACTCAAAAACTCCTAGCACTTATGAAAAAAACCAAGAGAATCGAACTTCATGGACGATTCATGCTAGAATATTTGAAGGCCGGGGTTATACCCCAGGGCCTCAGAGTACGCAACATTCCAGGCCTTTTTGTCCAAATACGCAAATTTCTGGAACGTTGGTCATTAATCTCCAACAGATGTTCACGAGATTATATGATCTTAATCGTAGAAACAGCCAAAGAACTAGTTCAAACACTACTCACAGAAATCGCGGACTTGGAAGCCAAACTAAAAGACAGCTATGCTGTAGAAGAGGCTAAAATCAAACTCACAGAAATAGAAAAAGAAATGAACTCCTACAATGATTATTTACTCAAAAGAAAGACAGATAAACTTAATAGAGATATTAAGTTCTTTAGTCAAGAAAGAGTATACCCCTATCTGGCAGAGAACTATTACCAACCAGAACCAAGTGGAGATTCTTTTGAATCATATACCACCAACTGGTCCTCAAAAAAGGTAGTTACTTTCTCAGACACCACAGATTCAGATAGTGAGACACCGCATCAATACCAACCAGGTGGTCCAAACAGAGCAACTAATAGCAGAGGTACATATATTCCGCCTTTTTTATCCAGGCGCAGAAATTCCCAACCCCGTTGGAGAACGCGATACCAATCCAGACACAGGGGCAATTTCCAACAACCACAGGATCAGCAATACCCGACACCCCAAAATTACCAACAAGCCCCCTCACTTCCAAACCAACAATATCCTCCGCCCCAGAACTACCAACAAGCTCCTGCTACATACAACAATCAGAATCAATATCTGGTGACCAGAAACGCTCAGTACTGGCGCGACTAAAAGAGATTCCAATTTTCAACCTAAGTAGCCATCCCCTGGATAACATTACTGAAACTCTTCTCTCTAAGGGTCTTTCCTTTGTTCCACACAGTAGGATTAATCAATTTGAACTATTTAAAGACATGATGGTCTTCTTCCGCAAAATAAGATTACAAAATTATTTTGAAGATAATCAGGAAGAAACGGTAGAAGTAAATAGATCAGGCCTCAAACCTATTTCAACTTTCCTTCCATCTCTAGAACAGGTGGCTCCTGAAATTGCAGTATTTGAACACGTTGTGTTTAATAAACTCTCTGCAATTACTAAATACATTACACCACCTCAATACAACATAACGTATGAAGAACACTTAGCTCTGGAATCATTAAAACACAACAAAGACCTCATTATCAAAAGCTGTGACAAAGGTGGAGGGATAGTCATTTTTGACAAATCCCAATATATTGAGAAAATGAAACAAATGCTAGAGGATCCATGTCATTATTCCAAGATCTCTAAGGACCCGACCAAAAGGGTACAAAATATCGTACTCCAACTTACCACTCAAGCACTGGAACAAGAACTAATCTGTGAAAAAGAATATGAATTTCTTAATATCAAAGAACCTAAAATGGCAGCCATCTACGGCCTTCCAAAAATCCATAAGGATAGTACCAATCCACCGTACAGACCAATAGTGACCACCATAGGATCTGTGACGGAACCGCTCTCGAAATACGTAGATAACATTTTGAGACCATTTGTATCTCAGATTCCTTCGTACATTCGAGACACTAGTGACATCATCACAAAAATAGAAAATCTACCATTCAATGAAAATACTCAACTCTTGGTCACCATGGATATCACAGCCCTATACTCCAATATTCCACAAACAGGAGCTATAGAAGCAGTAGCTTGGTTCATGGAGCTTTTTAACATTGACTGCCCAAGACAATTCATCTTGGAATGCTTAGAGTTGATACTCACAGAGAACACCTTTGAATTTAATGGCTCCCTGTACAAACAAACGAAGGGAGTAAGCATGGGAGCATCATGTGCTCCCACGGTGGCCAACATCTACATGGCCCTGCATGAAACACGTTTCATATACAACGAAGTTGCACCCTTCAGTGAGTCCATAACAACATGGTCTAGATATATAGATGATGTTTTTTTCATCTGGGAAGCTGAACCTGAAGATCTTCCACAATTTGTCTCTTGGTTGAATCTATGCGATAACAATATTTTCTTTACAGCTAACTCCAGTAATGCCAAGGTAGAATTCTTAGACATACAAATTCAAAACAACATCGATCATCTAGAAGTGGACCTTTACGTAAAACCTACAGCGCGTAACACGCTCCTTCATTTCGACAGCTTTCATCCATCTACCCAAAAGACCAGCATACCGTTTAGTCAATTCTTGCGTCTTCGTCGGAATTGCACTAATTTGAGAGATTTCGACTTAAGATCAGATGAAATGAAACAAAAATTTCTAACAAGAGGCTACCCTAAACGCCTAATACGAGACTCCTATAAGAGAGCAAGATTCTATGACCGGCAACACCTGTTAACATCACGCCAAAAAGTTCCCAATTCTAGTCTAGTATTCATATCAAGACATTCCACAATGAATGCCAAAGTACGCCATGTCATCAATTCGAATTGGCATATCCTAAATGCTACAAAGCCAAGAGATCAAATCTTACCAAAACCTCTGTACGCATACAGAAAAAACAAAAATCTTAAAGATTTGGTAGTGAGATCGCGGTTGACAACAATATCTACGGACATCCAAACACAAATCTGCAGTACAGGTCTCACCAGAGTGGTAGGTAATTTTAAATGCATGTCCTGCACAGCATGTGATTCAGCAATAGAAACCAAAGAATTCACCTTTAATAACAGGAATATTACATTGACAAGTTTCACTAATTGCAAGACTACCAACGTCGTATATCTGCTAATATGCCCTTGCAATCAAGGCTATGTTGGAGAGACAGCTCGCATGTTATCCACTAGACTAACTGAACACAGGTCAGCAATACGAACCAAGAAAATTCAAGCCCCCATAGTCCGTCACTACGTGGAATCAAATCACACACCAGATCAAATAAAGTGGATTATTCTAGAAAAAATCAGAAATCATCCCACAAATATAGGTACAAATATACGCAAAAAAAGAGAAGTGTTTTGGATTTTCCATTTGAATACTTATCTCAAAGGTATGAATAGTGAGATACCGTGGGAACAAGTTATTAAATAAATCGACACCCATAGTTTGAAATATTATATACTATGGATGTCATTTTGAATGTACAAAATCTCTACACCCAATAGTTCTGAGTTTTGAGCTCCACTATAAGATGGCCGCCAGTTCCATCGTCCTTCAGAAGCTACGTGAAAGTCAGTCCTCTTTCTATCACTCTTTATCTCTTCTTGCAACAAGTGATTGTCCAATCACAACGGACGTGAAACATACAAAAAGTCGTATTCCTGACTCCCAACTCAACGGATCGAAAATACGGAAGAAACAAAACGCCGTTGCGGGGACGCTTTGCCGGCTCAGGACGTTATGCTGGAATGAACTATCTTCAAGACAATGAGTAAGTACGCCCGCATTTGTGCATTAGTTCCACCACGAACAACTAGTTTTATCCACTATAGGCATTACCATACTTGTTCCCTCCTTTGCTAGATTTTCAAGGAATCTTACGCCAGTTAACAATAGGAACGGCGAGGCTCCAATGAGGAAATATCCAGCATAATCAGGAAGTTACTGTGAAAAACATAACACTTCGGACGCTCAGTAAGTACACGCTCGATCAGTGGCTAGTCCTACTATTATAGAGTAACTCGATAGATGGCCATATCAATATACATATTCCGCTTCTATTCTTAATTTCCCCAGAATTTGACTCAAGTCCACTTTCGGAGGTTACCAGACTACATTATTTAGTTGAACTCTCATTTTTCAGCAGATGTAAGTACGAAGATTATCGTATTCGCAATTGTATATTTGTTCAGTTGAAACACACTTGGTTTCCACTGTAGCTGTTCTATTTTTCATTGTTAGCAGATAACCAGCTTAAGCGCACCCAACAAGCTGACAGTTTAAATCGTCTGCCGAATACGCTCACGATTCCTCCCAAGAGTAATCATACACGTTCTCCTTCGTAACGAAGGCTAGTGGGAATCTGGAAACATATTTTAAAGTAAGCAGTCTGACATGAGCCGACTCTGGCTACTGTGCGTTACCATTTTCTTAACTACTTTACACAAAAAGATTCAATGATAATTACTTATTTTTTACACTATTAGATTCTTTTGGACCGCAATTACTGACAAGTAACACCCAGCACAAAGCGGATCCGCTAAATATAATGTAAGTTATGCTATATACAATAAAATACAGTCACAACATAGATCTGCAGGCTCTTTTTAGCACATTCGTCTGAACCTTCTCTTTTTCCTTTATTGGTTGTCAGCTCTATCTATAAGAAATAATCGTAGTACATATGGAGTAACCGGGTAATGATCATCTCCACCATAGTCCCCAAAGCAATCCAAATTGAAGGTAATATAGCAATCGGGTAATGATCATTTTCCCCGAGCTATCCCCCCTTTTTCTTGTTCTTTTTCTTTCTTTCCTTTTTTTTTTCCCCCCACCCCCTCTTTTTCCTTTCTTCCAGCAATTATTGCAGTTCATAGAATCTTTCATGATTAGGTTCTTTTCGAGATCGTATGAAGTCACTTTTTTTGGTGAAGGGATTATTTAAGGTGAAAACCTAATCTTCAAGCACACGTTCACATAAAAATATGTCGAATAAAATATGATGGACTAGTGTTTTAAATTGTCTGACCATAGAAATCATGACAGTTAATTATGGTCTGTAATAGGTCACATTATTGTACAGCATACTCTTGATAGTACTTTTTATACATGTTCTTATTCAGGTACCAGTGACAACGTTTGTATGGCCCCCTGATGAAGGCGCATGCCGAAACGCGCGTAGGATTGTGGAAGCATCCTATGGCCATATTTATATTTCACCCTCTACATGTTATTGCTGAGATATTTGTGTATTATGTCTTTCATTTTTTGTACTTTATGTCACACTGAATAGAATTTTTGTAAATTTGGTCAAACACTTTTTGAAAAATATGTTAAACTACTTAAAATCGATTTACAATTGAAAATGAAATTCAAAACATGTATTTGTAAATAAGGAGATATACATATATTTTTGCTATGAACCTATAAAAATATAATAAAAATAATGCATAAAAAGCACTTTAGCTCTATCTAGTTTTGTATTCAAGAGTTACGCTGTTCTTTAATCTACTTTTCTTATTTAATCTACATTCCTAAATCTATGTTCTTTCCAATTTAAGGTAGCATATTTGAATACATTTTACTATCCACCATGCGAGCCCAAATTTGGAGATGGGGTTACCCTTATGAGGTGGAGGGAAGGCTACAAACAGTTGTTTTGTTTTTCGAAAGGGCTTAGTCCTGCCGATGTAATATAGTAGTGCTCTTTTAACGTCTAGCGTGTGAAGGACTCCTGAGTCTGAGTTGTGGAAAAACACCGGTAACAACGGATTGGTTTAGATGAAAAGCAGAGATGACTTTGGGAAGGAATGTTGGATTTGTTCTGAGAACCACCTTGTTACGATGTATTTGTAAGAATGGTTCTTGTATGGTTAAAGCCTGGATCTCACTCTCCTGAGAGAGGTAATCGCGTCAAGGAAAGCTACTTTCCATGTGAGGAATTGAAGTTCACATTTATGTACAGGTTCAAATGGGGTACCCATGAGCCTGGTAAGAACAATGTTTAAATTCCACACCGGAGAGGGTGGTATTCTGGGAGGAATTATTCTTTCAAGGCCCTCCATAAACGCTTTAATTGCAGGTACTCGAAATAGTGACAAGTGTTGTCTATTTTGCAAATAAACTGCAAGTGCTGCGAGTTGTAACCTTATGGATGAATATGCCAGATTACATCTTTGCAAGTGTAACAAGTAACAAATGAGGTCCTGGATGGAAGCATCCGGCGGGTCAATATGATTGTTGTTGCAGTAGATGACAAATCTTTTCCATTTTGCTGCATAGCAAGCTCTAGTAGTTGGACGTCTGGTTTCTTTAATAATATTCATACAGTCCGGCGGAGGGTTAAGATAACCGAACTCCAGGACTTCAGGAGCTAGATTGCTAGATTCAGCCGACCTGGGTCGGGGTGTCGTATCTCTCCATGGTTCTGCGTTAGCAATGTTGGGGAGAGGTGTAGTTTTTGGTGTGGAACTACTGAGAGTTCCAACAGTGTCGTGAACCAAGGTTGACGTGCCCATGTGGGAGCCACCAGGATCATTTTGAGAGACTGTTGTTTGAGCTTGCGTACTACTAGGGGAATCAGTGGGAGTGGCGGAAAAGCGTACGCAAATCTGCCTGACCAATTCATCCATATCGCATTGCCTTTGGATAACGGGTGTGGAAACCTGGCAGAGAAGGTTGGGCATTTTGCGTTTGCATGTGTGGCGAACAGATCTATTTCTGGTTGACCCCACAACTGAAAAAATGGTTGAAGATCTTGGGGTTGAAGTTCCCATTTGTGTATTTGCTGTATCTGTCGACTGAGCAGATCCGCAATCTGATTGTGAACTCCTGGAAGGTGTTCTGCAAGCAGGTATATGTTTTGTGGGATGGCCCATCTCCAAATGCTTTGTGCGAGCTGGGATAGCTGCAAAGAATGTGTGCCCCCCTGTTTTTGTATGTAATACATGGCTGTCATGTTGTCCGTCCGGATTAGGACAGTCTTGTGTTGTAGATGTAGTTGGAATGATTTGAGTGCTAGGAATATTGCTAGTAATTCCAGGTGATTGATATGGAGCACTTTTTGTTGAGTGGTCCATTTGCCTTGAATTGTATGTTTTAGGAGATGGGCTCTCCAGCTGGTGACTGATGCATCTGCTGTTAGCACTATCTGTGGAACTGGCTCGAGGAACGGTCGCCCTTTGGACAGGTTTTGTATGATCCACCACTGCAGAGAGATGTGTGCGGCCGTCCACCAACACCAGATCTGTTAGTTGTCCTTGGGCCTGGTTCCACTGACGTGCTAGGCATCCCTGTAAGGGGCACATTTGAAGTCTTGCATGAGGTACAATAAAGATGCAAGAGGCCATCATTCCTATGAGTTGAATGAATACCCTTGCTGGGAGGGAGTGCTGTTGTTGAAATTTGGCAACTAGGGCTTGCATAGTGGCTATCCTGGCTGGGATGGGATATGCCAGAGCTCTGGAGGTGTCTATTGTGGCCCCTAGATACTGATGTATGTGGGAGGACTGGAGATGTGACTTGGTACAGTTTATTGTGAATCCCAAGTTGTGTAGCAGCTGGATTGTTTGGTAAGTGTGATGAACACACTGTTTTTGTGACTTGGCTTTTATGAGCCAGTCGTCGAGATACGGGAAGACATGGACTTGTTGTCTTCTGAGGTTTGCTGCTACTTCCGCCTGACAATTTGTGAACACTCTGGGTGCAGTGGTAACCCCGAATGGAAGGACTGAATTGGTAGTGTTGTCCGTCCACCATGAATCTTAGATATTTCCTGTGAGCGGGGTGAATGGGAATATGAAAGTAGGCGTCCTTGAGATCTAGTGTGGTAGGCGTCCTTGAGATCTAGTGTGGCAAGGAAGTTGCCTTGTTGAAGTAGTGGAAGAACCTGTTGAAGAGTGATCATGTGGAAATGATCTGAGTGTACGTAAAGATTGAGCGGTCTGAGGTCGAGTATTGGCCTGAGGGTGCCGTCCTTTTTGGGGATTAGGAAATAAAGCAAGTAAACAGCTGTTCCTTGATGCTGTAAGGGAACTGGTTCTATCGCTTGCTTTTGAAGCAGTGAGAGAACCTCCTGTGTTAAGAGCGTGAGATGTTCTGTGGACATTGGACGCTGTTTGGGTGGTATGGTGGGTGGGGTTGCTGCAAGTTCCAGGCAGTAACCATACTGGATAATTTGTCTTACCCACTTGTCTGTTGTAATGGAGCTCCAGACAGGCAGGAACTGTGAAAGTCTTCCCCCGACTGGAGTGGAATGTTCTGGGGGGAGTGCAGGAAAGTAACTGTTTAGTAGCAGGGGGAGGTCTGGGTGTTATTGTTACCTTTGTTGTTATTCGCCCTGTATCCTCCTCTAAAATATCCTCTACCGGGCGATGTTTGTGTTGTATTTTTGTAAGAAGTGGAGGCAGTGTCTGTCCCATGTTTTTGGATCCTCCTCTATAAAAGAAGCGACGAAAGGAACTACGTGTGTATGGAGACTGTAATGCTCCCATGGACTTAGCAGTCTCCATGTCATTTTTCATTTTTTCCAGGGTGGGGTCTACAGCCAGTCCAAAGACTGCGGGATAAGGAGGCATATTCATGCTTGGGTATTATCTATGCGTCCGTGATTGGCTTCTTGGGTGGCAACTCTCTTGCCAGAGGCATCTAGCAGCTTAGATTTCTTGTCCGGAGGTGGTGCGTAACCGGAGGTTTCTGAGTTGGCGTGTTTTCTAACGTTAGCCACTACTAGCAAGTCTAGGGGTAGCTGCCCTCTGATGTATGCGGGATCGTCGGGGGCAGGTTTGCATTTTTTAATCAATCCTGGGATTGAGAATTCTAGTTCTCACTGGGTCCTTGAATATGTCTGGTGCCCCCTTTGAGCATTGGCAGTATTTGTACAGATTTTTGCGACTGTTCAAAAGTGTCCAGGAGGAAATCCTCCTCTGCAGAGTCTGAATACATGTGAACGCCATGGTAAATAGCAGCTCTTTTAACAAGCTGCCCAAATCCATTATTGTCATCTGGGGGAGGTGGTTTTGTTGGATATGGCTAGGGATCTGGGAGGTCTGGGGGATCTATTGGGTCGTCATAATCGTCCCAGTCATCCTGTGGCGTGTCCGTATCATTGTCAGGGTCAGTGAAAGGGTCATTGTTGCCCCCCTTCCCCTACGTCACCATCATCATCGTGTGGTGGTGGTGTATTTGGAAGTGGTGTAGGGTGTGGAGGTGAGAGAGGTATAGGAGGAAGAACAGGAGTAGGACGAATAGGAGAAGAAGGTTTTATAGGTGAAGTGGCAGTCTTTTTTCTTTAGAGGCACTGCAGGAGTGTCTGTTGTGTCCAGCTTCCTCTTCTTTTGTGGCACAGCGGCCACATGTCCTGTTTTGGGGTCGATATGCAATTTTTTCTGTTTTGGATCAACGGGATCCGGTCCAAAAAGTTCTTCCTCCTCGACAACCGCTTTCGGCGCAGGCTTTTTCGGGTCCGAGCGGGGTCGAGTTTTGTTCTCTGAGGCCTTAGGAGTTGTTCTAGAGTCCTTTGGCTTGGCTATGGAGACTGAAATCTTCTTCGGTTCCCAAGGCTTTGATTTTGGATCCGAAGGTTTTTCTTTCGGCATAGAGGTGTTCGAAGCCGATTTCTTTCTGGAGTTGGGTGGTCACTCGGCTTGGGTGCCGAAGGCGCTTTCGGGACGGGGATATGCGGTTTGCTCAGTCCCGAGCTACCGGAAGGCTTTACCTTTATCTTTGGAGCCAAGCCCGAAGGCTGAGCATCTGAAGTCTGTTTTTGGTCGCGACTGGGGCCATCAGGCCAAGTTTCTGTGGGGGATGGGGCAATTGTACTCACTCGTTGACCAGGAGTGATGTAGTCGTCTGCTTCAGACACGATTTCGAGGTGTTCGAAATCTTCTTCTGGGACATCTGGACCTTCATCGAAGATGTCCGCTGGTGCCGGAGCTGCTTTCTGTGCCATGATGCGTCGTCGGGCCCGACGATCACGGATGGTCTTTTTCGATCGAATTGAGGCACAGGCCTGGCAATTGTTCACGTCGTGTTCTGGCGAGAGACACAAGTTACAGACCTTGTGATGGTCACTGTGTGGGAATTTAGCTCCACACTGGGGGCATTTTTTTAAATGGAGTCCTTTCCATGAGCTGTAGGCCCAATGGCGTGGATGGGCCCAACGGCCCGCGTCGATGACCGGAATAGAGTGGTTGAGTTGCGCATCGAAGATCACGCGATCGATTACAATACCGGAGAGTTTGCGCGTCGAAAAGTTTCAAAAACAAAGTTTCGAACCGAAGTGCAAAAGTTGCCTCTGAACCCAATGGCGGAAAAAAAACCCATCTAAGGATGGAGTCGATGCCCATGCGCACTATCGTCCAAGGGATGAGTCACCTATCTTGTGACTACAAAAGACTTCTTCCAAAACAACAACAAGGTGCAAGCATCCGAGGCCAACACCAGATGGCGATCTAATGCACAGTGTACGATCTGCAGCTCATATGCCTCGAACACTTAAATATTCTTTGACCTGTACCTTTGCGGGTCAATCATTTCATTCCAATCACCTCCCCTCTCCCAGGATTACTGGTCCCTCAGAAAACCACGCCAGCAAGCAACAACCTCTTAACAAGCATTGGCATAGCCAATAGGTCTTGCTCTAGGGACCTTATAAGTATTTTGTTATGCACTACAATATCCTTGGTGCAACAACATCAACTGTTGCATGGCTAAACACCTAGAAGGTCCCAAAGGCGAGACCTATTGGGTATGCTAATGCTTGTTTGAATTGCTGCTGCCTTTACCCGCAACAAGGGGGTTTCCTGCACCTTACTTGGGTTCCGATAATGAAATTGTGGCAGATAAAGAGCACTCATATATAAAGACCCAAAGAGGACGATTATTCGATCTACCAATGCCTGATTTTTTTCCGCCGTTAATTAAGCATGTATTTGAAACAACATTCGTATTTAATCGAACATTAACAGTAATATAGATCAATACTTAAACAATAAATAGGAAAACGTGTGTACAAGTTTGCCTTCATCAGTCCCTACACAGCGAGGACACCGCTCCAAAATGACGCTAACTGGCCACGCCCCTCCTGAAAGGTTGCTCATCATTCATGTGCAGGAACGAAGGGAAAATCTTGCCCGAAAAAAAGATGGCGGCTAGCTCGCGCTTTGAGGTGCGGAAGTAACGTCACCTACGGAGAATATAGCGAACCGAAGAGGGGCGGGAGCCGCAAATGGCTGTTTGTTTTCTATCAATGTATCTGGAGCATTATCTGGACAGTAAGAGGATGAAACAAATTATTAGGAGAACCGATTTCAAGGAGGGGGAAGAGGGGTGGGGGGACAGTGACGAGAAAGGGTGCATGAGAGAGGCGGAACGGTGTAGATTGGAAGGGGAGGTGCCAATTGAGACAGAAGTGGGCGGGGGGTAGTAAAATGCGAGCATTTGGTGATAAAATATGGTGATGTGCGTGATGGAGCGGGCAGTGAAAACGAGTAATACGACGAGAGTGTATGAACAGTGAAGGGTGCCGTGCACTTTCCCTGTGTCATTAAAGCTTTATTCAAATCGTTTGCTTTAAAACTATTGTATTCCAATTAATTTAATTAATTAATTTAAAGCGAGTCACTATTACAACTCCTGCAATGCAGTAAGCTAGTGAAAGCTTGTGCGTCAAATATATGAGTTGGCTCCAGTGGTATCGCTAGGCACAGAAGGAGGGTAAGAGCGAGCGTCCACTATCAACGATGCTGTCAGGGTCACAGGTTTGAGTCCTTACTGAAAAGCCATTGAGCATATAACTATTTGGTGCGACTGTATTCTTATCTGTACGATACAGAATGGTGGCTAAGTAGTGGAGGGCGAGCAGATTTCCAATACTAACAAGCATTGGCCGCGCTTGAAGTAATGAAGCAAGCAAGACGCACGGCTGCGAGACGCGCTCTGTGGTGGGGGAGGGGCGTTAAAGCGCGCGCTTGGGAGAGCAAGCGAGAGGAAAGCCAGATAGCGCCTGATCGAGCGATGCGAGGAACGAACGTTACTGTGCGCGTAACCGCACGCTCTAGGCCACACAAAAAGCTGTGGTCGGCGTTTTAAAGCCCACTCACTAAATGTCTCGCCAGAGCAGCGCATGCGCTGACTCAGGCGAGACCTAAAAAATCACTATCACAGGCGGCAGGGCGTAGATCGAAATCAGCAAAAATGGTATCCCATTCAACAGACCCATCATCACTACATACCTACCTCAATTATCATGGCATGCTTCTGGCAGTTGAAAAGGCACATAAAGAATAGCCGTACCTCGAAACCCTCTCACAACCCCTGAATGGAATGCTTAAGCATAGCTTCCTCTGGCCAGAAAACGGACAATTGTTACCTACCAGGGGTATTTGCCAGTTACTCATACCAGTTGTCTTCTGGTTCATCTAGGGTGTGATGGAACAAATAAGGGTCCTCAAACCCATCCCATACGTCTCCTTCTCCAGGCCTATCGAAAGGCGCTGGTTCGGACTCAAAGGGTGACGTTGATCCGACTCTGTATCAAAGTCAGTAATGGCGATGTGGTCAGCACTGCTGCGGGCCATGGCAGCACCGGGAACAGCAGCATTGGAGCAGGCTCCGAGGAAGGTTGCGGTCTCGCGGGTGAAGTCGCTCTGGATCCAACAGCGCATTCAGCAGCCCGACTGGCACCAGGGGCGAACCTGCCAGCAGAAATCCAGTAGGGTTCCCCGCCCGAACCTGTGAGGTCCAAAGGCGCTCCAGAGGGGTCGCCGCCCGAAGAAGAGGTGCATGGCCTCACAGAACTCCTTGAGTAGGGTGAGGGTCGCTCTGGCAAACTTTGGGAAGCGCAGAGCAGACAGGCTCAGCGGAGGGGCGAGGCCTCGGGTGGTGTTGACGTTCCTACGCCTGTTCCAGTGGCTTAGACCGGCGCAGAGAAGTCACAGAGAGCCTTGACTTCTTGCGCTTGTGGTACTTACCTGATGATTTTGACTGTGAGAATGATCGTCAAGAGAGTCTCGGGTACTTCCATGCGGCTGGGATCGAGAGCATCGTGGGGTCGTCCGATGTCAAGGAGCTTTAGGTAACATTTCCTGAGCGCCACTGGATTCATGGCATGGCAGTCCTCGCAGGTCTTGAGTGGTAGTCCTGCTTCAAGCACCTCATACAAATCAAGTGCGGGTCTGTCACAGACATCTGCCTGTGACAGGCAACAAAGCATTTAGAACCCATTGCTTTCTTTGGTGACATCCCTAATCACACTGGGAGAAAGAATCTCAAAAATTGCTTCGACAAAACATCAAAAAAATACTCAAGTCAAAAAGTAACGGGGTAGCTCTCACAGATCTACACTGACCCGATGAAAGAAAGGAACTGACATCCACGCTCTGGTGTGGTGCCTATATGCTAACGAGCTAGTCACTTCTGATGCAGAGTAGAATGATACCACTGACCGTAGAGGAAGGGTACTGTATGAAAATTTCCGTATCCAGTCTGACTGGGTAATATTCTAAGATAAGGAATCTGCGGCTAGAAATCTCTATCCGATTATAAGTTTAGGTTTGGCATAGTAAGGTAATATGCATATGATGTTCCACCTTACAATGCCTTTGTTAGATATAGGGTGACCTTTGTAGGGTTTAGTAAAAGCCACAAAGCTGGATAGTCTTGCGAAAAGGAATAGTCCTGTCAATAGACTACATGAGTGTCAGCTTCATGTCTAAGGTGTGTAATAAATTTTCCTCTACGGCAAAAGGTTGTTTAACGAATATAGGCAACTCAATAATTTGGTTCATGTTAAAAGGTGAGACTACCATAGTTAAGAACTGTGGATTGGTTCTAACGACTATATCCTTACATACTTAAATTAATGTTTCCTGAAAGTGGAAGCTTGTAACTGGCTGATACGCCAGAGTGAAGTGAAGTGAAATGAAATTAGAGCTACAAGAAAAGACAATTTCTAGGAGAGGAAGTGGAAGTGGCATTAGTAGACTGGTTCAAAAGGTGGCCCCATGAGCCTTGTAAGAACCAAGTTAAAGTTCCTAACTGGGCTGGAGGTATTCTTGGGGCTATCACTGTTTTCAGCCCTTACATGAACACCTTAACTGCTGGAATTCTGAGGAGAGGAGTGGGGGGTGGGGGGAAACTGTTCCCTACTTTGCATGTATGCCGCTACATGGTGGTGTACAGAGGTAGATGCAACACCTGCCTTCTGAAGGCGTAAAAAGCAACAAAAAGGTTATTTACAATTTGGCTCCTGTATTTTTGCAGCTTGAAGGATTCTTTAGATTCACATGCATTATTCTGACATTTACTGGTTGGGGCTGGATTATTTCTCTTTTCGCTCTCCCTTTTTTGTTGTTGGTGTCCCTGTGATGGTATGTCCATCCCTTTAAGATGTCAGATGTTAGCACCGGAAGCCCCTGTGCATGGCAGCCATCTTCAGATCATTTCTTCCTCTTGCTGACCTTGAGTCCATGTTTGCTTGGGCAACCTGTTTTGTTGCACGGTAGATCTTAAGCCCTCTGTAGTTTGTAAGGCACCTCCTTTCTAGGGAGGAAGTAGGAGGCATGCATATTCAGAATATTGTTCTAGCTGCAAAAGTACAGCTACAGGTCAGTAACACATTTTATTTCCCAGTGTAAATATTTCCTGGATTTACATGCTATGCATTGATTATAGTGGCATCCTTCAATTTGGAAGCTGCATTGAAATGAGCTTTGTGCTATATTTCTCTTGTTCCCACTGGTGCATCCTTGTTAATTGAAATGTCCACACAATATTTCATCAGCCTCTATCCCTGCCATTCTTGTTATTTCCCATGTAACCTCCCCTTAAGTATCCTCTGTCTTCTTGGGACTCATGAAAAGCCTGTTTTTGGGGTTGGTTGTGTTATGATCTGGGGAGAGGCAGACTTTACAAAAGCTGTGCTGGTTCACCGAAGGTTATTTAGCATTACAACTTGGACAAAATTGGAAGGGTGTTGGTTTAATCACCCCCTTCCTGGCTTCATTCTCTTAGGCGAGCTGGTGGAGATCAAACAGAACTGGGGTATTGGCTACCTGGACGTCTGAGTGAACAGGGTTGAGGTTGGCCGAAGAGGAGCAGTGTACCTGTCGAGGGAATTGTGTGCAGGGATAGTTCTCCAGTTGTCAGTCTCAAGCAACAGAATGCTTAGGCCCGAAAAAGCCACAAAGAACGTGTTTTTTTGGAGGGGTTTCTAATCACGTCTGAACTGGATGGCAGAAAAAAATCTAAAGTGAAGTTGGTGCTCATGTGCACTGTGGATATTGGAGGAGTTGGAAAACATCCTGTGACTAGAAGCTTCTTTAGAAAAAAGAAAATGAGTTGCATCTGAGGCCAACACTAGATTGCAGGAGTACGCAAAGCATGTGCATCTACAGCTACATATGCTACAAACATACAACCGGATTTAGAGTTCGGCGGACAAGTTACTGTATCACAAACATGAAGGATATCCCGTCCGATGCATTACAAGTGCCATTGGATATAATGCACTTGTAATAGAGCGAACAAGATATCGGTCACGTCTGTGACAGAGCAACCCATCGGCCGATCTCTAAATCAGGTCCATAGTGATCTCAATATTCTTATATGCGACGTTTTGACTCTTAGCTGTTAAATGTACATTTTTCTAAAGATGTGGTTAATATTTAGTAACTATTTCTTATGCATATTTCTTAATTTTCTTAAACCTAAACAATCAGAACCTTTCAATATACAATTGTTACTCGTCACTTCTACATTACTGTACGAAAAATAAATTGCTTTGTCATAACATTAAGCTAAATCAAGCATATGTAAATCAAACCAGTTTTCCACCTCTAATTTCAAAAATGTTTTCAGCAGAGGTCTCCATGTAGGTATACAATAAAATCTTGTGTTTCAAACTGTTTTGCATTTAACTGTATTGAATATGCTACTTACCAGTATGCATCTGTTCTTGGCATGTAGGGCTGCTGACATTCATATCTGTGCATAGATCGCCGCCTAGTGTTGGGTCCGGATGATTGCACATTGTTGTCCTGGAAGAGTCTTCGAAGTATCACGAGATAGGTGGCTCCTCCCCTGGACTACAGTGCGCATGGGCATCCTCTCCATCCTTAGATAGTTTTTCGCCATTGTGGCAGTGATGGAGTAGATACAGTAAGTGATGACCATGCTATACAGTAATTCTGAGTGCTGCAGCCGCTACAGGCGCCGGGGGGGAGGGTGGGCGATATGAATGTCAGCAGCCCTACATGCCAAGAACAGATGCATACTGGTAAGTAGCATATTCAGTTCGAGGCATGTGGGCTGATGAATTCATATCTGTGCATAGATTATATAGCAGTACCTCCATTAGCGGCGGCTGCCCGTGCCAGCTGCAGCAGTCTGAAAAAGAGTTTTGAGAACAGCCTGTCCTACAGCTGCCTGCTGTTTTGAGTGTACATCTACACAGTAGTGTTTGGTAAATGTATGTATAGTGGACCATGTGGCTGCTCTACATATTTCCTGCAAAGGAATGTTTCCTAGGAAAGCCATGGACGCCCCTAACTTTCGTGTTGAGTGGACTCGTGGGGGAATCGTTAATGTGCGTTTAGCTTTTTGGTAGCAAATTTGAATACATTTAACGATCCATCTGGCTATCCCTGCTTTGGAAATGGCGTTGCCCTTGTGTTGTGGAGAAAAGGCAACGAAAAGTTGTTTTGTTTTCCTAAAATCCTTTGTTCTGTCTATATAGTACATGAGGGCCCTCTTTACATCTAGTGTATGGAGCATTCGCTCTGCCACATTTTGTGGATTTGGAAAGAAAACAGGCAGTTCAATAGTCTGATTCATGTGGAACTGCGATATCACTTTAGGCATTAATTTGGGGTTGGTACGTAGTACCACTCTGTTTGCGTGAACCTGTATGAATGGCTCTTGAACGGTTAGTGCCTGGAGTTCACTAACTCTTCTTAACGAAGTGATTGCCACTAGGAAAGCCACCTTCCAGGTGAGGAATTGAATCTCACATGAATGGAGAGGTTCAAAAGGTGGACCCATTAATCTGGTGAGGACCACATTGAGGTTCCACACTGGTGCCGGTGGGTGTCTCGGGGGAATCACTCGTTTGAGGCCCTCTAAGAAGGCTTTGATGGCAGGCACTCTGAATAAAGAGAGGTGCTGCCTGTTTTGAAGATAGGCTGCTATCGCGGTTAAATGTATACGTATGGAGCTGTATGCCAGATTGCATCGGTATAAGTGTAAGAGGTAACAGATGATGTTTTGAATGGATGCGTCCAGCGGGTTAATGTCATTATTGTTGCAGTAAATGACAAACCTTTTCCATTTAGCCGCATAGCAAGCTCTGGTTGTGGGTCTCCTGGCCTCCTTGATGATATCCATACATTCAGGTGGCAGGTTTAGATAGCCAAACTCTAAGACTTCAGGAGCCAGATTGCCAGGTTCAGCTGTTGCGGATCTGGGTGCTGAATTTCGCCATGGTTCTGCGTTAAAAGTGCGGGTGTGATCCGCAGCCTTTGATGCGGCACCACGGAAAGTTCTAGAAAGGTGGTGTACCATGGTTGGCGTGCCCATGTGGGAGCAACTAGGATGAGTGTCAGTGAGTGTTGTCGCAGTTTGCGTGCCACTAGCGGTATTAATGGCGCTGGGGGAAAAGCGTACGCAAATCTGCCGGACCAGTTCATCCATATCGCATTGCCCTGTGACTGCGGATGTGGGAACCTGGCGGCAAAGCTTTGGCATTTTGCGTTTTCGTTTGTGGCGAATAGGTCTATCTCTGGATGACCCCACTGTTGGAAGTACGGCTGGAGTACTGATGGATGTAGCTCCCACTCGTGCATCTGGTGGCTGTGTCTGCTGAGCAGATCCGCCATCTGGTTGTCCTTGCCCGGGAGGTGTTCCGCCATGAGGAATATGTTCCTCTGAATGGCCCACTTCCACATGCTCTGAGCCAGATGAGACAACTGTGGAGAGTGTGTTCCTCCCTGCTTCTGTATGTAGAACATGGCAGTCATGTTGTCCGTCCGGATTAACACGACTTTGTTGCATAAGTGTACTTTGAATGCCTTCATGGCTAGGAAGATTGCCATCAGTTCCAGAATGTTGATGTGCATCTTCTTGTGCTGTGTTGTCCATAGTCCCTGCACTGTGTAATTGAGTACATGAGCTCCCCATCCCTGGAGAGACGCGTCCGCCGTCAGTATTATTTGTGGAACAGGCTCTTGGAACGGTCGGCCCTTGCAAAGGTTTTGTGGATTCCACCAATGCAGAGAGTTGTATGCCCGACCGCTCACCAACACTAGGTCTGTTAATTGTCCGTGATCCTGATTCCATTGACGTGCTAAGCACTCCTGAAGCGGGCGCATATGTAGTCTCGCGTGCGGGACTATGAAAATGCAGGAGGCCATCATGCCTATCAACTGCATGAACACTCGCGCTGGCAGGGAGTGTTGAGGTTTGAACTTTGCGATCAGCAGTTCCATGCTGTTGATCCTCACTAAATTTGGCTGAGCTGTGGCTGCCAGAGTGTTTATGGTCGCGCCCAGGTACTGTCGTACGTGTGCGGGTTGAAGATGTGATTTTGGGTAATTTAGTGAGAATCCTAGACTGTGAAGAAGGTGAATGGTGAGGGACATGTGGCTGGCACATTGCTGGGCTGACTTTGCCTGAACAAGCCAGTCGTCCAGGTAAGGGAAGACGTGAATGTGCGGTCTCCGTAGATGTGCAGCCACTGTCGCTAGGCACTTGGTAAAGACCCTGGGTGCCGTCGTTACGCCGAAGGGGAGAACTTTGAACTGATAGTGGTGATCCTGAATAGTGAACCTGAGATATTTTGTGTGCGATGGGTGTATGGGTATGTGGAAATACGCATCTTTCAAATCCAGTGTGGCTAGGAAGTCTCCCTGACTGAGTAGCGGTAGAACCTGCTGTAGGGTGGGCATATGGAAATGCTCTGATAGAATGTAGTGGTTGAGGGGTCTCAGGTCTAGTATAGGTCTGAGAGAACCGTCCTTTTTTGGGATTAAGAATAGGGCTCCCGGTTTTCCGTATTTACGGATTTCTACATATAAATACAGACGGAAAACTATTTTTCCTTTGTCTGTATTTATATTTAGAAACGGAAAAATACTAGTAAAACTGTGCATGGATGAGGTCGCCTTCTGGCATGTGCTAATCAGCAGTGCAGAAGCACACCTCGGGCGCAAGTTAAGCCCGTGGTGTGCTACAATCTAGTCACTCGCCTCAAAGACACTCACTTACAGTGCACGTTACGTTAAATGCAGACGGCCCATTGTCATTCTAAATGTGATAATCATATACAGTCAGAATGACAATGGGCTGTCCACAGCCTGTGCGAGGTCGGGGAGGGGCTGTTGCATCCCATGCAGTTCCAAAGAGAAGTGCGAGCTGGCCCCAAGAACTTTTTAACTCCTGGGGCTTATCGCAGCTAAGCTCCCCGGGTGCTCTGATAAACACTGAACAAAGCAGGGGCCTTGAGAAAGCGGACACCGGCTCATTGTGCCTGCTGCCACCAGGCCCTGATGCGGGGGTGCCAGGAGCTGTTTACACAGGAGCTGCGGGTTCACGCCTCGCCCTCCAACAATGGACTGCCAGGGACGGGCATTCCTTCCTGAACTCGATGTCATGAGAGGCAGACAAGGCCCGCTCTGTTCGGGGAATGCCAAGCGTTTCCTCCCCGTGAAGAAAGGCCCCCCCGGGCTGTATCGAGACCCAGAGAGTGAGACGTTCTCCTTTCCACCCCTTGCCATGGTTCAAAGACACGGCAAACACAGGCTACAGAGATGTGTTTTCCAGCACCGAGTTTAACGTGACAACAACGTATCCATTTATATAGCGCTTGCTGTTTCAGGTTTGCAGCTTCGCAGAGCTACAAATAACTACTGCCACTATATCTATAACTACATCTTACTCATTTTATTGGACTCAGAAGGATGAAAGCCTGAGTCTGCTCGGCCGGGAGTGCAGCTAATGTATGTAGCATGGCACTCCAAAGTTGGATCAATTATTACTGTGATACTAACAAATGCAATGCATTTCTTGTATACTATAGAAGTAGTGCAGCACTAAGTTTACTCAATGCCTTCAACTTCAAGTGTAGAAAGGCATTTTATTTTCGCTGTGTTTTCAATTTACATAAAAGTGGAAAAATGCTAGCTGTAGCGTTGTCTTTTGCGTGTGGCAAAAATAAATGTGGATAAATACAGACAAAAATACCCCAAAAATAAATACGGATAAATACTGACGGAAATGGCAAAAAAATAAATACCATAAAACCGGGAGCCCTAATTAAGAAGTACAGAGAGTACACCCCTGTCCCCTGTTGGTTGACGGGCACGACTTCTATTGCACCTTTTTGCAGCATACTTAGTACCTCCTGCTGCAATAATGCCAAGTGCTCTACGGGCATAGGACGGTGCTTTGGCGGTATGTTGGGTGGAGTGGACGTTAATTCTAGACAGTAACCGTATTGGATAATGTCCCTGACCCACCTGTCTGTGGTGATGGTTTTCCAGACTGACAGGAACTGCTGGAGTCTCCCCCCGACAGGTGTTATGTGGTCGGGGGGCAGGGAGAAGGCGTCACTGTTTGTGTTTGGGGGAGGACCTGGTGTTGCCGTACCCACGTCCTCTGCCTTTGGTGCTAGATCCACGATATCCACCTCTATTGGTTTTATCATAGTTACTTTGCGTACCCCCCTTATTGAACTGCTGCTGGGACCCCTGACCTCTAGCTGCTCCTCTATTCCCGGGGCGACGAAAGGAGCCACTACGAAACTGCTGCGACTGCAGAGCCCCCATTGATTTTGCAGTTTCAGTGTCTTTCTTAATTTTTTTGAGGGTAGTGTCAGGGCCAAATAAATAGTCTGGGTTGACCGGTTGATTTAAGATATTGTTCTGAATCTCAGGCTTCAAGCCTGAGATTCTTAACCATGCGTGCCTCCTCAACATGACGCTTGTGTTGATCGCCCTTGCCGCAGTGTCGGCTGCATCCAATGTGCATTTGATGGACGCATTTGTAAGGAGTTGTCCCTCTCTGATAAGGAGCTCCGCTGCCTCTTTGTATTCATCTGGCAAATGTTGTAGCAGTGATTCTAGTGTGTCGTAGTGGGACCTATCATAACGGGCCAGGAGTGCCTGTGTGTTGGCAATGCGCCAGATGTTTGCCGCTTGCGCTGCTATCCGTTTGCCTGACGTCTCCAGCACTTTGGACTCCTTGTCGGGGGGAGGAGCATCACCCGTTGTTTGTGAATGGGCTCGTTTGCGAGCATTAGCAACAACCATGGAGTCTAAAGGTAACTGACCCCTAATGTACATAGGGTCTCCGGGTGCAGGCTTGTATTTCTTTTCGATTCTGGGGTTCAGCACCCGTGCCCTGGTTGTTTCTTTAAAAATGTCTTTTGCAGGTTTTAGAACTCCCTTCAACATTGGCAGAGTTTTGACGGTTTTCTCAGAGAAGGCAAAAGTGTCCACTAAGAAATCTTCTTCTACAGTGTCAGCATGGAGTTCCACTCCATGATTGGCAGCGGACCGTTCTATGAGGGCATTAAAGGCAGCAGTGTCCTCTGTGGGAGATGTTTTTATATTGTAAAGCTGCATGTCAGGAGTATCTGGTGCGTTACCCTGGCCGGTGGGGTCATCCCATGCCTGATCTGGGTCTTGCATGTGATCATCAGGATCGATATCCCCAGGGTAGGTGGTATCATCTCCTATATAGTCCTCTCCTGCGTCTGCCTCTGAATGCGTAGGAGAAAAGGACGGCGGATCCTGAAGGAAGGGTTGAAAGTTTTCATGAAGCACTGGTGCGGAACCTGCCGGCAGTTTGTGTTTCAGAGGAATCTTGTATGAGTCCAAGCCCTTCTCTGGTGTGATTTTCCGCTTGCGGAGCATCAACCTACCAGTGTCGGCGTCGATAAAGTGTGCCTGTGAAGGCTCGATATCGATTTGTCCAGTGGATAGTGACTAAGTTTGGCGGACACGTGTCCGAATTTCGAACATTTTCGGTGCCTTGGGCGGCGGCAATCAAAATGTGATGTGCGCTGGCGCAGAGTGTGATTTTGCGGCCTTGTGCGTTTCGGGACCCGACGTAGGTTGGAGGGTTGCCCGGTCTCTGATGCGCTGCAACGATGCTGAAACCTGTTGCAAGGTGAACGCAGATGGCGCTTTGGAACCGATAGGCACCTTGGAGGCAGGCGTCGAAGCGGCATCCGACTTATTTCCAGTCTTTGGGTCGTCGATCCGAAGGGAGGTATCGGCGCTCGTCGGAGTCGATGATTTGGCAGGTGCCGCAGTCTTCGATGTCGATGGGTCGACCACCTTGACCTTGGTGGGTTGGGCCATAATCTTCAGTGCCATAGGCCGAGGCGCCTTGTGGGGACCGAGGGCCTTCTTCCTTGGCTCGGCGCCGGGACCCGTCGCGGTGAGCTCGGCACCGAAATCTCGTTTTGTGCGTTCGGGCCGACGACCTGTGCCGTCGTCGGAGTGGAGGGCTTCGAGGCAACCGGTTTCACTTTTGGTTTCGATGGAACTGGTGCGACGGACTGTTTCGGTATCACTGAAGGAAATCCAGTCGTCTTCGATATTAATGCCTCCTGTGAAATGTTCGAGGCCGGGCCTTGAGGCGGGGCCGAAGAACCGTGTGACTGATCTTGGGTAAGGCCCGCAGGCGATCCCTCGACCTGAGCCTTATGACGACTTTGTCTCTCGGCCTCCGTATCGACGGGTTGGCCTAGCTCTCCGCTGGAGCTATCTTCCTCGGCCCCAAGGGCCTCATTGTAGTCTCCTACCTCTTCGACGACGTCTTCGCCCTCAAAGATCACCTCATCATCGTCTTCCGATCGGGAGTCATGTTCGGAAGCGTGGCTGGAGTCTATGTCTTCTACGCTCTCGGCGTCTTCGTCCTCGGTGCTAAAGATGTTGGCCGGGGCAGGCGCCGATTGCTGTGCCTCCAATCTCGCTGCCCGTCGATTCCGGAGAGTCTTCTTCGAGCGGAACCGGGCGCAGGCCATACATTTCGACTCATCATGATCCGGTGAGAGACATTTGTTGCACACCGGATGGACATCGACGTGTGGGTATTTCGCATAGCATAAAGGACATCTCTTGAAGGGAGTCCTCGATTCCATCGTCGATCGAAGTTCGATGTTCGGACCAAAGCGGATCCGAAAAGCGTGAGCTAAAACACAAAATAAACTGGTCGATACCGAACGGGAACAATACCGACGAGATCTAAAGGCCTTTTGGCCTTAAACTAAAGTTTCCGAACTTGAGCTAAGATAAGCACATCCGAACCCAATGGCGGAAAAAAACAATCTAAGGATGGAGAGGATGCCCATGCGCACTGTAGTCCAGGGGAGGAGCCACCTATCTCGTGATACTTCGAAGACTCTTCCAGGACAACAATGTGCAATCATCCGGACCCAACACTAGGCGGCGATCTATGCACAGATATGAATTCAGCAGCCCACATGCCTCGAACTTCTTTGTTTCCACTTCTATTGAGCGCCATAAATGGCTTCACCCCTAGTATTACATTCCCAGCATCAACCCTCCAGCATTGTGCGGAAGTGAAGTGTATTTATTAGGGTGCACTCTGCTGCAATCCATATGCACATGGCGGTCAGTTTTGTTCAACCTTCGTTCTAAGGCGGTTTGTCATCATTCTTGTCAACTAAAATTATGTTCCTTGTACATTGAGAGATACACTTTTGCCGCCTCATTTTAGTTGTTCAATGATGATCCCATTTCTGATGTTGTCTCACTTTAGTAAATCACTTCTAATTGTGGGTTGTACCGACTTACCTAACGAACACGTTACTTAACCTGTGGTAACGATGTATCTGTAAGAGACATTAGTAGTTATAGATTCCTTACCTTAGAATTACCCCCAGGCGTCAGACTGGATCCGGAGAAAGTTTTTCTTAGCAGTTCCCCTGCGTGCCGGTAGGTGGCGTTGGTCGACTCTGCGTTTGTCGTTGGCGTCGTGGTCGCCGGAATGACGTCGCGGTGTCTAATTAGATGCCGCCCCTGCGCTCTGTCAGTTCTGACACGACTTTCCATGCCAGAAGTGCAGAGCCATGCAAGACACTGACCACTGGTGCACATAATTGGGGCCCTGGAATGGAGTCTCTATCCCTAGAAGTCAGTTCGCAGAATGGGGAGGATGGGTGGGGTGGTAAGGAATCTCTAACTACTAATGTATCTTACAGGTACATCATTACTGAAGGTAAGTACCTTGTTCATCTGAAAGAGACCGTAGTTATAGATTCCTTACCTTAGAACAGATACCTCAGCAATACCAACACCGGAGGTGGGTCTGCAAACCAAGTTCACATATGGAAGTCCTGGAGAACAGTACGGCCTAGAAAAAGTTGACTATCCGGACGTGGCTGTCTAGGCAGTAATGTTTTGTGAACGTGTGCAGGGATGCCCACGTGCCTGCCTGGCAGATGTCAACCAGCGGAACTCTACATCCCAAAGCAGTAGTAGCTGCCGTCACCCTGGTAGAGTGGGCGCGCAGTCCTACTGGAGGTTCCTTTTTAGCCAAAGAATAACAAAGCTTAATGCATAAGACAACCCATCGAGAGATGGTACGCTTGTGCACTGCCCGACCTTTCTTGGCGCCCACATGACCCACGAAGAGTTGATTGTGCACCCGGAAATCTTTAATGCGGTCAAGGTAGAAAGAGAGCGCACTTTTGGGTCCAGGCAGTGGAGTCTCTCCTCCTCTTTGGAAGGGTGCGGAGGCGGGAAGAAGGTGGGCAATGTGATGGTCTGACCTATGTGGAAAGAGGTAACCACTTTGGGCAGAAAAGAGTGCCTAGTACGTAGGACTACTTTGTCCGGATTGAAAGCAAGAAAGGGAGGCCTGGAAGATATGGATTGAAGCTCACTCACCCTGCGAGCAGAGGTGATGGCAAGTAAAAAAGCAGTCTTCAAAGTGAGGATACGAAGAGGACAATTATGTAGTGGCTCAAAGGGAGCACACATAAGATAAGTGAGCACAAGGTTCAAGTCCCACTGGGGCAATACGAAAGGATAAGGAGGAAAGAGATGAGTAATGCCCTCCAGAAACCTGTTAACATTTGGGGGCTTGAAAAGAGAAGGCTGATCAGGAAGGCGAAGAAAGGCTGAAAAATAGCCATTCAGAGTGCCCAGAGCAGAGCCCTGCTAGGCCAAAGAAAAAATGAAGAGGAGAACCTCAGAAAGAGGGGCAGAAAGGGGATCCACAGCCTTTGCCACAAATTTGTTCCATCTACAGGCGCATACTGTTTTAGTGGAGGCACGCCTGGCTGCCAAGATGACATTACAGACTTCGGGAGGAAGGTCGAAAGCTTTCAACTGTCGCCGCTCAATCTCTAAGCAAGGAGGTGGAGACTGGACAGGTTTGGGTGGAGGACCGTCCCCTGCTGCTGCGACAAAAGATCCTCCCGAAGAGGTAGTCCGATCAGAGGATCGATGGCCATGCTCAAGAGCTCGATGTACCAGACTCTTCGTGCCCAGTCTGGAGCCACAAGAATGACTTGGGTCCGGTCGCGCTTGATCTTCAGCACGCTGGGTAGAAGTGGTACAGGCGGAAAGGCATACAGGAGGCGGCAATTCCACTTGCGACGAAACACATCGCAGAGCGAGTACCGCCTTGGAAATTCCAAAGCGCAGAACTGTTGACATTGTACGTTATCTTCAGTGGTGAATAAATCTAACTAAGGCTCTCCCCACTGCCGAAAGAGACCTTGCATCACCTCCGAGTGAAGACGCCATTCGTGATCCATCATGCACCAGCGGTCGAGTTCGTCCGCCCTGGTGTTCAGGGAACCTGCCAGGTGTTGAACCACCAGGGATACGCCCTGATGTTCCAGCCATGTCCAAAGGCAAAGAGCCTCTTGACATAGGGTCCGCGACCCCACTCCGCCCTGTTTGTTGCAGTAACACATGGCGGTAGTGTTGTCCTTGAACACCTGCACTACTCTTCCTGTGACAGAGGGAAGGAATGATCAGTGCAAGACGAATTGCCCGGAGCTCCAAAAGACTGATGTGGAGCCCGGTGTTCGCCAGAGACCTCTGATCTCTGTCTCCTCCATGTGGCTGCCCCATCCCAGAAGTGACACATCCGTCACTACTGTGAACTCTGGTTAGGGAAGGGATCCTGGTTCGTGAGCCACCACTGCAACTGACTTGCAGTCCCCTCCGAGATCTGGATGACATCTAAAAGATTTTGCTGGGAGGAGCTTCGCGCGCATCCAAGATGGTCGCGTGAGCACAGGGCTCCCCGGACCCTTGCCGCTCCTCGCAACTTATCCTGACATAATCCTGGATTTGTGGACGGATTCTGGAAGATGAACCTTGGCTGAACCCATAACTCTTCTCAGAACGAAAATCGGACCGGGGAGACCTGAAATACAGCGTCCTGCATTTTAGAGGCCCACCTGGGAGCTGCGCCCGGTGCTTTGGTGAACCGTGGGGCCGGGGAGTAGTTGAACAACAACGGCATCGGAGCCTTGCCAATGACCGCACCCCCACTTTCAGTTTCGCTTTTGCACTTCTGCACGTTCTGATCGAGGAGCTACTTTGCACGGCTGGGGCGTCCTCCGGCCTTGGTACCGGACTGATTTGTGCCTTTTCCTCAACTCTCCCGAACGGGCTCTCGGACAGTCTGTGTCTGATCTGCTGGTGCCCCTTTGCTATCGGTCCGGGCGGACCCCACCGGTGAGTACCGCCCAACATGGGGGGCAAGGGGGATCCCGAGAAAGGGAAGACCAAGACATCCCTGCGTGGAGGACCGGTCCAGAGTAAAATCATGGATCGCTATACCCAGGGTAAAGGGACCCCCGGGCCGGCGGGTGCCGTCATGGAGGACTCCGGTGGGGGTCCGTCCGTCCCCACGGAATTGTCGCTGCATGACGTTATGGGCGCCATCAACGGCATAAGGGAGACCATCGCCCAGCAGTACGAGGCTCTGGCCCGTAAAATTGACACGGTTGCCATTGATGTTACGTTAATCCGGGCGGATCTCTCCAAGACTAACGAGAGGGTTCAATCGCTGGACTTGAGGACATCCACTCTTGTCACGGACGTATCAGACCTCCAGGCAACTCTTGGCGATCTAAAGTCTGCAAACGACGCGATGTCCCGGCGGCTGGAGGATTTTGAAGGTCGGGCACGACGCAACAATATCCGAGTCATAGGTGTACCGGAGACTTCAAACAATCGTCCGGTGGACCTTATGGTCGAGGATCTCATCCTCAATCATCTTGCTCCTTCAGGCCTGAGCAAGTTCTTCGCCGTGGAGCGTGCCTATCGTGTCCCGGGCGGCAGGCCTCGACCAGGCGCTCCCCCGAGGCCTATCATTGCAAAACCTTTTCATTACAGAGATCGGGATGCGATCTTGCAGGCCGCGAGGGTGCACGGCCCAGTTAAATATGAGAATTCCTCCGTCAACCTCTTTCCGGACTTCACCCAACTCGTTCAGAAACAGAGAATGAACTTTCAGGGGGTGAAGCGCCGTCTTCGAGATCTGGACATTAAATACTCTATGCTTTTCCCTGCCAGGCTTCGTGTGGAATATGAAGATCGGACTCTCTTCTTTGAACGCCCCGACACAGTGAGTGACTGGTTGGATTCCCTGCCGGAACCGGGAGACCGAATTGGGCGTACTGGCGGTGCCGAGGGCGGTGGGCCTCTGCAGGAATAATTCTTGGTCCTCCACTTTGACATTTCCTTCTGTGCTCAGCCAGGTTCTACTTCAATTGTATATTTTGTCTATTAATGTTTCGTCTGGGTGCGGGCGGAGACGGGTCCCTTTCCTCCTCTAGGGTGTTTTTGTAGCATGGGATTGTTAGGGCGACAGGCACACTGCAAGTTGGGGGGGCTGTATAGTCCGCAGGGGTGCAGGGTGGGGGGGTGGCAATGGTGGGAGGGTGGCAGTGGTGGATGGGTTGTGTGTCTTTTCTTTTCAAGGCGGTGTTATTGTTTTCTTTCAGTTTCAGGTGTCTGGCTGCGTGCCCGGGGACTCCAGCTTCTTGTGTTGGGATGGGGGGGGGGGACGGGCTGAAACTAATGTCTTGGAACGTCAACGGATTGGGGGACCGTATCAAACGTGGGGTTGTGTTGCAATATTTGCGTCGATTGGCCCCTGATGTGGTATTTCTTCAAGAGACGCACTTGGTGGGAAATGTATGTCATGCTATGAACAGGGGGGGCTACCGACTGGTCGCACACTCTGGTTTCACCACTGGCTCCAGAGGGGTGGGCATCTTACTGCGCTCTTCCCTCCTGCTTGAGATTGACAAAGTTACTCTTGATGATAGAGGGCGCTATGCGTCTTTGACTGGGCGGTGGGAGGGGCAAACTCTTTCATTGGTTTCGGTCTATGTTCCCCCGGGCCTCCAGACCTCCACTTTCTCTGATGTGGGTCGTATGTTACTTGAACTTCCTGACAGTCTCCCGATTGTGGGTGGGGATTTTAATTCCGTGATTTCTGGCGAGTTAGATCGTTACCCTCCCAGGGCCCTCTCTGCCGCCCAGACGTGGCTCAGCGGGTTCTTGGACACTTTCGGTCTGGTGGACTGTTGGCGGTTGATACATCCGACACAGAGTCAGTACACATTCCACTCCGGGGCCCACGGGAGTTTTTCCAGACTTGATTATTTTCTAATGCCCGCGGCCCAGACCACCCGGGTCCGGGAGGTTAAGCACCTGGCCCGGGGCATTTCCGATCATTCCCCATTGTGGCTCCTCTTCGACACCGGGATGCGATCCGCCGGGCGGATCGCCCCCATTAACCCCTGGTACTTGCGTGACCCCAAGATTCGCAAGGGTCTGATTAAGTCGCTTGATCAGTACTTTCTGGAGAATGAGGGGTCCGTCTTGTCCTCCGTGTCCCTGTGGGAGGCCTTCAAAACGGTCCTCCGAGGACACGCCCTATCCCTGATCGTGGAGGCCAAGAAAGCTAAGAACTGGGAGGTGGTTGCATTGGAGGCTGAGATATCGGGGTTGGAGGCTGCCTTGGAGACGGATGTCACTCAGGGCGGGCTCCAGGCCCTTAGCCTGAAGCAGTTCGAATACAAGTCCCTTGTTACGGATGCTGCTCGGACAATGTATAGGGAACAGCAGGGTAGACTGTATGATGCTGGGGATAAGGCGGGTAAATTGATTGCTTGGCTTGACAAGAAGGAGAGAGTGAATCGAGTGGTCCCTGTGCTTCAGACGTCGGAGGGAGTGAGTGTGACTGACCCTGGTGAGATTGTGGAGTGTTTTGCGGACTACTTCTGTGCTGTGTACTCCCCGGTGTCTACTAGAGATGAGGCTGACTCTCGTCACTTGTTGAAGGATGTTGCTTTGCCCTGCTTGTTGGTGGAGGAGCGTGAGCAGATGGATGCCCCACTTTCGGTTGACGAGATTGCAACCGCGATTCGTTCCCTTCGCTCAGGCAAGGCTATGGGCCCCAACGGACTCTCGATTGAACTCTATAAACTGCAACCGGACAAACTTGCGCCATTTCTCCGTTGTATGTTCTCGGAGTCGCTTGAACTTGGCTCTCTCCCTGATGACCAACGCCTGGCCACTATAGTCGTGATTCCCAAGGACGGTAAGCCTCGGGACCGTTGCGCCTCGTATAGGCCTATTTCTCTGCTGAACGCAGAGCCGAAAATCCTTGCCAAGGTTCTTGCGAACCGCCTGCTTACTGTTATTTGCGAGCTGGTGCATCCGGACCAATCCGGTTTTATCCCGCACCGGAATACGGCCCTTAACTTGCGGCGCCTGCATGGCGTACTTGCAAGGGCGGAATATCTTTCAGAGCCGGCCATCTTGGTTTCCTTGGACGCCACGATGGCCTTTGATACGATAGAATGGCCGTATCTTTGGGCCGCCCTGCAAAGTTTGGCTTCGGGGCGGGATTTATTAATTGGGTTAAACTTTTATACGCTGCCCCGCTGGCACAGGTGGTTGTTAATGGGAGGGTTTCCCGGCACTTCGTTCTTGGGAGGGGCACTAGGCAGGGGTGTCCGTTGTCTCCCCTGCTCTTCGTGTTAGCTTTGGAACCGCTCGCTGCTTGGCTCCGTTGGGAACCGTCGATAAGAGGGATTCAGTGGGCCCCTGGCTTCGAGGATCGTGTTTCGTTGTACGCGGACGACATTCTCTTGTACCTTACCTCACCACGTAAGTCACTCAATGTGCTCTTTGACATCCTCACTTCCTTCGGCAAGAACTCTGGTTTGATCATTAACTGGTCCAAATCTTGTGTCTATGCTATATCCGGTGGCTTTCCTCTCTTGCCTTCTCGTTTTCCCATTAAGGCGTCCAGCTCCGGCTTTACGTACCTGGGGGTGTACGTCTCATTGGATCCTGCTGTCTGCTACGAGCATAATCTCCTCTCTCCACTTCGGAGATTGAGGTTAGACGTGGCCCGTTGGCGTAAGCTTCCCTTGTCTCCCCTCGGTCGCGCGGCACTTTTTAAAATGATGTCTCTTCCCCGATTTCTTTACGCACTTCAGAACTCCTTTGATATTATTCCGGCGGCCTACTTCCGGGAAGTAGAGAGCTTGCAAAGGAGACTTGTTTGGGGCGGTCGTGCACGTATTGCTCTTGCAAAACTGACTCTCCCATGGTACGACGGGGGCATCGCGCTCCCGGACATCAGGAGGTACTATTGGGCTTCCCAGCTATCTGCTATTAACCATGCCACATACTCACCTGGTCCGAATCCGGCTTTCGAAATGGATAGATTTTTGTTGCCTGGTGGCAACTTTAACAGAGCGCTTTACTCTCGATCGGCTGGAAGGACCTTAACCGGTCCCACTAAGATTGCAGTACGCTTGTGGAAGGCTGCGAATGTGGCCATGGGCTGGAATGATCGCTTGACGGGCGCGACCCCCTTGTTTGCGTCTGAAAGATTGGGAAGCCTCTGGACGACGAAGGGATTCGAGCGTTGGGACACGATTGGCATCAGCAGAGTAGGTGACCTTTGGGTGAAGGGTGCGGTTAAATCCTTCGCTGCGCTGCAGAGTGAGTACGAATTGAGTGAGAGGGAGTTCTTTAGGTACGTTCAGGTTCGTCACGCTTTGCTCTCGGCCATCGGGGCGGGGACTGCAGTCCCTGTGTCTTCGCCACTCGAGGACCGCATACTCGACGGTCACTTGCCCGACAGTACTATTTCCCTTATCTATAAAAAACGGATAAACATTCGGGCGGATCTCCTCGTGCGTCTGCGGGAGGCGTGGATCGGGGATGGGGTGGAACTGGACGACGAGGCAGTCTGCGCTGTCCTCCCCTAAGGAGGTGGCTATATCCGCGCGTCTCCGTCTGGTTCAACTTAAAATTCTCCACCGAGTCTACGTGACGGGCCCTCGTTTAGTTCTGATGGGTTTCTCTGAAGACGGGCTCTGTAGACGTGGCTGTGGGCTCAGCGCCACTTTTCTCCATGTTCTCTGGGAGTGCCGTAAGGTGGCAGAGTATTGGCGCCGGGTGCATGCTGTCATGGAATGTGTCACTGGGGTCGCCCTGTTGCCTGAGGTCCGCCGATGTGTGCTGAACGTGTGGGAGCCTAACGATTATAATGCGGCTCAGACTCGGTGGGCGGCCCTTGGGAACATGGTTGCTAAGAGGGACATCGCACAGCTTTGGGGTTCCCGACGGCATCCCACTGTGTCAGTATGGAAGGAGAACATGGACTGGTGCATGTGCAGAGAGAAGACTGTGTATGTGGCCCGGGGTAAGCCGGGGGCGTGGGGTAGAATTTGGGGCCAGTGGAACGCGTACCGTGGGAACATCTGCACACCCCCCCTCGTGGATTCATCTGATGCTGCCTTGTCCCCCTGATCCTGTGGTTCCCGGACTATTGCATTTCACCTGTAGATGGTTGTGGCTCTCCCGTCGCCCCCACCTCCCCCTTGATCATCCTCATTGACCACCCGAGGGTGGAGTTGGTACTGTGTGGTCCCCCAGCCGTGGTTCGACGCCTTTTTTTCGATGGTTTCCACCTTGTTTTCTGGTGTTATTTTATTTTTCCTTTTCATTTGTATTTCTAAAATTTATGTATCCAGATAACTTCTGAGGTGCACTCAGTACTTTGTCAATTCGGCTGAGCCCCAGGGGGCCCATTACTTCCTTGATATTGTTGAACATGTATACATTAGCGGCCGGCCCTGGTGGTTGTAAGCCCATGTTTGTATTGATTTTTATGTGCAATAAAGGTTTTTCAAAAAAAAAAAAAAGATTTTGCTGATGCTGCACTCACTGGAACTTCAGGTCACACTGCAGAGCCCGTATATGCCATCTGGCATCATCTACCAGCAGGATGCAGGAGGCCATGCGGCCCAGCAGCCTCAAGGTCATTCTCACTGAAATCCGGGATATAGGCTGAAACATGCATATCATAGCCCAAATATCCTGGACTCGCTGCTCGGGAGGATAGACCCGAAATTGTGCTGTGTCCAGAACCGCTCTGATAAAAAGGAGCTTTTGAGAGGGAATTAGGTGTGACTTTGGCACGTTGATAGGGAACGCCAGCAAATGCAGGAGGTCTGCCGTAGTCTGGAGGTGGGAAATGACAGCCCGGGGCGAGCCCGTCTTCAACAGTCACTAATCGAGATAGGGGAAGACTGGAACCTCTGATCTGCGCAGATGAGCTGCGACCACCACCATCACTTTCGTGAACACCTAAGGGGCACTGGTAAGGCCAAAAGGGGGCACAGTGAACTGAAAATGCTCGTGGCCTACCGTGAACCGTAGGTAACGCCGATGGGCAGACAAGACAGGGATGTGAAAGTACGCGTCCTGCAAGTCCAATGCTACCATCCAGCCTCCAGGGCAGACAAGACCTGAGCCAAAGTTAACATCTTGAACTTCTCCTTCCGGAGGAAGCGGTTGACGTCCCTGAGGTCCAAGATAGGACGCAGGCCTTTGTTTTTCTTGGGCACCAGGAAGTAGTGGGAGTAGCAACTACGACCTACTTCTGGCACAGGGACGCGTTCTCTAGCTGCCTTGGCCAAGAGAGCCATAACTTCCTGGCAGAGAAGGGCCAAATGATCCTCCGACATGCGATGGAGTGTAGGTGGCATCAAGGGAGAGGTAGCCTCGAGGGGAGGGAGTAGCCCCTTTGGACTTTCTGCAAAACCCACCTGTCCGACGTGATGTTGCACCAGTGAGGGAGGTGATGGCGAATCCTGATGCCCACTGGCAAGTGGTGGCCTTGAAAAGTCAGACTAGGAAGGTTTGGAGGCTGCTGCAGGGGGAGGCATTGGTGGACTGGCCCGCCCGCCCACAGACTCACGACGATGGGTCCCACATCCCAGGCTGCGCAGAGGCTGGGTAGCTTGCGCAGGGCTGTGGCTCTGGGTAGAGCGTGGTGGGGCACCCCTTCCGTAGCCACAAAAGGGGCATAAGGCAGACAACATGGGGTGAGAGGTGGGAGCCTGACCCTGAGCGGCACTAAGCCAACTACCGGGCATCCAGAAGCTTTCGGGACCGCTCCCGTAAAGAATTTGGGTTCATGGCCCGACAGTCTGAGCAGTATTTTGGGTCGTGGTCGCGCTGCACGCACCAGAGGCACATGAGGTGCGGATCCGTGACAGACATCAGCTTGTGACAGGAGTCACAAGGCTTGAAGCCGGTCTGTTGATGGGACATCCCTACGTGCACCAGGAGTTGAAGGACTTAAAAAAGATGTAGACAAAAGTCGAAAAGGTTTTAGTCAAAAAGTGACTAAGGGGAACACTCTTTCCGGATCTGCGCTGGCTGGTGCGGAAAAAGAAAGAACAGACGTCAGCGCGCAGGGGCAGCATCTAGTAGACACCGTGATGTCATTCCGGCGACCACGACGCCAACGACAAACGTGAAGTCGACCGACGCCACCTACAGCAGGAGTAATGCTAAGAAAAAATTTATCCGGATCCAGTCCGACACCTGGGGGTAATTTTAGGGTAAGGAATCTATAACTAAGGTCTGTTTCAGATATGGCTTTTATTAACTAGGCGTGGAAGATAAACAAATCAACATTACAGGTAAGAATGATAATATTCTTAAATGTTTTAGTACATTTACAGAACATAAGTTGTAATCCCTTGTTTACAACCGGTACGGAAACCTCTAGTTGGAGAATGTAATTTAAAGTGTGTTTGAAGAGGACTTGTGTACTCACAGGTATGGTATGCACGGGGGCTCCACCTCAGATAGTGCCGCTCGATAGGCCCTGAAGGAAGAGGAGCTGTCAATCAAGGTGCAGTATTCTGCCAGACCCTGAGTAACAAAACAAACACAGTTTAAGTCTAATGCTTAACACTAGAGATCTGTTCTATGATGGCACATACTAAGCAATTCCAGATATCTGCATTAATAAGGAGGAAGAGTACAAATGCTGTGACTCAATGAAAAGGGAAGACATTAACAAGAGTCCGACTTAACACTTGCAATTAAGGCAGGCCAGATGCATACCACCTCCTAGCACAATATTTACCCCAACCCAGTCACTGACCCCAGATCCCTCTGAAATGGGTAACATCACCTGCAATTTCCATAAAAAGAATACAATTTCCACAAATCACTCAAGCAACCTCTAAGCCTTGCCTCACCTCTGAGGTCTGCTTCTGCCACTCTAGCCTTCGGATGGGTGCAGAGTCCAGCGCAGAGAGAATCGCCAGATAGGAATTAAAATTATTAAGCTTCCGTAAGTGCTGTGGGGAGAAAGGGGAGACATGTTAGCCAAAATTTCGACTATTGGAGGCAAGATCTACCATGTCTGGCATACCACACGATGTATCGTGTTCTACAGTTACAGACATCCAAAAAATCCTTTCTCTTTGTTTGGAATATTGTATAGCAAACACTGCAGAAAATGGAGAATGTTACTTCCCCTGTAATCATCTGTTTGGAGCTTGTAGTGCTGAAGATTCACATGCTTTGCATGTGTCTGCCATATTGTCATAGGCTTAGTTGTAAGTTCTTTTTCTGCAAAGTGGTTTTGGGTTTAAAGATATACCGTGACTCCTCCCTTAGCCCACAATGCACCAGAACAAAGACTCCACCTTAGACTTTTTTCCCCGCAGTGTTGAGTACTGTAAGTGGAGTTGATTGAAGGTAGACAGAAAATAATAACTGTGCGTTATGAGTTCCAACAGAAAATATTAAAATAATTTGAATCCTCACTTGCTTTGAGAGTCGGGTGGGGAATGAGGCACATGTATATCTACAGAATGACAAAATACAAATATAATTCAACGCTAAGTGTCATTTTCCATTGCATAGAGTGTGTAGCAGCGCCTCCACTGGTTTAGTCGTAAAACCACTATCTCTGCACCTAGATAAATGGTTCCTTGATTATTAATGCCTGTAACTCACTCTTTTTAGTGAGATAATCACCACAAGTAATAACACCTTCCATGACAAGAATAAATGTAAGTGGCTAATGCAGCAAAATTAGGAGAAATAGGAGTGTACGTTAACCCTGCTTCTTGAAGATGCAGCAATTTGATGGTGATCTCCTGAACTGATGCTTTAAGTGGATCTATGCAGTAATGGACAGAGCTTTTCCACTGGCTGCGTAACAGGAGCGTATGATGGGTTTGTGTGCCTAAAGCAGGATCTGCATACTAAGACCGCAGGTGCCAGATGGCTAGGTTCGTTTACCGGAGGTTTGTATGTCTGAGTTGCCCCTGATGCGGTGTCAGGAGGAATGGTGTTAGTGGCAGGTTTTCGGGTGGATGGAGTGACATCTCTAGACACATCGAATACCACCTCTGCCTCGCCCAAGAGGGGGCACCTAGAAAGAAACTCCAGGACATCTGCCTTATTTTCCTCATGATGTATGGGATTAGGTGAAGTGGAGGAAAAGAGTAGGCAAAGATCTTGGACCAATTCATTCATAGTGCATTACTCAAGGACTGTGGATGTGGGTACTTGGAAGTGAGGTTTTGGCATTTTGGATTTGATGGTGTCTACAAAATCAACTGTGGGCGCCTCTCATTTTTGGGAGCACTTGTAAAGTACTGCGAGATTCCTCTCCCACGTGTGGACTTTTTTTTTTTTACCTTTTTATTTGATTTTGGACATTCTTAGGGGAGAACAATACATCACTGTCGATTGTAACGATTACACATGCATATACATGCTATAAGATTCACATTTGCAGTATCACTGGTGTGTGGAGAGTATTATTACGATCAAATATCGTATTGAAACTGGATTATATCATCTAAGACCAGTTCTACTTTGTGTGTGAATCTATCTCTACGTGGTAGCATTACATATGGTAATCACGGATGTAATGCAGTTTTCAAAATGGTAGAGAAGGCGTGGGACCAGGACCATTTTGGCTAGAGGGATTTTTCCTAGGGAGGGGGGGCCAATGGAAGGGTCTACCAAAAGCCAATTGAGGCGCGAATGCCCGCCAGCGCTTTGCGATAATTGCCATCATATACATCTTGGAGGGTGTGGTAAAGTTGAACGCTTAGGTAGCTGGGGCTTGGGCAGTCCAAGTAAGGCTGATGCCACCAACACATACCTCTTGTGGGGAAGGTCGGGCTGAGTGAGTATATAGAGGACTTTGTCCAGTGAACTCTTAGGCCGGCTACTGCGGCGAAGTCTGTTAGAGTGGTGAAGATGGGTGTGAGATCCATTGTAATGTCGTGCACAAAGACTAATAGATCGTCTGCGTATAGGGATACACTATGGAGGACACCTGCCAGTGGAAAACCCATTCCCTGCCCACCTCCCGAAGATGAACCGCCAAGGGCTCCATCGCCAGGGGGAAGAAGAAGGGGGTGAGTGGACAACCCTGCCGCTTGCCTCTAGATACTGCGAATGGGGGTGATATGTGGCGACCCAGTCGGACTCTGCATGTGGGGTTTCTGTAAATAGTCTTGTGTATACTTGCAGTTTTGGACCCACCAGCTGGCGCTGAAGTACAGCAAAGAGATAGGGCCAGGATAAGGTATCAAAGGACTTTTCTAGATTCAGGATCTGGCACAGGGATAGCGATCCTGCACCTAATCTTGAATGTGGAATAATTACCGGATATTTTGGGAGGTGCACCGACTTGGGACAAACAAAATGGTTACTTAGAAGTAGCAGTAGTTTTGCAGCTTGAAAAAATTTCTGAATTCACATGCTGTGCATCATTCAGCCATGTAGTGGTTGGGTCCGGTATTGTCTTTTTTTTTGTTTGTTTTGGTCGCTGTCGACCACTATTTGGTGTCAGGTACGTCCCCCGCGTGATGTCAGACGGTATCCTGGAGGTCGACGTGCATGGTGGCCATCTTCAGATTCTTTTTTCTGTTCTTCTTGTCTTTGTAATCCTTGAGATGGTTTGAGAAATACTGATATAATCATTTGCTTTCCCACCTGTTTGTTTTCCTTATAGGGGAGGCCGGGTGGGTCGCATGTGAATCTAGTAAATTCTTCAAGCTGCAAAACTACTACTACTGGTAAGTAACCATTTCGGTTTGCAGTGTGAATCCTTTTCTGGATTCACATGCTGTGCATCTGATAACGTAGTGGTTTCTCCCGTGTCTGGGAGCCTGTGGTGGACGGAGGACCTTGCAAACAGGTGTTGAAGCACCCTTTGTCCAATTTGAGCTTTCTTATTCATTTGTATGTCCACACAATGTTTTGTAAAGGTGTGTGGTGATGCCCATGTTGCTGCTGCGCGAATGGAATCAATGGGTAGATTGGCCATAAAGGCTAGCGTTGCTCCTTTCTTTCTAGTGGAGTGAGCGGTTGGTTGCATTGTTAGTTCCTTTTTGGCATTTGAATAACAGTATTGGATGGCTTGTACTATCCATCTTGCAATAGTTGCTTTTGTGACAGCTGACCCTGTGTTGCTGTGTGCATAGGTGACAAACAATTGTTTTGTCTTCCTGATCTGTTCTGTTTTTTTGCAAATAGTATAGTTAAGCCCTCCTTACATCCAGGGTATGGAGGCTTCTTTCCCCTTTAGTTTTTGGGTCTTTGAAGAAAACCGGCAGGAGAACGTTTTGATTTAAGTGATACTTACATACCACTTTTGGCAAAAACTGTGGATTGGTTTTTAAGATTATTTTATCCTTATGAATTTTTAAGTAGGGTTCTTGTATTGGTAATGCTTACAGTTCACCTACTCTTCGTAGTGACTCTATAGCAATGAGAAAGGCCGTCTTTAGAGTAATATGCTTGAGGTCTGCTGCATGCATGGGCTCGGTGTGTTTTGTCATTAGTTGAGAAAGTACTGTATTTAAGCTCCATGGGGGAGCGGGAGCAGCTCTTGGTGGAGCTATTCGTTTTGCTCCTTCTAAGAATCTTTTGAGGACTGGTCTTGTAAAAAAGCTTTTGCACGATTTTCCTCTTGTGTATGCCACTATGGCAACAAGGTGCACTTTAAGGCTGGAAAAGTTGATGTTGCTGTCTAAGAGGTAAGTAAGGTATGTAATCACTGTTTTTGTGTATTGATTGAACCAATTTTGTTGTTAGCAGTGCACCATGTAGTGTATCGCTTCCGTTTTGCTGTATAGCATTTTCTTGTTGACTGCTTCCTTGCTTCCCTTAGAAATTCCATAGTCCGCGGGGGCAGGTTGAGACGCCCAAACTCTATGTACTCGGGCACCAAGCCGCTAGCTTTAGTGTCACCGGTTCTGGGTGGAAATCTGGCTCTGTTGCACTGTCAGCAGGTCTTTTTCTGCTTTGATCCTGACCATCTCTCCCTTGGATAGTTCTAGGAGGGTTGAGTACCATGTTTGCCTTGGCCATTGAGGGGCAATAAGAATCATATTTGTTCCTGGGCTTTTTGCAACACTCTTTGCATCAGGGTTATTAGTGGAGCGATGTGGGGCAACGAGAGAGTGGCAAGGAATTGGTCCACCATCATGGGATCTGTCTGGGGGCTCTGTATACCTCCGTGTAATAGTTAAAGGCGGCTTGATTGAAGTCTGCTTGGGAGCAAACTGTTACCGAGGGGGTGAATATTTCAGTTATAGGGCATGAATCAGTGTATTGACGAATGAGTCATGCTAGCAGTGTTTCTGCCCTATATTCCTCACTGGGTACCCTGGCAGCATGTGCTTTGAAATTGTATTGTCTTAAGTCTGCTAACACTTCTGCATATGCAGTTTAGCATCTGCTACCTGGGTCGGTGACGCGCTGTCAATATCTGCTGCCTGAGTCACTGAAAGATAGGGTTTAAGGTCAGCGCTGTTCTGTAGGTAGAAAGTAACAATCGTATGGATCCTCCCCATTCTTGGCTGGTCCGGGTTCTAGATATGGATCCTGCATATCACAAGGACTCATTTCATCCAAGTCTGATTAGTGCAAGTGCTGAGATGGAGGAGGAAGTGGTGGTGTCTGTGGCGGAGGTTGGGGAATGAGAGGGGAGAAATGTTGTGGAAGACCAGTGTCTTTGACCCTAGGACTAGTGGCTTTGATAGCACTGTATTTTATCTGACATTTGCTCATCAAAGGTAAACTTCCTCTTTCCCCCTGGAGCTGGCTGTGGTATAGGACTTTATTTCTGAGGGACTGGCTTAGTGAGGTTCTTCTCTGCGGAATGTTGAATGAACATTTTACGCTGCCTAACATAAGGCACCTCTGGCAGTTCAAGGGCAGTGGGGGATTAACACGCTTTGATCTTGCTGGTAAGACACTGGTCCTTGGGTTGGGCTTAGAGGGAACTTCGGAGCAGTCTTCAACTCTATGGGTGGACTGGCAGAGACTTGAGGCTAAACGACTGTCCATGAGTGCAGAGGCTCGAAGCTGGGAGAGGAAAAGAAAGGTCGGTGCCACTTCCGCCTAGTCTTGTTAATTGAGGTCAGATTCTCTCAAGAGTAGTGGTCTGCCTCAGTGCAGACTTCTTTCAAGGTCGGTCCTCAGGTGGGTTGATTCTCGAGTAAGGGTGGTGTAATAGTTGCTCAGGACGTGGTCTAGACTGTTCTGGAGTCTGTTCTCTGCTGCGATAGGAGTTCCTCCTCCTTGCTGTCAGATCGATTTAAGAATACGATTCGGGGTTTCCCTCTCCCTGTGCCGGCAGGATACCAGATGGGCTTCCTCTCTCCTAACTGGAACTCAAAAGGTTCTCTATGTCTGATGGGCCTCAACACTGCATTTTATAATGAGCCCAGCAGTGTTCTCAGCAATAAATGATAGTTCTTTGTTTTTAAACGCCCTTTAGGCAGACTTCTAATGCTCCGAGGACAGGCAGAGGTAGGTTACAGACTCGATGGTGATTAGACCATGGATATTTGTTATGACATCTTGGTCAAAATTGTGCTTTCTCCACAACACACTCCCCCTCAATTCACTCTTACCACTACCTTATTCCAGGACAGAAATCTAAGTCTGATCCAAAGCAACCCAGTCATCAATGCGGTAGACCGTTCATACACTGCTCGTTCAGGGTCCTTGTCAAATGAAGCCGAAAGGAGCAGAAAAGCTGAAAATCTGAGTCCAATGGCAGAAAAACACAATCGCAGGTTAAGGTTTTTCCTGATGTATTCTGGGCTAAAGGAGGAGTCACATGATCTTGCAGACCGAAGATTACTTCAAAGAAAACCAACTTCCAATGTCTCAGCTCAAAACTAGATGGCAGGAGTATGCACAGCATATGTATCAACAGCAACTGTTGCTACATACAAATGATAGTAATTTTTAACAGAATTGCTCCAGCACTTGATCGAACAGAAATTCACTTATCTTTTTATCCATGCACTCATTAACAAGACTGAAGTATATATGCTAGCAGCTCATGTCCTCTTCATTATTTGGAATGCAATGTTTAAGACAATAAGTCCTGTCCCACTCCAAGGAGCTGGGCAGATTCTCACAGCAGAGAGAGAGTAACTTTAAAGAATGTTGCACTGACTCATTGGTGAGTGTAGGACGAACAACATCTAGGAGATTCCTATGCTGGAGAACTTCAACTGAGTCCCATTCTCGTCTCCATGACTTCAGCGTTCATAGAGTCACATGCTTTGGAAACTATATATCATGCACAGTTACCCAGAAAGGCATTGTGATCTACTGCGTTCAATTAAACAAACGCCTCATAACTGGCATGTATGTGGTATTTTAATAGTTCACATCTAGTTGAAAGGCAGTGAAGCACTGTACCAGATCAAAGTCAAAGATACAGCCAAGAAGTGATTGTGTGGTCAGGTGGGATCTGAGAGTGGTACAGTGTTGTGATGTGGTGCTTTTTAGAGGTGTGTTAAGATAAAAAGTGGTTCAATCCTCTCATTGTTCTAGCAGTTTCTCCTCTGCCTTCAAATTCTGAAGCACATACCTTTGCGGTTTGGCTAGCCACCCCACTTGCTCAGACTTCCAGTTGTGTTGCGTCTCTTGGGAACACTCACAAGGCTTGGCTGCTGAGATTAACAAGCCACACATACCTTGCTTCCTTCTGGATGTAGTTATGCACTCGTCAAGCAACAGAACATCATGTGAAGCATGCTTGTGCAAAATCAAACTCTTCAATCTCAAAATGGGAGAGGGTTGGATATCTGTACTCTGGTTTTTACGCCCCAGCCACACCCTAGTTTACTTAGGGTTTCTCACAGCTATGACTCCACAAAGTGTTCAGTATGAAGCCTTCAAAATGTCAACCCTAAAATATGTGATGCCCTGCTAGAAGACCACTTACATTAATTCCCATCCTTTGAAAACACTGGTGCCATCCAAACTGGTTTTCTGACCCGTGATCCTAAGTCACTTTGGAACAGCAGGCCTGAGCTCTTTCTTTCCATTCTGCCCTCCTAGCTTCTTTTGTCCTGACCTACCTCATTCCCCCTCCCCCCCACCTCTTCCACATTCCTTTGCTATCTCAATTCGGCCTCTACCTGGTATGTGATATCAATCCACCTTTGTGAGAAAGTGGCTCTGTATATACTGTTCCCTAATAGGTACAGGGTGTACAGAGTCCACAGTCCCCCAGAGGCTGATAGAGGTCAAAGTTAGGTATGACCTTACTCTCAAAAGTGGTAGCTTGGTCGAGCAGTAAGGCAGTACCAGAGGACAGTGTAAAGCATTTATTGTACACACTCAGTCAGCAAATGGTTTCACACACTCAATAACTGAACTCTAGGCCAATGGTTTATATATATAAAATATATGCTCGTTTTATTTTTAGAACCACAAAGGGGGTAAAAATATACTTTCTCAGAATGAGAGGTTGAATATAAATACTTTTGTCTCAAGCAATAAATTTGTGTAAACAGTCACAGCTGGTTGCAATAAACAATCCTATTTCCTAAACATAACAATGCATTGAGCTCAATGGTAAATTCAGGTTATTTGTAATAAATTACTTTTCAGATTACTTTTGGAATTCCAGGTCTGGCTCCTAGAACCAGCCTGGGGTCAGTATTCAGAATCAAGTGATGAAAGTCGACTTAATAACTGTAATGATTTTTAAATAATATTTAGCTATTTCAAAAGTTAGCACTTAGAAAATATTTCAAAGAAAACATTCAATGGATCTCTATTGCAAGAATTTCAAATTGCAGGTAGAGTACTTTATCGTTACTTTAGTAATCCAGGACTGGGTACCTAGACCCAGGACTGGGGTCCTTATCAAAAGCAGGTGAGTAATTTCGTTTGCAGAAATGGTACGATTTTAAAAGAATATTTCAAATTTGCAAAAATAGACACTTAGAAGAAATTTCACAGAAAAGCAGACAATGGTTTCCTATGGGAGAAAAATGAGTTAGAGGTAAGTATAGTTGTGAACACTTTTCAGGGTCAGGGCTGGGCACCAAGATCCAGCACTGGGAGCTCACCTAGGAGCAGGTGAGTAAATTCGTTTTTGTCACTTGGCTGATTTTTGGTGAATTTTTGCAGTTTTGAAAAGTTCACACTTAGAAGATTTTTGAAGAAAAAGCCAGTCAATGTTACCCTATGAGGAAAATGAGGTTAGCGGTTTAAGGGTAAGTACTCGACTGGCAGAGTTGAAATTCCGGGCATGGACTCAGGGGTCCCCCAGTGTTAGGTAGGTACAGTTGGTTCACCCTCAGCGGTTTCAGGACGGCCGGGTGCAGAGAGAGTTAGGCCCAATGTTATCCTATGAGGGATAGGGGGGCCTTGGTTGGTGGCTGCTGTCTGGCAAGCCACGCGGCTGTGGGAGCTGGGCTCCTGGTCACTTACTCAGGGCAAGTGGGGAAGTAGGTTAGTGTAGAGAGGGCACTGCCAGGGCCACTCGGGCGGCTGGGTGCAGGGTGCTTTTGAGCCTTCGGGCGCTCAATGGAAATCAATGGGAATGTTCCGGTTTGGAAAAAGGCTGCAGGCTCGGGGATGAGGATGTTTCAGGTGCCACCACCACTTCGAGAGGTAAGTTGGGTAGTTGTAGGTTAGGTGGGTACCCCGGGATTGGGCACAGGGGGCCGCAGGGCGCCGGGTGCAGGGGTGCCTTTTGACGTCAGGAATCTTACCCTCTGGTTGATCGCGGTTGGGGTGGCACTTGGTTCTGAGGCTGCAGGCTTCCTCCGGGATGTCGAGGGGGGTCCTTGGGTGCCGGACTCGGGGTCACAGTCGCCGTGGGGTCGTCCTCAGGGTCTTTGTCCACTCCGGCACTGGCCAGGCTTGGCTGGTGCAGAGTGTGTTGGGTTCGCAGTTCCGGGCTGCTGCCAGGGGTTAAAAATAGGTTTCTTGAGTAGAGCCTCTACTCATGGGAGTCCCAGGGGCTTAGAGCCAAAAGGTAGCCAGGTCCTCCGGGGTTGGTGAGGTTGCTGGCCACGAGAGATGCCGCGCTGGTGCAGGTTCGAGAGTCGACAGGCCGGTAGGGCTGGGGCCTAAGCAGTTGGTGTCTTCTTCTCTTTTTAGCAGCTGCAGGGCAGGTCTTTGTTCTTCTTGCTCTTCTTGTAATTTTCTATCTGGAATCTAGGGGAGGAAGGTTCAGGGGGCCCCTAAATACTAAATTTAGGGGCGTTACAGGTAGGTGAAGGCCAGGGACCAATGGGTCCCTGTCCTGGGGTGGGTACACCCCCTATCCTGCCTCTCTCCTGTGGGAGGGGGGCAGTAGCCTAATCCTGATAGGGTAGGGCCTCCCATCTTCAAGATGGCGAGAGCCCGGAGATGTGTTTCACCTCGCCTCCCCCACCTGAGGGGTGGGGTGGGCAGGCTGGCACATCCCCTGTCCTTGTATGGGGTTTCCGGCCAAGCTTCCCGCCAGAGTGGGGGGTTGCAGTGGCCTGGGGAAACTCCAAATGGCGGTATGCCTTTGAAGCTTCCCTTTGCTCATCCTGGGGGAGGAGATTTCTCACCTCACCCAGGATGTGCATTGTTGCAGGCCGGGGAGAGCAGGGGCTCTCCCACCCAGGGGTCCAGCAACGTGTCTGCTGTGTGGCAGCCTGGGCAGCCTCAGAGCAGACGTGGATTGTAGGTTAGCTGTGAGGGGGCATCTCTAAGATGCCCTCTGGGGTGCTTAGTACATTAAATCCCACACTGGCATCAGTGTGGGTTTAATGTGCTGAGAAGTTTGATACCAAACTTCCCAGTCTTCAATGTTGCCATTATGGTGCTGTGGAGCTCGTGTTTGACGAGCTCTCAGCACCATGTACTCTTAAATGGCAGCACTGCACTTACAGTGCCCAGGAATGGACCCGGGTACTGTAGGGGCACAGGGCTCCTGCTCCTGTGCCCACACCATAGGCGTAAGGCACCCAGCCAGAGGGGTGACTGACATATGCCTTGGCAGTGTAGGTGATGGGCATGGCACACAGAGATGTGTGCCATGTCGACTCTTTGTTTTGTCCTGCACCCAGACACTCAGCCTGCAAGGCAGTGTGTGTGTGTAAGGGTACAGGGCCTCTGAGGGTGGCACAATGAGTGCTGCAGCCCTTAGAGGCCTTCCCTGGCCACAAGGCCCTGGGTACCTAGGGTACCATTTACCAGGGGCTGACATGTGGCTAGGGTTTGCCAATTTGGAGTTTGTGTGGTTTAAGGAAGGAACATAGGCCCTGGGCACCTGATTGGCAGGAACCCAGGGTACACTCAATCAAAGTACATTCAGCAATTTAGCAAAAAGTGGGGGCATACCATGCAAGAAAGATGGCACTTTCTCACAACCTTCTCTAGCTTTAGGCTGCAGGACCCACTGGATCTGTGCAAAGGAGATCGGGCATGGCTATTCTGCAGCTCCCTTAGGCAAAGTACAGACAGGCTGTGTGCCTTTGGCTGAGAAAGTGATTGCAGTGCATTTGTATACAATTACAAGTATTTCTATAAAAGATCTTACAATTTATCTTTGCATGGTAAACGAAACCCATTCTCTGGGAAAGCAATTAGTGATTTATCAATGTGCAGAGTCAAAATACTAGCAGTTCAACTTAACTATCCAAAAAAGAGGCACATTTCTCATGTGTCTTCAGCTCTGTGCCTAAATTGGAGCACGACAGGGACTGTCCTGATGGATACAAGAGATGTTCCTGATCTAGAATGAATAAACAAAGAAGGCCTACTGCCATGTTTTCCTGTTTTTGTACTACTTTTTCCATCTCATGGTATTCTGACTATGGGTGTCCTGATATCAAATATGGATGGTTTGCTGGTCAACCAAATATTTTGGGCTGCTTTGTAGACGATAGAGCTGATTTTGAAGATGGTATGGGCTGGCATGGGGGGCCAGTGAAGTTCCATCTGTGTGGAGATGTCTAATTTCTTCAGGCCCTTGATGAGGCATGCTCAGAGGGAGTGGGTTAGAGGGCAGGGCCGAGTGGAATCTAGAAGGTTGTGATAAAGTACAAGAGCTTGAACAGCAATACTCTTTCTTGGGGAAGGGGAGGGCAAGAGAGGAGGTAGAACAACTTCACTTACATTAGTACAGAAAGCTGGTACCAGTCCACATTGATTAAGCTTGGCGATGTGTCCCCCAAGATGAATCCAAGGGAATTTGGTTTTGGAGCATTGAGCATCAGGTAGGTGTGGACAGTGTAGGCAGTGTTTGAAGTACTGGATGGTTGGAGTGGCTGAGACTTTCAAGTAGAATTGTATGTTGTTGGTGTACTGGCGAATTTTTCTGCTGTTATCTTGGGGAGGGACCCAAAGGCATCCATGTTGAGGTGGAGGATGACGAGGGAAAAGGTGGGACTCCAGGAGACTACGTATGTGATCAACAGCTTTTGGGACCAGTAGGTGCCCACGTAAACGATCTGGTGGTTGTTGCCTAAGACGACTCCCAGTGAAGGTTGTTCAAGACGATGGTAGGATGGTAGATAGTGTTGAAGACAGCTGAGAGGCCCAGCAGGATGTAGGTCAAACCATTATCTGGGGTCAGTAGAACATCTGTGAGGGAGATGTGTGGCACTCTCGTGATCTTGGAGTTGAGCATAGACTGCTTTTCATTCATTTTTATTCTGGCAAGTCTGTTTATTGAACAGTAATATCACATACAGCAATTTTGCACATACAGTACAATTCGGTTGACCAATGGACTATATTGGACTTTCATGGTACTTCGATAAAAGGTTATGTTCAGATGTTTTTTTTTTTTTTTAATCAATTTTTATTGAGCAAATAAAGCAAAGGTACAAGGCATGGATAGAACAATCCTCGAGTCCACAATAAAGATTTAAGAAGTGCAATATATAGAGTGTGCCTTGCGCACAGCACAATTCCCCACACCCACACGGAAATACAATGATCGCCACAGTCATGAAGCGGCGTACATTTAGGCATAATACTGTACAGAACCGCGCGTCCACCCCACTCGGCAGTGCACAATAGAACAGGCATGTCCATCTGTTTAGGGCGGGAGTGTGTCATCAAGTCCAGAAACATTCAATATTTGGCGTCTATCACGCTGTAGTTCGATGGTAGGGGATACACAGATGTCGACACTATATTTATTCCACCTCCCCCACTTATGGTCGCATTTCTTGGGGCACCCTCTGTGCTTAAACACATCCTTCTCGGCAATAATTGCCCTGTCCATGTCCACCGTCCAATCCCTCAAACACTGGGCCGTCCCCATCCCCCACCTCTGCGCTATATTCCGTTTTGCAATTGACCACCCCATTGAGACCCATGTCTGTTCAGCCTGAGTGAGGTCCGTGGCTTCCCACATGTTGAGGAGACCCATCTGGGGAGAGGCCTTCAGAGAATTACCACATGCTTTCTCCATCTGCTTCGTGATCATTTCCCAGTATTGTCGCATTTTGGGGCACTCCCACAATACATGAAAGAAGGTGGCCGGCAGGTTACAACGCTGGAGACACAGAGGGTCAGGTCGTCTTCCCATTTTAAACAAGGTCCGCGCGTCGAAATAGTCGTGGTGTAGGATTTTCAGTTGGAATAGGCACAGTCTCATTGGGATGGCCACCTCCCTGGGAGAAGCCAGCGCATCGTGCCAATCATCATCTATGTCCCCAAGGTCCACCTCCCAACTCTGCCGCAAGCGGACTAAAGGGTCAGGATGGTTATTTAGCAATTTTTTTTATATGTGAGGGATATGGCCTTGGTGGGCATAGGGTCAAGTAACAGCCTATCCTCCAACGGGGTGGACTCAGGCAAAAAACGGCCCTTAGGTAGAGCAGTGGTAATTGCATGGCTAATCTGTAGGTATCTAAAGGTCTCGGACTGCGCTAGTTGATATTTGGTCTGCATATCGGCAAACGTTGCCAGTGTACCCCTCGCCCACATATCTCCTACTGTCAAGATCCCTATCATGTCCCATCTGTCGGGCTCCCAGAGTGGTGTGGCCTTAGTGAGTGTATTATTCCAACCCCATTTTTTATTGACTCCATGCCAAATCTCCACTGTGCGTGCCATAGGCCCCGCGAGGAGAAGTTTGCGGGGATTTGTGTAAAGTGGCCTGTTGTATCCACCCCGTCCCAAGAGCCAACGGACCGTACGAAAGTTCGGGTCATCATGTTCCCCGTGCGCCTGTGGAAATATGGATTTTTCTGGTCAGTTATGTCCCCTATCTTGGACCCCAACGGTTCTATGTGCATGTCACAAGTACATGTATGTTCCCTCCAGTTCCAGTTATAAAGACGCAAACACATGTGCGTCCACCGTCAACATGTCCTCTGTCAGATCCGCCATGAATAGGCCGGATATTCCATTCCTAAGTACAAAAGGCCACCGGCTTTATATGGCTCACTCATGCCATTTTACAGTCCAGGCAAGTAGGCCCTGATTCTGTCATCAAACTCTTCTTGCCTTCTGCCTCTGAAAGCTCCAGTCTGAGCCTGCATCTGTGACCATGAACTTTGTCTCATTCTCTGCGCGGCTCACGAAGCCTGACATCAGCCTATTCTCTGCCAAGAACTGTATTTCACCTTCGAGTTATCTGCTTCCCCCCTCAGCCGATGCATTCCTGCCTAGTAGTTTAAGTAAACATTCTTCCAGTTACCAAGCAAAGGGCCCGGCTTCTCTGCCCTCATGCAAGTAATTCATAGTCCTGTTACTATGGAAGATTCCTGCCCTCGCATTTAGTGTAGACACCTAGACGCTTGTACACGCACGCACAGTCAGTATAGAATAGATTCTGTCCGAGAGTCCTTCCTTTGTGGATAACATAGTTCTTTAAACATAGGATGTTAGATATGATTTGGGATTAGGTTGACTTGACCCCTCAGACTTCTTGTCTCCACATGTAGAGCTAAATGTCAAGTCCCCTTCACCCCCTAGTTACACGTCATGCTGCTGCGCGCGCATCTATGCCAAGCATTATCTTATAGATCCACCTATAGGTGACATCACAACCAATTATGTTCCTTTTTACTCCTTGTTCCACCCATTTTCGGTTACGCAGACAATTCGTCATTTTCCTTATCAATTGTTACGCCTATTGCATTCGCTTCATTGTAATGTATGTATTATAAAAGTCATTTCATATCAATAATGTGTGTACTTCACTTCCTGAACCTTCGTGGTGACGGAACTTGAAGCATCCGATTATAATCGAGTATTGGAATAAAGCCCATTCCGAACCTCTAATACCACGGATTCTGCCTCTCATTTTACTGAGCTATTTTATTATGTTTCTGTATCAAATTCAGTCCCGGTAAAGGAAAATTATTTACCACACGCCCATTAATTGATTGCAATCAGTTGAGAAGCACGTCCCTCCCATAGTAGCTCTCGCACTGCGGCCTCTATACCGGCGAAATAGGCGTCAGGGATCTCGTTGGGGGAGTTCTGCAGTCTGGGTTCAGATCTTGATAACAGCCCCACCAGTGTCACCAGATTTTTTGTATTTGTATTTGTAATTGAATTTGTAAGGCGCGCAGCTACCCACAAGGGGTCTCCCGGCGCCAATAGATTCAATGATTGCCCATCGCAGTTGTTAAAGAGAGAAGAGCCAGGTTTTAAGGTATTTGCGGAATTTCAGAAGAGATGGTTCAAGTTTCAATGTGACCGGGAGAGAGTTCCACAGTCTGGGGGCGACGTAAGAGAAGGAGCAGCCGCCCATTCTCGAAAGTTTGAAACGGGGAATCACAAAGTTGCCCTGAGCTGAAGATCTAAGGGTGCGGGATGGAAAGTATGGTTGAACCAGGGCCTTAAGATAGCCTGGGACCCGCCCTTGCTTGATTTTGTGCAGAAAACAGAGGGCCTTGAATTTAGTCCGGTTTGTAATGCGGAGCCAGTGAAGGTCTCTAAGAAAAGGAGAGATTGAAGATCTCCACGGGACCTTACAAAGGAGGCGAGCCGCTGAATTCTGTACCAGCTGAAGTCTCCGCTGGAGCTCCTGGGTGATGCCAAGGTAGAGCACATTACCGTAGTCCAGGCGAGAGGTGACTAAAGCCTGGACCACCTGGCGTCTTGATCCTACTGGGAGCATCCACAAGATTTTGCGCAGCCACCCCAGAATGGAGAAGCAGGTGGCCGCTACCTTAGCCACCTGGTGTCGCATGGAGAGTGATTCGTCCATAACAAATCCAAGATTGCGAACCTGAGTCGCTGGAAGAGGCAATGGGCCCATTTCTGCCGGCCAATGTGAAGGGCCCCAGAGGTGCTTTTGCTTGCCCAGGATGAGCACCTCTGTTTTATCTCCATTCAATTTCAGGAGATTCGCCTGCATCCACTCTGCAACTCGACTAAGTCCTAGTTTAAGAGCAGAAGGGGAGTTAGCGGCGGCCGATGAAAGGGAAAAAAGAATCTGAGTGTCATCGGCGTATGAGTAAAGGGAAAGACCAGAGTCTTCCACGATGGTGGCTAGGGGTCTCACGTAGATATTAAAAAGCAGAGGGCTAAGTGAGGACCCCTGCGGAACACCATACGCAGATGAACGAACAGAGGAGGAAGAACCGGACGAGACAACCTGGAAGGTGCGATGGTCTAGAAAAGAGGCCAGCCAGTCGAGAGCAGAGCCGGACACCCCCGCAGTTCTCAGGGCTCTCAGAAGGATAGGATGTGAAACCGTGTCTAATGCGGCGCTTAAATCTAAAAGAATAAGCGCTGCGGTCTCACCATGATCAAGATGGATACTAAGGTTCTCCGTAACCCCCAAAAGGGTTGTTTCAGTGGAAAACTGGGAGCGGAAACCTGATTGGGATGGATGTAGAAAACCAGTGGTCTCCACGTGAGATGTAAGATGTAAGTTGATATGCCGCTTCAGGATCTTTGAGAACATGGGCAGCAAAGAAATAGGCCGGAAGTTGGCAAGCGTTTTGGGATCTGCACCGGGTTTTTTTAAAAAAGTGGCACTACCAGAGCCCTTTTCCATTCATCCGGGACTATGGATTCCCGCAATGAAGAGTTAAGGAGCTCTTGAATAATTAGTAGAGCATCAGGGGAAAGTAGTCGAAGGATGCTCAAAGGAATAGGGTCCAGAGGAGAGCCTGAGTTGACTTTAGTTAGACAGGCATGCAGCGAATTGGAATCTAGCAGAGGCCATTCGGAGATCAATATGTCCTGGGGTGGTAGGCTCGATAAGGTCCAGGTGGAGGAGTCAGACAGGGGTATAGGGGAAGCTCGAGACAGGGCATTGTAGATAGTTTCGACTTTAGATATAAAAAAGTCAGCAATTTCATTGCATTCCGCTTCCCCTAACGCGGGTGGAGTGGGGACAGTATTTGAACCAGCTAACTTCTTGACCGTAGAGAAGAGGGCTTTCGGTCGATTTATGGCCTTTTCAATCGACTGTGAGACAAACAGTGCTTTTGCTTTACGACAGGCTTGGTGGTATTGCCTGAGTGCTACACGGTAGATTGATTTGTCATTTGGGGCGTAAGATTTTCGCCACAGCCTCTCCAGGTGTTTACATTTGGATTTAGTAACTTTTAAAGCATCTGTGAACCAAGGGGCGGGGGCGAGATGCGGGGTGGATGGCCTAAGACGTGGTGGCAGGTGGTGGTCAATATTGGATGTTAGCCAGTGCGATACTTCCTGAGCCAAAGCAGTGCACCCAAGGTTGATATCGGGGCAACTGGCCGCAAGAGAGGCGTTAAAGGATGAGATATTTAGCCTAGACCAGGCTCTGAGGTAATTTCTAGTGCCAGGAAGAAGCAGGCACTTATTGAGATCAGCAGGCAGAGTGAAATGAATAGCATAGTGATCGGACCAGTCAAGGGGGAGGGCAGGGTAGGTGCAATCGAGCAGAATGTTAGAGAGGACAGGGTCAAGTAAGTGTCCTGCCTGATGAGTAGGACCTTTATTGCGAAGTGTTAAATTAATAGCTTCGCAATCGGATAAAAATGTGCAACTTAGTCAGTCAGTCAGTCAGTCAAATTATCTTTATTCGATTAATAAAAATCATAAAAGATCGAGCAAAAAGATACATAACAAGAATACATCAAATCATTACACTGCATACAATTATCAAAAAAAAAGAAAAATTTAAGGATTTAATACATTTAAAACATACATAAATATTTTTTTTTTTTAAAAAAGAAAGAAAAGGGTACATTATAAAAGAAGAGGAAATTCATTTTTCACCAATAGAATGCCTATGCCTTAATTGGAGCTTCTTCAACCTTGCTCCTGCGACTAAGAAACTTGCAACAGCAAAGGCTACATTTATATTAGGGAGAAGTTGCAAAAACAACAGGGCTGGTTTTACCTGGATAAAACTCTGAGTACGTAAAATAGGGAGCAAGTACCTTTTTCTGATCTCAGTATAATGGCCGCAGAACATAATAAAGTGCATCGTATCCTGGACTGAGAAACAATCACAGTCACAGGGTTCAGCGTCATCAGGTCTAGCCCAAGTTCCAAAGTTACCCAGGATAAAGTGAATTAAATTGAAGCGGAATCTTGTTAAGAGAAAACGATGGTAGGGATTTGTTACCCACAAAAGATATGGTTCCATTCCAGGAACAGAAGTGAGCAAAACATATTTCCCTACCAAAGGTTTTTTTAACTCTTGTGCTTCTCTTTCCAGAGCATATAGATTTAACAGGGTGTTTTTAATTAATTTTAAATCTTCATGAGTTATTTTATCTGGAGATGAGAAGAGCTCCAATCGGCCTGCTAAGGACAGCTGTGATCTCACGTAACTTAGCCATGGTATTTTAAGTGCTCTATCCAGGGCTAAACAATCTTTTAAAATGGTGTGATTTAAGGTAAGCTCTTGGTTAAGCCAAATTTTTAGCCACCCAATCACTGGAGCTAATTTCAGAGTGTCAGATATATAGCCCAGTCCTACCTCTTTATGCAATACGAATGTCGGGGTCGATTGGGGAACAGAAAGAAGAGATCTTAAGAATTTATTTTCTACGATCTGTATTTTAGTGGGGTTAATATAACCCCAGATAGTAGAGCCATACTGGGCAACTGACAAGCACTTTGCTTTATATACTTTGATTATGCTTTCCATAGGACGAGCGCCCAGTCTTTTGGCGAAGCCCATCAGCCCTGCGGTCGTTCTAGCGACAGCATTAGTTTTAACCTGAAGCTGAGGGCCCCAAGAGCCCTTTTCGTCAAAAGTCACACCAAGATATGGGAAAGAAGGGACTCTCTTTACCTCCTTTCCTGCACAGTAAAATGTCATCATCTTTTTTTTCCTACCCGCTTGTCCTGAGATCATTACATGTGATTTATCTGTATTAATTTTCATGTCCAAAGATACCATAAAAGCTCCAAAAGTTAAAAGGAGTTTTTTTAGTGCAACTCCAGAGCGTGCAAGAAGAACAGCGTCATCCGCATATAGTAGGACAGGTATCTTTGTCTCCCCTGCTCGTGGAATGTCACTGTGTGATGCTTGCATTACTGTCTCAAGGTCATTGATGTATAAGGTAAATAAAAGGGGGGCGAGTATACACCCTTGTCTAACCCCCCTCTCAGACTTAAAGAGACAGGTGCATCTTCCTTCCCTAGTGGCTCTTACAGAAGTCATAAGATCCTTGTGTAACTCAGCTAAGTAATCGACCAGGGGTGGGTCAAGGCCCATGGACAGCAGGATCCCCCACAGCTTCGACCTGTTGACCATGTCAAAGGCTGAGGAGAGATCCATGAAGGCCATGTACAGTGAACCACCCCTAGCGACCACATATTTGTTTATAATAAGCTCCAGGTTTAAGCATTGATCTAAAGTTCCTCTTTTGGCTCTAAAGCCATATTGTGCATTGGATAAAATGCCCTTACTTTCTAAAATCGTTGACAGTCTGCCTAACAGGACTCTCCCCAAAATTTTGACGCTTGAGTCAATAAGAGAGATAGGCCTGTAACAGGCCGGATCTGTCCGCTGTCCCTTTTTGAAAATTGGTACAATGGTCGAAGTTAACCAACTAGAGGGGAAAATAAAATCCCTAGTGGCGTTAAAAATGTTGGTTAGAATTTTTGAGCTAAATTGAGGGGCGGTCTTAAAGAAGTCTGCTGGGACCCCGTCTGGCCCAGGTGCCTTTTTACAAAGAGTGTCTTTTAGGGCAAGTATAACCTCTTCCTGAGTAAAAGGGGGAATGCGAGTCAAAGATTTTACTAATGTTGGTTCAGAAACTATTGTGGTTTGAGTTTGACTATAGATGTTACTAAAATGTGACACCCACTGTTCATCTGAAATAATACAGTCAGCTCTCTGATTATCTAATCCCACAAAATATGGGTGGTTTATAACTGCCCAGAATTTTACACTATCTTTCTGTGTTTCGGGCAGTAACAACTCTTCCCATGCCTCATTTTTAATCTCGGATTTCCTCATTCTAATAGCAAAATTATATTGTTTCCTCAGTGAAGCTATCAGTATTTTATTTCTAGGGTTACCCTTTAACGCCTTTAAAAGAGCTGAATGGGCCCTAGAGCAGTTTGAATCAAACCATCTAGGGCCAGGTGATTTTTTTAACTTTGCCTTTATGGACAAGTCTAGATTGACTTGGTGACATATAACACCAAAGGCGTCAACCACTTTGACACTCGAGTTTTCATTATCAAGACATATAGCTATTTCATCAGAGACTTTTGCCAATGTGTCCTGCAAAAAGGACAATGGGGTGACTTGGTCCCATTTTAACCTGCGATTTTGATCTTTAAGCTCAAGACCTAAGGCACAAAATTTATCATTCTTTCTGAATTCCAGGACTCCAAATGCTAAAACCTCTAAAATCACAGGATTGTGATCGCTAAAAACAGAGGCCTCTACCCCATATGAAAATATTTTAGATAAAAGACTTAAAGAAACAAAAATATAATCTATGATTGTACCAGAGTCATGACCCACGTATGTTGGTAGCCTCATATCATTTGAGCAGGTGCAAAATTCATAAAGGTTGAGGGTAGCCAGGAATGATTCCAGAAACTCTCCGCTTAAAGTGTGTTCAAAATGCGGAGATAAAGGGTAAAAAGGAAGTATCTCAGTTTCCCTCAAACAACCTGCCAAACATGGGTGGATATTAAAATCCCCCATTAGGATTACCTCAAAATCACAGCAACTATTCTCAATATGAGTGGCTAGGAAATCCTGTAAGGCTGACAAATGCTCATTAAAAAAATGACTGGTCAAAGAATTATAAAAGTTTACAAGTAAAATAGGGTTACAGTTTGATAAAGTCAATTCAACCATTAAGCAATTTTTGGAATTAGACTGGATGTAACTGCATTTGCCTTTAACGTCAAGAGAAATATATACGGCTAGCCCGCCCCTAGCTCTACCAGCTCTACTAGGGACGGCGGGTACGAAAAAATGAGAGTAGCCATCTAGTGGCAAGCACTCTAACAAGTCCCAAGTTTCTTGAAAAGCAAGAATGTCATAACTCCTGATTTTTTCCAACCAAATTTTGTCTTTAAATTTGGATCTAAGGCCAGCAATGTTCCAGCTCAAGATTCTGCAAACTCTATTACCAGCAGAGTACTCAGAAGATAAAACAAGAGCCGGCTGTTGTTCCTCAGCAATTTCAATTGGACTTGGCAAGAGTCAATCATTTTGATCCAGAAAAGAAAGTGGCGCAAAACGATTAAACAGTTGCACGGGTTGTGTAACAGGGTTAAGTGCGGAGGGTTGTTGTCGATGAGCGAATACGTTATTCCTTGATTCTTGGCCCCATCTAAAATGAAAATCCCGGTTTGTAATTGGTCCTAAAAAAGGAGACTTTGGGAATGATACATTCTGCTGTTCCCCGTAAAAGAATTTCAGAGTTAGGGGAACCACAGTACCTTGTCTACGTTGAGGGGGAAGAATATTTACAAGGATATTGGGAAGAACGCTTGGATTTGAAAAGCTCACAACCACACAATCACCTTTAAATTTTTTAGGGCGATTTCCAAGCCACGGGACCCTGAATGCTGATTTAATTACACTTGCAAGATGTTGCTGACCTCCTGGAGCTAGCCGCACATTACTACTCAACCAATGTAAGGCTTTGCTGCACAGTGAGTTAGAGTTTTCCGCCGAGCCTCTTTCTAAGAGAGGAACATTTGCAAGGACTAATACCACGGGTGTGGCCTCGACAATAAATTGCAGGGAATCCGACGTAGAAGTATGGGGTTGTGATGTTTGCGTTTGGGTAACATTCGTCACAGGAATTAAATTTGCTGGAGCGCACTGAGGCAAAGAAATCCCAGTAGCAGCATTGGGAATAAGTGTCGCTGGATTATCCCCAGTTGACTCTGTTCCCTTTCCATCCCCCAAAATTGGACCAACAACGGCGTCCCCATGATTATTGATCAAAGAGGTGACTAACGTGGTTAAATTTTCAATGCCGCTTGCAACTGTGTTTTGCTGACCACCCAGCTTCTTGATCTCTGCTTGTAGTTTATCTATCTTAGAGATGAGGGGTTTAATAATGGAATTAATTTTGGTCTCAAAGAAGTCCGCAATTTTTTCTAGAAGCGCCTCTTCAAGAGAGCGAGTCAAAAAATCCTCAGCGCAGTTTGTTTGTGCAAATTTTGAAGTATTGGCTCTCTTCCCTTTAGCCCCAGAACGTAGGCCACCCCGTTTAGGGGGGATCTTAGTGCATTGACGTTTAGCTCTCACTTCATGAACTGGGGGTGTTACATCAAGAAAAGGCACCTCGGGTGTCTGAGACTGTGTATCTTGATCTGGATTAATATCACTTTCAACGGTTATATCACCCTCAATGATAGAATCTTCAAGAGCCGGGTTTACATTAACCTGGATTTCAGGTATGACTTGTGGGACAATATCCACTAACGTGGCGACGCTAAGGACATCTTGTGTGTTCGATTCATTGAACGAAGTAGTAGCAAAAGAGGGCGGGGACAGACAGAGTAAGTCCGGAGATTGACTCAACCCCAAAGACTCCCTCCTTTGCGTGTTGATTTTTTGTACAGTCTGTACCAAATAATTGTTCATCTTGTTGTTTTGAACTATTGCTGCTTTTTTAGGCATGACTATGGCTGTAACCATAAATAGCGCGAAAACAATAACAATAGGGGCTGCTTAGTGCTCAACTTACTTGCACGATAGCGTCCGATATGACTCAGGCAGCATGTGTGGCCCTGCCCCTGCCTCTTCCTGCCGATGAGGGCCGTAGAGGGCCCGCCCTTTGCCCGGGCTTCGCTCCGGGCGTCCCGCTCGCGTCCCGCGAAGCGGGCCTGACGCTGAATTTATGCGCCTCCTGGCGCTGTTGTTACGTGCGTGCTGTGCGCCGCCGCAAGTGCTGCCGGGATTCGTAGTCCCGAGCGGCGGCGCGGAATCTGGCTGGCGAAGACTCTTGGCGATGGCGGCACAGGAATGCAGACTGCACGGACTCTTGGCGGCGTCGGCGTTCAGGTAAGCTCCGTTCCCCCCGCTCCGCCGGCCTGACGCTGAATTTATGCGCCTCCTGGCGCTGTTGTTACGTGCGTGCTGTGCGCCGCCGCAAGTGCTGCCGGGATTCGTAGTCCCGAGCGGCGGCGCGGAATCTGGCTGGCGAAGACTCTTGGCGATGGCGGCACAGGAATGCAGACTGCACGGACTCTTGGCGGCGTCGGCGTTCAGGTAAGCTCCGTTCCCCCCGCTCCGCCGGCCTGACGCTGAATTTATGCGCCTCCTGGCGCTGTTGTTACGTGCGTGCTGTGCGCCGCCGCAAGTGCTGCCGGGATTCGTAGTCCCGAGCGGCGGCGCGGAATCTGGCTGGCGAAGACTCTTGGCGATGGCGGCACAGGAATGCAGACTGCACGGACTCTTGGCGGCGTCGGCGTTCAGGTAAGCTCCGTTCCCCTTAGTCGATTCTGCGGGTCCTCTAGATGGAGATTTAGGTCTCCCAAGATGGTGAAGTTTGCTGCCTTCATGACGAGGGGGGCTACGCAGTCCGCAAATGAGGTTAGCCACTGTGTGGGTTTATCAGGGGGACGATAAATAAGTAAGCCTGATAGTGTCAGTCGAGGAGAGACAGCTATCTTAAAAAGTGCGGCTTCACAGTTTGGTAAAGGGACAGCATCCAGAGAGCAAGAATAAGTGTCTTTAAAGATAATCGCTATCCCTCCCCCTTTTCCGGTGGCTCTGTCTTGCCTGACTATTACGTAACCGGGTGGCAGGGCACAAGCTATGTCAGGGCCGGAACTCGCCTGAAGCCAGGTTTCCGTTAGAAACAGGGCATCTGGCTGGGTGGAAGACAATAGATCGAAAATGTGATCACTATTTTTGGGCAGAGATCTGCAATTGATACTCCAAAACTTATAGGGAGGGATTGATGGTACTGAAGGTACAGTATAACCGGAGAAAGCAAAGTTGCAATGCAAGCATTTTGAAGACGTTATGAGTGAGCAGTCAAGAGGAGTACAAGAGGGAGAGGTAGTATTAAGGATGAGAAGCTCCTCAGAGGAGTAGGGAACTAAGCGACCAGAAGGAGGGTCCGAATGGGCAGAGTTACGGGCCGCTGGGCGCCTCAGGGCGCGGAAGGGCTTGCCTTTGGCGCGCCGTTGGCGAGCCCGCCCGCTGCGCGGTCGGGACATAATCTCCATTATATAGGAGTAGAAGAGGGAGGGGCTAATCCCAGCACAGGTGCGTGGAGACACTCGAACCCCAGCGGCGGCAAGCCCTGCCTCCAGCGCGTCACCTTCAGATCGTCAGCGCGAGGAGCGGGCGTAGAAGCAGCAGTGCAGGGTGAGTGAAAAAAGCGTGTGATTAAAAACACGGAGTGCAATAGAAGCACACAACAAAGCATACAGTTTTAAAATTACTCAGCAATCAAGCCTCCGGCTTCCGCCTCAGAGGGGCGCAAACATAGAATCTGATGCGAGCGGGAGAGAGTGAGAGAGTAAGTAGGCAAAATGGGCGGGGCTAATCCCAGCACAGGTGCGTGGAGACACTCGAACCCCAGCGGCGGCAAGCCCTGCCTCCAGCGCGTCAGCTTCAGATCGTCAGCGCGAGGAGCAGGCGTAGAAGCAGCAGTGCAGGGTGAGTGAAAAAAGCGTGTGATTAAAAACACGGAGTGCAATAGAAGCACACAACAAAGCATACAGTTTTAAAATTACTCAGCAATCAAGCCTCCGCCTTCCGCCTCAGAGGGGTGCAAACATAGAATCTGATGCGAGCAGGAGAGAGTAAGTAGGCAAAATGGGCGGGGCTAATCCCAGCACAGGTGCGTGGAGACACTCGAACCCCAGCGGCGGCAAGCCCTGCCTCCAGCGCGTCAGCTTCAGATCGTCAGCGCGAGGAGCGGGCGTAGAAGCAGCAGTGCAGGGTGAGTGAAAAAAGCGTGTGATTAAAAACACGGAGTGCAATAGAAGCACACAACAAAGCATACAGTTTTAAAATTACTCAGCAATCAAGCCTCCGGCTTCCGCCTCAGAGGGGTGCAAACATAGAATCTGATGCGAGCGGGAGAGAGTGAGAGAGTAAGTAGGCAAAATGGGCGGGGCTAATCCCAGCACAGGTGTGTGGAGACACTCGAACCCCAGGGGCGGCAAGCCCTGCCTCCAGCGCGTCACCTTCAGATCCGCAGCGCGAGGAGCGGGCGTAGAAGCAGCAGTGTAGGGTGAGTGAAAAAAGCGTGTGATTAAAAACATGGAGTGCAATAGAAGCACACAACAAAGCATACAGTTTTAAAATTACTCCGCAATCAAGCCTCCGGCTTCCGCCTCAGAGGGGTGCAAACATAGAATCTGATGCGAGCGGGAGAGAGTGAGAGAGTAAGTAGGCAAAATGGGCGGGGCTAATCCCAGCACAGGTGCGTGGAGACACTCGAACCCCAGCGGCGGCAAGCCCTGCCTCCAGCGCGTCACCTTCAGATCGTCAGCGCGAGGAGCGGGCGTAGAAGCAGCAGTGCAGGGTGAGTGAAAAAAGCGTGTGATTAAAAACACGGAGTGCAATAGAAGCACACAACAAAGCATACAGTTTTAAAATTACTCAGCAATCAAGCCTCCGGCTTCCGCCTCAGAGGGGTGCAAACATAGAATCTGTGCTTCCGAGGACACCCTCTACCTTTATATATACAAATTTGTCAGCTGTTGCTCAGCAATCCTTGCCACAAGTCCATTCAGTGGTCGCGGTGCCTATCCAATATCCAATAATGGGTAATGTCCATTTTAGCAATCGGCATCCCCATGAATGAAATAACTACTGCTGGCACCATAAGCTTTCTCAAGGGGATTTTTGCAAGAGAAGACTTTCCCTCTTACATGGTTACGGAAAATGGCACACAGTTGACTTCTTACCAGATTAATACATTTATGTAAAAGAATGTTGTCTAACAGTGCAAAAAGAATGTTTATAATCCTCAAAAGTATGAGATGGCAGAGAGATCCAACAGTCTCAAATGAGTCATGGAGATGTCAGTAAGAAGCAGATTGGACGTGGAAAGGATTGTTTGTGAAGCTGTGTGGCTGCATTGTTCATGTGTGAATAGGGGAAGTAGCAGCACACCGTTTTATATGATGGGAGAAAGCTAGAGCCAAAGCAAACTAACTCCTCTCTGGATGAAGGAGTTTGCAATCACCATTGAGACTGGAATCGTTTTGTGTTTTAAATCGAATAAAGTTGATATGTGGGTGCACAAAAGTGACTGGGTAAAGGTGAAACCAGGAAGAATCGGTAGCGGTCTCTCTAAGTTTAGAGGTCCTTAAAATGTTGTGGCTATATGGGGGAATTATGTAATGTTACAAAATTACCAGAGGTGGAAGAGAAGAAGGGTAGAACTTTACCACTGTGGTGGCACTAGACTAGAAGGTTCCATCCAACTGGATGAGGACAAAGATTGTAGTGGTGCCATGATGATGACAGATGAGGAATGTGTGAATGGGTCTAGAGTGGAGATGGAGTGTAAGGTGTCTGAAGGCTCTGTCAGTGAGGAGTTTCTTTGAGAGCTGCTGATGGGAAGACAGGAGAGAAGAGAAAACTATGGAGTGAGAGTCAGAATGATGCCAGCCTGATTTACTGACTACAGGTGGTGTTATGATCTACGGTATATGCTTATAAACTTTGCATTAAGCTTCCTCGTCTGATTTTTCCATGTAAGTTTATTTCATTTCCACTTATGAGGTTATTGTCATATTTTGTGTCAGTTGTATATCTTATCATTTACTATGTAGTGATTCATTTTTATGTGCATTTATGGAAAGAGAATTTTAATACTTGAGTAATGTCATGCCACCTACATTCTAGTGAGATCACCAAGTGAGGTTCCAATAGTTTGGTTGGCAGCTGCTGGCTGGCAGGAGGGACCTTCACCTTTGTCGTCATATGCTTAAATAAAGGATATTATTGAAACTACCCCGGTGTATGCCACAACTTCAGAAATCTAGACTGTCCGAATTCTTCAGAGTAATACACAAATTTAGTACTTGTATTCTTGATCAGCACAGAATTATAAAGGATGGAGTAAGAGCTTTGGCACCAGTCTCTATTAACTATGCAGAGTTGCTGCTAAGAACTGCAGCCTTCTAGATGGTGCACATGACTGACTTGAATTACTTTATCAGAAAGTTTCAGCACTTTTCATCAGCTAAGCTTTTACTTCTTATGTGAGTTGGAACACAATCCGTGCATTTTCATAAAACCTATGAGGTGACCAGAGATCAAATGGAAGCACCTTGAAGTGTCTGAAATCAAAGCAATGGTATTTTCATCCCTTGAGATTAACGGAAAGTTGAAAAATGAATCTTCCAAATCCACTAGGCAAAGTGCACCCTTTCTCCTAATTTTAGAAGTGGGATATTGTTGAGTAGAATTGTCTCAAAGAAACACTTGTCCTACAGTACCTTTCTCTAGTTTTGCACCAAAAGGGCTATACATCACAGTGAGGTAACAAAAGAAAAGGGACAGGCATGGTCAATGTTGCTTGGAAGTTAAGAGTCTGGGATTGGCTGACCATCTCTTTTCCTCGAGGTGTTGCGTCTAGGGCTGGGGGAAGTTTAAACCTTTGCCCATCAAATAGCTGAACTTCGCTTTTCATGAAGGCAGGTGACGTATCCTGATTGCACCCAAAACAAAGTTTAAGCCAGCTGCTCTGAAGCATGTGACTATTTATTGCTGCCAGATGTTTTGCCAATGAATGACAATTCAATTGCAGGAGAATATTTTGTGTGCTGTTATAAGAATGCATGCAGCTGGGCAAACCACTGGGGTAATATAACTTTTATTGTTCACGGCTATCCACAATCCGAGAGAAACAAATGCAGCTTTGCAATCTTCTTTTTTCCTTATACTATTATCACCGAGGAATGTTCCTTGCAACCTGAGCTAACTCTCAAACAACATAATGCTACTGACCGCGACGAATAGAGTGGTCAACTTGAGATGTAATCCTGGCTTTCCAACTAGAACAAACCGTGTGCTGTGGGGTGAATCTCTATCTCCTTGAGCCACCATGCCTTTATCTGCTAAAAGATGAACCACAAATATACAAGCTATCCGCCATACGAAACACACAAGACATGAACCCAAATTACAACGGGAATGTGTGCACTTTCTGAACCACTGCCCTGAAAACCTAAGCCCCCGACAATCTTACCTTCATAACTTTAATGAACTTGAGCAGTAGCCTTTCCCGGTCCTGGGCCTTTTCCTGCAGCATAATTATAGACCTGACCCTGTGGTGTATAATTAAAGCAAAGAAAATAGAGACGTAAGTTTATTTGGGCTTTTACCATTATAGACATAAAGCCAACTATCCTAAACTAAATAAACAGAACTTCATATAAATAAATAAATACAACTTTACATTAAAAAAACCCATCAAAATACTACTAAAGCTGAGCAAACAACTGCTTCTTGGTTAAATGGCACAAGTTAACAAAATTTGAGAACCCATCATAACTATAATACAATATTAATTTTCATTGAATCACTTCCCTATGTAATTACTGTAAGACAAGGGTACATCACAATTAGAAAGATGGATTCTTTTGGAGCGGGTGTGGCGTCCACGCCTGGACTCAATGTTGCCATAACATCGGAGATCTGTAGCCGCGGGCTAAGGTCCCCGCCAAGCTGCCCCATTCCCTTGCAATGACATCAGAATACATTATGTAGAGGACCAAATGTACACAAAACTGTTAAAGCTTCTATTGCTTATAAGTATGCCTTGTAAGGAGTTTGGGACCATTTTCTCTTTATGCTACGCCATACTTACAAGAAAAGGATGCTGTACAGATGTGTATTTACACTTGGATGGTTTAATATCCAGTTTCATAAGCTGAAACAATTATAAGTGCAACGTTTAATTAATGTCATGGTATGAATCCCGCTTTGTAAGTCATGTTTTGAGATCCAGGTTGGGTAATTGATAATATAGCCAAAACGTGTTTCGAGCCTCACATCAGTAGATTTTGGGCTTTTTCCAAGTCTGTAAATTGTTATTATGAAGTGTAAGCATCCAAAGAGGTTACGTATAGCGTTAGTGAAAGTGTACAACGGCAACCATGAAAAACACAGCTAGGTTTGTTTGTGAGAAAGAGTGTTGTGATAAAGATGTGAAATAAGCAAAAAAGCTAAATATATACAGAGAATAAAGCCAATAAGCATTCCACATTATGAATAAAATGAACTCTGTATAGTCATGAAAAAATGTTCAGTGAGATTACCCCAGTCAGTGCTATTGCTTTATATGGCTTTGTAAATTAGGACTCTTATCTAAACATAAGCTATGGAGAAGAATTGTCTCTGGTGGTCCCCCACAAAGCCGGAATGCCCCGATAGGAGCAGACCACGCTTGGTTTGTCCCTTTTGTAAAAAGAAGAGAAAACTTCACGAAGTGCAATGTCGTGAGGTAGAGTCTTCTGCGGTCTGAGGTTGAAGAAAAGAGTGTCTTGCTGTATGGTCTGTAAGAGTGTGCGTTGGAATAGAATAAATGAAGGATGGCAGTCAGCGCATCCATGTCTTTCAAATGAAAATGGAGGTGCTCCAGCAGGATGCATTACACTGCGCTTACTCAACGTTCTCACCCGCTATGCAAAAAATAATCACACAGTGAGTTGGCGCACATGGGTGTTAGGACCCAACGGAGGAATCACAGTTTATCTCTGGACTCAAAATACTGCTTTGAAGAAAAACAACTTGCAACAATTCAAGCCCAGCACTAGATAACAGGAGCATGCAGAGTCTGGGAATCAACAGCAATACAAACAGATGCTTACAGGGTAAGTCATGTTTTCTTTCTGGCTGTAAATCACACACTTTTAGTATTTCTGGGATTTTGTCATTAGTTGTTCATAATGTGTAAATAATTCAGAAGGTTTCAAATCACCAGTCTAGACTTTGCTCAGTTGTAACTTACTGTTTTAGATATGTTGCAGTTATGTGCATATGCACAAGTTACTACTTGTGTAACAATATATCTGTAAGAGACATTAGTTAGTGATAGATTCCTTACCTTCTAGAATATCCCCAGGCGTCAGACTGGATCTGGAAAGTTTTGCTAGCAGTACCCTTGCGTGTCAGTAGGTGGCGTCCTGCGGTTCTGCGTCCGTCGCTGGCGTCGTAAGTGCCGAGATGACGTCACGGAGACTACTTAGGCGCCCCCCATGTGCGCTGACGTCAGTTCTGTACACGACTTTCCGCACCAGGAACGCAGAGCCATGCAAGAAACTGACCACTGGTGCCATGAAACTAGGGCCCTGAACGGGGGATGACCTTAACCCTAGAATCAGTTCGCAGAATGGGGAGGACAGCTGGGGCGGTAAGGAATCTATCACTAACTAATGTCTCTTATAGATATATCGTTACACAAGTAGTAACTTGTGCATTTGAAAGAGACACGTTCGTGATAGATTCCTTACCTTAGAATAGATACCCCACCAATACCATCCCCGGTGGATGGTCTGTGAACAGATTACACCAGAAAGTCACGGAGAACAGAACGGCCAAATAAGCCGACTCGCCGGACCGGACTGTCAAGGCAGTAATGCTTGGTAAACGTGTGCAGCGAGGCCCACGTAGCTGCCTGACAAATGTCCTGCAAGGGAACGCCGCGTTCCAAGGCAGTAAGGGCAGACATGGTATAGATGGAAAGGCGTACAATAGACCGCAGTTCAACTCGCGACGAAAAGCGTTGCCGAGCGTGTGCCGACTTGGAAATTCCAACGCGCAGAACTGATGACATTGCGCGTTCTCTTCGGTGGCGAATAGATCAGACCAAGGCACTCCCCACTGCTGAAATAGACCTTGCACCACGTCCAAGTTCAGACGCCATTCGTGATCCATCAAGCACCGGAAGCTGAGTTCGTCCGCCCTGGCGTTCAGAGAACCTGCCAAGTGTTGAACCACCAAGGTGATTTGACATAGGGTTCAGGACCCACCCAGCCCTGTTTGTTGCAATACCATATGGCGGTGGTGTTGTCCGTGAACACCTGCACCACACTTCCCCGGACAGAGGGAAGGAATGCCTTCAGTGCAAGTCGGATCGCCCGAAGCTCCAAAAGGTTGATATGGAGCCGGGACTCCGCCGGAGACCAGAGTCCTCTGATCTCCGCCTCCCCCAAGTGGCCTCCCCATCCCAGGAGGGACGCATCCGTCACCACTGTGTGCTCCGGTTGGGGAAGGGAGAGGGATCTGCCACTGACCCAATCGCTATTCGTGAACCACCACTGCAACTGACGAGCAGTGCCCTCCGAGATCTGGACGTGATCGGACAGGTTGCCCTGATGCTGAGCCCACTGAAACTTCAGGTCACCCTGCAAAGCCCGCAAATGCCATCTGGCATGTTGCACTAGCAGGATGCAGAAGGCCATCAGGCCCAGGAGCCGGAGGGTCATCCTGACTGAAACCCGGGACAGAGGCTGAAAGATCGGAATCATAGCCTGAATATCCCGGACTCGCTGCTACGGAGGATAAATCTGAAACCGCGTCGAATCCAGAACCGCTCCAATGAAGGGGAGCGTCTGAGAGGGACTATGGTGCGACTTCGGCACGTTGATGGAGAATCCCAGCAAATACAGGAGGTCGGCCGTAGTCTGAAGAGGGGAAACGACTGTCTGGGGCGAGCCCGCCTTCAACAACCAGTCGTAGAGGTAGGGGAAGACTGACAACCCCGACCTGTGCAGATGAGCTGCGACCACCGCCAACACTTTCGTGAACACCCGAGGGCCGCTGGTAAGGCCAAAGGGGAGCACGGCAAATTGAAAATGCTCTTGGCCTACCGTGAACCGCAGGTAACGCCGGTGGGCCGGAAGGATAGGGATGTGAAAATATGCGTCCTGCAAGTCCAACGCTACCATCCAGTCTCCAGGGTCGAGTGCAGCCAAGACCTGAGCCAGAGTCAACAACTTGAATTTCTCCTCCCGGAGGAAGCGATTGACGTTCCTGAGGTCCAAGATGAGGCGCAGGCCCCCTTTGTCCTTCTTGGGGACCAGAAAGTAGTGGGCATAACAACCACCTCCTACTTCTGGCCCAGGAACGCGCTTAATGGCCCGCTTGGCCAAGAAGGGCTGTGACTTCCTGCTGGAGAAGCAACAAGTGATCCTCCGACATGCGGTGGCACCGAGGTGGCATGGCTGGAGGGGAGGACTGAAAGGGAAGAGAATAACCCCTGTGGATGATCTGCAGCACCCACTTGTCCGATGTGATATCGCGCCAGTGGGGGAGGTGGTGGCAGATCCTGCCACCCACCAGCGTGGTGTGCTTCACAAAGCTCGGATTCGGAAGGTTTGGAGATAGAAGCGGCGGAGGTGGACTGACCCCCCACGCTGATTCCCAGACCCACCCCTGCGGAAGCCGCGGCCGCGCTGAGGCTGGTTCTACACAGGCTTGCTGAAGGAACATACCTGGGCGCCTCTGCCATGGCCACGAAAGGAACGAAACCCAGGAGTGGCCGGGCTTTTTGCAGACAGACCCAAGGACTTGGCCGTGGCTCGCGAGTCCTTAAAGCGCTCCAGATCACTGTCGGCCTTATGGCCAAACAGCCGAGTACCATCAAAGGGCATGTCCATGAGCGAGCTCTGAAAATCGGGCGAGAACCCGGTGGATCTCAGCCAGGCGTGGCAACGAAGCACCACTGTCGTAGAAATCGCCCTGCCGAGTGAGTCAGCGGTGTCCAAACCACACCGAATGGCGAACTTAGCCGCATCTTTACCCTCAGCAACCGCTTGGGACAGCACAGCGTGGACCTCCTCAGGACACTGAGGCAACACCTGAGCAACCGTATCCCACACCGCATGGGAATAGCGGCCCAACAATCAGGCGGTGTTCACCGACCGCAGCCCCAAGCTGGCCGAAGAGAACAACCGCTTACCGAACTGTTCCAGCTTCTTAGAGTCCTTATCCGGTGGAGCCGTGGGAAAGGCACTCTGCGACGTCTTGTATGGATGACCAGACTCTCAGGCGTATGAGTGGTCAGAAACGCCGGGTCACCAGGCGCCGGGCAGTGACGCCTGGCGACATTTTTATCCACAGGAACCCCTGTGGACGGCCTCGACCAAGTGCCCAACAAGACGTCAGTGAGGGCATTGTTGAAGGGAAGCAGGGGTTCCGACAAAGTGGACGCTGTCTGGAGCACCTCATGGAGGGCCACCGTAGGGAGGTCGAGATTGAGGACCTCAGCCCCCCGACGAAGCACCATTGTGTAGGAAGCGCCCTTCTCCATTCCTCCATAGTAGGGGGGAGGAGAGGCAAACCCCGGGTCAGAGGAGACATCGAGGTCGCCGGCGTCCTCCAGGTCGTCCACCCAGTCCTGCTCGGAGTCACACTGATGGGCAAGCGGGTCCTTGGATCCCTCCCAGTCCTCCTCCACCTCCGGTGCAGGAGGAATCGGGAGCGGCGGCAGATCCGGAACATACGGCGTCGGAAACGGCGCAGTCTCCCAATGCGGATCCCAGGCAGGAACAAAATGGTCCTGGAACCGGGGCAAGGGCAAGGGCGGAACTAACGGCACCCACTGCGGCACCGGAGGCGGATCCGAGGGCGGCACTAGGGCCGGAGCCGGCAGTGCCGGACCTCGTGGCGCCAGGGCCGGAGCCAACGGTGCAGGATCCTGTGGCGCCGAAGCTGGACCCGCCGGCAAGCCCGAGGGTCCAACAGGATCTGGACACGGGACTGCGCAGCCCGAAGGCGTGCCGGCGGGAGCCCTAGGCCTAAAAAGGCGGTCCATGGTGGCAAGAAACTCTTGCACCTGTTCGGGAGTCGCCGACTGACCCGAATAAGGCGGGAAGGCCGCGGGACTCCCAGGCTCCAAAGGAGCCACAGCGGCAGAGCCCCTGTCCCCCTCGTCCGCATCCGAGGACCGACGTAGGAGAGCAAGCACACTTCTTCGACTTCTTTTTATGACGTCGCTTACCGGAATCCGAGGGCGAAGACTTGGAGCCCGAAAGGAACGACGACTGCTGCCCCACGAGCGATCCTGGGAACGGTCCCTGGATCTGGAACGGCGCAAGGACGAGTGCCGGGCCTCCAGCAGCTTCCGGCTCACTCCCTCAAGGCAATCCCGGCAGGTAGACATCGTGGGGGTCCGCCACCAACATATTTCGACGGCAGGCCCCATAAGACTTAAACCCAGGCATCCCTACGTGCACCAGGAGAAAAAAGGGGAGACAAAAAGTCCCAAAAGAGTAGTCAAAAAGTGACTAAGGTACGTGCTGTAACCGGATCTGCGCTTGATGGCGCGGAAAAAGAAAGAACCGACGTCAGCGCGCATGGGTGGCGCCCAAGTAGTCTCTGTGACATCATCTCAGCTCTTACGATGGAAGCGGAGCCACCTATTGACGTGCAAGGGTACTGCTAGCAAAACTTTCTGGATCCAGTCTGACGCCTGGGGATATTCTAAGGTAAGGAATCTATCACTAACGTGTCTCTTTCAGATTCTTATTTTACACAAGTATTATATAATTTGTGACCACAACTCCCCCTTATCCCCTTCTCTTTCACATCCTTCGCATACTGTCAAAATTGTCATCAAACCAAGGCCAAATCTGATGCATGCGTATCCTCAAGGCACCACATCTCACATCAGGATACATACAGGGGTACCTAATTGCATTCTTTCTATACCTCATGCACATGGAGATAATATTTTACAACATTTTTAATTTATTAGATGAATTCTTTTGACCTCCGACCAGAGGGAGCCACTCCTTACTCACTCTTCTGTCAATTCTCTCATTGTATTGAAACCGCAGACAACTCATCATTTAAGATTTAACAGAAGAACATGATCTATGGTACATACTTGATCTTGAAATGCAACCCCTATCACAATCTCCCTTTTACTTTGGCTGCTTTATCACATCCCGTTTTGCTTAAAAGATACGGATTGCCAGACAGCCCTCCATCACAGACACAAGAAGCAGACTAAAACTCTGGTGCAAACTCGAATATCCAACTGAGACTTTAACTCCGGCCTCTTTTCTCTGCATTCCTCTTTGTTTCCTATACTCTAGAGATTTTCAGTCCTCTTCATATTCCCTCGGTGACATCTCTTCAATAACCAAGGTTTCCAACCTTTCAGCATTACACACCAACAAACTCTACTTTCCAATGTGATTGCTCCTATTCTTCTTCATAAACATAGCAACAGGCCTTACAAGACATCATTGGGTAATGCAACTTCTGTTCCACCATAATTAAATATGGCACTCTCCCACACTCTTAAGGAGCAGGCTGCAAGACGCTCCTTTCCTCACGCTCACCTGCGAAACCGACTTCACCTTACAATTCTGATTACACTTGGTAGGTTCTTTTACTTTCTTTTAACAAAAGGACATAACCACAGGCAGTGTGCCCCAAACAGGGCATCCCAACTTTGGTGACGATTCTTCTCTGTGCCTTGTACCCAGGTAAGACTTCTCCATTACAATACAATATAGAGCCATCACACAGACCGAGGTAGATTCACGCCCTAAGCAGGTTAGGTTTGTGAATATTTTCCAGTTTCAACTTGGTCGATCTTCTTTTGATCTTTGATCCCCAGGGCACCTTGAAGCTATATCAATATAACATGAGCCATCCTAACCCTTTATAGTGATTCTCCATGCCCAGATTGCGCACTGGCATAGGCTATGGTCTTTGGGGTCCACATGACTAGACACAGCTTTTTGAGAAGATCAAGAGAGATGTTCTGGAAATTGTCCCCCTCTGAGCCTGAAAGCATCTGTTTAGGTGCCAGCAGTCTTCTTTAATGTTAGAGTTAAGCTTCAGAGTAGGTGGTGAGTTCATGCTGCATCGTTTTTGGAAACTGGACAGAATTGATGTCCTGTAACTGAACCATTGCACAGAATGCCGGTGTCTTCCTCTAGAACTTTGTGTCCAGTAGCAATACCAACCCTAGAAGACATTATTGGTAACAACTTCAGGGGGTTACACCCTTAACAATCCACCGTCTCAAGTTATACCCTCCTCACCCTATTATGTCAAAAGTAAATGCATATGGTTGGCATATTAACAGTCACTTTTAGAGTTTACCACAAGCATCACTATGCATGGTGCTCCTCAAAATCTGAAAACTCCCTGGACAGCAAGGCGCAGAGTGATTATTTAAGTAACCCCTTTGCAATCCATTATCAGAGGGAAAACAGGACTCTCAGTAGTTACAGCAAGTAACAGCACCCATATTCTTTGATAAATGTACCTTAACCCTGAGAAGTAAGAGCAAGAAAATTCAGCCTTAGCAGCAACAAGGAAAACAATCACCTAAAGTACTACCACTCTTATCTACCACCAGCAGTACTGGTAACAGTTATCAGAAATAAAACTAACAACAACAGTTACAGGAAGGGGCCTCTGGCTCCCTGAGGCTGAGAGAGTCCTTCATAATATTCACTGAGGGCAGACTTTAACGCCACTGTACCACTTTGTACTGGAAACTTGTCCCATTCCTTGCCTATAATTTGAAATATTGAGCTTCTCCATTCTCAAAATTTGACACACTGTCACTAATCAGTTGGTCATACCAACCATTTCATCTACCCCTACTTTCATTTTCACACCATTCTGTTTCAATGTGTCCTGCACCTGCCCACCGTGACCGTTTCTAGGGCGCCCTGGCATTCTCCCAGGATAATTTCTCATCTCAGAGTATAACTACTTCACCAAAGCGCCCCCATTGCTGTCAGCCGAGCCACAGCCCCTTCCTTACCAGTAGGACATGTTGTTAAAGTGCTCCGTGAACTGTGTCAGATTCGGGCTCTTCTCTTCATTCTGCTCTTTGGCCCACAGAAGAACTTCTGGAATCTGAGGACAGAACACACAGTTCAGGTAAAGGGTAATGTGTTGTTTTTCGCTGCGGCCTGGGGACCAAGGAAGAATATTTCTTACGACATTCCAAAGCACCTTAGTGCAACAGTGCGCAAAACATGGAAAGAAAATATGCAATTTGATGGCAGAAATGTTGGAATGTACTAAGAAAGTATTGTAAACACAAATATTACTAAACAGAGGTGGGTCAGAAGCAAACTGCCAATTGTAGATGAACTATGATCCAGTCAGGTACAGAGCTCAAAGAAAATTATACACACACACGTCACAATGTTCATAGACATCCTTCAATAACAGTATTTTGGGTGGATATATAATTTTCCTGCACATTATTCCTTCTGTGAATCCTCTCAAGGCTCATGACTGTTATCCCAGCAACAGCTCTTCCGCTGTGTCACATGGCACCATGTGGGAAGGCATTTGGGTTCAGCTTCAAAGAGGACTTTTGGACAATCAGACTTTCAGGTGACAGGACAAAAGAGTAGGGGCCACCCAGAGCAGGCCTCTGGGCTCTGTGTATCTGTCTACGAATTGGTTGGCTTTCCAATACCGCAGTCTTAAATGAGGACACCTCCTCTGAAATGGGCGTCCGTGAACAAGGCACACTTTCTCTGGTAAAGTGCCCAGGCCGACAGCGTTTTGTATGTCCAGATATAAACCAACATCAGCATTATAACTGAAAAGGATGCCATCATCCTCCAAATCATCATCCGCTGTAAGACTACAATGATCATTAAGCATTGTAACAGCGTCAGAACCAAAGATCTCCTCCAGGCAGGATAATTGCTAAGCCTTGGTGAGGTGATCTGCTAGGAGAACAGCACTAAAGCTCACCTCAACTTTTCCCCTTCACCAAACATCTTCGGTTGTCAAAACCTTTTGGAACAGTGTTGTAATAGGCTACACAGGTGATGTTGGCATCAAGGGAGGTTCCAACCGAATGGGGATGGTGCCTGGACAGGATGAAACTCTTTTTTGGCGCTGCGGATAGAGTCTGTAGAGACATGGTGGTGGGAGACAATTGGGATGGTACTGCCAAGATCTCAGAAATGTCTGACACCTTTGGGGGGTGGTCCATGGGCTGCAATAGCCATTCTGAACAGATGCAGCACAGCAAGCCAGAAAGCCTCGACCTGCACGTGGTCAGCTAATGAACCTAGATATTGCAAGCTTTTGTGTGTCCACGTCAGGATCTTAAACAATGAGGAACAGGTTGGCACCAGTAAACGGTGCCGAGAATTAGAATGGTCACTGCAGCTGGAGAGTTACCTTGAGAAACAAGAGGGCTTTTCCTTCCCATGGTGTTTCTTTATTGTGGTAAGAACTTTGGGGAGATCACTCCTTACAGATGTCTTACTGCGGAGGCGTCTCCCTGTGGGGCTTAGCTGGAAATAATATGGCCTTCCACTTGGTGGTGGCCTGCAGGTGCATGGAGGCACAAGAAATGCACGCCATATCATTGTGTTCCAACCTGAGACACCAAATGCATTTGTCATGTGGATCTGAAAGGGACATCCTCTTTAGGTATCTGCGACAAAGCTTCAAACCCTAGAGTTTTGAAGGAGACATTTGACCTAACTCAAAAATGCTAAGGAATTCTGAAAGAGAATGCTCTACATCTGCATTGATAAGGTGCGTTCAGGGGCAGAGACAGTTGGAGGGCCATTTCTGAGGAAAGGGTTTCCAGAAGAGGCTGATATCTGGAGAGAATTCATAAGTTGAAGAATCTGCAGGAAGCTGCATCAGTCAGAACACATATACCAATAACCTATGCTTTGCACAGAAAAGGCAGTGTGTAGAAAAATAGATTATGATGTGGTGTGGTTGTGAGACCTCACCATAATAATGACACAATCCTTATCAAGCCCATAACACCCTGTGCTCATTCCTGGGTAGTGGTGGCACAGAGCAGTCAGGCTTTATCAAAGGAACAAGTGTAACGCATGTGGGAGTTCCAAAACAGTCATTAAGTAAGAAACACAACACAATAAAATCAAACACGAACTTATAAAATAGAGGTCATATTTTTATCACAAAAATTGACACCAGAATGACTAAAATCTATTGAGGAAGACCATCGATATGAATTTTCAAAGGTAGGTAACTCACTGTAGTTTGCTTTTAGGAAATGCAATAAGTTGCTCTCAGCGGCCATGCAGTTTTTAGTCAAGGACTAAAAAGGCTACTTCTCTTTACGTGGACGGGCATGACTGGTCAACAGCTAGTCACAGGGACCACTTAGGTCCAGGGAGACAGTTCACTGTTGGGTCCAGCAGTCTGAGTACTCAGTGAAATTTTTTCCTTTACCCCAGTCAGGCCAAGAAGTGGTCCTGATGCTAGGGATGCAGGATACTATAGTGATGCAATGAGAGATTTAATGTATCTCCTCTGTCGAAATATTATTTACTTTGGACACTTTTCTATGTTGATGTGAAAGCATTTTTGTAAATATGCAAATGTATATGTTTGATATTCATGTAATTTGTTTGATCGTGGAGTTGTCATTTTGATATGTATATTGATGTGAATACACGTTGTGGACAGACTATATGTTCACAAAAAAGAACACTTCTTGTATATAATATTTTGATCAATTTAGTATGCATACAGTACAAGTTTAAAGCGCAGATATTAACATGTGACGATATCTGAAAAACCTTTGAAAAACTTGCTGGTGCAAAACAGTAGCGCAGCCTTGAAAATTTCTTAACAAATGCATGGAATATGGGGTCCTTTCTATTGTATATTGACTGTTTACAAACCCTGCCCCCTATCTCCTTAACAGGACCACTCCCTGTAGCGTTAGACACTCCACATGGAAGTTAGCACTTAGCACGGTGGCTAGTGAAACGCCTTGTCAAGCAATAGGACCACTGGCATTATTTACAATGAAAACATGCATTTCGTGTTTTTAATGTCAGGAGATGTTAAACATCAAAGAGGTACATGTCCTTATCTTTAATATTAAGTACACTGCCTGGAGGACTGCCAAGGAATCCCTAAGGATGGCTAAAGAATGTTAAAAAGGAAGGTTCTGACCAGGCAAAATGGTTTATTTTGCCATGTCGAGTTGGTAGTTTTTAAGCTGCCCGACTACAACACAGTGACAGGCTTAGAGTCACGTTTTCATCTTTGTCACTGTAGTGGTGGCACAATTATGTGCTGCAGTCCACTAGTGGCATTTAACTTAATAGCCAGGGGTACCCTTTGTAACACATACTAGGGACTTAACAGGTGTTAGCCAATTGTACACATACTTGTGGGATCAGAGCACATGCACTGGGGCCTGGACAGCAGGCCCAGTGAACTAGAGAGAGAAACCACAGCACCCAGGCCAGCAATAAGTGGAAGTGAACCTGCAAAAAGCCTTTTAGCTACAGAGAGAGAATACTGTACCAGCGGCTGCCAACGAGCAGCTCTACAGGACCAAGTCGATTCCAGCCCCGAAGCACTGTGGGGGACAGCGGGGACTACAGTAATAGAAAAACAGGGAATTGGTCTATAGACCCGCAAGATCTCACTGTGATATTCACTGTGTAACATGTGCCATGTAGTCTTCACTCATTCACATTAAGCAAAGACCAGTTTGGGATTATCAGGCACACCCTTTGGAAAGTATGCATTCTCATCACAAGAAGTTCCTTCTTTTAATTTGCATTTTGATCTTCTTATAGCTATACTCCATGGTTATCCTGGTGTAGGAAAATATGGTCAGTCAAGGCCTTTACTAAGCACTGTAGCCGGGGCCGCCAGCCTGGCCTCGTTGGCATGCATGTGCACATTTGCTTCCAGTCCCTCACACAGACACTAACTTTCAGTGTGGGTACCTTGCCAGAGAAAGATTTAGCTGCCTGCCAGTAGCTTGAGCTACAACTGAGTTGCATTTGACAGAAGCACTGTGGTTACCCTGTGAGGGAGAGCGGGTAACCTGCGACACCAGTTGAATATGCTACTTACCAGTATGCATCTGTTCTTGGCATTTAGGGCTGCTGACATTCATATCTGTGCATAGATCGCCGCCTAGTGTTGGGTCCGGATGATTGCACATTGTTGTCCTGGAAGAGTCTTCGAAGTATCACGAGATAGGTGGCTCCTCCCCTGGACTACAGTGCGCATGGGCATCCTCTCCATCCTTAGATAGTTTTTCGCCATTGTGGCAGTGATGGAGTAGATACAGTAAGTGATGACCATGCTATACAGAAATTCTGAGAGCTGCAGCCGCCACAGGCGCCGGGGAGGAGGGTGGGCGATATGAATGTCAGCAGCCCTACATGCCAAGAACAGATACATACTGGTAAGTAGCATATTCAGTTCTAGGCATGTGGGCTGCTGAATTCATATCTGTGCATAGATTATATAGCAGTACCTCCTATTAGCGGCGGCTACCAGTGCCAGCTGCAGCGGTCTGAAAAAGAGTTTTGAGAACAGCCTGTCCTACAGCTGCCTGCTGTTTTGAGTGTACATCTACACAGTAGTGTTTGGTAAATGTATGTATAGTGGACCATGTGGCTGCTCTACATATTTCCTGCAAAGGAATGTTTCCTAGGAAAGCCATGGATGCCCCTAACTTTCGTGTTGAGTGGGCTCGTGGGGGAATCATTAATGTGCGTTTAGCTTTTTGATAGCAAATTTGAATACATTTAACGATCCATCTGGCTATCCCTGCTTTGGAATCTGGCTATCCCTGCTTTGGAAATGGCGTTGCCCTTGTGTTGTGGGGAAAAGGCAACGAAAAGTTGTTTTGTTTTCCTAAAATCCTTTGTTCTGTCTATATAGTACATGAGGGCCCTCTTTACATCTAGTGTATGGAGCATTCTCTCTGTGACATTTTGTGGATTTGGAAAGAAAACAGGCAGTTCAATAGTCTGATTCATGTGGAACTGCGATATCACTTTAGGCATTAATTTGGGGTTGGTACGTAGTACCACTCTGTTTGCGTGAACCTGTATGAATGGCTCTTGAACGGTTAGTGCCTGGAGTTCACTAACTCTTCCTAACGAAGTGATTGCCACTAGGAAAGCTACCTTCCAGGTGAGGAATTGAATCTCACATGAATGGAGAGGTTCAAAAGGTGGACCCATTAATCTGGTGAGGACCACATTGAGGTTCCACACTGGTGCCGGTGGGTGTCTCGGGGGAATCACTTGTTTGAGGCTCTCTAAGAAGGCTTTGATGGCAGGCACTCTGAACAAAGAGAGGTGCTGCCTGTTTTGAAGATAGCCTGCTATCGCGGTTAAATGTATACGTATGGAGCTGTATGCCAGATTGCATCGGTATAAGTGTAAGAGGTAACAGATGATGTTTTGAATGGATGCGTCCAGCGGGTTAATGTCATTGTTGTTGCAGTAAATGACAAACCTTTTCCATTTAGCCGCATAGCAAGCTCTGGTTGTGGGTCTCCTGGCCTCCTTGATGATATCCATACATTCAGGTGGCAGGTTTAGATAGCCAAACTCTAAGACTTCAGGAGCCAGATTGCCAGGTTCAGCTGTTGCGGATCTGGGTGCTGAATTTCGCCATGGTTCTGCGTTAAAAGTGCGGGTGTGATCCGCAGCCTTTGATGCGGCACCACGGAAAGTTCTAGAAAGGTGGTGTACCATGGTTGGCGTGCCCATGTGGGAGCAACTAGGATGAGTGTCAGTGAGTGTTGTCGCAGTTTGCGTGCCACTAGCGGTATTAATGGCGCTGGGGGAAAAGCGTACGCAAATCTGCCGGACCAGTTCATTCATATCGCATTGCCCTGTGACTGCGGATGTGGGAACCTGGCGGCAAAGCTTTGGCATTTTGCGTTTTCATTTGTGGCAAATAGGTCTATCTCTGGATGACCCCACTGTTGGAAGTACGGCTGGAGTATGGACGGATGTAGCTCCCACTCGTGCATCTGGTGGCTGTGTCTGCTGAGCAGATCCGCCATCTGGTTGTCCTTGCCCGGGAGGTGTTCCGCCATGAGGAAGGTGTTCCTCTGAATGGCCCACTTCCACATGCTCTGAGCCAGATGAGACAACTGTGGAGAGTGTGTTCCTCCCTGCTTCTGTATGTAGTACATGGCAGTCATGTTGTCCGTCCGGATCAACACGACTTTGTTGCATAAGTGTACTTTGAATGCCTTCATGGATAGGAAGATTGCCATCAGTTCCAGAATGTTGATGTGCATCTTCTTTTGCTGTGTCGTCCATAGTCCCTGCACTGTGTAATTGAGTACATGAGCTCCCCATCCCTGGAGAGAGGCGTCCGCCGTCAGTATTATTTGCGGAACAGTCTCTTGGAACGGTCGGCCCTTGCAAAGGTTTTGTGGATTCCACCAATGCACAGAGTTGTATGCCCGACCGCTCACCAACACTAGGTCTGTTAATTGTCCGTGAGCCTGATTCCATTGACGTGCTAAGCACTCCTGAAGCGGGCGCATATGTAGTCTCGCGTGCGGGACTATGAAAATGCAGGAGGCCATCATACCTATCAACTGCATGAACACTCGCGCTGGAAGGGAGTGTTGAGGTTTGAACTTTGTGATTAGCAGTTGCATGCTGTTGATCCTCACTAAATTTGGCTGAGCTGTGGCTGTCAGAGTGTTTATGGTCGCGCCCAGGTACTGTCGTACGTGTGCGGGTTGAAGATGGGATTTTGGGTAATTTCGTGAGAATCCTAGACTGTGAAGAAGGTGAGGGACATGTGGCTGGCACATTGCTGGGCTGACTTCGCCTGAACAAGCCAGTCGTCCAGGTAAGGGAAGACGTGAATGTGTTGTCTCCGTAGATGTGCAGCCACTGTTGCTAGGCACTTGGTAAAGACCCTGGGTGCCGTCGTTACGCCGAAGGGGAGAACTTTGAACTGATAGTGATGCTCCTGAATAGTGAACCTGAGATACACCGCCCTCCGGGTAGGAAAGGGTCACTAGGGGTTTTCGATGTCCGCCCACATTGGTCTCTCATCTCCCTTTGTTCAATAATTATGCACCTTTGAATTCTTTGGAGGGGGTTGATTGACTGCCTACTTCTCCAACCTTTATGGGCTACACACACACGATCTCTGCGGGCCCTGTTTGTTCCTTTAGTGAGGGGCCGGGTAGTTGGGGTGGGCGTGGGGGGGTTCATTTGGGTTTGGGTGTCATCTATTCCACCTTTGCTTGTGCTTTTTCTAACGTGTCCCTTAGTAACATCGATCTTCTCTCTCCAGATTTGGATTGCCGGGACATATTCCAGGCTAAAAACTTTGTTAACCCCAATTCCCCCCAGTTAGAGTCGGCGCCTCGTATTGCTATACCGCTCCCAAATAGTCCAACAATTTTACTAACTGCCTCCAGCTTACCTGATCCCGTGTGTAGGGGTGATGGCATTACTGAAATCCATCCCGTTGCCCCGGGTCCTCTTTTAGTTCCCCAGTTGGTAGGCTCAATTAGCTCCCCCAATCTCAAAATGGTTTCTTGGAACATCGCTGGTTTACGGAGTAAAATAGTAATGGAGGAATGGTCCGACTGGGTAACCACCCACGATATTCTCGTTTTACAGTGTAGGAAGGTGGATATCTGACTATGGTTACCCCCAAATTTTTTGCCTAGTGTCTAGCTGGTTTTTCGACTTAGTTGGCCTGAGATCCTGCCATTCAGGATCTCAGCCTGGCTGTTCTCTCTTTAAAATGGACTCCATGTACCCTAGGTACATACCCAATTGGTTGGATCACCCTGTGAGCCCCTGTACCAGTGTACACTAGGTACCCAGGGCATTGGTGTCTCTAAGGCCTGCCAGGGGCTGAAGCATGTATTATGCCACCCCAGGCTTGGCCTAACAAATTTGACACAACTGGCTGATCGCTCAGCTGGGGTAAGTTGGTGTAACCACCTCTTACTTAGGTGTAGTATACCTATACCTAACCTTAAATGGGACACATGTTAACCTATCAGTCACTCCTATGGCAGGCCTTAACAATCCTGAAGGCAGAGTGCTTGGTTCCATGTGAGATGGTGCTCTGGCATGAGCTGAGCCTGTCTGCAGTGGTCGGAACCACTTCCTTCTACTGTTTCCAGATATCGTCCTACCATATACTCTTAAGTGCATTATGAACCTCGCGGTTAAATGCTATCTTTGGTTTGGCTTTATCAAAACATGTCGAGTAAGGTGTCATACGAATTGGAATACTAACCCCTCGTCAATTCTGGCGACGGGGTTAGCATTCCACCCTTCTAGAGGGACACGACATGTACAGTACCTGAAACCCGGGTAAAATCAGACATAGCCTCAGCTCCACAAAATGGATGCTGCCACCACAGACACAAGTCTGCCCTCCTGCTGCTGGGAGTCCTTCCAGCTTGGGAGATGTGGACAAAGGGTTTCCTGCCAGGGGAGGTGCGTGCACCACCCCAGACAGGATTTTGTGTATTGGTCAGGTAGGGCTTGAAAGGAACCAGACATGCCTGAGGCTCACAAGGAGCCTCGGTGCATATGCCAGTTCAATCCGGTCCTGGGGCACACCAGCCCCGGACCTGGGGCGAGCTGGACAAAGGATTGGGGGTGTAACCACCCCCCTTCCTGGTCCCACCCTTAGGGAGGGACCTAGCAGGTAGTCCGGCCCCTAGAATCCGCTTAAAGGTAGGAGCTGTGTCCTAAGACTTCAGACATCCTGGAATCAACTTAACCACAAGAAGAAGCCGGAACTTCGACGCTCTGCTGCACAAAGGACTGAAGGAAATCTCCCCTATGGTCAGGGAGTGACCATCTTGCTAACGCAAGCACCAACCAGCTATTGAACGTCTGCTTTGCCGCCGCCTCCTGCCGGAGCCCGAGCCCAGAGCCCGACAAGACCTGGACCTCCAGACCTCTCACCGCCCGATCCACAGTCCCTGAGAAGAAGGAACCCGTGGAGGCACCGAGACACGTGGAGCCAGCCATCTTGAAAGACCGATGACAAGCTGCAAGCGCAGCAACAGAGGCTCCCTCCAAGTTGTGCTTTGGGTCCTGAGAAGCCCAACCATCGAGCAGCATCTGCACCAAAGGTGAGCCCTCCAGCATCTCCACGATCTGCGTGGGGCCCCTCTGCACTTTGCATCTCGACGCGCCTTCCCGGTCCCTGGCCCGTTGGCTAGTGGCCATTTTGGCGACGAAACTTGAAACTAACGACGCTGGTCTGGTTGCTCCAGACTGGCCCTAGCTGCTCTCCAAAAGAGCAGCCCCTCTGACCTTGCTGGTCAGAACAATCAGCTTTCCTCTCTTTCCACGACTCCTGCCTTTGCCAAGGCTTGTTTGCTTCTTTTGAGTCGCCAACACCGCCGACAGCGAGAGCCTGCGTGGGACAGCTCGTGAACCGACTCCTGGACGTCGTCGACCTTCAGGGACCACGTGGCTGCGGAGACAAGCTACCCTTCACCACCTGTTTGCACCCGACATCGCCTGGTACCTACCTGGTGCCACGCCGGTCACTGGCTAGTGGCTGTGAACACTGTCCCCTCTGCTTTCAGGTCTTCTACAACTCCGATCCACTCTTGGATCCACCGCTTCTCTTCTGGACCGACCGCCTGCAGCATCTTTGTCGACAGGCTCCATTGAATCGAGAGAAGAAACCCGACGCACTTCGAGACCTATGCACCCGCTTCCTGTGGGTGAGGTAAAGCTGGCACTCCGGTGCCCAAGTGTAGAGAATCATCTCTAGTGTCTGTGTTTCAAATCTTAAGATCGTAGACCATTCAGAAGATCTTTTCTGCAGTAACTTTGTAACTTTTACGCACCCATTGAAAACCTATGGGAGCCCGCGTGTAACTTTCCTCACTGCACACGCGACCCGTGGACCTCCTGGTCACTAACTGAAGTTAGCTCCTTGTAGGCCCAGCGATTCTAGAGGCCCTAGGCCTTTTCACTTTCCTGTTCGTGGTACTTATACCACTATTTTAGTATATGGTTTGAGTGGCCACCAGGGCCCATCCATATAATGTGCAACTTCTGTATATTATAACATTGTCTTGTTTAACGATTTGTGCTCCTGTGCTCATAAAGAGTCTAGGGGGATACTTTGAGTAATAAATACATATATATTTTGAATATATATCTGTGTGGTGTCCTTTCATTGGTATAAAGGGGGGTTACATTTGGTAAAACAGCCTGCTTAACACGCTTTAACGAGTTTAGCCTCAAAGACTGCTAAGCCTACCACTAGGGCAGCTAGTCCAAAAAGGTTGACTTACAACCACACCATAAGGGTTGCTTGGCATGGTACAAGGTGGTCACTTTAACTAGTGAACATCATATACCAGGCCAACTTCTCACATTCAGGAAACGTGGGCAGTGGATCCCATATACCTCCCTGGATATGTTAACTTCTATAAAGCGGCTATTGGTGGGATAAGGGGCCGCCCTTCGGGCGGTCTCTGCATCTGGGTAAGACAAAGTTTAACCTATAGAATTACTGAGCTACCAATTGATAACCCTGATATTTTGATCATACAGTTACAACTTAAAAATGAACCCGTCACCCTGATTATCACGGTTTACAACAGGGGCCTACCCGGTGGGAAAGGCACCAATACCTTTCGCCAACTGGATAGTTTTTTGGAAACTGATGACCCACGTATTAACGTGGTAATAGTGGGTGATCTAAATTGCTGCTTTGAGCCGATGCTCTCTGCTTGGGACTCACTTACAACGGAAGTGGATACAATTCTGAATATCCCCCCACTCGACCTACCACCTATCAAGAAGTGGACCGAATCCGCCATCCAGTGGATGTCCCTGTGTATGGAGCGTGGATTCAGGGCAGCAAATGGTCGGACTCCCTCGGATAAGACTAGAAAGGTCACTTTTTCCGATGGACGACGTTGCAGTAGAATTGACTATGCCTTGATTAAAGTTGAGTTTTGGAACCTATTAAGTGATATGGCGATCCAGGATCGCCCAGAGAGTGATCATAATCCTCTTGCCCTGATTTTCTTACTGTATTCAGCCCCTACAAACTTACCTACAGAGATTATAACTGCCACAGCCCTTTTAACAAACAATCATCGGAGAGTGCGTTGGGACAAGGTTGCCCTTGATAGCCTAGCTCTCTCTGTGATTAGTTCTAAAGTCTCTCGAGCGGTGGCTGACCTCCAATCTCTTTCGTGTTACGAGGAAGTCGTAGCCGAGTCCACCTCTATTCACGAGAAATTATTTTTAGACCTTAAGGCCCTTTTTTCCAAGCCTTGTAGGGCCAGGAAAGCTACTAGTCATAAGTCTAATTCTTGGTACAACAAGGCTTGTCGTGAGTCTTATAGCAAACTGAAATCTGCCATTAAAACTAAAAACCCGGCAGAAATCCGTTTTGCTAGGAAGCATTACAGTACGGCCAAAGTTTTGGCCAAAAAAGATTGGGACAATGCTCATTGGGAGGATCTCTTGGCTGCCAGTAAAAAAAGGAACCCGACTCTGTTTTGGCATATAGTGAAATGGAGCAACGCACTGTGCTCACAGACCCCCTCCAATCACGTACTCCCTGACATCTGGGTGTCACATTTCGAACGTCAGTTCTCCGATCCGAACCAGAATGAAGTGATCGCTTTTCCTACTCCTCAGGTAATGCCCACCCTCTCGAACTTTAAATTTGACTGTAAAGAGGTTGAGTTGGCTCTTTCCAGAATTCCCAGTGGAAAGGCCCCAGGTATTGACTGTGTCCCAGCGGACCTTTTCAAATCCGATCTTGGAAATTGGGTGCCATACATCGCACTCATGGCAACCGCTATAGCTAAGGGGGCCGCCATTCCTGAATCCTGGATGGGTGCCGAAATCTTGCCCATCTTTAAGAAGGGCGACCGCTCCTGTCCAGGGAACTACCGCCCGATTAGCCTATTTGACTCGGTCCAAAAAATCACAGCTAGGATGATCCTGGCTAGAATCCTGACATGGATAGAGCAGGAGAATATCATTTCGCCCCTGCAGGCCGGATTCAGACCCTGCACCAGCACGATCGACCAAGCGTTCAAATTCCAACTGATCGTCTGGAAAACGGTTTACCTTTGCGGCGGTACTTTGTACGCCGCTTTTGTTGACCTTCGGTCAGCTTTCGATTTAGTCAATAGGTCCAAACTTTGGGCGGTTTTAGCTGAGCTAGGGATGCCTGCTGACCTCCTTCACTTAGTTACCAGGTTGCATGATAACAACTTCGCCCAAGTACGTTGGGGGAATCAAGGCCAGGTTAACGACAGGTTTAAAGTTAACAGGGGTGTCAGGCAAGGATGCGTCCTGGCGCCGACACTGTTTCTCTTATTCATTAACAGTGTTGTTAAGTACTTTTCATCTATGCCCACGGACGCCCCCATGCTAGGAGGTATTAAAATCCCACTCCTCATGTTTGCCGACGACACCCTTCTTCTATCCCAGACCTTGTCCGGCTTACAGGTAGCCTTGAATGTTTTCACCAACTTCTGCTCTGATTTCGATCTGTCAGTCAATGTTTCGAAAACCAAATATATGGTTTTTAATAAAGGGAAATGTACAACTGGCAATGTGACCATGAATAAGGACACACTTGAACGTGCCCAAGTCATGACCTATTTAGGGGTTGTTTTTGAAAACAAGCTAAATTGGAAGCCACAAATAGATGTCTTATCCTTAAAATTTGCCCAACTATCGGGGTGTTTGGTTAAAGAACAAAAACAATCCCAGACGAAATCAATTGGTCCCGCCATCAAAATTTACAACGCCAGGATTAACTCAGCAATCCTTTATGGTGATGAACTTTGGGGTTTTTCAGATCTTTCCCCTTTGGTCAAGGCCCAATATAAATTTTTTAGGCTTCTTACGGGTCTCCCTTGTTCTACCCCAGTGAAGCCGTTATTGCTTGACCTTGGCTGTCATTCTTTCGATGACATTGCCAGGTTTAAGCCATTGGCCTTTTGGAGGAGATTATGGACGGTCCCGGAATTAGGGCCTTACGCAAAGGCTTTCCTGGACGTCCGTGCCATCTTGGGTGCCGGCAATATCCAGTGGTTCAAACAAGTCAGCTCACTATTGGATTCTATGGGTCTGAGTACTCTTTGGACTGATCCAGCTTCTAGCACCTTCCCCCCCCAAAAAAGTTTTTAAAAACCTCTATGGTCAATGGTCAATCAAAAACAACTAACCCAAGCCCCAGTGGAGTCTCTGGCTGGTAGGTTCCTCGTGGAGAAAAATGTCCCTCTTTTTGAAGCCTACTGGGACACTATTACTAGACCCATCGATAGGAAACTTTATCATCAATTGAGGGTTGGCAGCCTACCTACTAACTCATTTACAAAAAAATGGAAGGGTGTTACCTCTGATTCTTGTCGTTGGTGTATTGAGTGTCCAGAAACTGTGGGTCATTTATTTTTTGTTTGCCCGGCCTATGCAGCCCCCAGATCCAAATGGCTTAAACCCCTTTGTCGCACTTTGGGTACTAGACAAGGGCTTGAGGCACTAAATAGCCTAAGATTTGACACCAGTGAATGTATTGTTGTGGCAGTGGCTAAATTCTTAGGTTGGGCCTGGATTATTAGAAATAGGAGGTATTCGTTTTTAGGTTTGTGGTCATCTTCGTTCTTATCTGATCTGTGTTTTAGACATTTTTTCTTCTTCATATTTTAATTCTGTATGTAATGTTCATTTTGCAATTGTCTTTTTATGATGAAAATGATCGACAATAAAGACTAATGAAAATGATATTTTCTGTGCGATGGGTATGTGTAAATACACATCTTTCAAATCCAGTGTGGCTAGGAAGTCTCCCTGACTGAGTAGCGGTAGAACCTGCTGTAGGGTGAGCATATGGAAATGCTCTGATAGAATGTAGTGGTTGAGGGGTTTCAGGTCTAGTATAGGTCTGAGAGAACCGTCCTTTTTTGGGATTAAGAAGTACAGAGAGTACACCCCTGTCCCCTGTTGGTGGACGGGCACGACTTCTTTTGCACCTTTTTGCAGCATACTTAGTACCTCCTGCTGCAATAATGCCAAGTGCTCTACGGACATAGGACGGTGCTTTGGCGGTATGTTGGGTGGAGTGGACGTTAATTCTAGACAGTAACCGTACTGGATAAGGATTAGTTACTTATCTGTAATCCTAGTTCTCATTCAGGGGTATACTCATCAAAGTCATAATCTATGAATAATCCCCGCCCAGGTGCGGGATCCCGGAGCATATAGAAAATACATATATATACATATATATATACATATGTGAAAACATATAAATGCAGCCTAATAATGTTCAAAACATGGCAATGCTGTAAATTACATATTTTTGCATAGTAGTGCCCCCGTAACCCGTAAGGAAAAAAGGAAGCATCAGGCAAATTATAACACAGCACTGCTTTATTGCCATAAAGCAACATGTAATTGTAGGCATTCGCCAGTAGGCTGCAGCAGAGTATCAAGAAACCAAGAAAACTGACACCCTGCCTTTAAGGCATTAGAGTAGGGGAACCGTGCCTTTAAGGCCTGCCTGTGACCCCCTGCTCCCAAGATGCACTACAGGTGGCAGTTGGGCCAGTTCTTTTTGGCGGTGCCTCCGCAAGTGAGTAGATCTGCCTTCCATACATCACTTATTTAAAGAGAAAACATTGCTCGTCCGGGGAGGTGGGTGGGTCGCTTATGACTTTGATGAGTATACCCCTGGATGAGAACTAGGATTACAGGTAAGTAACTAATCCTTCTCATCCAGGGGATACTCATCAATAGTCAATCTATGAATAGAGTAGCAAGCCCATACCCAAAGTCTCGCGGACGAGCAAAAAACAGTTAAAAAACAAACAGCAAAACACACTTTGCATTTACAGTTATGCAAACAGGTTCCTCAGAGAAGCCTGCCCCACCTGGGCATCGGCCTGCGCGTCTGAATCTAGGCAGTAATGGCGCGTAAAAGTATGGACTGAGCGCCATGTAGATCTCAGACATGGGAACGTTGCGAAGGAGTGCTACCGTAGAAGCCTTCCCTAGAGTAGAATGTGCTCTAGGTTTACCCTGCAGAACTTTGTGGGATAGTTGGTAAGCCAAAGCTATACAAGAGACAATCCATCTTGAAATAGATGTCTTGGATGCAGCCAGCCCGGTATTCGTGGGCCCATAGTTCACAAAGAGCCTGTCTGACTTTCTAAGAGTAAGGGTCTTAGCCAGATAGAATTTCAAAACCCTCCGGAGGTCAAGAGAGTGTAGGGCTCTCTCCGGGGGAGTGGTCGGTTGAGGAAAGAAGGTGGGCAACGTGATCACCTGGTTAATGTGGAAGTCCGAGACCACCTTGGGTAGGAAGCTCGGATGGGTACGGAGCACCACCCTATTAGCATGAAACACAGTGTAAGGTTCCTTGCAGCAGAGGGCCTGAATTTCACTAACCCTACGGGCCGAAGTGATGGCTACTAAGAAGGCAGCCTTCCAGGTCAGATGTTGCAAGGAGGCCTTATGAATCGGTTCAAAAGGGGCTCCCATCAGCTTAGAGAGAACGATGTTCAGTTCCCAGGAAGGGGAAGGAGACCTCACAGGTGGGTAAACTTTCTTAAGCCCTTCTAAGAAATCCTTTACCACTGGCATCTGAAAGAATGAGGTCTGGGTAGGAGACTTCCTATAGGCTGTAATAGCAGCTAAGCGTACTCTGATGGAAGAGTACTTTAACCCAGACTTCGCCAAGTACAGTAAGTAGGGGAGAATAACCTGTTCTTGACCCCGGATCGGATCAAGGGTGTTATCTCTACACCAGGAGCAGAATCTTTTCCATTTAAAGCCATACGACTTCCTCGTGGAGGGCCCCTTTGCCTCCCGAAGAATGCTCATACAGTCCGGAGGAAGATCTAGATGTCCGTACTGGATGAATTCAGGAGCCATGCCGTCAAGCGGAGGGAGGGGAGATTGGGGTGGGACACTCTTCCCTTGTCCTTGGTCAGCAAGTTCGGCAGGCATGGCAACCTCCTCTGTGGTACCTCCGACAGCTGGAGTAGATCTGGGTACCACCACTGCCGGTGCCACTCCGGTGCTATTAGGATCATCCGAGTTCTGGCCCTGTAGAACTTCTGAATCACAGCCGGGATGAGAGGGAGAGGAGGAAAAGCGTAAAGCAATGTCCTCCACCAGCTGATCAAAAGCGCGTTCCCCTGCGACCCCCGTTGAGGGAACCTGGAGGCGAAGACGGGGCATTTTTGTTGTCCGCGTCTGCGAACAGATCGATGTCTGGTATGCCCCACAAGCGGAAGATGTCTTGAGCGACGTCTTCGTTGAGCACCCAGTCGTGCGCTTCGACGAAGTCTCTGCTGAGGCCATCCGCCTGCACGTTCAGGGTCCCTGGCAGGTGAACAGCGACGATAGTCAGGTTTCTCGCCAGAAGCCATTTCCAGATTGACTGGGCCTCCAGAGACAGGACCCGTGATCTGGTCCCTCCTTGCTTGTTCAGATAGAACATAGTTGTGGTGTTGTCCGTCTGAACCTGAACATAGTCGGTCTGCAGGGATGGGTACAGGGACTTGAGAGCGAGATGGACTGCTCGTAGCTCCAAGAAGTTGATGTGATAGCTCTGTTCGGTAGCGGACCAGAGACCTTGTACTTGAAGCCGGCCCATATGAGCCCCCCAGCCCTGCATGGAGGCGTCTGTGACCACTGTCTGTGTCGGAGGCGCCTGATGGAAAGGGACGCCGTGAAGCAGATGGGAGCGCTTCATCCACCACCGGATGGAATCTTTGGCGGCTTGATGAAGGGTAATGTGATCTTCCCAGCGGCCGGACCTCTGCGACCACTGATCCTCTAGGTCTTGTTGCAGAGGACGCATGTGCAGACGTGCGTTGGGCACGATGTAGATGCACGAGGCCATGGATCCCAGGAGAGATGACACTTGTCTGGCTGTGGGATATTCCGTGCTGAGAAGCGTGCGGCTTTTTTGCAGCATGGAGGATAACCTCTCCTCCGAAGGACACACGCTTGCGCTTGAGGAGTCTAGAGAGGCGCCCAGGTAGTGGATCCGCTGAGTTGGATTGAGGATCGACTTCCTGTAGTTGACCTGAAGGCCCAACGAGTGTAGAAGGTTTAGGCAGAACGAGAGATGACTCTGGAGTCGAGCCGGAGTGGAACTTTTTAAGAGCCAGTCGTCTAGATAGGGGTAGACGAATATCTTCAGTTTGCGGAGAAATGCAGCCACCACCGCCATGCACTTTGAGAACGTTCGTGGCGCGGACTGGAGGCCGAATGGCAGGACCTTGTATTGATAATGTTGGCGAAAGATGTGAAATCTGAGAAACTTCCGATGTTTCGCTGAGACAGGAATGTGGAAGTATGCATCCTGTAAGTCGATGGCACACATCCAGTCCCCCTGGTGTAGATGTGGGAAGATCTGGTGCAGTGCTAGCATCCTGAATTTTTCTCTTCTGAGAAATCTGTTGAGTAGGCTGAGATCGAGGATGGGTCTGTAGTCTCCGATCGCTCCTCTTTTCTGAACAAGAAAGTACCGGGAATACACTCCCTGATTTCTCTGCCTGTTTGGAACTTCCTCTATGGCGTTTTTGGAGAGGAGAGTGGCAACTTCGTCCTTTAAAAGCTTGTTTTGGCTGGGAGGGAGTGGCTGTTTCCGTGGGGGTACCTGCGGAGGGGGAGATTTGAACCTCAGCAAGTAGCCACGCTCTACAATACTCAGCACCCATTTGTCGTTTGTAATTGCATTTCACTCTGCCAGGTGAACGGTGATACTTCCTCCTACCGGAGTGGCGAACGAGCGCGGAGGAAGTAAGTTTTCACTGTTTGGGAGGTTGCTTGTTAGAGGACTGCTGCTGTTTAGCATTTCCTCTTCCTCTGCCCCGGCCCCTTTGCTGAAACTGGGACCTCTGTTGGTTTTGAGAGGACCATTGGGGCGTTAGAACGCGCTGGTGAAAGGCACGTTTGTCGCCCTGGCGAAAGCGCTTGCGGAACTCTTTGCGCTTTTCCAGTCCCACAGCCTTTACGGTGTCCAATTCCGTTTTCATCTTGCTCATTTGGTCGTCCGCATGAGCTCCAAATAGCGATGATCCATTAAACGGCAGATTAAGAATTCTTTTCTGTGCATCTGGTTTGAGGCCTGTTAATCTGAGCCAGGCCGAACGGCGGGAGCAGATGCCATGGGAGTAGCCATGCGCGGCTAGGTCTGATGCATCCGCCGCTGCGCTTATTACTTGGTTGGCCACCAGTCCGCCTTCTTGGAGGATCTCCGTGAAGTCCTGCCTGTCCTCCCTAGGCAATTTCTCCACGAATCTGGCCAGGGATTCCCATAGGGAGCGATCATACCTCCCCAGCAGGGCTGAAGCGCTAGCGACCTTCATGTGCGAGGCAGAGGTGTTGCACATTCTCCTGCCGTAGGAGTCCATCAGCTTGCTGTCCTTCTCAGGGGGGACAGAAGCAGATACTGAGGCTGAGGGAGACTTCATGGCCGCCGCCACGATCACTGAATCCGCTGGCGTGTCCGCCCTCAAGAATAAAGGGTCCTCGGTCGGAGCCTTGTACTTCTTTGCTATTCTCGAGGGAACCGAGCCCGCTGTAGCCGGTGTAAGGAACGTGGCCATCGCTGGTTCTAACAATCCTGGCACCAACGGGAGCAGAGGTCTGGGAGCTGACCGATGGTGTAAAGTGTCAAAGGTCACAGAAGTGGGTGCCTGAGGGACGTGCAGTGCGATGTTCAACTTCTGCGCCCCTCTACCCAGGACGTCCGAGAAAGTTACAATGTCATCCACCGGGGACACTCGCGATGGAGGCGTGGATGAAAAAGTAGGAGAGTAGTCCCGGACTGAGGATCTTGTGGATGAAGTCCCAGTGGACGACCTGGTGCGTCGCCTCTTGTGGGAGCGTTCGCTATGGTGAGCCCTTGATCCTGATCTGCGCTTGGACGGAGATCTTGGACGTTTTGGCGCGGTGCGACGGTCCCTGGAACGAGACCGGCGTGGTGAAATTGGCCTTGGATCCCTCGGAGGCGACTTACTCCTGCGCGGTGGGGAATACGTGCGGGAGTAGTCCGATCCCGGACTCCGACATGCGCCAGCGCCCACATCTCGTAACCAGCGCGGTGACAGTCCGAACCGCTCTGGAGCCTCGGGTGATCCTTCCGGAGATATTTGCACGATGTGCAGTCCCGGAGATGATGACCTCTCCGCGGGCGCTCCAGTTTTCGCCCTCGACGTCGAATCCCTTGACGTCGACGACGTCTGCGTCACCATCGGCAAGTGTGAGGTATGCCGTTCTGGTCTCGACGGCGGTCTCGACGCCGATCGCGGAGACCTCGACGTCGATCTCCTCTTCTCTGGCACCTGACGTCGGCTAGATGATCTCGACGTTGGCCGTGTCTTCGACGTCGACCTCTCTCGACGTCGACTGGGCGACTTTGACGTCGACCTCTCCTGCCGTCGACCGAGCGACTTAGACGTCGACCTCTCTCGACGTCGACTGGGCGACTTCGACCTCTCTCGACGTCGACTGGGTGACTTCACCGTCGACCTCTCTCGACGTCGGCTGGGCGACTTCGACGTTGACCTCTCTCGACGTCGACGTGGTGATCTTGACGTCTATCTTCCTCTCGACGTCGACCTTCTATGTCGCCGAGTGGGGGTAACCACCGACGGCGACCGGCCCACTCGCGGCGGAATGTACGTCGCCGCATCTCTCGACGTCGACCCCCTCGAGGGTGGCGGAGAGTGTCTCGACGTCGACGGAAGCCTCGACGGAGACAGTCCAGATGTCACCGGACTAGCAGCCTTCGAGCCCGAAGGGCCGCCTCTCGACGCCGACTTACTTTTGCGCGGCGGAGACTCTTGATGGTGGGATGAATCCCTCGACGCCGAAGTTCTCTGCCTTTTCGCCGGCATCCTCGACGTCGACGGCGAACCTCTTGGACTCCTGGTCTTTTTGGAGCCCGGGGAGCTGGTATGTCGCCGTTTCTGTACTTGCGTAGCTGAAGAAGGTGGTCTTGATGAGGAATGCTCGCCTTCACGACGGCTTCGTTCCTTCTCCAGTCTTGCATGCAGTTTAATGCGCTCTCTGTCCCTCAGAGTACGCTTTGAGAACTTCTGGCAGTGGGGACACTGGTCAGGATCGTGTTTTGATGGTAAACACACAATACACACCGAGTGTGGATCCGCCAGTGCCATTTTATTGCCACAAGAAGGGCATTTCCTAAATAAAGGAGACATTCTGACTGGAAAAAATTGGAAAATTCACTGGAAACCAGCAGAATTAGCCCTTAAAGGCCAGAAAACGTCGAAAAAAGCTTGAAAAAGATGTAATTCAAAATTTCAGTCAAAAAACTGAAGAGCTCAAGCTCCAGGATCCTCACAGAAGGAGCCGGAAAAAAGAACTGGCCCAACTGCCACCTGTAGTGCATCATGGGAGCAGGGGGTCACAGGCAGGCCTTAAAGGCACGGTCCCCCTACTCTAATGCCTTAAAGGCAGGGTGTCAGTTTTCTTGGTTTCTTGATACTCTGCTGCAGCCTACTGGCGAATGCCTACAATTACATGTTGCTTTATGGCAATAAAGCAGTGCTGTGTTATAATTTGCCTGATGCTTCCTTTTTTCCTTACGGGTTACGGGGGCACTACTATGCAAAAATATGTAATTTACAGCATTGCCATGTTTTGAACATTATTAGGCTGCATTTATATGTTTTCACATATGTATATATATATGTATTTTCTATATGCTCCGGGATCCCGCACATGGGCGGGGATTATTCATAGATTATGACTATTGATGAGTATCCCCTGGATGAGAATGTCCCTGACCCACCTGTCTGTGGTGATGGTTTTCCAGACTGACAGGAACTGCTGGAGTCTCCCCCCGACAGGTGTTATGTGGTCGGGGGGCAGGGCGAAGTCGTCACTGTTTGTTTTTGGGGGAGGATCTGGTGTTGCCGTACCCACGTCCTCTGCCTTTGGTGCTGGATCCACGATATCCACCTCTAGTGGTTTTATCATAGTTACTTTGCGTGCCCCCTTTATTGTACTGCTGCTGGGACCCCTGACCTTTAGCTGCTCCTCTATTCCCGGGGCGACGAAAGGAGCCACTACGAAACTGCTGCGACTGCAGAGCCCCCATTGATTTTGCAGTTTCAGTGTCTTTCTTAATTTTTTCGAGGGTAGTGTCAACCTCAGGGCCAAATAAATAGTCTGGGTTGACCGGTTGATTTAAGATATTGTTCTGAATCTCAGGCTTGAAGCCTGAGATTCTCAACCATGCGTGCCTCCTCAACATGACGCTTGTGTTGATCGCCCTTGCTGCAGTGTCTGCTGCATCCAGTGCGCATTTGATGGACGCATTGGTAAGGAGTTGTCCCTCTCTGATAAGGAGCTCCGCTGCCTCTTTGTATTCATCTGGCAGATGTTGTAGCAGTGATTCTAGTGTGTCGTAGTGGGACCTATCATAACGGGCCAGGAGTGCCTGTGTGTTGGCAATGCGCCAGATGTTTGCCGCTTGCGCTGCTATCCTTTTGCCTGATGTCTCCAGCACTTTGGACTCCTTGTCGGGTGGAGGAGCATCACCCGTTGTTTGTGAATGGGCTCGTTTGCGAGCATTAGCAACAACCATGGAGTCTAAAGGTAACTGACCCCTAATGTACATAGGGTCTCCGGGTGCAGGCTTGTATTTCTTTTCGATTCTGGGGCTCAACACCCGTGCCCTGGTTGTTTCTTTAAAAATGTCTTTTGCAGGTTTTAGAACTCCCTTCAATATTGGCAGAGTTTTGACGGTTTTCTCAGAGGAGGCGAAAGTGTCCACTAAGAAATCTTCTTCTACAGTGTCAGAATGGAGTTCCACTCCATGATTGGCAGCAGCCCGTTCTATGAGGGCATTAAAGGCAGCAGTGTCCTCTGTGGGAGATGTCTTTATATTGTAAAGCTGCGTGTCAGGAGTATCTGGTGCGTTAAGCTGGTCGGTGGGGTCATCCCATGCCTGATCTGGGTCTTGCAAGTGATCATCAGGATCGATATCCCCAGGGTAGGTGGTATCATCCCCTATATAGTCCTCTCCTGCGTCTGCCTCTGAATGCGTAGGAGAAAAGGACGGCGGATCCTGAAGGAAGGGTTGAAAGTGTTCATGAAGCACTGGTGCGGAACCTGCCGGCAATTTGTGTTTTAGAGGAATTTTGTATGAGTCCAAGCCCTTCTCTGGTGTGATTTTCCGCTTGCGGAGCATCAACCTACCAGTGTCGGCGTTGATAAAGTGTGCCTGTGAAGGCTCGATATCGATGTGTCCAGTGGATAGTGACTGTTTGGCGGACACGTGTCCGAATTTCGAACATTTTCTGTGCCTTGGGCGGCGGCAATCCAAATGTGATGTGCGCCGGTGCCGAGTGTGATTTTGCGGCCTTGTGCGTTTCGGGACCCGACGGAAGTTGGCGGGTTGCCCGGTCTCTGATGCGTTGCAACGATGCTGAGACCTGTTGCAAGGTGAACGCAGATGGCGCTTTGGAACCGATAGGCACCTTGGAAGCAGGCGTCGAAGCGGCATCCGACTTATTTCCAGTGTCTGGGTCGTCGATCCGAAGGGAGGTATCGACGCTCGTCGGAGTCGATGATTTGGCAGGCGCCACAGTCTTCGACGCAGACGGGTCGACCACCTTGACCTTGGTGGGTTGGGTCGTAATCTTCGGTGCCATAGGCCGAGGCGCCTTGTGGGGACCGAGAGCCTTCTTCTTTGGCTCGGCGCCGGGACCCGTCATGGTGAGCTCGGCACCGAAATCTCGTTTGGTGCGTTCGGTGCCGATGACCTGTGCCGGCGTCGAAGGAGTGGAGGGCTTCGAGGCCTTCGATCCGATCGCAACCTGTTTCACTTTCGGTTTCGATGTAACCGGTGCGAGGGACGGTTTCGGTTTCACTGAAGGAAATCCAGTCGTCTTCGATATTAATGGCTCCTGTGAAATGTTCGAGGCCGGGCCTTGAGGCGGGGCCGAAGAACCGTGTGACTGATCTTGGGTAAGGCCCGCAGGCGATCTCTCGACCTGAGCCTTATGACGACTTTGTCTCTCGGCCTCCGTATCGACGGGTTGGCCTAGCTCTTCGCTGGAGCTATCTTCCTCAGCCCCAAGGGGCTCATTGTAGTCTCCTACCTCTTCGACGACGTCTTCGCCCTCAAAGATTACCTCATCGTCGTCTTCCGATCGGGAGTCATGTTCGGAAGCGTGGCTGGAGTCTATATCTTCTACGCTCTCGGCGTCTTCGTCCTCGGTGCTAAAGATGTTGGCCGGGGCAGGCGCCGATTGCTGTGCCTCCAATCTCGCTGCCCGTCGATTCCGGAGAGTCTTCTTCGAGCGGAACCGGGCGCAGGCCATACATTTCGACTCATCGTGATCCGGTGAGAGACATTTGTTGCACACCGGATGGACGTCGATGTGTGGGTATTTCGCGTGGCATAAAGGCATCTCTTGAAGGGAGTCCTCGATTCCATCGTCGATCGAAGTTCGATGTTCGGACCAAAGCGGATCCGAAAAGCGTGAAGAAGGTGCTAAAACACAAAATAAACTGGTCGATACCGAACGGGAACAATACCGACGAGATCTAAGGGCCTTTTGGCCTTAAACTAAAGTTTCCGAACTTGAGCTAAGATAAGCACATCCGAACCCAATGGCGGAAAAAAACAATCTAAGGATGGAGAGGATGCCCATGCGCACTGTAGTCCAGGGGAGGAGCCACCTATCTCGTGATACTTCGAAGACTCTTCCAGGACAACAATGTGCAATCATCCGGACCCAACACTAGGCGGCGATCTATGCACAGATATGAATTCAGCAGCCCACATGCCTCGAACTTTACTGATATCCAAACAGGGGTGGGGGCCTCACTATGGCACAGAAGGTCGTGTGTGGCATCCTGCAATGGCTACTCTTCTTCCTCGGTCTAGGCCGGCATGGGCAGTTGTGCTTGTGAACTGGGTGCAGAGGAAGCCGGCCTGAGCATCATGGCATGAGAGCAGTTTCTAAGATGACTAAACTGCACTGAAGCTGGGTGCAACGGAGGGCAGTAAGGCGATGGCATTAATACTATGCTAGTGACTGAAAAGAAATCCTACTTTTTTCGTTTTTAGAAATGATGAAGCCCTGGAGATGTTTGAATGGAAGAAAGCTTTGGTATGATGCACAGGGGAACCATGTGTGCACTTCACTTGTGAACAGCAAACCCAGCAGATGGGTAGAAGCCGCAAGAGAGTTTGAGAAGTGCATGCTTGGAGGAAGCTGAACAAAGGATGAAAGAATAGAGCATTTTCAGATCTCATCAGGGGAGAACTTGCATTAGTAACAGAATGACGAAGCACCCATAGCTGCAGCAGCCAACCACCCACAAAGGAAATGGAGTTGCTGGTGCCCTCTAGTTGGCGGGGAGTTTTTGTGGCAATGTGTACTACTAAACCCAGGGTATGCAGGTCATGCGCTTTGCCTCCTAGGAGTCTTCCTATCTCGAAAGAACGCCCGCTCTACCCCTCAAGGTCACTCGTCACAAACAAGGCAGTGAGATATTTGCTGGTAAGTGTACCAAGGGAGTGATGGTGGCTTGAATGCAGGAGAAATCCAGGTAAAAAGGCATTAAATGATCAACACAAGCATCTGTTCTTCCAGCAGAGCTTTTTTTTGCTAGATGTGAAATGTTTGTGTCAGCAAGACATTTTCCTCAACGCTGTAGTGTTTTGGGGGCAAGGCAAGCTGAATGGCAAGGAGTAAATGTATTTTTTAAGAACAGACAGCGGCCTCAATACAGCTGCCAGGAACACATTTCCGTTCTCCACTGGAAGCCAGTGTCTTGCTTGTAAGGCTGGGAGAAACAGTCACATTAATGGAGTCTCAGCAGCACCTGAGCCTCTGCATTTTGCAGTTTTTGCACTGTTGCCTAAGCCACAAAATGCGCTCAACACTGACATTTGATGTGGGAATGCCATGTAGGAAGTCAGTATAGCAATGCCATTTGTAAAGAACAGCTCCTGGTGACCGCTGCTACCGGAGGAAGCCATACCGCAACCTCCACTTGCTCCCAAACTATGCATCTGTGAGGCAAGACTTCTCAATCCAGAGCACTATTCTACGTTCGACGAGCACCTATAGTTTTTAGAAAGGCTTTAAAAGAGGATTTTATTCATCCCAGAGGCAATAACAGTCATACACTATTTGAAGTTCATTTTACAGCTCTTCCTCAAAATGGAGAAGATAAGGATATTTGTAATCCCAGGCCTCCATCCTAGCACAATACAGGAAAACATATACAAGACAGCTAGCTTTCTCCATTTGCATTATGCCTCTCTGAACTAAGGCACATTTCTTTTCAATCTCTCAAAATAAAAAGGAGCTATAGTAGGAGGTATGGAAAATAAAACAAATAAAAAATATTTATTTTGCGCACAGCATCCTATGAAATCCACTAGGAACCTCGCCTTGAAGTTGAAAAGCAATGGAACAAGCCCTTTTGTATCGCAAATGTGATCTCTACGGAGCTAGATTCAAAAAAGGGGTACAGGAGTAGAGTTTTATCATCTGGGCTTTTCCAGTGAAATATGATCATATATACCTCAAAAGCTACCTGGCGGAACCCTATGTGGTACAACAGGCTAGGCGAGATGGAGTGGTTGACATGATTAAAGGCTACCAACAAGTCTAACACCACCACCCTGAGGTCTACTGTCATCTGCTAGCACGCCAAGGTGCTCCACACCTGGTGTCCGTGACACTTGACCTTGGGAGGCTGTGGCAGACCTCCAGGTGACACCAAAGTTTTCTGTATGCAGGAGGGGATTGAGAGAAGAACACACTGGTGAAACCTGAAAGTTAAAGATCAAATGGCAGAAGGTTAAAGATCAACTACTAGAGGCAAAGAGCAGTTCTCAAAGGATCGCAAGTAGAGGACGTTGAGGAACCCAAGTGAGGTATCACTGTTCAACCTACTAATAGGCATTGTTGGTCGGTATGGGTTACTTGACCTACACCGTGGAGAACTGTGTGCATGGCACCAAACCTGCAAGCATGTTGGAGATGCCACATATAAAACACTCTGGTAAAACTTGTATTGTTACAGTGGCAGCCTCGATGACCGCAGGAGAAGCGAGTATCCCCATGTATTCTCCTTTTTGTCCTCCAATAATAAATGAATAGTTGCTGCCGCTGGTACATTTTGTTCCCCATTACTGTATTTTATTGGCCTTGGATCCTCTTATTACTTCATATTCTTACTTTGTTACTTTTTATTGCTTTGTGTTTCTTCTCGTTTTACAATTTTATGATCTGATCAGACGCATATAAATAACATTCCCCAGATCAACCTTCCTGCGAAAGAAGTGTAAATTTTGAAAGGAGTGGAAAAACACAGAAGAGGAGAGAAGGTTGAATTTGTCATCCTTTGCTACTGCCCATGTCCTTTCTTATCCCTCACATATTTTGTGTTGCCCCAGTCCTTTCCCATAGCCGGACATCAGACAAGATGAGCTGCTGCTTAGGATGTGCGGGTAGTGGCTCAGCAGGAAGTCTCAAGACAACTTGAAGACATCAGGAAAGAGGCCCAAGGTGTGATGGACAAGGTCTAGTATTGAAGACATCAGGAAAGAGGCCCAAGGTGTGATGGACAAGGTCTAGTATTGAAGACATAAGGAAAGAGGCCCAAGGTGTGATGGACAAGGTCTAGTACTGAAGACATCAGGAAAGAGGCCCAAGGTGTGATGGACAAGGTCTAGTACTGAAGACATCAGGAAAGAGGCCCATGGGGTGATGGACAAGGTCTAGTATTGAAGCCATTAGGAAAGAGGCCCAAGGTGTGATGGACAAGGTCTAGTATTGAAGACATCAGGAAAGAGGTCCAAGGTGTGATGGACAAGGTCTAGTACTGAAGACATCAGGAAAGAGGCCCAAGGTGTGATGAACAAGGTCTAGTACTGAAGACATCAGGAAAGAGGCCCAAGGTGTGATGGACAAGGTCTAGTACTGAAGACATCAGGAAAGAGGCCCATGGTGTGATGGTCAAGGTCTAGTACTGAAGACATCAGGAAAGAGGCCCATGGTGTGATGGACAAGGTCTAGTACTGAAGACAGCAGGAAAGAGGCCCAAGGTGTGATGGACAAGGTCTAGTATTGAAGACATCAGGAAAGAGGCCCAAGGTGTGATGTACAAGGTCTAGTACTGAAGACATCAGGAAAGAGGCCCAAGGTGTGATGGACAAGGTCTAGTATTGAAGCCATCAGGAAAGAGGCCCAAGGTGTGATGTACAAGGTCTAGTACTGAAGACATCAGGAAAGAGGCCCAAGGTGTGATGGACAAGGTCTAGTACTGAAGACATCAGGAAAGAGGCCCAAGGTGTGATGGACAAGGTCTAGTATTGAAGCCATCAGGAAAGAGGCCCAAGGTGTGCTGGACAAGGTCTAGTACTGAAGACATCAGGAAAGAGGCCCATGGGTTGATGGACAAGATATAGTACTGAAGACATTAGGAAAGAGGCCCAAGGTGTGATGGACAAGCTCAAGTAGGCCACCATGTGCAGGTACAAGCACGCCCACAAGCAGGAGGAGATGGGGTTACATGAGAGACCAGCTTTGATGACCTACAATTGTAGTTTTTAGCTCCTCATCCCACACAATGCTCACATACTGCCAAGGGTGATCATGCTACAGGTGCTAAGAGCCAGGATTCTATTGGCCTCAAATCAATGTTCCATTTAAGCAGCATGAGACGCCTGTGGCAACAACTCAGTGCAACTGCTCCCTCCATTTTAATTTGTGTTCATATACCTCTATTTTGTAGAAGAGCTCAGCATCCAACAGTGTCAGCTGTTCAGCAACTTCAAGGCTGTGGAAGTCATGTAAAGTGCCCGGTCTGAAAGAGATGGGGAGAAACATCCGTTAAAACAACGTTCCGCCCATCAGAAGACCAACAAAGGACCGTCCAATGTCGAATAGCCCTATGACCAGAAATGAGTGCTATCCATGGGCCGGATGCAGAGAGAGTGGCACAGAGGAAGAATTCTGAGGCTCAGCTAGCCTCAAACAAAAGGAATGCAGTGCTCTTCTGCTCTCAAGCTAAACTAATGCAGTGTTGGCATGAGGCACAGCCCATTCAGTACTGCTCCTAAACCAATAATCCCATGCAGAGCCGTCATAAAGCAAATACCTCATCCAGTGCTGTTTGGAAGCAATACCCCCCTGAAGCGGCGCTATCTTCATGCACAGCGCAAACATTGCAGCCGTTCTGCAAAACTCCTGCAGTGCTCCCCTTCAGCAGCACCTAATGCACAGCTGTTCTCCTGCAAATCCTTCGCGCCGCGCTGCCCTCCTGCAAATCCTTCGCGCAGCGCTGCCCTCCTGCAAATCCTTCGCGCAGCGCTGCCCTCCTGCAAATCCTTCGCGCAGCGCTGCCCTCCTGCAAATCCTTCGCGCAGCGCTGCCCTCCTGCAAATCCTTCGCGCAGCGCTGCCCTCCTGCAAATCCTTCGCGCAGCGCTGCCCTCCTGCAAATCCTTCGCGCAGCGCTGCCCTCCTGCAAATCCTTCGCGCAGCGCTGCCCTCCTGCAAATCCTTTGCGCAGTGCTGCCCTCCTGCAAATCCTTCGCGCAGCGCTGCCCTCCTGCAAATCCTTCGCGCAGCGCTGCCCTCCTGCAAATCCTTCGCGCAGCGCTGCCCTCCTGCAAATCCTTCGCGCAGCGCACCCCTCCAGCAGCACCTAATGCACAGCTGCCCTCCTGCAAATCCTTTGCGCAGCGCTACCCTCCTGCAAATCCTTCGCGCAGCGCTGCCCTCCTGCAAATCCTTTGCGCAGCGCTGCCCTCCTGCAAATCCTTCGCGCAGCGCTGCCCTCCTGCAAATCCTTCGCGCAGCCCTCCTGCAAATCCTTCACGCAGCGCTGCCCTCCTGCAAATCCTTCACGCAGCGCTGCCCTCCTGCAAATCCTTCACGCAGCGCTGCCCTCCTGCAAATCCTTTGCTCAGCGCTGCCCTCCTGCAAATCCTTCGCTCAGCGCTGCCCTCCTGCAAATCCTTCGCTCAGCGCTGCTCTCAAGCAAAGCACATGCAGAACTACTTTCAAGAAAAATTAATGTAGGGTTACTGAAAGAAAAACTATTTGCAATGCAATAGGTCACACATTTAAATGCGAGACCTATGGCATTGGTAAGAAGCACGCCATTGTCCCGGCTGGTTGAAAAGAAAAAGTGTGCGTTGCGCGCCAAATGTACGCAAAGCATGCTGTGCCTGCAGTGAGAGAAACTCAAAGAAAATAGTGCTTACAAGACTAAATAACACGTACCGTGTAACAACCGAAGTAAAAGGGCCAGTCGCCATGGTAGGTTACAAACGAAGATAAGGGAGTACTAAGGAGGGACTAACAAGCCTATTTACGAATCAGAAGCCAGCTTTTACAAAGGACAACGACACAAGCCAATGACAAATATGGGCGGCAGCTTCTTGTCGGTACTCCAGTACAGCAAGTCTTGCAGAGCAGCGCATGTGCGCCGACTCTAGGCTCGACCTAAAACTGCAGGCAGTGCTTTCGGCAAGAAGCATTGTCATGCACTTCTGCCCTTTTAAAAATTATACAAAATGGTCCTCAAAAAAATCCACAATTCTCAGATAACTGTCCTCCTGCAAACTGCATGGAATGTTGATTTCAAATGAAATCCTTACGCGTGGTACACTCAAAAGCCCTAGACTAGGGCCCACAAGCAAAATCCGTATAGTGCTACCCTCAAGGAAGGTTCTGAGAAATTACTGGCCAAAAAGTAAGTCCACGCAGTACTGTTACAGTAAAATCCTCCAACAGTGCTGTCATCAAACAGGCCTCATGCGGTGCTACAATCAAAGAAAAACATCATGCAGTGCTGCCCTCAAGGACAACCTGCATGCAGTGCCGCCCTCAAGGACAACCTGCATGCAGGCGGCAACCTGCATGCAGGCGGCAACCTGCATGCAGAGTTGCCCTCAAAGACAACCTGCATGAGTGCTGCTCACAAGGACAAAATCCATGCAGCCGGCAACCTGCATGCAGTGCTGCCCTCAAGGACAACCTGTATGCAGTGCTACCCTCAAGGACAATCTGCATGCAGGTGGCAACCTGCATGCAGAGTTGCCCTCAAGAACAACCTGCATGCAGTGCTGCCCTCAAGGGCGACCTGCATGCAGTGCTGCCCTCAAGGGCAACCTGCATGCAGTGCTGCCCTCAAGGGCAACCTGCATGCAGTGCTGCCCTCAAGGGCAACCTGCATGCAGTGCTGCCCTCAAGGGCAACCTGCATGCAGTGCTGCCCTCAAGGGCAACCTGCATGCAGTGCTGCCCTCAAGGGCAACCTGCATGCAGTGCTGCCCTCAAGGGCAACCTGCATGCAGTGCTGCCCTCAAGGGCAACCTGCATGCAGTGCTGCCCTCAAGGGCAACCTGCATGCAGTGCTGCCCTCAAGGGCAACCTGCACACAGAGTGCACAACATGTTATTGTCATGCAGTGATACAATCGCCATGAAGTGATACCCTCATACATTACTGTCCTGAAGCAAAATTGTCGCCAGAGCCAACCTCAAGTTACACCATCTTGCAACATTATTCAACAAGGAGACTTGGTACAGTACCGCACTCAAGCTAAAACACCTCACTCAGCCCTGTCCTTCAGCAACATTGAGAAGTCGAACTGCCCAAGAAATGCAGTGCATAGCAACTCTTAAACAAAACTTGTGCAGAGGTGACATTTTGATCCAGTGCAAACCTTAAGCACAACTATCATACAGGGTTGAAAGGAATCAAAATGCACGCAGTGCCGCCGAGAGAGAAACTCAACAGCTTGTCTGCAGCGCAGAACTCGAGTAGGACCACCCTCAGAAAAAGGATCAGTGCAGAGAAACTCCCCTGCAGGAACACCTCAGAAAGAATACCAATGCAGTGACACTGAACTCATTGCAAGACCACCTCAGAAAGAATACCAATGCAGTGACACTCCTCTGTCGGACCACCATAAGAAAGAATACCAATGCACTGAAACTCCACTGTCGGACCACCCTAAGAAACAATACCAATGCAGTGAAACTCCACTGTCGGACCACCCTAAGAAAGAATACCAATGCAGTGACACTGAACTCACTGCAGGACCACCTCAGAAAGAATACCAATGCAGTGACACTGAACTCACTGCAGGACCACCTCAGAAATAATACCAACGCAGAGACACTGAACTCACTGCAGGACCACCTCAAAGGAAACCAATGCAGTGATACTCCTCTGTCAGACCACTCTCAGAAAAAGTATCAGTGCAGTGAAACTCCACTGCAGGACCACCTCAGAAAGAATACCAATGCATATACTGCACTCACTATAGGACCACCCTCAGAAAGACAATCAATGCAGTGAAACGCCAATGTAGGACTACCCTCCAAGAAATTCAATGCAGTGACACTGCACTCACTATAGGACCACCCTCAGGAAGCATACCAATGCAGTTAAATCCACTGTCAGACCACCCTCAGAAAGAGTATAGATGCAGTGACACTCCACTGTGGGACCATCCTCAGAAAGAGTATAGATGCAGTGACACTGAACTCAATGCAGAACCACCTCAGAAAGATTACCAATGCAGTGACACTGAACTCACTGCAGGACCACCTCAGAAAGAATACCAATGCAGTGACACTGAACTCACTGCAGGACCACCTCAGAAAGAATGCCAATGCAGAGACACTGAACTCACTGCAGGACCACCTCAAAGAATACCAATGCAGAGACACTGAACTCACTGCAGGATCACCTCAGAAAGATTACCAATGCAGTGACACTGAGCTCACTGCAGGACCACCTCAAAGAATACCAATACAGAGACACTGACCTCACTGCAGGACCACCTCAAAGAATACCAATGCAGTGACACTGAACTCACTGCAGGACCACCTCAAAGAATACCAATGCAGTGACACTGAACTCACTGCAGGACCACCTCAGAAGGATAACCAATGCAGTGACACTGAACTCACTGCCGGACCACCTCAAAGAATACCAATGCAGTGACACTGAACTCACTGCAACACCACCTCAAAGAATACCAATGCAGTGACACTGAACTCACTGCAGGACCACCTCAGAAAGAATACAAATGCAGTGACACTGAACTCACTGCAGGACCACCTCAAAGAATACCAATGCAGTGACACTGAACTCACTGCAGGACCACCTCAAAGAATACCAATGCAGAGACACTGAACTCACTGCAGGACCACCTCAAAGAATACCAATGCAGTGACACTGAACTCACTGCAGGACCACCTCAGAAAGAATACCAATGCAGAGACACTGAACTCACTGCAGGACCACCTCAAAGAATACCAATGCAGAGACACTGAACTCACTGCAGGACCACCTCAAAGAATACCAATGCAGAGACACTGAACTCACTACAGGACCACCTCAATGAATACCAACGCAGAGACACTGAACTCACTGCTGGACCACCTCAAAGAATACCAATGCAGAGACACTGAACTCACTGCAGGACCACCTCAAAAATACCAATGCAGAGACACTGAACTCACTGCAGGAACACCTCAAAGAATACCAATGCAGTGACACTGAACTCACTGCAGGACCACCTCAAAAATACGAATGCAGAGACACTGAACTCACTGCAGGAACACCTCAAAGAATACCAATGCAGTGACACTGAACTCACTGCAGGACCACCTCAAAGAATACCAATGCAGTGACACTGAATTCACTGCAGGACCACCTCAAAGAATACCAATGCAGAGACACTGAACTCACTGCAGGACCACCTCAAAGAATACCAATGCAGTGACACTGAACTCACTGCAGGACCACCTCAAAGAATACCAATGCAGAGTCACTGAACTCACTGCAGGACCACCTCAAAGAATACCAATGCAGTAACACTGAACTCATTGCAGGACCACCTTAAAGAATACCAATGCAGTGACACTGAACTCACTGCAGGACCACCTCAAAGAATACCAATGCAGAGACACTGAACTCACTGCAGGACCACCTCAAAGAATACCAATGCAGTGACACTGAACTCACTGCAGGACCACCTCAGAAAGAATACCAATGCAGTGACACTGAAATCACTGCAGGACCACCTCAAAGAATACCAATGCAGTGACACTGAACTCACTGCAGGACCACCTCAAAGAATACCAATGCAGAGACACTGAACTCACTGCAGGACCACCTCAAAGAATACCAATGCAGAGACACTGAACTCACTACAGGACCACCTCAAAGAATACCAATGCAGAGACACTGAACTCACTGCAGGACCACCTCAGAAAGAATACCAATGCAGTGACACTGAACTCACTGCAGGACCACCTCAAAGAATACCAATGCAGTGACACTGAACTCACTGCAGGACCACCTCAAAGAATACCAATGCAGAGACACTGAATTCACTGCAGGACCACCTCAAAGAATACCAATGCAGTGACACTGAACTCACTGCAGGACCACCTCAGAAAGAATACTAATGCAGTGACACTGAACTCACTGCAGGACCACCTCAAAGAATACCAATGCAGTGACACTGAACTCACTGCAGGACCACCTCAAAGAATACCAATACAGAGACACTGAACTCACTGCAGGACCACCTCAGAAAGAATACCAATGCAGTGACACTGAACTCACTGCAGGACCACCTCAAAGAATACCAATGCAGTGACACTGAACTCACTGCAGGACCACCTCAAGGAAAACCAATACAGAGACACTGAACTCACTGCAGGACCACCTCAAAGAATACCAATGCAGTGACACTGAACTCACTGCAGGACCACCTCAAAGAATACCAATGCAGTGACACTGAATTCACTGCAGGACCACCTCAAAGAATACCAATGCAGAGACACTGAACTCACTGCAGGACCACCTCAAAGAATACCAATGCAGAGACACTGAACTCACTGCAGGACTACCTCAAAGAATACCAATGCAGAGACACTGAACTCACTGCAGGACCACCTCAAAGAATACCAATGCAGAGACACTGAACTCACTGCAGGACCACCTCAAAGAATACCAATGCAGAGACACTGAACTCACTGCAGGACCAGCTCAAAGAATACCAATGCAGTGACACTGAACTCACTGCAGGACCACCTCAAAGAATACCAATGCAGAGACACTGAACTCACTGCAGGACCACCTCAAAGAAAACCAATGCAGAGACACTGAACTCACTGCAGGACCACCTCAGAAAGAATACCAATGCAGTGACACTGAACTCACTGCAGGACCACCTCAAAGAATACCAATGCAGTGACACTGAACTCACTGCAGGACCACCCCAAAGAATACCAATGTAGAGACACTAAACTCACTGCCGGACCACCTCAAAGAATACCAATGCAGAGACACTGAACTCACTGCAGAACCACCTCAGAAAGATTACCAATGCAGTGACACTGAACTCACTGCAGGACCACCTCAGAAAGAATACCAATGCAGTGACACTGAACTCACTGCAGGACCACCTCAGAAAGAATGCAAATGCAGAGACACTGATCTCACTGCAGGACCACCTCAAAGAATACCAATGCAGTGACACTGAACTCACTGCAGGACCACCTCAGAAAGAATACCAATGCAGTGACACTGAACTCACTGCAGGACCACCTCAAAGAATACCAATGCAGTGACACTGAACTCACTGCAGGACCACCTCAAAGAATACCAATGCAGAGACACTGAACTCACTGCAGGACCACCTCAAAGAATACCAATGCAGTGACACTGAACTCACTGCAGGACCACCTCAAAGAATACCAATGCAGTGACACTGAACTCACTGCAGGACCACCTCAAAGAATACCAATGCAGAGACACTGAACTCACTGCAGGACCACCTCAAAGAATACCAATGCAGAGACACTGAACTCACTGCAGGACCACCTCAAAGAATACCAATGCAGAGACACTGAACTCACTGCAGGACCACCTCAAAGAATACCAATGCAGAGACACTGAACTCACTGCAGGACCAGCTCAAAGAATACCAATTCAGTGACACCGAACTCACTGCAGGACCACCTCAAAGAATACCAATGCAGAGACACTGAACTCACTGCAGGACCACCTCAAAGAATACCAATGCAGAGACACTGAACTCACTGCAGGACCACCTCAAAAATACCAATGCAGAGACACTGAACTCACTGCAGGACCACCTCAAAGAATACCAATGCAGTGACACTGAACTCACTGCAGGACCACCTCAAAGAATACCAATGCAGAGACACTGAACTCACTGCAGGACCACCTCAAAGAATACCAATGCAGAGACACTGAACTCACTGCAGGACCACCTCAAAGAATACCAATGCAGAGACACTGAACTCACTGCAGGACCACCTCAGAAAGAATACCAATGCAGTGACGCTGAACTCACTGCAGGACCACCTCAAAGAATACCAATGCAGTGACACTGAACTCACTGCAGGACCACCTCAAAGAATACCAATGCAGAGACACTAAACTCACTGCCGGACCACCTCAAAGAATACCAATGCAGAGACACTAAACTCACTGCCGGACACCCTCAAAGAATACCAATGCAGAGACACTGAACTCACTGCAGGACCACCTCAAAGAATACCAATGCAGAGACACTGAACTCACTGCAGGACCACCTCAAAGAATACCAATGCAGTGACACTGAACTCACTGCAGGACCACCTCAAAGAATACCAATGCAGAGACACTGAACTCACTGCAGGAACACCTCAAAGAATACCAATGCAGTGACACTGAACTCACTGCAGGACCACCTCAAAGAATACCAATGCAGTGACACTGAACTCACTGCAGGACCACCTCAAAGAATACCAATGCCGAGACACTGAACTCACTGCAGGACCACCTCAAAGAATACCAATGCAGTGACACTGAACTCACTGCAGGACCACCTCAAAGAATACCAATGCAGAGACACTGAACTCACTGCAGGTCCACCTCAAAGAATACCAATGCAGAGACACTAAACTCACTGCCGGACCACCTCAAAAAGAATACCAATGCAGTGACACTGAACTCACTGCAGGACCACCTCAAAGAATACCAATGCAGTGACACTGAACTCACTGCAGGACCACCTCAAAGAATACCAATGCAGTGACACTGAACTCACTGCAGGACCACCTCAAAGAATACCAATGCAGTTCAGGCTCAAGCGTGTTGGCAACGTGTTGGTGGTGGGCAGAGCACTGAGGCAGGCCTGCCTTTACTCAGGGCATGGAACAGGGAGTAGGTTTACATCCCTAGCCTGGTGTTAAAGTGCCACAGCTCCCACTTCCCAATCCTTCCCATACGTCAACAACCATGCTTTACCTGGCAGCGACTCCCCTGGCAGCCAGGGGCCGGCTGGCAAAGTTGGCATAGCGCAGCGCCCTCTTGTTCTCCATTTTATCCAAGATGTTCTTCCTCAAGACTCTGGCCAGGCTGAGCTCCCCGTTGCAAACCAGATGGAAAACAAGGTCCATGAGCTGCTTCAGAATGTCATCCGTCAACTCCACCAGGCTGGGAAAGAGACAAGAGAACCAAGAGATGGCCGCGGAGGGGACGGAAGAGTGGGGAGTAAAGAGGAGAGAGAAGAGTTCGAAGGGGAGAGAAGAGGGGAAAGAATAGTACAGCGAGGAGGTATGAAAGGTTTGCAGAAGGGAAGGGGAGAAAGGTGCAGAGGGAATGGAAGAGAAGATCACAGAGAGGAAGGATGAAAAGAGTCCAGAAGGGAGAGAACAGCACAGGAGGGAGAAAAGGGTGAACAGTGGAGAGCAGGGTGGATAGAGGGGTGCACAGTGGATACAGGGGTACAGAGAGGAAATGAGAGAAGGGTGCAAAGGAGAAGTGAGAAGATTCAGAGAGAAAGGGTTCGTTGGGGGGGAAGAGTGCAGAAGAGAAGGGGGCAAGGGAGGAAATGGGACACAAGAAGGGGAGAAAAAGGGTGCAGAGAGAAGGGTTGAAAACGCAGGCAGGACAAAGGCGCAGAGGGGAAGGGATGGAAGGGATAGAAGGGTGAAGAGGAGACAGAAGGGATACAGAGGGAGGGAGAGATGGGACAGAGGGGTGCAAAGGGAAGTCAGGGATGCAAGGGAGGTGGGCAGAGGGGGGAGATAGTGTTCAGAGGGGCAGAGGGGAGAGGATAAGGCCGGAGGGAAGAGAGACAAGTGTTGGAGTGTCGAGAGTGGGTGCAGGACGGTAGTAGAAAGCAGAGCAGATTAAGAAGTGAGGTTGGGGCGAGGCAGACAAGAGGAGATGAAAACCAAAAAACATGTTACTGTCTGCTTCACATTGTGAGGTGCTGTCTACTGCAGTTTTCAAGTCATCACAAGCCTGTCCTGGGCCCGCCCTTTAATTAAGGAAACGAGCACCTTGGAAGGATTCCCAGCCCAAGCGTTTTCGCAGCAAGTTAGACTCCAGGGTTAAAACATGGGATTGCAGGGTCGCAGCTGTAGGCGCGACTGATGGGGGGCTCCAGGCCAATTACTAGGAAGGTCGTGTTGGTTGAGTTCTGGGGTGCAGCCTGGACACCACCACCTACAGCTCTCCATTATACAATCTTACACATCAGCAGGCATTACTGTTGTGAGTGTGAGAACGTGCTAGAGAGGGCAGCACAGCAGCCCTTCGTCTAGGAGGGAACTCTGTGAAAGTGGGCGCTGGAAGAACAGGCCGCAGCAACCAGCACATTCCACCACTTACACACGACGGCAGACGGGGGTAGTGAAAGTGGAGGGACGAGTATTGCACCACTGCCTCCGGTTCACGCGCCACTGCCTCTCGTTCACGCGCCACTGCCTCTCGTTCACGCGCCACTGCCTCCCGTTCCACGCGCCACTGCCTCCCGTTCCACGCGCCTCTGCCTGCCGTTCGACGCGCCTCTGCCTGCCGTTCGACGCGCCTCTGCCTGCCGTTCCACGCACCACTGCCCCCCGTTTCACGCACCACTGCCTCTCGTTCCCCCACCACTGCCTCTCGTTCCCCGCGCTTTACTGTCTCTTCTGCCTGCAACGTTAGGGGGACTTTAAAAAGAATACTGGACAGAATCCCAGGCATGCTGTAACAGGGTCTGCCAGTGGTAGGTTGGCAGGGTGTGGGGATTGGTAGGTTGGGAGTGTGTGGGGAGTGGTAGATTGGGAGAGTGGGTGTGGGGAGTGGTGGGTTGAGCGTGTGGGGAGTGGTGGGTTGAGCGTGTGGGCAGTGGTAGGTTTGGAGAGTGTGGGGATTGGTAGGTTGGGAGTGTGTGGGGAGTGGTAGGTTGGGAGATTGTAGGTGTTGGCAGTGGTGGGTTGGGAGAGCGTGGGTGTGGATAGCAGTATGTTGGGAGAGTGTGTGTGTTGAGAGTAGTAGGTTGGGAGAGAGTGGGTGTGGGGAGTAGTAGGTTGGGAGAGTGTGGGGTGGGAAATAGTAGGTTGGGAGAATGTGGGCAGTAGTAGGTTGGGGGTGTGGGGAGTGGTAGGTTGGGAGTGTGTGGTGAGTGGTAGGTTGGGAGACTTGGTGTTGGCAGTGGTGGGTTGGGAGAGCGTGGGTGTGGATAGCAGTACGTTGGGAGAGTGTGTGTGTTGAGAGTAGTAGGTTGAGAGAGAGTGGGTGTGGGGAGTAGGTTGGGAGAGTGTGGGTGTGGGGAGTAGTAGGTTGGGGGTGTGGGGAGTGGTAGGTTGGGAGGGTGTGGGGAGTGGTAGGTTGGGAGGGTGTGGGGAGTAGTAGGTTGGGGGGAGTGTGGGGATTGATAGGCTGTGAGGGTGTGGTGTAGGTTGGAAGACTGGGTGTGGGTGGTGATAGGTTGGGGGTGTGGGGAGCAGTAGGTTGGGATAGAGTGGGAGTGGTGGGTTGTGAGTGTGGGGAGTGGTAGGTTAGGAGCGTGTGGGGAGTGGTAGGTTGGGAGACAGTGTAGGGAGTGGTAGGTTGGGTGGGTTTGTGGACTAGTAGATTGGGAGAGTGTGGATAGCAGTACGTTGGGAGAGTGTGTGTGTTGAGAGTAGTAGGTTGGGAGAGTGTGGGTGTGGGAGTAGTAGATTGGGAGAGTGTGGGGAGTGGTAGGTTGGGAGGGTGTGGGGAGTAGTAGGTTGGGAGTGTGTGGGTAGCAGTAGGTTGGGAGGGTGTGGGGACTGGTAGGTTGGGGGGAGTGTGGGGATTGATAGGCTGTGAGGGTGTGGTGTAGGTTGGAAGACTGGGTGTGGGTGGTGATAGGTTGGGGGTGTGGGGAGCAGTAGGTTGGGATAGAGTGGGAGTGGTGGGTTGTGAGTGTGGGGAGTGGTAGGTTAGGAGCGTGTGGGGAGTGGTAGGTTGGGAGACAGTGTAGGGAGTGGTAGGTTGGGTGGGTTTGTGGACTAGTAGATTGGGAGAGTGTGGATAGCAGTACGTTGGGAGTGTGTGTGTGTTGAGAGTAGTAGGTTGGGAGAGTGTGGGAGTGGGAGTAGTAGATTGGGAGAGTGTGGGGAGTAGTAGGTTGGGAGTAGTAGGTTGGGAGGGTGTGAGGAGTGGAAGGTTGGGAGGGTGTGTGGAGTAGTAGGTTGGGAGAGGGTCGGTGTGGGGAGTAGTAGGTTGGGAGAGTGGGTGTGGGGAGTAGTAAGTTGGGAGAGTGGGTGTGGGGAGTAGTAAGTTGGGAGATTGGGTGTGGGGAGTAGTAGGTTGGGAGAGTGTGGGGATTGGTAGGTTGTGAGGGTGTGGGGAGTAGTAGGTTGAATAAGTGTGGGGAGTGGTGGGTTGTGAGTGTGGGGAGTGTTAGGTTGGGAGACTGGGTGTGGGAAGTAGTAGGTTGGGAGAGCATGGGTGTGGGGAGTGGTGGGTTGGGAGAGTGTGGGGAGTGGTAGGTTGGGAAGGTGTGGGCAGTGGTGAGTTGGGAGAACATGGGTGTAGGGATTGGTAGGTTGGGAGGCTGGGTGCAGGGAGTGGTAGGTTGGGAGTGTGTGTGGACTAGTAGGTTTGGAGTGTGGATAGCAGTACGTTGGGAGTGTGTGTGTTGAGAGTAGTAGGTTGGGGGAGAGTGGGGAGTAGTAGGTTGGGGGAGAGTGGGGAGTAGTAAGTTGGGGGAGAGTGTGGAGTAGTAGGTTGGGAGAGTGTGGGGAGTAGTAGTTTGGGGGGATTGGTAGGTTGGGAGGGTGTGGGGAGCAGTAGGTTGGGAGAGTGTGGGGATTGGTAGGTTGGGAGAGTGGGTGTGGTGAGTGGTAGCTTGGGAGAGTGTGGGGATTGATAGGTTGGGAGGGTGTGGGGAGTAGTAGGTTGGGAGAGTGCGGGTAGTGGTAGGTTGGGAGAGTGTGGGTGTGGTAGGTTAGGAGAGTGTGGGTGTGGGGATTGGTAGGCTGGGAGAGTGTGGGTGTGGTAGGTTGGGAGAGTGTGGGTGTGGTAGGTTGGAAGAGTGTGGGGATTGGTAGGTTGGAAGAGTGTGGGGATTGGTAGGTTGGAAGAGTGTGGGGATTGGTAGGTTGTGAGAGAGTGGGGAGTGGTAGGTTGGAAGAATGTGGAGAGTGGTAGGTTGGGGAGTGGAAGATTGGGAGATTGGGAGAGTGGGTGTGGGGAGTGACTGATTGGGAGTGTGGGCAGTGGTAGGTTGGGAGTGTGTGGGGATTGGTAGGGTGGGAGTGGAAGGTTGGGAGAGTGTGGGGTGGGTTGGGAGTGTGTGGGGAGTGGTAGGTTGGGAGATTGTGGGTGTGGGAAGTGGGGTTGGGAGAGCGTGGGTGTGGGGAGTAGTAGGTTGGGAGAGTGTGGAGACTGGTAGGTTGGGAGAGTGTGGGGAGTGGTGGGTTGGGAGAGTGTGGGTGTTGGGAGTAGTAGGTTGGGAGAGTGTGGAGACTGGTAGGTTGGGAGAGTGTGGGGAGTGGTGGGTTGGAGGGTGTGGGGAGTGGTGGGTTGGGAGAGCGTGGGTGTGGGGAGTGGTGGGTTGGGAGAGTGTGGGTAGTGGTGGGTTGGGAGAGTGTGGGTGTGGTCGGTTGGTAGAGTGTGGGGAGTGGTAGGTTGGGAGTGTGTGGGGATTGGTAGGTTGGGAGAGAGTGGGGAGTGGTAGGTTGGGAGAGTGGGTATGGGGAGTGGTAGATTGGGAGAGTGGGTGTGGGGAGTGGTGGGTTGAGCGTGTTGGCAGTGATAGGTTTGGAGAGTGTGGGTATTGGTAGGTTGGGAGTGTGTGGGGGTGGTAGGTTGGGAGATTGTAGGTGTGGGGAGTGGTGGGTTGGGAGAGTGTGGGTGTGGGGAGTAGTAGGTTTGGAGGGTGTGGGGAGTGGTAGGTTGGTAGAGCGTGGGTGTGGGGAGTAGTAGTTTGGGAGAGAGTGGAGACTGATAGGTTGGGGAAACTGGAAATCCAAACTCTAACACGTGCGAGGTATAAGACTGCCTACAGATAGAAAGGAAGGTTATACCGGTTGGCTACATCTGTGGCTGCAGCATTTATGCCGAAATGTCTGTGCCGCGCTTCTGGCGCAGTAATGCAGGTGAAAGAAATCATGCACAAAATTACCGAAGTGAGAGTGAATGGAGGAAGCCAGAGGGGCACGGAAAAATAGGCACTTACCAGAGTTCGTCCACTACCCGGACCAACACAAAGAAGGTGTTCTTGCTGACCCGCTTCTTGAAGGTATCCGGGAAAGGGCAGAACTTCTCATACGTGGCAGCAGGTTAAGTAATAACAATGAGACACACGTTTTGGATCCTGTACTGCCCTGCTGTTTTACAGACTGCCTGTTCCCTCTGACCACCTTCTTTAAGGTTAACACGTCATGGTCAGTCACATTGAGGCTCAAACTTCTTTGGTGCATTAAGACAGTTTAGCGCCACAAATTGCTCCACTCACAGGCATAAAGATGAACTCTGCAGTTTTTACTCGCTTTTATACTTTGTGACGCATCCTCAACCATGCCCCACTGGCATCCAAACAAACCCACTGCTGAGTTAATGCTTCTGCCCCAAGTCCTAAGTACATTATGCTTTACTCATTCCCTCGATCATCAACCTCACAAATGGAAGGCGTGCCCGCTGCCAAACACCCAGACAGTCATTATCATAAGTTAACCATATACTGGCTGACCAAAGTACCTGCAGTGTACAACATGGTGATATTCTGCTAAAAGAGTTGGAATGTGTCAGACACACGAACCTAGGCATGGCCCTTAGAAAGTACCTACATTTTCTCACATACTGACTGACATAACTGGGCACAACTAACTGCATACAGACAATGCCATACAATGGTCCCCAGTCGGGGCACTACCGCCTCCCCTCCCCCCCATGGTGAGTTTGGGTTATGTGAGCGCCAAACCCCTTCATGGAGGTGACAGACCATTCCAACTTGCATCTTTCTCTTCTGGCTCATCTGTGCAGGGGGTGAGGCATGAAAGTCCTCTCCACCAAGGGAAAGAGTTTCATGCCTCACCCCCTGCATGGATGAGACACAAGTGCAAGATGCAAGTTGGAATTGTGCATTTCACGAACACAAGCTGGCAGACTGCGCCAGTGTTGGGCTAACCAAGAATAAAGGCCGAGGACTGTACAGGCCAGGCAGTGCTTAATTTGAGCCAGAGGTTTATGGTGCTCGGCACCGACACCTAATTGTCAAACCCTGCGCTGTAACAGTCTGCCACAAGGTAGCACTGTCTGACTAATTCAGGGATGACCATAAACAGTTAACTATTAATTCAATATACATTAAACATGACTAGCACCTGCCGCCCAAGCCATTCTTATAGCGGGGGGTTGTAGTCTGAATTATCAAACTTGTAGGAGTGTGACGGTTAGTAGTTGTGTTGTTACTGTCATTGGTAGCATAGCAGGGGCAATGTGCGGTGCAAGCTGCAGCGGCCTCCTGAAGAGAACCCAGGCACTTATTTTTATTATTATTTACATGCATGGTGGTGGCTGCTCACAGAACCTTGCTCACAAAATCTGCACACTTTGAGAAGGGTGGCTGTTGCACCCTACTCCTGAAGAGATCGATATAACCGATCAGTACCATGGCCAGCCTACCTCACACAGCGAGTCCAATAACACTCCTCTAGCAGTGCAAGAAGTATGGCAGCCGGTGCACCATCCCCCTCCACTTGCTGCAACAGCATCAATACTCCCTTCCTTGCAGCCTTGCGAGGTGGCAACCATGGGCTGTGTTGAAGCAGGTGACCTAGCCCCATCATTCAAAAGGCATCTAACTCTTTAAACTGTAGTCCCCAGTGTCAGCCAGAAGATGGCAGCAGCGGGCCATGTCTGACAGATCGTCTGTCGGTTTCTAAATAACAAGACTCCTCTGGCTGTAGTCCCACATGTTGGCCAGCAGATGGAAGCCGCGGACCATGTCTGGCGCTCAGATTACTGCCCACCTCTCACAGCATCCAGACTCGTTCCTCTCGGCGCAGGCCCACGTGTTGGGCAGGAGCAGCAATTGACGGGGTGATTTTCCTCAGACTTCAACTTACACTGGAATAACCCGAACGACCATGCAGTGAACTGCCTTAAATCCTTCCTATCAGACCACGATCTGGTCCAATTCTGTGACAGTCCCACCCACAACAAGGGACACACTGGATCTGATCGTATGTAAAATGAATGACATCACGTTGGAATCCATTATCCCCTGCGATTGGTCAGACGACTACAGCATCATCTTCCTCATCAACATGGAGGTGACCCCGAAGAGAGATCAACCCAAGAAAATAAAATAATGGAAAAGGAATCTCTGAAACGTTAATCCTAACGACTTATCAACCCGAAGTGACACTGACTTGACTCCTCAGTTAGGCATGGTAGATGTACATGACCTCATAGTTCTATAATACCTCTATTATAGAAGTCCTTGATACTATTGCCCCCTTCAACATTTCAACTTCAAACATTTCCACTAAAAGCTCCAAACCGTGGCTCAATGACCACCTAAACTCTGAAAGACGCAATCTAAGATTAGCAGAAAGAATTTGGAGATCCGTACCATCCACTGAACACCTAAGATCAGTGAGGAACACTTACAACAGGAAAATCAAAAATTAAAAGGCCGCCTTCTTTGGAACTCAGCTTAACCAAGCCAAAAATCGACACCAAAAACTTTTTGAAACCGTCAAGCAACAACCGCTTAATGCCCCAAACCTGCTGGCTCCTGGAGACATCACTCCTCCAAACTGTGAGGAATTGGCCTCATTCTTCTTGGGGGAAACAAAAACGACCTACAATCAAAGAGGAACTACTTCCAGCTACTGGGCATGCTTTTCCACTCACCTCCCGGGTCACAGATCAGCTTGGTACAGACTACGGATACCAGAGTCCTCGCCTCAGACGTCTTGCTGACAGGCACCAGGAGTATGGACTATTGGCACCAGAGTCCTCTCCTCACACTATAGACATCCTGCTGACAGGTACCTAAAGTACGGAACAATGGACACCAGAGTCCTCTCCTCAGACCACAGAAATTCCGCTGACAGGTACCAAGACTACAGACACCAGAGCCCTCTCCTCACACTACTGACATCCTGCTGACAGGCACCAGGAGTACGGACACCAGAGTCCTCTCCTTAGACCACAGATGTCCTGCTGACAGGCACCAGGAGTATGGAATATGGACACCAGAGTCCTCTCCTCAGACCACAGATATCCTGCTGATAGGTACCAAGAGTACAGACACCAGAGCCCTCTCCTCACACTACAGACGTCCTGCTGACAGGCACAAGGAGTACGGACACCAGAGTCCTCTCCTCAGACCACAGATGTTCTGCTGAAAGATACCTGGAGTACGGACTCCAGACACCAGATTCCTCTCCTCAGACCACAGAGGTCCTGCTGACAGGCACCTGGAGTGTGGGCACCAGAGTCCTCTCCTCTGGCCACAGATGCTCTGACAGGTACCTGGAGTACGAACACCAGACAACAGAGTCCTCTCCTCAGACCACAGACGTCCTGCTGAAAGGTACCAGGAGTACGGACTCCAGACACCAGAGTCCTATCCTCAGTTCACAGCTGTCCTCCTGACAGTTATCTGGAGTACGGACTATGGACACCAGAGTCCTCTTCATACCACAGATGCTCTGATGACAGGCACCTGGAGAACGGACTATGAACACTTGAGTCATCTTCCTGGACCACAGATATTCTGTTGACAGGTAACCAGGGTACGAATTACAGACACCAGAATCCATCCGCGATACACAAATGTTATGCTGACACATAACTCGAGTAGGAACAATGGACAACCGACTCCTCTTCTGGGTTCACCAATTTTCTCCTTACACATACCTGGAGTACAGAATACAGACACCCAAGCCCTCTCCTGGCTCCACATATGTTCTGCTGACATATCGCCACTGATTTTAGAATTTGTGAGATATCGATTGTGTTGCCACTGACTTGCTTGCACTGTTTGCACTCAGCTGGAGGGATTCGGGAGCAACAAGGGGGGCCGCCATTTTGAGGGTTAGTGGAACAGTTCTTTTGAGGCTAGAGATTTAAGAGGCACGCCCTAAGGCAAGCCCGTCCGCGCTCGGACCGGGCTCAGGGCCAGTCCCCCTGGCCGTCTTACTCCAAACATCATGACTTACACCAGGGAGGACCATCATGGATTGGATCCAGGAGGGGGAATCTTAGGGTGCCCCTGTATCCCCTTAGAGGCAATGACCAACCGTCCTAGAAGTATTTGCTCCAAATGCTGTTTACATTTCCCATACATTTTGGACCTTCCTGCCACCGGCCCCAATATTAAGCCAGGAAGGATGGCTAACTTAGCTGACCCACCTCCCCTCAGATGTGTACTACTGAATGCCAGATCATTGATTAAACATAGCACTGAGTGTGCGTTGCTTATTGAGTTGTTAGGGACGCTACTTGAAGAAGGATTATGTTCAGACTCCTAATTTCCATCTTGAGGCCCAATCCGACCCAGATACTATTACTCTGGAGCAAGTGATAGGGGACCGGTGAACTGAAGCAGCTGGTTGAAGTGCCAGCACATATCAAAGGGCATACGCTGGATGGTATTTATTCCAATTATCCAAATCTGGCTTACACCCCGGTACTCCCATTGGTGTGGTTCGATCATAGTGCCATTTAGTCAAAGGGCTATCAACCTAGATCAGAACCCACAAGGAAGATTGATTGGAAAGAGTCTGGAATAAGGTATACTGCGAAGAATTAGTGGAGGCATTAAAGAAAACCATGCGCCCTCTTCCTTTAGAGGTGGACGAAGCTACCTCTGCGTACACGAAATGGATAGACGCAGCATGCAATAAATTAGCCCCGGTAAAAAAGTGGACCTCTAAACGGGCCCATTCATCAGTCCCCTGGTATTTGGATGAATTAAGAATCCAAATACCAGGCGAGCGAGTAGAAGGGTTATGGAGGACAGGTTATAAAAACATGGATAAAGAAAGCTACAAGCAAAGCCTTAGACTGTATAAGGAATTACTGTTGGAAACCAAAAAAAAGTTCCTAGCAGAACACATTTCTCAAGCAAAATCTAATCCCAAAAAGAGCCAAAGTTGTCCAGAACTCTGCGAAAAACTGGCCGACTTCTCCCAACATAAGGTGGAATCTATCCTTTCTTCAGTTACACTAGCCCAAAAAGGGGAAAGGGTGGTGCCACGAACAATGGAATCAAACAGATCCTACCCCACACCGGTTTTAGACAAATTCTCTCTGCTAGATACCCCAGACTCGATTAAACATTTGAGCTCCATTCAATCCAGGTCCCCTATGGATCCAGTTATAGGGTTAGCTCTCACATTCCTGTTTAACGCCATATTTACATCGGGCAAATTTCCCAGAAATTGGAAGAAGGCTTCTATACTTCCCCAATTAAAAAACCAACCCTTGACCCCAAGGACCCAAACAACTACAGGCCAATTTCATGACTTCCGCTTCCTGCAAAAATCACTGAAAAAGCTATGAATACCCAGCTCAGTACTTTTCTCCGAACTATAATCTACTCGACCCATCTCAATACGGGTTTAGAGCAACACACAGCACCGAGCTGGCGTTAATCAAATCAATAGAGGAAGTGAGGGAGGCTTGGATAGTGGAGGAAAGGCAATTCTGATTTTGTTAGACTTGTCAGCAGCCTTTGACACGGTCCATCATGAAGTTCTGATAAACCAGCTGTCTGAAGCAGGGGTACAAGGAAACAAAAAAAACAAAGCTAATACAGCACACCCTCAATACTTATTAATGATCCAAATACAGTATAGGATAAGTTCTGAATGAAACAATATTTCAATGCTGAAGTAAACACCAGTTAATCCGTACAATCTAATAAGGCGTCTGGCACACAAGGAGTGATCCAAAACGGTCATCTGTTGATTTGTCAAGTTCTTTTATTATTTATCTTAAACAGTTTTCCCAGCGCACAGACTTGCCGACACGTGTTTCGTCTATCTTAGACTTGATCAAAGCGAATTGGGAAAGTCGTCACAATGTGGTCCGATGCGAATATATCATAAGTCGTAATCTATTTATTACAAAGGCCAATATCGTATAGATAACAGGAAAGTCCAAATGAAAAAATAGTGAGTCCAAATGGGTCTTCCAAAAGGGTCCGTACTACCGTATAACCTGATGGGTATGGAGACCGATAAGGTCCGATAAAGTATCACGTACGGAAATGTAAAGTCGCGGATTGGGTTTTACGGAAATAAACAAGCTGTTAAGTCCTGATTCACAAATGTGGCAACAATGGCAAAAACAGTCAATTCAATATGGGGGCATGTCCATGATAAGTATGCCACCTCGAAAAAGCAGTATCCGTCCAGCGACGCCTCACGAGTTGCAGCTACCTGTAATACGGGGTACAAGGACCTGCATGGAGTTTTCTGCAGTCTTTCCTCTCAGAAAGAACGCAAACTGTGGAATTGGACAACCACAGGTCAAAGCCGTTTTCTCTTCCGTGTGGGGTGCCACAGGGCTCATCTTTAAGCCGGACGCTCTTTAACGTGTACGTGATATCTTTGGCAGGCTTGATAAGATCCTATGGCTTCCAATTTACTTCACATGCGGATGACACTCAAATAGTGATGTCACTTAGAGACGGGGAAGAGAAGGAAACAGGGGCTCGCTTCCACGATTGTATGAAAGCTCTCTCAGGTTGGATGTTGTCCAATTGCCTAAAACTAAACTCAGGCAAAACAGAGGTCATCATGTTTGAGAATAACCCTAACTAAAGGACGCCAGACTGGTGGCCAGAAGATCTGGGTATCTGCCCCGCTCCAACCAGGAAAGTAAAAAACCTGGGGGTGATAGTGGACAATAAGCTTACGTTTTGCGATCACGCAAGTTTGGTGATCTCAGCTTGTTTCCTAATACTCAGAATCATAAGGAAAGGAATATGCTACTTACCAGTATGCATCTGTTCTTGGCATGTAGAGCTGCAGAGTCACACACTGGGGATAAGATCGCCATCTGGTGTTGGGCTCGGATGATTGCAGGTTGTTGTTGTCTTCGGAAGAAGCCTTTGGTCACGAGATTGGTGACTCCTCCCCTGGACAACAGTGCGCATGGGCATCCACTCCATCGTCAGATTGTTTTTTCGCCATGATGGGAAAAGATGGAGTGTATAGGAATGAAAGAAAGGATGTCCATGTGCAATGTCTAAGTAAGACAGATGCTGGAACAGATACAGGTCCCGGGGAGGCGGGCGGGCGTGTGTGACTCTGCAGCTCTACATGCCAAGAACAGATGCATACTGGTAAGTAGCATATTCCGTTCGAGGCATATGAGCTCAGATCACACACTGAGGATAGATTATATAGCAGTGCTTCCCCTTAGCGGTGGTCGCCTGTATCCGTTGCAGCAGTTTGAAATAAAGTTTTTAGGACAGCCTGGCCCACTGAGGCCTGTTGTTTGGCTTGCACATCAACACAGTAGTGTTTAGTGAAGGTATGCGTGGTAGACCACGTGGCTGCCTTGCAAATGTCTTCTAAGGGAATGTTACCTAAGAAGGCCATAGAAGCCCCTATTTTACGCGTGGAGTGCGCCCTAGGGGGAACTGTAAGTGTACGTTTAGCCTTTTGGTAGCATATTTGGATGCATTTAACTATCCACCGGGCTATACCGGATTTGGAGATGGGATTGCCTTTATGTGGTGGTGCGAAGGCAACAAAGAGTTGTTTTGTCTTTCGAAAAGGTTTTGTCCTGTCGATGTAATAAAGCAAGGCTCTTTTGACATCTAAGGTATGTAGGGCCCTTTCAGCTACGGAGTCTGGGTTTGGGAAAAAGACTGGTAGCTCTACTGATTGGTTAAGGTGGAAAGGGGAAATCACTTTTGGAAGAAATTTAGGGTTTGTCCTAAGAACCACTTTGTTACGGTGTAGTTGTAAGAAAGGTTCCTGTAGTGTAAGGGCTTGTATTTCACTTACTCTTCCTAGGGAAGTGATTGCGATAAGGAAAGCTACCTTCCATGTTCGGAATTGTAATTCACATTTGTGCATAGGTTCAAATGGGGGACCCATAAGTCTTGTTAGAACCACATTGAGATTCCACACTGGGGAAGGTGGTAATCTTGGGGGAAGAATTCTTTTGAGACCTTCCATAAACGCTTTGATGGCTGGTACCTTAAAAAGGGAAAGGTGTTGCCTATTTTGCAAGTAGGCTGCCAAGGCTGCTAGGTGTAAACGTATAGAGGAATACGCTAGATTGCATCTTTGCAAGTGTAGTAGATAGCAAATGATGCTTTGGATGGAAGCATCCAATGGATGTATGTCATTATTAGCGCAGTAGATGGCAAATCGTTTCCATTTTGCGGCATAACATGCTCTAGTAGTAGGTCGTCTGGCTTCCTTTATGATATTCATACAGTCTGGAGGGAGATTGAGGTATCCGAACTCTAAGACCTCAGGAGCCAGATCGCTAGGTTCAGTGTTTGAGGATCTGGGTGTCTGATTTCTCCATGGTTCTGGGTTAATAGATCCGGGGAGAGGCGTAGCCTTTGATGTGGAACTAAAGATAGTTCCAGAAGTGTGGTGAACCACGGTTGACGTGCCCAAGTGGGAGCTACCAGTATTAGTGTTAGCGACTGTTGTTTCAGTTTGCGTACCACAAATGGAACTAGTGGGAGAGGCGGAAAAACGTACGCAATTCTGCCTGACCAGTTCATCCATAGGGCATTGCCCTTCGACTGTGGGTGTGGAAACCTGGCGGCGAAGGTTGGGCATTTTGTGTTTTCGGGAGTGGCGAACAGGTCTATGTCTGGTTGTCCCCATTTTTGGAAGAAGGGGAGTAGAACCTTGGGGTGTAATTCCCATTCGTGGATCTGCTGTGTGTGGCGACTTAGGAGGTCGGCCACCTGATTGTGGATTCCTGGGAGATGTTCTGCTAACAGGTAGATGTTTTGGGGAATTGCCCATCTCCAGATCTGCTGTGCCAGTTGGGACAGTTGGAGAGAATGTGTCCCTCCCTGTTTCTGTATATAATACATTGTCGTCATGTTGTCTGTGCGTATGAGGACAGTTTTGTTCTTTAGGTGTACCTGAAAGGATTTTAGTGCTAGGAACACTGCTAAGAGTTCCAGGTGGTTGATGTGGAGCAGTTTTTGTTGACTGGTCCATCTGCCCTGAGTGGTATGGTGAAGGAGGTGGGCTCCCCACCCTGTGAGAGATGCGTCGGTAGTTAGCACAACTTGTGGAAGAGGCTCTAAGAACGGCCGCCCTTTGGACAGGTTGATGGTGTTCCACCATTTCAGTGAGCGAAGTGAGCGACTGTCCACCAACACCAGATCGGTAAGTTGTCCGTGAGCTTGGTTCCACTGTTGTGCTAGACATTCCTGTAAGGGACGCATTTGAAGTTGTGCGTGTGGGACTATGGAGATGCATGACGCCATCATGCCTAGGAGCTGCATGAACACTCTTGCTGGAAGAGATGGATGAGTTTGAAATTGAGAGATGAGACTTTGTATACTGGCTATCCTGGCAGTGCTGGGATAAGCAATGGCTTTGGATGTATCTATGGTTGCTCCTAGATACTGATGTAAGTGGGAAGGCTGTAGATGGGATTTGAGGTAGTTGATAGTGAATCCCAAATTGTGGAGGGTTTGAATAGTGCGATGAGTGTGGAGAATGCATTTTTGGTGAGTATTGGCTTTTATGAGCCAATCGTCCAGATAGGGGAAGACATGGATCTGTTGTCTTCTGAGGTGCGCTGCCACGACTGCTAAGCACTTGGTGAACACTCTGGGTGCTGTTGTTACTCCGAATGGGAGAACTGTAAATTGATAGTGTTGCCCATCTACCACAAATCGTAGATATTTTCTGTGAGCGGGATGCATAGGGATGTGAAAGTACGCGTCCTTGAGGTCCAATGTGGCAAGGAAGTCTCCCTGTTGTAATAGTGGGAGGACTTGTTGGAGGGTGGTCATATGAAAATGATCCGAATGTATATACTGGTTTAGTAGTCTGAGATCCAGTATGGGCCTTAATGTTTTGTCCTTTTTGGGAATGAGGAAGTATAGAGAATATACCCCTGTTCCCTGATGTTGAAGAGGGACTGGTTCTATTGCATGTTTTTTTAGCAGGGATTGAACTTCTTGTTTGAGGAGAGAGAGATGATGTGAGGACATTGGACGTTGTTTGGGTGGTATGTTTGGGGGGGATTGTATGAGTTCGAGGCAGTAGCCAGACTGGATAATTTGTCTTACCCACCTGTCTGTGGTGATGGAAGTCCAGACAGGTAGGAATTGTTGGAGCCGCCCCCCGACCGGAGTGGAATGGTCTGGGGGGAGTGGTGGCAAGTCACTGTTTGGTGGCTGGGGAGGTGCGGGTGTTGTTGTTGTTGCCCCGCCCTCGACCTTTGTTATTGTTTCCCCTATAACCACCTCGGAAATATCCTCTGTTAGGGGATGTTTGTCCAGAATTTTTAAAGGTGGACGTGGTCTCAGTTCCCGCGTTTTTGGAGCCTCCTCTATAAAAGGAGCGACGAAAGGAACCCCGGGTTTGAGGAGACTGCAGTGCTCCCATAGACTTGGCAGTCTCATTATCCTTCTTCATTTTTTCTAATGCAGTGTCCACTGCAGGGCTAAATAGCTGCTCTTGGTTGAAAGGTTGAGCTAGAATTGCGGTTTGAACCTCCGGTTTAAAACCGGAAATACGGAGCCAGGCATGTCGTCTGAGTAAGACGCTAGTATTGACCGCCCTAGAAGCAGTGTCTGCCGCATCTAAGGCGCATTTAATGGAGGCATTAGATATTAATTTGCCTTCTTGAATGAGGTCAGTGGCCTGGGATTTAAAGGGTTCAGGCAGATGTTGCATAAGGTCCTCAAGTTGGTCATAATGCGCCCTATCATACCGGGCTAACAGGGCCTGGGTATTGGCAATACGCCAGTGGTTCGCCGCCTGTGCGGCGACTCGTTTGCCTGAGGCCTCTAAAAGCTTAGACTCCTTGTCCGGGGGAGGCGTTTCTCCAGTTGTCTGTGAGTTAACACGCTTCCTGGCATTTGATACGACCAAGGAGACTAAAGGGAGCTGGGCTTTAATGTATGCAGGGTCCTGCGGGGCTGGTCGGTACTTTTTTTTCGATGCGTGGGTTGAGAACCCTAGCTCTAACAGGGTCTTTAAAGACTTCAGTGGCATGCTTTATAACCCCTTTAATCATGGGCAGTATGTGAACAGTTTTTTGTGACTGCTCAAAAGTATCGAGGAGAAAGTCCTCTTCAAGGGCGTCCGTGTGCATTGTGACGCCATGGAATGTTGCTGCCCTATTTATTAGTTGGCCAAACCCCAAATGGTCATCAGGAGGGGAGGGCTTGGAGGGGTAGGTAGTGGGGTCAGGCATGTCAGGCATTGGATAAGACCAGTCATCTACTGGTGCTGTGTCTGGGAACGTAAAAGGGTCGTTTGGATCAACAGGATCATTAAATAAATCAGGGTCCGCCCCTCCCCCTAAGTCATCATTATCATCCTGTGGAGGAGGTGAATGATAGGGAGATGGTAAAGGTAAAGGTAAAGGAGGAGGAGGAGGGGGGGACGGGTTAGGAGGTAATACAGGAGAGGAAGGACGAAGTGGTGAAGTAGCACAGTCCTTCTTCCGTATGGGAGCTGGAGGTGGTGTGATGTCCAGCTTCCGTTTCTTGTATGGGACGGCAGTCACATGTCCGGTTTCGGGATTGATGTAGATCCGCTTTTGAGTAGGATCTGGGCGAAAAAGTTCATCCGGCTACGAAGGTGGTGGCGGTGATGGCCGTTTCGGGTCTTTATGAACTTTTTTCGGTGTGGACGTAGTTTTCGGTGCCGATGGATTTTTCGGTGCCGACGGATTTTTCGGTGCCGACGGAGTTTTCGGTGCCGACGGAGTTTTCGGCGCCGATGGATTTTTCGGCGCCGATGGATTTTTCGGTGCCGATGGAATTTTCGGTGCCGAGGGACTTTTGGGCATCGATGTGGAAGAACGTTTCGGTGCCGGTGGAGACTTCGGTGCCGAGGAACGTTTCGGTGCCGAAGGAGATTTCGGTCTTGAAGCCTGTTTCGGTGCCGACAGTGGAGTTTTCGGTGCCGAAGGTGTTATAGGTACAATAACATGAGGTTTGCTCGAGCCCGAGCCACCTACAGGCTTAGATGTCTTCGGAGCCGGGCCCGAGGGCGGGGCTTCTGAAGAGGATTTCCGGTCGCGACTGGGCCCAGCTGGCGGAGTCTTGACCAATGTCTTTTTGGATGGGGCAGGGGCAGGGGGGCTTTATCACTTGCACTTCTAAGGCCTGGAATGATCTCCCGTTCCATTTAAGGAACTCAGTAGATCTCCTCTCCTTCAGAAAAGGGCTGAAAACTTGGCCGTTCACACAGTAACACCATCCAATATTGATAACCAGCAGGTAGTGCTCAGCGCCTGGACACCCCAGGATAACTGTGCGCTCTAGAAGTTCAAATAACATAATATATACATGGAGTACAGTCACCAGACTCCTTTTCTTGGACCACACATGTTCTGCTAACTGGTACATGCATTATGGACTAGAGACACCAATGTCCCCTCCTTAGTTCACAGGTGCTCTGCTGACACATGCCTGGAGTACAAACAATGGACACCGGAGTCGTCTTTGATTCACAGACGTTCTGCTGACAGGTACCTGGATTATGGATAGAGTCCTCTCCGTGGTCCACAGATGCTCTTCTAACACGTACCTAGAGTACAGACTATAGACACCAGAGTCCTCTTTTTGTTCCACAGATATTCTGCAGACATATACGTGGAGTATGAACACCAGACACCTCTTTTTGGTCCACACAAGCCCTGCTCACTTGTACCTGGAATTCAGACTATGGACCAGTCCTTACCCTGGTCCATAGATGCTGTGCTGATATGTACCTAGACTATAAACTGATTATAAACTACGGACACTAAGAAGAGCATCCCACGCATGGTTTTTAATTTCTTAAAGAAAGCTGGTTCATCATCCAATTCTCACGCAGATATTCTGCTGAAACGTAGCTGCAGTAAAGATTATGGACAGCCGAGTCTTCTTCCTGGTCCACAGATGCTCTGCTTACATATCTGGAGTACGGACACCACAGACCTCTGCTTGGTCCACAGTTGTTCCACTGACCGGTACCTGGAGAAGGGGCTACAGATAGAGTCTTCACCATGGTCCACAGATGTTCTGCTGATATGGACCTGGAGGATGAACTACAGATACCTGCGTCCTCTTCCTGGTCCACAGATGCTCTGCTTACATACCTGGAGTACAGACACCACAGACCTCTGCTATGTCCACAGTTGTTCTACTGAGCCGACCTGGAGAATGGGCTAAAATTAGAGTCCTCGTCCAGGTCCACAGAAGTTCTGCTGACAGGTACCTGGAGTACAGACTATGGACACCCGAGTCCTGTCTCAGGTCCACCATGTTCAGCTGAGTAGTACCTGGAGCATAGCCGAAGTTGAGTTGGGACAGAAGGGTGCATGTGGTCAACCAGAGAGAAATGAAGAGTACGAGCGCAGTTTGTACAGCAAAGTGAACTTTTTCTCAACCCTACCCCTGGATTTAATCAAAAGCCACTTACTTGAAAGATATCCCAAAGTAGAGAGTACATGTGTACACTGATCACCACAGGAACCTACAGTACTGAGAGCTATAGACCAGCTGCAATGCGCTGTAGCCAATTAGAGCAAAGCAGCAGATTGCATAACTGCCCACATGTACAGAATAGGGCCCGGTGCCATTATTACCGATGCACAGCTGGGAACTGGCGTCACTGCTGCAATAAACATGCTGGATGTCTTGTCGGGGAGCCAGTAAGATGCATAAAGTGGGAAGATAAGAGCCCCCGCCCCGTGTACAGTCCTCAGCACCACGCAGCAGGTCTGGCTGAAGTAACCCTGAACCATCCCCTCAGTCACCTGCAAAAGGATATCTATACTGCAGCTTCTGGATCAGCTCTCCTGGAGAAATGAAAGTGCGGTAAGTCGTCAGGAAGGCTTCACAATATAGGACCAGATCTAGGCGAGAAAGAAAAGACAGTCGGACAGGTGAATCAGAGTACAAGGCTCCTATCCAGCACAATATGCCAACTTGTTTCTGTGCCAACAGACGCAGCAGGGGAAGAGATTATCAACAGATGTATGTCAGTGCTAACCTTTAATATGAAAACTCTCAGCCACCCCATTCCTCAAGCAGCCCTTGCACAGGGGCCTTACCTTTGCGATCAGTCTCTGTAGCATGGACTAGCAGGATGTCTCCAGATCCACCGCGTACATCGGGGCCATCGTCGCCCTGTAATAAAGTGGTTAGCGTTAGAAGGGTCTCATACGTGCATCGCTCGTTCATAGAGTGATTTTACTATTACCACCTAACAGGTCTCCCACTCGGTCTTTGCTCTTACACTACCAGTACTACCAACCACGTCTCCAGCTTGGACACAGCTCACTCACTACTAATACTATCTGACAACCTGAACAGGTGCTCTCCCAGAAATACGGCCACTTCTTGTCTGTCCTTCACTTCTTAATTTCCTAGGTCCAAAGCACTCTTCTTGATTTACCCTCATGCCCCTTCCCCCCACACCAAAGCATTACCCTTTCGCACTGATATCAAAACTCCAATTACACTTGTCCACCTTTTCTTTTCGATAAATACATGGCTTCCTAATATCCTACACAGAATCCTATCTGTTCAAACCAGTGCACTTCCGGGAAAAACATTTCAATAAAAAAATGTAATTGAAGAACCTTTTCACTGAAAAAGAAATCCAAACTGATAGTTTTAATTTAAATTATGACAAAGGAAAGTATGGATTAAAATTTAGGATTAGCTTCGGGTTTGCAGTTGGGGACAAGCTTGCAGAAATTGGCAGGGCGACGGTGAAAAGAAGGATTAAAGATACTGTAAGGGGCAACGATTGGGGAATGAGGGAGGTTTTTTAAAAGTTAGAGTTTGGGACAATGTCAGTGTTAGGGAGAAAACAACGCTAAGGTTCAAGGTGACAACTGGGCTAACAGGAAGGGTCACTTTAGAGATAGAGCAAAGGGTTGGCTTAGAGTCAGGTACTAATTAAGGCAAGATCTAGGATGTGTAGCGATCTTGGTGAAAATAGGATTAAAGAACAGGGTGTGAGTAAGGACAGGGTTAGTTTAGGTATTGGTTTAAAATGAGGGTTAGGCTTTGAAATGAGGCTTGGGTAGTGTTAGACTAGGATCAACAGTAAGAGATAGGACAGGGGTTAGGGGCAACCTTACAATTAATTCAGAGTCTGGGGATATGTAACTACACTGAGGATTAAGGTTTGGGTAGAATGTAGTAACAAGGAAAGAGTCAAGACAGGCTTAATTTAGGAATACGGATGAACTAAAGCTAAGGGAAAGAGCTGTGCTTAGAACAGATGCTAAAAGTCAGACTTTTGATTGAGGCAAGAGTTATGGTAAGGTTTAGCACCAAGGTCTCAATGCGGATCTAGCTTGTTAAGCGCAAGGTTCAAGGTAAGAGCTGGGGATAAGGATAAGGTTTTGTTCATTTAGCGTTAGGCAAATACTGAGGTTTGGGGTAAAATTAGATCTTTAGTTCCTGCTTTAAAAAAAAGTTTCGAAAAATGTACAAAGACATTTCAAATGGGGGAGCCATACCACTGGAAATCAATATACTTCAAAGAGAACGCTTTCAGACAAACAGTTTTCACTGAAGTAGCAATGTCATTGCAAGGTAAAGCCAACAACGTATTGACTGAAATGGTTCACAACAGAAGCCGGAAGGACTCTGATCCGATTACACACCTTGAAGAGTTCGAAGGTCTGTTCGACTGGCGGCTCTGACAGGATATCAGGCAGACCGGATTTAACAAGGATGCGCGTAGACCTACAGCAGCCCCATCGCAGCGCAGCACCTCTAGCCAGGGGCTCCTGATGGAGTTCATGGTCACTATGTCTGGTTAATAGAAGTGAATTAACCCTAAGCATCCTGCTGCTTTCTAAATATCTCATGGTTGAAGAGAATATTCTGTTTCTGTAGCCACAGAGTCATTGGTAATAGATGTCTCAGAAAAAGCTGATTGGACTTATGAAAAAACTTTGTTCTATCACTGTAAAACATTGAGCACACTAAACGTCTAGGATGTGCACGCCCTTTCCGTGAAGGGCTCCGATTGAGGGAAGAAGATGTGGAGCGGAGTGGTTTGCTTCATGTGGAAAGGTGACGCAACCTTTGGCAAAACTTGAGGTTGGTCCGAGGATGACCCCATCTTTGTGAACCTGAATGAAGGATTCCTGTACTGTAAAAACTTGTCTGAGAGATGTATTACTAGATAACTCACCTACCAAGAGGGAAACTGAAGGTCACAGGAGTATAGACGTTTGAAAAGTGGACTTATGAGCCATCATGTGAGAACTACAGTAAGGTTTGTGAGAAAGTGCCATCTTTCTTGCATAGTATGCCCCCACTTTTTGCTGAATTGCTGATGTACTTTGACTGAGTGTGCCCTGCGCTCCTGCCAATCAGGTACCTAGGGCCTATGTTCCTTCCCTAAAACCACATGAAGCCTAAACCGAATTGGCATCTATGGCCACATGTCAGCTCCTGGTAAATGGTACCCTAGGTACCCAGGGCCTTGTGACCAGAGAAGGCCCCTGATGGCTGCAGCACTTATTGTGCCACCCTTAGAGGCCCTGTACCCTGACACCCACACACTGCCTTTGCAGGCTGAGTGTCTTGGTGCAGAACAAAACAGAGTCGACATGGCACACATCCCTGTGTGCCATGTCCACAACACACACTGCCCTGGCATACCTCAGTCAGCCCTCTAGCTGGGTGCCGTATGCCAGTGTTGTGGGTACAGGTGCATGACCCCTGTACCCCTACAGTACCCAGGTCCATTCCTCTGCACTGTAAGTGCAGTGCTGCCATTAAGAGTATATGGTGCTGGGAGGTCGTCAACACGAACTCCACAGCACCATGATGGCAACACTCAAGACTTTAGTTTGGGATCAAATTTCTCATCACATTAAACCAACACTGATGCCAGTGTGGGATTTAATGTACAATGCACGACAGAGGACAACTTAGAGTTGCCCCCTGAACCTAACCTACAATCCACGTCCTGTCTGAGGGGCTGCCTAGGCTGCCACACAGCAGACATGTTGCTGGACCCCTGGGTAGAGAGCCATCCACTCTCCTGGGCCTGCAACAATGCACATCCTGGGCGAGGTGCTAGGTCTCCTCCCCCAGGATGAGCAGGGGAAGCTTCAAAGGCATGTCACCTTTGTGAGCTTCTCCAGGCCACTTGCTGTACTCAGCAACTGGCCCCCACCGGTTCTGACCCCCACTCTGGCGGGAAGCCTGGCGTGTGCCAGCCTCTGCCAACCCCACCCCTCAGGTGGGGGAGGCGAGGTGAAGCACATCTCCGGGCTCTCGCCATCTTGAAGATGGGGAGCCCTGCCCAATCAGGACTAGGCTACTGCCCCCCTCCCACAGGAGAGTGGCAGGATAGGGGGTGTACCCACCCCAGGGAAGGGACCCATTGGTCCCTGCCCTTTACCTACCTGTAACGCCCCTAAATTCACCCTGAACCTTCCTTCCTCAGATCCAGATACCGAAACAAGCAAGAAGATCAAGAAACCAGAAGACCTGCCGTGCAGCTGCTAACAAGAGGAATACACCAACTGATTTGGCCCCAGTCCTACAGGCCTGTCGACCCTCGAACCTGCTCCTGCTAAACCCCGGCGTCTCCAGTGGTCAGCAACCTCAAAAACCCCGGAGGACCTGACTGCCTTGTGACTCTTAAAGACTAGGACTCCCACGAGCAGTGGTTCTGCTCAAAGCAAGTAACAAGCACCTGGTGCCAACCGGGGGCCGCAAATCCTGCACACATTGCACCCGCCAAGCCTGGCCTGTGCCGGAGAGGACAAAAACCACAAGGACGTTCCCCCGGCGACTGTGACCCCAAATCCAGCACCCAAGGACCCACCTCGCCGCTCCTGACGACGCCTGCAGCCTCAGAACCGGGGACCCCTCCAACCACGACCAGCAGAGTGTGAGATTTCCCGACGCCAAAAGGCACCCCTGCACCCTGTGCCCATCTCCTGGAAGCCTACCTATCCTCCAACTACCCAACTTACCTCTCGAAGTGGTGGTCGCACCTGAGCTTGCAGCCTTTGTTCGTCCTTGAGCTTCTCCATTGAAATCCATTGAGTGCCCGACGGCTCAAAAGCACCCTGCTCCCAGCCGCCCGAGTGCCCCTGGGAGTGCAACATCTATCCTAATCTACTTCCCCTGAGTAAGTGACCAGGAGCCCAGCTCCCACAGCCGTGTGGCCTGCTTGCCAGCAGCCACCAACCAAAGGCACCCTGCCCGCCATAGGATAACATTGGGCCTAACTCTCTGCAACCGGCTGCCCCCGTGCCGCTGAGGGTGTAACAACTGTACCTACCTGACCCTGGGAGACCCCTGAGTCTATGCCCAGAACCTTAACTCTGCAAGTCGAGTACTTACCCAAAAGCCGATAACTCACTTTTCTTCCATAGGGTAACATTGACTGGTTTCACTTGGAAATTCTTCTAAGTGTCGAGTTTTGAAACTTTAAAATATTCACTAAATATCAGCCGAACTAAAACGAAATTACTCACCTGCCATCAGGAGGGATCCCAGTGCTGGATCTTGGTGCCCAGCACTGACCCTGAAAAGTAATTACAACCGTACTTACCAATGACTTGATTTTCCTCCATAGGATAACATTGCCTGGTTTTTGCCAGAAATTCTTCTAATTATCGATTTTTCAAACTTACAAATATTCCTTAAAAATCACCTGTGTAACAAAAACTATTTCTTTCAACTGTTTACAGGAAATGCATCAGGGTTGAATCCAGGATCCAACCCAGAGTAAGAAAATCATTCGTAAAGTAACTGAAATTGCATTTACTTAAAAAGTCCCATTGAGCTCAATGTTATAATTGTGTTTGAATTGTGTTGCCTATTGCAACAACTGTAACTACTGTGTTCAAAAGTCTATTGCCTATTGAAAGTATTTAACTAAAGCATCTCATTCTGAGAAAGTATATTTTGATACCTATTGTTGGTTCTAAAATAAAACAACCATATATTTTTATATACAAACCATTGGCCTAGAGTTCAGTTCTTGAGTGTGTGAGACCATTTGCTGACTGAGTGTGTACTACAAATGCTTTACACTGTCCTCTGATACTGCCTTACTGCTCGACCAAGCTACCACTTTAGAGACTAAGTGTGAGAAAGTGCCATCTTTCTTGCATGGTATGCCCCCACTTTTTGCTAAATTGCTGAATGAACTTCGATTGAGTGTACCCTGGGTTCCTGCCAATCAGGTGCCCAGGGCCTATGTTCCTTCCTTAAACCACACAAACTCCAAATTGGCAAACCCTAGCCACATGTCAGCCCCTAGTAAATGGTACCCTAGGTACCCAGGGCCTTGTGGCCAGGGAAGGCCTCTAAGGGCTGCAGCACTCATTGTGCCACCCTCAGAGGCCCTGTACCCTTACACACACACTGCCCTTGCAGGCTGAGTGTCTGGGTGCAGGACAAAACAAAGAGTCGACATGGCACACATCACTGTGTACCATGCCCATCACCTACACTGCCAAGGCATATGTCAGCCACCCCTCTAGCTGGGTGCATTACGCCTATGGTGTGGGCACAGGAGCAGGAGCCCTGTGCCCCTACAGTACCCGGGTCCATTCCTGGGCACTGTAAGTGCAGTGCTGTCATTTAAGAGTACATGGTGCTGAGAGCTTGTCAAACACGAGCTCCACAGCACCATATTGGCACCACTGAAGCCTGGGAAGTTTGGTATCAAACTTCTCAGCACATTGAACCCACACTGATGCCAGTGTAGGATTTAATGTACTAAGCACCCCAGAGGGCATCTTAGAGATGCCCCCTTACAGCTAACTTACAATCCACGTCTGCTCTGAGGCTGCCCAGGCTGCCACACAGCAGACACGTTGCTGGACCCCTGGGTGGGAGAGCTCCTGCTCTCCCGGGCCTGCAACAATGCACATCCTGGGTGAGGTGAGAAATCTCCTCCCCCAGGATGAGCAAAGGGAAGCTTCAAAGGCAGGCCGCCATTTGGAGTTTCCTCAGGCCACTGCAACCCCCCACTCTGGCGGGAAGCTGGGCCGGAAACCCCATACAAGGACGGGATGTGCCAGCCTGCCCACCCCACCCCTCAGGTGGGGGAGGCGATGTGAAGCACATCTCCGGGCTCTCGCCATCTTGAAGATGGGAGGCCCTACCCTATCAGGATTAGGCTACTGCCCCCCTCCCACAGGAGAGAGGCAGGATAGGGGGGTGTACCCACCCCAGGACAAGGACCCATTGGTCCCTGGCCTTCACCTACCTGCAACGCCCCTAAATCTAGTATTTAGGGGCACCCTGAACCTTCCCTCCTTAGATTCCAGATAGAAAACTACAAGAAGAGCAAGAAGAACAAGGACCTGCCCTGCAGCTGCTAAAAAGAGAAGAAGACACCAACTGCTTTGGCCCCAGCCCTACCGGCCTGTCGACTCTCGAACCTGCACCAGCGCGGCATCTCTCGTGGCCAGCAACCTCACCAACCCCGGAGGACCTGGCTACCTTTTAGCTCTAAGCCCCTGGGACTCCCACGAGTAGAGGCTCTACTCAAGAAACCTATTTGCTATCCCTGGCACCAGCCCGGGACCGCGGACCCAACACACTCTGCACCAGCCAAGCCTGGCCAGTGCCGGAGTGGACAAAGACCCTGAGGACGACCCCACAGCGACTGTGACCCAGAGTCCGGCACCCAAGGACCCCCCTCGACATCCCGGAAGAAGCCTGCAGCCTCAGAACCAAGTGCCACCCCAGCCGCGATCAACCAGAGGGTAAGATTCCCGACGTCAAAAGGCACCCCTGCACCCGGCGCCCTGCGGCCCCCTGTGCCCAATCCCGGGGTACCCACCTAACCTACAACTACCCAACTTACCTCTCGAAGTGGTGGTGGCACCTGATACATCCTCGTCCCCGAGCCTGCAGCCTTTTTCCAAACCGGAACATTCCCATTGTTTTCCATTGAGCGCCCGAAGGCTCAAAAGCACCCTGCACCCAGCCGCCCGAGTGGCCCTGGCAGTGCCCTCTCTACACTAACCTACTTCCCCACTTGCCCTGAGTAAGTGACCAGGAGCCCAGCTCCCACAGCCGCGTGGCTTGCCAGACAGCAGCCACCAACCAAGGCCCCCCTATCCCTCATAGGATAACATTGGGCCTAACTCTCTCTGCACCCGGCCGTCCTGAAACCGCTGAGGGTGAACCAACTGTACCTACCTGACACTGGGGGACCCCTGAGTCCATGCCCGGAATTTCAACTCTGCCAGTCGAGTACTTACCCTTAAACCACTAACTTCATTTTCCTCATAGGGTAACATTGACTGGCTTTTTCTTCAAAAATCTTCTAAGTGTGAACTTTTCAAAACTGCAAAAATTCACCAAAAATCAGCCAAGTGACAAAAACGAATTTACTCTCCTGCTCCTAGGTGAGCTCCCAGTGCTGGATCTTGGTGCCCAGCCCTGACCCTGAAAAGTGTTCACAACTATACTTACCTCTAACTCATTTTTCTCCCATAGGAAACCATTGTCTGCTTTTCTGTGAAATTTCTTCTAAGTGTCTATTTTTGCAAATTTGAAATATTCTTTTAAAATCGTACCATTTCCGAAAACGAAATTACTTACCTGCTTTTGATAAGGACCCCAGTCCTGGGTCTAGGCACCCAGTCCTGGATTACTAAAGTAACGATAAAGTACTCTACCTGCAATGTGAATTTCTTGCCATAGAGATCCATTGAATGTTTTCTTTGAAATATTTTCTAAGTGCTAACTTTTGAAATAGCTAAATATTATTTAAAAATCATTACAGTTATTAAGTCAACTTTCATCACTTGATTCTGAATACTGACTCAAGGCTGGTTCTAGGAGCCAGACCTGGAATTCCAAAAGTAATCTGAAAAGTAATTTATTACAAATAACCTGAATTTACCATTGAGCTCAATGCATTGTTATGTTTAGGAAATAGGATTGTTTATTGCAACCAACTGTGACTGTTTACACAAATTTATTGCTTAAGACAAAAGTATTTATATTCAACCTCTCATTCTGAGAAAGTATATTTTTACCCCCTTTGTGGTTCTAAAAATAAAACAAGCATATATTTTATATATATAAACCATTGGCCTAGAGTTCAGTTATTGAGTGTGTGAAACCATTTGCTGACTGAGTGTGTACAATAAATGCTTTGCACTGTCCTCTGGTACTGCCTTACTGCTCGACCAAGCTACCACTTTTGAGAGTAAGGTCATACCTAACTTTGACCTCTATCAGCCTCTGGGGGACTGTGGACCCTGTACACCCTGTACCTATTAGGGAACAGTATATACAGAGCCACTTTCTCACACTAAGGTTATATCTAACTTTAGCCTCTGCCAAACCTCTGGGGACTGTGGACTCTGTACACAATGTACCTATTTGGGAACAGTATATACAGAGCCACTTTCTTACAAGGTTTCCATACAGGGTAGTTTTGGGAGGAATTCCACTTTTGGGGCCCTCGATGAAAGCCTTAACGACAGGGACGTTGCCAAGTGTGCATTTTGCCTGGTTTGCAAGTACACTGCACCTGTAGTTCAATGTAGGCATATGGAAGTGGAAAGAAGACATGACTTGCACTGAGCCCTTAAAGGGGTCCAACTGTCTGGAGACAGTGTACAAGTCTCTTATTTGGCTGCATAGAAGGCACAAATAGTGGGTTTGTGTGCCTCGCACAGAAAAAGCATACACTCCTCTGAAAGTGCGAGGTTGCCAAACTCTCAAAGCCCGGGTGTCAGGTTTCTAGGTTGAGCTGCCTAGGATCTGGGTGTCTGAGCTGCCCTGATGGTGAGGCAGAAGGTGCAGCCTCAAAGGGACCTTCACATGGGGGCCGACAGACATCTCCAAAAGCACGGAGTACCAAGGAGTCCCTCTACGCAGGTCCGCAGTTGTTCTTCACCCTATTTAAATGCTTCGCCAACATGTGAATGTTGTTGCGGCATATCCAGAGCCACATCTCCTGAGCCACTGCAAAGAGCTCGAGGGAGAGGGTTCCCCCCACTTCTGGATGTAATACATGGCAGTCATGCCCATTTTTATGAGGACTGTTACCTCAAATGAGTTTTAAGAAGGCTTTGAGAGCAAGACAAATGGCTAGAAGTTCCAGGTAGCCGATATGCTGCCCCTGGTACTGCGGGGTTCAGGTGCATTGTTTATTCATATCACAGAGTTTGTGGCCTATAACAACATTCTCTTTAAAATGGGGAGGAGCTGGACTGCCCTCTCCGTCGTAGGCAGAGTCTCTGGGAGGAAGTCATCCCCATCCTTCATTATATGCATTTTTACTTTGTGGTGCTGTGCAGCTCTTGAATCACCACATGGTTGGCAGTGGTATCATTATGTGGCAAGGCCCTCACAGGATAAAGGATCCACCCTGGGGATCGACCACACACTCCTCCCACAAGCCTTCTCTCTCCCCAGGCATAAATGGCTCATCAAAAGGGTCCTATGGTGGGTAAGGGCAGACAGGCCCTGAATAGGTGTTCAGTAGAGGGGGTGGGGGGCGCGTGGTGGAGGGCAGGAAGGGTAGTGTAGTCTCTAACCGTCTCTGAAGCTGATGGAGTGGATGGTGATAAGCATGGTTCCTCATTGAAGGTCTATCTGCGCTTCTTAGAGATGCAAATGTATACTAGGGCAAAGAGCTTTGAGAGGGTCTTGCCAGTATACAGGTAAACATTTGTTTCTGTTTGGAGTCAGGGCCTCAGAGTTTTCAAAGAGTGAGCCTTCGAAGGGGTCAGATCTGGGAGCAGAGGGAGGCCTCAATGCCAGGTTCAATGGCGATGTGTGCTCGTGGTGGACCTTAAGCTCTCACGGTAGGGGTGGAGAGGTTGACCTGGTCTTCGGGCCCATGTACAAGGATGGCGTTCGCTTCATCAGAAGCTCTTGCTCTTCTTCCTCTGCCTCGGAGGCCCTCGAGAACAGACCTTCAGGTCCCTCCCGTTCTTCGGCTGCTGGGGTGCCAAACGGGCCTGCCTGTTCCTCTTTGGCACCAAGCAAGTATTTGGATCCAAAGATGTCGGATGTTTCGGGGGAAGTTTTGCTGCTGCATCCGGTGATGAGCCCACTTCCTTTTCCTCCGTTATCGGAGGGTCTTCTTGCAGTGGAGATCATGACAGGTGGTGCTGTCTGGATTGGCGAATGGCACAGATTACAGAGGCTTGGTGGTCGCCCCAAGGCTACTGTGCATCACACACAGCAACACTGGAGTGGTGCATGTTCCAAACCCTTGTGGTGGCTGCATTATTCAAGTTGCGGCCCGAGATGGATCCAGAGTAGCTAGGGGCCGGCGCTCGAGGGTGCGATGTATCGCAGGTTAACTGTTGTGCTTGTTGGGGAAGAAGTCCAGGGCATCACAGGGAACACTTTTGGCAGACACAGAAGTGTTCTCAAGTCATAGGACTAGCCAGCACAAAAGGATCGATCAAGGAAAGTGTCGATCTTGGAGCTGTGTTCTTGAACATGCGAGACCAATGGTGAATGAAAACGATCTGAGCTGGAGTGCGAGTCCTTGTGCATTTTGAACCGAGGGTGGAGTCCGCAATAGGTCTTTTGTGACAAACATCTTTGAAAAAACACAAGTTTGGTGACTGTCACCGGAGTTTGGTACAGGTTAAGCCTTTAAAGTCCAGAAGACAAGCTGGGCTGAACTATGAGTGGCGGATGCTGCGGCAGAGGCCACATTATCCTTCTGCAGGGTGTTCTAGGGAGCTCTTTCAAGAGTCCTGCTAGAACCAGGTTCAAACTCGGCCTTGATGCTGGAACTGCAGGTGGGTGATAATTGTTTAACTCCTTCAAGAAGTCGCTTAATCCAGTTGGGTAGGAATCGTCTGTCAAGGGGGTGTCTTCCGAGACAAAGTGTGCCATGCAGCTAACCCAAATCCTTTGACTCTTTTAAAGTGGACTCCGGGCCCAGATGGCTTGAACAGCTGGAAACACAGCTAACTACATGCGTTAGTAGTCGCCTAGCACCGAGGCAGAGTGCACTAATGGACTCACCCATCAGGAAGTATCAGGCGCCCTGTGGCCTTACACAGGAGGTACTATCTGGTCTCCATGGGGTTCTTATCGATGAACATTTCTCAAACCCTGCGCAGTGTGAATCCAGAATCCCCTGTCAGACTGTGTTGAGGAAGGAACGCACCCCAGACGAGAGCTCTGCCCTCTAGACAGGGTGGTCAGGGAATCCCCAAAAGAATTCCTGTATTTCAAGGTCTTAAATGATTGGTAATGGACCCCGCAGAAATTATACAGATGGAAAATGCTGGGATACTCCAAGTGCTGGAGATGTGCCCAGGGCATTGCAGTGTGGTTCACCTATTGTGGGTATGCCCCACATGACGGACATACTGGAGAGCGGTCCAGGCTTACGTGGCAAGTGTTAGTGATGTCTTCAACACACTTGGCCATCTTACACGACAGCGGGTGTATGTGATCTGACGAACCATAGCTAAAGATGTGTAGTGACCCGTGGTCCTGCATAGCTGTCACCCCCTGCCCATCCCAACTATTCTGCCAGTGTTCCATCACTGGGCTAGGCCTCGCCACCGGATTACTATAGTTCCAAGTCCCTACTTTCACTTACTGTACACTCAGGTTTACTGATACTTTAAGGAATGTGAGGAATACAGGTGTCTTTAAAGAGACCCAATTCAGTGGCTGGTATCCGGTCCTTTTCTGCTTCAGCCCTCAAACCCAAAGCCCAGGCACTGACTCAAAGTGCCCTCTCTCCTACTGGGATGTTTCCGATCTGTCCCACCTCGTGGCTTTAGTGTTTCCTGTGTTTCCTTTCTTTCCAGTACTGACAATACTTTATTTGCATTCACGAGCAGACGTGCTGCAATGGAAGAGAGACAGGAGACCGATAATACTTTACTTGCATTCCCGTGCAGACGTGCTGCAATGGAAGAGAGACAGGAGACCGATAATACTTTATTTGCATTCACGAGCAGACGTGCTGCAATGGAAGAGAGACAGGAGACCGATAATACTTTACTTGCATTCACGAGCAGACATGCTGCAATGGAAGAGAGACAGGAGACCGATAATACTTTACTTGCATTCACGAGCAGACATGCTGCAATGGAAGAGAGACAGGAGACCGATAATACTTTATTTCAATTCACGAGCAGACGTGCTGCAATGGAAGAGAGACAGGAGACCGATAATACTTTACTTGCATTTACGAGCAGACATGCTGCAATGGAAGAGAGACAGGAGACCGATAATACTTTATTTGTATTCACGAGCAGACGTGCTGCAATGGAAGAGAGACAGGAGACCGATAATACTTTATTTGCATTCACGAGCAGACGTGCTGCAATGGAAGAGAGACAGGAGACCGATAATACTTTATTTCAATTCACGAGCAGACGTGCTGCAATGGAAGAGAGACAGGAGACCGATAATACTTTACTTGCATTCACGAGCAGACGTGCTGCAATGGAAAAGAGACAGGAGACCGATAATACTTTATTTGCATTCACGAGCAGACGTGCTGCAATGGAAGAGAGACAGGAGACCGATAGGTCTTCGATTGCAGAGCAGAACGCAAGGGGCTTTTACGATTTCTTTTGGAGCCAAGTTTAGAACTCCAACTCTACCCCCTCCATCCACCCTCTCTTCTTACTACATGAAACTGATTTGATGGTTTGTTAAAGCCTGATTAATACACCCGTTTAATGGTAACAATATCTAATACAATGTAAAGTCATCATGATTTTCATAAAAATACATGTTGCAAAAAAATGGCTAGATGACAGGCATTGAAATGATGTTTTGATTCATTGCCCCAGTGCACGATGGTATATCTGACAAATGCACTTTTAATGAAGCAGAACTTCATTTGCATTTGTGTCGATCCGCGAAGTATTGGACTGCAACGCATTCCGCAGTCAGACGGTATTGAAAACTCTCTGTTTGGCATCAATGAATGTACTATGTCCATTCAGCTTAATACGTTGCTTAGTTCATGCTTTCCTTGCCTGGAGTATAATCGGTAAAGATTGTTCCGGCAGTTGTAAGAACACAAGCGTCACGCTGCTACCTGCGAGTGTTTGGATCTTACAGACAGAGCTTTCGTTTCTTAGCATGTCGTCTGAGATTGTATCATTGCTCGTCCCCTGAGGTATCAGAACCACCCTTTGGTGCCATCACAGTGCAATTAAAATCACTATTGTGTTTTATTTATTTTTTACTCTTGTTTAGCACATGGTGAATAGGTGTATTAAGGAGGATACGTGCATGCACATATTTCGTACCAACTTATTGATAGAGCATTGCTTCAAACTTGTGAGTGTTGGTCTCTTGATAAGGAGTTTTGGCATTTGTATTTGTTGCAAACATCTGTGTTTGGCACCCCTTGTATCTTACAGATGTACACGGCTGTGGACTGGTTTAATTCTTTCTTGGGCAGCTTGCCTCCCTGTTTGCTTAAGAAGTCCACCTGTATGTCTTGCTCTCCTGGAACCTCAGGTCTCCCAAGTAAAACTCCTTTTTGTATGGTCTAGCCCCAAAAGTCCTGAGTTAACTTTGAAAGTGAATAAAGTAGCATGTCTATCGGTTTGTTCAGATAACACATTGTTGATGCGTTGTCAGTAATTATTTGTAGTAGATGACTCTATATCCGGCTCTGAACATTTCTTGAGCCAGGAGCACCATCGTAAACTCAAGATAGTCGATTCATTCCTTTAGTTGCATCTGTGGGTGACCCTTGTCCACTGATGCTTAACTGCTTGACATGGGCTTCATGGGCCTGTTCCTTCTGGTGGGAGACGGAGGCTTGAGACCACGGATTGTTTAACCACTCCTGCAGAGGTCTCACCTGAAGATGAGCTCTTGGAGTTAGACGGGTGCATGAAGCTATCTTTCCATGCAGATTCACTGCTGTCCCCACAGTCGGAGACTGATCTGCTGAACTTGATCTTGCAAAGCCTACACTCCCTTTAGAGTTGGTTTTACTATTGCTATCTCTGTACTGTACTATGCTGCTAGGCTAGTGGTCTTTTTTTCTGGAATGGGAGAGGATTTCTTCAGATTTACAGTGAGCCACAAATAATATATTAGATTTACAATACTTTGAAAACGTACTCGACATTGTACAAAGGAACTCCCCATTACCAGCCGATCGCTTAGTTACTGGTATATGCGAATGGGCTCATATCTCAGGTACGGCTCTTGTACTAAGCACTCTTCTTTGCGGATGAGGTTGTTACCAATGTCCTGCAGTCTGAATGCATCAGTTGTTGTGGTGTTTGACCTAGACTATTACGTGGGTGCCCTCTTTGAAAGGTGACTTCGATTGTAAAGCCCCCTTAACTCTAGCTATTTCATTATCTTTTTTCATTCTTTCTAGGTTTTCACCAACAGAGGATCCAAGTAAGTCATGTCAATTATAGGTTTAAACCCTGATCATCTTAGCTAGGAATGTAAACATAAAACTGGAAGAGTGTAAACCTGTCCACTTGAAACCCATGCAGGATCTAGTTTGTTTTAAACTGGTGTTGTATAGCTTTTCCCTCGTATAGGACAGCTTTTGCTCTTTTCTTGAATTTTTTTTGCAAGGGGTTATGTTAATGCCTTAATCTCTTCCAACTGTTGATGGGCATATTTTATTAGCAATGCTAACGGCTAGGTCAGTCGACCTCCAACCTGGGGAGCCGGGTAAGAGTCTAGGCAATGACGCTGAACATCCTGTGATTCTGGGCAAATCACTTAATATCCCTGTGCCTAACAAATTGTTTTTTTTAAAAGAATGTTTCCTCATGTAACGCAACACAACTGGTGCTATGTAAAGCGCTCTGATATCCAATACCGGGTCAAGTTAGCGCTATATCAAACTTTGTAAAAAAAAAAAAGCGATGTGCTACTATGTGGCTGCAGCCCTCTTCACCACCAATTCTAATCTTATACTATCCTTATCGGGGGAAGGTCCGGAGACAGGTATTTGACCTGTTCTGGCTGAGCTTACGAGTCAGCCTCTGTGTGCCCTTTCATGTCCGTAGGGTCCATTGGGGATGGTTTCTATTTCTTTTCTAGAAGTGGAGCGATCGCTTTGTCTGTTGCTGGCTTTAACAATGCCCCCGTGCTTCGCAGGATTATTATTTGTAGCATAGGTCAAAACTGGTTCTGGTGTTGGAAATGGCTTAAACTTTTTACTAGTAAACAAGAATCTTCCTGTTCCTCTCATTTCCACGCCATACGTGTCTGCAGCCCTTCTGATAATCCCAGGATACAATGCCTTATTATCTACAGACAATGCCCTTCGAAGACGGATGGGTTACTCCGTCTCAACGGATATCCCGTCAGCTGAAATATAAATCCCAATGTAACCAATGGGATTTACTTTTTGACGGATGGGATATCTGTTACCGTTGTGAAGGAGTAACCCGTCCGCCGAGATATAAATCCCATTGTAACTAATGGGATTTATATTTTGGCGGATGGGATATCCGTTACCGATGTGAAGGAGTAACCCTTCCGATGAAATATAAATCCCATTGTAACCAATGGGATTTATATTTTTGAGGATGGGATATCCGTTACTGGTGTGAAGGAGTAATCCATCCGCCGAGATATAAATCCCATTGTAACCAATGGGATTTATATTTTGGCAGATGGGATATCCGTTACTGATGTGAAGTAGTAACCCATCCGCTGAAATATAAATCCCATTGTAACTAATAGGATTTATATTTTGGGGGATAATGGGATTTATATTTTGGCGGATGGGATATCCGTTACCGATGTGAAGGAGTAACCTGTCCGCTGAAATATAAATCCCATTGTAACGAATAGGATTTATATTTTGGGGGATAATGGGATTTATATTTTGGTGGATGGGATATCCGTTACCGATGTGAAGTAGTAACACGTCCGCGCCGAGATACAAATCTCATTGTAGCCAATGGGATTTATATTTTGGGGGATAATGGGATTTATATTTTGGCGGCTGGGATATCCGTTACCGATGTGAAGGAGTAACCCATCCGCTGAAATATAAATCCCATTGTAACCAATGGGATTTATATTTTGGGGGATAATGGGATTTATATTTTGACAGATGGGATATCCGTTACCGATGTGAAGCAGTAACCCGTCTGCCGAGATATAAATCCCATTGTATCCCATGGGATTTATATTTTGGCGGATGGGATATCCGTTACCGATGTGAAGGAGTGCCCCCGTCCGCGCAGAGATATGAAGCCCATTGTAACCAATAGGATTTATATTTTGGCGGATGGGATATCCATTACTGATGTGAAGGAGTAACCCATCCGCTGAAATATAAATCCCATTGTAACCAATGGGATTTATATTTTGGGGGATAATGGGATTTATATTTTGCCAGATGGGATATCCGTTACCGATGTGAAGGAGTAACCCGTCTGCCGAGATATAAATCCCATTGTAACCAATGGGATTTATATTTTGGGGGATAACGGGATTTATATTTTGGGGGATAATGGGATTTATATTTCGGCGGATAGGATATCCGTTACCGATGTAACCCGTCCGCCGAGATACAAATCAGGCCCATAGTTTTATCTTTTTCTCAGGGAATCTGTTTCTTCCCTTTGAAGTGATGCATTCAAATCTTCCTTTCAGGTTCACCTCCATCCACATTAGTGGCATTTCCAAAGGTTCCTCCTCAAAAATATACTCCTCCTTTCGTTCATGCCAGACAGCGGAGCAGTCGGGTTGCAAACATATGTTGGCGACACACTGAAAACTTCCCTAGGAATGCATCCATTCATTGCTTACCGCTGTCTTTGTGGTTTGTAGCCCACATCCTATTTGTTGGCTTTATATGTTTTACGCTGTCCAACATATCTCTGTCCCTCCTATGGAGCATAGCCTCTTTACTACCTCTCTCATTTGTTTCTTGTATTCTTGCACGAGTGCTCTGTGAGAAAGTGCCATCTTTCTTGCATGGTATGCCCCCATTTTTTGCTTTATTGCTGATGTACTTTGACTGAGTATGCCCCGGGCTCCTGCCAATCAGGTGCCCAGGGCCTGTGTTCCCTAAAACTGCATTGAAGCCTAAACCCAATTGGCATCTCTGGCCACCTGTCAGCCCCTGGTAAATGGTACCATAGGTACCCAGGGCACTGTGACCAGAGAAGGTCCCTAAGGGCAGCAGCACTTATTGTGCAACCCTTAGAGGCCCTGCACCCTGACACACACACACTGCCTTTGCAGGCCGAGTGTCTTGGTGCAGAACAAAACAGAGTCGACATGGCACACATCCCTGTGTGCCCTGCCCACAAGCACACTGCCCTGGCATCCCTCAGTCACCCCTCTAGCTGGGTGCAGGCACAGGTGCATGAGCCCTGTGCCCCTACAGTACCCAGGTCCATTCGTGGGCACTGTAAGTGCAGTGCTGCCATTAAGTGTATATGGTGCTGGGAGGTCGTCATTACGAACTCCACAGCACCATGATGGCTACACTGAAGACTGAGAAGTTTGGTATCAAACTTCTCAGCACATTAAATCCCACACTGGCATCAGTGTGGGTTTAATGTAAAATGCACGACAGAGGGCAATTTAGAGTTGCCCCTGAGCCTAACCTTTAACCCACGTCCTGTCGGAGAGGCTGCCTAAGCAGCCACTCAGCAGACATGTTGCTGGGCCCCTGGGTAGAGAGCCATCCGCTCTCCTTGGCCTGCAACAATGCACGTCCTGGGCGAGGTGCTAGGTCTCCTCCCCCAGGATGGGCAGGGGGAAGCTTCAAAGGCATGCGGCCTTTGTGAGCCTCCCCAGACCACTTGCTGTACTCAGCAACTGGTCCCCACCGGTTCTAGTCCCCGCTCTGGCGGGATGACTGGCGGGAAACTCCAAGTGAGGAAAGGGGGTGTGCCAGCCTCTGCCTACCCCACCCCTCAGGTGGGGGAGGCGAGGTGAAGCACATCTCCGGGCTCTCGCCATCTTGAAGATGGGGAGCCCTGCCCAATCAGGACTAGGCTCCTGCCCCCCTCCCACTGGAGAGTGGCAGGATAGGGGTTGTACCCACCCCAGGGAAGGGACCCATTGGTCCCTGCCCTTTACCTACCTGTAACGCCCATAAATTTAGAATTTAGGGACACCCTGAACCAACCTTCCTCAGATCCCGAATCCAAAACAAGCAAGAAGAAAGAAGACCTGCCATGCAGCTGCTAACAAGAGGACGACACCAACTGACTTGGCCCCAGCCCTACAGGCCTGTTGACCCTCCCACCTGCTCCTGCTAAAACCCGGCGTCTCCAGTGGTCAGCAACCTCGAAAACCCGGAGGACCTGACTGCCTTGTGACTCTAAAAAGACTGGGACTCCCACGAGCAGTGGTTCTGCTCAAAGCAAGCAACAAACCCCTGGTGCCAGCCAGGAACCGCGACTTCTGCACACACTGCACCCGCCGATCCCGGCCTGTGCCTGAGTGGACAAAGACCACAAGGACGTCCCTCCGGCGACTGTGACCCAGAATCCAGCACCCAAGGACCCTCCTCGACGCTCCCGACGACGCCTGCAGCCTCAGAACCAGGGAACCCTCCAACCGCGACCAGCAGAGGGTAAGATTTCCCGATGCCAAAAGGCACCCCTGCACCCGGCGCCCTGCGGCCCCATGTGCCCAACTCCTGGGTGCCTACCTAACCTACAGCTTCCCAACTTACCTCTCGAAGTGGTGGTCGCACCTGAAGAATCTCCGTCCCCGAGCTTGCAGCCTTTGTTCATCTGGTAGCTTCTCCATTGAAATTCATTAAGCGCCTGACGGCTCAAAAGCACCCTGCACCCAGCCGCCCGAGTGCCCCTGGAAGTGCAACCTCTATCCTAAACTACTTCCCCACTTGCCCTGTGTGAGTGACCAAGAGCCCAGCTCCCACCGCCGCGTGGCCTGCCTGCTAGCAGCCACCAACCAAGGACCCCCCTGCCCGCCATAGGCTAACATTGGGCCTAACTCTCTCTGCACCCGGCTGCCCCTGTGCTGCTGAGGGTGTAACAACTGTACCTACCTGACCCTGGGAGACCCCTGAGTCTATGCCCAGAACCTTAACTCTGCCAGTCGAGTACTTACCTGAAAGCCGATAACCTACATGTTCTCCATAGAGTAACATTGACTGGTTTCACTTGGAAATTCTTCTAAGTGTAGAGTTCTGAAACTTTAAAATATTCACTAAAAATCAGGCGAATAACGAAAACCAAATTACTCACCTGTTATCAGGAGAGATCCCAGTGCTGGATTTTGGTGCCCATAATATCAAAATGGGGTAACCCAGTATCCCTCAGAACCTGGGCAGTTTATCAAAATAGTACAAACGGTTCTGTCGGGTAAACAGTATTATTTCTAGAAAAAACTTTCCTTTGTTTGTTTATATGAACACACATAGAGACCATGGATACTTTTCAAAAAGGCTTTATGAATTGCATCATTCATAGATAACTGATTGCAGAGGCTGTCAAAGGTGAGACATATTAGTGACAAGGTGACATAGTGCTCGGTGCTGTGGTGAAAAGTGCATAATATGTACAGTGTGACTTATGGAGGTACTGATAATTTACAGAGGCCAGTTTAAGCGAGTATTTGAAATAGTCTGCAGATGGATTTAATGAGTCTTTTATGCAGAGTATTTCCAACTGATCCTTGAACAAGTGTCGACGTTTCAACCCAAGGTAGCGTTGTTCGCTAGTCAAAGCGGGTCTTCATCAGGACAGGGAGTGACAGCCAGAAGTGGGCCCAAAGTAACTTGTGGGGCAGTATGTGAAGGTAGGCAAACAGGAGCAGTTGTATCCTGTACAACCTGGCTAGGGATTTGGTGGGTGAAGTCAAATCCTTTGGTAGATGGGTCAGGTGGAGCCACATAAGAAGTTAATCAGAAGTGGCAGGTCAAAGGTTCTATCGTCAGAAGGAACAAATCACAACAAAACCAGCTCGGCCTTGAGTAAATTCGAACCCATGGATGGATGAGTCAAGTGAAGCCACAGAAGGGATTAGTCCGCCGCGGGAAGTTAGAGGATAGACAAAAGTTCTATCTTCAGAAGGACCGAGTCACATCAATATCGGCTCGGCCTTAAGTAATTACTTCATCCTAGGTAACGCGCAGGCAAGCGTCCTGTCTCTCGCTGAATTCCTTGGCCAAGGAATTCAGCGAGAGACAGGACGCTTGCCTGCGCGTTACCTAGGATGAAGTAATTACTTAAGGCCGAGCCGATAGTGATGTGACTCGGTCCTTCTGAAGATAGAACTTTTGTCTATCCTCTAACTTGCCGCGGCGGACTAATCCCTTATGTGGCTTCACTTGACTCATCCATCCATGGGTTCGAATTTACTCAAGGCCGAGCTGGTTTTGTTGTGATTTGTTCCTTCTGACGATAGAACCTTTGACCTGCCACTTCTGATTAACTTCTTATGTGGCTCCACCTACCAAAGGATTTGACTTCACCCACCAAATCCCTAGCCAGGTTGTACAGGATACAACTGCTCCGGTTTGCCTACCTTCACATACTGCCCCACAAGTTACTTTGGGCCCACTTCTGGCTGTCACTCCCTGTCCTGATGAAGACCCGCTTTGACTAGCGAACAACGCTACCTTGGGTTGAAACGTCGACACTTGTTCAAGGATCAGTTGGAAATACTCTGCATAAAAGACTCATTAAATCCATCTGCAGACTATTTCAAATACTCGCTTAAACTGGCCTCTGTAAATTATCAGTACCTCCATAAGTCACACTGTACATATTATGCACTTTTCACCACAGCACCGAGCACTATGTCACCTTGTCACTAATATGTCTCACCTTTGACAGCCTCTGCAATCAGTTATCTATGAATGATGCAATTCATAAAGCCTTTTTGAAAAGTATCCATGGCCTCTATGTGTGTTCATATAAACAAACAAAGGAAAGTTTTTTCTAGAAATAATACTGTTTACCCGACAGAACCGTTTGGATTTTGGTGCCCAGCACTGACCCTGAAAAGTAATCACAACTGTACTTACCGATAACTTGATTTTCCTCCATAGGATAACATTGCCTGGTTTTGATTTTTGAAACCTACAAATATTCCTTAAAAATCGCTTGTGTAACAAAATCGATTTCTTTCAACTGTTTACAGGAAATGCACCAGGGCTGAATCCAGGATCCAGCCCCGAGTAAGAAAATCATACGTAAAGTAACTGAAATTGCATTTACGTAAAAACTTCCATTGAGCTCAATGTTATAATTGTGTTTGAATTGTGTTGCCTATTGCAACAACTGTAACTATTGCATTTAAAATTCTTTTGCTTATTGAAAGTATACAAGTACAGCATTTTATTCTGAGAAAGTATTTTGATACCTATCGTTGGTTCTAAAATAAAACAACCATATATTTTTTATATAAACCATTGGCCTAGAGTTCAATTCTTGAGTGTGTGAGACCATTTGCTGGCTGAGTGTGTGCAACAAATGCTTTACACTGTCCACTGATACTGCCTTACTGCTCGACCAAGCTACCACTTCAGAGAGTAAGGTTATATCTAACTTTAGCCTCTGCCAAACCTCTGGGGACTGTGGACTCTGCACACTGAACCTTACTTTGGTTCAGTATTTACAGAGCCACTTTCTTACATGCTCGCTTTCCAGGAACTTTTTTTCCCTTTTTTCAAGGAACTCCTTGTGATTGCTTGGTTTTCAGCTGTCTCCCTTGTGTGCTAGTTAGTACACTTACTGTATTCTTTTGGAAAGGTTTCCTACACATGACTGATTCTACTCATCTCTGGCACTGTGTGTACATCAATCATGTCTAGCTGTGACCTGTAGGTGAACATGCAAAAAAAGAGCCCTTTACATTTTGTTTTTATCTTCGCACATTTGCTGCACTTCAAAGAAAGAGGTCAAATGTCAGGCTAATCTTCTGACTGTTTATTCTTTTAAAAGGGAGATTTTTTTTTTTTACTTTTCTTTATCCGATTACAACCCATCTCTGACAGATTATTCTGATTTTTATTGTATTAAGCTAAATCAGACTCCCTGGCTGCCTTTTTGGTCTTATGTGCCGGTCTGTTTTTCTCTGTAGAAGTCTGGGTCCGAAGCAGAAGCTTGTATAACGATGCGCCGATTCATGATCCGTGGGCACACAGTGCACCCCCATACTGGATGCAAATTGGGAATGAAAATGTGGACACAATTCGAACAGCATATTCTCCATAACTACTTTTAAAATAAAGTGGAATTTACAAATGCCAATAAAAAGAACTACAAAAAAAGGTGGAAGAGATGCAAAGGAAGTCCCATGAGACGTCATTTTCAGACTGGCTGGGAGACCACAGAAAAGCCCTCTCTTAGACGACGCGACTGAATACAGCATCTGTGCCTTTCTTTGGAATCCCCGACCTACCACCGCAGCTCCTGGTCGTGTTTTCAAACTCACCAACAGTGGCCACCTTTTGGGGCATTGTGTGATTGTGGTCGATGCCGCAAGGAGTCATCAAGACTGTCTACATGGTGGAAGGAGGCAGAGCATGAGAATACAGAAGAGGTGCACGCTGCAAAGCGCGTACCAGTGAATGGGGACCTTCGCTTGATCTATAGGTGCAGCGTACACACCTCATGGGAGAATGACGCTCTTGGACATTAACTCTGGGAACTTCCATTACAGTTCAAGCATCCAGCAGGCCAATAAGAGATTATGTCTCACTTTGAATGCTTGATTTGCAGCTTTGTGGGAAGTTGGACTCAGCTTATGGTGTTCATGGGAGTGGTGCGGACGAATAATGCATGACATTAAAGTGTGCTCATCCAGTGTGAGCCTTGCTGCAGACTCCCTCCCCTTCATCGAGGATTGAGAGGCACTCCACAGATGAATCCTGTTCTGCACTGCACTTCACAGAGGGAAACTGCTCTCTGTTTTTACCGTCTCATGGGCATTTGTTCAGTCTAGGGCAGTGAGACAAGCGATGATTGAGCTACAGTCCATTAGAACACCACCGTCCGTGCCTCCTAATGGCCACACCAAGAAAGGCTTGGATATGGAGGATGAGGGGGCCCTGCTTCACCTACCTCTTGCTTCAGGGTGAGCCGCGACATGATCTCGTTGTGGTCTATCAAGGACAGCTCATCTGCTTCCTCCAGGTCCTCCTCGTCGTTCAGCGAGTCCGGCTGCATGTGATGCCTGTGAATGGAACTGGTTTTAGTCAGTGAGAACCACTCATCTTGGGTTCTCAGGTAAACCATCACGTGACACAGCTGTAACTGCACTACTATAATGTATGGTTCCAGGCGAAAGAAAAGGCCCACACCAAGCCATGTATATGCTACCAAGCAAGAAAGATCTTCCATCTTGGAAGCCAATCCGTCTACACCGGTCCGGGGGCCCGGTCTGACACGCTGTATGCTTCACTCCGTGTTTGTGGTGTGCGGAGGACTGCTACAAAAATGTTCCTTTACAAGTTATAAAGATTCTTTTGACCTTGAAAATGCTGTAGCAAAGCCAGATTTTACTGTTTCTCTTTTCTACACACCTCTGTCCTAATTTTTCCTCCCCAGACTCCTGACACCTCTGCATTTTCATCTTTGTATTACACATGTTTTGTTACCCTGGATGTGCTTGTGTTATGATTTAGAACCGTTCACCAACATTCAAACAAATAGGCCATTGTGTCATGCCTCGAGCACATAGCAAAAGGATAAGGGCAGCCAGTGCTTACACTGACCATAGCATAAACTACATCCTTGAAAAACACGACTAAAGGGATATTATGGTTCTTCACTATGAAAGTATAGTACTAAAATCGATATAAATCGCCCTAAATACTTCATGTGAGGGGCTACTATGGTGACAATCTATCTTAGAGACAACTGAAATTAGCCAATTCTGATGAGCAACACAACAATAACACCACACCCAATGCAATTCTCATGACCTCGCATGATGTCACAAATTAGATCACAAATGACACTGATGACATCACATATCCTGTAACCAATTAAATCAAAGATTACATGCGCATTGCTTGTCAAAGGGTGCGAACCTCAAAGCAGACATTGGCAGGACCCAATAGGCTCTGCGCGCAGTGCCTCGCCTGTGACCAGGTTCTGTGCTGAATAATGTATGCTGAAGAGGGTCAGCCCCTCCGAGGAGGCTGATCTGGATTACAACTATTCATTGGGGGGAGGGGGTTATGACATTGAGTACTAATTGTAAGGCAGAGACTGATCTAGAGAAAAGGCCAGGCTAATCAGAGGACTGAAGTTTAGGACACAAGGTGCATGTTCATTGGCAGGGGCAGGGGGTGCGAAATAGGAGTACTAACTTTAGCATAGTCACCAAAAAGAATCTCTCTCTCTGCTCCATTGTTGCCCAGATTAGCCTCAACACTGAACCTGTCACTGGAAATAGGAGTACTGACTTTAGCATAGTCACCACAAAGAATCTCTCTCTCTGCTCCATTGTTCCCCAGATTAGCCTCAACACTGAACCTGTGTCTGTAAATAGGAGTACTGACTTTAGCATAGTCACCACAAAGAATCTCTCTCTCTGCTCCATTGTTCCCCAGATTAGCCTCAACACTGAACCTTTGTCTGGAAATAGGAGTACTGACTTTAGCATAGTCACCACAAAGAATCTCTCTCTCTCTGCTCCATTGTTCCCCAGATTAGCCTCAACACTGAACCTATGTCTGGAAATAGGAGTACTGACTTTAGCATAGTCACCACAAAGAATCTCTCTCTCTGCTCCATTGTTCCCCAGATTAGCCTCAACACTGAACCTTTGTCTGGAAATAGGAGTACTGACTTTAGCATAGTCACCGCAAAGAATCTCTCTGCTCCATTGTTCCCCAGATTAGCCTCAACACTGAACCTGTGTCTGGAAATAGGAGTACTGACTTTAGCATAGTCACCACAAAGAATCTCTCTCTCTGCTCCATTGTTCCCCAGATTAGCCTCAACACTGAACCTTAGTCTGGAAACAGGAGTACTGACTTTAGCATCGTCACCACAAAGAATCTCTCTCTCTGCTCCATTGTTCCCCAGATTAGCCTCAACACTGAACCTGTGTCTGGAAACAGGAGTACTGACTTTAGCATCGTCACCACAAAGAATCTCTCTCTCTGCTCCATTGTTGCCCAGATTAGCCTCAACACTGAACCTGTGTCTGGACGTGGACTGGCGCAGGATACAAAGGTGCAATGGGTACATCTAACGGGGGGATGAAGATCTTAGACGGCAACATGGGGGAATGCTATTATGGTTTAATAGCCAGACCGGCTAGGGAGAGATTTCTTCCCTTGACCAATGTTCAGCTCAGTGGGCCGTTTGACTGATTTAAAGGTGTGCATGGGTCCTGCTGAGACCTGTTTGGGCAGAGTGAGCCGATGATTTTGCTGTTCACATTTTATGGAGGAAAACGCACCCTTTACTGAAAGTTCGGATAACCAATCTGCCTTGCTAATGGGGTAGAAACGGTTCCCTGGATAGAGCGCTGTCGTTCACTGTAACAAGCCTTCAGCTGTGTGGGGTCTGCTCTGGGTGCAGAGACTGAGCCCCTCTACGTCCAGCACCCACTGGCCTGGACCTGCACCTTGTCCAGTGCTCTCTTGGTGCGGAGCCTTCGTTCGGGCCCTGCTTCTACGACACATCCTTTAAGAGCTCAGACCACAGCCTTTAGCCATGTGCAGTGAGCTGAAGCTACATTAATCCTGTGCTCAAACCCCCTGTCCCAGAGCTTACTACACTCCTCCTCCAACAGAGCCCAGTTAATTGGGCGCCATCGCTGTGGCCAATGGGTAAACTCTGAATGATGTCTTCCAGCCCATGAGCAGACTCACTGAAGTCATACGTGATGCATCTGTGATGCGTTTGCTGGATATTTTCATGTTACGCCTGAGTTGCTCAGTGGAGCCGATTTCTGAAATGATGACGAGGCTTCCTGTGTTGAGCTATCTCTGCATTTAGGTTTACACTCCTAGCCCACACAGGCTTTACACGCTGCTCAAAGGAGAGGTGTCCAAGGCACCTCTGGCGTTCACTTCCCAAAGCTCAGCGATTTAGTCCTGTGACCTTCACACACTCACCTTTCCAAAGATCCATGGCTCTCTTTCACGGGCGGACCGGCATGCGGCAATCCATCCCCCTGGAAGCCATCTTTCAGGGGTGGAGAATCCTGTGGAGAGAGGGCACTGTGAGAAGATCTCTGCATGCTGCAAACAAGTTAGAGTCAGTGTTGCACTGGTAACCTTGCCCACCCCTGTCCTGCGACCATGCACAGAGGGTAGCGTCATGCGGGTTATGGAGGTGCCAACATGGAAATTATGCAACCCAGAGTGAGGCTCATGAAGGAAGAGCGAACGTTTTGATAACGAAGGGTCCACACTGATGCCCTCAGACCAGTAGCCAGTACTGACGCATCCACTGACAAGGCTCCCAATGGCCGAATGAATAACTATAGTCAAGACGCTAAGGGGCCAGCCGGAATACTGAAGGAACACAGATGAGGATTCCAGAGGCCAAGTAAACTTCTGATTAACAAAGGGCCCTGAATCACGCCATCTAGAGTAGAGCAAATACCTACCTGCCCCAGAGGCAGAAGAAACCTCTGATAAACAAAGGGTCCTTCCTGCGGCTATCTAGAGCAGAGCAAATACCTACCTGCTCCAGAGGAAACTTGTGATACACAAAGGGCCCTGCACCAGGCCATCTAGAGCAAAACAAATACCTACCTGCCTCAGAGGCAGAGGAAACCTCTGATAAACAAAGGGCCTCAGGCCATCTAGAGAAGAGTAAATACCTACCTGTCCCAGAGGAAACCTGAGATAAACAAAGGGCCCTGCATCAGGCCATCTAAAGCAAAGCAAATGTCTAACTGCCCCAGAGGCAGAGGAAATCTCTGATAAACAAAGGGCCCTTCCTGGAGTTATCTAGAGCAGAGCAAATGCATACCTGCCCCAGACAAAACCTCTGATAAACAAAGGGCCCGGCATGAGGCTATCTAGCGCAGAGCAAATACCTACTTGCAGCAGAAGCAGAGGAAACCTCTGTTAAACAAAGGGCTCTTCCTCAGGACATCTAGGGCAGAGCAAATATCTCCATTATGAGGGACCATAAATGGGGGTTGCAAGGACAGAAGCAATCTCAGAATAACAAGAGTCCTCAATGAGGTTTCTGTGGGGAATGAGTGGAAAACATACTATCATGCATTTCTGGGCCAATGACCAATAGGATCTAGACCATAATGCATTGGTATTTTCAGAAACAAAAACCCAAATCAAACTGGGAAGACTAAAAAACACAAATCAATATACATTTACAAAACCCCAAACCACACAGACCTGCGGGTCCTTGGTTGCTGGGATTGGCACTTGGTATATGTTTTCTAAGTCTGTTTAATATATTTAAAGAAACAGCTGGACAAGTAAGACATTTTACCTAAAGCTAACATAACTCATGCTCTCAACATTTCAGTTACAAACATGCTTTGAGCAGACTCATTCACTAAAAATGGTTGCTTCTCCGGCGTGAGCAAGGCCAAGGACTGTAAACTAACGTACACTACAAACTGTAAGTAATGCCTTTCTGAAGATTTATTACAACTCTGAGGTAAACGTTTCAGCAGCAAGAAATACAAAGTATTTCAAAAATGAGAAGGATAATGGACACAGAAGCAGATTCTGTTCCTGTACAGTACAGGTGTCTCATAACCACACCAGTTTACATGTGTACCGAAGCCAACTCAATATGTCTCAGCAACCAAATACCATAAGGCACCAATGCCCCGAAACGGACTGCTTTGTCCAGGTGTACCTAAATAACTTTGTGCTCAAGTTGCACAAACAATGTGAACAATGCCAAGACCTACCCGTCTGAAATACAGAACAGGCAAATGTACTTACCTGCAACAGGTGTTTTGCAGATCAATATTCTAGATTCACATGTCCTACATACCCCCATCATCCAGTGACTGGGCTCAGAATAGTATCTTGCATCTAGATTCACATGTCCTACATACCCCCCTCATCCAGTGACTGGGCTCAGAATAGTATCTTGCATCTAGATTCACATGTCCTACATACCTCCATCATCCAGTATCTTGTTTCTAGATTCACATGTCCTGCATACCTCCCTCATCCAGTGACTGGGCTCAGGATAGTATCTTGCATCTAGATTCACATGTCCTACATACCCCCCTCATCCAGTGACTAGGCTCAGAATAGTATCTTGCATCTAGATTCACATGTCCTACATACCTCCATCATCCAGTATCTTGTTTCTGGATTCACATGTCCTACATACCTCCCTCATCCAGTGACTGGGCTCAGAATAGTATCTTGCATCTAGATTCACATGTCCTACATACCTCCATCATCCAGTATCTGGTTTCTGGATTCACATATCGTACATACCTCCCTCATCCAGTGACTGGGCTCAGAATAGTATCTTGCATCTAGATTCACATGTCCTACATACCTCCATCATCCAGTATCTTGTTTCTAGATTCACATGTCCTGCATACCTCCCTCATCCAGTGACTGGGCTCAGAATAGTATCTTGTTTCTAGATTCACATGTCCTACATACCTCCCTCATCCAGTGACTCGGCTCAGAATAGTATCTTGTTTCTAGATTCACATGTCCTACATACCTCCCTCATACAGTGACTGGGCTCAGAATTGTAGTTTGTTTCTTGATTCACATGTCCTACATACCTCCCTCATCCAGTGACTGGGCTCAGGATAGTATCTTGTTTCTAGATTCACATGTCCTAGATCTCCCTCATCCAGTGACTAGGCTCAGAATAGTATCTTGTTTCTAGATTAACATGTCCTACATACCTCTATCACCCCTTGACTGGGTTCAGGATAGTATCTGGTTTCTGGATTCACATGTCCTGCATACCTCCCTCATCCAGTGACTGGGCTCAGAATAGTATCTTGTTTCTAGATTCACATGTCCTGCATATCTCCATCATCCAGTGACTGGGTCAGAATAGTATCTTGCATCTAGATTCACATGTCCTACATACCTCCGTCATCCAGTGACTGTGCTCAGAATAGTATCTTGTTTCTAGATTCACATGTCCTGCATATCTCCATCATCCAGTGACTGGGTCAAAATAGTATCTTGCATCTAGATTCACATGTCCTACATACCTCCATCATCCAGTATCTGGTTTCTAGATTCACATGTCCTGCATACCTCCCTCGTCCAGTGACTGGGTCAGAATAGTATCTTGCATCTAGATTCACATGTCCTACATACCTCCATCATCCAGTATCTGGTTTCTGGATTCACATATCGTACATACCTCCCTCATCCAGTGACTGGGCTCAGAATAGTATCTTGCATCTAGATTCACATGTCCTACATACCTCCATCATCCAGTATCTTGTTTCTAGATTCACATGTCCTGCATACCTCCCTCATCCAGTGACTGGGCTCAGAATAGTATCTTGTTTCTAGATTCACATGTCCTGCATACCTCCCTCATCCAGTGACTCGGCTCAGAATAGTATCTTGTTTCTAGATTCACATGTCCTACATACCTCCCTCATCCAGTTACTCGGCTCAGAATAGTATCTTGTTTCTAGATTCACATGTCCTACATACCTCCCTCATCCAGTGACTGGGCTCAGGATAGTATCTTGTTTCTAGATTCACATGTCCTAGATCTCCCTCATCCAGTGACTAGGCTCAGAATAGTATCTTGTTTCTAGATTAACATGTCCTACATACCTCCATCACCCCTTGACTGGGTTCAGAATAGTATCTTGCATCTAGATTCACATGTCCTACATACCTCCCTCATCCAGTGACTCGGCTCAGAATAGTATCTTGTTTCTAGATTCACATGTCCTACATACCTCCCTCATCCAGTGACTGGGCTCAGGATAGTATCTTGTTTCTAGATTCACATGTCCTAGATCTCCCTCATCCAGTGACTAGGCTCAGAATAGTATCTTGTTTCTAGATTAACATGTCCTACATACCTCCATCACCCCTTGACTGGGCTCAGAATAGTATCTTGTTTCTAGATTCACATGTCCTGCATACCTCCCTCATCCAGTGACTCGGCTCAGAATAGTATCTTGTTTCTAGATTCACATGTCCTACATACCTCCCTCATACAGTGACTGGGCTCAGAATTGTAGTTTGTTTCTTGAATCACATGTCCTACATACCTCCCTCATCCAGTGACTGGGCTCAGGATAGTATCTTGTTTCTAGATTCACATGTCCTAGATCTCCCTCATCCAGTGACTAGGCTCAGAATAGTATCTTGTTTCTAGATTAACATGTCCTACATACCTCTATCACCCCTTGACTGGGTTCAGGATAGTATCTGGTTTCTGGATTCACATGTCCTGCATATCTCCATCATCCAGTGACTGGGTCAGAATAGTATCTTGCATCTAGATTCACATGTCCTACATACCTCCGTCATCCAGTGACTGGGTCAGAATAGTATCTTGCATCTAGATTCACATGTCCTACATACCTCCCTCATCCAGTTACTCGGCTCAGAATAGTATCTTGTTTCTAGATTCACATGTCCTACATACCTCCCTCATCCAGTGACTGGGCTCAGGATAGTATCTTGTTTCTAGATTCACATGTCCTAGATCTCCCTCATCCAGTGACTAGGCTCAGAATAGTATCTTGTTTCTAGATTAACATGTCCTACATACCTCCATCACCCCTTGACTGGGCTCAGAATAGTATCTTGTTTCTAGATTCACATGTCCTGCATACCTCCCTCATCCAGTGACTCGGCTCAGAATAGTATCTTGTTTCTAGATTCACATGTCCTACATACCTCCCTCATCCAGTGACTGGGCTCAGGATAGTATCTTGTTTCTAGATTCACATGTCCTAGATCTCCCTCATCCAGTGACTAGGCTCAGAATAGTATCTTGTTTCTAGATTAACATGTCCTACATACCTCCATCACCCCTTGACTGGGCTCAGAATAGTATCTTGTTTCTAGATTCACATGTCCTGCATACCTCCCTCATCCAGTGACTCGGCTCAGAATAGTATCTTGTTTCTAGATTCACATGTCCTACATACCTCCCTCATCCAGTGACTGGGCTCAGGATAGTATCTTGTTTCTAGATTCACATGTCCTAGATCTCCCTCATCCAGTGACTAGGCTCAGAATAGTATCTTGTTTCTAGATTAACATGTCCTACATACCTCTATCACCCCTTGACTGGGTTCAGGATAGTATCTGGTTTCTGGATTCACATGTCCTGCATACCTCCCTCATCCAGTGACTGGGCTCAGAATAGTATCTTGTTTCTAGATTCACATGTCCTGCATATCTCCATCATCCAGTGACTGGGTCAGAATAGTATCTTGCATCTAGATTCACATGTCCTACATACCTCCGTCATCCAGTGACTGTGCTCAGAATAGTATCTTGTTTCTAGATTCACATGTCCTGCATATCTCCATCATCCAGTGACTGGGTCAAAATAGTATCTTGCATCTAGATTCACATGTCCTACATACCTCCATCATCCAGTATCTGGTTTCTAGATTCACATGTCCTGCATACCTCCCTCGTCCAGTGACTGGGTCAGAATAGTATCTTGCATCTAGATTCACATGTCCTACATACCTCCATCATCCAGTATCTGGTTTCTGGATTCACATATCGTACATACCTCCCTCATCCAGTGACTGGGCTCAGAATAGTATCTTGCATCTAGATTCACATGTCCTACATACCTCCATCATCCAGTATCTTGTTTCTAGATTCACATGTCCTGCATACCTCCCTCATCCAGTGACTGGGCTCAGAATGGTATCTTGTTTCTAGATTCACATGTCCTGCATACCTCCCTCATCCAGTGACTAGGCTCAGAATAGTATCTTGTTTCTAGATTAACATGTCCTACATACCTCCATCACCCCTTGACTGGGCTCAGAATAGTATCTTGTTTCTAGATTCACATGTCCTACATACCTCCCTCATACAGTGACTGGGCTCAGAATTGTAGTTTGTTTCTTGATTCACATGTCCTACATACCTCCCTCATCCAGTGACTGGGCTCAGGATAGTATCTTGTTTCTAGATTCACATGTCCTAGATCTCCCTCATCCAGTGACTAGGCTCAGAATAGTATCTTGTTTCTAGATTAACATGTCCTACATACCTCTATCACCCCTTGACTGGGTTCAGGATAGTATCTGGTTTCTGGATTCACATGTCCTGCATATCTCCATCATCCAGTGACTGGGTCAGAATAGTATCTTGCATCTAGATTCACATGTCCTACATACCTCCGTCATCCAGTGACTGGGTCAGAATAGTATCTTGCATCTAGATTCACATGTCCTACATACCTCCCTCATCCAGTTACTCGGCTCAGAATAGTATCTTGTTTCTAGATTCACATGTCCTACATACCTCCCTCATCCAGTGACTGGGCTCAGGATAGTATCTTGTTTCTAGATTCACATGTCCTAGATCTCCCTCATCCAGTGACTAGGCTCAGAATAGTATCTTGTTTCTAGATTAACATGTCCTACATACCTCCATCACCCCTTGACTGGGCTCAGAATAGTATCTTGTTTCTAGATTCACATGTCCTGCATACCTCCCTCATCCAGTGACTGGGCTCAGAATGGTATCTTGTTTCTAGATTCACATGTCCTACATACCTCCCTCATCCAGTGACTCGGCTCAGAATAGTATCTTGTTTCTAGATTCACATGTCCTACATACCTCCCTCATACAGTGACTGGGCTCAGAATTGTAGTTTGTTTCTTGATTCACATGTCCTACATACCTCCCTCATCCAGTGACTGGGCTCAGGATAGTATCTTGTTTCTAGATTCACATGTCCTAGATCTCCCTCATCCAGTGACTAGGCTCAGAATAGTATCTTGTTTCTAGATTAACATGTCCTACATACCTCTATCACCCCTTGACTGGGTTCAGGATAGTATCTGGTTTCTGGATTCACATGTCCTGCATACCTCCCTCATCCAGTGACTGGGCTCAGAATAGTATCTTGTTTCTAGATTCACATGTCCTGCATATCTCCATCATCCAGTGACTGGGTCAGAATAGTATCTTGCATCTAGATTCACATGTCCTACATACCTCCGTCATCCAGTGACTGTGCTCAGAATAGTATCTTGTTTCTAGATTCACATGTCCTGCATATCTCCATCATCCAGTGACTGGGTCAAAATAGTATCTTGCATCTAGATTCACATGTCCTACATACCTCCATCATCCAGTATCTGGTTTCTAGATTCACATGTCCTGCATACCTCCCTCGTCCAGTGACTGGGTCAGAATAGTATCTTGCATCTAGATTCACATGTCCTACATACCTCCATCATCCAGTATCTGGTTTCTGGATTCACATATCGTACATACCTCCCTCATCCAGTGACTGGGCTCAGAATAGTATCTTGCATCTAGATTCACATGTCCTACATACCTCCATCATCCAGTATCTTGTTTCTAGATTCACATGTCCTGCATACCTCCCTCATCCAGTGACTGGGCTCAGAATGGTATCTTGTTTCTAGATTCACATGTCCTGCATACCTCCCTCATCCAGTGACTGGGTCAGAATAGTATCTTGCATCTAGATTCACATGTCCTACATACCTCCATCATCCAGTATCTGGTTTCTAGATTCACATGTCCTGCATACCTCCCTCGTCCAGTGACTGGGTCAGAATAGTATCTTGCATCTAGATTCACATGTCCTACATACCTCCATCATCCAGTATCTGGTTTCTGGATTCACATATCGTACATACCTCCCTCATCCAGTGACTGGGCTCAGAATAGTATCTTGCATCTAGATTCACATGTCCTACATACCTCCATCATCCAGTATCTTGTTTCTAGATTCACATGTCCTGCATACCTCCCTCATCCAGTGACTGGGCTCAGAATGGTATCTTGTTTCTAGATTCACATGTCCTGCATACCTCCCTCATCCAGTGACTCGGCTCAGAATAGTATCTTGTTTCTAGATTCACATGTCCTACATACCTCCCTCATACAGTGACTGGGCTCAGAATTGTAGTTTGTTTCTTGATTCACATGTCCTACATACCTCCCTCATCCAGTGACTGGGCTCAGGATAGTATCTTGTTTCTAGATTCACATGTCCTAGATCTCCCTCATCCAGTGACTAGGCTCAGAATAGTATCTTGTTTCTAGATTAACATGTCCTACATACCTCCATCACCCCTTGACTGGGTTCAGGATAGTATCTGGTTTCTGGATTCACATGTCCTGCATACCTCCCTCATCCAGTGACTGGGCTCAGAATAGTTTCTTGTTTCTAGATTCACATGTCCTGCATATCTCCATCATCCAGTGACTGGGTCAGAATAGTATCTTGCATCTAGATTCACATGTCCTACATACCTCCGTCATCCAGTGACTGTGCTCAGAATAGTATCTTGTTTCTAGATTCACATGTCCTGCATATCTCCATCATCCAGTGACTGGGTCAAAATAGTATCTTGCATCTAGATTCACATGTCCTACATACCTCCATCATCCAGTATCTGGTTTCTAGATTCACATGTCCTGCATACCTCCCTCATTCAGTGACTGGGCTCAGAATAGTATCTTGTTTCTAGATTCACATGTCCTACATACCTCCATCATCCAGTGACTGGGCTCAGAATAGTATCTTGTTTCTGGATTCACATGTCCTGCATACCTCCATCATCCAGTATCTTGTTTCTGGATTCACATGTCCTACATACCTCCCTCGTCCAGTGACTGGGCTCAGAATAGTATCTGGTTTCTGCATTCACATGTCCTGCATACCTCCCTCATTCAGTGACTGGGCTCAGAATAGTATCTTGTTTCTGCATTCACATGTCCTGCATACCTCCCTCATTCAGTGACTGGGCTCAGAATAGTATCTTGTTTCTAGATTCACATGTCCTGCATACCTCCCTCATCCAGTGACTGGGCTCAGAATAGTATCTGGTTTCTGGATTCACATGTCCTGCATACCTCCAGCATCCAGTGACTGGGCTCAGAATAGTATCTTGTTTCTAGATTCACATGTCCTACATACCTCCGTCATCCAGTCACTGGGCTCAGAATAGTATCTTGCATCTAGATTCACATGTCCTACATACCTCCATCATCCAGTATCTTGTTTCTGGATTCACATGTCCTGCATACCTCCCTCATCCAGTGACTTGGCTCAGGATAGTATCTTGTTTCTAGATTCACATATCCTACATACCTCCCTCATCCAGTGACTGGGCTCAGAATAGTATCTTGTTTCTAGATTCACATGTCCTACATACCTCCATCACCCCTTGACTGGGTTCAGGATAGTATCTGGTTTCTGGATTCACATGTCCTACATACCTCCATCATCCAGTGGCTGGGCTCAGAGTAGTATCTTGCAGCTAGATTCACATGTCCTACATACCTCCATCATCCAGTATCTGGTTTCTGGATTCACATGTCCTACATACCACCATCATCCAGTGGCTGGGCTCAGAGTAGTATCTTGCAGCTAGATTCACATGTCCTACATACCTCCATCATCCAGTATCTTGTTTCTGGATTCACATGTCCTACATACCTCCATCATCCAGTATCTTGTTTCTAGATTCACATGTCCTGCATACCTCCATCATCCATTGACTGGGCTCAGAATAGTATCTTGTTTCTAGATTCACATGTCCTACATACCTCCATCATCCATTGCCTGGGCTTAGGATAGTATCTTGTTTCTAGAGTCACATGTCCTACATACCTCCATCATCCATTGCCTGGGCTTAGGATAGTATCTTGTTTCTAGATTCACATGACCTACATACCTCCATCATCCAGTTACTGGGCTCAGAATTGTAGTTTGATTCTGGATTCACATGTCCTACATGTAGGAGAGTAGGGTCTGCAATCCTATGATCACCCAGATTTTTTTGCTTTTGCTTCATTGGTTTACGACTTTCTCCGGCCGTGGGCCTGCCAATCAGACCCACAGCCTAGCTGTTCTCTCTCGAAATTAACACACATGTACATTAGGTGCATCCACTAATTGGAACTGGGCCGCCTTGTCAGTCCCTGTCTCAGCATACCACAGGTATCCAGGGCATCGGTGTACCCAGGGCCTACCAGGGGCTGAAGCATGTATTATGCCACCCCTGGAATGGCCGCCCAAATCTGACACAACTGGCTGCACGACAGCTGGGGCCACGTGGTGTAATCACCCGTTGCTGTAGGTGTAGTATTCCTACACCTAAACCCTAAAATGGACACATGGATTCCTATCAGTCACTCCTATAGCAGGCCTTATCAATCCTGAAGGCAGAGTGCAGGGAATCATGTGGGACGGTGCTCTGGCGCGAGCTGAGCCCGTCGACGGCTTGCGGAACCAAGTCCTAATAGCCGTTCCATGGTGACGCGGGCCAACTACTTGTAATGCATTATAATCCTAGCGGTTATTTGCTAACTTTGGCATCACATCACCTACACATGTCGAGTAAGGTGTCATACGAATGGGAATACGAACCCCTCGTCAGTCCTGGCGACGGGGTTAGCATTCCCCCCTTTTAGAGGGACACGACATGGAAGTAACCTTGAACCCCGGTTAAAGTTGACTCAAGCCTCAGCATCACAAAATGGATGCTGCCACCAGACACAAGTCTGACCTCCTGCTGCTGGGGGACCTTCCAGCAAGGGGAGCTTGGACAAAGGGTTTCCTGTCGAGGGCGGTGTTAGCACCATCCCAGACAGGGTTTGTGTATCCCAGGTAGGCAGGGCTGAAAGGAAGGTGATTGCAAGTGGCACCCCGGTGCTCACTGTGCATAGCCCGGCTCAAACCAGTTTCGGGGGCACACCAGCCCCTGAGCTGGCGCGAAGCCGGACAAAGGATAGGGGTGTAACCACCCCCCTCCTGGCTCCACCCATAGGTAGAACCTAGTCACGGGCCAGCCCCTTTTCTTAGAATAAAGGTAGGAGCGAGTCCCCTTCCCAAATTGGATAATCAGATAATCGGGTAACTCCGAATCACGAACCACTTTCCACGAAAGGAACTCTTGACTATTTCTGAAGACTCTCCCTTGTGGCTAAGGAGTAGCCACCCTGCACCAGCAGGCACCACCTAAGCGCTTGCGGTTTGCTGTACGTCTCCTACGGATCAAGACTGCCCAGCTCGACGAGACCCGAGTTCCCTGCCATCTCTGACCTTTTACCTACCTCATCAGCCCAGCTGAGAGTCGTAGGTGTGACGAGACCTGCGGGACCGGCTATCTTCAGAACCTGCACGACGCTTATCTAGCACGCCCACCGAGGGACCCTCGAGTGAGTGCACCTAGGGTTTGAGAAGCCCTAAACCCTGAGCAGCTCCAGCATCGAAGTCTGTCTCCCCAGCATCCACGAGATCTGCGTGGGGGCCCTTCCGCTTCTTGCTGTTCCCAGCGTTGTCCGACCACTTGCCGACCGGCTTGTGGCCCTCTTCACGACGCTCCAAGATTATTTGCATCACCGGTCTGGTTGCTCCAGACTGGCTCTTGCTCCCCTTCAACAGAGGAGTACCACGGACCCTCCTGGTCCACTCCCGACGCCATCTTGACTCCCCCGCTTGGGTTGCCACTGCCAAGATCCGCTGCCCCTTCCTGGGCCCAGCATCATCGACAGCAGACACCTTCGTGGGACAGCTCGCCCTCCATCCTGGTCGCCGCCGCGCCTCCTGGTCCGAGGAACAGCCGAGTCCGACGTCACCCACTCACCTGGTCGAGGTGACTTCAGCCGGTACCCCCCTGGTACCCACACGATCGCTGGCTAGCGGTTGAGAACTGAGTCCCCTCTGCTTTCAGGTTTCCTTCATCACCGATCCAGGCTTGGATCGCTCTGAACATCGTCACTGGTCGCCTGCCAGCAACTTCTTCTTTCAGGCTCCTGAGACTACACGAGGACTCCCGACATCTTGCCGAACTTCACGCAGCCGCAGCCTCCGGGCTAGGTAACTCGAGCATCTCGGTGCTCCATCGCAGGTTCGCTCTACAAGTGTCCAGTTCCTTTTTCGTTTAGTCCCACTGATCGGAACACTCCGGAATCAGTACCTCCAGACTCTAACCATTCGCATTTCACTGTTAGTGTAGATGGTTTCTCGTGCCCCTCGGGCATTTGTGTAAATTGTGCAACTGAAGTATTTTCCTAAGAGTTTTGTAGTGTGCTTAGCTCCCTGACTCATAAAGAGCCAGGGTAGTCTTGTTATAAATAAATATCCTTTTATTTTCATAACAACTTGTGTGGTGTCCTTTCACTTGGTGTTCAAGGGGTATATGTGATGGTAAACAGCTGGCTTAACACGCCCTCTAGAGTTTAGCCTAAGACTGCTCGTATCCACGCTACTAGGATAGCTGGTCTATAAGGTTGACTTACAACCAATCATCAATAAGGGTCGTTTGGAATGATACACAGTGATCACTAGAATAGTGAGCACTACATATCAGGCCAACTTCTCACACTACATACCTCCATCATCCATTGACTGGGCTCAGAATAGTATCTTGTTTCTAGATTCATGTGTCCTACATACCTCCATCATCCATTGCCTGGGCTTAGGATAGTATCTTGTTTCTAGATTCACATTTCCTGCATACCTCCATCATACATTGACTGGGCTCAGGATAGTATCTGGTTTCTAGATTCCCATGTCCTGCATATCTCCATCATCCAGTGACTGGGTCAGAATAGTATTTTGCATCTAGATTCACATGTCCTACATACCTCCGTCATCCAGTGACTGTGCTCAGAATAGTATCTTGTTTCTAGATTCACATGTCCTGCATATCTCCATCATCCAGTGACTGGGTCAAAATAGTATCTTGCATCTAGATTCACATGTCCTACATACCTCCATCATCCAGTATCTGGTTTCTGGATTCACATGTCCTACATACCTCCCTCATCCAGTGACTGGGCTCAGAATAGTATCTTGTTTCTAGATTCACATTTCCTACATACCTCCATCATTCATTGCATGGGCTTAGGATAGTATCTTGTTTCTAGATTCACATGACCTACATACCTCCATCATCCAGTTACTGGGTTCAGAATTGTAGTTTGATTCTGGATTCACATGTCCTACATACCTCCATCATCCAGTGACTGGGCTCAGAATAGTATCTTGTTTCTAGATTCACATTTCCTGCATACCTCCATCATCCATTGACTGGGCTCAGGATAGTATCTGGTTTCTAGATTCACATGTCCTGCATACCTCCCTCATCCAGTGACGGCTCCGAATAGTATCTTGTTTCTGGATTCACATGTACTACATACCTCCATCATCCAGTGACTGGGCTTAGAATAGTATCTTGTTTCTAGATTCACATGTCCTGCATACCTCCATCATCCATTGACTGGGCTCAGAATAGTATCTTGTTTCTAGATTCACATGACCTACATACCTCCGTCATCCAGTTACTGGGCTCAGAATTGTAGTTTGATTTTGGATTCACATGTCCTACATACCTCCATCATCCAGTGACTGGGCTCTGAATAGTATCTTGCAGCTAGATTCACATGTCCTACATACCTCCATCATCCATTGACTGGGCTCAGGATAGTATCTGGTTTCTAGATTCACATGTCCTACATATCTCCATCATCCAGTGGCTGGGCTCAGAGTAGTATCTTGCAGCTAGATTCACATGTCCTACATACCTCCATCATCCAGTGACGGCTCCGAATAGTATCTTGTTTCTAGATATACATGTCCTACATACCTCCCTCATCCAGTGACTGGGCTCAGAATAGTATCTTGGTTTTAAGTAAATGGAACGAGGTGGGCATCGACAATAGATGTATTTTGAAACACTGATCTCAACCTGAAACCCCCAATTCCCCACACCACAGACCCCATCTAATTTAGCATTTTCCCCCAACCTTACGGAGTGTGAGGCAGCATAGCATATTTGACAGCTTCTGCTGCACATTGGTTTGTTACCCTGATTCAATGTGAATGGCGGGAGGGGCAGATGTATATCCATAATGGCTTCAAGCTGCAGAAGTACTGTTATAGATAAGGAACTTGTTTCTTTTATAGCATGAATCTATTACAGATTCACACAAACAGCCTGAACTTTGAAGTACAAGTTACATGCAAATGGATTTCTTAGTATTGTCGGTGTTTCCACAGCCTCCACCCAGTAATGTTAGTGAAACTATGAATGGAAGAGCGAGTTGCAACCTTCCATATGTCTGGCAGAGAGATATCTGCAAGGAAAGTTTAAGGTGCTGCTTTTCAAGTTTGAAGCTCATTGCTCTAGTGAGCTAAGAAGAACACATTTCTTCACATTAAACAATCGTTTTTGAATTCCTACACTGGTTACTCGGAGTCCTTATGTTGGGAAGCAAAGAACTGGTCTGCTTTTAACATCCACTGCATGAGGTCACCTTTATGGTGTTGGCTTTGGGGGTAATACAATCAGAAATGTGGCAGGTTCCACGGTTTTATTAATCTTTGGTATAAATGTTAGACGTTCCCTCAAGACAACCCTGCTCTTGCATAATTGGTAACAGTTCTTTAATCAGGAACACCTGTTATCACAAATTGTTTCTAGTGAAACAAACAAAACTAATGACACCCTCTATAAGTGAGCAAGATTTCAACGTCCACGTGTATGTGGGTTTATGGTAGTGACATGCGACAAGTCCTTCCTCGCTGTCTCACCTGGGAGGTACGCTCTGTGAGGAGACTGTTTTCGCGACCGCCTAGGAAATGACTGGTGTTCTGAATGAAGACAGACTTCAACGTCATGTGGGCGATCAGCATCACAATTAAGAGGCTCGTCGTATTCCTATGGCAGGTGAAACTATATTAACTTTGAGAAATCTGAGGCAGTCCATCACACCGGTCAATGTTTGGATAGAGGATGCTTGCGTGGCACGGTTAAAGGTTGGCATGATATGCTGGTAATTTCCAATAAGGGGTGATCAGCGTGCTCATCACATGAGCAAACAATGGTCCATGTCAACGCTATGAGCACCTTTGTTGTGTGGAATTGTTTGCACTTCTTTACCTCCTGCACCATCAGTGGGAAAAGTGGATGTCAAACTAATTGATGAACAAAGCCTGGCCATCGATGGGTGTAGGGGGGATGTGCACACGGAACTAAGGTACGTTTAGTTCAATTCACAGCAAACACATCTGAAGCATTGGCTTAGAGCAGGAAAGCAGCAGCAGCAGAGAGGGGTCAGCGACCACAGCCCTGTAGGAAGCATGCATGCACCAAGCAACCTGGATGGCCCCAGCACCTCACCCTGCGCGCTACTTACTCCGTCAGAGTGAGGGAGCTCTCCATTGCTTTGGCTGGAGGAATAGAGATTGACGTATTCGCCCTCCCCTGCCTCCTCGCTGGCGTTTTCACTCTATGGGAAGAGACAGGATTAAAGGAAAACATGACAGGCAACCACTTCAATGGCTGGGCTCCATTTTAAACCCACAGGTCTCACACTTTATAGTGAGTCCCCCTCACACACCCAATGCTGTGTTGTACACCTATTTCTATACTGCACCCTCACCCAAGATATGGTCCCTGAGCCTCAGCGCCGCAAACGAGGACAGCACTGCCTTCTAGCTTCAAGTTACCAACCTGATTAAGACACCCAGTGTCCGCCTTCTGTGGAAGTCATGGCTACGCTCTCAAACCTTGGCTCTCTCATCCACCAGACACTGCTGTCTGCCACCTCCTGGGCTTCTCCTACGGCTCATAAGCTACTGCGTCTGCAGTGCTCTTTTGTATCCATGCACAGTCAGCACTGAAGATGTAGAGGCCAATATGGTGACTCACTCGGAAGCCCTATAGGACCAATGCATCTTTAACATACCTCTACATCCCACTGTCCCCCATGAACCTAAGGTACAGAGCCTGAGCCACATGGTGCCCACTGGTTGGAGCAGGCTCAGTTATAGTTAAAAAGACCAGTCTTAAGCTGCTGCAGCCAGCCAAAACTAAACAATCTTCCTCTTATGTGCACCAAGCTCAAATCATATACAATGTTGCTGCAGCTCAAAGGGGCCCAAGTATTATTACATGGGGCACTCAAGGGTCACCCAGCCACAATCCGCAGAATGCAGAATTCAAGTCTCCACAAGCCAAGCTGCAGCAAGCACTGACAGGTTTCATCCATCTGCAGCAGGCAGAGCCCACGTCTCCTCCGTCGGCAGCAGGCAGGGCCCACGTCGCCTCCGTCGGCAGCAGGCAGAGCCCACGTCGCCTCCGTCGGCAGCAGGCAGAGCCCACGTCGCCTCCGTCGGTAGCAGGCAGAGCCCACGTCGCCTCCGTCGGCAGCAGGCAGAGCCCACGTCGCCTCCGTCGGCAGCAGGCAGAGCCCACGTCGCCTCCGTCGGCAGCAGGCAGAGCCCACGTCGCCTCCGTCGGCAGCAGGCAGAGCCCACGTCGCCTCCGTCGGCAGCAGCCAGGGCCCACGTCGCCTCCGTCGGCAGCAGGCCAGGGCCCAGGTCGCCTCCGTCGGCAGCAGGCCAGGGCCCAGGTCGCCTCCGTCGGCAGCAGGCCAGGGCCCAGGTCGCCTCCGTCGGCAGCAGGCCAGGGCCCAGGTCGCCTCCGTCGGCAGCAGGCCAGGGCCCAGGTCGCCTCCGTCGGCAGCAGGCCAGGGCCCAGGTCGCCTCCGTCGGCAGCAGGCCATGGCCCAGGTAGCCTCCGTCGGCAGCAGGCCAGGGCCCAGGTCGCCTCCGTCGGCAGCAGGCCAGGGCCCAGGTCGCCTCCGTCGGCAGCAGGCCAGGGCCCAGGTCGCCTCCGTCGGCAGCAGGAGGCAGATACCAGGTCGCCTCCGTCGGCTGCAGGAGGCAGAGACCAGGTCGCCTCAATCTGCAGGAGGCAGAGACCAGGTCGCCTCAATCTGCAAGAGGCAGAGACCAGGTCGCCTCAATCTGCAGGAGGCAGAGACCAGGTCGCCTCAATCTGCAGGAGGCAGAGACCAGGTCGCCTCAATCTGCAGGAGGCAGAGACCAGGTCGCCCCAATCTGCAGGAGGCAGAGACCAGGTCGCCTCAATCTGCAGGAGGCAGAGACCAGGTCGCCTCAATCTGGAGGACGCAGAGACCAGGTCGCCTCAATCTGCAGCAGGTAGAGCCCAAGTCTCCTCAATCTGCAGTTGGCAGAGCCCAAGTCTCCTCAATCTGCAGTTGGCAGAGCCCAAGTCTCGTCAATCTGCAGGAGGCAGAGCCCAAGTCTCCTCAATCTGCAGGAGGCAGAGCCCAAGTCTCCTCAATCTGCAGGAGGCAGAGCCCAAGTCTCCTCAATCTGCAGCAGGCAGAGCCCAAGTCTCGTCAATCTGCAGCAGGCAGAGCCCAAGTCTCGTCAATCTGCAGCAGGCAGAGCCCAAGTCTCGTCAATCTGCAGCAGGCAGAGCCCAAGTCTCGTCAATCTGCAGCAGGCAGAGCCCAAGTCTCGTCAATCTGCAGGAGGCAGAGCCCAAGTCTCCTCAATCTGCAGCAGGCAGAGCCCAAGTCGCCTCAATCTGCAGCAGGCAGAGCCCAAGTCGCCTCAATCTGCAGGAGGCAGAGCCCAAGTCTCCTCAAACTGCAGGAGGCAGAGCCCAAGTCTCCTCAAACTGCAGGAGGCAGAGCCCAAGTCTCCTCAAACTGCAGGAGGCAGAGCCCAAGTCTCCTCAAACTGCAGCAGGCAGAGCTAAGGTCTCAGCAATATGCAGCAGGCAGAGTCCAGCTATCCTCAATATGAAGCAGGCAGAGCCCAATTCTCCTCAATCTGCAACAGGTAAAGCCCAGGTCTCCTCAATCTGCACCAGGTAAAGCCCAGGTCTCCTCTAACTGCACCAGGTAAAGCCCAGGTCTCCTCTATCGGCACCAGGTAAAGCCCAGGTGTCCTCTAACTGCACCAGGTAAATCCCAGGTCTCCTCTATCGGCACCAGGTAAAGCCCAGGTCTCATCTAACTGCACCAGGTAAAGCCCAGGTCTCCTCTATTTGCACCAGGTCTCGGCAGTAGGCAGGGCCCAGGTCGCCTCCGTCGGCAGCAGGCAGAGCCCATGTCGTCTCCGTTGGCAGCAGGCCAGGGCCCAGGTTGCCCTCCTGCTCAATCTGCAGGAGGCAGAGCCCAAGTCTCCTAAATCTGCAGCAGGCAGAGCTAAGGTCTCAGCAATATGCAGCAGGCAGAGTCCAGCTATCCTCAATATGAAGCAGGCAGAGCCCAATTCTCCTCAATCTGCAACAGGTAAAGCCCAGGTCTCCTCAATCTGCACCAGGTAAAGCCCAGGTCTCCTCTAACTGCACCAGGTAAAGCCCAGGTCTCCTCTATCGGCACCAGGTAAAGCCCAGTTCTCCTCTAACTGCACCAGGTAAAGCCCAGGTCTCCTCTATTTGCACCAAGTAAAGCCCAGGTCTCCTCTAACTGCACCAGGTAAAGCCCAGGTCTCCTCTATTTGCACCAGGTAAAGCCCAGGTCTCCTCTAACTGCACCAGGTAAAGCCCAGGTCTCCTCTATTTGCACCAGGTAAAGCCCAGGTCTCCTCTATCTGCAACAGGAGGAGCCCAGATCTCCTGCATCGGCTGCACAAAGAACCTCCACCTCCTGCTGCACAGATACCAAGTCTCCTGAAGCTGCCAAACAGAGTGCAAATCTCATGCAGCTGCAGCACAAGGAGCTGCTGCTTAACAAGCAGACAAATGCTTCTGAATTTGCAGCATGAGTAGCCCTCCTCGCCTGGATCTGAAGTCTGAATAGCCACCCTCGCCTACATCTGCAGCAGGCTGACCTCACGTCTTCGAAATCTGCAGCATACAGAATAAGCCTCTTATGCAGCATGCGGAGTCCACCTCTTTGAACCCACACCGTGCAGACGGCACTGCTTCTGGATCTGCAGCTTGTGGAGCCCACTCTAGTATATATATATATGCAGCATGCTGAGCTCACTTCTTCAAGCACTGCACTTCTTCAAGCACTGCACAGCTTTAGCACACCAAGAATCTGTCTGCTGCAGCATGTCAAAACTAGTCGGAAGGTTCCTCTCCATAAGGAGACTCAAGACCTATGCCTTGCCCAAGGCTGTCAAGTGCATCTACAGGCAGCCATCTTGATTTTGACTGAAACAAAGCATCAGTGCACATTCACATTCATCTGCTGGGTGCACACCTTCTCAGGGTATGGTTTACCATGCGCCCCCTGCGGCGACACTACAATACCACAGCAGCCACTAAGCCCCATCACAGACCAGCCTACCACAAGCCATTTATTGCTAGCGGTTTACTGCACACCCTTGTAGGGTAATGCATCACTCAGTACCAGGGACAGTGGTTGTCCAAGGACGTCATCTATGGGCCAGAGATGTACACACACACACACACAAGGCCTACAATACTAATACCCACTGCCTCAGCATTGGCACTGCATGCGCTTTTTACTGATCGACACTTTTATATGCCAACTGTCTCTGTCACTGAATGGTGGGAAGAGCTGTACCTAGGACTAGTCGTGTCATTACAGCACACAAACGTGAAACACACAGCCGTGATGTCACAAGGACCCACTCCACCCCACAACACGCCGCGTTTCTCACCACAGGTGTCTGGAGAGAGTCAGAGAAGGAAGACTGGGAAGCAAGGCAGAGAGCAGCCATCCCGCCAGAGCTGCTGTCCTGGGAGGAGAGGGAGCCGGCAGGCTCATCCATGCCACTCGGCGATGGCCCCGCCAGCCCGGGGCTCCCAGACCGGCGGACAGAAGGGACAGGGGGCGAGCAGCAGGTGGCAGAGGACAGGTGAGAAGGAGCAGAAGCTGGGCCCCGGGAGGCAAAGTCCTGCGAGTAAGACCGGAACACAGATTTGTACTATAGGGCAGAGTAGGAGGGTGAAGGCAGTGGGGGGAGGAAACGGAAAAGGGGGAAAGACAGACAAAAGAAAAGGCTGTTAGGATGAGATCACGTCAGACAACACGCTCAGTGCAGCGCGACAGGCAGAGGAAGTCTTGGCCTGTATCTCTTGCCACCGACAGTGAGTGCATGGTACCTTGTCACAGACTTGTGAGGATGGTGCAGGGGAGAGAGAAGCAGGGGTGTAGGCAGGGTGAGCACCCCGGAGGAGCATCTCTTTCCACCGACAGGGAGCGCACGGTACCCCGGCAGACCTGTGGGGGTAAGGATGGTGTAGGAGAGAGAGAAGCAGGGGTGAAGGCAGGCTCAGAACCCCGGAGGAGCATCTCTTGCCCCAGACAGGGAGCTCACGGTACCCAGTCAGACTTGTGGGAGTACGGATGGTGCAGGGGAGAGAGAAGTAGTACTGTAGGCAGACTGAGTGCCGAGAGGGACAGAGAGGCAGGAGAGTAGCCAGGCAGAGGGGCAGCCAGGGCAGAGGGACAGCCGGGGCAGAGGGGCACTCGGGCCGCTCGGGCAGAGGGGCAGGAGAGTATCCAGGGCAGAGGGACAGCCACAACAGAGGGGCAGGAGAGGAGCCAGACAAAGAGGCAGCCAGGGCAGGAGTGTAGGCATACTGAGTGCACCTTAGCAGAGAGGGACAGAGAGGACAGAGGGCCAGGAGTGTAGGCAGACTGAATGCACCTTAGTAGAGAGGGACAGAGGGAGGGGAGTGTAAGCAGACTGAGTGCACCTTAGAAGAGAGGGACAGAGGGAGGGGAGTATAGGCAGACTGAGTGCACCTTAGCAGAGAGGGACAGAGGACAAAGGGTCAGGAGTGTAGACAGACTGAGTGCACCTTAGTTGAGAGGGACAGGAGTGTAGGCAGACTGAGCGCACCTTAGCAGAGATGGACAGAGAGGACAGAGGGCCAGGAGTGTACGCAGACTGAGTGCACCTTAGTAGAGAGGGACAAGAGTGTAGGCAGACTGAGGGTTATGTTATTGTATTTTATTTTATAGTGCGCACAGATACTCCGCGGAGTGTCCCGGCGCAAGCAGTGAGGGGTAGGATGAGTTGAGCTAAACAAAGAGGAATGTTTTCAGATTTTTCTTGGAAGCAGTGGGGTCTTGAGTGTTGGGTAATGCAAATGGCAATGCATTCCAGGCCAGGGCAGCTTTCAGGGCAAGGAAGCAGCCACCCAACCTTTGTCGTTTGAAGCGGGAACCTGGGCTAGGAGGTGAGACGTGGAGCGCAGTTGTCTCGTAGGAGCATAAAAGGAGTGCACCTTAGTAGAGGGACAGAGGTCCAGGAGTGTACGCAGACTGAGCGCACCTTAGTAGAGAGGGCCAGGAGTGTAGGCAGACTGAGTGCACCTTAGTGGCGAGGGACAAAGGGCCAGGAGTGTAGGCAGACTGAGTGCACCTTAGTAGAGAGGGACAGAGGGCCATGAGTGTACGCAGACTGACTGCACCTTAGCAGAGACGGATAGACAGGACATACATCGAGTGTTGTAGCCTTGCACATCAATCAGCACCTACCTAAAGCTCAACCCAACCAAGACGGACTTCCTATTATTCCCCAAACACAAACAAGACAGAGTCAAACCCGACTCAGTGCCATGAACCTTGACAACTTCTCACTGAATGTTAAATCACTTTTATTAACCCTGGACACCAACTTCTCCCTTAAGGAACACATTTCCAAAAACCCAAAGATGACCTGGTACCATCTCTCTTTTTAAAGAAAGAAACCATTTCTTCCAGAAATTGACTTGAGAACTGCTGTTTAAACTGTTGCACTCTTGCATCTGGATGGTGGCAATGTCCTACTCCATGGACTCCCAGACTCCACACTGGCACCTCTTTGGGGCATCCTTCACGCTACAGCATGTGTCATTCAGGGCCTGAAGATATATGAACACATCACTCCCATCCTGATCGAACTCCAGTGGCCCCAGCTGCCAGCCCACACAATCTTCAAAACAAGCTACATCACAACCAACAACCCTGCTTATCCTGCAGACAAGCTCACCATTCTCTGGTGGTTCTTGGCACAAACGCAGCCAGGATACAATCAGACTGCAGACTAAGAAGTATAAGGAAGAAAAAATAAGCTAACAGGCTATTCCTATCTATGCACCCAGGATCTGGAACAACGTTCCTGTCTCCATCAGGACCGCCCCAACACAGCTCCAATTTAGGTTAGAGTTGAAGACTCACCTCTTTAAAGAACACTCCATCACAATGCATTATGCGTCCACAATTTAGCTTCTTCTATTACTCTGACTTCAAGCTTGCCTTTGACCATGTACAAGGCTCCACTTACTTTTGGGTAGGTTTGCACTATAGAAATACCATATGTATACCTCAACAGACCAGGTGCACCTTAGCAGACAGGGACAGACAGGACAGTTCAGGAAGTGGCGTAAAAAGACCAAGTACAGCTTAGCATAGAAGACAGGACGGACAGGGAGGGGTGTAAGAATACTGGTGCTCCTTGATGTAGTGGCATACACAAGATGTGCTAGCAGTCTGAGTGCACCTTGCTTTATTGGAGAGGGGCGGACAAGATGCGAGGAGGCCATGTGAGGAGGACTGGAGGAACCTCAGCAGGATGTGGAAAACAGGATATGGAGAGAGTAAAGGTTATAGGGAGACTGAACACAAAGCTAGCCTGATCAGACATGCAACAAGCTGAACAGGCTTTAGCAGAACATGACGATATGCACACAGAGATAGGAGCTTAGTAAGGGTAAGAACATGGACATAGGACAATCATTAACCATGGAGTAAAGAGGTAGAGTACACCCTAGCAGGCAAAGGCGTGGTAAAAAACAACAACACAAAGCAGGTGTCTGAAAGCAGCTCAGTGGAGCAGAGTAGGCAGGACATGCAGCACCCTGGGAGTAAAAGATCTAAATGCACCTCAGCAGTAGGTAGGCCAAGCACACATTAGTAACAGGAGGGATGACAGAGGTCTGAAAACAGTCCAGCGGAGTATGACAGACTGAATGTAGAGTTAAGGAGTGTGAGGGGCAGTCCGGTTTGCACCCGGGCAGATGGGTGATGTGCAACCTAAGAGACAGGGTGGGAGGGAGAACGAATCCACCTTAGGTGATAATGAGAAGGATTCAAAAAACACAGTTGGGATGTAGTAAAACTAAAAACCTAAATGACAGGCAAAACTCTAAGGAGAGAGATGAAGGAAAGGAGAATGGACCAGACAGGCCCAGGCATGAAATATAGTGAGCAAGTTGTGTGTGCTGAATAAACCGTAGAGGAGCAGGCGGGCAGGGCATGTTTACAGGCAGGGATTCAAGGAGGGTGAATGAACCTCAGCAGAGTGGCAGGCAGGAGAGGCAAGGAGCAAGGGGCCTAACCTGACTGAACGGCCTGAGCAGGGCGCAATCCATCAGATGCAGAACAAAGTGCATTAAAAGGGGTAGCACACTTGAGCAGAGCAGGATACATGGACAGGCAGTGGGCCAAGGGTTTTAAGGAGGCTGAAGACACTTCAGCAGTGTATGCTATGGCAGACGGCAAGGGAAGATAAACAGACCACTGCTAAGGGGACAAACAGAGTGAACTTGTTTCAGTGGCTTTTAGTCAACATCCCACCTAAGTAGCATTCTTTAGAGACCATGAAAGGTTTACGAAAAGCATCTGTGTCTGTGCTACGCCTTTACGTGTCAGTGGTGCTAAGCATCTGCGCGTCAGTTCTCAGGCGTCTGTGCGTCGGTTCCCAGGCGTCGCCTGTGCGTCGGTTCCCAGGCGTCGCCTGTGCGTCAGTTCCCAGGCGTCGCCTGTGCGTCAGTTCCCAGGCGTCGCCTGTGCGTCAGTTCCCAGGCGTCGCCTGTGCGTCAGTTCCCAGGCGTCGCCGGTGCGTCAGTTCCCAGGCGTCGCCTGTGCGTCAGTTCCCAGGCGTCGCCTGTGCGTCAGTTCCCAGGCGTCGCCTGTGCGTCAGTTCCCAGGCGTCGCCTGTGCGTCAGTTCCCAGGCGTCGCCTGTGCGTCAGTTCCCAGGTGTCGCCTGTGCGTCAGTTCCCAGGCGTCGCCTGTGCGTCAGTTCCCAGGCGTCGCCTGTGCGTCAATTCCCAGGCGTCGCCTGTGTGTCAGTTCCCAGGCGTCGCCTGTGTGTCAGTTCCCAGGCGTCGCCTGTGTGTCAGTTCCCAGGCGTCGCCTGTGTGTCAGTTCCCAGGCGGCGTCAGTGTGTCAGTTCCCAGGCGGCGTCAGTGTGTCAGTTCCCAGGCGGCGTCAGTGTGTCAGTTCCCAGGCGGCGTCAGTGTGTCAGTTCCCAGGCGGCGTCAGTGTGTCAGTTCCCAGGCGGCGTCAGTGTGTCAGTGTGTCAGTTCCCAGGCGTCAGTGTGTCAGTTCCCAGGCGTCAGTGTGTCAGTTCCCACCTAAGTAGCATTCTTTAGAGACCATGAAAGGTTTACGAAAAGCATCTGTGTCTGTGCTACGCCTTTACGTGTCAGTGGTGCTAAGCATCTGCGCGTCAGTTCTCAGGCGTCTGTACGTCGGTTCCCAGGCGTCGCCTGTGCGTCGGTTCCCAGGCGTCGCCTGTGCGTCAGTTCCCAGGCGTCGCCTGTGCGTCAGTTCCCAGGCGTCGCCTGTGTGTCAGTTCCCAGGCGTCGCCTGTGTGTCAGTTCCCAGGCGTCGCCTGTGTGTCAGTTCCCAGGCGTCGCCTGTGTGTCAGTTCCCAGGCGTCGCCTGTGTGTCAGTTCCCAGGCGTACACTGCCCTGAGACTGACCAGGTAAAAAAGCACTGGTATCACTCGGCAGGGTAGCAACACCAGAGGGCAGTGGGCAGGAAACAATGGGAAAGACTAGGCAGGGAAGCGGTTAGTGAGCCCCCCACCCCCCCAACCAAGCGAAATCAGGCAGGGCACCCCTTGGGCGGGCTGGGGCGGCCCCCGCCAGTAACACTGGGCTGGGACACCCGCTGCAGAGGAACATCAGGGTTGATGAAATGAGATAAAACTGAGACCAAAGTAGAGCTGGAACAAGATACCAGACAACACCTGCAGAAGAAAATAAAAGGTGTGCACAAACTTCTGCAAGCACACAACCTTGGCGTCTGTAGCTGGCTCTGCATTTAACCAAATCATACCACTGTTCATGCGAAGTCTGCTCCGAGCTGGTATCTACTGGTCTCTGGGTGTCTGTTCACACTGGACCTACTGAAATCACTGCTATGATGATGTCTGTTTACAGCTGGACTTGTTCATAACCCTGCTCTGAGGATGTCTAATTACAACTGGACTTGTTCATAACCCTACTCTGAGGATGTCTAATTACAGCTGGACTTGTTCATAACCATGCTCTCGCGATGTCTGTTCCCAGCTGGTATCTACTGCTCTCTGGTCACACTGTGGACCTATTGAAATCACTGCTGAGGATGTCTGCTTACAGCTGGTATGTTCATAACCCTGCTCTAAGCATGTCTGTTTACAGGTAGGACTTGTTCATAACCCTGCTCTGAGGATGTCTAATTACAGCTGGACTTGTTCATAACCCTGCTCCGAGGATGTCTGTTTACAGCTGGACTTGTTCATAACCCTGCTCTAAGCATGTCTGTTTACAACTAGGACTTGTTCATAACCCTGCTCTGAGGATGTCTAATTGCAGCTGGACTTGTTCATAACCCTGCTCTGAGGATGTCTAATTACAGCTGGACTTGTTCATAACCCTGCTCTCGCGATGTCTGTTCCCAGCTGGTATCTACTGCTCTCTGGTCACACTGTGGACCTATTGAAATCACTGCTGAGGATGTCTGTTTACAGCTAGGTCTTGTTCATAACCCTGCTCTGAGGATGTCTGTTTACAGCTGGACTTGTTCATAACCCTGCTCTAAGCATGTCTGTTTACAGCTAGGACTTGTTCATAACCCTGCTCTGAGGATGTCTGTTTACAGCTGGACTTGTTCATAACCCTGCTCTAAGCATGTCTGTTTACAGCTGGACTTGTTCATAACCCTGTTCTCGCACGCAATGTCTGCTCCCAGGTGGTATCTACAGCTCTCTGTGTGTCTGTTTACAGTGTGGACCTATTTATATCACCGCATTAAGGATGTCTGTCTACAGCTAGGACTTGTTCGCATCCCTGGTCTTGTGATGTCTGTTCACAGGTCTCTATTGCTCTCTGTGTGTCTGTTCACAATGTGGGCATATTAAAATCACTGCTCTCAGGATGTCTGTCTACAGCTAGGACTAGTTTGTAGCCCTGTTCCCAGCGGGTATGTCACGCACTATTACTTTGATGCACCAGGCACTTTAGTTTAAACTTAGACCACTGTACTTTTATTACACTGTGTTTTTAGTAAAAACGGTTTTTAATAGGGCTGGGTTACAAACTTTGGGGAGATGTTTAACTTGGGGGAGGGGGGTGGGTGGCTAATTTGGTCGGCAGATGTGTGTTAGATCACGTGACCAGGAAGGGGGACAACCGTTCCAAGGTTAGGGGTCTAGCGGAGATGAGACTCGCTTATTTAAGCAAAAGCCCTGCCAAGTACAACGCTTAAGGCGTTAGACTAACGTATTTCAGTCTGGTGGTCCGCATCACCGCACTGAAATACAAAGTCACTGATTTATAGCGCCTCAGCTGTGAAGCCGGAGTCCTGTTAGGTGCACAGTCAGAAAGCCAGGTTGCAGCGCGCGCTCAGGCTGCTTGCGGGCAGCTGGCTCAGCTCGTGACTAAGCTGGCTTAGGCAGGCTGAGAGGGTACAATGTAACAAGATTCAGCGCTGTGGCAACGCATTCAGATTCACTGTGACGTCACGTGACGGACTGAGTCAGTATTGAAATTGAGCAATGGCTACTGCCGAGAGTCAGGAGAGGACAGAATCACTCTCTTAACACATTGGCTGATCGGCCCGAGGTGGCTGCATGGCAGACAAGTTTGTAGGTGTGAGAAGCACGCCCGGCCGCAGCTGCTCACACAGAGCTTTTGTTGACTTACTCAAACTGTGCAGCCATGCGAACGACACTCAAGTCTGTTGACCCGCGGCGGGCCCCGTCCCAGTCCGGACTGCCGCCGAGTGGTGGTGCCTCACAGGCAGCCTGTTGCAGTTCACTCCTGGAGCACTGAGCTGCAGGAAGGTCCATGGAAATGGGGTCGTTGCGGCAGATGGGGTTGGCTGACATCAAGACTAGTTGTCTGCTGTGCCAGGACTGGCCTCAGCCTCTGGGATACATGTGCTGGGCCCCCAGGGTGTGCGGAGTAGATTTTGTCTCTGCCACCTTAATCATGGCACCAGCCCCCAGACATCATAGTTTTTACCAGCCCTACAGGTCTCCTTTGTGGCTGACGCGAGCCGATACATGTGAGCTCTTGACAGCTGACAGCGTGGGTGAGGCAGAACTGCAATCTACAGGAGGAACACTCCTGTCCTCCAGCCGTCACTGAACTTCAGCAGACACTTCATGTGTAGACACCGTCACAGAAAGGCTTTTGGTCAGCACAAGCTGAGCAGCAGCAGGATGTTTTAATTTCAAATTCCTGCCACGATCAGGAATTGCTTCTGCCGCTGGCAGAATCAATAATTAATGGACCTCGATGTCCTCCTCGACAGTGCTCCCCTCCCCTGGTTGTGGGGGTTTACCGGTGGCTGTGCCAGTCATGGTGAGTGCAGGCGCTGTGTGTCTAAAGGTATAGGGCACAGCTCTGAAGACAGCGTGCCATGCCATGATCTCCCACCCTGGCTACAAACTACAGATGCAGATGGGCCAGTCTTGTCTCCAGCACATCACAACACAACACTGTCAGAGCACCTTTCTGCAGCGAGTGACCCAACAGACTCTAGCTACAGCGACCAGTAGGAATTATTTAGCAAGCACTGTCAGTGACTTCCGTGGTAAATGAAAGAGAACGTGGTGATTAATCATGTTCCTGCTAGTGCGTGGGGATCACAGTACTGGAAGAGCAGGGGTGCTGCAGGTCAGGACCGGGGTTCACTGGGGGCAAGAGCTGCAGAGCTGTGCGGGGGGGGGGGGGGGGGCGGGGGGTGACAGAACTGGAAGAGCAGGGGTGCTGCAGGTCAGGACCAGAGTTCACTGGCACAGGGGAGGGGGTGCAGAGCCGTGCGGGGGGGTGTAACAGAACTGGAAGAGCAGGGGTGCTGCAGGTCCAGACCGGAGTTCACTGGCATGGGGGAGGGGGTGCCGAGCCATGGGTGGGGGCAGTCACAGTTCTGGAAGAGCAGGGGTGTTGCAGGTCAGGGTTCAGTTGCACGGGGTGGAGCTGCAGAGCTGTGCGTGGGGGTCACAGTACTAGAAGAGCAGAGATGCTGCTTCTCTTGAAATACGGCCAGAATCTGGAACTCACTAACTCCATTCCCTTGAAACCACCACCTCTTTCCGGACTTTCAAAACAGATCTTAAAACTCTCCTCCTCCAAAGGCACTTCCTAGAATAATGCAACCCGGTCCTTGACCCTTCCGGCTGTCTAGCACTTACATGAGGTCAACTTTGTAAATATGTATTTTACTCCTGTTTTAACCGAACGCTGAAACCTTCCTATTTTTTACAATAATAAGCAACTTGTTAGCTTTTTAACTGCATATGTGTAACTTGTTAGCGTGTTCAGGCAGTGATGCTCTTGCAACCAATCATGTCCCATCAGACCCTATAAGAGTCATTATCTCCTTCACATGAGCCTCTTTCTGTGCTGCGCAAGCAGAGATAAGTGCTCACTTTTCAATTTTTTTGATTTTATGGTATTTTGTGTTTTGCAGACAGCTGGTGTTCCTTCAAGCGTGCACGCTTGTCGGAACGTGATGCCGATGCAGATTTAGGCATGTGATTGTGTCACGGCCTTCTGGCGTGTTGTTCATGCTGCTTTGTGGTGTGTTTTCATTGCGCTTGCGAGCGCAAGTGTGTGCTGCCCAGATCGGGCATTATTGCAGGTGTAGTTCCCGTTTGGGGAACGCGTGGGTTTCCACCGAGGTAAGCAGTGGTAATTAATCATTGCAGGCTGCCCTTCTCCAGTGCGATGGTCTGAGCCTCCCCTAATCAGGCCCGACATTAATTGTTAGAGCCAAGCGTCGCCCGACGGGTGTAGCCCAATTGGGCTATTTTGGGGCGGATTTGGGCTACTCACGTCCTGCGTTTCCCCCAAAGCTCGCTCAGAGGCTCACACAGCCCGGTTTTTTTAGGTCTCGCCTGAGCCAGAACTTTAGCGCTGCTCTCGCGAGAGCTTTTGTAAAAGGGGGATTTGGAAGTGCAAACCAGTGCTTTCAGGCCGCCAACTACAGTGCATGTGCGCCGGGCGCGCGCACCATTTGGCAGCCTGCGTGATCATTTCGCGGCCGCTTTGATGTTCTCAGTGACCCGCGCGGCCACTGAGAACATCAAAGCGGCCGCGAAATGATTACTTTCACGGCCGCTTTGATGTGCGATCGCGATCACTTTCACGGCCGCTTGTTCTAATGTAAACCCGTTTCGTTCTTTACGTGCTTCAACTATGCGAATGCAGCCCCCCTGACTCTTCCACTGTGTCTGTCCAGTGATTAAATCCTTCCAGCATGCCCATGTAGCGCCTCTTTCGTTTCTGCAGCACTCGCTGAGCTTCCCTCATTGCGCAGGTCTATGCCCTAGCTTCTGATGCTTCAATTATGTAAATGTAGCACCACTGATCCTTCCATTGTTTCCCTGCAGCTCCTTATAGCCTTCCACTATGTCCGTGTAGCGCCTCTATAGAGTCTGCATCGCTCACTGAGCTCCTCCTATTGCACGGGTCTGTGGGCCTATGTCCAGTGTAGGCCTCATATGCATCAACCACGTGAATGGAGTACCTCTGACTCTTCCATTGGGCCCGCAAGCGTCTTAAAGCCTTCCACTATGACCGTGTAGCGCCTCTTTAGAGCCTGCATCGCTCGCTAAGCTCCTCCTATTGCACGGGTCTGTGGGCCTATGTCCAGTGGAGGCCTCAGATGCTTCAACCACGTGAATGGAGTACCTCTGACTCTTCCATTGTGTCTATCAAGCGCCTTAAAAAGTCTTTCACTATATCAGTCTAGCACCTCTTTAGATTCTGCAAGTCCACTGAGCTCCTGTAATTGTGCAGGTCTGTGTCTTGTGTAGGCATGTGACGTTTCCAGTGTGTGATTGGGGCACCTCAGATCCCTTCATTGTATCTGCCAGTACCTTAAAGCCTTCCACTATGCCTGTGTAGCGCCTCGTCACTCTTTGCAGCGCTCACTGAGCTCCTCTCACTGTGCAGTTCTTGCCAGTTGCGTTGAACTCCCCTCGATGCACACATTAACGTTTTTATGCTTCATACATTGGGCACTGATGACGAGAACTTACCCCTGTGCTTTTCTCTTCTGTCTAATTTCGAACCTAGTCTGAAAATATATCTTTTCGGGGTTTTTTTTCCAGCCTTTGTTCGTGCCGGTGATGACCGGTAGCACTAATAGCCGAGGGTCCCGCGAGGCCAGTTGTCGGCCACTGATAGAGGCCCTAGGAGCTCTGACGTCAGTCAGGAACCAGGAGACAGATATTGATAACAAGCATTTGCAATGCATTAGGTCTCGCATTTACGCGAGTTTGAGCTATTGACATTGCAAATAACAATGCCTATTGCCATTGTCATTTACAATGCCAATAGCTTTAACTCGTGTAACTGCGAGACCTATTGCATTGCAAATGCTTGTTCAATGCGAGCAAGCACATGTAGACGCCTGACCGGCTGCAAGTACAGTCGGCCCAAGGAGTGAGTGCAGACTCCAGGAAACACACTGAATTGGCCCATTGCACCCAGAGACTGGGGCTGGAACAATCAATGATTACAGCTTTGCTGAGGAGCTAAAGGTCTTGTGGGTTGTATTGTGCATGTGGGTTGGCTCCCCCCTGACTCCTCCAGTTTACTCACCTTGCCTTGAATTTGGCATATATATTGCAAGGGTGAGATAAGGGATTTAGAATGGAAGAGTGGGTTAGATATGAGGATGGTCCCTACTATGATGGACAGCAAGAGACTGTGGTGGAAGATAATACTGTTGACGCTCTGGATGCATCAGTCCAGCAGTCGGTCAACAGGGCCATTGAGAGTACGGTGCCTAACACTGCGCAGCAAGCCTTGGCAGCAGCATTGAGACCCATTACTAGGCAGCTGGAAAGCTTCGCAAAGCGCCATGGGTTTCAAAAGCCTCAGGACCCCCTAGATGATGCCCCCGCAGGCACCAGCAAGTTGAACTTGGCGCCGTGACCCCATGCAGGCGAGTTAGCTGGCTTGCCACAGGCCAATACAGAGGAACATGGCTACTTTAGGCCATCTAACACTGAATGTGGCAAAGTGAAACGCAAATAAAAAGTGTATGTAGACACAGACACCATGGACACCACTGATGAGAAAGCCCCCCCTCCCACCCCCCAAAAAAAAGAGATCTAGGAAGGCAGTCATCATAGTGCCTGATATGACGCCTCAGAATCCTAACACTGCCTTCACGTTCAACCCGGCTGACATTGTTCAACCCCGGTCATCAGATTGGGCTCCGGCCCCTGAGGTGGCGGAATATTTCCACAACCACCTTAGAAAAGGTTTTGATAAAGAAATGAGAAATAGGTTGCGCTCCGAGTGTCCTCGGCTGGATATCCCGGACAGGGTGGCAAAGACACCCGACATCGTTGCCAGGACAAACTCCTGGATGGGGCAGGACCCTTGGCCAGAATTCTGGAGCCGGCCCTTTTAGCAAAGGAATCAGCCAGTCCAGTGGATCCAGGAATTTTGGCGGGTTGGATACAAAGGGTGATATGCCTCCTAGGGAACGCAAATTGCGCCATCTCTACGGAGAGACAAGTCGCTGCTGATGCGGATGGATTCTAACCTTACAGAGTTAGCCTCAGCCGAACCTGGTTCCCGTGCGGAGGGTAATCTCTTTGGTGAGAGATTCGTTAAGGATGTCATGGGTACTTTTACGCCTCTGGACAAAGCCCAATCAGGGATAAAGAGAGTATTTCAGGCTGGCCTTTTAACAGGGCCAGGCGAGGCAGGGGACTCTCACCAGGCTGTCAGTACTACCAAGGCCCCCCCAGGGGCGATTATGGATGTGGTAGAGGTGACTGGGACTCTACCAGAGGTGGCATCTTCTACCCCACAAGACAGATTCAACAAGCACCGATTTAACAGAGGCGGACACAGGACGGAATTCCATTCCCAAAATTCTACAGGTAAGAGTTACCGAGATATCATAGTTACCTTTGGGGGGGTCTCACAAAATGTTTCACACAATTGGAGAGAGTTGTCACAAGATGCATGAATTATAAAGACCATTCAGGTATTCCACCTAGAGTTCTATCAACCTCCACACCAAAACTCATAACCGAGACAGCTCAGTTTTTCCCAACACGAATGTGCTTTTACAAACGGGGAGATAGAGGATTAACGCAAAAGAGGGCAGTTGCCTACTGCGAAAACGGGGTTCTCGGTTTTTGCAGCAACGTCTTCTTGGTGCAGAAAAAAGGTGTTGGTCACAGGTTAGTGTTAAATCTGAGGGAATTCAACCATTTAATGATTTACAAGCACTTTAAGATGGAGGGTATCCATCGTTTAGCGGATCTACTAAAGAAAGGGAGAATGGATGGTCCGGCTGGAACTTAAAAACGCTTGCTTGACGATACCTATATATCCTCCCCATCGACGTTTCCTACAGTTTCAATGTAGGAACCAGTGGTTGGAAAATGTTGCCCTTCCTTTCGGGCTTTTCTCGGCTCCATGGTGTTTCACCAAGGTAATGAAGCCGGTGATATGCGTATGCCCTGTTCTTGCAGACGAGCTAAGTGTATCTAGACGATATACTCAGCATAGCTCAGACTCCATCCATAGTCAACCAGCATTTACAAATGACTGTGTCCTTGCTGGAGAACTTGGGGTTTTGTAATCCACTAACCCAAGTCAGTCCTATGCCCTTCTCAGTCCATAGACTTCCGGGGCTTTGTCATAGACTCACAGACTACTCAGCCGAGTCTTCCTCGGTCGAATTTACAGGACCTCAAAAAGGAAATCACATCAGTGCTGACGAAACCGACGGTCTCCCTCCGGACAATTGCCAGAATAGTGGGGTAACTGCCATCCTCAATACAGGCTATCTTCCTGGGGCCTCTGCATTATCTGGCCTTCAGAGACTAAAAATCCAACACCTTCGAAAGGGTTTGTCGTATACGGATCTGGTCCCTCTGACACAAAGTAAGGGAAGAGATGCAGCGGTGGTTGGGACATGTAGAGGTGTGGAATGGCAGAGCTTTCTTCGGCTCCAAACCGGAATCAGACGCCAGTCGTTGGGGATGGGGTTCGTGCTGCGGAGATATCTCCACAGGAGGTCGGTGGTCCCTTCAGGAACTATCCCTCCACATCAATTGTCTGGAGTTGCTGGCAGGGTCATTTGCCATACGGACGCCCTTCCCAAAACTGGTCTCTTGTTGCATCCTTCTCAGCATGGACAATATCTCGGCAGTGAGATAGATCAACAAGTGGGGATGTACGAGGTCGTCCCTGCTAGTGGAGATAGCAAAGGATTTTTGGCACTATTGGCGGAGTCATCAGATATCTGTGAAGTCGGAATATATTCCGGGTCAGTCGAAAACTGTTGTGGACTGGAATTCCAGGTATCTGAAGGACTCAGCACACACATGCCTCCCCCCATACTGAACACACAGGGAGGGGCACAGAGATGGATGGATGTCGCTGCCCTCTGCACATAGTTGCTAGCCCCGCTCCGGAGTACACAGGGATGGGTAGAGATGGATGGATGTCGCTGCCACTTGCACACACTTGCCAGCCCCCCTCCTGAGCATATAGGGAAGTGCAAAGAGATGGATGTCACCACCCACTGCACACATGTGCCAGCTTCCCCCCTCCTGAGCACACGAGAGGGATGCAGAGATAGATGGATGTCGCCACTCCCTGCACACAGGTACCAGCCCCCCTCCTCAGCACACAGGGTGGGGCACAGAGATGGATTTCACCGCCCCCTGCACACACTTGCCAGCCCCTTTCTGAGCACCCAGGGAAGGGCACAGAGATGGATGTCACCGTCCCCTGCACACAGGTGGCAGCTTACCCCCCCCCCCTCCTGAGCACACGAGAGGGACGCAGAGATAGATGGATGTCGCTGCCCCCTGCACACAGGTACCAGCCCCCTCCTCAGCACAGAGGGTGGGGCACAGAGATGGATGTCACCGCCCCCTGCACACACGTGCCAGCCCCTTTCTGAGCACCCAGGGAAGGGCACAGAGATGGATGTCACCGCCCCCTGCACACACGTGCCAGCCCCCTTTCGGAGCATACAGGGAGGGGCACAGAGATGGATGGATGTCACCGCACCCTGCACACACGTGCCAGCCCCCCCCTTCTGAGCACACAGGGAGGGGCACAGAGATGGATGGATGGATGTCGCTGACTCCTGCATACACGTGCCAACCACCCTTGTGAGCACACAGGGCCCAGGGAGCACAGAGATGGACGGATGTCGCCGGCCCCTGCACATACGTGCTAGCTCCCCCTCCTGAGTACATGGGGAGGGACAGAGATGGATGTCGCCGCCCCCTGCACAAACATGCCAGCTCCCCCTCCTAAGCATACAGAGAAGGATGCCACTGCCTCCTGCACACAGGTGCCAGCGTCTCCACCTCCTGAGCACACAGGGAGGGGCACAGCGATGGAGGTCACCCCCCTGCACACACGTGCCAGCCCCCTCCCGGAGCATACAGGGAGGAGCACATAGATTAATGGATGTCGTCGCCCCCCTGCCACACGTGCCAGCCCAATTCCTGAGCATACAGGGAGGGGCACAGAGATGGATGGATGTCGCCGCCGCTCCCTGCACACACGTGCAAGCCACCCTTCTGAGCACACAGGGCCCTGGGGGCACAGAGATGGATGGATGGATGTCGCCACGCCCTGTACACACGTTGCAGCCCCCCTCCTGAGCATACAGGGAGGGGGCACTAAGATGGATGGATGCCGCCTCCCCCTGCACACGTGCCAGCCCCCTTCCTGAGCACACAGGGAGGTGCACAGAGATGGATGGATGTCACCGCCCCCGGCACACACGTGCAAGGCCCCCTCCTGAGCACACAGCGAGGGGCACAGATGAATGGATTTCATTGCCGCCCCCTACACACACGAGCCAGCCCCCAAGAGCACACAGGAAGAGGCATGGAGATGGATGGATGTCATTGTCACAGACCAAGATGTCCGACTGTTAGGAGCTCCCCCAGCCTGCGATGCTCAACCGATGCCTAGTGCAATGCTGGAGGACAACCAGGACGGTTGTCCCCCCAGGGCATGTTAACAACAGCCTGGTTTGCTTCCCCTTCCCCTGTATACTGGAGGTCATCTGGCCATCGCCAGCTCGGGGATCTCTCCAGGCCCAAGATCACCGCCTGTGAGTGCAACACCACCCTGAAGGCCGGGCTGAAAGCAAGAACCCCAGCAATGGTGAGAAGATCATGCTGTGTAAATATGTAAAATATATTTGTTCAACCCAAATCGCTTCAACTTTTCTTAAAATGTAACCTTGAGTGATTTGCAACTCGTATATATGTAACTTTAACCACTAGTATCTGTAGTAGACTTATGTACTTACTACCATTCTTAGGTGAATTTAGAGTTTATCTGTTTGTATCTTTTTGTAAATCATGTACTCTGAAGTCCTTATGTAATGTACCTGGTTCTATTGTAAAGCGCTCTGAAACCTTCTGGTATAGTTTGCGCTATTTAAAAATGCATAAATAAATGTTGCCACCCCCTGCCCACAAGTGCCAGCCACCCTCCTGAGCACACAGGGAGGGGGCACAGAGATGGGCAGATGGATGATGTCGCCGCCCCCTGCACACAGGTTCCAGCCCCCTCAGTGAGCACACAGGGAGGGGCACAGAGATGGATGTTGTCGCCGCCACCTATACTCATGTCCAGCCCCTTCCTGAGCACCAGGGAGGAGGCACCGATGGATAGATGTTGCCGCCCCTGCACACAAGTGCCGGCCCCCCTCCTAAGCACACAGGGAGGGGCACAGAGATGGAAGGATGGAGGTCACCGCCCTGGGATCACACAAAGTATGGGATGCGCCAATGAGCGGTCTTCGCCCCGCTAGACCTGAACCTCAGCCCTTACAAGAAGAGGCGCCACCATGTAATGGGCATAGACTGACCACCCGTTTCTGTTTGCATTCCACACTGGTATGTCAACTAGGACCGGCTCTCTGTGAGCGGCAGAGATAGTAACCTCAGACATGCCGCTCTCTAGGTCGTATAGACATCACATACCTGTCTGTGATGACTTGGTGCCATCACAGAGAGGTTCGCTACTAGCTGTGTGCAGGCTGGACCCATGGCAGACAGGCTCACTACTAGCTATGTGCAGGCTGGCACCAATGCAGACAGGCTCATTACTAGCTGTTCAGGCTGGCACCATCACAGACCGGCACCATCACGGACAGGCTCGCTACTAGCTGTGCAGGCTGGCACCATCACAGACACACTTGTTACTAGCTGATCAGACAGGCACCATCACGGACAGGATCGCTACTAGCTGTGCAGGCTGGCACCATCACAGACACACTTGTTACTAGCTGTTCAGGCTGGCACCATCGCGGACAGGCTTGCTAGTAGCGTTTAGTCTGGCACCATCGCAGACAGGCTCTTCTAATAGCTGTGCAGGCTGGCACCATCACAGACAGGCTCGCTACTAGCTGTGCAGGCTGGCACCATCACAGACACACTTGTTACTAGCTGATCAGACAGGCACCATCACGGACAGGATCGCTACTAGCTGTGCAGGCTGGCACCATCACAGACACACTTGTTACTAGCTGTTCAGGCTGGCACCATCGCGGACAGGCTTGCTAGTAGCGTTTAGTCTGGCACCATCGCAGACAGGCTCTTCTAATAGCTGTGCAGGCTGGCACCATCACAGACAGGCTAGCTACTAGCTGTGAGCAGGCTGGCACCATCGCAGACAGGGTCTCTACCATTGCGGCCAGCTGGCACCATCACAGACAGGCTCTCTACCACTTTTGTCGGCTGGCACTAACGCAGACAGGCTCTCTACTACTGCTTGGGGCTGGCATCATTGCAGACAGGCTCTCTACTACCGCTGTGGGCGGGCGTCATCGCAGACAGGCTCTCTACTAATGCTGTGGGCTGGCACCATCGCAGACAGACTCTCTACTACTGCTGTGGGCTGGCACCATCGCAGACCGGGTCTCTACCACTGCGGCCAACTGGCACCATCGGAGACAGGATCTCTACTACTGCTGTGGGCTAGCGCCCTCACAGACAGGCTCTCTACCTCTGGTGTGGGCTGGCACCATCGCAGACAAGCTCTCTACTACTGCTGTGGGCTGGCACCTTAGCAGACAGGCTCTCTACTACTGCTGTGGGCTGGCACTATCGCAGACAGGCTCTCTACCTCTACTGTGGGCTGGCGCCCTCGCAGACAGGCTCTCTAATACTGCTGTGAGCTGGCATCATTGCAGACAGACTCTCTACCTCTGCTGTCGACTGGCACCATTGCAGACAGGCTCTACCACTGCTGTGGACTAGCACCATCGCAGACAGGCTCTCTCCTGGTGTTGCAGAAGGAGGATGAACAGACGCCCCAGAGTATCCGGCGTCCCGGCGTTTTTCTTAAATTGTAATTACCTGTCCCGGTTTTTGGGACAAAGGTCAAGCCATCCTGGACAGCAGAGTTGAAACTTGCGTTTGCCTTTCCTCGGGAGCACCCAAAGTCTTAAGTAATTGAAGTGATGCGTGTGCTTGTTTCAGACAGCAGCAGGAGGTCGGAGACAGAGTGGGGTAGAGGGCAGGGGGGCGCGGGGTAGAGGGCAGGGGAGCGCAGGGTGGAGGTCCAGTCATAGATAATGGTACGTGTATATACAGACACACATTTACAGGAGATAAACTCCCCCATCCACCTCCTCCCAAAAGGCTGATGGCTTTAGCCTTTTATTTCTGGCCAGTGCCGGTTTTTGCTTCTGAAAACCTGCTCACCCCATGCAGACGGGCGCCATGACAGACAGGCTCTCCTTTGGTAATGCGGGCTGGCACCATCACAGGGGCCTTCTCTACTCCTGGAGGGCCTGCATTGTCCACACGTGCTCCTCGCTGGCGCCTGGCTCGTGGTGGATTCGAGTATTCAGGGCTGGATGAAGCCAAGGGCAGAGACGCGTCAGGGGAGGCAGAGTTCTGAAATGAGCTGGGACTAGGGGGCTCCCGTGGGGTCAAGCCGTGGCTGCTGCAGACGCCGGGGGTATCTAAGGGGGGGGCACCCCTTTCAGCAGCAGACCCCTACCACCCACCTCCCTGCTGCAAGCAGTGTCACCGCTATAATATATATGTCATGGGAATTAATTTACAACCAACTAAATAAAAGCGGCCGTACCCCTTCATGAACTCAGAATGCACCCCATGGTTCACAACCGTGCAGCCTTTTTTCCAAATTGGCAAAAGCACGTACTGTATAAACTCCACTCGTTACCCGTCACAAAGGCCACGAAATGAGAGCAGGAAAAAACGTGCCTTTACTTACAAATCCGCGAGACACTCTAGAAGAACCGAGTTACTTTCCTTCGGTAACAATGTATCTGGTAGAAACACAGTCTAGCCACAGATTCCTAAACTTAGAATATCCAAAGGCGTCAGACTGGATCCGGAAAACTTTCTGCAGCAGCACCACTGCGCGTCGGGGGCAGCGCCGCACAATTCCACCCTGACGTCGTCTACAGACGTGACATCAGTGGAGCCATATAAGCCCCTCCTGGTGCGCGGACATCAGTTTTCGTCGGAGAAACTTCTCAGCGCCACAACGCGGAGCCACCAGCAATAACAGAGTATTGGAAGAGTGAGCGAAAAAGATGAAAAAAGAAAAGAAAGTAAATGGTGAAAAACAGCACCATAAAGTACAGTGCCAGGCACTGTATACTGAAAAATAGTGAAGGGAAAGAGCAGAGCAGAGCACCGCTCTGAGAAGCAACCCCGCAAAAGCGGAGGGTAAACCCTCCCCAGAGGCAGAAAAAAGATGTGAAAAAACATCATGACAGACAACAAAGATTGCAACCATAATATAGAACCGTGAAGGGCAACAAGTCCGGAACACAGGAGCATTGACAATCCACCACAAGTCAGTACCAGAAAGGGACGTCGTATCCCCTGTAAGAGAATTATAGACTGAGGCAGAGCCAATTGACTTCAAACCATTGGACTGCAGCGGAGGTAAGAAACCCCAAGGCCGATAGAAAAGGGGGGAGGAGGGGTGGGGTGAACATGAGTAGACCCCAAACTGGACGACCCTGGGCATGGGATGTAAAGGACACATGACATTAGCATACCACCCAAACACGAGAATGGGTGGAAAAGAGCAAGCAAGACAGAATGAAGTATCTCGTCTAGTTGTGAAGTGAAAGATGTCACCCTGCAGGAAAACAAAGCTACCCGGAGGGAGGCGAATGCGGGAATACCCAACCTGAAAAGCTCCTCGCAGAACAGGGGGATGGGCCGGCGTTAAGGAATCTGCGGCTAGACTGTGTCTCTACCAGATACATCGTTACCAAAGGTAATTAACTCGTCCATCTGATAGAGACATCTAGCTGCCGATTCCTTAACTTAGAATAGATACCAAAGCCATACCCATAGAGGAGGCGTGTCTGCGACTGAACCCCACCAAGTTCCCGACAGAACTTAGCCGTCAACAAGGTGACGAAACACAGTGGGGACCGTAATGCCAGTGCAGCCAACATCAGACCACGAAGCTCTGAAAAGAGCGGAAAACAATGGGAGGCAAAGGCACCACAAGCCGACAAAAAACAGCACGAAAAACCCTGTATGTACACTGGGTTGAGAGAAAGAAAGCATGGAGCCAGAAATGTCGGTGCGTAAGTGAGAGTTCATGGCTTCGTAAAGAAGATGAATGGAACCTAGGGTCCGATGGATCGGCAGGATCCGATGTGTCGACAGGAAGCAAGACCCAGAGAGAGGACAAAACAGTATGACAGAGTCAGCGCATACTGGTCGAGTATGAACAACAGTGGAAAAAAGCACTGTCGAACCTGCACCAGCTAAGAAACGAGGGGCAGCCTTGGCAGGATGCCGACCCAGGGCCAAAAAGTGCTGGCATTCCCAGAAACACAAGACACTCCAGTACGCACTCGTTCCTTCACAAAGACATGTGAGAGGGCGGATGGCGACAAGCAGAAGCACCCAGAACAGGACCACATTAAGAATGTTATTCATGTGAAAGACAGGAATACATACAAGCATAACGTGTGGATGCCAGAACCATACTAAGTATAGGGAAATCCCCCTGTAGGGTAGCGTGAGCAGCCCAGATGTGAAGGACGCATCACCAGGTAGGTCACCGGTAAACAGGGGTATCCGGCAAGCCGTACACACACACCAGAGCTGGTACCATGAGCAGACCGGGGCGAAGACCACGGACACAGTTGTAAGGAACGTTGCCTGCGCGACCCTGCTGTAGGAAGAGCACGGGGCAGATATATAGTAGAAAGGTACACATCTAAAAATGATGTGTTGCATAACACAAGACTAGGGTACGCCATAAGTACCAACAGTCATGTTGAAGCAGAAACGGGCAGGACAATGTCCAGATCTGTAAGCGACATCAGCCACCCGTCCCGGAAGAGCCACGGTTCTCCGCTAGACAGATGAGGAGATAAAACCATGGAAACACCTGGATTTGAACATGTAATCTTTAGATTAAGAGTCCGAGACATTAACCACTAGACCACAATCGCCCACTGGAGCAGGACACGAACGTGGAAACAGTCAGGACCAATGTAATGGCTTAGGGACCCAAGAAAGATAGTATCCTGAAGAGAACGCTTCCCCTGAGAGTGTTACAGCAGGAACCCAAAGCAAAAGTGCAGGAAACACCAGCGCGGAAGCAGCAGGAAAATAGGAAAAAACTCCTGCTGGGGAAGTGCCCAGAAAATGAGGTCACAAGGCAGTGTACGGCATAGACGTACATTGTGAAGACGCCATCGCCTATAGACAAGTCCAGACAGGGCTGAGTACGAGAAAATACTAGCCATCCTGGAGAGGGGAGGGTAGAACCAGTCACCGTTGAAGCGGCAGAAAGAACGCAGGCACCCCATGATAGCGAACATGTTAGGGTGTGACCACAGTACGCGCAAACACTGAAGTGTGCCGCTCAGCAACTCTGCCCGGCGCTATACGATGGCAGCGAGTCAGCCACGGAATAAATGTGCTGGAACGGAACAGAACAAGGGGCCCCAAGGGACAGTGGCTGGCGAAAAGAAGAGCAGCCAAGTGGCTGAAAAACGTCCCTGCGAAAGGCAGGCGAGGCAGAACCCTCACGGTAGGGAACCTATACCAATGCTTCTAAGTACTACGGACAACCGTAGACCCCAACCGTAATTGAAAGTGCAATACAGAGACGCCAACCCGCGGGTCGCATAACAGCAGAGAGAGAGGACAGACTGATCCACAGAAGAACCTCTGTGAGGAATACTCCACAGGAGCGTAGCAAGCCTTTCTTGTAGGAAGGCAGCCACACAGTAGCCAGCAAGTACCCCACATAGGGTAAGTCTTAACCCCAGCAAGGGGGCTTCCTCTGGAGCCAAGCTCACAGAGGACTGAAATGAAGTCAGAACCAGCTGACCAGCTGTATTGAACAAAGGCAAACATGGCTGAGTAGCCGTCTAGACCATCTGGTTATTACGTCATGAGCCCAGGGTCCCAAACAAACAAGGCAACGCTGCCAATGAAGAAAAAGACAGGCCACAAGGACGAGAAAGCCAGGCTGCAAGGGCCAACAAATCACAGGAGACCAGACATGAGGGCGGGAGACCGCTGAATCGGCTGAAAGGTCCATGCCATTGAATGGCAGATCCCGAAGAGCGTCCCGAAGATTGTCGGGAAAACGACTATCGCGCAGCCATGCATGGCGGCGCAAGGCAACCGACCGGGCCATTGCCAGCCCACAGTCAGTAGCGTCCAGGGACGATCAAAGGGAAAATTGTGCCATTACCCGGCCATCAAGAAGGCGGCGATGCAAGTTAGCCCGGGGCCCTTCTGGGAGAGAAGGAAGAAGAAGCTCAAACAAGTCCCAAAGGGCAAAGGAAGCACGTGCGAACACGCAAAATGTGTTCAAGGCACAGATGCCTGCACTAGCAGAGGCAAAAATGTGGCGCCCACATGTCTCCAGCCACCGAGACTCCCTAGTGGGAGGTAGCAACAGCAGAGTGGAAGAAGGCTGCAAGGCGAAAACCACCTGGACAACCAGACCCTGAGCTCTACTGTGAAGGGACAAGCAGACGGGATCGAAACGACCCTGGGCAGGGTGAACCCAGAGGGATCTCATCCTCCTGTAACAGAGGAGCCGTAGGTGCAGACACAGGTGTCGACCGATGCCGAGACTGCGTCGACTCGACGTAGAGAATCTCCAGAGGGGACTCGATCTGGGCGCTGCTCGACAGCGATTCAACCTCCACCTGCGGGGAGGAAAGAGGTCGACAGGGCGCCAAACTCGGTGCCGCAGCCGACGTCAGCGCAGAAAGCCGCAAAGAGCTATGCGGTGACTGGACAGGTGGGCTGGACGGACGACTGGGATGCCCCTCCGGGCCTTGTCCCGACATCGTATCGACTCTGGAACCGGAGTCGAGGACGTATCCTACAGGCGAAGACCCGACATGAGTGCCTTCCTCCTCTGTGGGACCCGAAGGCGTACCAGGGAGAGGGGGTGACACAAAGAAAGACTGGAGAGCCTTTGAATAGGCCTCCATTTGGGTCCTTGTCGCTCCGACACCCGGGAGGGGTGGGTATGGGGGAGACGATAGCTGGGTGCCCGTGCCTGGCAAAGACCGAGAGCAGCGGGCCCCAGCGTCACATTTACGGGAGGACGACATACGCGACTTATGCTTGTGCTTACCTGTCTCCGATCAAGTGTGGTCACTGTAAGGCCTGCGAAACCACTGACACAACAAAGATCTTTACATACAGAGGACACTCGATCACTCTCAGTTCATTCACTAATTGTAACTCTCTCAATGTAATTTATGGTATTGGTTGCCCGTGTGGTTTACCCTATATTGGACAGACACAACAAAAGGTCAAATCCAGAATTCTGCAACACCACAGCAGAATCCGGTGTAATGTGGTGGGTGCCCCCCTCGTTGAACATTGTGTCTTAAAAAATCACAAGCCGGATGATCTCAAATGGCTGGTACTCGAAAAGGTGAAGGTGGGTCCCAGAGGTGGCAATTTAACAGCTATTCTTAATGTGAGAGAATCTAAATGGATGTCATTGATGGACACTGTGGCTAATGGGCTTAATGAACTTGACGGCAGCAACGCCCAATTAGCGGTCCTTCGAATTTAATCATTTTGTATTATATCTGGACATGGTACATCTGTTTTTCTTCTCCCCCTAGGTCAAGGAGTTTAACATCTTGTAAATTCATTGTTTACCAATATACACTAATGAGAATTGATTGCTAATGCTAAACCGTTTTTTAACTAATATGTATACAAATGATAACGTATACTGTGTGTTTTGTTGGGCCATTAATGTTATCTATGTTGTGTGCTAGACTCGGACGGTCATCTCATATATACAGACACATTAGTATGCGCTACAATGTTCACATTCCTGTCTTGTTTATGAACTGCAATACCCTAAGACCTTGTTGAGTCCGCGATTCCATCCTTCTGTTAACCACCCAACCATAGTCTTTTCTCCATTACATTTTTTAACCGGCATCTAGCGCCAGCACGGTAACGGAGATCACGTGTTGACCTCGCGTTTCCCGATTTAATAATACGAGCTCTCGGCGCGTTTTCCTATTCATTTGTGCAGCGGAAGCATAGATTCAGAGTAAGCATTTTTGAAGCTCCTAATTGACATTGGGGTTCTGGAAACTGTCCGTTAAACCTTGAACTGCCCCGTGTGGCCCCTTATTCTAGTGCTACTTGCCCGCACATTTTTTTCACAAATGCCGGGTCACCTCCTGACACTTTGTTCCGATTGATTGCCCCTTATTTTGCTATCCTCGTGATCCTACTGGACTCACGCATGGGACAGAGATGTCTCACCGTAACACTTCCCAGAATCATCTCTTATTAGCTTTTAACATGTGGGCAATTCTGGTGACCCTCTGGTATTTATTTACTTTTTCGATTGTTCACTTGCAGGGTCCCTTCCTCTTTTCAACCGATTATTTATCTTCCTCCTTACCTCTTTCTAGATTTACTCCCTGACGGCGAACTAGCGGTGTTTAATTCCCAGCAGTTCACCCGTTCAAATCATTTTGATTAACTTCCCGGCATTGCTGATCGTTGAGAACCTTAGGACACAACCCGACAGAATAGTGTTCTGCGGTAAACCAATTTTCGCTTACTATTGGAGCGACTTCATTTTGTACAAATTATCTTGGTTCTGTGTTTTGATTCACCTAATTTTATTTTAGGTGTCCACCACTCTCTACGCCCTTTTTGTTACCACCGAGGAGTCTGAATCCCTCTCTCTCTGACGACCTTCGGACGTCTTAGAGGCCTGTCCTTCGACAGACATGGTAACTTTTGTGTACAATTTTAATTCATTTAATTCAGTCCCTCTGACTAAGAGATTGATGAGTTTTACACTCGTTCATTTTTGTTTCTTTAGGTGCCCACTCTCCATCCATTTTTACCCCAGTCCTGATGAAGACCCCATCTCGTAAGGTCGCATTAAGTACCTACAACACTCAAGGGGTCGAAACGTCGACACAACACCGTTGCCAGTATTTTCACCAGTACAGGATGCACTGTGATCGTCTATATATGGCATTCCTCAGAACTGTTGATATTGTGACTATGATTTGATCTGTGTGTAATATGCGGCAGTGATTCAAGTATGCCGATCAATTTGATTGTAATTTAGCATATTTTTCATTGTGTTCACTTCCTCTCAAATCCCGCACTAATTCACTCACTCTCCTACCCCTTTCTCTGGGCACGTGTATTATTTTCACAAATTGTTGCTTAAATTGTGGATTTCATTTAAAAATCTAAACCTATTCGATGTGATTAAATGGCATTCGAACTTCTTTGAGCTTTTTGGTCAACTGTTTTTTAATGTTTCGTTTTGAATGATTTGTATGCTGGGACCACGTTTTCTCCATACCTGTCTCCGATCGACATCAGCGGGAACGACCCAGTGAGCGGGCCCGTTCCCGAGAGGAAGAAAGGCAGCTTGAAGGCGCAGGACCAGACATCGGAGGGGCCCGCAGCTTCATACGACGCTCCCTTAGGGACTTAGGCTTCATCTGCTGACAGGCGTCGCACTCTTCGAAGTCATGGTGCACACCCAGGCACCACATACATAGGGCGTGTGGGTCCGTGACAGACATTTGTCGTGTACAGGTCTTACACGCCTTAAAGCCCGAAGGCATCACACACTGTTCCGTGTCATCGAGAAGGCCTGAAAAACAGGCCAAGGAACCGCTGGTTTTCCTGGATCCACGTTGGGATGCAGAAAAGAAGAAAAACTGACGTCAGCGCGCCGGGAGGGGCTTATATGGCTCCCCTGATGTCACGTCCGTGGACATCAGGGCGGAGCAGTGCGGTGCTGCCCCTGGCGCGCAGAGGTGCTGCTGGGGAAAGTTTTCCGGATCCAGTCTGACGCCTGGGGATATTCTAAGTTAAGGAATCTGCGGCTAGATGTCTCTATCAGATAGCTTCAGCCATGAAGGGTGACAACTATAGAAAAGAGACTACCCTCGCACAATCTTCGGAAACAAAATAAGCTAGTTAAGGTTAACATACTTACACATTTTATTAAATTAAAAAAACATACATCTTGCGAAAAAGGTATTTAGAGCGACAATAGTTTCGAACGAAATACAGGCACAATAAACCGGTTTCAAAAAGTTTGATATATGGTAGAAATAAAGAAAAAAGCATCTTACAAATGGGTTCAGAATCGGCGGTGGAAACTTCTGAGGTTCAGCGCCTACCCAAGGTCACAAAATCTGATGACGAGTGCGGGGGTCTCACGATTTGTATTTTTTTTATTGTTGTGCAACTTTCTTGAATGCCTATGGAAAACTCTGCTACTAGTCAAAGTTTAAATTGTTTGCGTTTCCACAATTGCATAAAAAACGGGACTTCTGTGACAATTCATGTCAAATATCTTCATTGAACACTAAGAAAATGATTCTGCATATGATACATTTTGAAGAAAAAATTGTTACTTCCTGTGCGAGTAGTTTTGTAGCTTGAAGAATGTTCTGGATTCACATGCATTATCCTGCCACCTAGTGTTTGTTCCCAAAATTGTCTTTCCAGTTCTCCCCTCCTCCATGTGGGAGTCATTGTCAATCATTTGGCGCCGGGTCTCTCCTTGCATAACATCAGATACGCCCGGAATTCCCTCTGCATGGTCTCCAATTTCAGATCCCCTCCCCCCTCTTTTGAGCTGCTTGAAAGCAAGTTTGGAATTCCTCTTTCCTGTACATACTCCCTCCACCTCTTGCAATTAACCTAATTTCTGGGGTGGCATGTGAATCCAGAAAATTCTTCGCGTTGCAACCCTACTCAGGCAGGTAAGTAACCATTTAGCTTTGCAGTGTGAATCTTTTCAGGATGCACATGCTATGCATAGATTTTTGTAGGGTTTTTCTCCTTCCTTGGGAGGTTGGATGTAAATGAGTGTGTATTTGCACACTCAGTTGTTTTAGTACAATATGTCCCCTCCTGCACTTCTCGGTTTTCATGAATGTCATCATCACATCAGTATTTTGTGAAGGTAAGTACTGATGACCACATGGCTGTCAAGCAGACACAATTGATTGAAATGTTGGCGATTAATGCTAACCTTTCTCCTTTTTAAGTTGAGCCTACTAGACCGCTTATACTCTATTCGTTGCAAGGCATTTTGTGGCTTACCAACAACAAAGGTGCTTGGAGCCCCATCCACCGATTACCATAGGTTAGCTTTATTGTCATTATCAATCTCGTGTTTGTCCGGCACATGGGGGAGTGCCTCTTTATCATCTCTTTGACCGGCTGGAAACGCTGCTTACCCTGCCTGCTTTTAAAGAACTACTTTTTGTCTATTGTGTTAGGCACTCCATGAGAGTGCATGTGGTTTTTGAAGTTGCCGCCCTAATGTACTTTTCTTCCGCCGCACTTGTGTTGCTCTCTATCGTCCTCATGTACTTCTCTTCCGCTGCACTTGTGTTGCTCTCTATCGTCCTCATGTACTTCTCTTCCGCTGCACTTGTGTTGCTCTCTGTCGCCCTCATGTACTTCTCTTCCGCTGCACGTGTGTTGCGCTGTCACCCTCATGTACTTCTCTTCCGCTGCACTTGTGTTGCTCTGTCGCCCTCATGTACTTTTCTCCCGCTGCACTTGTGTTGCTCTCTGTCGCCCTCATGTACGTCTCTTCCGCTGCACTTGTGTTGCTCTCTGTTGCCCTTACGTACTTCTTGTGAGAAAGTGCCCTCTTTCTTGCATGGTATGCCCCCACTTTTTGCTGAATTGCTGATGTACTTTGACTGAGTGTGCCCTGGGCTCCTGCCAATCAGGTGCCCAGGGCCTGTGTTCCTTCCCTAAAACTGCATTGAAGCCTAAACCCAATTGGCATCTCTGGCCACATATCAGCCCCTGGTAAATGGTACACTGGGTACCCAGGGCACTGTGACCAGAAAAGGCCCCTGAGAGCTGCAGCACTTATTGTGCCACCCTTAGAGGCCATGTACCCTGACACACACACACACACACACACTGCCTTTGCAGGCTGAGTGTCTTGATGCAGAACAAAACAGGGTCGACATGGCACACATCCCTGTGTGCCATGCCCACAAACACACTGCCCTGGCATACCTCAGTCACCCCTCTAGCTGGGTGCACTATGCCAGTGGTGTGGGTACAGGTGCATGAGCCCTGTACCCCTACAGTACCCAGGTCCATTCCTGGGCACTGTAAGTGCAGTGCTGCCATTAAGAGTATATGGTGCTGGGAGGTTGTCATCACGAACTCCACAGCACCATGATGGCGACACTGAAGACTGAGAAGTTTGGTATCAAACTTCTCAGCACATTAAACCCACACTGATGCCAGTGTGGGATTTAATGTAAGATGCACGACAGAGGGCATCTTAGAGATGCCCCCTGAACCTATCCAACAACCAGCGTCCTGACTGAGAGGCTGCCAAGGCTGCCACCCAGCAGACATGTTGCTGGACCCCTGGGTAGAGAGGCATCCGCTCTCGTGGGTCTGCGACAATGCACATTTTGGGCGAGCTGCTAGGTCTCCTCCCCCAGGATGGGCAGGGGAAGCTTCAAAGGCATGCCGCCTTTGTGAGCTTCTCCAGGCCACTTGCTGTACTTAGCAACTGGCCCCCACTGGTTCTGACCCCCACTCTGGCGGGAAGATCGGCGGGAAAACCCAAGTGAGGAAAGGGGGTGTGCCAGCCTCTGGCAACCCCACCCCTCAGGTGGGGGAGGCGAGGTGAGGCACAACTCCGGGCTCTCGCCATCTTGAGGATGGGGAGCCATACCCAATCAGGACTAGGCTCCTGCCCCCCTCCCACTGGAGAGTGGCAGGTTAGGGGGTGTACCCACCCCAGGGAAGGGACCCATTGGTCCCTGACCTCTACCTACCTGTGACGCCCCTAAAATTAGTATTTATGGGCACCCTGAACCTTCCTTCCTCAGATCCCGAATCCGAAACAAGAAAGAAGAACAAGAAGAAAGAAGATCTGCCGTGCAGCTGCTAACAAGAGGACGACACCAACTGACTTGGCCCCAGCCCAGGCCTATGGACTCTCGAACTTGCTCCTGCTAAATCCCGACGTCTCCAGTGGTCAGCAACCTCGAAAACCCCGGAGGACCTGACTGCCTTGCTCATCTACCAAGACTGGGACTCCCATGAGCAGTGGTTCTATTCAAAACAAGCAACAACCCCTGGTGCCACCCAGAAACCGCAAATCCAGCACACTCTGCACCCGCCGAGCCCGGCCTGTGCCTGCGTGAACAAAGACCACGAGGATGTCCCCCCGGCGACTGTGACCAAGAATCCAGCACCCAAGGACCCTCCTCGACGCTCCGGACGCCTGCAGCCTCAGATCCAGGGACCCCTCCAACCGCGACCAGCAGAGGGTAAGATTTCCAGACGCAAAAAGACACCCCTGCACCCAGCGGCCCCCTGTGCCCAGCTCCTGGGTGCCTACCTAACCTACAGCTTCCAAACTTAACTCTCGAAGTGGTGGTCGCACCTGAAGAATCTCTGTCCCCGAGCTTGCAGCCTTTGTTCATCTTGCAGCTTCTCCATTGAAATACATTGAACGCACAACGGATCAAAAGCACCCTGCACCCAGCCGCCCGAGTGTCCCTGGAAATGCAACATCTATCCTATCTTACTTGCCCTGTGTAAGTGACCAGGAGCCCAGCTCCCACAGCCGAATGGCCTGCCTGTTAGAAGCCACCAACCAAAGGACTCCTGCCCGCCATAGGCTAACATTGGGCCTAACTCTCCCTGCACCCGGCTGCCCCTGTGCCGCTGAGGGTGTAACAACTGTACCTACCTGACCCTGGGAGACCCCTGAGTCTATGCCCAGAACCTTAACTCTGCCAGTCGAGTACTTACCTGAAAGCCGATAACCTACATTTTCTCCATAGGGTAACATTGACTGGTTTCACTTGGAAATTCTTCTAAGTGTCGAGTTTTGAAACTTTAAAATAATCGCCCGAACGACGAAAACGGAATTACTCACCTGTTATCAGGAGAGATCCCAGTGCTGCATTTTGGTGCCCAGCACTGACCCTGAAAAGCAATTACAACTGTACTTACCGATAACTTGATTTTCCTCCATAGGATAACATTGCCTGGTTTTTGCCGAGTTGAAACATACAAATATTCCTTAAAAATCACCTGTGTAACAAAAACGACTTCTTCCCATTGTTTACAGGAAATGCACCAGGGCTGAATCTAGGATTCAACCCTGGGTAAGAAAATCATATGCAAAGTAATTGAAATTGCATTTACTTAAAAATTCCCATTGAGTTCAATGTTATAATTGTGTTTGAATTGTGTTGCCTATTGCAACAACGGTAACTATTGCATTTAAACGTCTATTACTTATTGAAAGTATACAACTACAGCATTTCATTCTGAGAAAGTATTTTGATACCCACTTGTGGTTCTAAAAATAAAACTATGTATTTTTATATACAAAACAATTGGCCTAGAGTTTAGCCTCTGTCAAACCTCCGTGGACTCTGTGCACACTGAACCTTCCTTTGGTGCAGTATATACAGAGCCACTTTCTTACACTTCTCTTCCGCTGCACTTGTGTTGCTCTGTCGCCCTTATGTACTTCTCGTCCGCTGCACTTATGTTGCTCTTCCGCTGCACTTGTGTTGCTCTCTGTCACCCTCATGCACTTCTCTGCCGCTGCACTGGTGTTGCTCTGTCGCCCAAGCACTTCTCCCCACGCGCTCCCAGTTGCGCTCGTCTGTGCTTCTCCCCACTGCCACTTCGTGCTCTGTTGCTGCCCCATCTGCGCCCTCCTTCTGTCTCTATTACACCCACCAACACACTCTGTTCCTTTCTCCCAACACCAATTTTGTTTCTCCGTCCCTCCCTCCCTCCCTCCCTCCTGTTGCTTGCGCCAGCCTCCCACTCTATCCTGTGTTGCTTGCGCCATCCTCCCACTCTATCCTGTGTTGCTTGCGCCATCCTCCCACTCTATCCTGTGTTGCTTGCGCCAGCCTCCCACTCTATCCTGTGTTGCTTGCGCCAGCCTCCCACTCTATCCTGTGTTGTTTGCGCCATCCTCCCACTCTATCCTGTGTTGCTTGCGCCATCCTCCCACGCTATCCTGTGTTGCTTGCACCATCCTCCCACGCTATCCTGTGCTGCTTGCGCCATCCTCCCACGCTATCCTGTGCTGCTTGCGCCATCCTCCCACGCTATCCTGTGCTGCTTGCGCCATCCTCCCACGCTATCCTGTGTTGCTTGCGCCATCCTCCCACTCTATCCTGTGTTGCTTGCGCCATCCTCCCACTCTATCCTGTGTTGCTTTCGCCATCCTCCCACTCTATCCTGTGTTGCTTGCGCCAGCCTCCCACTCTATCCTGTGTTGCTTGCGCCAGCCTCCCACTCTATCCTGTGTTGCTTTCGCCAGCCTCCCACTCTATCCTGTGCTGCTTGCGCCATCCTCCCACTCTATCCTGTGTTGCTTGCGCCATCCTCCCACTCTATCCTGTATTGCTTGCGCCATCCTCCCACTCTATCCTGTGTTGCTTGCGCCATCCTCCCACTCTATCCTGTATTGCTTGCGCCATCCTCCCACTCTATCCTGTGTTGCTTGCGCCATCCTCCCACTCTATCCTGTGTTGCTTGCGCCATCCTCCCACTCTATCCTGTGTTGCTTGCGCCATCCTCCCATTCTATCCTGTGCTGTTTGCGCCAGCCTCCCACTCTATCCTGTGTTGCTTGCGCCATCCTCCCACTCTATCCTGTGTTGCTTGCGCCATCCTCCCATGCTATCCTGTGCTGCTTGCGCCATCCTCCCACGCTATCCTGTGTTGCTTGCACCATCCTCCCACTCTATCCTGTGTTGCTTGCGCCATCCTCCCACTCTATCCTGTGTTGCTTGCGCCATCCTCCCACGCTATCCTGTGTTGCTTGCGCCATCCTCCCATTCTATCCTGTGCTGTTTGCGCCAGCCTCCCACTCTATCCTATGTTGCTTGCGCCATCCTCCCCATATTGCTTCTGCATTCCCATATCCTCCCCACTGTTTTATCTGTCGTCCCGTTGCTTCTATCTCCCCTGTCTCACTTTAAAAATAATATAAATGTTTTTGAGTATTATAAAAATAAAGTTACTGGTTCAACATCATTTTGGAGGTGCGGGCGTGTCCCTGCAAAATGAAGTGAGCGGCCGCATCAAAGGCTTGCCTCTTTTTTGCTTTAGCGATTCTGCACAGCATTGGGATGCTAAGCAGCAGGACTAAAAACCACTGGCAAAGCCATAGGTTACAAAAGCGAGACCCAATGGGTTTCCCAGTGCTTGTTTTCTTGTGATGTGTGCTCTAGGTTTTTCTATCAAAGGCGAACCCAGTAACTTGCAAGTTATTTGCAGTACCATTTTGAAATAATCCTCTCCGGGACGAGCAAACCCTTCGTTGCTGTTGGGAAGAGGCCAAAGAACCGGATCCCTTTCCTGCTCTCTTTTGTTCCGTGCAGTGATCTGGATGGCTTTTCTGACACCTAAAGCACAGAGAGCCCTGTTTTAAGTTGCTGGAACAAGGCTAGTAGCTGGATGGCCTGGCTCACATGGAACCAGACACTACTTCCAGGAGAAGCTGTAGATGACCTCATTATGCATCTGTAGGCAAGGCTCTTGTATGGTGTGCACCTGCAACTCACTGACCCTACGCAGCGAAGCCACGAAACAAAGAAAGGGGGTTTTGAATGACAAGTATTTGAGTCCTGCTGTGTGCGTGGTTTGAAAGGTGGCCTAAAAGGTTGAGCTAACAGCAAGATTAAGATTCATAAACAGGGGGGGGGGGGCTATCTTGACGGCTCTACAATCCATGCTCCCTCCAAGAACCTGTCTACCACTGGTTTGTTGAAGAACCTTCTGGCTAGTGTGCCCCTTGTGTTACCGCTATGGCTGACAGCTCGTCATCCAAAAGGTGTATTAGGTATCTAACAGTAGCATCTCTTGCTCGGTCTTCTCAGAGTCCTTCCACAGTACACCGGACGATGTACCTGTTCCATTTTTGCGGTATTGCACTTGCGTGTTTCCTAGCTTTTTGCAAGATTTCCATACATCTTCGGGGGAGTTTGGAATGGTCTCCCTGCATTAACAGCATGTCCAGCGACGCAAGCAGCGCCATCCCCTTACCCTGTGGCATGTCCACTATATCAGAGGATCTCATTTGCCCAGCCCACTGTGCTGGGCTACCAGTAATAGCGGCATGGGTTCCTGCCTACACTTGAGTACTAGTGCCATCAGCAGGATAGGGGAAAGGCAGAAGCAAATGTTCCTGACCAGTCTCACAACAGGCATTTTCTTAGAAAAGGTGATGGGTGTACCTTGGCTTGAAGTCTTAACATGTTGCATGTTTTTGCATTGCAAACAGATTTATACCTGGTGTACTCCACTCTCAAAAACTACAAATATCACTGGGAGGAAGAGCCAGTATGAATTGGTGGATGGCGCACTTTGGCGTCTGACTACCGGGGTTCCTGAGGCCTTTCTCCACGGGGCGCAGATGATCATCTATTAGGGTAAGTGACCTATGAACTTTGGGTGGCGACAAGTATTACGCCCCCAGTACATTGGCATATGCAAAGGGTATATGCTTGAAGAGAATTCAACATCCGTCCTGATGAATGCCAGGGACTCGGTTGAGCTGCCACACAGAAACATGATGACATAGTGGGGTTGGGGAATTAATTCCTCAATACTCCACATCTAATTTTTAATACCGGGTGGTACTCTACAGAGTAAAAACCAGACTGGGTTATCACATTGATTTTGAATCTATTTCACAAATTCTAGGCTAGAAACAAGTGCCTCTCTGACTTTAGGGTGTAGATCCACTGTCCATCAAACGGAAGTTTTTGGAGAGCGTGGGGATATCCCATGATGAAGCATGACACCTGGTAGGTGTGTGAGGCATCCCATCAAACTTTTGTGTGTGTTTAGGAATAGGCTGGTAACCATGCATTAACAAAATGTTGTAGAACTGTAAAGGAATATGCTACTTACCAGTATGCATCTGTTCTTGGCATGTAGAGCTGCAGATCTACACAGTATGCATAGATCGCCATCTGGTGTTGGGCCCGGATGTTTGCACTTGTTTTTGTCTAGGAAAGTCTTTGTAAATCACGAGGTATGTGACTCCTCCTTTGGATCATAGTGCGCATGGGCATCGGCTCCATCCTCAGATTGTTTTTCGCCAGCAGGTAAAGGATGGAGCTTTGTAAGAAACAGGAAAGATGCCCATGTATGCTGTATCTAAGTAAGATAATACTGGAACAGCTAAAGGTAGCCGGGGAGGCGGGTGGGCGTGTGTAGATCTGCAGCTCTACATGCCAAGAACAGATGCATACTGGTAAGTAGCATATTCCGTTCAAGGCATATGAGCTGCAGATTACACACTATGCATAGATTGTATAGCAATATCCCTCCTAGCGGCGACCACCAGTATCGTTTGCAGTAGTTTGAAATAGTGTTTTGAGTACAGCCTGGCCCACACTAGCCTGTTTAGTTTGCACATCAACACAATAGTGTTTTGTGAATGTGTGCGGTGTAGAGCATGTAGCTGCTCTGCAGATATCATCTAAGAGAATGTTCCCTAAAAATGCCATTGAAGCCCCTATCTTTCGTGTAGAGTGGGCTTTAGGAGGAACAGATAGTGTACGTTTTGCTTTGTGGTAGCAAATTTGTTTGCATTTGACAATCCACCTAGCTATCCCAGATTTTGACATGGGGTTGCCCTTGTGTGGTGGTGAGAAAGACACGAAAAGTTGTTTGGTCTTACGAAAGGGTTGTGTTCTCTCTATGTAGTACAGCAGTGCTCTTTTGACATCTAAGGTGTGAAGAGCTCTTTCTGCGACTGTTTGTGGCTGCGAGAAGAATACAGGCAGCTCTACAGATTGATTGAGGTGGAAGGGAGAAATGACTTTAGGGAGGAATTTAGGATTAGTTCGGAGAACAACCTTATTATGATGCATCTGCAGAAAGGGTTCCTGAATGGTTAGGGCTTGTAGTTCGCCAACTCTTCGTAGAGAAGTAATGGCTACTACGAAAGCAGTTTTCCATGTTAAGAATTGTAGCTCACATTTATGTAGAGGTTCAAATGGAGGCCCCATTAGTCTTGTGAGAACGATGTTTAAATTCCACACAGGTGAAGGTGGTACTGTGGGGGGAATTATTCTTTTGAATCCCTCCATAAAGGCCTGTATGGCAGGTACTCTGCAAAGTGATAGATGTTGTCTATTTTGTAGATATGCTGCTATGGCAGCAAGATGCAGTCTGATAGACGTGTAGGCTAAGTTGCATCTTTGGAGGTGTTAGAAGTAGCCTATGATGAGTTGGATAGACACATCTAGGGGATCAGGATCAGTGTTGTTGTTATGACAGTATATTACAAACCGTTTCCACTTGGCTGCATAGCATGCTCTAATGGTAGGTCTTCTAGCTTCTTTAATGATGTTCATACAGTCAAGAGGAAGATTAAGGTAACCGAATTCTAGGACTTCAGGAGCCAGATCGCTAAGTTGAGCTGAGCTGGGTCTGGGTGTTGGATCTCTCCATGGTTCTGGGTTAAGAGGCGTGGAGAGAGGTGTAATTTTTGGTGTGGGACTGCGGAGAGTTCCAGCAATGTGGTGTACCATGGTTGTCTGGCCCAAGTTGGAGCAACTAGGATGAGATTTAATGAGTGTTGCTGTAGTTTGCGCACCACTAGTGGAATGAGTGGGAGAGGCGGAAAAGCATACGCAAATCTGCCTGACCAGTGCATCCATATCGCATTGCCTTTGGACAATGGGTGAGGATACCTGGCGGCGAAGTTTGGGCATTTGGCGTTTTCTTGGGTGGCAAAGAGGTCTATCTGTGGTTGCTCCCACATCTGAAAAAACGGTTGAAGGACTTGTGGATGAAGTTCCCAATCGTGGATTTGTTGTGTTTGACGGCTCAACAGATCGGCTATTGTGTTTTGGACTCCTGGGACATGTTGGGCTAGGAGAAAAATGTTCTGAGGTATAGCCCACCTCCATATGCTCTGTGCGAGCTGAGAGAGCTGCAGAGAGTGTGTCCCGCCTTGTTTTTGTATATAATACATGGCTGTCATTTTGTCCGTGCGGACTAAGACAGCTTTGCCTGAAACGTGTTTTTGGAATGCTTTCAAGGCTAGGAATATGGCTAGTAGCTCCAGGTGGTTGATGTGGAGTAACTTTTGTTGAGGTGAACACCTGCCCTGCATGGTGTGATGTAGTAGGTGAGCTCCCCAGCCGGAGAGCGATGCGTCCGCTGTCATAACTATTTGACGAATGGGCTCTAGGAACGGTCGCCCTTTGGAAAGGTTCTTGGTGTTCCACCACTGCAGAAAGTGATGGGTACGACCGTCTACCAACACCAGATCTGTTAGTTGACCTTGAGCCTGGTTCCATTGGCGTGCTAAGCACTCTTGGAGAGGACGCATCTGGAGTCTTGCATGAGGCACTATGAATATGCAAGAGGCCATCATCCCTATGATTTGCATGAACACTCGAGCTGGAAGAGACCCGAGGGCGTTTCCGTAATGGCGGGAGTCGGCCTGTAGGTCTGCAGGACACCTCTTTGATGTTGATGGGTTCCTCCCCTACGCTGAGTTAACTCACTGGCACTGGCAGCGCCTCAAAAATTCCAATATTTCCAACTGCGCCATTGGCTACTTCATCCGGAAACGCGCCCGTTGGTGAATAGACACCTTACGACCTATGAGAAGTGGCTGTTATCGAAGCACTCCGACCGCCATTTGATTTCTGAACTATATCTTATGTTGCGACCGTCGGCCTCTACGGAGCGTTCGGCTGGGCAGCGACGGTGGGAGGCGGAGTTAGGTAGAAGCCTTTCATTAAAGGAGTGGCAACAGAGCTACTACAGAGCGAATCATACCGCTAGGAACACGGCCAGCCGAGAAGCAGCGGTTAAGGTTGCCCTGTACTGGCACCTGACTCCGGCCCGCCTTCATAAGATCAACCCAGATTGAAGCCCTACCTGTTAGAGGGGCTGTGATGAGGAGGGCACATTGCGACATATCCTTTGGGACTGTAGGGAGGTGACCGGGTTCTGGAAAACAGTCCTTGACGATATAGACACTTACTTTGACACTGAAATTCCCCGCTTCCCTGCTTATACTCTGCTAGGGTTACCTAATACACTCACCTTCCCGTTGAAGTCCATTTGGGGGAAACAAATGGGGCTAGCAATGGGCGCAGCGGTACATCCTATCCTATCACTTTGGGGCACACGCACTCGTCCGACGTACACCGGGTGGCTACACAAACTGTGGTACATTATTGGGAATATCCTATCACTTTGGGGCACACGCACTCGTCCGACGCACACCGGGTGGCTACACAAACTGTGGTACATTATTGGGATGGAACGCATACACGCTACCCTGACTCACTCATCTGACTCCTTCTGCACTATCTGCCGCGGGTGAATTTTGTTGCAGTGTTGGAATAGACTCTGCCCCCTCAATGTATGTTGTGGTAGCTGGGACCTGTAGGCATATGGTTTGTTGGGTCACGAATGGGCGAGGTTGAGCTTGTTTTAATGTCAATTTGTTATTGTTATTGTTATATTGTTATATTAGATTTATATCGTGCCTAATCACCTACAGGTCTCTAGGCGCTCGGAGATCGGTGGTAACAAACAATAAACTAGGCAAACACAGAATGAAAGGCACTTCCTGGTCTAATTTACACCCAGGGTTCTTTTAAACAGCAATGTTTTTAGCATCCTTCTAAACCGCAGGAGGTTCCCCTCCCTGCGCAGCACCTCAGGCAGCGTGTTCCATAGCTGAGGAACTAATACAGAGAAGGCTCTTCCTCCCTTAGTTACAAGTTTGTAACGGGGGCAAGCCAATAACTGAGAATCTGAGGATCTAAGTGTTCTCACTGGGCTGTACACCTCCAAACGATCTGTGATGTAGGCTGGTGCCTGACCGTAGATTGCCTTATGAGCCGTGCATAAGTTCTTAAATTCCACTCGCTCTTTAATGGGGAGCCAGTGCAGGCTGTGTAGCAAGGGAGAGGCCTTAGTTCTCCTTGGGAGTCTAAAAATTAGTCGCGCAGCATCATTCATCACGACCTGCAATCTGTTAGTGAGAGTTTTAGGTAGGCCAAGATAGAGAGCGTTTCCGTAGTCTATCCTAGAGATGACGGTTGCTGCTACGATTGAGCGCATCATTGATTGGGAGAGGACAGGGGTTAACTTCCGCAACTGTCGGATGATATTTGTACAGCTACCCACCACGGAGGAAATTTGACTGGACATTGACAGGTCACAATCCAGTTTGATCCCCAAACTTTTTACATTCATACTTGGTTTTGGAGCAGGGCCCAACTCCGCTGGCCAGTAGAGGTCACTCCAAGGTGAGGCAGTGGATGGGATCACCAATACCTCGGTCTTATCTGGATTAATCTTCAATAGATTTTCAGTCATCCATTGTACAGTGTACCTCAAGATGTTCTGAGCATTGAGTTGCGCGGTCCTTGAATTGTCAACACTCAGCAGCAGCTGTGTATCGTCCGCATAGTTAAAGACTCTACAGCCCTTGCTGGCCAGTGATGCAATCAAAGGTTGTAGGTAGAGATTAAATAGCAGTGGGGACAGGGCTGAGCCCTGTGGCACCCCACATTCCAAGGTCCCCACCTCAGATGTTTGATCCCCCAGTTGTATCCTTTGTGTTCTTCCCAAGAGGAAGGATTGCAGCCACTTAAAGGCCAGGCCTTTAATCCCAAAGTCATTCAATCTCTCCAAGAGTAAGGCATGACTGACCGTATCGAACGCCGCTGATAGATCTAACAAAATCAGGGCGCTCGGTTTCTTACAGTCAGCCATGCCTCTTAATTCATCCAGCACCGAGAGCATCACCAGCTCGGTGCTGTGATGAGCTCGGAATCCTGCCTGCAGCTCATGGAGTAGATGGTGAGACTCCAGATACAGGTACAGGATTTTTAATACATGTTGTTCAAGTATTTTAGAGAGGAAAGGCAGTTGGGAGATAGGCCTGTAGTTCTTTAACACTGCAGGATCTGCACCGGGTTTCTTCAGTAGAGGCCTTACACGTGCCTCCTTGAATTCCACCGGTAGATACCCTGTTTCCAGAGATCTATTGAGGAGGGAAATAATACATTTCTCCAATAAGGGACGAGCTGCACGAAAAACGCTGGGTGGGCACGGATCTGCTGGAGAGCCAGATTTGATTTTTCCCATCAGTTTCTCCAGACTCAACTCATCCAGCTCTGGAAATGCTGTAATAGTACAATCAGCTAGATTATACGGGACCGAAGTTGTGGCAGTTCCATTTACCAACCCACTCTTTATTTCCGTGATAATGGCCTTCACTTTTTCTAAAAAGTACACCTGAAAGGAATTACAATTTATAAGGGACTTGGAATTTTCAGGTTTTTTACTTAACTCTGACAGAATTTTAAACGTCTCTTTCTGGATATTGGCTGCCTTACTTAGGCGGGACTCATAATGTTCCGCTTTAGCTAGGACAGTGAGCTTTTTATATAAATTGAGGGAGGCTTTATAGAGGTTCCTAGCTGTATCTTGCTTGGTTTTCCTCCAACCTCTTTCCAAGGCTCTGAGCTTTCTTTTATGCTCCCTTAATGATGGCGTAAACCAGGGGGCCCCCTTACCAGGTCCCCTTATCAACTGTGATTTTACTGGCGCTATCTGGCCAATAGCCTGAGCCAGGCTCTGTGTTAGATCCGTGTATTCTCGGTCCAGACTACATTCCAGGTCTGAGGACTGATTCATTGGCGATAGCACCTTGGTCAGAGCTATTAAATCAACCTCAGCCCATTTACGGGTTCTCCTGGTTTCCAGCGATGTGTTATGTATATGGCCATTGATAGGTATCTTGCAAGACACTAGATGGTGGTCTGACCATATACATTGTGTAACATCTTTAAGAGTGACATTTGTGTCTGTCGTCCACACATGGTCAAGAACATGGCCTTTAATATGTGTGGGAGCATCCACAAGTTGTGTAAAACTCAGGGCCGTCATTATGGTATCCAATTGACGAGTGGCCAAGTCCCAATGGGGGTTATCCCAGTGCAGATTAAAATCTCCTGTCACCAAGTGATTGTCTGCCACTCTGGAAGATGATGCGCAACACTTCCTCCCACCGGAGCGGTGGACAGCATCGGAGGAAGCGGTTTCTCATTGCTTCCCCGGTGCTTTGTTTCCAGCATTAGACTGCCTGTTGTTACCTCGTCCCCTGGATGGCTTGCGGGACTGGTATTGCTGTTTCTTTTGACCTTGCTGGTCCTGGTTCTTTTGCCAATGAGGGGTTTGAACCCTCTGTTGGTAATTGCGCCTGTCATTTCCCTTGCGGCGTCGAAACTCTTTCCTCTTTTCAAGCCCGACTGCTTTCATGGTCTCCAGCTCTGCTTTCATACGGGCCATTTCCTCGTCTGCATGGGACCCAAAAAGAGAACTACCGGAGAAAGGCAGATTTAAAATTCTTGCCTGCGCTTCCGGTTTCAAGGCCGTCAATCTAAGCCAGGATGTTCTTCTGGCTGTGACTCCATGTGCATATTCATGCGCTGCCAGTGTTGCCCCATCCGCCGCTGCACTTATGATCTGGTTAGAAACCAGACTCCCCTCATGCAAAATCTCTTCAAAGTCCCGTCTGTCCTCTGATGGAACTTTTTCAATGAACCTCTGAAGAGAGTCCCATAGTGACCTATCATAGCGCCCCAGAAGCGCCGAGGCACTTGCCACCTTCAAGCTTGAGGATGCTGAGCCGCAAACTTTCCTCCCCCAGGAGTCTTGCGTTTTACTGTCCTTATCTGGTGGCACCGTTGAAGATCCAGCTACTGCATGCGTCTTTCTGGCAGCGGCGGTGATGACAGAGTCCGGTGGAGGATCTGTTTTAAGGAATAGCGGATCCTCCGGAGCTGGACGGTACTTTTTTAGAATTCTCGCCGGCGCCGTTTTGGTGGTTGCTGGCGTGAGAAAGATATCCATTACCGGTTGTAGCAAACCGGGGACTAATGGCAATAACGGGCGTGTCACTGTGCGTTCATGAAGAGTTTCAAAAATTATGGATGCGGTGGTCTCCTGAACCGGCATAGGGATATTTAATTTTGTAGCTCCTCTACACAACACTTCTTGAAATGTAGAAATATCATCTACCGGAGATACCCGAGAGGGTGGCGTCTCCGAGAGTGTCGGTGAATAATCCCTTTTGGATGATCTGGAAGAAGGGGAGGTAGAAGGGGTCCTACGGCGCCTTCTCTCTGATCTGGTCGACTCTCTTCTGAGGGAGGCAGACCTGGATCGCCTTCTTGGTGCTCGAGAGTGACTTCGGGATTCTCTTTCTCGAGATCTTGGTCTGATCGGTGTCGCTGGGAATACCACGCCCCTTATTCTTGTTAGCGATGCCTTTATTGCGTCTGGTACAGCAGGGTTCTGAGGCATCTCCCTTACGGGACTCTGAGGTACAGCATTGTCCTCCTCCTGCGAACTTTCTCTTGCAGGTACTGGAGATTGATGCACAAGCTCTGGTGATTCTGATCTTGAACCTGAGCCCTCTGATCCTGAAGGCGAGATAGATATGAGACGCGGTGACTCAGGAGTCGTATATATCAGTCTATGAGGAGATTTTCGCCTTGAGACTGGTCGAATCGTGAGGCGAATATGCGACACCTCCTGCGTACCCTCAACAGAGGGCTGCCTCGACGGTGATAGGCCTATCACCGGAGATCTTTGACTCGAATCTTCGAGGCTCCGAGCTTCTTGTCTCGACGTCGAGATTATCTTCGACGGAGGCTTCATGTACCTCACCAAAGCTTTGGAGACCTGTGAGGACGGAGGCACCTGCCTCGACGTCGACTCCGACGGAGGCACCTGCCTCGACGTCGACTCCGACGGAGGCACCTGCCTCGACGTCGACTCCGACGGAGGCCTCTGCCTCGACGTCGACTCCGACGGAGGCCTCTGCCTCGACGTCGACTCGGACGGAGGCTCCTGCCTCGACGTCGGCCCTGACGGAGGCGTCTGCCCCGACGTCACTCCTGACGGAGACTTTTGTCTCGACGTCGAATGCTCCGACGACGTCGAAAGCCTCTTCGCCGTCGAACGATGTTTCCTCGACGGCGATCTTGATCTTGACGGCGATCTTGGTCTCGACGTCGACTGTGGAGATCGCCTACGTACTTCTCGCGACGTCGAATGATGTCTCGCCGACCTCGACGTCGAACGATGTCTTTCTTTCGACGACGAACGATATCTCTGTGCAGACGTCGATCGATCTTCTCTTGACGTCGACAGATGCTTTTTCGACGTTGAACTGTGGCGCCGAGACCTCGACGCCGAGCTTTTAGATGCCGTCGACGTCGAACGCATCCGCTTCGACGCTGAATCTAAAGTCGACGACGATTTTCTCTTTGCAGCATGACTTCCCCTTGACTCCTCACCTCTCCGAGACGATCCCGCCGCTGGAGTCTTCGACGCCGAGCCCGACGTCGATGGGGAGCAAACAGGGACCAACTGCCTCGACGTCGACAGTTCTGCTAGGCCATACAGCCTAATCCTCTCCCTCTCCTTTAAAGTCCTTTTGGAAAGGTCTTCACAATGACGACATGTTGCTGGAGAGTGAGAGTCCGGCAGACAGATGATACACACCTCATGTGTGTCTGACGCCGCCTTCTTTTTTCCACAAGATGGGCATGGAACAAATAAAGAAGGCATTTTTCTGACAAAACGGCTGAAAAATCAGTCAGAAAAACACAGGATACTGACTTCATCACAGAAGTTGTAAGAAGAAGTCCAAAAAAATCTTAAAGTTGTAATAATTCTTGACTAAAGAGTCAAAAAAGAAGAGAGCTGAATTCCAGGGTCCTGACTGAAGGAGCCGGAAAGAACAACTGACCTAACTGTCACCCCTGAGGCATGATGGGATATGGAAGTCAGGGCTGCCTTAAAGGCACGGTGCCAGTTTTTACCTGTACAGGGCTTTTTAGTCTCTATGGTATTATATTGCAATGCAGCCTGCAGGCTGGCAATGTGTTGTACATCTGTGTTTTTCCACAGTTTGTTCTCTTTATTTTTTGCTTTCTCATGAGTGTTTACCTCATTAAAAAAAAAAAAAAAAAAAAGAGATTTAGGTGTATTGTTATACCTTTATTTATATATATATATATATATATATATATGTGTGTTATTGGATGTGTATATTTACATTGCCTAGCCTTTTATGGGAGCTGCATTTGCTTGGAAAAAATGATATATGTTTATACATATACAGAGCTGTATATATGTATGTTTTTTACATATATAATTTTATTATTTCCGGGGTCCCCGCACATGGGCGGGAATATTCAGTGCTTATGACTATTGATGAGGATCCCCTGGAAGAGAACATGGCCTTTAATATGTGTGGGAGCATCCACAAGTTGTGTAAAACTCAGGGCCGTCATTATGGTATCCAATTGACGAGTGGCCAAGTCCCAATGGGGGTTATCCCAGTGCAGATTAAAATCTCCTGTCACCAAGATTTTCGTGTATCGGGTACGTAGGTCCGACATAATAGGTCCAAAGAGCTCATAAAAGAGTGGGGTAGATTTTGTTGGGCGGTAGACTGACAAAACCACCCAGCAGACATTATTCGTTGTTATCTTTACCCCAAGCAAGTCAGCTAAGTCCACTGATTCAGATAACAATCTCTCAACTGACAGGCTCTTTTTAAAGAGGATTGCTACCCCTCCCCCCCGAGCACCTCCCGGTCGGTTGTGCCATATGGCATCATAGCCCCCTGGGAGAGCGGCAATGATGTCAGGTATCGAGTTATCGTCCAACCAGGTCTCTGAGAGGGTCAGGACATCAATGTCATTGTCCTGGAGTAAGTTATATACTTCTACATGATGACAGTGGAGTGATCTAGTATTTAAGCTAGCAATCCTCAATATAGAGTGCCGGCCTGAGGGGGTAACCTTATGAGGGCGAAATATAGCATGATTCTTAATAGTCATCAGGGTTACGCAGTCCGGACACCTCTCACCTTTATCCAGACTGCGCAGCTCCTCTGAGGAGTAGGTAATCCTGTAGCCAGACGTCCGAGCCTCCGGGCGCAGATGGGCTGGACTCTGGCGTGACTCCGGCGATGCGCGTCAGCATGACCGGCTTAAGTACCGGTCTAGCGTCCTTGTGACGACTAGACCGCACCGATCCTCCGCCCTCACCCAAGATGTCTGCCGTTCTGGCAGTGCAGTACAATGCAAATGGGGGAAGGGGCCCGCTCCAAACGTGGTGCTTTCAGGATTTTTTAAGTGCAAGTATGTGGCAGTGGCGGTGAAATAACAGATAAAATCAAGGTACAATGATAAACCAATTTTAAATTAAAAGAGCAAAAACGGGAACTTTAAAATATGCAGTAATGCTCCTAGTGAGCGCGCTACGCTCTACAATGATCTAGAGCTTCTCTGTGTTGCCGGAAATGATCTCCAAAATGCCTGCCTAAACTCATTCAATAAAGTTATTCAAAAAAAAAAAACAATCGCCCAGGTTTAGGTGGACATGCATCAAACGGCCTTCTCAAGTGCACGATCACCATTGTTCAAGTTGCCGAAATATTAATAGATTGATGTAGTCCCCAACTGAGATCAACAATCCTACAAAATACAAGATGCCTATAAAAGATCTGGTATAGTTTACCTGTAAGGAGTAGTTTCTTACCTGTAACTCCAGTTCTGTAGTAGGGGTATCTCTGTTATAGTCATAATCTATGAATAGTCCCGCCCATGTGCGGGGACCCCGGAGCAATCAAAATATCTCTTAAGCTGTCCTGCATTTGCAAACCTGCAAAGACACTTAAGAGACAGACAAAATAATACAGCCTAATAACAATATGGCTGCACTGGCCAGCACTTCCTCTGAAGTGAACACAAAAGCCAAAATAAAGTTTAAATGTCATTTTTATTCACATCTGACATGTTCCTTTATTGTATCACACTCCCTTCACCAAAATCCCTTTAAACAATAGAGAGGAAGGGGTGGACAGACAAGCCCTATAGGCTGTCATTATGTGTCTGCTAAAAGGATACCGTGCCTTTAAGCAAGTTACTTTCAGTTCTTTTTGAAGGTGTATAACAACAGGCCTGATACTGTCAGTTTACTCCACCGGGGAGGAGGGAGGGTCGCTTATGACTATAACAGAGATACCCCTACTACAGAACTGGAGTTACAGGTAAGAAACTACTCCTTCTGTAGTAGGGGATCTCTGTGTATAGTCATAATCTATTAATAGAATGGCAAGCCCATCCCAACCAATAAACAGCGGTGGAGTAAAAACCGAACACCAACAAATTACTGTGCAAACAAATTCCTCAGCGAAGCCTGTCCAACCTGCGCATCTGCCCTAGCATCAGAGTCCAGGCAGTAATGCTTTGTAAACGTATGGACCGACTTCCAGGTGGCAGCCTTACAAAAGTCAGCGATTGGAACATTCCCAAGCAAAGCTGTAGTTGCTGCTTTGCCCCTAGTCGAATGCGCTGTAGGCTTACCCCCTAACGTCTTATTAGCTTTCTGATAACAGAGCTGAATACAGGACACAATCCATCTGGAGATGGACTGTTTCGAGGTAGCTAGACCAGTTCTTACCGAACCATAATTTACAAACAGTTGATCCGACCTGCGGATGTCTTTTGTCTTATCTAGGTAGAATTTCAACACTCTACGCACATCTAGTGAATGCAGAGACCTCTCCGCAGGAGAGGAAGGATGCTGAAAAAATGTAGGCAAAGTTATCATTTGATTTACATGGAAATCAGATATCACTTTAGGTAAAAACTTAGGATGAGTACGCATTACCACTTTAGAAGCATGGAATGCAGTATACGGCTCTTGACAACACAGAGCCTGAATCTCACTTACTCTCCTGGCCGATGTAATGGCCACAAGGAAGGCAGCCTTCCAGGACAAATGCTGCAAAGAAGCCTTATGAATAGGCTCAAAAGGCTCCCTCATTAATCTGGACAACACCACGTTCAATTCCCATGGTGGAGAAGGTCGTCTAACAGGGGGAAACACCTTACGCAAACCCTCCAAAAAATCTTTAATCACAGGGATTTGAAAAAATGAGGTTTGGGAAGGGCCCTTTCTATACGCAGTCAAAGCTGCGAGATGAACTTTAATAGACTGAAAGTCAAGCCCAGATTGAGCTAACTGCAGCAGATAAGGCAGAATAACATCATCTTTACAGGATGTAGGGTCAATGTCCTTTGCCGTGCACCATAAGCAGAATCTCTTCCACTTATAGGCGTAAGAAGTCCGCGTAGACGGTCTCTTCGCCTCTTTCAAGATCTCCATACAGTCCTGAGGTAGGTTCACGTGTCCATACTGTACTAGCTCAGGAGCCATGCTGCCAAACTCAAGGACGAGAGATTGGGGTGAACCATCTGTCCTCCGAATTTCGTGAGAAGGTCCGGCCCACACGGCAGACGCCGGTGTGGTAGAACAGACCGGTGAAGAAGGTCGGTGAACCACCATTGCCTCGGCCACTCCGGAGCAATCAGGATCATCCTGGCTCTGGATTGCGACAGCTTGATCAGCACCGCCGGAATCAGGGGAATGGGTGGAAAGGCGTAGAGAAAGCTGTTCGACCAGCTGATCCATAGTGCATTCCCCAGCGTCCCTGGTTGGTAGTACCTGGACGCGAAGTCGCGGCATTTGCTGTTTTCTGCCGTAGCGAACAGATCGATATCCGGAGAGCCCCACTCTGCGAAGACGTCTCTTAGCACGTCGTCATTTAGCACCCACTCGTGATTTTCTTGAACGAGCCAGCTGAGCGCATCGGCTTGGGCATTCTGCACTCCCGGCAGATGGGTTGCCGTGATCGTTAGGTTCCTGGCCACCAGCCAATTCCAGATAGTCTGTGCCTCCCGAGACAGCGTGCGTGAACGGGAGCCCCCCTGCTTGTTGAGGTAATACATGGTAGTAGTATTGTCCGTCCGAACTAGCAGGGAGTTCGTCTTGAAGGAGGGATGGAACGCCTTCAGGGCCAAGTGTACTGCTCTGAGATCCAAAAAGTTGATGTGGTAAGTCATCTCCGTCTGTGACCATATCCCCTGAATCTGAAGAGGGCCCGAATGCGCTCCCCAGCACTGGAGAGACGCATCGGTCACTATGGTCTGGACCGGAATATCCTTGTGAAAGGGAGTCCCCTTGCAGACATTCTCTGAGGAGCACCACCATTTCAGAGACTGTAGAGCGTGGTGGGACAGATGAATCTTGTCCTCCCAACGACCCCGCCTCTGGTCCCATTGATCCTCCAGACATTCCTGCAGAGGCCTCATATGCAGACGTGCATTGGGGGTGAGAAAGATGCATGAAGCCATCGACCCCAGTAAAGAGGACACCGTCCTCACTGCAGGAGAGTGGGCTGAGAGGAGGTGCAGGGCCTTCCAACGGACAGATAAGCGTCTCTCCTCCGAAGGACACACGCTTGCGTTCAAAGGATTGACTGAGGCCCCCAAGTACTGGAGACACTGCCCAGGGATCGGCACTGACTTCGTCATGTTGATGTGCAGTCCCAGGCGATGAAGCAAGGCAGCTGTCCTGTTGAAATGACACTAGGCTTCCTGGTACGTGGAAGCTTTGATCAGCCAATCGTCCAGGTATGGATACACAAACACTTTGTTCTTCCGCAAGTGTGCTGCCACCACTGCCATGCACTTGGAGAACGTCCTTGGTGCAGACTTCAGACCAAACGGGAGTACTGTATACTGGTAATGGTTGTTGCCTACCAGAAACCTCAGGAACTTGCGATGCTTTTGTGCGATCGGCACATGAAAGTAAGCGTCCTGCAGATCTATGGCGCACAGCCAGTCTCCTCGATGCAACTGAGGGTAAATCTGATGCAGGGACAACATACTGAACTTTTCTCTGCGGATCCACTTGTTTGCTTGACGCAGATCTAGAATAGGCCTGAACTCGTTCTTGTCCTTTTTTCTGACGAGAAAGAACCTGGAGTAAAGACCTTTTCCTTTTTGCCTCAAAGGAACAGTCTCTATCGCCTTCTTCTTTAACAGAATGTCCGCCTCCCACTGGAGCTCTCGCACCATGTAGGGAGAGCGCACTGGTGGGATCTGTGGAGGCGGGCTGGTGAAACGAAGACTGTACCCATTGCAAACAATATTCAGCACCCACTTGTCCTGAGTTATTGTTCTCCACTCTGCCAGGTAGTATTGAATACTTCCCCCCCCACCGGAGCGGGTAACGGATGAGGGGGAAGTGACCTTTCAGGGCTTCGACCCGGCCGGGCCTTTGTTCCCCGACGAGGATTGATGCTGTCCTCTGCCCCTCTGGCGCTTTTGAAAGGACTGACTCGGGAACTGTTGTTGTTGCTGGTGTTGTTGTTGACCAGACTGACGCCCTTGGCCGCGTTGTTTAGAATAACGCCTGCCATAGGAACGGAATGATCTCTTCTGTTCCTTGGGTTTTTCCAACCCCACGGCCTTCAGGGTTTCTGCTTCGGCCTTCATGCGGGCCATTTCGTCATCCGCATGAGACCCGAACAACGTCGTACCAGAAAAAGCTAAGTTAGCAATCTTTTGCTGCGCTTCAGGCTTTAGAGAGGCAAGTCTCAGCCAGGAATGTCTCCTCATGTGTACTCCATGACAGTACCCATGGGCCGCCAGCAATGAGACATCCCCCGCTGCACTGATGATCTGGTTGGAGACCATCATGCCTTCATTCAACACCTCCTGGAAGTCTTCCCGTTTATCCCTAGGCAGTCCAATGCCAGAAGAGCCCGTATACCTCGTGCCTCTGGATCGAGATCTATACCTCCTTCGCCTCGACGGCGATCTCCTTCGTCTCGACGGCCTTCGCCGGTGTCTCTGCGTCGATGTCGTCGACGTCGATCTATGAGTCGACGGCGAAGGAGACGAGCGAGCGGGCTCGCCTCGACGGCGAGCGGCGCTGTCTGCGGGGCGCTGTACGACGTCGATGGTGTGTCGACGTCGACTGTGAAGTCTTCGACGGCGACCTAGTCCTAGGTCTCGCCGGCCCCTCTCTCGACGTCCAGAGCCCTGGATCGACGGCGAACACACCGGTGCTGTACCTCTCGCCGTCCTCGACGTCGAACGGGATCTTCCGGCCGGTAGGTGTCGTTTCTGCACCTTTTTCTGCCCGGAGGTCCCTCCAGTGGCTGAAGCATGGGCAGAGGATGGGGAAGGAGATCCTCCATGCCCAGAAGTCCCACCTGTTCTCTGCTTCTCCTGTCCCTGAAGGCGAATCTTCTCTCTGTCCCTCAGGGTCCTCTTGGAGAAGGTCTTGCAGATGTCACATGTAGCAGGGACATGTGAAGATGATAAGCAGAGAATACAGACATCATGTGGGTCCGTCTTGGCCATTTTCCTCCCACACTCAGGGCATTTATCAAATAAAGCCATGTTAATTAAAATAGAGTGGGTCAAACTGCACCAAACTACAGGATGCAGCAGAGAAAGGCTCTAGACGTCGAATGAACAAACTTATCTTCAAAAAACCAATTTTAGTCCAAAACATACACCCAAAAGGGTAGAGCTCAATGCTCCCGGGTCCTGCTAGCAGGAGCCGGAAAAAAGAACTGAAAGTAACTTGCTTTGGCTGTGCATCCTGGGATACCGGGGGTCTCTGGAGAGTTCCTTAAAGGCACGGTATCCTTTTAGCAGACACATAATGACAGCCTATAGGGCTTGTCTGTCCACCCCTTCCTCTCTATTGTTTAAAGGGATTTTGGTGAAGGGAGTGTGATACAATAAAGGAACATGTCAGATGTGAATAAAAATGACATTTAAACTTTATTTTGGCTTTTGTGTTCACTTCAGAGGAAGTGCTGGCCAGTGCAGCCATATTGTTATTAGGCTGTATTATTTTGTCTGTCTCTTAAGTGTCTTTGCAGGTTTGCAAATGCAGGACAGCTTAAGAGATATTTTGATTGCTCCGGGGTCCCCGCACATGGGCGGGACTATTCATAGATTATGACTATATGACTATACACAGAGATCCCCTACTACAGAACCCCAGTTCTCTTGTAGGGGTATTTCCATAATAGTCATAAGCGTTGAATGGTCCCGCCTATCTGCAGGGACCCCAGAGCACTTTATCCAATATAACTTTTTAAGTTTGCCTTTCTTCGGGAAGGCCTTGAAAAGTCACTCAAGAAAGTCATAATGCAGCCAAGGACAAGGCTACAATGGTCAGTATTCTTCATCTTGGAGTGGCAAAAGAATAGGTTGCAATGAAATATGCGCCCAGCACCTAAATAACTTTGTAAGGGCACAGAAAAAGAACCTTCACAAGCTCTTTTGCTATGCGAGAAACAGAGATGAAGAAGTGCAAGGCAATGTAGCCCATAGGCTGCCATTATAATCAGAAAAAAGGAGGCTGTGTCTTTAAGAGCAGAGAGACCCCCAATATCCCACCATGCTCAGCCAGAGGCAGTTAAATCAGTTCTTTTTGAAGGCTGTACTAGATGAGTAATAACGGAGCATGAAAATTGTGTCTGTCCGTCTACTCCATCGGGGAGGAGGGAGGGTTGCTTATGACTATCATGGAAATACCCCTACGAGAGAACTGGAGTTACAGGTAAGAAACTATACCTTCTCTTGTAGGGGATTTCCATGTATAGTCATAAGCATTTAATAGAATAGCCAGCTCATCCCCTAGAAGCGGTGGAGTAGACAGAACCACAAATGCATGTACACAGCTAGGTAAAGAGATTGCTGAGGGATGCTTGTCCTACTTGAGCATCTGCTCTAGTATCTGTGTCAAGACAGAAGTGTCTAGTGAATGTGTGGACTGATCTCCATGTAGCAGATTTGCAGCTATCCGCCAAGGGAGTATACCCTAAACAAAGCCGTAGTAGCTGTCTTACCTCTAGTGGAGGGAGCCTTGGGCATACCAGTAAGAGATTTATTAGCTAGCTGATAACAGAGGATGTAAGAGATGATCCACTTGGAGACTGTCTGGAGGTAGCTACACCTTTGGGAACTGGACCATAACAAATAGCTGATGTGATTTGCGAATAGATTTGGTTTTATCCAGAAGATGGGTAAAGAGATCGTCTGATTTACATGAAAATCTGAGACCACTTTAGGAAGGAACCTGGGATGGGTATGCAACACTACCTTGGAAGAATAGGATTAGTTACTTACCTGTAATCCTAGTTCTCATCCAGGGGTATACTCATCAAAGTCATAATCTATGAATAATCCCCGCCCACGTGCGGGATCCCGGAGCATATAGAAAATACATATATACATATTGAATATGCTACTTACCAGTATGCATCTGTTCTTGGCATGTAGGGCTGCTGACATTCATATCTGTGCATAGATCGCCGCCTAGTGTTGGGTCCGGATGTTTGCACGTTGTTGTCCTGGAAGAGTCTTCGAAGTATCCTGGGATAGGTGACTCCTCCCCTGGACTACAGTGCGCATGGGCATCCTCTCCATCCTCAGATTGTTTTTCGCCATTGTGGCAGTGATGGAGTAGATACAGAAAGTGATGACCATGCTTACAGTAATTCTGAGAGCTGCAGCTGCTACAGGCGCCGGGGAGGAGGAAGGGCGATATGAATGACAGCAGCCCTACATGCCAAGAACAGATGCATACTGGTAAGTAGCATATTCAGTTCGAGGCATGTGGGCTGCTGAATTCATATCTGTGCATAGAATACATAGCAGTGCCCTCTATTAGCGGCAGCTACCAGTGCCAGCTGCAGCGGTCTGAAAAAGAGTTTTGAGAACAGCCTGACCTACAGCTGCCTGCTGTTTTGATTGCACATCTACACAATAGTGTTTGGTAAATGTATGTGTAGTGGACCAGGTGGCTGCCCTACATATATCATGCAGGGGAATGTTTCCTAGGAAAGCCATGGAGGCCCCTAACTTACGTGTTGAGTGGGCTCGTGGGGGAATCGTTAATGTGCGTTTAGCCTTTTGATAGCAAATTTGAATACATTTAACGATCCATCTGGCTATACCTGCTTTGGAGATAGCGTTACCTTTGTGGTGTGGCGCAAAGGCAACGAAAAGTTGTTTTGTCTTCCTAAAGATCTTAGTCCTGTCGATATAATACATGAGGGCTCTCTTCACATCTAGTGTATGGAGTGCTCTTTCTGCGACAGTTTGTGGGTTTTGAAAGAAAACAGGCAGTTCAATAGTTTGATTCATGTGGAACTGCGATACCACCTTGGGCATGAATTTGGGGTTGGTACGTAGTACGACCCTGTTGGCGTGAACCTGTATAAATGGCTCTTGAACGGTTAGTGCCTGGAGTTCACTAACTCTTCTTAAAGAAGTGATCGCTACTAGGAAAGCTACTTTCCAGGTAAGAAATTGAAGCTCGCATGAGTGTAGAGGTTCAAAGGGTGGACCCATCAGGCGTGTGAGGACCAAGTTGAGGTTCCACATTGGAGCCGGTGGGTGGCTTGGTGGAATGACTCGTTTGAGTCCTTCCAAGAATGCTTTGATGGCAGGCACTCTGAATAGAGAGAGGTGCTGCCTAGTCTGCAGATAGGCTGATATTGCGGTCAAATGGACACGTATAGAGGTGTACGCCAGATTGCATCGGTATAGGTGTAAGAGGTAACAAATTATGTTTTGTATGGATGCGTCTAGCGGGTTAATGTCATTATTAGTACAATAAATGACGAACCTTTTCCATTTGGCTGCATAGCAAGCTCAGGTAGTGGGTCTCCTGGCCTCCTTAATGATGTCCATACAGTCAGGTGGCAGGTTTAGGTAGCCAAACTCTAGGACTTCAGGAGCCAGATCGCCAGGTTCAGCTGTTGCGGATCTGGGTGCTGAATCTCTCCATGGTTCTGCGTCAAATGCGCGGGTTTGATCCGCAGCCTTTGATGCGGCACCACGGAAAGTTCGAGAAAGGTGGTGTACCACGGCTGGCGTGCCCACGTTGGAGCAACCAGGACGAGTGTCAGTGAGTGTTGTCTGAGTTTGCGTGCCACCAGCGGTATCAGTGGTGCTGGGGGAAAAGCGTACGCAAATCTGCCGGACCAGTTCATTCATATCGCATTGCCCTGCGACTGCGGATGTGGGAACCTGGCGGCAAAGCTTTGGCATTTTGCGTTTTCGCTTGTGGCGAATAGGTCTATCTCTGGATGACCCCACTGCTGGAAGTACGGTTGGAGTACTGATGGGTGTAACTCCCACTCGTGCATCTGGTGGCTGTGTCTGCTGAGCAGATCCGCCATCTGGTTGTCCTTGCCGGGGAGGTGTTCTGCCATGAGGAACATGTTCCTCTGAATGGCCCACTTCCACATGCTCTGAGCCAGATGAGACAACTGTGGAGAGTGTGTTCCTCCTTGCTTCTGTATGTAGTACATGGCGGTCATGTTGTCCGTCCGGATCAACACGACTTTGTTGCAAAAGTGTACTTTGAATGCCTTCATTGCCAGGAAGATTGCCATCAGTTCCAGAAGGTTGATGTGCATCTTCTGTTGTGTTGTCCATAGTCCCTGCACTGTGTAGTGGAGTACATGAGCTCCCCATCCCTGGAGAGACGCGTCCGCTGTCAGTATTATTTGTGGAACAGGCTCTTGGAACGGTCGGCCCTTGCAAAGGTTTTGTGGATTCCACCAATGCAGAGAGTTGTATGCCCAACCGCTCACCAACACTAGGTCTTTCAGCTGTCCTTGAGCCCGATTCCACTGACGTGCTAAGCACTCCTGAAGCGGGCGCATATGTAGTCTCGCGTGTGAGACTATGAAAATGCAGGAGGCCATCATGCCTATCAACTGCATGAACACTCGCGCAGGAAGGGAGTGTTGGGGTTTGAACTTGGAAATCAGCATTTGCATGTTGTTGATCATCACTAAATTTGGCTGCGCTGTGGCCGCCAGAGTGTCTATAGTCGCACCTAGGTACTGTTGTACGTGTGCGGGCTGGAGATGGGATTTTGGGTAATTTAGTGAGAATCCCAGACTGTGAAGGAGGTGAATGGTGCGGGACATGTGGCTGGCACATTGCTGGGCTGACTTTGCTTGAACGAGCCAGTCGTCCAGGTAAGGGTAGACGTGTATGTGCTGCCTCCGTAGATGTGCCGCCACAGTAGCTAGGCACTTTGTGAAAACCCTGGGTGCTGTTGTCACGCCGAAGGGAAGGACTTTGAATTGGTAGTGCTGCCCCTGAACAGTGAACCTGAGGTATTTTTTGTGTAAGGGGTGAATGGGTATGTGGAAATACGCATCCTTGAGGTCCAGTGTGGCCAGGAAGTCTCCCTGTTTGAGCAGCGGGAGGACTTGCTGTAAAGTGAGCATGTGAAAATGCTCGGAGAGAATGTAGCGGTTCAGGGGTCTCAGGTCTAATATAGGTCTGAGTGACCCGTCCTTTTTTGGTATTAAAAAGTACAGGGAGTACACCCCCGTACCTTGCTCGTGGACGGGTACGACCTCTATTGCGCCTTTTAGTAGCATGCTTAGCACCTCCTGCTGTAAGAGCGTTAAGTGCTCTGAGGACATAGGACGGTGTTTTGGAGGTATTGTGGGTGGAGTTGAGGTTAATTCTAGGCAGTAACCGTATTTGACAATGTCTTTGACCCACCTGTCCGTGGTGATGGAGTTCCACGTGGACAGGAACCTTTGTAGCCTTCCCCCGACAGGTGTTAGGTGGTCGGGAGGAAGGGAGAGGGCGTCACTGTTTGTTCTTGGGGGAGGACCTGGTGTTGCCGTAACCGCGCCCTCTGCCCTTTGTGCTTGAGCCACGATAACCACCCCGGGTGTTTTTATCGTAGGTGCTTTGTATGTTGCCTTTGTTGTAGGTTTGCTGTGACCCCTGTCCCCTACCTGCTCCTCTATTTCCGGGGCGACGAAAGGAGCCGCTCCGAAAGGACTGCGTTTGAAGAGCCCCCATGGACTTTGCAGTGTCCGTGTCCTTTTTTATTTTCTCTAGGGTGGTGTCAACCTCCGGCCCGAATAAGTAGTCGGGGTTGACAGGCTGGTTGAGGATGTTATTTTGTACCTCAGGTTTGAATCCGGAGATTCGCAACCAGGCATGTCGTCGCAACATGACGCTAGTGTTTATGGCTCTGGCAGCTGTATCTGCGGCATCCAGTGCACACTTGATGGGTGCGTTTGTGAGGAGTTGTCCCTCCCTGATGAGGATCTCTGCACCTTCTTTGAATTGGTCAGGGAGATGTTGGAGTAATTGTTCTAGTGTGTCGTAGTGTGCTCGATCGTAGCGGGCGAGGAGCGCCTGAGTATTGGCAATGCGCCATATATTAGCTGCCTGGGCCGCAACCCGTTTGCCGGAGGTCTCTAGCACCTTGGACTCTTTGTCCGGGGGAGGAGCATCACCTGTTTGCGAGTGTGCCCGTTTGCGAGCATTCGCAACTACAATGGAATCTAGAGGTAACTGGCCTCTAATGTAGGTAGGGTCCCCAGGCGCCGACCTGTATTTCTTGTCGATTCTGGGGTTTATTACTCTTGCCCTGGTGGGTTCTTTGAAGATGTCCTTTGCTGGTTTGAGGACACCCTTTAACATGGGTAGAGTTTTTATATTCCTTTCTGAGGATGCGAAAGTATCCATGAGAAAGTCGTCCTCCACGGTGTCAGAGTGGAGTTGCACCCCATGATTGGCCGCAGTACGTTCAATTAGGGCGTTGAATGCGGCAGTGTCCTCTGTGGGAGATGTTTTTGCTCCATAGAGTTGCGGGTCCTGTGTATCCATAGGTGCACCCGAGTCTACAGGGTCATCCCAAGCTTGGTCAGGGTCCTGTTGGCCTTCAGGGTCCATCTCTCCGGGGTAGGGGACGTGGTCACCCATGTAGTCCTCCAAAACGTCAGTGTCGGAGTGTGTGGGAGAGAAGGACTGTGGATCCTGGTAAAAGGAGTGGAGAGGTTCGGAAAGAACTGGTTCCGAAGACACCGGCAGCTTTTTCTTAAGCGGGATCCGGTAGGAGTCCAAAGCTGACTCTGAAGTTATTCTCCTTTTGTGGAGCACCATCCTGCCGGTGTCGGCGTCGATGACATGTGACGGAGACGACTCCGCAGGAGAGCGTTCGGCAGGCGTGAACGTGGTGTGGGTGACCCGTGTCCTGATCTGGAACAGTTTTGGGGCTGTGGATGGCGGCAGGCCAAAAGTGATATTGGTCGGTGCCGAAGAGGCCGTTGGAGCTTTTATCGGCTCGGAGCCTGACGTGTCCTGGAGGACTGCTTTGTGTTTGGGGCGTTGCGCAGCAACGGTCCGCACCTGGAGTGCCATCGAGTCCTTTGTGCCGGCCGTTTCTGTAGAGGCGGGCGTGGACTTCTTCGGTGCCGGTGAGTCATCGAGTCGAGGGGCGGCAATGGCCGTCGACGTCTTTGATGAGTGTGCCTTTGGTGGTGCTGTCGAAGCGGGGTGCGACGCAGCAGGCAGTTTGACCTTTGGGGTCGGAGCCGATTGTGTCGGTGCCGGTAGCCGAGGAGGTTTGGTGGCATCGAAGCTCTTTTTCCGTGTGTCGGCGCCGACGTCGGCTGCTGCAAGCTCGGCACCGAAATCTCGTTTGGTGCGGTCGGCGCCGACGGGTTTTGCTGGCGTCGAAGGTGTGGTGGGCCTCGATCTGACCAGCGTTACTTTCGGTTTAGGTTTCTGGTGAACCAATGCAGCTTTCGGTTTCGAAGAAGGGAAACCAGCCTTTTTGAGTAGTAATGGCTGCCGCTGAATGTTCGAGGCCGGGCCAGAGGGCAGGGCCTTAGAACTGCGGGATAGGTCTTGGGTAAGGCCCGAAGGCGATCCCTCGACCGGATCCATAGACTGGCTCACTGGGATATCCTCAGTCTGTACGGGTAGGCCTTGCTCGTCACCGGAGCTACTCTCTTCGGCCCCTAAGGCCTCATTGTAGTCTCCTACCTCGGTGTCGGCTTCATCTCTGGAAAAGAGTTGTTCTTCGACGTCTTCCGATACGGAGTCGTGTTCGGAAGCGGGGCTGGAGGGTAGGTTCTCCACGTCTTCGACATCTTCGTCTTCGGCGCTGAAGATGTTGGCTGGGGCCGGTGCCGCTTGCTGCGCTTCGAGTCTTGCTGCTCGTCGATTCCGAAGAGTCTTCTTGGATCGGAATCGGGCACAGGCCATACATGTAGATTCGTCGTGATCCGGTGAAAGGCATTTGTTGCACACCGGATGGACGTCGATATGGGGATATTTCGCATTGCATACAGGACACCTCTTGGATGGTGTCCTCGATTCCATCGTTGATGAAGGGTCGATGGTCGGGAAAAATGCGAAAAAGTTGGTTCTGGAAGTTAGTAAACTAACAATATACTATCGATACCGATCGGGAACAGTACCGACGCGAACTAAAGGCCTTTTGGCCTGTAAAAAGTTTTTCCTAACTTGAGTCAAGATAAGCACATCCGAACCCAATGGCGGAAAAAAACAATCTGAGGATGGAGAGGATGCCCATGCGCACTGTAGTCCAGGGGAGGAGTCACCTATCCCAGGATACTTCGAAGACTCTTCCAGGACAACAACGTGCAAACATCCGGACCCAACACTAGGCGGCGATCTATGCACAGATATGAATTCAGCAGCCCACATGCCTCGAACATATGCATATGTGAAAACATATACATGAAGCCTAAAAATGTTTTAAACATGGCAAAGCTGTAAATTACATAGGTTTGCATTGCAGTGCCCCCTAACCCATAAGGAAAAACAGAAGCACCAAGCCAATTGTCACACAACAATGCTTTATTGCCATAAAGCAAACCTGTAATTGCAGGCATGTGCCTGTAGGCTGCAGTAGAGTATCAAGAAACAAAGAAAACTGACACCTAGCCTTTAAGGCATTAGAGTAGGGGGACCGTGCCTTTAAGACCTGCAGGAGACCCCCTGCTCCCATGATGCACCACAGGTGGCAGTTGCGCCAGTTCTTTTTGACGGTGCCCTCGCACCTGAGTAGATCTGCAACACTAACTTAAGGAGAAAAAATGCTCGTCCGGGGAGGTGGGTGGGTCGCTTATGCCTTTGATGAGTATACCCCTGGATGAGAACTAGGATTACAGGTAAGTAACTAATCCTTCTCATCCAGGGGATACTCATCAATAGTCATAATCTATGAATAGAGTAGCAAGCCCACACCCAAAGTCTCGCGGACGAGCAGTTTAGCATTTAGAACAGACATTAATATCACATTAGCATAGCAGTTATGCAAACAAATTCCTCAAAGAGGCCTGCCCCACCTGGGCGTCGGCCTGTGCGTCTGAATCTAGGCAATAATGGCGTGTAAAAGTATGTACTGAGCGCCATGTAGCCGCTTTGCAAATTTCAGACATGGGAACGTTGCGAAGGAGAGCTACAGTTGAAGCTTTCCCTCGAGTAGAATGTGCTTTTGGTCTACCCTGCAGAACCTTGTGAGACAGCTGATAGGACAAGGCTAAACATGCGACAGTCCATCTAGAAATGGACCTCTTGGAGGCAGCCAGCCCGGTATTCGTTGGACCGTAATTGACAAAGAGCCTGTCTGACTTTCTAAGCGAAAGGGTCTTAGCAAGATAAAATTTCAATACCCTCCGGAGGTCGAGGGAATGTAAAGCTCTCTCCGGGGGAGTGGTCGGCTGAAGAAAAAAGGTGGGCAACGTGATCACCTGATTAATGTCGAAGTCCGATACCACCTTGGGCAGGAAGCTAGGTTGAGTACGTAGCACCACTCTATTAGCATGGAAAACAGTGTAAGGTTCCTTGCAGCAGAGGGCCTGAATTTCACTCACCCTGTGGGCAGAAGTGATGGCTACTAAGAAGGCAGCCTTTCAGGTCAGATGCTGCAAGGATGCCTTATGAATCGGTTCAAAAGGGGCTCCCATCAACTTAGAGAGAACAATGTTGAGTTCCCAGGAAGGGGAAGGAGACCTCACTGGTGGAAATACTTTCTTAAGCCCTTCTAAGAAATCTTTGACTACCGGCATCTGGAAGAATGAGACCTGGGTAGGAGATTTCCTATAAGCTGTGATAGCAGCTAAGTGGACTCTGATGGAAGCGTACTTCAACACAGACTTTGCCAAGTACAATAAGTAGGGGAGAATAACCTGTTCTTGACCCCGGATCGGATCAAGGGTGTTATCTCTGCAACAAATGCAGAACCTCTTCCACTTGAAGGCATAAGACTTCCTAGTGGAGGGTCTTTTTGCCTCCCGGAGGATGTTCATACAGTCCGCTGGAAGATTTAAGTGTCCGTATTGGATGAATTCAGGAGCCATGCCGTCAAGCGAAGAGAGGGGAGGTTGGGATGGAACACTCTCCCCTAGTCCTTGGTCAGCAAATTCGGTAGGCAAGGCAACCTCCGGTGTGGCACCTCTGACAGCTGGAGTAGATCCGAATACCACCACTGACGGGGCCACTCCGGAGCAATCAGGATCATCCGAGTTCTGGTCCTGTAGAATTTCTGTATTACAGCTGGGATGAGAGGGAGAGGAGGAAAAGCGTACAGCAATGTCCGTGACCAGCTGATCAAAAGTGCGTTCCCCTGAGATCCCTGTTGGGGGAACCTGGAGGCTAAGACAGGGCATTTTTTGTTTGCCGCGTCTGCGAAAAGATCTATGTCCGGTACTCCCCACAACCGGAAGATCTCTTGAACGACGTCGTCGTTGAGCACCCAGTCGTGCGCTTTGACGAAGTCTCTGCTGAGACCGTCTGCCTGTACGTTCAGGGTCCCTGGCAGGTGAACAGCAATGATGGACAGGTCTCTCGCCAGAAGCCATCTCCAGATGGACTGAGCTTCCAGAGATAGGACTCGTGATCTGGTGCCTCCTTGCTTGTTCAGATAGAACATAGTTGTTGTGTTGTCTGTCTGAATCTGAACATGGTTAGTTTGGAGGGACGGATACAGTGATTTGAGAGCTAGATGGACTGCTCGTAGCTCCAAGAAGTTGATGTGATAACTCTGTTCGGTATTGGACCAGAGACCTTGTACTTGAAGCTGGCCCATATGAGCACCCCAGCCCTGCATGGAGGCATCTGTGACCACTGTCTGTGCCGGAGGCGCCTGATGGAAAGGGACGCCGTGAAGTAGATGGGAGCGTTTCATCCACCATCTGATGGAGTCTTTGGCAGCTTGGTGAAGACAAATGCGATCCTCCCAGCGGCCGGCCCTCTGCGACCATTGATCTTCTAGTTCTTGTTGCAGAGGTCGCATGTGAAGACGTGCATTGGGTACAATGTAAATGCACGACGCCATCGACCCCAGAAGTGACGACACTTGCCTGGCTGTGGGAAGTGCCGCGTTGATAATTGACCTGTAATCCCAGCGAGTGCAGAAGATTGAGGCAAAACGAGAGATGGCTCTGGAGTCGAGCAGGAGTGGAACTCTTCAGGAGCCAGTCGTCTAGATAAAGGGTAGACGAATATCTTCCGCTTGCGGAGGAAGGAAGCTACCACCGCCATACACTTTGAGAATATCCGTGGAGCAGATTTGAGGCCAAATGACAGAACTCTGTACTGATAGTGCCGACGAGAGATCTGGAACCTGAGAAATGTTCGGTGTTTCACTGAGACAGGAATATGGAAGTAGGCATCCTGTAGGTCGATGGCACACATATAGTCCCCCTGGTGAAGATGCGGGAAGATCTGATGTAGAGCCAGCATCCTGAACTTTTCTCTCCTGACAAATCCATTGAGCAGATGGAGATCGAGAATGGGTCTGTACTCGTTGACCGCTCCTCGTTTTTGAACAAGAAAGTACCGGGAGTACACTCCTTGATTTCTCTGCCGGAGCGGAACCTCCTCTATGGCGTTTTTGGAGAGGAGAGTGGCTACTTCGTCCAGTAAAAGCCGTTTTTGGATTTGAGGGAGGTACTGCCTCCGTGGGGATACCTGCGGAGGGGGAGACTTGAACATCAGCAAGTAGCCATGCTGTACAATATTCAGCACCCATCTGTCTTTTGTAATAGCTTCCCACTCTGCCAGGTGAACACTGATACTTCCTCCTACCGGAGTGGCGAACGAGCGCGGAGGAAGTAAAATCTCACTGCTTTGAGGGCTGTTTGGTGGAGGACTGTTGCTGCTTTGCACTTCCTCTCCCTCTGCCACGGCCCCTTTGTTGAAACTGAGACCTCTGTTGATTTTGAGAGGACCATTGGGGTGTTGAAACGCGCTGATGAAAAGCACGCTTGTCGCCCTGCCGAAAGCGCTTGCGATATTCCTTGCGCTTTTCCAGTCCCACAGCTTTAACGGTGTCCAACTCCGCCTTCATTTTGGTCATTTGATCATCAGCGTGAGCCCCAAACAAAGATGACCCGTTAAATGTCAGATTAAGAATCTTCTTCTGCGCATCAGGCTTGAGGCCCGTTAGCCTTAGCCAGGCTGAGCGCCGAGAACATACGCCATGCGAATAGCCATGTGCAGCGAGATCGGAAGCATCAGCAGCCGCACTGATGACACTTTCATGTGGGATGCGGAAGTGTTGCACATCTTTCTGCCATACGAGTCCATTTGCTTGCTGTCCTTCTCCGGGGGAACAGAAGACGACACGGAGGCAGAATGGGACTTCATGGCTGCTGCCACGATCACTGAGTCCGCTGGCGGGTCCGCCCTCAGAAACAAAGGGTCCTCAGTAGGAGCCTTATACTTTTTAGCTATTCTTGAAGGCACAGAGCCCACCGTAGCGAGAGTGAGAAATGTGGCCGTAGCTGGCTCCAACAATCCTGGCACCAATGGTAGCAAAGGTCTGGGTGCTGACCGGTGATGCAATGTATCAAAAATGATTGAAGTGGGTGCCAGAGGGGCGTGCATAGTGATATTCAATTTCTACGCACCTCTACCCAGGACGTCAGAGAAAGTAGTGATGTCATCAACTGGGGACACTCGTGACGGAGGTGTAGAAGACAAGGTCAGAGAGTAGTCCCGGACCGAGGACCTTGTGGAGGAAAACCAGGTGGGCGATCTGGTGCGTCGCCTTTTGTGGGGGCGGTCGCTGTGGTGAGCCCTGGACCGTGATCTGTGCTTTGAAGGAGATCTTGGCCTTCTGTGCGAAGAGGGACGGTCTCTGGATCGATACCGGCGTGGAGAAGGCGGCCTTCGACTACCCTGCGGAGACTTGCTCCTGTGCGGAGAAACCCTGGAGGGAGAGTACGTACGGGAGTAGACCGAGCCCGGACTTCTGCAGTCACCTGTACCCATGTGGAAATGTGGATTTTCCTGATCAGTTATGTCCCCTATCTTGGACCCCAACGGTTCTATATGCATGTTACAAGTACATGTATGTTCCCTCTAGTTCCAGTTTCTAAGACGCAAACATATGTGTGTCTACCGTCGACATGTTCTCTGTCAGATCCACCATCGATGGGCTGGATATTCGATTCCTAAGTATGAAAGGCCACCGACTTTATATGGCTAAGTTACTCCATTTTTACAGTTCAGGCAAGTAGGCCCGATTCTGTCCTCAAAGCCTTTCCCTGCTCTCTGTCTTTGACAGCTTCAGCTTGAGCTCGCATCTGTATCCATGAACTTTGCCCTACTCCCTGTGCAGCTAACGGTGCCTGCCTCGGCCAGTTTTCGCCTGCCTGCCAAGAAGCTGTATTTCACCTTCGAATTATCTATTTTGCTCTTCAGCCGATGCATTCCTGTCTAGTGATTTAGGTAAACATTTCCTTTAGCTCACAAGCAAAGGACTCAGCCTTTCCGTCCTCCTGCAAGTGATTCATAGCCCTGCTGCCATGGAAAGTTTTCTGCCCCTCGCATCTCATATAGACACTTAGGCGTTTGTGCACGCACACAGTCAGTATAGACTAGATTCTGTCCGAGAGTCCTTCCTTGTGGATAACATAGTTCTTTAAACATAGGATGTTAGATATGATTTGGGATTAGGTTGACTTGACCCCCCAGACTTCTCGTCTCCACATGTAGAGCTAAATGTCAAGTCCCCTTCACCCCCTAGTTGCACGTCAATCACACGTCATGCTGCTGCGCGCGCATCTATGCCAAGTATTATCTTATAGATCCACCTATGTCTGATAATCCTAACCAATCATGTTTCTTTTATTCCTTATTACGCCTAGTTTCGATTACGTACCTGTTTTGTCACTTTTCTTATCAAATGTTACGCCTTCTACATTCGTTTCATTGTAATGTACTTATTATAAAAATGCATGTCTGTCAATAAAGTATTGTACTTCACTTCCTGAACCCTCGTGGTGACGGAACCTGAAGGCCGCGACTCGAGTCGGCCATTTTTTTGATGGAATAAAGCCCATTTAGAAACTCTTATACCACGGATTCTGCCTCTTGTTATTCTGAGCTATTTTATTTTATTTCAAGATCCCGTATGAAATTCAGTCCGGTAAAGAAGATTTTTGTTTACCACATAATGGCGCCCGAACAGGGACACTTTCTCATCTCACGCGCCGGCGGTGCGTTGCAAGCCCGGTCTCCTGCCACAGCTGGACGGACCATAAACGCGTACCAGCAGGATTTCCTGTAAGCTCCCTCCGGTCAAGCGGGGGCGACTGAGGCTGCGATCAACCCAGACGAGGCGGTGAGAAGTGCGAAGTATCCCGACCAGAGCCTAGCTGAGAGAGCAAGATCCGAGGTATACAGAGGCCCACCAGTTATTTCGAAACCCCGATGTCCAGAGGGTCCGCTGTCCGCAGTCATCGAGTCCTGTCCTTTCTCTGAGGCCTTCCGTTTCAAGGAGCTACTCGGTGAGTACCATCGCCGGGGAGGCGTGTTGACGCGCACATAGGTTGTGCCGGTCAAGACGGATTTGGGTACACAAATCCGGTCTGCACTGTTTAGCAGTGTATATGTACTGTTTAGCAGTATATCAAGTATTCCGAAGTATGCAGTTATTGTCAAGAATTCAGCGTGGTGATTAGTTAGGCAGACTGTCATCATTGTCGGTCGTTGTTAAAATGTTTAATGTTTAATGTTTAAAGTGTTCAAATATTGTGGTATGAATGAGTGTTCATTGTTCACTGTTCATTATTGTGTTTTTCGTATTAAGTGAGTTCAAGAGTAAGTATCAGATCAGTTGTCAATATGCCGCTCTTCTCGAAGTTAAGACAGATTACTACCAGAAAAGGGGTGCTTGAAGAAGCAGTTCCTATTCCTCCTAGGGACACTCCAGGGCATTTTATGTACCATAAGCATGGCTTAGATGCCATATTGTTTCTTGATCTATGGGTAGACTATACCAAGGGATTGCCGGAAAGTCAAAGGTGGCCCGTAGCGGGAACCTGGAATGCAGAGTGCATCATGAAAGTGGAGGAAGAGTTATGGAAAAGAAAGGTCAGACAGTCACAGAAAGACGCTGTTGAGTTATGGCGTAAAGAATCTCATAGACGAACAGAAAAAGCACGTAGACAAGAAGAGAGGAGTAAAGAAAGTTCAAATAAAGCTCAAGAAAGTCTATTAATTGAGGAAGGTATCCGAGTGAAATCAGAACAAGTAAATAGACAAAGAAATGCTCTTATGAATGGTATGTATCCCCTTCTAGCCGAAGGACTACCTAAGGCTGCTTCAGAAATGCCAAAAGACTTGCCACCCCCATTATTTCCAATTAAGGTACATCCAAAAGGGCATCCCAGAACCGCAGAAGATGTTTTTCTTTCCTCATATCTAGACGACGCAGCTCCCGAATATGCTAACGCCGCACCACATAGACCGTCTGGTGTAGGGGTTCAACGTCAGGATCAGGTATCTGTCCCCGTGCAACAGCAAGTCCCGACGCAAGCGTCAGCAAGCACATCTGTTTCCGCATCTGTCTCCGCAGTCGATTCTACAGGGGTATCGACACCCATAGTTGCTGTGTCACGTTCAACGAACCCATTCACACCCGACGCCCCAGATGGGGCCACGGGAGGTGCTAGCATTACCTTTACACCACCCAGAATAAATAAACTTGTTTTTCAAGAGTCAGCACATTCACGTACACCTAAATTCGTAAGTGAACGTACGCTTAAGGACTCCTTGTAAACTGTAGATATGACCCAGTGGTTGGTAAAGAGGACGAAATGGTCCTGGCATCATTACGTATCAGGCGAGCCGCAGAGTATTTAGCAAGGTTACCAGGAATGACTACGCATCTAGATAACATATATCATTTTGTTCAAACAGGACGAGATCCAGGATGTATTAACAGAGCTATGGAATTCCAGAAAGTAGAAATACAGGGGGAACTGTTACGTTTCCTCATAAACTGTGTGATCAGAAATCAAGACCGCCCGGGGGTAGACCCGAATGCAATGCTTATTCTTACAAAATGGAGTCAGAATATATCAGAAGGGAGACACGATAAGCAAAATTGTATAATAGCCATGTGCCGAAAAATCCGTAAAGAAATAGAGCGTATTCATGAAGAGAGATTGGGAACAGACGAGTTTGAGCAAGATGAAATGTCCGAATCAGGGAATTCCGCAAGACAGTCAGAGACCATAGCTTATGTAGGCAGAGGAAGATCCTGTGAAAATACTAGATGTTTTTCTGATCCCATACACTCAGTATGCCCAAATAATAGCAGAACGTATCCGACGCCTATAATAAATCTGAAGTCTCCTGAACATTCGTTTCAAGCCGCAGATAAAATATTACGAGAACGAAGGGGTTACCACTTCCTCGATTCCATGGATGAGCAAGAGTTAGCCAGATCAGCCGTTCACTGGATTGACAGTCCTGAAAAATACGGTGATGAGACCGTAGCACACACGTTTTTTAATCTCAGTACAGATGAACAACGTTTAGCTGGAATCTATATGATTCAGCAACTCCTCATATTATATAAGAGCCAACATGCTGACCCTGGTCCTTTACCTGATATATTAACGGAACTACTCACAAACAGATGGAGAGGTTCTAGTAACAAGCTAATTAAAGAGATATTAGTGTCACGTAAGCAGTATGTCCTTTTTGTAAGTCCGGATTCTCTCTCGCTGCCCCGCAGAGAAAGAGCGCCGTACTATATGGATAGACAAAATCCCCTACGAGAAGTGCACCCAATAAAAGGCGAAGACAATGAGTTTCACCGTGTATTTGTTTACACACCCATATCAAAAATGGAATTATTGGAAATGAAGAAAGTAGTACCTAGTCATGACAAAGACCCAGCGGGTTTCCACCGAGAAATTAAAGACATGTTACTAATGGGAGAGTACACCTTTCCTGATATTATGACGATATTAAAGGTGCTTTTGCCTGCTGGCATTTATGAAAAACTGAAAGAAAAAGAGTGGGAAGTGGGTGACCAAAAGATAGACTGGACAGCATTAGCAGAGGAAGAAAGGGGCCGAACTGCAGGTTCAGGGCTCGGGGATAAAGTTAAACTGTTACCAGGTTTACTAGTACAGGTACTGCCACGTTTATTAACTACAAAAAAGGAAGATTGGGGTGCAATCACAGCCTGCAAACAAAAGCAAGATGAAGACACAAGCGATTATTATGCTCGATTTGAAAAATGTTTTGGTATAAATAGTGGTATAAAAGCAAGTAGTGACTCATATCCACATTTATTTGTGACAAAATTAGTGGAAAATGCATTGCCTCCAGTAAAGAATAGAATATTGAAATTCGAGAGTACCTGGCAAAGTAACACTCCGTCACAAATGCTACAAATGTTACAGTATCATCACAATAGAATTAGGGATGAACAAGAACACGAGCATAGACGCATGAAGGATACAAAAATGAAAATGCTAGTTTCTCAGACAGTACCAGCAGATGGTCACAAAAAGGGTGTGACACATTCTGGTGATTCTGCAGTTCCTGTAAAAGGAAGCTGCAATTACTGTAAACAACTGGGCCATTATGTACACGATTGTCCAGTCCTGAAACGTAATATAGCTACAGGTATTGCAAAGGAGAGACCACGATTAGTTAGACAAGATCAGAATGAACAAGGAGCTATGCAGCATGGACAGTCCATGCCAGTTCAACAACAGTCCATGCCAGCCTCACAGCAACCCATACAGTTTGTGCCAGCTGCACCGCCGTTGCCTGCTACTGCCACACAAACCACAACACGACAAATGTATCAGACTGCACAGTATGAATACCCTGAGTATCAGCGTTACGCATGAACAAGCCTAGAGAGGGAAGTTGACTTACCGCTTATCGAGATTCCTGTAGATCAAGAAGGACCTTATGTACATAGTGAATTATTAGGTCAAGATAGAAAATTCTTACTCGATACAGGGGCAAGTCGAACAACCATAAAACGTAGTGAAGTTCCGGGGGCACCCCTCTCAGGCTCTCAAAATATTTCCCTTGGTTTTTCAGGAAAACCTATTGTTAATGAAGTATCACAGCCTCTACCACTTACGATAGGACCTTTGACACGAACTACAGATTTATTGCTTACTAAATCATGCCCAGAAAATCTGTTAGGAATTAAAACTCTGAAAGCACTAGGAGCCATAATATGTTGTTCTCCGGAAGGAGTAAGGTTGTTTTTACGTGATTTTAAAGGTCACTATGTGTCTAGAGACATGGATCCCCGACTACAGACTTTACCAGTACATCTATGGGCACAAGGCCCTACGGATGTTGGCTGCATGAACATTACACCCTATCGAGTCACCCTGAAAGCAGGAGTGGTACTACCACGAATGCGACAATACAAGTTACCGCATGATGCTGTAGTGGCTTTGCTGAAAATCATTGATGAGCTGATTGTCCAGGGAGTAGTTGTAGAAACAGACTCCAATGTATGTAATTCACCGATAATTCCGATTCTTAAACGAACTGATCCTACTGCCCCACCAGTGTACCGATTGGTTATTGATTTGCGTGAACTAAACAAGTGCATTGTACCACAATTCCCTGTGGTCCCTGATATATCATCATTGTTGACAGCAATTGATTCCGAAGCAACATTCTTTACTGTAATCGATCTCAAGAATGCCTTTTTCAGCGTCCCAATAGATCCGGAAAGCCAATATTTGTTCGGATTCAGTTTAAATGGGCGCAGCTTTAAATTCTCACGCGCTCCCCAAGGATTCACAGAAAGCCCCAGCATCTACAGCCAAGCACTGAAGAGAGAACTTGACAGTATCCACATGCCAGTCAATACTGCACTGCTTCAATATGTCGATGATCTGCTGATCACAGCGAGAAGCGAGCCAGAATGTGAAAAAGCTTCCCTGACAGTTTTACATTTCCTAGCCGACAAGGGGCACAAGGTGTCTCCTTCTAAGCTGCAATTCTGTGTCCAGCGAGTTATTTATCTTGGTCACTCGCTGTCCAAGGAGGGAAGGCAGCTTACACCAGATCGCATCCAGTTAATTGCTAACATGTCAATACCCCAGACACAAAAGGAGGTGCGAGCTTTCATAGGCCTCACTTCATATTGTAGGCAGTGGATCCCTCAGTACGCTTTTCTAGCAAAACCACTCATTCAGTTAACCACACAGGAGGCAGCCACATCGACTGTTCTCCCTTGGACTCAGGAACATACACAAGCTTTTGAAAGCTTAAAGAAAGCTTTATGTCAAGCACCTGTTTTAGCAACACCATGTTATAGCAAACATTTTACACTCTTTGTTACAGAACGCGAAGGTACTGCCTTGTCAGTACTCACTCAGGATCAAGCAGGATCACGCAAGCCATGTGCTTATTTTTCCAGTACATTAGATCCCGTAGCTCAGGCTTTGCCTGCATGTCTGAAATCAGTGGCAGCGACAGCTTTAGCAATCAGACAAAGCGATGCCATAGTATTAGGACATCCATTGACAGTACAAGTACCACATGCAGTAGAGGTTCTTGTGAACCGAACACAAACACAACACTTGACCATAGCAAGACTTACCGGTTATGAATTGACATTGTTTCAACCACACATAGAGATCCGACGGTGTAATACATTGAATCCTGCTACACTATTACCTGTAATTGGAACAGACCCACTAGCTCATGATTGTGTTGAAATCATTGAAATAAAGACGAAACCTAGACAAGACTTGACAGACGTTCCGTTGTTAGATCCAGACCTGACGTTGTATGTAGACGGATCGTGCATGAGAACAAGTACAGGAGATTTAGTGGCCGCGTATGCAGTCACAACAGACACTGAAGTTATTGAGACAAATTGTATAGATACTTTGTCCGCCCAAGCAGCAGAACTTATTGCTCTAACACAAGCCTGTATTCAAGCCACAAATAAGAAAGTTAATGTATACACTGACTCACGTTATGCATTCGGAGTTGTACACGACTTCGGCGTGTTGTGGCGAGAGAGAGGTTATTTAACTTCCCATGGTGCCCACATTCAGCACGGACCCCTCATTCATGCTTTGTTAAACGCAATACATCTACCTACTGCTATATCGATTATGAAATGTAAAGCACACACGAAGGTTACTGATATCATTTCTCAAGGCAATGATTTAGCTGACAGAACAGCTAAACAGACTGCTCAGAATCGCACATTAGACATGACAAAGCCAATAGTTCAGACACTAACACAGTGTATGACAATTAAGGATCCCGCACTTGACGTAATTGATATACAGACACATGCCACAGCAGAAGAAATAAAGAAGTGGACTGAACTAGGAGGGATCCAGACAGATCAAGGATGGATGACGAAGGAGAAATCTGTATGGTTTCTCCCTGATTCCATGGTTCAAGCCATTATAGCTACAGTTCACAGTCCAGCACATTTAGGAGAGAAGGCTATGCTAGACAGCATTCAGCACATTTGGTTCAACAAACATTTACGAGCAGCAGCTAAACAAAAGGTTCGTACCTGTATGATATGTTGTCAGTTTAATCCAGGAAAGAGTGTTCCCGTAGAGCAGGGTGGATTTCAGCCTCCTGACCATCCTTTTGAAGTCCTCCAGATGGATTATATTCAGATGGAACGTTGTCGAGGATTCAAATATGTTCTCGTAGTTGTCTGCGCTCTCTCCCGTTGGACAGAGGCGTATCCCGTATCAGATTACACTGCCCCGACTACTGCCAAGCAGCTAGTTCGAGAATTCTTCCCACGGTACGGTTTACCACGTGTTGTATATTCAGATAACGGCCAGCCTTTCTCATCCGAATTAATGAAACATGTCTCACTTTTGTTGGGATATCAGTGGAAATTCCACTGTGTCCGACACCCCGAGGCAGCAGGTCTCGTGGAACGACATAATCAACTTTTAAAAATCAGACTGTCTAAAATATGTCAGGAGAAAGGTGTGGACTGGATAGTAGCTTTACCAGTTGCGCTATTTTACATGAGGATGGTAGCACACTCTCGAACGGGGCTATCCCCTTATGAGGTGATCTTTGGTAGACCACCGAATATGTGGGGGACGCCTATACCCCGTAAAATAACTGATGTTGATTGTAATATGCTGACAGATTACCTGGCTTCCTTGATGTCTGCACTACAATCTTGTCGTTCACAGGTAGTCGCAGCTTTTCCCGACAACACCGAGGTGAAACCTCATGATGTAATTCCCGGCGATTATGTTCTCGTCAGGAATTTTGATCGGAAAACCCAACTGGAGCCAAGGTGGAGGCGTCCTAAGTTGGTCCTGCTTACGACCAGAACAGCTGTGAAGATCGAAGGGAGAAAAGGCTGGGTGCATTCCAGCCATATAAAGAAATTTCATGGACTTCCTCCTGACACAAACAGTACTCCCCGTGTGTCTTCCCCCATTGACTCAAAGCTACCTTTGGCTGAGGCCAGTAGCACCGAACTTTACAAGCAGAAACTCAGGTCCAGATCTAAACTGTCGGACGATTTGATTGTTTAAGTCCTCTCCAAGGTGAAGCGGTTGAATCTGTCCCGACATGTATCCCTTAGGTCTGAATCATGTAGAGTCCAGAATCATAATGAAACGACATGCTTATTGTAAATTACTGCGTAACCACTGTATTGTGACTTTATTAATTTTGTTTTTCTTGAGTTTTTTAGTTACTGCAAGTATATTGTTGCATATGTATTATCCTGTTTCTAAACGTGCTTTCAATATAACTGATGAACATTCTTTTAGTGAATTCCCCCCACATGAGTTGTCCTATAGACTTGCGCTGCGCAATAACACATTCATTAGTATGTTACATCATTCCCATCAGACTAGTAATGCCACCAATTGTTGGGTGTGTGGCCGACTCCCTCCCTATCAGAATAACAAAGGAGTTCTGCCTTTCTTTCCACATCCGTTCACACACAATGGCTCCTGTGGAGCATGGTTTAGTTTATTAAATTCCATAGACCCAGACACAGCAGTTTATCAACAACATTGGATATGGGGAAATCTGAATCTAGTTTTATTCAAAGTCTGTCACCCTAATAAGGAGGGTCACCCCAGTAGAACAGGAACTGATTTAGAAAATGAAGTGTATAAATTAGGTAATTTTACGCCTAATCTTATGATTTTGAATGTCAAATCCGAAGTTGAACTAATTCTGCCCACTATGTCAGTATTTCCAGTTAAGGGTGAATTATGTGTGAGAAAAGTTGGTTCCATACACATGGGCCATAGCCAATGCGTTACTACAGTAGAATATAGTGATCAAGGTAAATCTTCATTTAGAGCTTCTCGCCATTCTTACTTTATATGTGGTCAGACTGCATATATGCGTTTGCCTCTAGATTGGGATGGTACCTGTTACATAGCTTTCCTTCTGCCACCTGTTTTTCTAGCTCCCCCTGATTATTATCGAAATGTTCATTTAGTACACAATAGAGAGCGAAGAGATCTCCCAGTTGTCGATTATACTGAGACGGCATGGGACAAGTATGCAGATTTCAATAAAGGTATCTTTCCCTATATAGGTACAATATCAAATAGTAAGCTGATACGTAGACTCACCAAGACTCTTGAAGCTGTAGTAAATGAGACTATAGCCGCCCTAGGCAATCTGACAGAGGAACAATCAGTGATGAGAATTGTTGTTCTCCAGAATCGTCTTGTCCTTGACGTCATCCTGGCCGATAGGGGCGGAGCTTGCAGGGTCATCGGATCCAGCTGCTGCATATTCATACCAGAAAATTCGCCATCTGTATATAAAGCTATAACACGCCTTCATAAGATTGTAAGCCAGATACACGAAAATCCAGGCACTTGGACGTGGTCCGGGTGGTTTTGGAGTGTGATATCAGCCTGGGGATGGAGAGTTCTATCCTTCCTAGGTATTGGCCTTCTTATGCTCTTCAGTTGTTGTTTATGCCTACAATGTGGACCAGCGATTTGTGGTCTGTGTGCCACATCATGCATTCCATATCACAGTTCTCGTTCAAAATGCCGGAAGAAGAAGGAAGAAGAAATGATGCTCCATGAGCAAATCGATGGAATGATGAAGATTGATATCTCTTGAAGGGCAAGTAGGGGACAAGGAGGGAATGTGGAAATGTGGATTTTCCTGATCAGTTATGTCCCCTATCTTGGACCCCAACGGTTCTATATGCATGTTACAAGTACATGTATGTTCCCTCTAGTTCCAGTTTCTAAGACGCAAACATATGTGTGTCTACCGTCGACATGTTCTCTGTCAGATCCACCATCGATGGGCTGGATATTCGATTCCTAAGTATGAAAGGCCACCGACTTTATATGGCTAAGTTACTCCATTTTTACAGTTCAGGCAAGTAGGCCCGATTCTGTCCTCAAAGCCTTTCCCTGCTCTCTGTCTTTGACAGCTTCAGCTTGAGCTCGCATCTGTATCCATGAACTTTGCCCTACTCCCTGTGCAGCTAACGGTGCCTGCCTCGGCCAGTTTTCGCCTGCCTGCCAAGAAGCTGTATTTCACCTTCGAATTATCTATTTTGCTCTTCAGCCGATGCATTCCTGTCTAGTGATTTAGGTAAACATTTCCTTTAGCTCACAAGCAAAGGACTCAGCCTTTCCGTCCTCCTGCAAGTGATTCATAGCCCTGCTGCCATGGAAAGTTTTCTGCCCCTCGCATCTCATATAGACACTTAGGCGTTTGTGCACGCACACAGTCAGTATAGACTAGATTCTGTCCGAGAGTCCTTCCTTGTGGATAACATAGTTCTTTAAACATAGGATGTTAGATATGATTTGGGATTAGGTTGACTTGACCCCCCAGACTTCTCGTCTCCACATGTAGAGCTAAATGTCAAGTCCCCTTCACCCCCTAGTTGCACGTCAATCACACGTCATGCTGCTGCGCGCGCATCTATGCCAAGTATTATCTTATAGATCCACCTATGTCTGATAATCCTAACCAATCATGTTTCTTTTATTCCTTATTACGCCTAGTTTCGATTACGTACCTGTTTTGTCACTTTTCTTATCAAATGTTACGCCTTCTACATTCGTTTCATTGTAATGTACTTATTATAAAAATGCATGTCTGTCAATAAAGTATTGTACTTCACTTCCTGAACCCTCGTGGTGACGGAACCTGAAGGCCGCGACTCGAGTCGGCCATTTTTTTGATGGAATAAAGCCCATTTAGAAACTCTTATACCACGGATTCTGCCTCTTGTTATTCTGAGCTATTTTATTTTATTTCAAGATCCCGTATGAAATTCAGTCCGGTAAAGAAGATTTTTGTTTACCACACCCACACCCTCCAACCAGCGAGGATAAAGTCCGAACTTCTCTGGTGCCTTAGGTGATCCTTCCGGAGAGATCTGCATGATATGCAGGCCTGGAGATGATGATCGATCTCCAGAAGATCTAGATCCGACTCCTCTCTCCGTGGCCACTGCCGCTGTATCCTTCGACGATGACGTTTGTGTCACCATCGGTGCCAATTGCTGAGAATGGCGTTCAGCCCTCGACGGCGGTCTCGACGACGATCGCCTACGGCGTTGCGGAGACATAGACGTCGATCTTCGTCGCCGAACAGGTGCTTGAGGTCGGCCTGATGACTTCGACGTCGACCTTCCATGCCGTCGACCTGGTGACTTCGACCTCTCACGACGTTGACCTGGCGACCACGACGTCTACCTTCCACAACGTCGACTTGGTGACTTCGACGTCGACCTTCCATGTCGCCGAGTGGGGGTTTGTCTTGACGTCGACCGACCCACTCGCGGCGAGACGTACGTCGCCGCATCTCTCGACGCCGACCCCTTTGAGGGAGGCGGAGTGTCTCAACGTCGACGGAAGCCTCGACGTCGACAGTTCAGATCTCACCGGACTAACAGCCTTCGAGCCCGAAGGACTGCGCCTCGACGCCGACTTACTTCTTCGCGGCGGCGAATCTCGACGTCGAGATGAATCCCTAGACGCAGAAGTCGTCCTCTGCTTCTTCGACAGTACCTTCGCCGTCGACGGCGGATCTCCTGGAACCTTGGTCTTTCTGGAGTCAGGAGAGGTGGTGTGTCGCCGTTTTTGAGATTGTGAAGCTGAAGAAGGTGGTTTTGAGGATGAATGGTCGACTTCACGACGGCTTCTCTCCTTCTCCAGCTGGGCATGTAGCTTAATGCGCTCTCTATCTCGCAGAGTGCGCTTGGAAAACTTCTGGCAGTGGGGGCACCGGTCAGGCTTGTGTGAAGTTGGCAAACACACAATACACACAGAGTGTGGATCCGCCAGTGCCATCTTATTGCCACATGAAGGGCATTTCCTGAATAAAGCAGGCATTCTGACTGGAAAAAAATATGGAATTCTTCAGGAAACCAGCAGAACACACCTTCAGGAGCCAGAAAATGTTGAAAATTCAGAAAAAATCTGAATGACCAAACTTTCAGTCAAAAAACTGAAGAGCTCAAGCTCCAGGATCCTCACAGAAGGAGCCGGAAAAAAAAACTGGCCCAACTGCCACCTGTGGTGCATCATGGGAGCAGAGGGTCTCCTGCAGGTCTTAAAGGCACGGTTCCCCTACTCTAATGCCTTAGAGGCAAGGTGTCAGTTTTCTTTGTTTCTTGATACTCTACTGCAGCCTACAGGCAAATGCCTGCAATTACAGGTTTGCTTTATGGCAATAAAGCATTGTTGTGTGACAATTGGCTTGGTGCTTCCGTTTTTCCTTATGGGTTAGGGGGCACTGCAATGCAAACCTATGTAATTTACAGCTTTGCCATGTTTGAAACATTTTTAGGCTGCATGTATATGTTTTCACATATGCATATATATGTATATATATGTATTTTCTATATGCTCCGGGATCCCGCACGTGGGCGGGGATTATTCATAGATTATGACTATTGATGAGTATCCCCTAGATGTGACTGCCTTGTTTTCCTGCATGCATTTTTTTCCGCATGCCATTACAACGCGGTCATTACAACGACCGCGTTGTAACAACGCATACCATTACTCCGCAAGTCGGAACAACGACTTTCTCTATGGGGGGGAAGTGGGGAGTTTGCAAGTCGTGTTCGGACTTGCGGAGCTATGGCATGCGTTGTAATGGCATGCAGTGTTCTGGTTTCAGGGTAAACGATGTTTACCATCTTGGAAGAAGGGAATAATATGCCTGGCTCATGAGCGCAAAGGGCCTGTATCTCACCAACTCTCCGAGGTGAAGGAATAGCCACAAGGAAGGCAGTTTTCCAAGTGAAATGCTGAAGTGAAGCCTTATGAATCAGCTCAAAAGGAGGAAGCATGAGGCACGAAAGCCTTACATTTAGGTCCCATGGAGGAGAGAGATGTCTAATTGGAGGGAAAACCTTTAAGACCCTCCAGGAAATCTTTAATAACTGGAATCCTAAAGAAAGGGGTTGGTGAAAGACTTTTCCTGCATGCTGTTAGTGCAGACAGGTGGACTCTGACGAGTATTGGAGGCCAGATTTAGCAAGGTGTAGTAGGTGAGTAGGTGAGAATGACATCCTCCTGGCAAGAATTGGGACCGATCTGCCTGGAAGAGCACCAAATGCCAAATCTTCTCCATTTAAAGGCGTAGGCCGATCGTGTGGATGGTCGCTTTGCTTCCTTTAGAATGTCCAGACAGTCCTGCGGTAGGTATAGATGACCATATAGCACTATTTCAGAAGCCATGCTGCCAAACTCAAGGAGGAGAGGTTGGGGTGTAGAAGTTGACTTCTGAACTTCGTGAGCAGGTCCGGCCTGCATGGCAGCCTGAGATGTGGACGGATAGACCGGTAAAGCAGGTCTGGCAACCACAGTTGAAGGTCTGTAGAGCGTGTGCCCCACAAGGTGAAGATATCTTGTACAACCTCTTTGTTCAGTACCCACTTGTGGTTTTCATTGAGAAGCCTGCGGAGGGCGTCTGCTGTACACCTCCGAGGTGTGCTAAACATCCAGGCAATCAGATTCATGTTCCGTGAGAAGCCAGTGCCAGATTGTTTGAGCTTCTTGTGACAGGGCTCTGGACCGTGTTCCACCCTGATTGTTCAGGTAGTACATGGTGGTGGTATTTCCGTCTGAACAACAAGGGTGTTGGTCATGAACGAAGGTTGAAACGCTTTGAGTTCCAGGTGAACAGCATGGAGTTCCAGGAGGTTGATATGGTATGTCTGTTCTTTCAAGGACCAAGTTCCTTGTATTTGCATGTGATCCACCCCAGCAGAGAGGCATCCGTCACTATGGTCTGTGTTGGGTCCTGCTAGTGAAAAGGCATACCCCTCAGGAGATTTTTCTGGGGACACTACCACTGGAGGGATACCCCAGCATGAGTGGAAAGGCGGATCTAATTCTCCTAGTTCCCCGAGAACTGGTTCCACTGATCCTCCAAGCACTCCTAGAGAGAACGCATGTGAAGGCTAGCATAAGGAGTCAGAAATATGCAGGAGGCCATTGAACAGAGGAGACTGTGCGGACTGTTAGTGTAGATAAGCATCTTTTAGGTCCATGGTCTTCATGTAATACCCTCTTCGCAGGAGTGGGATGATATCTTGTAAAGCAACTATCGGAAATCTGCCTTTTCTCAACGGTCACCCTGGATTTTTCACCTATGCTGGACCTTATTTTTGTTTGCTGGCTTCAGACCTCTGTGAACTTTACCCCTACTAACCAGTAGTAAAGTGCCTGTCTTCCCTCTTTAAAAAAACATGGCCAAATTGGCATGTTCTTAATTGGTATATTTAACTTGCCTAGAATTCCGTATATGATACAAAGTATACCCAGGGCCTTGAAGTTAAATGCCACTAGTTGACTGCAGCACATGTTGTGCCATCCACTACAAAGGCATTGCAAACATGGCTTCAAGCCTACTGTTTTAGCCTGATTGCAATTCAAACTGTCAAATAAACCCTGTTGAGAAGTCAAAACGTCCATTTTAAATATTAATTCATCCTCTTTTTAGGCCCTAAAAAGCCCACAAGGCAGGCTGACTGGTATAAGTAGGATATACAGAAATATATTGACAAGCACCCAAAAGCTATTTTGCCCTGTGGCAGGCCTCGCTGTCCTGTGTAAAAAAACCAGAGTACAGATTACAATCCGAATACTGTATGTCGAGAATGGGACTAGGTAGAAAAATAATTACACAAATATTATTAATATTTATTAAGAATTCAATTCAATGGTGGGGATTGATTGTTAATAAATATTGAGGAAAAGTAACTTTTAGATTGTTACCTTTTTCCTGCCTGAAGTTTCTGGAGGTTAATTTTATCTCTAAATTCTCACAGCCAGTGATTAGCATTTGAATAGATGTGAATGGGGTGGGGAAAAGCCCTTAGGAGCTACACAAAAGGTCACTCTGTGATGGACAAGCCAACCTGGAAGGGCTGATGACTCAGCTGAACCTAATGAAACATGTAGGGTGGAGACTGCAGGTATCCTTTTTGACAATGCAGTGTCAAATCCTGCTTGACGAGGCGGCCGGGGTTTAAATATAACACTAGGGACATACTTGAAAGGAAGAAAAGAGGAGGCCAAGACAATTCTTGTGTATCCATTATTTGGTTGCTGACAAACCCTGTTTTTGTCTTATCAGTGAGTCCTTCTGACCCTGGATTTATTAGGGGTACAGCGGCTGCTTCAAACTGGAATTAGGAGTTGGATATGGGAGGACACTAGGATTACAACAGGTAACACCCCAGTCCTCAGAGCCAGAGCTTAAAGTGGCTGATAGCTTACGGCATTACCGCCATTGCTGTTTATCCCGAACAACGAAGGGTTTCAAAGAGCTGATCTATCATTCTTACCATCTTATTACTAAGCCTAGAAAAAGTAGTCTACACGACAAAACACGTGTCGGCTGTCTTCATCAACACTACAGACTTCGCGTCAACACAACCAAAACTATTTGTTTCTTGCCTTTTGTGTTCAGATGATTGCTCATTCTATTTTGTATATTGCATGGTGTGGCGTTTATTAAAATTTACTGACAACAAGGTCAGTTGACTTACCTGCGGATGTGCTCTGTAGTTAATGTCTTGGGCAAGTTTTTATACAGTGCCACCCACGGTGGCTCTGGTTCTTGAATTTCGTTTACACAGTTTGCCTCCAGGCATTCTTCCGACTGCCTCTCGTCAGTTTGCCTTCTGTGCTCTAGTGGAAAACTGTTCTTGTGATGAAATCTTGTTCTATTCTGTTGGGAGTGTCCCATCCATCTCCAGCTTTTACTTATAATGATGGAGTCCATGCTCCCTTGTTTGTAACTGGTGGGCAGTTCCTTACTGGAGATGGTTCGTGGCCAGAAAATGGTGCCCTCTTAATTAGGACGTTATAGACTACAATGCCATGAGACAGTGAGGGCATTGAGGTGTGAGCATCGAGCGCCACCTCCGGTAAATCAGTATCTAGGTCCTGCCACACCATGAGGGTTATGAGTCTTGGAAGGAGCCCTGCTCAAACTGCCCTTGCTCTTGGTACTCTAGGGTGGGTCGTTTATGCTGTGACTATGTCATGGTGTTGTGTGACCACCATTGTTGATCGCTGGATTACAAGGTATTGGGTAGGAACTGTACAAACACATCTCACTCCTTCAATCGGTGATCGTTTGGAAGACATTACTCACCTTGTGGCTGTCCTTCTGGGCAAACCTGCGGTAGCACTTTGGGTAGTACCTAATGAGGGTATGGTTCATCATCAATACCTCCAACTTTTCAGATGAGCATTCTCCGAGCCATGCAGTTGAGGTCTTAGCAGGGAAAAACGAAACGAAAATAATTTTCCTCTGTGTGTGTCACTTCCCTTAACGTCTCATGTAGTTCCTGCATTTTCTTCACGGTATTTTCTGTTCCCTTTCCGTGTTTTCTCAATTAATCCAGTCTTTAACGCTTCCAAGGCACTGGAATGCCAGACTTTGCTTCCAGACTCCACAGCAGAAAAAATAATCTGATGATCTTGACTATACAGAAGGCTTCCGGAAGTACAGCTAATGTCAAGACAGGAGGGACACTGTACAAAATAGTCTACTATAACACCTACAAAGAGGAGGAGGGCAAAGGGTTTGGAAAAAGGACTAGAAAGAAACCAATTCCAGACCCCATCACTAGATGCCACAATGATGTACAGCAAGTGAACCAAGAAAACATTTATGCTGCAAACCGTAGTGCTTTTCTGCTGCATTCCTCCTGTACAATGCCATTTTGTGTATAGAAGCTTAGCCAAAGATAAAGGCCCCGAAAGACAAAGTATGCATGCAAATTACAGCATGGATGGGCTTTATTAGACCGAAAATTATCTTTTTATGCGGTAAAAAAAAAAAGTCTCACTAATCGGAGAACAACTTTGCAGGGGTAAAGTCAGAAAACTTGCTATGGAAAAAAAAATATCAAAATTCGCCGGTGCAAGGTGCCAGCCCAAATGACTTTGTGCAGTACACTGCCTATGTTGCTGGGTTTAGGATCTGTAACATATACATAGGTTTGGCAAGTGCAGTACATCTTTTGCCTACCCTGGAGCAGAGATGTGGATTTTTCCTGGAATGATAAGAGGCTGGAGAACTAAGCTTGGTTTGGGATTGGAGGGCATGCATAATCCTGCTGTTGTCTCACCCTTCAATATTCGAATCGCTTCCTACTGGAGCAGCCGGGGTTACAGTGGTGTGCTTGCGGACATGTGTATGAATAAAGCAAGTGTGAATTGAGGACACAGCACATTCCTGCACAGTATATGCAAGTGCACCACCGTCCAAGCTAAGGACTTCCAGATTGGAAAAGTTTCTTAGCCTAAGCCTTCAGTGAAAGACAGTCTATGAACACCAAGTAAGTTCCCTACATTTCTGGGGTGGAGCTAGTCCTGCGTCTCCACTGCTGGATTTACAGTCTGCTCACGTGCAATCTGTTCATGAATTACTGTGAGCACAGACATCCACTCTGAAGTGCATCAAGACATTTTTAAACAAAGACTTGCAAAGGAAAAACGTGTGTGCGTTATGAGGGTGTTTTAATGTCTACTGGTCTGCAATTGAATGCATCTGTCTGCCTCCAGATGCATTTGCACGATTGTGTGCTGGTACACAGTATGTGTGTCTTTTAATGCCAAATTATACAAAACAGAAATAGGACCTTGTGTACACTGAATGAATAATTTGATATAGTAAACATTAGATGGTGTGTTTCCAAACCTAAAACACTCATAGGTCACAGAGCTATCGCGAGCCATAATTAGAGTGGCATTATTTCAATTCTTTCAAACTTACAACAGGTATCTTTGGAGTGCACAGAAAAACATTATTACTTATCAATATAACTGCAGAGGATGCAAAACATTTCCCAACTTCACACCTTTTTTTAAGTTGTGCTCGAAAATCGTTTTTGAGGTGCGCCAAACTCGGTCTCAGACTATTTGCTAATAGGGCCCACCGCAAGCAAGTGTCCACCTCACCCAAAGCCCACCTCGCATGGTGATCTCAGGAGGTTTGGGAGGTGTGCAAGGAGCAGGTAGGATCAAGGTTTGCAGACCGAAGAGGCGCTGACATAGAAGGGGGTCAAGGATGCGGAGACCCTGCATCCTCAGTGTCGCTACAGTTACACTTGACAAACAATGAGAAGGGAAGAAGGAACACAGAAGGCTGGAGAAGAGCAAGCTGCAGAGACTCACCGAATGCATGGGCAAGGAGCCGTGCCGGCTGAGAAAGCAGTTAGAGAGCGAGACACTGATGCCCTGAGTGGCGCCAGGATCCTCACACGCCAAGGGCCCTTTAGTAGGCTGTAGGCAGTAGGAGACAGAGGAGAGGTGAGAGGCAGCATAGGAGCCCTGCTGGATAGAGGAGGACAGGCAGGTAAGAAAGGCAGAGACCCCAGAACAGCTGTGAAAAAGAACAGTATGGCAGGAAAATCAAGATGGACTCAGACGATTCATTGTTAACGTGCTGTAAAAAGGTAAAAAAAAAACATTCACTTCAGTCCCAATATAAGCATTACAGGATCCTCCAAGGAGAATGAGTTCCAGGAACGCCTAAACCACATTTCATCATACCCCACAAAGTCACATGCCTGACAGGTGCAATTATAAGCAGCTCTTCCTAGCATGAACATGGTTACTGCCACAACTCTGGCGGCCCTCTAGAAGCAGCGGTCGAAGTGCATTAAAAAAGTGTGGGAACTTTGATTCTGCAGGCAGTGGGGCGGGGTCAGTGAGCATAGGGGCAGGGCCAAAAGTGTGGCAAAAAAACCAAAATATTCTGTAACTACATACAAAAATATCTCCAGGTGGCTACACATAAAATAGCGCACATCTTAAATGGCAAAGAAAAAAACTCAAGTTTATCAGTGGCAAATGCACTATAGTAAGTTTTGAAACCTCTCTTCGTTAATGCACTGCAGAGGTCTGTATCCCGAACCAGAGACCCACAGAATTACATTTTGGTTGGTGCAGTGGCGAACAGTGACTTGTGTATTTTTAGTGCTACAAGATCCCAGCCTGTGATATAAATCACTGTGAATATGCAAGTCATTATTTCAAACTTGCATTACACACACTATAAGACAGCCTGCTACAAAATGCACAAAAACGTTTAAGATAAATTGATGAGTCCAAAATATAGATTTTAGTAATACCCAGACTACGCACTACAATTTTTTATATAGCTGTCCCTTCGAAGCAATCACGTCTCAGCTCAGCTAGTAACTCCCTGCAATACCACTCAAAAAGACTCATCACAAAGCTTCAGGAGATTCGATCAATTAAAGCCAGTACAAACTCTCAAGCACCCACATTTGCAGATTAACCAATTGTGCAGATTTGCATTTCTTTAAGGCAAACAGGCACCCTGGCAAGAAGGCTTGTTTATTGTTTAGCTGTCTGCCTACCTGCGGTTTAACAGCACAGAGGACTCCCTGAATGATACTTATGCTGAAGCATTTTATTAGAATTAACCTTTCCAAGACGGTTGCGCTTTCACAAAAAGTAGGGGAACGGTTTTTCATAAATTAAATAAAGTATGAGCACTTCTTGCTCCTCCGATCCCGTCCTTTTTTTACCACTGTGTTAAAGGAACTGCCGACAGCTTTATAGGACCAGAAGGTTACTGCCCACAGCTATGGCTGCCCTGTAGAAGGAACTGCACACAGCTCTATCAGATCAGAATGAAAATGCTACTTACCAGTATGCATCTGTTCTTGGCATGTAGAGCTGCAGAATCTCACACTGTGCATAGATCGCCATCTGGTGTTGGGCTTGGATGCTTGCACCTTGTTGTCTTGGAAGAAGTCTTTGTAGTCACGAGATCGGTGACTCCTCCCTTGGACGACAGTGCGCATGAGCATCGACTCCATCCTCTGATTGTTTTTCGCCATGATGGGAAATGATGGAGTTTGTAAGAAAAAGAAAAGATGTTCATGTGTAATGTATCTAAGTAAGATAATACTGGAACAGATACACGTTGAGGAGAGGTGTTTGGGCGTGTGAGATTCTGCAGCTCTACATGCCCAGAACAGATGCATACTGGTAAGTAGCATTTTCTGTTCGAGGCATATGAGCTGCAGAATTCACACTGTGCATAGACTGTACAGCAGTGTCTCCCCTAGCGGTGGTCACCTGTATCTGTTGCAGTGGTTTGAAAAAGTGTTTTAAGAACAGCTTGGCCTACTGAGCTTGTTGCTTCACCTGCACATCTACACAATAGTGTTTGGTGAAGGTGTGTGTGGTAGACCATGTTGCTGCCTTACAGATGTCTTCTAGGGGAAATTTCCCTAAGAATGCCATGGAAGCCCCTACTTTGCATGTTGAGTGCGCTCTAGGGGAATTGTCAATGTGTGTTTAGCTTTCTGGTAGCATATTTGAATGCTTTTAACTATCCACCTGGCAATGCCAGCTTTGGAGATTGGATTGCCTTTATGAGGGGGAGAGAAAGCCACGAACAATTGGTTTGTTTTCCAGAAAGGTTCAGTTCTATCAATGTAATAAAGTATAGCCCTTTTGACATCAAGTGTGTGAAGAGCTCTCTCTGCTACGGAATCTGGGTTTTAGAAAAACACTGGTAACTCTACAGATTGAGTAAGGTGAAAAGCAGAGATTACTTTGAGAAGGAAGTTCGGATTTGTCCTAAGAACCACCTTGTTGCGTTGTATTTGTAAGAATGGTTCTTGTATGGTTAAAGCCTGGATCTCACTCGCTCTCCTGAGAGACGACTGCGACAAGGAAAGCTACTTTCCATGTAAGTATCTGCATTTCACATTTGTGTAGAGGCTCAAATGGGGGACCCATGAGTCTAGTAAGGACAATGTTTAGATTCCACACTGGAGAGGATGGCAGTGTAGGAGGGATTATTCTTTTAAGGCCTTCCATAAAGGCTTTGATAGCGGGTACTCTAAACATTGACAAATGTTGTCTGTTTTGTAGGTAGGCGGCAAGGACAGCCAGATGTAATCTTATAGAAGAGTATGCTAGATTGCATATTTGTAGATGCAGCAAATAACAAATGATGTTCTGAAATGAAGCATCTAGCGGGTCAATTTTGTTGTTATTGCAGTAAATGAATTTTTTTCCATTTAGCTGCATAGCAAGCTCTAGTAGTGGGGCATCTGGCTTCTTTAATAATGTTAATACAGTAGGGTGGGAGGTTGAGGCAAACAAACTAGGACTTCTGGAGCCAGATTGCTAGATTCAGTTGTGCTGGATCTGGGTGCCTTAACTCTCCATAGTTCTGCGTCAACAGTTGTGGGGAGAGACGTAGTTTTTGGTGCGGAACTACTGAGAGTTCGAGGAGTGTTCTGAACCATGGTTGCGATGCTCATGTGGGAGCAACTAGGATCATTTTGAGAGACTGTTGTTTGAGCTTGCGTACTACTAGCTGAATGAACGGAAGTGGCAGAAAAGCGTACGCAAATCTGCCTGACCAGTTCATCCATATCGCATTGCCCTTGGACAACGGGTGTGGGAACCTGGCGGCAAAGGTTGTGCATTTTGCGTTTTCGTGTGTGGCGAACAGATCTATGTCTGGGTGGCCCCACATCTGGAAAATGGGCTGAAGAACTTGCGGATGAAGTTCCCATTCGTGTATCTGCTGAGTTTGATGACTCAACAGATCTGCAAACTGATTGTTCACTCCTGGAAGATGTTCTGCAAGAAGATATATGTTCTGTGGAATGGCCCATCTCCATATACTTTGCGCAAGATGAGACGGTTGCAAAGAATGTGCCCCTCCTTGTTTTTGTATGTAATACATTGCTGTCATATTGTTGGTGCGGACTAGGACAGTCTTGTTGAGAAGATGTGCTTGGAATGACTTTAACGCTAGAAAGATTGCCAGTAATTCTAGGTGATGGATGTGGAGCACTTTTTGTTGAGAGGTCCACCTGCCCTGAATTGTATGGTTTAGGAGATGGGCTCCCCAGCCGGTGAGTGATGCGTCCGCTGTTCGCACTATTTGTGGAACTGGCTCTAGGAACGGCCGGCCTCTGGAAAGGTTTTGTGTGTTCCACCACTGCAGAGAGCGACGTGTGCGGCTGTCTACCAACACCAGATCTGTAAGTTGACCTTGAGCCTGGTTCCACTGGTGTGCTAAGCATTTCTGTAGAGGGCGCATCTGAAGTCTTGCGTGAGGCACAATGAAAAATGCAAGAGGCCTATGAGCTGCATAAACACTCGAGCTGGGAGAGAATGTTGGGGTTGAAAATTTGTGACTAGGGTTTGCATACTGGCTATCCTGGTTGGATTGGGGTATGCTAGAGCTTTGGAAGGGTCTATTGTGGCTCGTAGATACTGATGAAGGTAGGAGGGTTGAAGGTGCGACTTGGTGTAGTTTAATGTGAACCCCAAGTCGTGAAGTAGCTGATTCGTTTGGCAAGTGTGCTGAACACACTGGCTGTATGACTTGGCTTTTATTAGCCAGCCGTCCAGGTATGGAAACACATGGATCTGCTGCCTTCTCAGGTGTGCTGCTACTACCGCAAGATACTTTGTGAATACCCTGGGTGCTGTGGTGACTCCGAATGGGAGAACCTTGAACTGACAGTGTTGGCCGTCCACTGTAAACCTTAGATATTTCCTGTGAGCAGGGTGTATGGGAATATGGAAGTAGGCGTCCTTGAGGTCTAATGTGGCAAGGAAGTCGCCTTGTTGAAGCAGTGGAAGGACTTGTTGAAGAGTGATCATGTGGAAATGATCGGACTGTATGTAGAGATTGAGAGGTCGCAGGTCCAGTATTGGTCTGAGAGTAATCTTTTTGGGGGATTAGGAAATACAGGGAGTAGACCCCTGTTCCTTGATGCTGTATGGGGACTGGTTCTATTGCATGCTTTTGAAGCAGTGAGAGAACCTCCTGTTTGAGGAACGTTAGATATTCCGCAGACATTGGACGCTGTTTGGGTGGTATGTTGGGGGGAGATGCAGTAAGTTCCAGGCAGTAACCATACTGGATAATTTGTCTTACCCACTTGTCTGTGGTGATGGAATTCCAGACAGGTAGGAACTGTGAGAGTCTCCCTCCGACCGGAGTGGAATGGTCTGGAGGGAAGTCACTGTTTGTTAGTGGGAGAGGCATGAGTGTTGATACCTAGGCCTCTTCCCTTGTTGTTATTTCCCCTGTATCAACCTCTAAAATATCCCCCTTTCGGGGATGTTTGTGTGGGATTTTTATAGGAGGAAGCAGCAGTGTCTGTACTGATTGTTTTGGATGCACCTCTATAAAAGGAGCGGTGAGAGGAGCCTTGTGTAGATGGAGACTGTAATGCTCCTATGGATTTTGCAGTCTCCTTGACTTTTTTTGATTTTTTCTAAAGCTGTGTCCACAACTGGGCCAAAAAGTTGTTCCTGATTGAACAGTTGATTCAGGATAGTGGTTTGTACTTCCTGTTTGAACCCAAAAATGCGCAACCAGGCATGCCTTCGTAGTAAAACACTGGTATTGAATGATCTAGATCTGCATCGAGTGCACATTTAATGGATGCGTTGGTGATCAACTTGCCTTCCTGAATCAGATCATTGGCTTTTACTTTGTATTGGTCAGGCAAGTGCTGCATGAGGGTCTCGAGTTCGTCATAGTGAGCCCTATTGTAACTGGCAAGTAATGCTTGTGCATTGGCTATCCTCCAGTGATTAGCTGCCTGGGAGGCCACTCGTTTACCTGAAGCATCTAGTAATTTAAACTCTTTGTCTGGAGGTGGAGCTTCACCGGAGGTTTGAGAGTTAGCACGCTTTCTGGCATTGGACACAACCAGGGAATCTAAGGGGAGTGGGTGGGATCATTAGGGGCGGGTTTATATTTTTTATCAATCCGAGGATTCATTATTCTGGTCCTGACTGGGTCTTTGAATATATCTGGAGCATGTTTAATGACACCTTTGAGCATGGGTAGTGTTTGTACCGTCTTTAGTGTCTGTGCAAAAGTGTCCACTAGGAAGTCTTCCTCTGTGGGGTCTGAATGCATTTGGACGCCATGATATTGGGCAGCCCAATCAATAAGCTGACTAAACACAATGTTGTAATCTGGGGAAGACTGTCTAGTGGGGTATGCATCTGGATCAGGAAGATCTGGAGGATCTACATGGACATTGTAGTTGTCTCATGGGTCTGGTGGTATGTTGTTGTCATCATCAGGATCATTGAAAGGGTCTTTATTTCCTCTCCCCACCCCCTAGGTCATCATCATCCTGTGGTGGTGGTGAATATGGGGGAAGTATGGGAGACTTTGGAGAGGTAGGCTTAGGAGGAAGAACAGGAAAAGAGGGTCTTAAAGGTGAAGTTGCAGCCTCTTTTCTTCACAGGCACCTCAGGGATGTGTGGGGTGTCCAATTTCCTCTTCTTGTGTGGATTGCTAACAATATGTCCTGTTTTAGGGTCCACCTGGAGAGTTTTTTTGCTTCGGATCCGGCAGAAATAGTTCTTCCTCTTCCATGGTAGTCGTCGGCGCCAATTTTTTCGGTTCCGAATGCGGTTTTGATTTCGGATTGTAGCCTTAGAAGGGGTTTGTGTGTCCTTCGGCTTCGGTGTCGTGTCCGAAATCTTTTGTGGATCCGAAGGTTTTCGAAGTGTCTTCGGTTCCGAGGCCTTGTGTTCTTTGGGTGTCGAGGTACTTGGTGCCGAGACCTTTTTGGAGCCCGCGGGAGTAGGATGTGTTCCCGCTTTCGGTGCCGACGATGTTTTTGGGGCACTGGCGTGCAGCTTGCTTGGTCCCAAGCTGCCAAAAGGCTTCTCCTTTGTCTTCGGAACCGGGCACGGGGGCGGGGCTTCTTAAGTTTTCTTTCGGTCGCGACTAGGGCCTGCAGGCGCAGTCTTGACCGGAGCCTTTTGCTTTTCAGGTTGGGGCAGGGGCAGTTGTACTCACTCGTTGACGTGGAGTGATGTGGCCGTCTGAGTCATCTGCTTCGGATACGATATTGAGATCCTCCGAATCCTCTGCCTTTGGAACGTCAGGGCCTTCATCAAAGATGTCCTCTGGCACCGGAGCAGCCGGTTACGCCATGACGTGCCGTCGAGCCCGGAGATCACGGATAGTCTTCTTGGAGCGGAAGGAGGCGCAGGCTTGGGAATTGTTCTCCTCGTGGTCAGGCGAGAGACAGAGGTTGCAAACCTTGTGTTGGTCAGTGTGTGGGAATTTAGCTCCACACTGGGGGGATTTTTTAAATGGAGTCCTTTCCATTAGCCGTAGGCCCGAATGGTGTCGATAGGCCCAGCAGCCCACGTCGACGACCGGAACTGAGTTTGCGAGTTAGCGCGTCGAAAGGCACGCGAATGAAAATAATACCCTTCGAGTTTGCGATGGTTTGCGCATCGAAAGGTTGAGAACAACAAGGTACTGAAGCACTGAAGTTACATCCGAACCCGATGACGGAAAAAAACAATATGAGGATAGAGTCGATGCCCATGCGCACTGTCGTCCAAGGGAGGAGTCACCTATCTCGTGACTACAAAGACTTCTTCCAACACAACAACGAGGTGCAAGCATCCGAGCCCAACACCATATGGCGATCTATGCAGAGTGTGAATTCTGCAGCTCATATGCCTCGAACCGAGGTTACTGCCCATAGCTCTATCTGGACTGAAGGTTACTGCCCAGCATTTTACTAGAACAAAGGTTAGTGCCATAGCGCTCCATCTGGTCTGAACAATGCTAAATGCCTGCAGCTCCATCTGGCCTGAATCAAGGTTGCTGCCTAGTGCTTTGCCTGGCCTGTACACAGTCTGTTGCTTGTAGCTTCAACTGACTTGAGTGAAGCGTTACTGGCCACAGCTATGCTTCCCCGGTTCAATGTTACTACTCACAGCTCTGACTGTCCTGAACGAAGGTTACTGCCCGCAGCTCATGCGGATATAAGGAAGGTGACTGTCCCAGGTTTGTCTGGCCTGAGTGAAAGTTACTTCTCAACTAAAACTGGTCTTAAGCAAAGTTACTGCCTTCTGGAAACCCAACTTTTTCTGCATGGCTCCCCTGGTTTTCCTCTGCTAGATACTGCTGATATTTTGATAGACTCTGTGCCTTCAGAAACCGCAACCTTGTGTGTTTGCTTTAAAATGGGAAAATAAATTGTAAGCCTCATTATAAGGGTGTTGGTAATTGCATGTAAATGAATTTCATTTACCTTCTCGGTTGGAGGTGCACAGCATGTGGGAGCTACAGAAGGGCAGGGCACGATTTCCTTTGCAAGTCCTCTACAGATGCCTGCAGACTTAAGTTGAACGAGGGGAACACAGTACATCCCTGATAGGCACAGAGTTGAAATAAGGGAGAAACTGGTAAGGGTCGACTAGGCCCACTGCTATAGTGAATTTTCAAAAACAAGCAAAGCTGGGAAGCTTGAATAGAGGAAAGGAAAATGTTACTTACCCTGTAAGCATCTGTTTGTGGCACGTAGTGCTGTAGATTCATACGCTGTGCATACTCCTGCCATCTAGTCCTGGGCCCGGATGTGTGCAAGTTGTTTTTTCCGAAGAAGTCTTCTTAAGTCACAAGGTGCAGTGACTCCTCTCGGTGGTAATGCGCATCAGCATCGACTCCATTGTTAGATTGTTTTCTGCACTTCAGATGAGAATGAGATGGAGCAATGCGATAGAGAGAGAGAGAGATGACCCTGGAGGAAAGGAAGGATGAATGATCACTGCAACAGCCAGAGGCTTCCAGGGAGGAGGGTGGGTACATGTGAATCTACAGCACTACATGCCATAAACTGATGCTAAGGAATATTTTCTGTTTGAGGCATATGTAGCTGTAGTATGTTGTGTATGGACTGTATAGCAGTCCTCCCATAAGCGGTGGCAGCCTGTGGGTGTTGCAGTAGACTGAAAAAAGCATACTGAGTACAGCCTGGCCAACATTGGTTTATTTGTGTGTTATATCCACACAATAGAGCTGTGTGAAAGTATGTGGTGTAGGCCGTATTCGTTGAGGGGGCTGGGGGACCCATCCTCCTTGGGAATGAGAAAGTAATAGGAATACACCCCTGTGCCCTGTAGGTGTTGTGGCACTGCCTTTATTGTACCTGTGACAAGGAGAGTGCCAACCTCCTCCTGGACAAGGTGTTGGTGCTGTGTGGAGAGGGTCTGCAAGGTGGTATGTTGGAAGGCATGAAAATGAGCTCCAACAGTAACTGTGTCGGATGTCTAATGTCCATTTATCTGAGTGGACGAGCTACAGGCGGGGAAGAATCTCTGAAGTCGACTTCGACAGGTTTGTGTGATCGGGAGGAAGGGTCGGCAAATCACTACCTGGCCGGGGCAATTCCTTTGGGGAAAGGCTTTTGCTTCGACCCTTGGAGCTATTACCCCGGTATGTGACATGGAAGTAGCCCCTTGCGGAGGGTTGCTGAGACTGTTGATGCTGAAAGGAAGAGGTGGTGTCTGGTGAGGTGGTATTGGAGCCACCACGGCAGGCTGATTTGCGAAAGGACCCATGAAGGATAAGCATCTGGAGGGTACACATAGCCTTTGCGGTCTTGGTGCCATTGTTTTAATCTTTTCTAGCATCTCATCAACCTAGGGCCAAACAGGTGCAGGTTGAGGATGTGCTGTTGGACGTCCGGCTTTAAGCCAGAAAGACAGAGCCAAACATTTGCACAGATGAGCATGCTGGAAGTGATGCAGCATCAAGGGCACATCCTATTGTGGTGTTTGAGATGAGCTTCCCTTCCAAGAGTAGCTCATGCCCTCTTTTGTGGTACTCCTCTGGAAGATACTGGAGGAGCTCCTCCATCTCGTCCCAGTGGGCAGCTCGTAATGGGAATGCAGGCCGACAGATTTAGCACTGCACAGCGACCAGTTTGCCAGATGCGTAAATACGCTTGCTTGCCTTATTCAGTGGGGTCACATCACTGATACCCTGTGCATTAGCTCTTATGTGCAGTATGCACCACCAGTAAGTTGGGAGGGAATTGAACCCTGATGAAGAAATGGTCAGAAAATAGGGGGGGGGGGGGGGGGGGGGGAATATATTTTCCGTCTACCCAAGAGGTGTCTACATGAGCATTAATCAGCTCTCATGGTAGGATGAAGTGTCAGCTGGTGGGACGGTCCCAATCATAAGAATCCCAGGGGGCATGTCATGTGGGTCCCCTGTGCCGTCATTCCTTCCCAATGTCAGAATGTGGTGATAGGTGTCTGAGGCACAGAGAGGGCTGATAGCCTTGTCATGCCTCTTTCGCTGCTTGGGCTGTGGTAAAAGCTCAAGAGCTTCCTTAAAGCTGAGCAACCTCTTCGATGTCTGAGTAGTGGACACAGGTGGCTGGGCGAGGATCTGACCGGTATGAGGATGGATCATGATGTGCTGCTTGTGGGCGTCAAGTTCGCCCTGCGGCTTTTGGAGGACTGATTCGATGGAGCAGACGGCTGACGTTGGTCTCGGAGCCAGCAGCGATTTAGCCTTCGATGCCGAAGGCTTTAGAACTGAAGGGAGTTTCAGCACCGAGTGCGTCATCTTCAAGATCTTCTTAGATGCCGAGGCTAGGTGTGGTGACGGAAGTGGGTGTTTGGTGCTGACCAAGGCCAGAGGCGGCCTTGATGTCTGTCTTAGAGCATCGAGAGCGCCTGTCTGGCCCTGGAGGGTAGGGGCTACTTGGAGTGCCAGTGGTGTCGAGGTGGCAGTGGAGTAGGAACCATACTCACTACCTATTGAATGGGCAATAGGTCTTTGATCTCCAGAGTCGGAAACGGAATTTTGGTAGGGCAAGTAGATCTCATCCTTGGTGGTCGACAACTCTGGATGATGTTCCCCTTCGGAGTCCTGGGTGTTGGAGAGGTCTGGGGTGTTGTCTCCTCTTCTGCGTGACATTTCGAGGCTACGACCCTGGAGGTTTTGAAGAGACTTCTTCGAATAGAAGGAGCAGCAGGCGTCACAGGGGGCCTTGTTATGCTCGGGCAAGAGGTTGCAGACCTGATGGAAATCGGGCCAGGGGTATTTAGAGCAAAATTGATGACAACAGTGTCCATTCCAGACACAAGCGAGGCACGGTGGTCACGGAGAAAACATACGTAGGGGGTCTAGTAGGGTGAGACCCCTCCGGGGCGGGCTGTAGGAAAAGGGGAGTGGGAGTCGAATGAGGCCCGACCCGGGCATCACGCATCGAGTTGATACGAGAAAGGGGACAGCGATAGCAAACAATATTGACGGAAGAGAGAGAATCCAGAGAAGCCCGAGGAGAACACTGCAACAGCGTTGATGCGGAGCTCGGTGATACACGTCTGAACCAGATGACAGAAAGAAAACAATCTTAATGGAGCTAATGCCTATAGGCAATACAAGCAAGAGGTGGAGTCACACTACCTTGTGACTAGAAAATACTTCTTCAAAGAAAAACAACTTGCACGCATCCAGGCCTAACACTAGATGGCAGAAGTATGCACAGACTGACTGGGACCCATGCAAAACGTTGCTGCTGTTGTGACTGCTACTGTTTGGCTCGAAAGGGAGAAGTCCTGCCAAACCTGCGAAATCTGCGGTACCCAAAACCTCTGGGCTGGGACTGAAGACCCAACAACCTTGTTGTGGCTCTGCTATCCTTAAAGCGCTGTAGCAGTGAGTCTGCTTTGGCACCAAAAAGACAAGAGCCGTTAAAAGGCGAATCCAATAGGGTGGCCTGTTCATCAGGGGAAAACCCAGACCCGCTTATTCAAGCGTGCCTCCTGGTTGCAACCGAGGAACCCATTACTCTAGCGACAGAGTCCGCAGTATCAAGTCCTGATTGAAAGACCAGACGGGCCGCAGCTTGGGTATTAGATAATACTTCCGTGAGATGGCCCTGAACATCCTCTGGAAGCTTGGGGAGTACCTCCCTTGCCAAGTCCATCAGAGCGTGCATATAGCGACCCAGCACGCATGTTGCATTTGTAGATTTCAGAACCATACTGGCCGAAGAAAACACTTTCTTTACCGATTGCTCCATCCTCTTGGAGTCTCGATCTGCAGGCATGGATGGGAAAGAGCCTGCAGACTGTTTGATGAGCACAATGCCTGGACCATTCTCCTGAGAGTTTAGTGGTGGAAAGGAAAGCAGGATCTCCCGGGGCGACCTTATACCACCTGGCTACTGATCTGGACACCGCAGGGGCAGACAATGGCTTCTGCCACACCTCTAAAATGGGTTTAGTCAAAGCCTCATTAAAAGGTAGCAGAGGTTCTGAAACAAAAGTTGGGGAATGGAGCTCTTCTGTCAAAATGTTGGATTTAAGCTCTGCAGTAGGGAACGGCAAATCCAGCAGATCTGCTGCCTTCCTTATTACAGAGTGATAAGAGCAAACCTCCTGTATTGGAAGGCCTTTTGCTGAAGATCTCCAAATCTGGTGATGAGTCTAGTCTGCTAGTCTAGGGGCCAACCGGCGCACCAGCAGGGTTAGCAGCTCTGGCAAACATGTCAAACATCGCATTAAGGAAATGGAAAGGATCCGTACCTGGCGCCAGAAAGGCTGGATATCCTGGATCCGGTACCGCCGGTTCAGAGACCGCTCGAGGAGGCAGTCTAACTGGTTCCGGTTGCGGCGCTCGAGACCCTGGAGGCGGGGGCAGAGTGGACAGTGATGAAGGAGTCGCTTTCCTGGGTGCCGGTGAGACTCTTAAAGCCGGAGACTGAGCCGGAGTCACCTGAGGTGAAGGGGAAGGAAAGACTTCATCCTTGCGGTGACGTCAGAGTACCGTAGAACCAGATTTCAGTGTTTCATTCTTCGACGACCGACGTCTGGATCCATTGCGCTGCTTCTTTTTATGCTTTCTCGACGACTTTGAGGTATGCGGAGTCAGCAACTTGGATCTCAAACTCCTCCAGCTACTTTTCTGCTTATTCGCCTCTGCCAAAAACAGCTTAGCCTCCCTCTCTTTTAAGGCCTTCAGATTCATGCGTCTGCATGATGAACACCCCTCGACACCGAAGTATGACGAGAGGCAACATAAACAATCCTCATGGTGTCAGTAATTGACATAGGACCCCCACATTCCCTGCAAGGCTTAAAACTGGACATCTGGTTAGCCGCGACACTGCTACAGTTGCAGGCAGAACCTGCCACAAAGAAACTCCCGTAAATGGAGAGCCCTGGGAAAAAATGTTACGTGTCAACAGCGCGGAAAAAAGGGAACTGATGTCAGCACGCCAACGAGGTCTTCTTATGGCTCTGATGATGGCCCACAGAGTTGCGTGCGGAGCCATTCAATTTTGATGTTGTCATCGACGTGGAAGAGCTATGGAGAAAAGTTTCAGAGGAATGCTGCACATGGGGTAATTCAAAAGGTGAGGAGTCTACAAGCAGATGTATCCATCAGAAATGCAATTTACTAAGGAGAACATTAAGCAGTTGCACTGGCTTCTCATTAACAAAAGGATTACCTATAAGGCCATGTTCATCTCTTTTACAGCACCACATCACCTTAGCTTTCACTCTGTCCCCGATAAAAACCTATCCACAAGAACAAAAGTGTGTGTCTCAACCATTTGCCCTTTAAAGGCGGCTTCCCCTTTAAAGCTTGCTTTTTGGGCTCACACCATGCTTGGCCTTCCTACCAGGGAGGGGGGGTCACAATTCTTCAAACAGCAAGCCCTTTGTGTTCCTTCCTAAGGGTCATTCACGCTTTCAACTGGAGGGCAGAAGGCGGTCTCGTGGCCAGCAACCAAAAACCTTCCTTGGAAAGCTGTGAGCAACAAAGTGGCCAATTACTAAAGTTGCCATTTGTGTGAAGGTTTGATTAAATACGATTTGAGAATCAAGTGGTTTAATCCAATGAATATTTTGATACCTTGAAGTACCATATTAATATTCCCATTTAGAAGTTAGCACTGCTGAGTGATCAAGCATGTAACTCTGTACTCACCAATGGGGCAAATAGCCTTTCCACAGTAACAGAGAATGTGAGGTTCTTACTATCAGGACATGTAAAGTTAAGAGACACATGTCCAACTTGTTAATATAATGCACCCTGTGCTCAGTAGACCATCATTGGGGGTGACTTATAAATATGAAAAAAGGAAGGTCTAGACTTTGCCAATACTTCAAATAGCCATGTAAGGTGAGCAGTCGAAAACTTTTCTGCCAGCCTGCAATGGAGTTCTGGGAGTCATACTTTGCTTTGTCACATTCATGGTGGCACAATAAGTGCTGCAAACCATGAGAGACACTAACGTACAGGCCCAGGATACCCCTGGTAACATATACTAGGACTTTTAAGTAAGCTAACTTAAGCCAATTGTGGGTAAGCCAATCAGACATATACTATTAAAAGGTCAGAGCAATGGCACAAAGGTCTGTATAGCAGGACTCAGTGCGCCTGCTGAGCTGAAAAACCAGCAGCATCAGTCCAAAAAAGGTGGGAGTGATCATGCAAAAGGAATATGCTACTTACCAGTATGCATCTGTTCTTGGCATGTAAAGCTGCAGAGCCACACACTTAGGATAGTAGATCGCCATCTGGTATTGGGCTCGGATGCTTGCAGGTTGTTGTTGTCTTCGGAAGAAGTCTTTGGTCACGAGTTAGGTGACTCCTCCCTTGGACTACAGTGCGCATGGGCATCCACTCCATCCTCAGATTGTTTTTCGCCATGATGGGAAATGATGGAGTTTGTAAAAAAGAGAGAGATGTCCATGTGTAATGTCTAAGTAAGACGATGCTGGAACAGATACAGGTCCCGGGGAGGTGGGTGGGCGTGTGTGGCTCTGCAGCTCTACATGCCAAGAACAGATGCATACTGGTAAGTAGCATATTCCGTTTGAGGCATATGAGCTGCAGATCACACACTTAGGATAGACTATATAGCAGTGTCTCCCCTAGCGGTGGTCACCTGTATCGGTTGCAGCAGTTTGGAATAAGGTTTTAAGGACAGCCTGACCTAGAGAAGCTTGTTGTTTTGCTTGCACGTCAACACAGTAGTGTTTAGTGAAGGTGTGTGTTGTAGACTTTATGTGGTGGAGAGAAAGCAACAAACAATTGTTTGGTTTTGCGGAATGATTTGGTTCTGTCAATGTAGTAAAGCAGGGCTCTTTTAACGTCTAAGGTATGAAGAGCTCTTTGAGCTACCGAGTCCGGATTTGAGAAGAACACTGATAGCTCAACTGATTGGTTAAGATGGAACAGTGATATGACTTTTGGCAGGAATTTCGGATTTGTTCTAAGAACCACTTTGTTGCGGTGTAATTGTAGGAATGGTTCTTGTATGGTTAAAGCCTGGATTTCACTTACCCTTCTAAGGGATGTGATAGCAATAAGGAAAGCCACTTTCCATGTGAGGAACTGCAGTTCGCATTTATGCATAGGTTCAAATGGGGGTCCCATGAGCCTTGCAAGAACAATGTTTAGATTCCACACTGGAGAGGGTGGTAATCTGGGCGGAATAATTCTCTTAAGGCCTTCCATGAAGGCTTTAATCGCAGGTACTCTAAATAGTGACAAGTGTTGTCGATTTTGTTAGTAGGCTGCTAATGCTGCTAGGTGGAGACGTATGGATGAGAACGCTAAATTACATCTGTGCAAGTGTAGAAAGTAGCAAATGATGTTCTGGATGGATGCATCCAGTGGGCGTATATCATTGTTAGTGCAGTAAATGGCAAATCTTTTCCATTTTGCAGCGTAGCAGGCTCTAGTGGTAGGTCGTCTGGCCTGTTTTATAATATTCATGCAGTCTGGTGGTAGGTTGAGGTAACGAAACTCTAGGACTTCAGGAGCCAGATCGCTAGATTCAGTTGACCTGGATCTGGGTGTCTGATTTCTCCATGGTTCTGAGTTAATAAGGACGGGGAGAGGCGCAGTTTTTGGTGTGGAACTAGAGAGAGTTCCAGCAGTGTTGTGAACCAGGGCTGGCGTGCCTATGTGGGAGCTACTAGGATCAGTTTGAGAGACTGTTGCCGGAGCTTGCGTACCACGAATAGAATGAGTGGGAGAGGCGGAAAAGCATACGCAAATCTGCCTGACCAGTTCATCCATATCGCATTGCCCTTCGACTGTGGGTGGGGAAACCTGGCGGCGAAGGTTGGGCATTTTGCGTTTTCGTGTGTGGCGAACAGATCTATGTCTGGTTGGCCCCATTGTTGGAAAAAGGGGAGTAGGACTTGTGGGTGTAATTCCCATTCGTGGATCTGTTGAGTCTGTCGACTTAACAGGTCGGGAATCTGATTGTGAACCCCTGGAAGGAGTTCTGCAAGAAGGTATATGTTCTGGGGAACGGCCCATCTCCAAATGTTCTGTGCGAGGTGGGACAGCTGGAGAGAATGTGTGCCTCCTTGTTTTTGTATATAATACATGGCTGTCATGTTGTCCGTACGGACAGGTACAGACTAATTTGCATGTAGCCAGGTTCTGAGCTGGGATGGTGCAGTGAGCTAAAAAACGGTGGTGGATTAAAACCATGATCTCTTGACTTGGTAAGAGTATTCTGCATCATTCAGAAACTCTGTTCATCACCACCCCCTTTTCCCAAATCGATTTTATCCACACTCAGTGTGGGAGGGTATGCTCAGACGTGAGTCCCTTGCTCGTTGCACCATCAGGATTCAGGCAAGCCGGGCCGACGAAGGCTGTGATGCCAGAAACCGGTCCCCGGAAGCTTGTTTCCTTCCCAGTATAAGAATTGGCTTGGTAGTTTGGTTTGCCCTGTTCCCATCATGCACTGGGACAGGTACAGACTAATTTGCATGTAGCCAGGTTCTGAGCTGGGATGGTGCAGTGAGCTAAAAAACGGTGGTGGATTAAAACCATGATCTCTTGACTTGGTAAGAGTATTCTGCATCATTCAGAAACTCTGTCCATCACCACCCCCTTTTCCCAAATCGATTTTATCCACACTCAGTGTGGGAGGGTATGCTCAGACGTGTCCCTTGCTCATTGCACCATCAGGATTCAGGCAAGCCGGGCCGACGAAGGCTGTGATGCCAGAAACCGGTCCCCGGAAGCTTGTTTCCTTCCCAGTATAAGAATTGGCTTGGTAGTTTGGTTTGCCCTGTTCCCATCATGCACTGGGACAGGTACAGACTAATTTGCATGTAGCCAGGTTCTGAGCTGGGATGGTGCAGTGAGCTAAAAAACGGTGGTGGATTAAAACCATGATCTCTTGACTTGGTAAGAGTATTCTGCATCATTCAGAAACTCTGTCCATCACCACCCCCTTTTCCCAAGTCCGTACGGATGAGAACACTTTTGTTCTGGAGATGTATTTGGAATGATTTTAGTGCTAGGAATATTGCCAGTAGTTCCAGGTAATGGATATGAAGCACTTTCTGTTGAGTGGTCCATTTGCCCTGAGTGGTGTGGCCGAGGAGATGGGCTCATCCTGTGAGCGATGCGTCTGTTGTCAGCACTATCTGTGGAAGAGGCTCTAAGAACCACCGCTCTTTGGAGAGGTTTGTTATGTTCCACAATTTAAGAGAGCAATTTGCGCGGCTGTCCACCAACACCAGATCTGTTAGTTGTCCGTGAGCCTGATTCCAGTGACGTGCTAGACACTCTTGCAAGGGACGCATTTGTAGTCTTGCATAAGGCACAATGAAGATGCATGACGCCATCATTCCTATGAGTTGCATGAACACTCTTGCTGGAAGAGGGTGTTGGGTTTGAAATTTTGCGATCAGAGCTTGTATATTGGCTATCCTGGCTGGGCTGGGATATGCTAGGGATTTGGAGGTATTTATGGTGGCTCCTAGATATTGATAGATGTGGGAGGGTTGGAGATGAGATTTGGGATAGTTTATTGTGAATCCCAAGCTGTGTAAGAGTTGAATAGTTTGGTGAGTGTGTAGAACGCATTTGTTGAAGGAGTTGGCTTCTATTAGCCAGTCGTCTAGATATGGGAAGACATGAATTTGTTGTCTTCTGAAATGCGCTGCTACAACTGCTAGACATTTGGTGAATACTCTGGGCGCAGTTGTCACCCCGAATGGAAGGACTGTAAACTGATAGTGTTGTCCGTCCACCATAAACCTTAGGTACTTCCTGTGAGCAGAATGTATGGTAATGTGAAAATAAGCGTCCTTGAGATCTAGTGTGGCAAGGAAATCGCCTTATTGCAGTAGTGTGAGCACTTGTTGAAGAGTGATCATATGGAAATGATCTGAGTTTATATACAGATTTAGGGGTCTGAGGTCGAGTATTGGTCTTAGAGTCCCGTCCTTTTTGGGGATTAGGAAGTACAGTGAGTATACCCCTGTACCCTGATGTTGTAAGGGAACTGGTTCTATTGCGTGTTTTTGAAGCAATGAGAGAATCTCTTGTTTGAGGAGCGTAAGATGGTCTGGTGACATGGAACGCTGCTTGGGTGGTATGTGTGGGGGGGTAGTGGTGAGTTCCAGGCAGTAACCATACTGGATAATTTGTCTAACCCACTTGTCTGTTGTGATGGAGTTCCAGACAGGTAGCAACTGTGAGTCTTCCCCCGACTGGAGTGGAATGGTCTGGGGGGAGTGGAGGAAAGTCACTGTTTTGTGGCGGGGGAGGTACGAGTGTTGGTATTGCCTCAACCTCGTCCCTTGGTGTCGTTTCCTCTATATCCTCCTCTAAAATATCCTCTGCTAGGGGATATTTGTTGAGAGGTTTTGAAGGTAGAGGAGGTGTCTGCTCCCATATTCTTGGAGGCTCCGCTGTAGAAGGAGCGCCGAAAGGAGCCACGTGGTTGTGGAGACTTCAATGCTCCCATGGACTTAGCAGTCTCTGTGTCTTTTTTCATTTTTTCGAGTGCAGTGTCTACTGCTGGCCCAAATAACTGTTCTTGGTTAAATGGTTGGCTGAGTATGGTACTTTGTACTTCTGGCTTAAAGCCTGAAATGCGTAGCCAGGCATGGCGTCTGAGGAGTACACTTGTGTTTATTGCTCTAGAGGCGGTGTCTGCAGCGTCAAGTGCGCATTTAATTGACGCATTTGAGATGAGTTTTCCCTCTTGTATAAGGTCATTTGCCTGGGTCTTGTATTGGTCTGGCAGGTGTTGTAGCAGATTCTCCAACTGATCGTAGTGAGCCCTATCATAGCGTGCTAGTAGGGCTTGGGTGTTGGCAATACGCCAATGATTAGCAGCTTGTGCGGCTACTCGTTTGCCCGAGGCTTCTAATAGTTTAGATTCTTTGTCAGGGGGTGGTGCATCTCCCGTGGTTTGGGAGTTGGCGCGTTTCCTTGCGTTGGAAACGACCAAAGAATCTAGAGGGAGCTGTCCTTTGATGTAACAAGGATCTTCTGGGGCAGGTCTATATTTTTTCTCAATTCTTGGGTTAAGCACCCTGGCACGGACGGGGTCTTTAAATACTTCTGTGGCGTGTTTTGTGACACCTTTAATCATAGGTAGAATTTGTACTGTTTTCTGAGACTGTTCAAACATGTCTAAGAGGAAATCTTCCTCGGGTGCATCGGAGTGCATGGTGACGCCATGGTAAAGTGCTGCCCTGTTTACTAGTTGTCCAAACCCCAGGCGGTCATCTGGAGGTGATGGTTTGAAGGGATATGGTGTAGGGTCAGGCATATCTGGTAGAGGGTATGCCCAATCATCAAGTGGTGCGGTATCTGGATCCGTAAACGGATCATTAGGATCACCAGGATCACCCCCTCCCCCTTGGTCATCATCATCATCTTGTGGAGGTGGTGTATGTGATGGAGATGGTAGAGGTAAGGGTGGTGTACGCAGAGGGGGTGGGGTAGAAGGTCGTATGGGAGAAGAAGGAGGAATAGGTGATGTTGCCGAGTCCTTCTTTCTTATAGGAACTGGCACAGGTGTTGTGTCCAGTTTCCGCTTTTTACATGGCACTGAAGTGACATGTGCAGTCTTTGGATTAATATAGATCCTTTTTTGTGTTGGAGCTGGATGGAAAAGTTCTTGTTCTTCAGGATCAGATTTTGGAGCCGTTTTTTTCGGTTCCAATCGAGGTTTTGGTTGATCGGTCGAGTCTTTGGCTTTAGGAGGTGTATTATAGTCCTTAGCCGGTGGTTTTGGTGCCGATGAAGGTTTTGGTGCCGATGAAGGTTTTGGTGCCGATGAAGGTTTTGGTGCCGATGAAGGTTTCGGTGCCGATGAAGGTTTCGGTGCCGATGAAGGTTTCGGTGCCGATGAAGGTTTCGGTGCCGATGAAGGTTTCGGTGCCGATGAAGGTTTCGGTGCCGATGAAGGTTTCGGTGCCGATGAAGGTTTCGGTGCCGATGAAGGTTTCGGTGCCGATGAAGGTTTCGGTGCCGAAGTTAAGTCTTTCGGCCTGGGAAGTTTCGGTGCCGGTTTATCTATGGGCCTCGATGTTTTCGGTGCCGAGGGTGTCGGATCCGATTTCGGTGCCGAGGGGTCTTTTGTCTTCGGTGCCGGGGGTACCATTACATGCGGCTTGCTCGGGCCTGAGCCACCGGAAGGCTTATGTTTCTTCGGAGCCGAGCCCGGAGGCGGGGCTTCTGAAGGGTGTTTTCGGTCTCGACTGAGGCCAGCTGGCGAAGTCTTGACCAATGCCTTTGGTTTCGGAGGGGTTGGGGCAGGGGCAGTGGTACTCACACGTTGCCCAGGAGTAATGGGGTCGTCTGACTCATCTGCTTCTGAGATGATTTGAGGTTCCTCGGAATCTTCTTCCGGGACATCGGGACCCTCATCAAAGATGTTTTCTGGTTCCGGGCCGAGCCCAACACCAGATGGCGATCTACTATCCTAAGTGTGTGATCTGCAGCTCATATGCCTCGAACAGAGGCATTTCCCGAAGCTGGCTATTCCATGTAGGTATTGTTGGCCAAACTGACCAAGGTCTTTTGTGCATTGGAGAAAGGCTAGTTTGGGTACAGAGCTTCGGTTGTCTGGTGACAGTCTGCAGGAAAGGGGGGGGGGGGGGGGAGTGAAATGTCTGAGGGGAGCAGGGGAACCTATTCATAATGGAAGGGACGATGACTCCTGCTCCAGCCTACAAGGAATCTTCAGTTTCAGGCACAGCCCTTAAACACAGAAACACGCAAGATGACATGTCCACAAGGCCATCCTGGAGGAGACAAGCCTGCAGAGGAAAATCAAAGACCCCAATGACTGGGGTTCTGTTGCACACTTGCTAGGGAGGGACTGTCGGTGATCATCCAAACAGGGCTGCTGGAACTATACAGGCTGCCATGTCTTCGTTTGGGAGGAGGGGGTAGGTCTTACAGTCTCTTGTCAAAAGGTGGAAACTCTTTAGAGGGAATACAGATTGTGGATTTCACCTGCAGGAAAAAACAAAGCAACCTAGAACGAACCCGCTGCTCTTGCCTAAAACCCAGAGAAGACATAAAAGCTGCCACCAGCCACATCTAATCCTCCCAAAACCTGTTTTTACCATGATTGGACATCCAATTGTTCCTCAACCATTCACTTCTGCAGCTCGGAGGTGGGCATCAAATGAACATGAAAGATAACCTTGTGTATCGAATTTGGTGGAATGCTTCAACATGTGGGACAATGCCCAAGTTCACTATTAGAGGGTTTATTATTATTATTTTTTTTTTAATGAGCCTGGCGAGACAAAATGGTGCCTACTACAGACTGTAATAAAAAAAAACTCACATTCATCTTTTGAGTCTTCCTCCGATTGCTGCCACTGCCTACAAAACGAATCTGCTAGAACACCAATATCAACTGCACCAGGGCTGTTTTTTAACCATCTACTTGCGTTTTAACAGCAGAGTCCATAAGTGCATTTTCACTGTTAAAGTTCACACCCGGAAACTGGTTGGCATAGCAAGAGAGTCTGCTAAATGTTCACTAAATCTGTAAGTCTAAATGGGACTGTCAATGTATAACCTGAGTGTGTCACTGGCTGCAGGCGTGTATGGACCCCACCCCTCTTCAACAACATGAAGACCCGAAGTGCCGTGTTCACCTTTCCCTAATGCAAGACACTTACCAGCTGCCTCTGCTTGGGTGGTAGGGCTGGTGGAGGGGCAAGCTCGTGGCCAGAGTCAATGCTGCTGAAGGAGTCGTTGAAGCCATATACCTCCATCAAGTGCTTGTTCTTCTGCTGGTACACATGCTCGTGCTGAGGCGTCCGATAGAACATAGACGGTTGAGGCTCGGAGTAGTCTTCCAACAGCTGCATGTAGGCCAACACTGAAAGGAGAAGGAACACATTCATGGTCCGCACACCAACACACTACTGATATCAGCTCAGGGACACAAGAGAGTGAGTGGTCATTTCAGACCTGAACAGGGCCAGTAGAAGGGAAGGAATGGATATCTAGCCCATCTATTGTCTGACTCCTGCTACCTGAACTCTAGAAGCCCTTGGCATTGCATAGGACAGTAAGACTTCTAGTTTTGAGAAGGCAAAGCCCATAACGCTGTGTCTGTTTATGGACTGTTCGAGAGACCTCCTTCTACCAATAGCATGACAGAACAAAGGGAGGAGAGCAGCAGTGGCATGAAGAGGGTTCAAGGACAGACATGCAGCGGCGGGAGAGGTGGCATGGCGGAGAAGGTACATTCATTCATTTTTCTCCCCTTCCCCGTCCCCGTCCTGAGGCAGCCGCTACTGCTTGTGATAAATGCTTCAGTTGAAAACTGTAGACAACAAATATAATTATAAGTGACTGACTGTGACTTACACAGATGCTTTTTACTGAAGAGTTCTGGCAGTGCGTAAATTGTAAGTGCCAGGACCTCGTCAGGAGGCCACTGCAGATGGCACTACCCATTGCCACTGCCAATGACGTACCAATACAAGTACTAACCATCACACTCTTACAAGTGTAAGAATTCAGACTATTTAAGGTTACCAAAACTATATGAATGGCTTGAACAGCAGGTGGTACTAATTTTTAAAGTATATTAAAATAATAAACAACTGTTGTTGAGCTCATCTCTTAATTAAAACAGACAGCGCCACCGTGTGGCAGACTGTCATAATTGCCAGTGTTGACAATTAAGTGCTGGTGCCGAGCACCGGAAACCACTGGCTCAAATTAAGCACTGGTTCTGAGTAATCTCAAACTGACAATAGAGATGCTCAAGTTGTCTATGATTTCACTCAGAACCCTGAAGTGAAAAACATCCCTGGAATTTACGTTTTACCCATCTATAATTTTATGCTGTACATATTCTTCCCCTCTCCCCTGGGTACAAAAAATTCTGGCTTCCTGAGATCCAACACCACCCTCTGAAAAAACACATCCCTGTCCACCTGAAATGGAAGTAAAAAAATAACCCTGCCTACTGCTACTTTGGACAAGCTCCGTTGTGACATCAGTGCAGTGAATAAATGGATGCCAACAATGGAATGCATATAGAGGAATATGCTACTTACCAGTATGCATCTGTTCTTGGCATGTAGAGCTGCAGATCTACACACTATGCATAGATCGCCATCTGGTGTTGGGCCCGGATGTTTGCACTTGTTTTTGTCCTGGAAAGTCTTTGGAAGTCACGAGGTAGGTGACTCCTCCTTTGGATCCTAGTGCGCATGGGCATCGGCTCCATCCTCAGATTGTTTTTCGCCAGCAGGGAAATGATGGAGCTTTGTAAGTAACGGGAAAGATGCCCATGTGTGCTGTATCTAAATAAGATAAACTGGAACAGATAAAGGTAGCCGGGGAGGCGGGAGGGCGTGTGTAGATCTGCAGCTCTACATGCCAACAACAGATGCATACTGGTAAGTAGCATATTCCGTTCGAGGTATATGAGCTGCAGATTACACACTATGCAAAGATTGTATAGCAGTATCCCTCCTAGCGGCGACCACCAGAATCTGTTGCAGTAGTTTGAAATAGTGTTTTGAGTACAGCCTGGTCCACACTAGCCTGTTGTTTAGTTTGCACAACTACACAATAGTGTTTTGTGAATGTGTGCAGTGTAGACCATGTAGCTGCTCTGCAGATATCATCTAATGGAATGTTCCCTAAAAAAGCCATTGAAGCCCCTATCTTTCGTGTAGAGTGGGCTTTAGGAGGAACAGATCGTGTACGTTTTGCTTTGTGGTAGCAAATTTGTATGCATTTGACAATCCACCTAGCTAACCCAGATTTTGATATGGGGTTGCCCTTGTGTGGTGGTGAGAAAGACACGAAAAGTTGTTTGGTCTTACGAAAGGGTTGTGTTCTCTCTATGTAGTACAGCAGTGCTCTTTTGAAATCTAAGGTGTGAAGAGCTCTTTCTGCGACTGTTTGTGGCTGCGAGAAGAATACAGGCAGCTCCACAGATTGATTGAGGTGGAAGGGAGAAATGACTTTAGGGAGGAATTTAGGATTAGTTCGGAGAACAACCTTATTATGATGCATCTGCAGAAAGGGTTCCTGAATGGTTAGGGCTTGTAGTTCGCTAACTCTTCGTAGAGAAGTAATGGCTACTACGAAAGCAGTTTTCCATGTTAAGAATTGTAGCTCACATTTATGTAGAGGTTCAAATGGAGGCCCCATTAGTCTTGTGAGAACGATGTTTAAATTCCACACAAGTGAAGGTGGTACTCTGGGGGGAATTATTCTTTTGAGGCCCGCCATAAAGGCTTTTATGGCAGGTACTCTGAAAAGTGATAGATGTTGTCTATTTTGTAGATATGCTGCTATGGCAGCAAGATGCAGTCTAATTGACGTATAAGCCAAGTTTCATCTTTGGAGGTGTAGTAAATAGCCGATGATGTGTTGGATAGACACATCTAGGGGATTGGTGTTATGACAATATATCACAAAATTTTTCCACTTGGCTTCATAGCATGCTCTAGTGGTTGGCCGTCTAGCTTCCTTAATGACCTTCATATAGTCAGGGGGAAGGTTAAGGTAACCGAATTCTAGGACCTCAGGAGCCAGATTGCAAGGTTGAGCTGAGCTGGGTCTGGGTGTCTGATCTCTCCATGGTTCTGGGTTAAGAGGCGTGGAGAGAGGTGTAACTTCTGGTGCTGCACTACAGAGAGTTCTAGCAATGTGGTGTACCATGGTTGTCTGGCCCAAGTTGGAGCAATTAGGATGAGAGTCAAGGAATGTTGCTGTAGTTTGCGCACCACTAGTGGAATGAGGGGGAGAGGCGGAAAAGCGTACGCAAATCTGCCTGACCAGTTCATCCATATCGCATTGCCTTTGGACGATGGGTGTGGATATCTGGCGGCGAATGTTGGGCATTTGGCATTTTCGTGGGTGGCGAAGAGGTCTATCTGTGGTTGCCCCCACATTTGAAAAAACGGTTGAAGAACTTGTGGATGAAGTTCCCACTCATGGATCTGTTGCGTTTGACGGCTCAACAGATCGGCTATGGTGTTTTGGACACCTGGGACATGTTGGGCTAGGAGAAAATTTTTCTGAGGTATAGCCCACCTCCATATGTTCTGTGCTAGCTGAGAGAGCTGCAGAGAGTGTGTCCCGTCTTGTTTTTGTATGTAGTACATGGCTGTCATGTTGTCTGTGCAGACTAAGACAGTCTTGCCTGATATTTGTTGTTGAAAAGCTTTTAAGGCTAGGAATATGGCTAGTAACTCCAGGTGGTTGATGTGGAGTAACTTTCCACCTGCCCTGCATGGTGTGATGTAGTAGGTGAGATCCCCAGCCGGAGAGCGATGCGTCCGCTGTCATAACTATTTGAGGAACTGGCTCTAGGAACGGTCATCCTTTGGAAAGGTTCTTGGTGTTCCACCACTGCAGAGAGCGATGGGTACGACCGTTGACCAACACCAGGTCTGTTAGCTGACCCTGAGCCTGGTTCCATTGGCGTGCTAAGCATTCTTGGAGAGGACGCATCTGGAGTCTTGCATGTCTCACTATGAATATGCAACAGGCCATCATCCCTATGAGTTGCATGAATACTCAAGCTGGAAGAGAGTGTTGCAGTTGGAATTTGGGCAGGAGAGCCTGTATGCTTGCTATCCTGGCGGGACTGGGGTAGGCTAACGCTTTTGAGGTGTCTATTGTGGCACCGAGGTATTATGTGTGGAACGGTTGCAGATGGGACTTGGTGTGGTTTACTGTGAACCCCAGGTCGTGGAGTAGTTGGATAGTGGCGCGAGTGTGGTGTACACACTGGTTGTATGAGCTGGCTTTTATGAGCCAGTCGTCTAGATATGGGAAGACGTGAATGTGCTGTCTTCTTAGGTGTGCTGTGACCACCGCTAGGCACTTGGTAAACATTTGTGGTGCTGTTGTGACTCCAAATGGGAGTACTTTGAATTGATAGTGCTGACCGTCCACTATGAATGTGAGATACTTCCTGTGAGCGGCGTGAATGGGAATGTGGAAATAGGCGTCCTTGAGATCTAGGGAAGCAAGGAAGTCGCCCTGTGAAAGCAGAGGAAGGACTTGTTGGAGTGTGACCATGTGGAAATGGTCTGAGTGATTGTATATGTTTAGGGGTCTGAGGTCTAGAATAGGCCTTAGAGAGCAGTCCTTTTTTGGTATGAGAAAATACAGGGAGCAAACTCCCTTGTTTTGTTGGTGCAGGGGAACTGGTTCTATTGCACTTTTTTGTAGGAGGGAGATTACCTCCTGCTTTAGCAGTAATGAATATGCTACTTACCAGTATGCATCTGTTCTTGGCATGTAGGGCTGCTGACATTCATATCTGTGCATAGATTGCCGCCTAGTGTTGGGTCCGGATGTTTGCACGTTGTTGTCCTGGAAGAGTCTTCGAAGTATCACGAAATAGGTGACTCCTCCCCTGGACCACAGTGCGCATGGGCATCCTCTCCATCCTTAGATTGTTTTTCGCCATTGTGGCAGTGATGGAGTAGATACAGTAAGTGATGACCATGCTATACAGTAATTCTGAGAGCTGCAGCTGCTACAGGCGCCGGGGAGGAGGGTGGGCGATATGAATGTCAGCAGCCCTACATGCCAAGAACAGATGCATACTGGTAAGTAGCATATTCAGTTCGAGGCATGTGGGCTGCTGAATTCATATCTGTGCATAGAATACATAGCAGTACCTCCTATTAGCGGCGGCTACCAGTGCCAGCTGCAGCAGTCTGAAAAAGAGTTTTGAGAACAGCCTGTCCTACAGCTGCCTGCTGTTTTGAGTGTACATCTACACAGTAATGTTTGGTAAATGTATGTACAGTGGACCATGTGGCTGCTCTACATATTTCCTGTAAAGGAATGTTTCCCAGGAAAGCCATGGACGCCCCTAACTAACGTGTTGAGTGGGCTCGTGGGGGAATCGTTAATGTGCGTTTAGCTTTTTGATAGCAAATTTGAATACATTTAACGATCCATCTGGCTATACCTGCTTTGGAAATGGCGTTGCCCTTGTGTTGTGGAGAAAAGGCAACGAAAAGTTGTTTTGTTTTCCTGAAGTCCTTAGTTCTGTCTATATAGTACATGAGGGCCCTCTTTACATCTAGTGTATGGAGCATTCTCTCTGCGACATTTTCTGGATTTGGAAAGAAAACAGGCAGTTCAATAGTCTGATTCATGTGGAACTGCGATATTACTTTAGGCATGAATTTGGGGTTGGTACGTAGTACAACCCTGTTTGCGTGAACCTGTATGAACGGCTCTTGAATGGTTAGTGCCTGGAGTTCACTAACTCTTCTTAACGAAGTGATTGCTACTAGGAAAGCTACTTTCCAGGTGAGGAATTGAATCTCACATGAGTGGAGAGGTTCGAAGGGTGGACCCATCAGTCTTTTGAGGACCAAGTTGAGGTTCCACACCGGTGCTGGTGGGTGTCTTGGGGGAATTACTCGTTTCAGTCCCTCCAAGAAGGCTTTGATGGCAGGCACTCTGAATAAAGAGAGGTGCTGCCTGTTTTGGAGATAGGCTGCTATTGCGGTTAAATGGATACGTATTGAGGTGTAGGCCAGATTGCATCGGTATAGGTGTAAGAGGTAACAGATTATGTTTTGAATGGATGCGTCTAGCGGGTTAATGTCATTGTTGTTGCAGTAAATGACAAACCTCTTCCATTTGGCCGCATAGCAAGCTCTGGTAGTGGGTCTCCTGGCCTCCTTGATGATCTCCATACAGTCAGGTGGCAGGTTTAGGTAGCCAAACTCTAAGACTTCAGGAGCCCGATTGCCAGGTTCAGCTGTTGCGGATCTGGGTGCTGAATTTCGCCATGGTTCTGCGTTAAGAGTGCAGGTTTGATCCACAGCCTTTGATGTGGCACCACTGAAAGTTCTAGAAAGGTGGTGTACCACGGCTGGCGCGCCCATGTGGGAGCAACTAGGATGAGTGTCAGTGAGTGCTGTCGCAGTTTGCGTGCCACCAGCGGTATTCATGGCGCTGGGGGAAAAGCGTACGCAAATCTGCCGGACCAGTTCATCCATATCGTATTGCCCTGCGACTGTGGATGGGGGAACCTGGCGGCAAAGCTTCGGCATTTTGCGTTTTCGCTTGTGGCGAATAGGTCTATCTCTGGATGACCCCACTGTTGGAAGTACGGTTGGAGAACGGACGGATGTAGCTCCCACTCGTGCATCTGGTGGCTGTGTCTGCTGAGCAGATCCGCCATCTGGTTGTCCTTGCCGGGGAGGTGTTCCGCCATGAGGAATATGTTCCTCTGAATGGCCCACTTCCACATGCTCTGAGCCAGATGAGACAACTGTGGAGAGTGTGTTCCTCCCTGCTTCTGTATGTAGTACATGGCAGTCATGTTGTCCGTCCGGATCAACACGACTTTGTTGCACAAGTGTACTTTGAATGCCTTCATGGCTAGGAAGATTGCCATCAGTTCCAGAAGGTTGATATGCATCTTCTTTTGTTGTGTCGTCCATAGTCCCTGCACTGTGTAATTGAGTACATGAGCTCCCCATCCCTGGAGAGAGGCGTCCGCCGTCAGTATTATTTGTGGAACAGGCTCTTGGAACGGTCGGCCCTTGCAAAGGTTTTGTGGATTCCACCAATGCAGAGAGGTGTATGCCCGACCGCTCACCAACACTAGGTCTGTTAATTGCCCGTGAGCCTGATTCCATTGACGTGCTAAGCACTCCTGAAGCGGGCGCATATGTAGTCTCGCGTGCGGGACTATGAAAATGCAGGAGGCCATCATGCCTATCAACTGCATGAAGACTCGCGCAGGAAGGGAGTGTTGAGGTTTGAACTTTGAGATCAGCAGTTGCATGCTGTTAATCCTCACTAAATTTGGCTGAGCTGTGGCTGCCAGAGTGTGTATGGTCGCGCCCAGGTACTGTTGTACGTGTGCGGGTTGGAGATGTGATTTTGGGTAATTTAGTGAGAAGCCCAGACTGTGAAGAAGGTGGATGGTGAGGGACATGTGGCTGGCGCATTGCTGGGCTGACTTTGCTTGAACAAGCCAGTCGTCCAGGTAAGGGTAGACGTGAATGTGTTGTCTCCGTAGATGTGCAGCCACTGTTGCTAGGCACTTGGTGAAAACCCTGGGTGCTGTTGTCACACCGAAGGGGAGGACTTTGAATTGATAGTGCTGTCCCTGAATAGTGAACCTGAGATATTTCCTGTGTGATGGGTGTATGGGTATGTGGAAGTACGCATCTTTGAGGTCTAGTGTGGCTAGGAAGTCTCCCTGGCTGAGCAGCGGGAGAACCTGCTGTAGGGTGAGCATATGGAAATGCTCCGAGAGAATGTAGTGGTTGAGGGGTCTCAGGTCTAGTATAGGTCTGAGTGACCCGTCCTTTTTTAGAATTAAGAAGTACAGAGAGTACACCCCTGTCCCCTGCTGGTTGACGGGCACGACCTCTATTGCACCTTTTTGCAGCATACTTAGCACTTCCTGCTGCAATAATGCTAAGTGCTCTACGGACATAGGACGGTGCTTTGGGGGTATGTTGGGAGGAGTGGAGGTTAATTCGAGACAGTAACCGTGTTGGATAATGTCCCTGACCCACCTGTCTGTGGGGATGGATTTCCACGTGGACAGGAACCGCTGGAGTCTCCCCCCGACAGGTGTTATGTGGTCGGGGGGAAGGGAGAGGGCGTCACTGTTTGTTTTTGGGGGAGGACCTGGTGTTGCCGTAACCACGTCCCCTGCCCTTGGTGCTGGAGCCACGATATCCACCTCTGTTGGTTTTATCGTAGGTACTCTGTGTGCCCCCTTTAGTGTATTGCTGCTGTGACCCCTGGCCTCTAGCTGCTCCTCTATTCCCCGGGGCGACGAAAGGAGCCACTACGAAATTGCTGCGTCTGCAGAGCCCCCATTGATTTCGCAGTGTCAGTGTCTTTATTTTTTCTAAGGTAGTGTCAACTTCTGGGCCGAATAAGTAGTCGGGGTTGACTGGCTGATTCAGGATGTTGTTTTGAATTTCTGGTTTGAATCCTGAGATTCTTAACCAAACGTGTCGTCGTAACATGACGCTGGTGTTAATTGCCCTTGCTGCTGTGTCGGCAGCATCCAGTGCGCACTTAATGGATGCGTTGGTAAGGAGTTGTCCCTCTCTGATGAGGAGCTCCGCTGCCTCTTTGTATTCATCAGGCAGATGTTGGAGTAGTGATTCTAGCGTGTCGTAGTGTGAACGATCATAGCGGGCCAGGAGGGCCTGTGTATTGGCAATGCGCCAGATGTTTGCTGCTTGAGCTGCAATTCTTTTGCCTGAGGTCTCCAGCACCTTGGACTCCTTGTCTGGGGGAGGAGCATCACCTGTTTGCGAATGGGCTCGTTTGCGAGCGTTAGCAACTACCATGGAGTCCAGAGGTAACTGACCTCTAATGTACATAGGATCTCCAGGCGCAGGCTTGTACTTTTTTTAATCCTGGGGTTGAGCACCCGTGCCCTGGTTGTTTCTTTGAAAATGTCCTTTGCAGGTATGAGAACACCTTTCAACATGGGCAAAGTTTTGACAGTTCTCTCGGAGGAGGCGAAAGTGTCCACTAAGAAGTCTTCCTCAACAGTGTCAGAGTGGAGTTGTACTCCATGATTGGCGGCAGCACGTTCTATGAGGGCATTGAAGGCAGCAGTGTCCTCTGTGGGAGATGTTTTGGCGCTGTAAAGCTGCGTGTCCTGGGTATCTGGCGCGGTACCCTGGTCTGTAGGGTCATCCCATGCCTGATCTGGGTCCTGCTGCTTATCAGGATCGACATCCCCAGGGTAGGTGATATCATCGCCCATGTAGTCCTCCACTGCGTCCGTTTCGGAAGGCGTAGGAGAAAAGGACTGGGGATCCAGATAGGAGGTTTGCAAGCGTTCATACAGAACTGGTTCCGACTCTGCCGGCAATTTGTGCTTCAGAGGTATTCTGTAGGAGTCCAAGCCCTTCTCTGGCGTGATCTTCCGTTTGCGGAGCATCAGTCTACCAGTGTCGGCGTCGATGAATTGTGGCTGTGAAGGCTCAGAATGTGTGTGTCCAGTAGATGGGGACTGTGTCTGGCGGACACGTGTTCGGATCTCGAACATCTTCGGCGCCGTGGATGGCGGCAAACCAAAAGTGATGTTGGTTGGCGCCGAGGGTGCTTTTGGAGCCTTGTTCGTGTCGGGGCCCGACGTGGATCGGAGGGCTGCCCGTTCCCTGATGCGTTGCAACGACGCCGCGACTTGTCGCACTGAGAACGCTGAAGGTTCTTTGGTGCCGGTCGGTACCGTGGAGGTAGGCGTCGACTGCTTTGGAGCCACAGGGTCATCGATCCGAAGACAGGTATCAACGGTCGTTGGAGTCGATGACTTGGCGTGTGCCGCCGTCTTCGATGTGGACTCAGATGGAGCGGCCATTTTGACTTTGGTGGTCGGGCCGACTGCTTCGGTGCCAGGGGCCGAGGCGCTTTAGTGGGACCGAGGGCCTTCTTTTTCGGGTCGGTACCGATATCCGCTGTAGCGAGTTCGGCGCCGAAATCCCTCTTAGTGTGTTCGGAGCCGACGGCCTTTGCTGGCGTCGAAGGAGTGGAGGTCTTCGAGGGCTTCGAGCCGATCACGGCCAGTTTCACTTTTGGTTTCGGTGGAACTGGTGCGACGATTGGTTTCGGTTTCGTTGATGGTAATCCAGTCGTCTTTGGTAATAATGGCTCGTGCTGGATGTTCGAGGCCGGGCCCGAAGAACTTTGGGATTGATCTCGGGAAAGGCCCGGAGGCGATCCCTCGACCTGAGCCGTAGAATGACGCACTTTGACGGCCTCCGTATCGACGGGTGGGCCTGGCTCTTCGCTAGAGCTATCTTCTTCGGCCCCAAAGGCCTCATCGTAGTCTCCTACCTCGTCGACGGCTTCTTCCCTGTGAAAAAGCAATTCATCGTCGTCTTCCGATCGGGAATCGTGTTCGGAAGCGGGGCTGGAGTTTACTTCTTCCACGCTCTCTACATCCTCGTCCTCGGTGCTGAAGATGTTGGCCGGGGCAGGCGCCGATTGCTGCGTTTCTAATATCGCTGCCCGTCGATTCCGGAGAGTCTTCCTCGATCAGAATCGGGCACAGGCCATACATTTCGATTCGTTGTGATCCGGTGAGAGACATTTGTTGCATACCGGGTGGACGTCGATGTGTGGGTATTTGGCGTGGCATAAAGGACACCGTTTGAATGGGGTCCTCGATTCCATTGTCGATGTAAGTTCGATGTTCGGATCAAACGGATCCGAAAGGCTGGAAGAAGTTTCTAAACTAATCAAGAAAGCAGTCGATACCGAACGGGAACAGTACCGACGAAAACTAAAGGCCTTTTGGCCTTAAACTGAATTTTCCTAACTTGAGCTAAGATAAGCACATCCGAACCCAATGGCGGAAAAAAACAATCTAAGGATGGAGAGGATGCCCATGCGCACTGTGGTCCAGGGGAGGAGTCACCTATCTCGTGATACTTCGAAGACTCTTCCAGGACAACAACGTGCAAACATCCGGACCCAACACTAGGCGGCGATCTATGCACAGATATGAATTCAGCAGCCCACATGCCTCGAACCAAATGTTCTTGTGACATTGGACGCTGTTTGGGTGGTATGTTTGGGGGAGTAGATGTTAGTTTGAGGCAGTACCCTGATTGAATTATCTGTTGCACCCACCTGTCTGAGGTGATGTTGGTCCAGACAGCAAGGAATTGTTGGAGTCTTCCCCCGACTGGAGTGGAATCGTCTGGGGGAAGTGGAGGGAAGTCATTGGGTGGGGGTGGAGGCAGAGCGGGAGTTGTTGGTCTTGCCTCTGCCTTTGTTGTTGTTCCCCCTGTAACCACCTCTTTGGTAACCTCTAGCAAAGGTGGATTGGGTGGGAGCTTTCTAAGAAGTGGAGGGGCTATCCGAGGAGTAGCCTCTGGGGGTGCTCCTGAAGGATAAGCAACAAAAAGAATGTCAGAGCTTGCGACTGCAAGGCTCCCATAGATTTAGCTGTATTGGTATCCTCCTTCATTTTTTCAAAGGATACGTCAACATTAGGGCCAAATAGATGTTGCTCATCAAATGGATGATTGAGAATGGAACTCTTGACTTCAGGTTTGAATCCTGAAATGCGTAGCCAGGCATGCCTACGCAGAAGGACATTGGTGTTTATTGCCCTAGAGGCGGTATCTGCTACATCCAAGGCACAACGGATGGAGGTGTTAGTAATGGTTTTGCCTTCTTGTATGAGTTCATTGACCCTATTTTTGGACCTGTCTGGAAGGTGCTGCATTATGGACTCAAGCTCATCATAATGTGCCCTGTCATACATAGCTAACAGTGCTTGAGTATTGGCAATGTGCCATATGTTTGCCGCCTGTGACGCTGTTCGTTTGCCAGAGGCGTCCAGGAGTTTTGATTCCTTATCTGGTGGTGGTGCGTCACCTGATGATTGGGAATTGGCCTGTTTTCACGCATTGGAGACTACAAGGGAGTCTAGTGGTGTTGAAAACTAAAACAGCGCTATGATTAAGCATTCACTGAAGACATAAATTCTCTGCAGTCAAAACGTGTTTCTTGTCTTATGTTGACTAATGTCTGGACTCCATTTTGTATTGTCATATCTCCATGTGCTTTGCACGAGAAGAGTCCTACCTTTTCGCTAGTTGCTCTTGTAATCTGCCTAGTAACAGTCTATAAATAGCTCCTTTGTCCGTCTGGCGCATGCCCAGACTTGACCACATCTGTTATCAGTTAGTCCTTGTTTGACCATGTTTTCGCGGGCTCAGGAAATTGTTAACTCCGCCCATATATTGATCCTGTATTGAAAATGTTAATAAATGGTAATTTTGCTCTATGTTGTATCCACCTACTTATGAGCCCCTCTGTTGTGTATAAAAGGGGACCGTGTACGCAAGTTCTGTGTGCTACTCTATACAATACGGAAGAGTGTTGTGTAGGTTGTAGGACCACCCTTAAGGGTTAATAAACTCTGTCTTTGTATTTGCAGTTTCCGTGCCAACTTCCTTCTAGCTTTCGTACACAGGAGAGCGAACCCTTGTATTTGCGGGCCTAGCTGGGGCCTGTATTCATCAATTGGCGCCCGTCACGTGGGGCTCATCGGCGACTCGGATGCTCGAAGGACTGGTCGTGACGAAGGTGAGGAATTCGGCCGGGGATGTGATCACTGCCAGCGGCGTCTTTTAGTCCTGGCATCCCGAGGTTTCTTCCTTCCCTTCCGAGCTGACCATCTGGGTGGCGCCGGTCCTCGACTGAGACCTCTTCTGTCGGTTTGCCGTGTGATAGCCGTTTGGGCGAATTTTGGAACTTGCCAGTTGGAATCTGGACGCTCTTGATTGGTAAGAACCGTTGTATGGTACTTGCTCCGAGTATTTGAAGCCTGGGTTGGCTATTTGAGTTTGATTTGTGATGACCGGTCATGTTTTGTATTGATTACTGTGGGAATATATGCGTTGCAACACATATAGGCAGGTAATGTGGAGCTATTTCTCCGGAGTTGTTTAAATTTGAGCGGCGCAAAGTGCCATTTTTGATAATACTGCATATTTTGCATTATTTTTGAGCATGCCTGCTTTTAGCGCACTCCGTAAGTGGTGCTGCTGTTTTGGAAACCAGTTAAATCTTGAGGAATCTGCTCCAGCCCCCCCAGAGGGGACTCCTAATAGGGATATGTATGTGAAGCATGGTCTTTCCTCTATAATGTACAGCACAGTGTGGAGGAAATACACCAAAAAGGATCCTGAGTTACGATGGCCTTTGTATGGATCGTTTGATATGCGTAAGATTGAGTATGTGGAACAGTGTATGTGTAAACGGCGTGCTCGGCAAGACATGTTTGAATGTGTACGGTTATGGGTGAAGGAAGTGCGTGAACGGGAGAAACGTGAGAAAGCGCTGATTGATAAAGAGCAACAGAAAAATGATCATGTGAGAGCACAGGAAGCGAAGCGTCGGGAGGAAAGAGAACTGGCGGAGAGACAAGAGAAAGAGCGTAGGTTGCAAGTCTCGGGTCAATATGCTGTCCGCCAGCCACTTTATCCTGTCCTTACTAATCTCGAAGATGATTTTCATTTATTAGATCGCTCTCCGCCCCCTTATGTTGGCGCGTCTGCCTCGAGGTCACAGGATTCTGGATCGGTTTCGGATAAGGTAGACACGCGGTCCATGTTATCAACTCATCGTATGGGTGAGATTCGGAAAATTTCTCTTCGTGCGCTCAAGGGCAAGCTATCTTTTACTGAATTATTGGCATCTTTGGAAAGTTGGCAGGATAGAGAAAAGTTATATTTTGTTGAAACCTTTTCTGACGAAGTGGTTACTGCCTTTCGGAAATATTCTGATGTTTTTGAGCCTGATGATGTAGTATCAGATTCTAAAGCATTACGTAACGGTGCTTTTTCTCCCTCCAAGGTACCCGATGCGGTTCGACGGCTGTTTACATTGCGGGACGCGGCGTTTGAACTTAGAGAGAGCGCGCCAAAAGACAGGGGAGAAGGAGAAATCGGATTTACACGTCGGCGGGAAACAATCGTCTACCTCCCATTCAGATAAGAGTGAACTAGTGCATGCTAAACCGATGCGAGAGGCGGCACCTTTGTATGTTCCTCCTAAAGGAGCAGGAACTAGTCCAGACATGTCTTCCCCCGATGCTAGGGGATATTTTGTGTATAATTGGGTTTATACTCCCTGGCATAGGACTGATGTTATGGCATTAAAGAATGCATTGCCTGACCCCCGCAAGAATCCAGCGGCCTTTTATGAAGAAGTCGAGGGGGCCTTGAATTCTTGTACTATGACTTTAGCAGATATAGATTTGTTCTTTGGGCTTACTTTACCACCGGATATGTGGCGATCTGTGCGGAAGGTGGATGATCAAGCCGTTTTTAAGGCCAAATGGTCTGAGATTGAGGATGAGGATAGGGAGAGAAAGCCCGCGCAAAAACCGCCCCAGCTTATTTTAGATCTTCCTGCTGCTATCTTGACTAAGTTGAAAACGATTATTCCCCCTAAAAAGATTGACTGGAATATGTTAGCCTCGTGTAAACAGAAGGTTGATGAATCGGTTTCAGACTTCTTTACGCGCTTTGAGGAAACATTTCATGATTTCAGTGGTCAGTCACTTACGGATGATACGGGTCGACATCTTTTTGTTGATAAATATGTGGCGAATTTATTACCGGGAATAGCAGCTCGATTAAAAGCGAGTGAAAGTTCTTGGTCCACCTTGTCTCCGGCATCCCTCCTGACTATGGCTCAGTATTAGGAGCGCCAGGAACAAGAAGCGAAGGGGCATGAGGAGAAGAAATCGAAAGATTTGAAAACTAAGGTGATGTGAGCACAAGTCTATGGTCCGCCTCGTCGGGGTGTTGAGAGGTAGAGGAGGATTTTATGGTCCCCCTTCGGGTCGGACGGATGTTAATAGAAATCAATGTGCGTATTGTAACAGTTGGGTCATTGGGCCAGGGATTGTCCGGTACTATATGCACCCCGTCAGGGACGTGGTCAGGGACCGCCGACAGGTAGAGGGGGCTTTTTGAATTTTAGAGGGAACTCCAATTATCGTGCTCGCTTTGAGCCTAACGTGCAGCAACGAGATAGACCTAATGTGTTTGATCGGCAAAATCAGTATCAAATGTCTGGGAATGACCGTTCTGGGTACCATGGTTCGCAGCATGCGTAGGATTGCGTTGGGTGGGGGTTGGAATCAGTTGAAGTGCCGGTTGATCAGAGGGGTCCTTATGTTTCAGCAAATGTTCTGGGTTCTACTGATCGGTTCCTAGTCGATACAGGAGCTACTCGCAGTGCACTGTCCAAACAATTGGTTCCGAGGGCTCCCCCATCTGGCTTAATGGTTACATCGGTAGGGTTTGATGGTACACTCTCTCAAAGCCCTCTATCCCAACCCCTTGCATTTCCTGTTGACCAACTTTCTGCACCCTGTCCGTTTTTGCTTGCCCCGAACACGCCTGACAACATTATGGGTCTTGATATGCTCAAGCACTTCAGAGCTACGATTCGCTGCTCCCCTACTGGAGTACGTGTGATATTAAACGATAATCACCCTATGACAGAACGGATGTGTGTGGTTGCAGAGGATACTGTATTAGCTTCTCTCCCTCGTACTTTGTGGGCCACTTCGGATACTGATGTGGGACAGATGGTGATTCCGCCTGTCCACATTAGTGTCAAGGAGGGTGCTGTGTTACCACGCCTCCCTCAGTATCGTATTTCCCAGGAGGGGGAGGAGACACTCATACAGATTGTGCAGGATTTGATTAAGGTGGGAGTAGTGGAGGAAGTTCCCTACAACGTCTGCAACAGTCCTATTTTACCTATTTTGAAGAAAGATACCGATACTAGGGTTTATCGTTTTATTATTGACTTAGGGAGGTGAATAAGATAGTGATACCTCAGTATCCCGTGGTTTCTGATATCACGACGTTGCTTACTCTGGTCCCGCCAACGGCGACCACATTTTCGGTTATCGATTTGAAAAATGCTTTCTTTTCGATTCCTATTCATCCTGATAGCCGATACCTCTTCGGCTTCACTTTGAATAATCGGTCTTACAGATTTTGTAGAGTCCCTCAGGGTTATACAGAGAGTCCTAGTATTTACAGTCAAGCATTGAAAAGACAATTGGATTCCTTTGTTCTGCCTGATGGTGTAGCCCTTATACAATATGTCGACGACATCTTGTTGGCGGCCGACACTCCTGAGCTGTGTGAGCAGTGCACGTTATCCTTGCTTTCCTTTTTGGCCTCTCACAATCACAAAGTGTCGAAGAAGAAATTGCAATTCTGTAGACCAAAGGTGACTTATTTGGATCACCTTTTGTCTAAGGAGGGGCGTGCACTCACACCAGATCGTATTCAAGTAATTTTGGACACGCCAGTACCTTCCACACAGAAGGACGTGCGTGCATTTTTGGGTCTTGCTTCTTTTTGTAGGCAATGGATATTGGGGTTTTCACACATAGTTAAGCCATTATTAGCACTTTTGACAAAAGATACCCCAATTCCTCTTCCCTGGTCAAATGAGTGTGAAATTGCCTTTCAGCAATTGCGACAAGCCCTTTGTTCAGCACCAGTGTTAGGTACCCCTGATTATACGAAGCTCTTCACATTGTATGTACATGAGAGAGATGGATGTGCATTATCAGTTTTAGTACAGATGCACGGCGACAAGCAGCGCCCCTGTGCATATTTTTCGGCTGTACTTTGTCCTGTTGCCCGAGCATTGCCTGGTTGTTTTCGCTCGGTTGCGGCGACAGCTGTGTCAATACGCCAAAGTGAGGGAATTGTGTTATCTCATAAGCTGTTGGTATTAGTCCCCCATGCTGTTGATGCCCTGCTTAATCAGACAAAGACGCAGCATTTGACCAGTGCTCGTTTAACGGGATATGAGTTGACGCTTTTGGCTCCTCATATTACGTTAAAGAGATGTGCAACGTTAAATCCAGCCACATTGTTGCCGTTCCCGGAAACTCAGTCTGAAGCACGAGAAGCACATGACTGTATTCTTGTGACTGAGGAACAGACAAAGGGTCGTATTGATCTCCAGGATACGCCCTTTACAGATGTAGATGGAGAACTATGGGTGGACGGATCATGCTTGAAGCTACCAGATGGTACGACTTCAGCAGCGTATGCAATTACCACATTACAAACAATAGTGGAGACAGCACGCATACCGCAGAAATCAGCTCAAGCAGCGGAACTGATAGCATTAACACGAGCATGTGAGCTCAGTGCAGGATTGTGTGCGAATGTTTATACAGATAGCCGCTATGCCTTCGGAGTAGCGCACGACTTTGGCCTACTCTGGAAGGAGAGAGGGTTTCTAACGTCACATGGAGCACAGATAATGTATGGAGAGTTAGTTTACAACCTTTTGACTGCATTAACATATCCAAAGAAGATTGCTATAGTTAAATGTAGTGCCCATAAAAAGGTGGTTGATAAAGTTGGAGAAGGGAATGCTTTGGCAGACCGGGTGGCACGAGAGACTGCGATGCAGCCTGGCTCTACTGCAATGTATGTTGTGAAGTCACAGGCAGAAAGAGGGCACGATGCTAGGAGAGAAGTGCTGGAGATACAGAGGACCTCTTCCGATAAGGAACGGGAGCAATGGTCCAATGATGGAGAATTAGATGATGAAGGGTGTTGGAGAAGTAAGCAGATGGATAAATGGAAGTTACCCACAGCTTTTGTACAACCTATGGTTCAGATGGCACATGGACTAGCGCATGTCGGAGCTTCCGCAATTGTAAAATTACTCACACGAGTTTGGGAGCATCCGGAGATCACTAGTACGGCAAAGAGAGTAGTGCAGACCTGCATGATTTGCCTGAGGTATAACCCAGGAAAGGGAACACGAACTCCAGCAGGAGGATTTGCAACACCTACTGCACCCTTTGAGGTTTTACAGATGGATTACATTCAGCTTGAGCGCTGTAACAATCTGAAGTATGTTCTAGTAGTGGTTTGTGCCTTCAGCAAATGGGTTGAGACATACACTACGAAAGACAATACTGCAATGACTACAGCCAAGATGCTATTGAAGGAGTTCTTCCCTCGATATGGTGATTGTTGTGGAGTGATAACGGACCTCATTTTATAGCAGACGTTATCAAGTATGTCCTGAAAGGACTGGGAATTACCCAGAAATTTCATGCAGTGTTTCACCCTCAGTCTGCGGGATTGGTTGAGAAATATAACGGTACTTTGAAGCTTAAGATCGCTAAGATCCAAGCTTCGACTTCTTTGACTTGGCCAGATGCTTTACCACTGGCATTACTGTCAATTAGATCGATACCGCACTCTCGGACCGGTCTCACGCCATATGAGATCGTGTTCGGACGCCCAATGAATATTTGGGATCCACCGAAACCGAAGTCAGTGTATGATGTACCTTGTGTAATGATGAATGATTATCTGGCACAGTTAACGGATAATTTGGTTTCTATTCATCAACAGGTTCGAGAAGCGCTCCCTGATCGGTCCACAGGTGAAGGACATAACCTCCGGCCTGGAGACCATGTCATGATCAAGGTGTTTGAAAGGACGAACAGTCTGGAGCCGAGATGGGTTGGTCCTGAGCAGGTCTTGCTCGCAACAAGGACAGCTGTGCGAGTCTCCAATCGGAAGAACTGGATCCACTCCTTGCACTGTCGTAAAGTGGCACCTGGATTAGTGGAGCCTGCTGTATTGACCGACCATCGACAAATCCTGACTGCAGAGAAAGGCCGTACTGTGGAACCGAACGACGTTGAGGAGCTCTTCCCGGACCAAGCGATTCCTGGAGGTAGAAGATATCATCTCAGACCGAGGAAATGATTTCTTTCTGTATCAGGACATTGTCAGAACGGCCCTTAGGTTAGTGAAACGGAGAGCCAATGAGGCAAGGGGGGAGGGGGGGGGGAATCAGCCCTGCATTAGTGTAGTGACACCCGTCTTGGCCCGCTGGTGAAGAAATCAACGGCTGCCTAAGGGGAAGAGTTCTGACAACTTTTAGTTTCAGGAAGATATTGACTTTTACTATAAAATGGAGAAGAAGAAGATTTTTTGTGCGACAAGTTTTATTATCATTGTAGCCATTGTTGGTATAACCACGTGGTTTGTTGAGGATGTGACTCCTGCCCGTGAGTTACTTGTTTTGACTACTCCAGTGCCTGAGGAGCACTACTTTTACACCCTTCCGTATCAAGAACTGAAGCATCGTCAGTCTTATTTGAATAATACTTTTATCCAGATATTGCATCATACCCATGTTGCTACAAATGCTACGAACTGTTGGATATGTGGTATGATGCCAGCTCATCAGAAGAAAGGAGGAACGCCGTTCATACCTCTACCTTTCTCTCATAATGGCTCTTGTAGAGCATGGTACACTTTGCTTTTTGCCACACGGAAACCTACAGTGGGACGACTACTTTTTAGACTTAATAGGGAATGTAATCAAGATAAAGAAGGCTATCCACAAGCGAATGGGACAATATGGGAGTGGGAAGAATATCGACCAGATAATGAATCGATTCCCTATATCTTCACGAACACCAGAGACACTGCTGGAAATGAACAATTTGTGTTTCAAGTGGCACAAGCTCAAGCGGACCTGTGTGTTCAGAGTGTGGGTCATATTCCTGTTGGTGTTAGTGACTGTATTATTGTTTTGAATATAGATGGATTAAATAATAGTACTTTCTTAGCTTCCCATAATACGTACTTCGTATGTGGGAATAAGGGTTATTAGCGCTTACCAGCCGGATGGTCCGGAGTATGTTATGTAGCGTTCTTATTACCCCCTGTATTCTTAGCGCCTGCATCCTAGCATAAAGACTTGAAGTTATTGAACAATTTAACTGTAAATAGGTATAAACGTACTCTATCTATTGATGATGTTGACCAAACTAACACTAGCTTACAGCAGTATGTTGATTTTAACTTAGGATTGTTTTTCTTTGTTGGAGCTGCTCTAAATAGTAGGAAGGTTCGACGATTAACAAGAGTTGTAGAGGCTGTAACGAATCAAGCTGCTGCTGCTCTTGGGAATCTTACGGAAGAATTACAAATCACTAGAATTGTTGCGTTACAGAATCGTATGGTATTAGATGTTATGTTAGCAGACAGAGGTGGAGCATGTAGAATTATCGGAAGTAGTTGTTGTGTATTTATTCCCGACCACACACCATCAGTCTATAACGCCATTAATAAATTGCATAAAATCGCAGCTGAGATCCATACAGAAAATGGCATTTGGACCTTTTCTGGATGGTTTTGGGCATTGATTACTACATGGGGATGGAAAGTTTTAACTGGTCTCTGTATTATTGTAGCAGTTCTGTTTTCCTGCTGCATCTGTGTTCAGTGTGGTCCTTTCCTCTGTTCTTTATGTGTGTCATTCTGTATTCCTGATAAGAAAGCTATTGCCAATGTCACCTATTAGAAACATTTAAACAAAGAGGTGGAAGAGATGATGAAAATTGACATATATGATGATTATCCTAATAAGCCGAATGTCTTCAGTAAATGCTGAAAGGGTCGTCTGTTGAAAACTAAAACAGCGCTATGATTAAGCATTCACTGAAGACATAAATTCTCTACAGTCAAAACGTGTTTCTTGTCTTATGTTGACTAATGTCTGGACTCCATTTTGTATTGTCATATCTCCATGTGCTTTGCACGAGAAGAGTCCTATTTTTTCGCTAGTTGCTCTTGTAATCTGCCTAGTAACAGTCTATAAATAGCTCCTTTGTCCGTCTGGCGCATGCCCAGACTTGACCACATCTGTTATCAGTTAGTCCTTGTTTGACCATGTTTTCGCGGGCTCAGGAAATTGTTAACTCCGCCCATATATTGATCCTGTATTGAAAATGTCCATAAATGGTAATGAATTTTGCTCTATGTTGTATCCACCCACTTATGAGCCCCTCTGTTGTGTATAAAAGGGGACCGTGTACGCAAGTTCTGTGTGCTACTCTATACAATACTGAAGAGTGTTGTGTAGGTTGTAGGACCACCCTTAAGGGTTAATAAACTCTGTCTTTGCAGTTTCCGTGCCAACTTCCTTCTAGCTTTCGTACACAGGAGGGCGAACCTTTGTATTTGCGGGCCTAGCTGGGGCCTGTATTCATCAGTGGTGCGGTGTCTTTAATATATATTTTTTTCTCAATTCTAGGGTTGATGACTCGAGCCCTGACCGGGTCTTTAAAGACCTCTGGTGCATGCTTAATGACCCCCTTAAGCATGGGTAAAATTGAGGTGGACCTTTGAGTGGTGTCGAAAGTGTCCATGAGAAAATCTGACTCCACGGGGTCTGTGTGTAGGTCAAACCCGTGGTACTGGGCAGCTCTGTAGAGGAGCTGGTTAAAGCCAATAGTGTCCTCTGGGGGGCGGGGGGGGGGGGCTGGAGGGATAGATGTCCTCTTGTGGGATGTAAGGGACGTCTGGGATACTATAATCATCCAAAGGGTCTGGGGAGCCAGTAGGAATAGGGTCCCCTAGTGGTTGATCGTCCGCACCTACCCCTGCATCATCTGAGGTGTTATCATCTACAGGGGTAGGGGATGGTGTAGGAGAGCGGTGTGCTGGGGGAGGAGGAAGAAGAGGAACAGGAAGAGGAAGAGAAGGGATCCTTAATGGAGAGGTGGCAAACTCTCTCTTTTTTGGTGGTGGAGCCAGTGCAGGCGTATCTAGTGGTCGCTTCTTGAAGCTAAGCATTAAGTGACCAGTCTTAGGATCCTTTACAAGAGTTTTTTAGGTAGGATCTGGGAGAAACAGTTCTTCTGTGGGAGGCAGATCCTTCGGTGCCGATGGTGTCAGTGCCGTAGGCTTTTTCGGAGCAGAATCGGTAGCGGTTATGGGTTTGGAACCATGCAGCTTTGCAGTGTATTTGGCCGATAGAACCTGTTTCCTCGGTTCCGAGATCTTCTTCGGCTTCGAAGCATGGTAGTCGGGGCCCTTTGGTGGCAGTTTTTTGGTCGGCTCTGAGTGTGTTGTCAGTGTCGAGGAGCCGTACCAGTCTTCGACGTCGAGTGCTTGGATGTCGAAGCAGCGGTCGGCGTGGATGAGGAAGAGGACGATTTCTTGGTCAGTGCCTGTGGATGTTTTTCGGCACAGAGGGTAGGTTCACTCGAGCCCGAGTCACCTGAAGGCTTAGTGGGCTTCTTTACCATGCACGGAGGCGGGGCATGGGAAGCAGTCTCTCGGTGTGCACCTGGGCCCGAAGGTGAAGGTGTGACCGAAGCCTTTTTAGATGGTATGGAGGGGGGGTTGGGGTCGGAGTCGACATCTGTACTCAGGATCCTCTGTGCTGGAGTGATGTCCTCGATGTCGGAGTCATCGGCTTCGGAGGCACTGACAAGGCCTTCTTCAACCCGCCCCTGCTCTGGCACACCAACGCTCTCTTGGAAAATGTTGTCAGGGATCGAAAACGACGAGCGAGCCATGGTTCTTCTAGCTCGTCAGTCCAGAATAGTCTTCTTGGAGCAGAAAGAGGCGCAAGCTGGACAATCTCTGGCATCGTGCTCCGGTGAGAGGCAGAGGTTGCACACCTCCTGCAGATCAGTGTGGGGAAACTTCAACCCACATCGAGGACACTTTTTGAATGGCGTCCTTTCCATGAGCCAGATGATAAGGCCCAGGTAGGCCCGAAGGCCTTCGTCGACGACCAGAATCGAAGACTTCAAAGTTGTTGAGAGTCGCGTGGATTGGGGAAACGCAATCGAGACAATACCGTCGAAAAGGGAAGGATTGCGGGTCGAAAGAGAAACCCGGTAACGGTTCCGAACTGGAGCGCGAGAAACGCATCAGAGCACGATGGCGGAAAAAAACAATCTGAGGATGGAGCCGATGCCCATGCACACTATGATCCAAAGGAGGAGTCACCTACCTCGTGACTTCCAAAGACTTTCCAGGACAAAAACAAGTGCAAACATCCGGGCCCAACACCAGATGGCGATCTATGCATAGTGTGTAGATCTGCAGCTCATATGCTTCGAACACACTCTTACTCTTTCTAGGAAAAAGTGATTTACTCCCTTATTTGTCATTTAATTTCGGTTTAAAGCAGGTCTTAAAAACTTTAAACATTAATTTCTATATTTGATGTTAGTTTTAATATTACTTTCTTTGCTCTACCAGTGTGTTTTCATTTGAAAACTGCATTTAAAGGTGGTGTGCAAGACAAGTGTACACTGACAGCAGTGAAAGTGTGCAGTTCTCATGTACACCGACAGACAAGGCTGTCAGTGTGCAGGACCCATGCACGGAGACACAAGGTTGTCAGTGTGTGGGACACGTGCACTGAGAAACAAAGCTGTCAGTGTGCAGGACGCGGGTACACCAGGAGACAAGGCTGTCAGTGTGCAAGATGCGTGTACACCGGAAGGCAAGGCTGTCAAGTGTGCAGGATGCGTGTACACCGGAAGGCAAGGCTGTCAGTGTGCAGGATGCGTGTACACCGGAAGGCAAGGCTGTCCGCGTTCAGGACGCTTGTACACCGGCAGCCATAGCTGTCGGTGCTCTGACAGCCTTGTCAGTGTGTAGGATGCGTGTACACCGATAGCCACAGCTGTCAGTGTGCAGGGAGCGTACACTGAGGGATAAGACTGTCAGTGTGCAGGACCCATGTACACCGACAGGCACGACTATCAGTGTGCAGAACGTGTGCAACGAGACAAAAGGCTGTCAGTGTGCAGGACCCATGCACTGAGACACAAGGCTGTCAGTGTGCAGAACATGTGTGCACCGTTAGCCAGGGCTGTCAGTGTGCATGAGGGACAAGAATGTCAGTGTGCGGAATGCATGTGCACCAAAAGCCAGGGCTGTAAGTGTGCATGTAGAAGGCATGAAAACTGAGGGACAAGGCTGTCAGTGTGCACCAACACAGTTCCTTTCCAGCAGTGCATGCCGTGGAGGTCTGAGCTCATGGACACATTTGTGTGTGGTGGCAGGGAGCCAGGCCTGGATGCCGTCCTCCAGGGCTGAGGCAGTGACCTCATGGCTGGCCCAGGGCCCGCTGCAGCACCTTCAGCTGACAAGCCCAGACTCTGCCCCAGGAAGTGCTGTGTCGGTGAATTAAATGTCTAGTCAATCTATGCCACGCCCTTAAGGGCGCATCCAGGCGTGTTGGAGGGTGCAGGGCACGTGCGCGCGCTGCAAGTGCTCGATGCCAGACTACTGAATGTCACAGCTATTTTAAATGGCATGTGATGGACATGCGTCTCATCAACTGACTGACTCCGCCCTCAAGTGACATGTACCCCTCCTTCTACTGAATGACAGACTGATGTACATCTAGCCCTCGCTGACCAACCGGCACCTCCTTCGAGTAACATGTACCTCTCCTTCCACTGACTGACGTGCACCTGGCTGCGGGGCGCCTCCCTCAAGTGACTTGTACCTCTCCTTCCACTGACTGACTGACGTACAACTACCTCTCGCTGGCTTACTGACACCTCCCTCAAGTGACATGTACCTCTCCCTGAGTGACACCTCCACTCTTAAACAGCTCCCTTCACGTGGCGCAGCAGGCTCCGCTGCCTAACCTTAGTGAGCAGTGCACGTGGTCGGTGTGCTCCCCACCTCCTTCTCGACAGACAGGTATTATGCTGGGCTCCCCGCTGACAAGAGAGCACCCCCCCATGTACTCTATTCAGCTCGTGCTGGACTGTTCCCATGAGGGTCAGGTAGGTACAGTTGTTACACCCTCAGCGGCACAGGGGCAGCCGGGTGCAGAGAGAGTTAGGCCCAATGTTAGCCTATGGCGTGCAGGGGGCCTTTGGTTGGCGGCTGCTAGCAGGCAGGCCACGCGGCTGTGGGAGCTGGGCTCCTGGTCACTTGCTCAGGGCAAGTGGGGAAGAAAAATAAGACAGAGGTTGCACTCCCAGGGGCACTCGGGCGGCTGGGTGCTTTTGAGTCGTCGGGCGCTCAATGGATTTTAATGGAGAAGCTCAGTGATGAACAAAGGCTGCAAGCTTGGGGACGAAGATTCTTCAGGTGCGACCACCACTTCGAGAGGTAAGTTGGGAAGCTGTAGGTTAGGTAGGCACCCAGGAGCTGGGCACAGGGGGCGGCAGGGTGCCGGGGTGTCATTTCGCTTCGGGAAATCTTACCCTCAGCTGGTCGCGGTTGGAGGGGTCCCTGGCTCTGAGGCTGCAGGCATTGTCAGGAGCGTTGAGGTGGGTCCTTGGGTGCTGGATTCGGGGTCACAGTCGTCGGGGGGACGTCCTCGGGGTCTTTGTCCACTCCGGCACAGGCCAGGCTTGGCGGGTGCAGAGTGTGCAGGAGTCGCAGTTCCTGGTAGGCACCAGGGGTTTGTTACTTGCTTTGAGCAGAACCACTGCTCGTGGGAATCTCAGTCTTTTAGATTCACAAGGCAGTCAGGTCCTCCGGGGTTTTCGAGGTTGCTGACCACTAGAGCCAGAGCAGGTTCGAGGGTCAACAGGCCTGTAGGGCTGGAGCCTGGTCAGTTGGTGTTGTCCTCTTGTTAGCAGCTGCACGGAAGGTCTTCTTTCTTCTTTGTGTTCTTTCTTGTTTCGGAATCGGAGGAAGGAAGGTTCAGGGTGCCCCTAAATACTAAATTTAAGGGCGTTACAGGTAGGTAGAGGTCAGGGACCAATGGGTCCCTTCCCTGGGGTGGGTACACCCCCTATCCTACCACTCTCCAGTGGGAGGGGGCAGGAGTCTAGTCCTGATTGGGTAGGGCTCCCCATCCTCAAGATGGCGAAAGCCCGGAGTTGTGCTTCACCTAGCCTCCACTACCTGAGGGGTGGGGTTGGCAGAGGCTGGCACTTCTCCTTTCCTCACTTAGGTTTTCCCGCCGATCTTCCCGCCAGAGTGGGGGTCAGAACCGGTAGGGGCCAGTTAATGAGTACAGCAAGTGGCCTAGAGAAGTTCACAAAGGCGGCATGCCTTTGAAGATTCCCCTGCCCATCCTAGGGGAGGAGACCTAGCATCTCGCCCAGGACGTGCATTGTTGCAGACCCACGAGAGCAGATGGCTCTCTACCCAGGGGTCCAGCAACATGTACCTACAACTCCTGGGTACCTACCTATCCTCTAACTACCCAACTTACCTCTCGAAGTGGTGGGCGCACCTGAAGAATCTTCGTCCCTGAGCTTGCAGCCTTTGTTCGTTCTTGAGCTTCTCCATTGCAATCCATTGAGTGCCCGACAGCTCAAAAGCACCCTGCACCCAGCTGCCCGAGTGGCCCTGGCAGTGCAACTTCTACTCTAACCTACTTCCCCATTTGCCCTGAGCAAGTGACCAGGAGCCCAGCTTCCACAGCCGCGTGGCCTGCTAGCCAGCAGCCTCCAACCACGGGCCCCCTGCCTCCCATAGGAGAACACTGGGCCTAACTCACTCTGCACCCGGCTGCCGCTGAGGGTGTAACAACTGTACTTACCTGACCCTGGGAGACCCCTGAGTCTATGCACAGAACCTTAACTCTGCCAGTCGAGCTACTGGAAATACTTGGTATTATATTTGCAAGGAACTGTAGCTAAATAATTGTACACCACATTGACAATTGTAAGTAGAATGCAGTTGTATGACATCACTATGTATTTGTAAGGTACTGGATGAAGGTTGTGGGAGTCCTACAGTCTGTAAGTTGTACGTTGAATTGGAAATGGCAAGTCTTGTTAAATGCTAATAAAAAAAACAAAAACAAACAGAAAAACAACTCTGCCAGTCGAGTACTTACCCAAAACCCGATAACTCACTTTTCTTCCATAGGGTAACATTGACTGGTTTCACCTGAAAATTCTTGTGGAGTTTTTAAACTTTAAAATATTCACCTAAAATCAACCGAGTAACGAAATCGAAAATACTCACCTGTTATTAGGAGAGACCCCAGTGCTGGATCTTGGTGCCCAGCACTGACCCTGAAAAGTAATTACAACCATACTTACCGCGAGCTCAATTTTCTTCCAAAGGAAACCATTGACTGTTTTTCTGTGAAATTTCGTCTGAGTGTCGATTTTTGCAAACTACAAATATTCTTTAAAAATCGTGCTAAATTTGAAAACGTAATTACGTACCTGCTTTAGATAGATGTCCCAGTACTGAGCCTAGAAGCCCAGCACTGGATTGCAAAAGTAACGAGAACATACTTTACCTGCAACTTGAATTTCCTTCCATAGGATAACATTGCCTGGTTTTTGCTGAAAAGGTTTTTAAGTGTCGATTTTGCACACTTACAAATATTCGTTAAAAATCGCCAGTATAATCTAAACGCATTCTCTCAACTGCTTACAGGTGGTACACTAGTGCTGGATTCAGGATCCAACACTGAGCTAGAAAAAAATAATAATAACCCCACTTACCTGCTAAGTGAATTTCCTCCCATAGGATAACATTGGTGATTTTATTAGAAAAAGTTTCTAAGTGTCAACTTTGAAAATACCAAAATATTGCTTAAAAATCACAACAGTAACTAAAAAGTCTTTACTCACCTATTTCGAGGAACTGTCCCAGGACTGACTCTAGGATCCAGTCCTGGAGTTAGAAAAGTAATCCAAAAGTAACCAATTGCATTTCCTTAGAATTTCTCATTGAACTCAATGTATAATTGTGTTTGAATTGTGTTGCCAATTGCAACAAACTGTAACTATTGCATTCAACAGACTATTGCCTATTTGAAAAGTATTTAAAGCATCTCATTCTGAGAAAGTATATTTTGATACCTATTGTTGGTTCTAAAATAAAACAAACATATATTTTTTATATATAAACCATTGGCCTAGAGTTCAGTTCTTGAGTGTGTGAGACCATTTGCTGACTGAGTGTGTACAACAAAATGCTTTACACTGTCCTCTGATGCTGCCTTACTGCTCGACCAAGCTAACACTTTACAGAGTAAGGTTATATCTAACTTTAGCCTCTGCCAAACCTCTGGGGACTGTGAACTCTGTACACACTGTACCTATTTGGGAACAGTATATACAGAGCCACTTTCTTACACTACGAGGCCCAGAATGCAGAGGAGAAAAACGGACTGGTTTAGCTACTCACAGATTTACATGGCAGCATTGAGAGCGGCGTTGGAGCATCTTTAATTTTGGCGCGAAAAGAAAATTCTATGCCAACCAGGGTATGCTTCCCCAACCCCGCCGACCTCCATCCACATCCTCCAAGATGCCCAACAATGCGATTTAAGGGGAACAGTCAACAAGTCTCTCTAATATTCTGGACAGGATGGAAACAATATCAGGGCAGTAGCCCTCAATGATGGGACAAGCCCACATCATATGGAAGAAATCACTTTTCACTCACACATCTAGGGCATGTGGGAGCAGGGAGCGCACCCATTTTTCATAGTCGCCTGGGAGTAAAATAGGTGATGTGCAAGTATTTCAGTTAAACAAGATGCCGGTGGGAAGGTATAACCAGCTCCCGGTGGGGCCATCTGACCTCCGACCCATTTCTCTCCTCTAGGGAGCATATCCAGCCCTTCCATCGCTCCTGAAGGATGGTGAAAAAGTCCAACACTTTAGCGAGTAGAGATTTATACACCCGTCAAGTGCCCTCTCGGCCTAGCAAGGACAAGATGACTAGGTTCATAGCCGCGTTCATAGAACTCTGTCTAAGCCCCTGCTGGGACACTGGCGGCCCCTTGCTTTTATCCACCCAGGTTGTCAATTTTATCAACTTTACAGGGATTAAACGCTCCTTCCACATGTAAAAATAACTGGCGGCGAGCTCTCGCGTTTTGCAGCTATTTCCAACGAACAGCTCATTCAGTCTGACTATTTTTATTGACATTTTGACCATGTTTAGCTCATTATTAACCCCTTCGATGCTCATGACGGAACGGTTCCGTCATGAGCATCGGTTGAGCTGTGCTCATGACGGAACCGTTCCGTCATGGCCACGCCCGCGCTAGAACCCTTCAGCACCGCGGGGGAATCCGCGCAGCGCTGAAGGGGTTAAACAAAGACTACGAGGCCCAGTATGCAGAGGAGAACAACTGACTAGTTTAGCTACTCACAGATTTACCTGGCAGCATTCAGAGCGGCGTTGGAGCATCTTTAATTTTGGCGTGAAAAGAAAATTCATGGAGGTTAAAAAGATAAAGCCAAGAAGAAGACAGCGCAGACCAAGTGGGATCAAAATGGAGCAAATGAACCGCCTGCAAGGTGACTTTCATGCAATCTTGTCTTTTTCGACCAACCACCCCGCAGTAAGCATGCTGTGACTTGTGTCACTACTTTTTCTCCATTATAAACATTGTTTAACCCTGGATGCTCCGTGATACTAGTCTCCATTCCCCCTGCTCCTCCACTCCACCTGCTCCTCCATCCACACCCCCTCTTCCTCCACCTCCACTCCCCTAATCTCTCCCGCCACTCCCACTCCCCCTCTCCCCCTCCATTGCCACTCCCCTACTCTCCCACAATCGCCCCTCTCTGCCCTCCCTGCACCTCCACTCCCCCCCTCCCTGCACCTCCACTCCCCCCCCTCCCTGCACCTCCACTCCTCTCTCTTTCTTGTACTTGTGCAACCTTTCTCCCGCTCCCTCACACACACTCTTTCGTAACAAAAATGCTTAACACTTTTTATTATATCTTTTCAACATGATGCACACAATGCTCTACGACGTAGCCAAAAGTTCTGGCTAAACACATAAGGTCCCAAAGGCGAGACCTATTGGCTATGCCAATGCTTGTTGAGGACTTGGTTGTTCATACTAATGTCATCTGGTGGTGAAGGCCTCGAAGGATATGTATCCACCACCACTTCTGGTGATTCGGCCTCGAGATCTTGCCATTGTAGTTCTTGAACCTCCGAGGTTGCCAAGCCCACATAAGTTTGTCTTTTCTTTTCGTCGATTCTTCTCTGCAAATATCAGGAGCTTCTTCCGTATCGATCCAGACCCAACGGCAGAAAAAATAATCTTTAGATGGCGACAAAAGGTGGGAGCTTCCGGAGGAAGCACGTCGACGTCACAAGAGGACACCAAAGGGTGATATGTCCACACCCACAACAACAGAAAAAAAAAAGAACAAATTTAACAATTCCGAACCAAACCACTAGATGGCGGACTAATGCACAGCATGTGAATTCAGAGAAGATTCACGCTGCAAAACCAGAATTCCATGCTGTGGAGTGTACAGCAGCCACCCCTCTCACCTTCGCAACCTGCGGTGGAGTCTACAGCAGCCACCCCTCTCACCTGCACTACCTGCTGTGGAGCCTACAGCATCCACCCCTCTCACCTGCATCACCTGCTGTGGAGTGTACGGCAGCCACCCCTCTCACCTGCTGCGGAGTGTATGGCAGCCACCCCTCTCACCTGCATTACCTGCTGTGGAGCCTACAGCAGCCACCCCCTCACCTGAATTACCTGCTGTGGAGTGTACGGCAGCCACCCCTCTCACCTGCATTACCTGCCGTGGAGCCTACAGCAACCATCCCTCTTAACTGCATTAGGTGCTGTGGAGTCTATGGCAGCCACCCCTCATAATTGCCGTGGAGCCTACAGCAGCCACCCCTCACCTGCTGTGGAGTCTACAGCAGCCACCCCTCTCACCTGCACTACCTGCTGTGGAGTCTACAGCAGCCACCCCTCTCACCTGCATTACCTGTTGTGGAGCCTACAGCAGCCACCCCTCTCACCTTCACTACCTGCTGTGGAGTGTACAGCAGCCACCCCTCTCACCTGCACTACCTGCTGTGGACCCTACAGCAGCCACCCCTCACCTGCACTACCTGCTGTGGAGCCTACAGCAGCCACCCCTCACCTGCACTACCTGCTGTGGAGTGTACAGCAGCCACCCCTCTCACCTGCACTACCTGCTGTGGAGCCTACAGCAGCCACCCCGCTTACCTTTACTACCTGCTGTGCAGCCTACAGCAGCCACCCCTCTCACCTGCATTACCTGCTGTGGAGTGTATGGCAGCCCCCCTCTCACCTGCATTACCTGCTGTGGAGTGTACGGCAGCCACCCCTCTCACCTGCATTACCTGCCATGGAGCCTACAGCAACCATCCCTCTTAACTGCATTAGGTGCTGTGGAGTCTATGGCAGCCACCCCTCATAATTGCCGTGGAGCCTACAGCAGCCACTCCTCTCACCTGCATTACCTGCTGTGGAGTGTATGGCAGCCCCCCTCTCACCTGCATTACCTGCTGTGGAGTGTACGGCAGACACCCCTCTCACCTGCACTACCTGCTGTGGCGCCTACGGCAGCCACCCCTCGCACCTGCATTACCGGCTGTGGAGTGTACGGCAGACACCCCTCTCACCTGCACTATCTGCTGTGGAGTCTACGGCAGCCACACCTCATAATTGCTATGGAGTTTACAGTAGCCACTCCTCATAATTGCTGTGGAGTCTACGGCAGCCACCCCTAATAATTGCTGTGGAGTCTACGGCAGCCACCCCTAATAATTGCTGTGGAGTCTACGGCAGCCACCCCTAATAATTGCTGTGGAGTCTACAACAGCCACCCTTCTCACTTGCCCTAACCTGCCACATATTTAACAAGAGCAATCTCTCATCTGCCCTATCTGCTGTAGATTTTATGGCATCAAGCACTCTAACATGCCCCAGCCTTCCATGGATTATAGGGCAACAAACCCTTTCACTAGCCCCTATCTGCCATGGATTCCACAGCACCAACCCCCTCTTACATGGGCTCAAGGGACGCAACTGCTATGATCGGCCCCCATCCTATGGCACCAACCACTCTCGCCCACCCCACTCCTTGCACACCTGTACAGAACCCCTACCTCTGGGCTGTACAGCACAACTGTAAATGTTTGTAAAGTCCATGTGGGGGTCTCACCCCTCATGGACTCTAGGCTACCAACCCCCACATTCCCACCCAAAACAAAAGGGATCGGGGGCACCAACCCATCTAGTTTGTGCCTTGCACCCACTATACATGGGCTGTATGCCACCTACCTCTCATGGTCTCTAGGGCAGTAACCTCTCTCGACTACCCTCGCTTCACAGATGTTCAACGCACCAAGTTCATGTTAGCTGCCTTTTCTTGGATTCTAAGGTACTAACAATGCAAGCCCACCCTGCGTGGACTTACCTCTCATTCCGCTCCAACCCGCAGGACCTCTCTGGTACCAACCATTATCAGCTGCCCATTCCTCCGTTTGCAAAGACTCCAGATAATCTGATGCCCCACTTTCCACTTTCTGGAACTGGCTCTCTTAGCAGTGCTTATGATTGTGAAGGGATGGGCTTCACACTCATTTCTAGTGACCTGAACTTACTTTTCATCCAGACAGAGAGACACAGAAAGGGGTACAAAGAGGAAGAAAGGAAAAACTGACAAAGGTAGAAAGTAGGGGTAAAAAAGAACCTACAAGTAGATACTGAGACGGGAAGTATGGGATGGTACTAGAAAGGCATGAGGTGGAGTAGAGAAGCCTTGGTATTCAGCAACCCCAGCATTCATCAGCAGCAGGCTCCTACCAAAAATTTATTTTGGCTCTAATTATTTTGGTCTCTTACCCACCCCAATCAGTGAGGGCTCTCCCACAGCAAGTCCACAGTGTCTCCCACCCACAATCAACAGCTTCCTGACCCCACTCACATTTCCTCTCCTGGCCACTCCTCTTTACCACTGTGGCATCAAGTCCACTCAACTGCCCTTCAATGGGCTGAAGGAGGATGCCTCCCACACAGACGAGTGCAAGGCGCCTCCTCCTCTAACCTGCACTGGACCCTCTCCTCCACTCTAGCTCTTATGGCTGATGGCATCAACTCCTCTCAGTCACCCATCCCTGCATGAACACCAGGCCACCAACCCATCTCTTCCACCCCATCCCACAAGCTCTTGGGCAACTCCTCTCAGTCACCCATCCCTGCATGAACACCAGGCCACCAACCCATCTCTTCCACACCATCCCACAAGCTCTTGGGCAACTCCTCTCAATCAGACCCACATTTCATGGACTACTGGTCACCAACTCCACTTCATCCGCAACCTTGTCATATGAGCACCAGGTCACCCACGCCTCTTACCCCCAACCTCTTGGAGAACAACCCCTCAGAGTCATGCAAACCCAACATGGGATCACCAAGTCTGATCTTGTTTTTGAAGAATGGGGTTATTTTCACAGAGGTTTGCTTAATTGTGTCACGTATGGTTACGCTGCGAGAAACCCAAACAGGGTTTGCAGCTGTGGGTTCAGTTAAGAGCACACCTAGCACTACCCTTCCTTCACACTGTGGCCGTCGAGTGCAGCCAGTCTGAAGGACAAGGATGATCCAAGCCCAGGTGGTGGTCAGGGAGGCAAACCAGCATTACCCAGTCCTACACAGGCTTAACCTTCATCTGACCATGAACATTGAGAGCGGCCATGTCTGAAGCAGGAGCATACAACTATGTGGAGCGGGGGGGACACCAGCATTACACAGCCCTACCTATGCTTAAGCCCTCTTCTGACCATGAACATTGACTGCACTCAGGTTTGAAGCAGGAGGATACGGCCCTCACCTTGGTGAACGGTGCATGAACCAACTGTCATTTCAGACTATGGTGGTCAGGGAGGGGAGGCAAACCAGCATTATCCAGTGCTACTTACGCTTTAAGCCCTTTCTGACCATGAACACTGAGTGCACTTAGGTGTGAAAGAGGATACAACCCTGTGTGGAGAGGGCGCACACTAATATTACACAACACTGCTTATGTTTCACCTCCCTTCTGACCATGAACACCGAGTGCACTCACGTTTCAAGGAGTATACAACCCTACGTGAAGAGGGCGCACACTAATATTACACAGCACTGCTTAACCTCCCTTCTGACCATGAACACCGAGTGCACTCATGTTTCAAGGAGTATACAACCCTGTGTGGAGAGGCGCACACTAATATTACACAGCACTTCTTATGCTTTACCTCCCTTCTGACCATGAACACCGAGTGCACTCATGTTTCAAGGAGTATACAACCCTACGTGAAGAGGGCGCACACTAATATTACACAGCACTGCTTAACCTCCCTTCTGACCATGAACACCGAGTGCACTCATGTTTCAAGGAGTATACAACCCTGTGTGGAGAGGCGCACACTAATATTACACAGCACTTCTTATGCTTTACCTCCCTTCTGACCATGAACACCGAGTGCACTCATGTTTCAAGGAGTATACAACCCTACGTGAAGAGGGTGCACACTAATATTACACAGCACTGCTTATGCTTTACCTCCCTTCTGACCATGAACACCGAGTGCACTCATGTTTCAAGGAGTATACAACCCTGTGTGGAGAGGCGCACACTAATATTACACAGCACTTCTTATGCTTTACCTCCCTTCTGACCATGAACACCGAGTGCACTCATGTTTCAAGGAGCATACAACCCTGCGTGGAGAGGGTGCACACTAATATTACACAGCACTGCTTATGCTTTACCTCCGTTCTGACCATGAACACCGAGTGCACTCATGTTTCAAGGAGCATACAACCCTGCGTGGAGAGGGCGCACACTAATATTACACAGCACTGCTTATGCTTTACCTCCCTTCTGACCATGAACACCGAGTGCACTCATGTTTCAAGGAGTATACAACCCTACGTGAAGAGGGCGCACACTAATATTACACAGCACTGCTTATGCTTTACCTCCGTTCTGACCATGAACACCGAGTGCACTCATGTTTCAAGGAGTATACAACCCTGTGTGGAGAGGCGCACACTAATATTACACAGCACTTCTTATGCTTTACCTCCCTTCTGACCATGAACACCGAGTGCACTCATGTTTCAAGGAGTATACAACCCTACGTGAGGAGGGCGCACACTAATATTACACAGCACTTCTTATGCTTTACCTCCCTTCTGACCATGAACACTGAGTGCACTCATGTTTCAAGGAGTATACAACCCTGCGTGAAGAGGGCGCACACTAATATTACACAGCACTGCTTATGCTTTACCTCCCTTCTGACCATGAACACCGAGTGCACTCATGTTTCAAGGAGGATACAACCCTACGTGAAGAGGGCGCACACCACTAAGACACGGCCCAAACAACAGTGCTTAATGGTGCTCCTCACATCATAGAGTCAACCAGATCTCTGGGAAGAACACTGGACGAGAATCAGAACGTGCAGGAGCAGATCAGCTCTGCCACTAAAGGAACAAACCTTCACGTGAGCATCTCAAGAGAAAAAGATAAAACCCTGCCTTCCCCGGATGATCTCAAGTCTGCTGTTCATGCTCTAGTGATTCCCAGGTTGGACTATGAGAGTGCAACCCTATGCGGCCTACCCAGAGCTAAGCTGGACCCATTAAGGGCTTCTCTGAACTCTGCTACTAGACTCATTACAGGTTCAAAAAGAAACCGTCCCATCACTCCTGACCTGAAATCTCTTGATGGGTTTCCTTATGAGGCAAGGATTCATTTGAAAATTGCCTGCATGACCCAGAAATCCCTTCACTTCAACACTTAGACATACCTTGCACAAAAACTAGAGCTAAACTCACAAAAAGAGAAGGAACTATGCACAGTGCTGTGTTAACACGGCCAACTGGAAACATGGAAAATATCCCCTTCGTAAATGTAGATTTCACGAGTGGGAGAAGGACAGAAAAGGCGAAATTCAGTTATACACCAGAGTCCGAAAGCAAGCCCTCAGGCTTGTTAAAGACTGCTCTGACACACTAAATAGGTAGGAGCAGAAGGGGTGTTGGAGAGGTAACTTCTCCTATACAACCAACCATTATTTTTGACCCTGCCAAGTGGGACCACGAATAAAATGAGTATAAAGGTTACCACTTAGGCAGTTTAACTATTTTCCTTTCTCTGCATTTTTGGGATCCCTCATTTGGAGGACTATCTCCTTTTCTTTCTCTTCTTTCTCAAAAAATCAGCACTCAACCCTGAGTGTTGGTCTGCACCAGGGTGTCTGTAGCGGCCCAATGATGAAGCATGCCACTATTTAGTGGGTGAAGGAAGTCTTTAACAAACCAGAGGGCTTGCTTTCGGACTCTGGTTTATAAATGATTTTCATCTTTTCTGTCCTTCTCCCCCTCATGTGAAATATACATTTACGAAGGGGATATTTTCTAGGTTTCCAGTTGGCTGTGTGAACACAGCACTGGGCATAGTTCCTTATCTTTTTTGAGTTTAGTGGTACAAACAGGAGAGCTAGAGGAGGCTTACTCTCCTGTCTCTTCAGTTGTGTGGATACAAAAACTACAGCTGTCTTGTGGAGGCAGTGCATCCAGGTGTGAAGGAGGACACAACCCTACGTGGAGAGGGCGTACACTAGTATTATGCCACTCCACCTACACTTAACCTCCGTTCGGACCATGAACATTGAGTGCCCTCAGGTTTGGAGGAAACAACTCTGTGCGGAGGGTGCACACCGGTATTACACAGCACTACGTGTGCTTAACCTCGCTTCTGACCATGACCATTATGTGCACTGCACTGTGAAGGAGGATAAAACTCTACATGGGGAGGGTGCACACCAGTATTACATAGCTCTTCCTTCGCTTAAGCCCCCTTCTAACCATGAACATTGAGTGCACTCAGGTTTGAAGCAAGAGGATAAGACCCCAGCTGGTGGTCAGGGAGGGGGGCATTATCAAGTCCTACCTACACTTTAGCCCCCTTCTGACCATGAACATTGAGTGCACTCAGGTTTGAAGCAAGAGGTTAGGACCCCAGCTGGTAGCAAGGGAGGAGAGGGCCCACCAGCATTATCCAGTCCTACCTACCTTTAAGCCCCCTTCTGACCATGAACATTGATGGGCTCAGACTTGAAGTACAAGATACCATCCCAGGAGCCAAGGAGGCCACCACCATCACTCCCGGGAGCTTCCAACCATCACTTACTGTGCTTGTTCTTCTTCTCCGGCAGAGGAGGCGGCTTTTCCGGAAGCCCATCCGAATCCAGTGCCGCAAAGTCCCCCATGAAGTCCACGGAGCCGGAAGAGTTTGCCTGCTGGAAGGGTGAGATGCCTGAGAAGGGGGGCACGGAGGCGCTGGGCAGGGAGGAGAGGGACGTCTCGTCCTCGGAGATGTTGTCATACTGAGACGGGTGTCTCTCGTAGGATATCCGACAGCTAGAGATGTCAGAGAGGTGAGGCGTGGTACTCCTTCGCTTCTTCAGCGGCAAAGCCGGAGGGGCGTCACCGCCCTGCATCGCCTCAGTCTGGGGAGAGTCACCAGGGGGCATCTGGAAGACCTGACCATGGAAGGGGGAGCCCAGCTCTCCCAAGGACTCTGGCAGGGGGCTGAGTACACCCGGAGTCAGCTGTGGGATCTGGTCGGCACTTGATAGGTCCTGCTGCAAGAACTCGTAGTCGGGATCATAATTATCTGGTTTCAAAAACAAAAAAACAGCAGAAATTAGATAAATAAGAGAAGCAGGCGTACATCTGTAACAATATAATAGAATATTGCACACCAATCCTTTGTGACCCCAGCGCCCAACAAACTCCTGTACAGAGGCTTCGGTGATGGCACCTGATGAGAATATATGAGCATCAGGGCTCATAGCGGGATTAAGTAGTAGTGACAGCCTCACCGGTAGCAGTGGCAAGCCCTATCCTATAGGCAGCATAGCAAGGGCGTACTGTCAGCTGCCATCAGTTCCAATGCGCGATGCTGCACAATTCCCTCCCTTCCTGCACAGAGCTGCCATCAGTTTCAATACAGGATGCTGCAAAATGCCCTCCCTTCCTGCACAAAGATGCCATCAGTTTCAATGCAGGATGCTGCTAAATGCTCTCCATTCCTGCACAGAGCTGCCATCAGTTTCAATGATAGGATGCTGCAAAATGCCCTCCCTTTCTGCACAGAGCTGCCATCAGTTTCAATGATACGATGCTGCAAAATGCCCTCCCTTCCTGCACAGAGCTGCCATCAGTTTCAATGATACGATGCTGCAAAATGCCCTCTCTTCCTGCACAAAGATGCCATCAGTTTCAATGCAGGATGCTGCTAAATGCTCTCCATTCCTGCACAGAGCTGAAATCAGTTTCAAAGATACAATGCTGCAAAACGCCCTCCCTTCCTGCACAGAGCTGCCATCAGTTTCAATAGAGGATGCTGCAAAAGGCCCTCTCTTCCTGCACAGACCTGCCATCAGTTTCAATATAGGATGCCGCAAAATGCTCTCCATTCCTGCACAGAGCTGCAATCAATTTCAATTCACGATAGTGCACAATCCCCTCCCTTCCTGCACAGAGCTGCCATCAGTTTCAATGCACGATAGTGCACAATTCCCTCCCTTCCTGCACAGAGCCGTCATCAGTTTCTATGCACGATGCTGCAAAACGCCCTCTCTTCCTGCACAGAGCTGCCATCAGTTTCAAAGACACGATGCTGCAAGATGCCCTCCCTTCCTGCAAAGAGCTGCCATCAGTTTCAATGCACGATGCTGCAAAACGCCCTCTCTTCCTGCACAGAGCTGCCATCAGTTTCAATGACACGATGCTGCAAAACGCCCTCTCTTCCTGCAAAGAGCTGCCATCAGTTTCAATGCACGATGCTGCAAAACACCCTCTCTTCCTGCACAGAGCTGCAATCAATTTCAATTCACGATGCTGCAAAATGCCCTCCCTTCCTACAAAGAGCTGCCTTCAGTTTCAATACAGGATGCAGCAAAATGCCCTCCCTTCCTGCACAGAGCTGCCATCAGTTTCACTTATTCCTTTTGTTTTCAGGGACCATTGTTTCCTGTAATATATAACCTCCCAAGGTCCCTGTCCAACTTCCTTTGGGTGCCCTTGTGTTTTTTTCACACATCAGTTTCAATGACACGATGCTGCAAAACGCCCTCCCTTCCTGCACAGAGGTGCCATCAGCTCTGATGACACAATTCCCCCGTTCCTTCACAGAGCTGCCATCAGCTTCAATGACAATGCCCCCGTCCTTCACAGAGCTGCCATCAGCTTCAATGACACGATGCCCCCGTCCTTCACAGAGCTGCCATCAGCTTCAATGACACGATGCCCCCGTCCTTCACAGAGCTGCCATCAGCTTCAATGACACGATGCCCCCTTCCTTCACAGAGCTGCCATCAGCTTCAATGACACGCTGCCCCCGTCCTTCACAGAGCTGCCATCAGCTTCAATGACAAGATGTTCAAAAATGTTGTCCCTTCCTGCAGAGCTGTCATGAGCTTCAATGACACAATGCTCATAACCGATTTCGTTCAAAGCCTCTGATTGCATTTGGCTCCGAAATAAAAATTCTGACGGCCTTTGCTCTCCAGTCTATCCAACTGTCATTGCTGACTATGCCTCTGCTATGTATACTCCTGTCCTTTCTTCATTCTAGACTATGCCTCTGCTATGTATACTCCTGTCCTTTCTTCATTCTAGACTATGCCTCTGCTATGTATACTCCTGTCCTTTCTTTTATTCTAGACTATGCCTCTGCTATGTATACTCCTGTCCTTTCTTCATTCTAGACTATGCCTCTGCTATGTATACTCCTGTCCTTTCTTCATTCTAGACTATGCCTCTGCTATGTATACTCCTGTCCTTTCTTTTATTCTAGACTATGCCTCTGCTATGTATACTCCTGTCCTTTCTTCATTCTAGACTATGCCTCTGCTATGTATACTCCTGTCCTTTCTTTTATTCTAGACTATGCCTCTGCTATGTATACTCCTGTCCTTTCTTTTATTATAGACTATGCCTCTGCTATGTATACTCCTTTCCTTTCTTATATTCTAGACTATGCCTCTGCTATGTATACTCCTGTCCTTTCTTTTATTCTAGACTATGCCTCTGCTATGTATACTCCTGTCCTTTCTTTTATTCTAGACTATGCCTCTGCTATGTATACTCCTGTCCTTTCTTCATTCTAGACTATGCCTCTGCTATGTATACTCCTGTCCTTTCTTTTATTCTAGACTATGCCTCTGCTATGTATACTCCTGTCCTTTCTTCATTCTAGACTATGCCTCTGCTATGTATACTCCTGTCCTTTCTTTTATTCTAGACTATGCCTCTGCTATGTATACTCCTGTCCTTTCTTCATTCTAGACTATGCCTCTGCTATGTATACTCCTGTCCTTTCTTTTATTCTAGACTATGCCTCTGCTATGTATACTCCTGTCCTTTCTTTTATTATAGACTATGCCTCTGCTATGTATACTCCTTTCCTTTCTTATATTCTAGACTATGCCTCTGCTATGTATACTCCTGTCCTTTCTTTTATTCTAGACTATGCCTCTGCTATGTATACTCCTGTCCTTTCTTTTATTCTAGACTATGCCTCTGCTATGTATACTCCTGTCCTTTCTTTTATTATAGACTATGCCTCTGCTATGTATACTCCTGTCCTTTCTTTTATTCTAGACTATGCCTCTGCTATGTATACTCCTGTCCTTTCTTTTATTCTAGACTATGCCTCTGCTATGTATACTCCTGTCCTTTCTTTTATTCTAGACTATGCCTCTTCCATGTAGACTGCTGACCTTTTTTATTCTAGACTATATATACCTGTGCTATGTATACTGCGGTTCTTTTTTATTCTCAATAGTCGGTTTGTAACATTTCTTGATGATTTTGTAATCCAATGAGTATTAAAACTATAACATAATTAATGAGGCCGACGGTGATATCTATTTGTTGAACACATTTTGCAAAATAAAATACCGAATTTGTTTTTCAGTCCAGTGACGTACCTTCGTTCAGACATTGTGTGCTTCAGTGAGGACCTGGTTCAAGTCCACACACTATTGATACAATCTGGTCTCTTTGAAGAGAGGAGGGACAACAAGCACCACTTCAGTAAAGGGGCCACCAGGGGCTCACCAGAGCACTCTACCAGAAAACCAAAAACACAGTCCTTCACAGAAACGATCGCTCTACAATAACACCAAAAACACAGTCCTTCACAGAAACCAAGCGCTCTACAATAACACCAAAAACACAGTCCTTCACAGAAACCAAGCGCTCCACGGTAACACCAAAACACAGTCCTTCACAGAAACCAAGCGCTCTAAGGTAACACCAAAAACACAGTCCTTCACAGAAACGATCGCTCTACGGTAACACCAAAAACACAGTCTTTCACAGAAACCAAGCGCTCTACAATAACACCAAAAACACAGTCCTTCACAGAAACCAAGCGCTCTACGGTAACACCAAAAACACAGTCCTTCACAGAAATGATCGCTCTATGGTAACACCAAAAACACAGTCCTTCACAGAAACCAAACGCTCTACAATAACACCAAAAACACAGTCCTCCACAGAAACGATCGCTCTACGGTAACACCAAAAACACAGTCCTTCACAGAAACCAAGCGCTCTACAATAACACCAAAAACACAGTCCTTCACAGAAACCAAGCGCTCTACGGTAACACCAAAAGCACAGTCCTTCACAGAAACCAAGCGCTCTACAATAACACCAAAAACGCAGTCCTTCACAGAAACGATCGCTCTACGGTAACACCAAAAACACAGTCCTTCACAGAAACCAAGCACTCTAAGGGAACACCAAAAACACAGTCCTTCAGAGAAACGATCGCTCTACGGTAACACCAAAAACACAGTCCTTCACAGAAACGATCGCTCTATGGTAACACCAAAAACACAGTCCTTCACAGAAACCAAGCGCTCTAAGGTAACACCAAAAACACAGTCCTTCACAGAAACAAAGCGCTCTAAGGTAACACGAAAAACACAGTCCTTCACAGAAACCAAGCGCTCTACGGTAACACCAAAAACACAGTCCTTCACAGAAACCAAGCGCTCTACAATAACACCAAAAACACAGTCCTTCACAGAAGCCAAGCGCTCTACGGTAACACCAAAAACACAGTCCTTCCAAGAAACCAAGCGCTCTACGGTAACACCAAAAACACAGTCCTTCACAGAAACGATCGCTCTACGGTAACACCAAAAACAGTCCTTCACAGAAACCAAGCGCTCTACAATAACACCAAAAACACAGTCCTTCACAGAAACCAAGCGCTCGAAAATAACACCAAAACACAGTCCTTCACAGAAACGATCGCTCTACAGTAACACCAAAAACAGTTATTCAAAGAAACCATGTGCTCTAAGGTAACACCCAAAACACAGTCCTTCACAGAAACCAAGCGCTCTACGGTAACACCAAAAACACAGTCCTTCACAGAAACCAAGCGCTCTACAATAACACCAAAAACAGTCCTTCACAGAAACCAAGCGCTCTACAATAAGACCAAAAACACAGTCCTTCACAGAAACCAAGCGCTCTACAATAACACCAAAAACACAGTCCTTCACAGAAACGATCGCTCTACGGTAACACCAAAAACACAGTCCTTCACAGAAACGATCGCTCTACGGTAACACCAAAAACACAGTCCTTCACAGAAACCAAGCGCTCTACAATAACACCAAAAACACAGTCCTTCACAGAAACCAAGCGCTCTACAATAACACCAAAAACACAGTCCTTCACAGAAACCAAGCGCTCTACAATAACACCAAAAACACAGTCCTTCACAGAAACCAAGCGCTCTACAGTAACACCAAAAACACAGTCCTTCACAGAAACCAAGCGCTCTACAGTAACACCAAAAACACAGTCCTTCACAGAAACGAAGCGCTCTAAGGTAACACCAAAAACACAGTCCTTCACAGAAACCAAGCGCTCTACAATAACACCAAAAACGCAGTCCTTCACAGAAACTAAGCGCTCTACAGTAACACCAAAAACACAGTCCTTCACAGAAACCAAGCGCTCTATGGTAACACCAAAAACACAATCCTTCACAGAAACCAAGCGCTCTACAATAACAATAAAAACACAGTCCTTCACAGAAACCAAGCGCTCTACAATAACACAAAAAACGCAGTCCTTCACAGAAACGATCGCTCTACGGTAACACCAAAAACACAGTCCTTCACTGAAACCAAGCGCTCTACAAAAACACCAAAAACACAGTCCTGCAATATAAAGCACTCAACAAGTCACCTTCAGACAATTTCAGAACAAACATGTTCAAAGCAACACCCTAAACAATTCTGCAACACAAAAAAAAAACTGCAGAAGAAAGACACCTTGTTACTACCACAAGTTAGAGGGGAAGCACACAGCGTACTGAAGTCACAGACAGGGGGCTCTGTCGTGGGAAGTGATGTGAGCATGTAATGCTGCCCACGGAAGCAATCCGGTGTTCTAAAACTGGACCAGGTTAAGAGAAGTGATGATCCCAGGGTGCCCAGGAAGCTGACATTCACAGAACAGGAAGTGTTCTGGACGCTTGCCTCTCTCTTTACCCACAATGACCCCACCTGGGCATCATTAAGAGAAAGAGCGGACTTTGTTTCACAGATGACCCACCTGTCTGCCCTCTGCTAGTGGCATAGAGGGCTCAGTTGCAAAAGGCTCCCCCTTAACAGTGTGTAATGGCAGAAAAGCAACACATTATAACGTGTGCAGCTCAGTAAAGGCCCAGACATCCCTACCGCCAACTTCAAACACTCCTGGGCTACAAACATACCTACCTCCTACTACAAACACCACCCTGCCACAAACATCCCTACTGCCTACCACAAACATCCCTACTGCCTACCGCAAACACAACCCTGCCACAAACATCCCTACTGCCTACCGCAAATACAACCCGGCCACAAACATCCCTACCGCCTACTACAAACACACCCCGGCCACAGTCATCACCCAGCAACAGACATCCCTACCCCCTATCGCACACACATCCCAGCCATAGACATCCCTATTGCCTACTACAAACACAGCCTGGCCACAGTCTTCCCCAGCAGAAGACATCCCTACCACCTACTGCACACACACCCAGGCCATAGACATTCCTATCGCCTACTGCAGACACCCCAGCAACAGACATACCTACCTCCTACCCCAAACACTCCCCAACCACAGACATCCCTACCGCCTACGGCAAACACAACCCAGCCACACACATCCCTACCACCTATGACAAACACTCCCCAGCCACAGACATCCTTACCACCAGCTGGAAACACACTCCAGCCACAGACATCCCTACTGCAACAACAAATCCGACACAGACATGCGTTCAGCAAACATTCTCTGGCCACAGATATCCTAACCACTTACAGCACACGCACCGCAGCCACAGACCCTACAGCTTACTACAAAGACAACCCGGCCACAAACATCCCTATCGCCTACCACAAACACAAAGAGCTACAGATGTCCCAACAGCAGACATCTCTATCGCCTACTGCAAACACAATCCGGCCACAGACATGCCTACTGCAAACACAACCCGACCACAGACATTCCTACTGCAAACACGGAGCTAGAAAATATCCCTACAGCAAACACCTGTGCCACTGACATCCGTACCGCCTGCTGCAAACACAACCCGGCCACAGACATCCCTAACGCAAAAGGCCAGAGCTACATATGTCCCTACAGCAAACACACCTGTGCCTCAGACATCCCTACCGCCTGCCGCAAACACACCCCGGCCACAGATGTCCCTTCAACAAACACACACCGGCCACAGAGGGGTCTACCACCTCCTACAAAGACACCTTGGCCACAGATGTCCCTACCGCCTGCTGCAAACACACCTCTGCCACATTCATCCCTACTGCCTACTGCAAACAACCTGGACACAGGCATCCCTACCGCCTACAGCAAACACACAGAGCTACAGATGTCCCTACAGCAAACACACCCGAGCCAAAGACATCCCGACCGCCTACTGCAAAAACACACCAGCTACAGACATCCCCCCCACCTGATGCAAATAAAGCCGAACCACAGACATCTCTACCGCTTACTGCAAACACACCAGCCACAGATATCCCTACCACCTACTGCAAACACACACCAGCCAAAGACATCCCTACAGCAAACACACCTTGACCACAGACATCCCTACTGCTTGCTGTAAACACAGTTCGGCCACAGACATACCTACTGCAAACTCAACCCACCAACAGACATCCTTACTGCCTACTTCAAACACACCCTAGCCACAGATTTCCCTATTGCCTACTGGAAACATATTCCAGCCACAGACCTACCTACTGCAACCACACCCGAACCACAGACATCCCTACCGCCTACTGCAAACACACCGACGCATACATCCTTACCGTCCGCTGCAAATATACCCTGGAATAAACATCCCTATCGTCTGCTTGAAACACACCCCTGCGCCACAGACATCCCTACCTCCTGGCACAGGCGCACCCCAGCTACAGAAATCCCTACTTGAAACACCCCCAAGCCAGAGATGTCCCTTCAACAAACACACACCGGCCACAGAGGGGTCTACAACCTCCTACAAAGACACCTTGGCCACAGAAGTCCCTACCGCCTGCTGCAAACACACCTCTGCACATTCATCCCTACTGCATACAACCTGGGCACAGGCATCCCTACCGCCTACTGCAAACACTCAGAGATACAGTTGTCCATACAGCAAACACACATTAGCAGCAGACATTCCTACTACCTGCTGGAAACGCACATCAGTCACAGACATTTCTACTACCTGCTACCAACATACCCCTGCCACAGACATCCCTACCGCCTGTTGCAAACACAACCTGGCCACAGACATCCCTACCGCCTGTTGCAAACACAACCCGGCCACAGAGATCTCTACCGACTGTTGCAAACACAACCCGGCCACAGACATCTCTACTGCCTGTTGCAAACACAACCCAGCCACAAACATCTCTACCGCTTGTTGCAAACACAACCCGGCCACAGACACCCCTTTCACCTGCTTCAAACACACACCCACGTCACAAAAGTCCCGACCGCAAAACACACCGGCCACAGACGTGTCTACCACCTCCTGTAAGCACATCCGGGCCACAGACATCCCTCCCACAAAAACATCCCGGCCACAGACACCCCTACGGCAAACACATCCCTACTGCAAATGCACCCCGACCACAGACATCCCTACTGCAAACACACCCAGGCCAAAGACATCCCTACAGCCTTCTGCAAACATACTCCAGCCACAGACATCCCCTACCACCTACCGCAAACACACCCCAGCCACAGACATGCCTACTGCAAAGGCTCCCTGACCATAGGATGAGGTTCTAGGGATGTGTTATCAAACCCTGGAGATAGAACACCCAGTGACCCAAAAACATAAGTCAGTTGGCATATGTTCAATGCACCATGACCGTATCCTACAACACCACACATACAGGCCAGTTGGTAAGCATTCACTGTGCTACAACAGTCTCCTACAACAGTACACAAACAAATCACTAGGTGAGCATTAAAGGCACCTAGATAGTATTCAACAACAGCCAGCAATGAGACAGTCAGTGAGCATTCACTGCATAATGAGCGTATCCTACAATCCCCAAACACCAAAGGTAGTCAGTTTGTATTCAATGTGCTATATCAGGATAGTGACAACAGTCACTGATAAGGCAGATTGTGAGCATTATCGGTGTCATTGGATAAGCACTCAAATCCACGACAAATAAGGGAACCTGTGACAGCTCACTTTGCCATGATAACATCTTACAACACATGTTGGTAAGCAAGACTGAGAACATTCTCTGTGCTATGACAGTGTCCTATAATGGTCGCAAATGTTGGAGTCTGAACATTCAGCACAAAATGGAAGAATAGCCATGACTGACACAAATAACCTGCGAGTCCTCAATGCGCCAGGACAGCATCTGGCAGGAGAGCACGCGTTGTGCTCGGATTGTCCATTACAGCATCCATAGATAAGGCAGAGTGAGTGCATTCACTGTGGCGAGACTTTATTGTGCACAGATAAAGTGGTAAGGTGACAATTCACAGAGTAGCAGAATAATTGCAATGATCATACATAAATCAGACTATCCATTCTCCTATTGTAGTGAATAGGTGTACTGCTCTGGTACAGTGGTTGCTCACAGGCTGACTTATGAATGGCTATTGTAATTATTCTGCTACTCACTACTACGGGAGAATAGCTGGCACACACAAACCAGGCAATCTGTGACCAGTTTAGGCATTCACTGTGCTATGGTAGTACCCCAGCAGAACACAAGAATCTGGCAACCATCATTACATTTGAACAGAATACTCGGTCTTCATTTCCCTATGCATTTCCCCCTGATTTAAAACATGGAATCGAAAATTCCTTGAGCCACCACACTGGCAAAGCCATGAACAAGGATGGCATCTAATGAAGCAGAGAAGGCAGGAGGAATGAAACAAGAACAAAGCTGAGAAGCAAGGCACAGGGCAGCGCCTGTTCACTGCCTCCACTTACAGCACTGATCAGGCGAACATGAAATGTTCACTTGCTGAAGAAGGGGCAGCAACAAGAGGCAAGACCTTCAGGGATCACGAGGGGACACAACAGAATGGGACTTGCAGCTGCTTAGCTGGATACTCACCGAGGGTCTCGCAGCTTGTATTGCGAGAGCATTGCCCGCTGTCTCGATCCAGCGAGGACAGCTGCTCGTCGGATTTGCTGAGTTTGCCTATGCTGCTGCAAGGGGACAAGCGGGGGGACTCTCCTCCATACGAGTGGCTTCCTCCTGAGAGCCGGCGTGGTGTATAGCAGTCAACGTCAAAATCCTGGGACAAGATGAGCAAGAAGTCAGAGAGAAACATAAATAGAATAGACTGTATGTTGCTGGAAAGCAAAGGGGTATGCGGAGCTGCGCCTGTGTACCGCAGATGGCTGTGCGCTACACACAAGGCATCTGTTCGAATATATACTTAACACTTTTAACCAAATTCTTTTAGAGAAAATTCAGTTTAGATTCTCGCTTTATAATATACATAAGTAGAAACAATACTAAATTATTGTTTGAAATGTTTTTTAGTGTGTACATTCGTAAATGTTCTTAAATGCTACTCATTCATATGTAATTCTCGAAGAACATATACATTAAAAATGTGGAAGCATAGAAAGGAATATGCTACTTACCAGTATGCATCTGTTCTTAGCATGTAGAGCAGCAGATCTACACACTGTGCATAGATCGCCATCTGGTGTTGGGCCCGGATGTTGCAGTTGTTTTTCTCTTGGAAAGTCTTTGGAAGTCACGAGTTATGGGACTCCTCCTTTGGATCATATTGCGCATGGGCTTCGGCTCCATCCTCAGATTGTTTTTCGCCAGCGGGAAAATGATGGAGCGTAGTAATAAGCAGTGAAGATGCCAATGTGTGCTGTATCTAAATAAGATAAACTGGAACAGATAAAGGTAGCCGGGGAGGAGGGTGGGCATGTGTAGATCTGCAGCTCTACATGCCAAGAACAGATGCATACTGGTAAGTAGCATATTCCGTTCGAGGCATATGAGCTGCAGATTACACACTGTGCATAGATTATATAGCAGTACTCGCTCCTAGCGGCGACCACCAGTATCTGTTGCAGTTGTTTGAAACAGTGTTTTGAGGACAGCCTGCCCACACTAGCTTGTTGCTTAGTTTGCACATCTACACAATAGTGTATAGTGAAAGTGTGCGGTGTAGACCATGTAGCTGCTTTGCAGATATCATCTAGGGGGATGTTCCCTAAAAATGCCATGGAAGCCCCTATCTTACGTGTAGAGTGGGCTATAGGGGGAACAGATAGCGTTCGTTTTGCTTTGTGGTAGCAAATCTGTATTTAACAATCCACCTAGCTATCCCAGATTTGGAGATGGGGTTTCCTTTGTGTGGTGGCGAGAAAGACACAAACAGTTGTTTGGTCTTACAAAAGGGTTGTGTTTTCTCGATGTAGTAGAGTCAGGCTCGTTTGACATCTAGTGTGTGGAGAGCTCTTTCTGCAATGGTCTGTGGCTGCGAGAAGAATACGGGTAGCTCCACACATTGGTTTAGGTGAAAGGGAGAAATGACTTTAGGTAGGAATTTTGGATTAGTGCGGAGAACAACCATGTTATGGTGCATTTGCAGAAAGGGTTCTTGAATGGTGAGTGCTTGTATCTCACTGATCCTTCTGAGGGAAGTAATGGCTACAAGAAAAGCCGTTTTCCATGTTAGGAATTGAAGTTCACATTTGTGTAGGGGTTCAAAGGGAGGCCCCATGAGTCTTGTGAGAACGATGTTTTAGGTAGGATCCACAGGTGAGGGTGGTACTTGGGGGGGGGGGGGGGGGGGGGGGGGGGAATTAACCTTTTGAGGCCTTCCATGAAGGCTTTTATGGCAGGTACTCTAAAGAGTGATAGATGTTGCCTGTTTTGTAGATAAGCTGCTATGGCCGCAAGGTGCAGTCTACTAGACGTGTAGGCTAGGTTGCATCTTTGTAGGTGTAGTTAACAGCCTATGATGTGTTGAATGGACACATCTAGGGGATTGAAGTTATTGTTGTGACAATAGATCACAAACCGTTTCCACTTGGCTGCATAGCAAGCTCTAGTGGTAGGTCGTCTAGCTTCTCTAATGACGTTCATACAGTCAGGGGGAAGATTTAGATAACCAAATTCTAGTATTTCAGGAGCCAGATCACAAAGTTGAGCTGAGCTGGGTCCGGGTGCCTGATCTCTCCATGGTTCTGGGTTAAGAGGCGTGCAGAGAGGTGTAACTTTTGGTGCGGTACTACAGATAGTTCCAGCAGTGTGGTGTACCATGGTTGTCTGGCCCAAGTTGGAGCTACTAGGATGAGAGTGAGGGAGTGTTGCTGTAGTTTGCGCACCACTAATGGAATGAGTGGGAGAGGCGGAAATGTGTACGCAAATCTGCCTGACCAGTTCATCCATATCGCATTGCCTTTGGACAATGGGTGAGGATACCTGGCGGCGAAGCTTGGGCATTTGGCGTTTTCGTGGGTGGCGAAGAGGTCTATCTGTGGATGCCCTCACATTTGAAAGTACGGGTGAAGAACTTGTGGATGGAGTTCCCACTCGTGGATCTGTTGTGTTTGTCTGATCAGCAGATCGGCCATAGTGTTTTGGACTCCTGGGACATGTTGGGCTAGGAGAATTTTTTGGGGGGTATTGCCCATCTCCATATGCTCTGTGCTAGCTGAGAGAGCTGCGGAGAGTGTGTGCCACCTTGTTTTTCTATATAGTACATGGCTGTCATGTTGTCCGTGCGGACTAGGACGGCCTTGCTTGAGACGTGGGTTTGAAAGGCCTTTAGGGCTAAGAATATGGCTAGTAACTCCAGATGGTTGATGTGGAGTAACTTTTGTTGTGGTGTCCACCTGCCCTGCATGGTGTGATGTAGTAGGGGTGCTCGCTAGCCGGAGAGCGATGCGTCCGCTGTTAGTACTGTCTGAGGAACCGGTTCCAGGAACGGTCGCCCTTTGGAAAGGTTTTTTGGTGGTCCATCACTGCAGAGAGCGATGGGCACGACCGTCTACCAACACTAGACTGTCCATTGACCCTGGGCCTGCTTCCATTGGCGCGCTAAGCACTCTTGGAGAGGACGCATCTGGAGTCTTGTGTGAGGTACTATGAATATGCAAGAGGCCATCATTCCTATAATTTGCATGAACACTCGAGCTGGAAGAGTGTTCCGGTTGAAATTTGGCGCATAGAGCCTGACTGCTTGCTGGAATAGACTAGCGCTTTTGAGGTGTCTATGGTGGCACCGAGGTATTGTTTTACGTGGGACGGTTGCAGATGGGACTTCATGTGATTTACTGTGAAGCCCAGTTCGTGAAGTAGTTGGATAGTGGCGTGAGTGTGTTGTACACACTGGTTGTATGAGCTGGCTTTTATGAGGCAGTCGTCTAGGTATGGGAAGACGTGGGTGTGTTGTCTTCGCAGGTGTGCTGCCACTACCGCTAGGCACTTGGTAAACACCCGTGGTGCTGTGGTGACTCCGAAGGGGAGTACTTTGAATTGATAGTGTTGACCGTCCACTACAAATCTGAGAAACTTCCTGTGAGCTTTGTGAACGGGAATGTGGAAATAGGCGTCCTTGAGGTCTAGGGTGGCAAGGAAGTCGGTCTTGGAGAGTAGGGGAAGTAACTGCTGTAGTGTGACCATGTGGAAACGGTCTGAGTGTATGTAGTGGTTTAGGGGTCTGAGGTCCAGGATGGGCCTTAGAGTGTCGTCCCTTTTTGGTATGAGAAAATATAGGGAGTAAACTCCTAGATTTTGTTGGTGGGCAGGAACTGGTTCTATTGCACTCTTTTGTAGGAGGGAGATTACCTCCTGCTTTAGAAGTGACAAATGTTCCTGTGACATTGGGCGCTGTTTGGGTGGAATATTTGGGGGAGGTAGATGTTGGTTTGAGGGAGTAGCCTGACCGAATTATCAGTGTTACCCATTTGTCTGAGGTGATGGTAGTCCAGACAGGAAGGAAATTGTGGAGTCTGCCCCCGACCGGAGTGGGATGGTCTGGGGGGAGTGAAGGGAAGTCATTGGGCAGGGGTGGAGGCAGAGCATGAGGTGTTAGTTTTGCCTCTGCCTTTATTGTTGTTACCCCTGTAGCCGCCTCTCTGGTAACCCCTAGTGAAGGTGGATTGGATAGGGGCCTTATAAGAAGTTGAGGCGCTGTCGGAGGAGTAGCCTCTGGAGTTGCCTCTAAAGGAAGAGCGGCGAAAGGAGCGCCTGGGAGGTTGTGACTGCAAGGCTCCCATGGATTTTGCTGTGTCTGTGTCCTTTTTCATTTATTCAAGGGCAACGTCGACAAATGGAGGTACTGGTGATTACTTTACCCTCCTGGATTAGTTTGTTGGCTCTATTCTTGTATTTGTCAGGGAGGTGTTGCATAATGGCTTCCAGTTCATCATAATATGCCCTGTCATATCTTGCTAAAATCGCTTGAGTGTTTGCAATGCGCCATATGTTGGCAGCCTGGGATGCAGTTCGCTTGCCAGAGGCGTCCAGGAGCTTGGACTCCTTATCATGTGGTGGAGCCTCACGTGATGCCTGGGAGTTTGGACGCTTTCTCGCATTGGAAATTACTAGGGAGTCTAGTGTTGCGGGGCCTCTGATGTAGGTGGGGTCTGTAGGGGCGGCCTTATACTTCTTCTCGATGCGAGGGTTGATGACCCTGGCCCTGACCGGGTCTTTAAAGATCTCCAGTGCGTGCTTGATAACCCCTTTAAGCATGGGCAGGATGGAAGTGGCCCTTTGTGTAGTGTCAAACAAATCTAGGAGGAAGTCCTCCTCCACTGGGTCTGTATGGAGATCAACTCCGTGGAAGTGTGCCGCCCTATGAAGCAATTGGTTAAACCCCATTGTGTCTTCAGGGGGGGGGGGGGGGGGGGGGGGGGTCGGCGGTCTTCAAGGGTAAAGGTCGTCCTGTAGGAGTGGGGTCCCCTGTGGGCTGATCATGTGGCCCGTCCCCGTCCCCTGAAGGCAGTCTCAAAGGGGAGGTACCAAAGTCTCTTCTCTTTGGAGGTGGAGCTAGGGCAGGCTTGTCCAGCGGTCTCTTTTTGATGCTGAGTATCAAATGTCCAGTTTTTGGGTCTTTGACCAGTGTTTTCTGTAGTGGGTCATGCCGAAATAGTTCCTCTGTGGGGGGCCGATCCTTCGGCGCCAAAGCCGTAGGTTTTTTAAGCTTGGAGTCGGCATCGGTTCGCTGTTTTGAACCGTGCGGTTTAGAAATGTCTGATTGTTTCCTCAGTTCCTAGATGACTTTCGGCTTCGAGGTGTGGGTGTCGAGGGCCTTTGGATTTTTGCTCGGCTCCAGGGATGGTGTCGGTACGGAGGAGCTAGTGCCAGTCTTCCGCGCCGAGTGCTTCGGTGTGGAGCTTGGCGCAGAGGAGGAAACCATCTTCTTTTTCGGTGTCGGTGCCGAGGAGTGTTTTTTTCTGCACCGACGGTGGGCTGGCTCGAGCCCGAGCCGCCGGAAGGCTTAATAGGCTTCTTAACCGGGCCCGAAAGCGAGGTATGGGAAGCAGGGTCTTTGGTCGTGCCTAGGCCCAAGGCGAAGGTGTGACCGAAGCCTTTCTCGATGCCGTCGAGGGTGGGGGTCGATGTTAGTAACTCACGCCCCTCTGTGCTGGATTGATATCCTCGACATCTGAATCGTCGGCTTCGGAGACGCTGACGAGGCCCTCTACGGTGTGCTGCTGTTCCGGATTATCAACGCTTTCTCCGAAGATGTCGTCGGGGATCGCAGTCGACGAGTGTGCCATTGTTCTCCTCGCTCGTCAGTCCCGAATAGTCTTCTTCGAACGGAAGGATTTGCAAGCCGGACAGTCTCTTGCCTCGTGTTCTGGGGAGAGGCAGAGGTTGCACACCTCATGGAGATCGGTGTGGGGAAACTTCGACCCATATCGAGGACACTTCTTAAATAGAGTCCTTTCCATCAGCCAGGACCGGGACGTAGGTAGGCCCAAAGGCCTTCGTCGACGACCGGAATCAAAGACTTCGAATGATGAGTCACGTTGAGTGTTGGAGATCGTGGTCGAAAAAATACCGCGGAAGGGGAAGGATTGCGCGCCGATTAGAAGAACTGAAAACGGTTCAGAACCGGAGCGCGAAGAACACATCCGAGCCCAATGGCGGAAAAAAACAATCTGAGGATGGAGCCGAAGCCCATGCGCAATATGATCCAAATGAGGAGTTACATACCTTGTGACTTCCAAAGACTTTTCAGGAGAAAAACAACTGCAACATCCGGGCCCAACACCAGATGGTGATCTATGCACAGTGTGTAATCTGCAGCTCAAATGCCTCGAACACAAATTTTTATGCAACTTGCCAAGATTTATTTCTCTTAAAAATACTTTATTTCCAACCAATGAAATTAATTTAAACATTTCTGGACCTTTCACCTCCTGCTCACAGACCCAGCTCTCCGCCCGTGCTGCTCCACTGACTGAGCCTACCCGCTGCTGCCCCTTCCACCTCTGCACCCGACAGAGGTATTGGATGTATTGTGTCCCTGTGACTTTTTAGCTTGTCGCCGTATTCTTTTGTTCTTCTTTTACTTTGCCTTATTCTTATTTATTCCCACTCCTGCCACCCAGCTGCACCTCCCTCCCCTTCCCCTATTTAATGGCGTCCTTCCGCAACCCGACCAGCGTCAGGGAACCTGAATCCCAACCTTCCACCGCTACGACCCAGCCACCCTCCTCGCACCCAACCCCGGAAGGAACAACAACTGCCAGCTATCAACACCAAACACCACCCACGGCCAGTTCTCCTGCAGACACTACCGACATTCCTTCACCATCCACAGCAAACCCAAGACCTCTGCACCCACGCAGAATGCCCCGAACCACTGAAGCCCTGAAGTGCATCCTCCTCAACATGTTCTCCCTGCAAAGACATGCCGTAGAGATCTCGGACCTCCTCGATACCCTCTCGCCAGACGTCGCCTTCACGGAAACCTGGACACAAGCCGTCTCCACACCCAACACCACCACCGCCATTCCTGATGGCTACAAGATCCAGAGGAAAGACCGCCCCCACCGCCCAGGAGGAGGACTGACCATGGCACACAAGAGCTCCCTCCAACTCTCCACCTCCAGCGCGACCAACTTCTGCTCCAACACCGAACACCTCCACCTCCAGATCCAGACCAGCCCCAGAAACACAATGTGTGGCACCCTCGCGTACTGACTAACCGGGCCTCGAGCTCATTTCACCACCGCCATTGCCGAACTCATCGCACCGAACACCATCGCCTACACAGACTACATATTCACTGGAGACCTTAACTTCAACCTCGACAACCGCAGCAAACCTGACTCCACCGCCCTCCTGGACAACCTCGCCAACCTTGGACTGAAGCAGCTCGTCACCACCCCCACCCACAAGGCCGGACACATCCTCGACCCCATCTTCGCAGGAGGGACTAACATCCACTTCAGCCACACCTCGCAGCCCCTCTGGACAAACCACCACTGCGTTCACTTGTCTTTCAGGACCACGACCGCACACAAGCCCGCACGGTGCCCGCCACAAAGGAACTGGAGCAAGGTTACAGAGGAAGGATTAGTTACTTACCTGTAATCCTAGTTCTCATCCAGGGGTATACTCATCAAAGTCATAATCTATGAATAATCCCCGCCCATGTGCGGGATCCCGGAGCATATAGAAAATACATATATATACATATATATATACATATGTGAAAACATAAATGCAGCCTAATAATGTTCAAAACATGGCAATGCTGTAAATTACATATTTTTGCATAGTAGTGCCCACTTAACCCGTAAGGAAAAAAGGAAGCATCAGGCAAAATATAACACAGCACTGCTTTATTGCCATAAAGCAACATGTAATTGTAGGCATTCGCCAGTAGGCTGCAGTAGAGTATCAAGAAACCAAGAAAACTGACACCCTGCCTTTAAGGCATTAGAGTAGGGGAACCGTGCCTTTAAGGCCTGCCTGTGACCCCCTGCTCCCATGATGCACTACAGGTGGCAGTTGGGCCAGTTCTTTTTGGCGGTGCCTCCGCACCTGAGTAGATCTGCCTTCCATACATCACTTATTTAAAGAGAAAACATTGCTCGTCCGGGGAGGTGGGTGGGTCGCTTATGACTTTGATGAGTATACCCCTGGATGAGAACTAGGATTACAGGTAAGTAACTAATCCTTCTCATCCAGGGGATACTCATCAATAGTCATAATCTATGAATAGAGTAGCAAGCCCATACCCAAAGTCTCGCGGACGAGCAAAAAACTGTTAAAAAACAAACAGCAAAACACATTTTGCATTTACAGTTATGCAAACAGGTTCCTCGGAGAAGCCTGCCAAACCTGGGCGTCGGCCTGCGCGTCTGAATCTAGGCAGTAATGGCGCGTAAAAGTATGGACTGAGCGCCATGTAGCCGCTTTACAGATCTCAGACATGGGAACGTTGCGAAGGAGTGCTACCGTAGAAGCCTTCCCTCGAGTAGAATGTGCTCTAGGTTTACCCTGCAGAACTTTGTGGGATAGTTGGTAAGCCAAAGCTATACAAGAGACAATCCATCTTGAAATAGATGTCTTGGATGCAGCCAGCCCGGTATTCGTGGGCCCATAGTTCACAAAGAGCCTGTCTGACTTTCTAAGAGTAAGGGTATTAGCCAGATAGAATTTCAAAACCCTCCGGAGGTCAAGAGAGTGTAGGGCTCTCTCCGGGGGAGTGGTCGGTTGAGGAAAGAAGGTGGGCAACGTGATCACCTGGTTAATGTGGAAGTCCGAGACCACCTTGGGTAGGAAGCTCGGATGGGTACGGAGCACCACCCGATTAGCATGAAACACAGTGTAAGGTTCCTTGCAGCAGAGGGCCTGAATTTCACTAACCCTACGGGCCGAAGTGATGGCTACTAAGAAGGCAGCCTTCCAGGTCAGATGTTGCAAGGAGGCCTTATGAATCGGTTCAAAAGGGGCTCCCATCAGTTTAGAGAGAACGATGTTCAGTTCCCAGGAAGGGGAAGGAGACCTCACAGGTGGGTAAACTTTCTTAAGCCCTTCTAAGAAATCCTTTACCACTGGCATCTGAAAGAATGAGATCTGGGTAGGAGACTTCCTATAGGCTGTAATAGCAGCTAAGTGTACTCTGATGGAAGAGTACTTTAACCCAGACTTCGCCAAGTACAGTAAGTAGGGGAGAATAACCTGTTCTTGACCCCGGATCGGATCAAGGGTGTTATCTCTACACCAGGAGCAGAATCTTTTCCATTTAAAGCCATACGACTTCCTCGTGGAGGGCCTCTTTGCCTCCCGAAGAATGCTCATACAGTCCGGTGGAAGATCTAGATGTCCGTACTGGATGAATTCAGGAGCCATGCCGTCAAGCGGAGGGAGGGGAGATTGGGGTGGAACACTCTCCCCTTGTCCTTGGTCAGCAAGTTCGGCAGGCATGGCAACCTCCTCTGTGGTACCTCCGACAGCTGGAGTAGATCTGGGTACCACCACTGCCGGGGCCACTCCGGTGCTATTAGGATCATCCGAGTTCTGGCCCTGTAGAACTTCTGAATCACAGCCGGGATGAGAGGGAGAGGAGGAAAAGCGTAAAGCAATGTCCTCGACCAGCTGATCAAAAGCGCGTTCCCCTGCGACCCCCGTTGAGGGAACCTGGAGGCGAAGACGGGGCATTTTCTGTTGTCCGCGTCTGCGAACAGATCGATGTCTGGTATGCCCCACAAGCGGAAGATGTCTTGAGCGACGTCTTCGTTGAGCACCCAGTCGTGCGCTTCGACGAAGTCTCTGCTGAGGCCGTCCGCCTGCACGTTCAGGGTCCCTGGCAGGTGAACAGCGACGATCGTCAGGTTTCTCGCCAGAAGCCATTTCCAGATTGACTGGGCCTCCAGAGACAGGACCCGTGATCTGGTCCCTCCTTGCTTGTTCAGATAGAACAGTTGTGGTGTTGTCCGTCTGAACCTGAACATAGTCGGTCTGCAGGGATGGGTACAGGGACTTGAGAGCGAGATGGACTGCTCGTAGCTCCAAGAAGTTGATGTGATAGCTCTGTTCGGTAGCGGACCAGAGACCTTGTACTTGAAGCCGGCCCATATGAGCCCCCCAGCCCTGCATGGAGGCGTCTGTGACCACTGTCTGTGTCGGAGGCGCCTGATGGAAAGGGACGCCGTGAAGCAGATGGGAGCGCTTCATCCACCACCGGATGGAATCTTTGGCGGCTTGATGAAGGGTAATGTGATCTTCCCAGCGGCCGGACCTCTGCGCCCACTGATCCTCTAGGTCTTGTTGCAGAGGACGCATGTGCAGACGTGCGTTGGGCACGATGTAGATGCACGAGGCCATGGATCCCAGGAGAGATGACACTTGTCTGGCTGTGGGATATTCCGTGCTGAGAAGTGTGCGGCTTTTTTGCAGCATGGAGGATAACCTCTCCTCCGAAGGACACACGCTTGCGCTTGAGGAGTCTAGAGAGGCGCCCAGGTAGTGGATCCGCTGAGTAGGATTGAGGATCGACTTCCTGTAGTTGACCTGAAGGCCCAACGAGTGTAGAAGGTTTAGGCAAAACGAGAGATGACTCTGGAGTCGAGCCGGAGTGGAACTTTTTAAGAGCCAGTCGTCTAGATAGGGGTAGACGAATATCTTCAGTTTGCGGAGAAATGCAGCCACCACCGCCATGCACTTTGAGAACGTTCGTGGCGCGGACTGGAGGCCGAATGGCAGGACCTTGTATTGATAATGTTGGCGAAAGATGTGAAATCTGAGAAACTTCCGATGTTTCGCTGAGACAGGAATGTGGAAGTATGCATCCTGTAAGTCGATGGCACACATCCAGTCCCCCTGGTGTAGATGTGGGAAGATCTGGTGCAGTGCTAGCATCCTGAATTTTTCTCTTCTGAGAAATCTGTTGAGTAAGCGGAGATCGAGGATGGGTCTGTAGTCTCCGATCGCTCCTCTTTTCTGAACAAGAAAGTACCGGGAATACACTCCCTGATTTCTCTGCCTGTTTGGAACTTCCTCTATGGCGTTTTTGGAGAGGAGAGTGGCAACTTCGTCCTTTAAAAGCTTGTTTTGGCTGGGAGGGAGTGGCTGTTTCCGTGGGGGTACCTGCGGAGGGGGAGATTTGAACCTCAGCAAGTAGCCACGCTCTACAATACTCAGCACCCATCTGTCGTTTGTAATTGCATTCCACTTTGCCAGGTGAACGGTGATACTTCCTCCTACCGGAGTGGCGAACGAGCGCGGAGGAAGTAAGTTTTCACTGTTTGGGAGGTTGCTTGTTAGAGGACTGCTGCTGTTTAGCATTTCCTCTTCCTCTGCCCCGCCCTCTTTGCTGAAACTGGGACCTCTGTTGGTTTTGAGAGGACCATTGGGGCGTTTGAACGCGCTGGTGAAAGGCAGGTTTGTCGCCCTTGCGAAAGCGCTTGCGGAACTCTTTGCGCTTTTCCAGTCCCACAGCCTTTACGGTGTCCAATTCCGTTTTCATCTTGCTCATTTGGTCGTCCGCATGAGCTCCAAATAGCGATGACCCATTAAACGGCAGGTTAAGAATTCTTTTCTGCGCATCTGGTTTGAGGCCCGTTAATCTGAGCCAGGCCGAACGGCGGGAGCAGATGCCATGGGAGTAGCCATGCGCGGCTAGGTCTGATGCATCCGCCGCTGCGCTTATTACTTGGTTGGCCACCAGTCCGCCTTCTTGGAGGATCTCCGTGAAGTCCTGCCTGTCCTCCCTAGGCAATTTCTCCACGAACCTGGCCAGGGAATCCCATAGGGAGCGATCATACCTCCCCAGCAGGGCTGAAGCGCTAGCGACCTTCATGTGCGAGGCAGAGGTGTTGCACATTCTCCTGCCGTAGGAGTCCATCAGCTTGCTGTCCTTCTCAGGGGGGACAGAAGCAGATACTGAGGCTGAGTGAGACTTCATGGCCGCCGCCACGATCACCGAATCCGCTGGCGGGTCCGCCCTCAAGAATAAAGGGTCCTCGGTCAGAGCCTTGTACTTCTTTGCTATTCTCGAAGGAACCAAGCCCGCTGTAGCCGGTGTAAGGAACGTGGCCATAGCTGGTTCTAACAATCCTGGCACCAACGGGAGCAGAGGTCTGGGAGCTGACCGATGTGTAAAGTGTCAAAGATCACAGAAGTGGGTGCCTGAGGGACGTGCAGTGCGATGTTCAACTTCTGCGCCCCTCTACCCAGGACGTCCGAGAAAGTTATAATGTCATCCACCGGAGACACTCGCGATGGAGGCGTGGATGAAAAAGTAGGAGAGTAGTCCCGGACTGAGGATCTTGTGGATGAAGTCCCAGTGGACGACCTGGTGCGTCGCCTCTTGTGGGAGCGTTCACTATGGTGAGCCTTTGACCCTGATCTGCGCTTGGACGGAGATCTTGGACGATTTGGCGCGGTGCGACGGTCCCTGGAACGAGACCGGCGTGGTGAAATTGGCTTTGGATCCCTCGGAGGTGATTTACTCCTGCGCGGTGGGGAATACCTGCGGGAGTAGTCCGATCCCGGACTCTGACATGTGCCTGCGCCCACATCTCGTAACCAGCGCGGTGACAGTCCGAACCGCTCTGGAGCCTCGGGTGATCCTTCCAGAGATATTTGCACGATGTGCAGTCCCGGAGATGATGTCTGTTCTCCTGGGGACCTCTCCGCGGGCGCTCCAGTTTTCGCCCTAGACGTCGAATCCCTTGACGTCGACGACGTCTGCGTCACCATCGGCAAGTGTGAGGTATGCCGTTCTGGTCTCGACGGCGGTCTCGTCGCCGATCGCGGAGACCTCGACGTCGATCTCCTCTTCTCTGGGACCTGGCTAGATGACCACGACGTCTGCCGTGTCTTCGACGTCGACCTCTCTCGACGTCGACTGGGCGACTTCGACCTCTCTCGACATCGACTGGGCGACTTCGCCGTCGACCTTTCTCGACGTCGACTGGGCGACTTAGACGGCGACCTCTCTCGACGTCGACGTGGTGATCTTGACGTCGATCTTCCTCTCGACGTCAACCTTCTATGTCGCCGAGTGGGGGTAACCATCGACGGCGACCGGCCCACTCGCGGCGGAATGTACGTCGCCGCATCTCTCGACGTCGACCCCCTCGAGGGTGGCGGAGAGTGTCTCGACGTCGACGGAAGCCTCGACGTCGACGGAGACAGTCCAGATGTCACCGGACTAGCAGCCTTCGAGCCCGAAGGACCGCCTCTCGACGCCGACTTACTTTTGCGCGGCGGAGACTCTTGATGGTGGGATGAATCCCTCGACGCCGAAGTTCTCTGCCTTTTCGCCGGCATCCTCGACGTCGACGGCGAACCTCTTGGACTCCTGGTCTTTTTGGAGCCCGGGAAGCTGGTATGTCGCCGTTTCTGTACTTGCGTAGCTGAAGAAGGTGGTCTTGATGAGGAATGCTCGCCTTCACGACGGCTTAGTTCCTTCTCCAGTCTTGCATGCAGTTTAATGCGCTCTCTGTCCCTCAGAGTGCGCTTTGAGAACTTCTGGCAGTGGGGACACTGGTCAGGATCGTGTTTTGTTGGTAAACACACAATACACACCGAGTGTGGATCCACCAGTGCCATTTTATTGCCACAAGAAGGGCATTTCCTAAATAAAGGAGACATTCTGACTGGAAAAAATTGGAAAATTCACTTGAAACCAGCAGAATTAGCTCTTAAAAGCCAGAAAACGTCGAAAAAAGCTTGAAAAAGCTGTAATTCAAAATTCAGTCAAAAAACTGAAGAGCTCAAGCTCCAGGATCCTCACAGAAGGAGCCGGAAAAAAGAACTGGCCCAACTGCCACCTGTAGTGCATCATGGGAGCAGGGGGTCACAGGCAGGCCTTAAAGGCACGGTCCCCCTACTCTAATGCCTTAAAGGCAGGGTGTCAGTTTTCTTGGTTTCTTGATACTCTGCTGCAGCCTACTGGCGAATGCCTACAATTACATGTTGCTTTATGGCAATAAAGCAGTGCTGTGTTATAATTTGCCTGATGCTTCCTTTTTTCCTTACGGGTTACGGGGGCACTACTATGCAAAAATATGTAATTTACAGCATTGCCATGTTTTGAACATTATTAGGCTGCATTTATATGTTTTCACATATGTATATGTATATATATGTATTTTCTATATGCTCCGGGATCCCGCACATGGGCGGGGATTATTCATAGATTATGACTATTGATGAGTATCCCCTGGATGAGAACTCATCAAGTCCACCATCAACCACGACCACCAACCCCCACCCCGCCACGACCGATGCCAACTCTGCAGCCACGGAACTACACCTTTGGATCAACAGCTGCGCAGACAAGCTCTCTCCCTTCCGCCACCCTGACAGACAACGGCCCCTGAAGGACGCCTGGTTCACCACTGACCTCCAAGAAGCCAGACCCATCTGCAGACGTCTCGAAAAACAATGGAGAAACAGCAAAACCACTGAAGACCAGACCACATACAAGCACGCCATAACAGAATACCACCAACTCATAAGAGCCATCATTGATATAAATGAAAAAAGAAAAAATTATAAAATATGAGATAATACTAAACTGAAGTTGTTGTGTGGGGATCAGTATCATTAGAGCCCCATGTTTGAGCATTGTGTAAGCCAATGTTAAAGAAATATAGGTCGTGTGGGAGGTTGCTTTTGCAATTATAGTCTGTCCCTTCCCCCTTCTCCCAGACCTTTCAAACACATAAGTGTAAGGGGTGCCTCTTTATAGCATTATGAAAGACGTCGCAGCCTGGATGAGCAACAGTTGCCTAAAGCTCAACTCTGAGAAGACAGAGGTCCTCGTCCTTGGACCCTCCCCCGCCGATTGGGACAACTCCTAGTGGCCCTCCGTCCTCGGAAAGCCACCCACCCCGACGGACCACGCCCGGAACCTCAGCATCATCCTAGACTCCTCCATCACCATGACGCGCCAGATCAACGCCGTAGCCTCCACCTGTTTCAACTCCCTCCGTTTCCTCCGCAAGATCTTCAAGTGGATCCCCCCCGAAGCCAGAAAGACCGTCACCCACGCACTCATAAGTAGCAGACTGACCTACAGAAACGCCCTCTACGCTGGAATCAACAAATCCCTGCTACACAAACTCCAGCCCATCCAGAACACTGCAGCTAGACTAGTCCTCGGCACCCCACGACATGAGCACATGACCCAACACCTGCGAGACCTCCACTGGCTCCCCGTTGAGAAGAGAATAACTTTCAAGCTACTCTCACACACACCTACAAATCCCTCCACAACATCAAACCCAAATACCTCAACGAAAGAATCTCTTTCCATGCACAAAAAAGAAACCTCTGCTCTGCCGGCCATGCCCTAGCAGTCTATTATTACATTAGCACGATTATGCCTACTTCAACCACAGAGGTAGTAATCTTGTGCAGCACTCGCAGACGTGCTTGCATTTTTTTGTTCCGTCGCATTCCACATCATGGCTTGAACGTTCCTCTCACCACCTCACTCCCCCCTCCCTACCTCGTTTTTTTAAACTTCTGCCTAGAAACACTTTTAGAAGGGTTCTACTCAGTAGTGTCACTGACAGTGACCTTCTGGTTGCCGGGGGCATTCATGCAGATCAATGGGCATAATGACTGTTATATTATGTTTGACCTCCTACCGCCTCATTCAAGCTTTCTTTAATTTATAATAGCTTAACTGCTCACCAAGCTAAAACTTACAAAAAAACCTTATTAATAAACATATAGGCGAAACCTAATGCATTTACCAATGCTTGTTACACTTTTCTTTGTACTGCCCATTAACATCCAACACAATCGTATCTAATTTTTTCTGGATAAATTGTTCCAAGCCTACTCTGTCTTCCGTTGTAAGATTTTTTTCCCAAACACCATGCCTACTACTGATGGAGCGAGCTCTAATTAGACTTCAAGTGGGTCCTGTTGTGTCCATTTGGAGCACAACGTACTGCTAGCAGCAGTATTAATGGTGCTAGTTTAATGTAAGTTTATTTGTGAAGGTGACCAGAGACGTTTTGAGCTGTTGATACAAAGGGTAGAATTTCACATGACCTCCCCTATGCGGGTTGTCATAGTACATACCTGCATTTATAGTTACTAGCAAACCAAAGCAGGGAATGTACTTTGTGGTGTCCAGTAGGCGGGTGAGGATCACATTTGACTGGTGTATAAGATGTAATTAAGTGTTTCTTTAAATTTGTGATATGCTGATGCTCACAAAGTGGTTCATAGTTGAAAATACTGGAGGACTCTCCAGTAGCCCTTATCTTCCAATTTTTAATAAGATCAATCTTAGCAGAACATTTTGACTCAAAAACTGCTCCTACTGTAGGATTACAGGATTTGGCGAACAATAACTAGTTTCTTAACATTTAACGATAATGGGGCAACCCAGTAACCCTCAGAACCTGGGTAAAATGGTATGTGCAAAACAATGGTTCTGTCGGAGTATGGACAGGACTAACTTAATAGGTGCTGAATAGACTTTTGATTCTCAAGGACACACACAGACCCAAAGAAACAGGACAGAATCCAAGTCACTTGATAGAATGATGTTAATTAATGTATCGAGAACACCAAAATATTTACAGGGTAAACCAACCAAAAAACACAGGTTGTAGTGAAACAATTAGTGAAACAGTGATACTTAGCACAAAACACATCACATAAAACGAATATGTACAATGGACAATACATAAAAATAATCAACAAACAAGGTCCTATTTACAATACATAAGCCACTTAAGGGTTCAAAATTTCCTTGTTATCTGAGTGGATTTGCATGTGACGCATAGGACATGTAACGTCGACGTTTCGACCCTAGGATGATTGTGCCAATTACTACGCATCAGATTGGGTCTTCATCAGGACAGACGAGGTTGGGGACCTGGGGAACCAACTTAAATTATAGGGAAAAGATTCCTGTTGTCGCAAATGCAGATGGCCAACATCAAATGTGGAAATATTAGTTCAGTCCTCTGGGACGGAGATATATGATTTGGAAGGAGGAGTGGTGCTGTCTCTACAATCGCCACGTATTGGAGTCCGTGAATGGACATCTAATTCCGTCTACGGCTCAGCTGAAACCTAATGCATTTACCAATGCTTGTTACACTTTTCTTTGTACTGCCCATTAACATCCAACACAATCGTATCTAATTTTTTCTGGATAAATTGTTCCAAGCCTACTCTGTCTTCCGTTGTAAGATTTTTTTCCCAAACACCATGCCTACTACTGATGGAGCGAGCTCTAATTAGACTTCAAGTGGGTCCTGTTGTGTCCATTTGGAGCACAACGTACTGCTAGCAGCAGTATTAATGGTGCTAGTTTAATGTAAGTTTATTTGTGAAGGTGACCAGAGACGTTTTGAGCTGTTGATACAAAGGGTAGAATTTCACATGACCTCCCCTATGCGGGTTGTCATAGTACATACCTGCATTTATAGTTACTAGCAAACCAAAGCAGGGAATGTACTTTGTGGTGTCCAGTAGGCGGGTGAGGATCACATTTGACTGGTGTATAAGATGTAATTAAGTGTTTCTTTAAATTTGTGATATGCTGATGCTCACAAAGTGGTTCATAGTTGAAAATACTGGAGGACTCTCCAGTAGCCCTTATCTTCCAATTTTTAATAAGATCAATCTTAGCAGAACATTTTGACTCAAAAACTGCTCCTACTGTAGGATTACAGGATTTGGCGAACAATAACTAGTTTCTTAACATGACTGTAGGGAAGTGGATTATTATTTGAGGTGGACATGTTTCCTCCTCAAAGGATAAAGCCTCCACCTGCTAGATGTCACACAAGCTAAAGACAATAACCATGTGCACAATCTCTGGTAACATGGCACAACGGTGTCCCCACCACTGGTTGTGTATTAGGGGAGTTTTGGGCCGCCTTCCTGTCTTGTCCTGTTAACGCTGCCTTGACTCCGAAAAGCCACACTCAGACTTGAAATCAACACAAAAAACTCAGCCCCCCCCCCCCCCATATGAAGCTGCCTCAATCAGTGAAACAATGCCGCTCGCCGGCACTAATCCAACGGCTGACGAATTCGAGGCAGAGCAGGATTCTCGTAACGTGGAGTATGAATCGCTCAAAGTCTATACCGCGCCACGAGGCCGCTGGAGTTGCAAAGAGCTGCGGTGCGATCCGTCCAAATCCAATGGTGGGAATAAAATCAATCTAACAACGGAGCCGTTGAACATGGGCATTCTTGAAGAGGACTCGTCTCAGTCTCATGTCAACAATAAAAAGACTTCTTCACAGGGCCTGACTGGCCATAGCGGGCACTGGGCGTTTCCCCGGTAGGTCGCTAGGGTGGAGGCCGGTCTTGGTTCCATGGGGGGCCGTTTTTGTTACTGGGGGTCAGCAATATCGCCCCCGGTAACAAAATTGTCCGAAACCGGCCCTCGCACACTGCTCGGCTGCTCTCTCCCTCACCCCAGCGAGGAAGGGGGGGGGGGGCTGAGCAGTTTGCCAGGGCCGGTTTCTGTTTTATTTATTTATTTATTGATATAGCGCTGGTTAGACACGGAGGTATCAGAGCGCTTCACATAAGGTTCCACAAAGTTACAAAATTACAACAGTTACCAGTTACATCATTTACTAGAGAAGCATCCCAAGAGCGTAGAAGACAAGATAAATGGAGCTTACAAGGGAAAGGGGGTAGAGAAAAGGGGTAGCAGGGAAATAAGATGTAGAAACGAAGGAGAGTCTGCCCAAGGTCCGGCTGGGTAGGTGACGGCCAAGGGTGAAGTCCACAGTCCATCTCCTCTATAGCTACCGAGTAGCTCCACCGGGTATCGGCCAAGTAGCTAGGTCTCTTCTGTTCCCAGTCCAGCCCTGCTTCTTCGAGAACAACTTGTAGAGTCCGACCCCAACACTAGATGGCAGGCGTGTGCACAGGATGTGTTTCTGCAGCCAACACATGCAACAATTATCTGCATTTTAGTAAGCATGCTCAAATTGCTTACCAGCACCCTTTGTTTCTGGCAACAATGTGGACAAGAAAAGTATTCAAAACCTATATGTATGATATCCCTAAACCCAGAGACCCTACTAATTCCATATTAAGGGGGGCATTTACTTTCCTCACAGACAAGGTTCTTTGAGAGGAAGGTAAAAGAGAAATCTCATAACATAGGACATTGTGCGACAAATCTGAACACTGAATTTATAAGACCTCCTGGGCAGTCAAGTAGGCCACAGCGGCCAAAGAATACATTTTTTTTTACGACAAACAATCTCGAAATATGCTTTATTTTGGTTTCTTAAGGGTCAATGTCCTCAGAAAAGTGTCATATGTGCAGTGTCCTCAGCGTATGCCACGTTTGCAATGCCCTCTACCTATTCCACACATACAGTGTCTTCATTAGCATGTGCAACGCATGCAGTGCTCTCCGCTTGTACGGCCCAGCTGTGCTTGACCATTCCTGGACTTGAGTCATACCTGCTTGCTGATTCCAATAGGCAAACTGGAGCCACTGGTCGCCCTGCTCATAGGTGCCACAACTGCCACCCTGGTGGGGGACGGTGCAGACTGCCTCTTTTTTGGTGGTAATGCAGGTGGAGGACTGAGGAAAAAACAAAAAGCATTGTTAAGTAAATTAAATAAAACATACGCCCACATAGATTGATAAAACAGACCCTCTAGTAAGGCATCAACAGAGCTTTCTGTCAACTTTGCAGAGGTTGGACCTAGGTGATCTCTGTGGCCTTCTCGGTCAAAGTATCAATGGTCTGAGGCTATAATAAAGTGAGGCCTCATCCCTTCCTATCCTGGGGGAGTAATAGACTATCCCCAGCTCTCCAAACTCGAGGGGGTTTTGTAAGATAAAACAAAAATTACTTTTTAAACTCCCATCAGTCATCCAGGGTCTACCTAACAGAGGCGCTAAGTTGGTTTTCAGGTACAATTCCTTCGTCTTTGTCATTGAGAAGAAACAATGCGAAACAGACTAGCTTACCAATATCTGACCAGACCTACTGGTGGGCGTGCCCTACGTCCTCAGCCTCATCCCATTCTTTTGGCATTGACCTCCACCTACATACCATAGACTTATACAGTGGTGAGGCACTGCACTGCAGCGCTACAATCAGTATGGAAATTATGTGGGTTTGCTCTATGACAACCTTCTTCAAAGCAACCCAAAAAGCCTAATGAACTACATTTGTTTCTGGGGAAAGTCAAGAATTTTTACACAAAGGAGAAACCCGAAATATCCCCTCCGTTGCCCCTGCTAACCCAAAAAAACAAAATGTGTGGACAAGATTTTGGAACATGTTGATTTCATGCCATACCCGAAAAGTGGCACTGCAATCAATAGTTCGCTAATTTAACAGCAATAACATGCACCCTGCTCATGACAAAAGGGAGTGCTTTGTGTTTCTTTTGCAGAAACACCTGCTTTGGAGTCAGGCACACCCAATACCGCCTTTGGAGAGCACCATAAACATACAAATAAGAACGAGTTCTAGAGAGCTGAAGAATACATGGAGTGTTGGAGATCTATACCTGTGTTCCACCACTCGGATCCCAGGGAGCGGGGGCTTTGGCGGGGCCTCTTCCTCATCCGCATTAGGTAGCTCTTCGACGGCTGGTGGGGCTGGGCTGGACTTGTTCAGAATTTCCATTTCTCGCTCTGTCAGAGGCAGATCCGTTGTGCTGCAGATACTTCAGGAGAAGAGAGGATTAATGTACAAGCACACAGACATCTGCATCTACAAACAGGCAGCTGGAAACAGTATGTGTGGTGCACAAAACATGGGCTTCATCCACTTAGACCATGCTAGAGGCTGGGGAGCAGAACTCTATCGAGACATCTCCTCACCATCAGGCCTGTGTCTCACACCAGGCTGGGAGAAGCAAACAAATAATAATACAATCAAAGATTTCTAAACTGCAGTAAAAATGGCCCTCAATCCATGTACGACAAGCTACTTCTAATGTTCTTCCTGCAGTCGAGATAAGATCCGATTGGACACATGTAATATGAAAATGACATAACTTGAGTAGTTACATCCCAACGCCTGCTGACAGACGTTAACAGAATGTGTTTAAGCCAGGTCACGGAGAGGAATGAAGTGTTTTAAACAGTGAAATGCATAGCTAGCTTTCCAGTTCGTATCCATTTCCCTTCTGAAAAGTTATTCGTTGATGAAGTGATCTCTAAGGTAATATGCTTATTTATTGCACAGGCTGGATTTCACCATAAGAAATGAATTAATAGGCTTCCATACAATCTGCATTACAGCTGCTTTTAAAGTGGCTTAAACTGTTTAATTATATTTTGTAACTAATTACAGGCAGCACCTCACGTTATTTATTTTGACAGTACAGATTTCACGTTTATTCAGTGTATCTGCAATTACAGCTATAGTTCATATAAAAGAGAAAGCATGTAAAACTGGGTTGGGACATGATGGATAGTGTGACCATATATAATAAGGAAATAAATGCCAACTACCATAACTTACACAAGGACATTTCCAGTCAACATTTTGTTCTGTGATTTTATTAGGGGCCTCAGTTTCTGGACTCTTTCCTCTATGTGGTCAAGGAAATCCCCAGTGGCTTGCCGTAGCCTTTAACAACTGGTAGGGCCTCATCTCATATACAAAATGAAAGCTTTTACCAGGAATAGTTCTCTGACGGAAACAATCACACACAGATATAAAGGTAAACACACATGAAGACCCACCGACAGCACCAGCTCCCTTCAAGACAGACATGGAGAATGTCCTCAGTGACCCACCTGTCAGATTTGCATGCAGGTAGACTGGGTTTGGTGCCACTTGTTGGTGATGGGTGTTCTTGTTTTTCTATCATCAGCCTGACCAGCTCCTAATTAGAAAGAGGAAAAGAAGCAGGTAAAACGAATGCTTGTTGACTGCCCGCTGTTTACACCAAATCTGGGTTAGGTTCTCGGGCCCGTCCCTGCTCAGTGACTATCCAACAGCTCATCTTTCTGCTACCTCCAACTGCTGGTGAGGTCTTTACTTGGTAGGAGCAATGCGGCCAAAGTGTTTGCATTGTTCACACTGGGTGTGGAGCCTCCCATGTGGATACAGAAGAATACATGTGTACCTACAGGTCTTTAAAACCCACTGTTAGAGCCCTTCTCTTTGCAGTCCCAAAGGTCAAGGTCCACTGGGATTCATCTGTCACAAAAGCGGTTTTGCACCTTACCAGATCATGGGTACGAGCTGGTGTGGTGCAGAACTGACAAAAAAAGAAAATGCTACTTACCAGTATGCATCTGTTCTTGGCATGTAGAGCTGCAGAGATTCTTACTTATGCATAGATCGCCATCTGGTGTTGGGCTCGGATGCTTGCACCTTGTTGTTGTCTTGCAAGAAGTCTTTTGTAGTCACAAGATAGGTGACTCCTCCCTTGGACGATAGTGCGCATGGGCATCGACTCCATCCTCAGTTTGCTTTTCGCCATGATGGGAAATGATGGAGTTAGTAAGAAACAGAAAGGTTGTCCATGTGAATGTATCATAACACTGGAACAGATACAGGTTCCGGGCAGGCGAGTGGGAGTATGAATCTCTGCAGCTCTACATGCCAAGAACAGACGCATACTGGTAAGTAGCATTTTTCGTTTGAGGCATTTGAGCTGCAGAATTCATACTTGTGCATAGACTGTACAGCAGTGTCTCCCCTAGCGGTGGTCACCTTTATCGGTTGCAATGGTTTGAAAACGTGTCTTAATAAAAGCCTGGCCTACAGAAGCTTGTTGCTTCGCCAGCACATCTACACAATAGTGTTTGGTGAAGGTGTGTGTAGCAGACCATGTCGCTGCCTTACAAATGTCTTCTAGGGGAATGTTCCCTAAGAATGCCATGGAAGCCCCTAGTTTTCGTGTTGATTGCGCTCTAGGGGGAATTGTTAATGTGCGTTTTGCTTTCTGGTAGCATATTTGAATGCATCTGACTATCCACCTGGCAATCCCAGCTTTGGAGATGGGGTTGCCTTTATGAGGTGGAGAGAAAGCTACAAACAGTTGTTTAGTGTTTCTACAGGCTTTAGTCCAGTCGATGTAATAAAGTAAAACTCTTTTGATGTCAAGCGTGTGAAGAGCTCTCTCCGCTACAGAATCAGGACTTTGGAAAAATACTGGTAACTCTACCGATTAAGATGGAAAGCAGAGATTACTTTTGGAAGGAATTTTAGATTTGTTCTAAGAACTACCTTGTTACGATGTATCTGTAAGAATGGTTCTTGTATGGTTAAAGCCTGGATCTCACTTACTCTCCTGAGAGAGGTGATTGTGACAAGGAAAGCTACTTTCCATATAAGGAACTGCAATTCACATTTGTGTAAAGGCTCAAACGGCGGACCCATGAGTCTAGTAAGAACAATGTGTAGGTTCCAAACTGGAGAGGGTGGCAGTCTAGGTGGGATTATCCATTTAATGCCTTCCATAAAGTCATTGATAGCGGGTACTCTAAACAATGACTAATGTTGTCTGTTTTGTAGATAAGCGGCAAGGGCTGCCAGATGTAATCTTATGGATGAGTATGCAAGATTACATTTTTGTAAATATACTAAATAGCAGATGATGTTTTGAATAGAAGCATCTAGTGGGTTAATTTCGTTGTTATTGCAGTAAATGACGAATTGCTTCCATTTGGCTGCATAGCAAGCTCTAGTAGTAGGGCGTCTGGCCTCTTTGATAATGTTCATACAGTCGGGTGGGAGGTTAAGGTAACCAAACTCTAGGACTTCAGGAGCCAGATTGCTAGATTCAGCTGTGCTGGATCTGGGTGCCTTATCTCTCCATGGTTCTGCGCAGCAGATTTGGGGAGGGACGTAGCTTTTGGTGTGGAACTACCGAGAGTTTGAGGAGTGTTGTGAACCATGGTTACCGTGCCCATGTGGGAGCAACTGGGATCATTTTGAGAGACTGTTGCTAAGGGAATGAGTGGGAGTGGCGGAAAAGCATACGCAAATCTGCCTGACCAGTTCATTCATATCTCATTGCCTTTGGACAACGGGTGTGGAAACATGGCGGCGAAGGTTGGGCATTTTGCGTTTGCGGCAAACAGATCTATGTCTGGTTGGCCCCATATTTGGAAAACTGATTGAAGAACTTGAGGATGAAGTTCCCATTCGTGTATTTGCTGTGTCTGACGACTTAGCAGAACCGCAATATAGTTGTGGACTCCTGGAAGGTGTTCTGCCAGAAGATATATGTTCTGCGGAATGGCCCACCTCCATATGCTTTGCGCTAGAAGAGAAAGTTGCAAAGAATACGTTCCTCCTTGTTTCTGTATATATTACATTGCTGTCATATTGTCAGTGTGGACTAGGACAGTCTTGTTGAGGAGATGTGGTTGGAATGCTTTTAACGCAAGACATATTGCCAGTAATTCTAGGTGATTGATGTGGACCACTTTTTGTTGAGTGGTCCACCTGCCCTGGATTGTGTGGTTTAGGAAATGGGCTCCCGAACCGGTGAGGGATGCGTCCGCTGTTTGCACTACCTGTGGAACTGGCTCTAGGAACGGCCGCCCTCTGGAAAGGTTTTGTGTGCTCCACCACTGCAGAGAGCGATTGGTGCGGCTGTCCACCAATACCAGATCTGTAAGTTGACCTTGAGCCTGGTTCCACTGACGTGCTAAGCATTCTTGTAAGGGGCCCATCTGTAGTCTTGCATGAGGTACAATGAAAATGCAAGATGCTATCATTCCTATGAGCTGCATAAACACTCGTGCTGGAAGGGAGTGTTGTGGTTGGAATTTTGAGATGAGAGTTTGCATACTGGCTATCCTGGCTGGATTGGGGTATGCTATAGCTCTAGAAGTGTCTATTGTGACCCCTAGATACTGATGTATGTAGGAGGGCTGTAGATGTGTCTTGGAGTGGTTGATTGTGAACCCTAAGTTGTGTAGCAGCTGAATTGTTTGGTGAGTGTGGTGAACACACTGACTGTGTGACTTGGCTTTTATGAGCCAATCGCCCAGATATGGAAACACATGAATCTGCTGTCTTCGCAAGTGTGCGGCTACTACCGCAAGGCACTTTGTGAAGACCCTGGGTGCTGTGGTTACTCCGAATGGGAGAACCTTGAATTGATAGTGTTGGCCGTCCACTGTGAACCTTAGATATTTTCTGTGCGCCGGGTGTATGGAAATATGGAAGTAGGCGTCCTTGGGGTCTAATGTGGCAAGGAAGTCGCATTGTTGAAGCAGTGGAAGGACTTCAAGAGTGATCATGTGAAAATAATCTGACTGTATGTAGAGATTGAGAGGACGCAGGTCCAGTATTGGTCTGAGAGTCCCATCCTTTTTGGGGATTAGGAAATACAGAGTAGACAACCCGTTCCTTGATGTTCTATAGGGACTGGCTCTATTGCATGCTTTTGAAGCAGTGACCTGACCTGACCTCGTCAGAGCCGGTCGCTCCACCCGCCGCGTGGCTCCTCCAGAGTGCGCCGGTGTCCCCGTTGCTGTCTCCTGTCCGCCGCTGCCCCCAGGGCTCAGGTGTCCCTGATTGTGCTTTCTGTGATTCTTCCCGTTTTTTGTGCCTCGCTGCCGCCTGTGGTGCTGTGTTTTCACTGCCGTGTTTTTTCTTTTACTACTATTGTGCCCACTATTGTGCTCACTGTGTGATCGTCGTGCCCTGTATTTTCCAGTCTTGTGCCTCTCTGCCGCCTGTTTTCCCGCTGCTCTCCCCGCTCCCTGCCGCTGCACCCCCGCGGCCCCGCCCCCCTTCTTCGTTCTGTATCATCGCCCCCTCCTTGACGCCACCCCGCTCCCGCCTCCCAGCTGCTCCTCCCTCCCACTGGCAACTTAGGCGGTGGCACACGCGACGGGGAGCTGGGACCTGACCTGACCTCGTCAGAGCCGGTCGCTCCACCCGCCGCGTGGCTCCTCCAGAGTGTGCCGGTGTCCCCGCTGCTGTCTCCTGTCCGCTGCTGTCTCCTGTCCGCCGCTGCCCCCAGGGCTCAGGTGTCCCCGATTGTGCTTTTCTGTGATTCTTCCCGTTTTTTGTGCCTCGCTGCCGCCTGTGGTGCTGTGTTTTCACTGCCCTGTTTTTTCTTTTACTACTATTGTGACCACTATTGTGCTCACTGTGTGATCGTCGTGCCCTATATTTTCCAGTCTTGTGCCTCTCTGCCGCCTGTTTTCCCGCTGCTCTCCCCGCCGCTGCTCCCCGCGGCCCCGCCCCCCTTCTTCGTTCTTTATCATCGCTCCCTCCTTGCCGCCACCCCGCTCCCGCCTCCCAGCTGCTCCTCCCTCCAAGCCATTTATGGCGGAGCCCATGTGTACGCGCAGCGGGTGCTCCGATTGTGCGCCGAAGGCGCGCCAAAGGCAAGCCCGTCTGCGCGCGACCGGACCGCGCCCAGCGCCAGGACCCCTGGCCCCTGCCGACGCCAGACCACACGTCGAACCTACGACGCTGCCACCCTCCACGCACTCAACAACGGCTGGTACCCCGCCTGCTACCAAGCCACCCCGAAACGCACCCACGGACCCTTCGCCTGCCAAGCCTGCCGTTTCACCTGCCTCCGGACCTGCACCACACCCGCCAAGCCGATCACAAGCAGCAACCACCTCAAGTGCATCCTGCTCAACACCCGCTCCAGCCACAGACACGCCGTGGAACTCTGGAACCTGCTCGACACAACATCACTGGATGTCGCCTCATCAGCGCCCGATATCGCCATCGCCATCCCGGACGGATACAAGATCACCCGGAGGGACCGCGTCAACCAGACCGGAGGAGGCATCGCCATCGTACAGAAGAACACCATCCGCATCAAGACCAACTACGACGACACCCTCACCGCCGCCGAACACCTCCACTTCCAGATACACACCGACCCCAAGACGACCCTCAGAGGCACCCTCATCTACAGATCCCCGAGACCGCGCACACAATTCAGAGAAAACATCGCAGACTTCATCAGCCCGCACGCCCTCGCCTCCTCGGACTACATCCTCCTAGGGGACCTCAACTTCCACCTGGAGAACAACAACGACAGCAACACCACTACCCTGCTGGACAACCTCGCCAACCTCGGACTCAAGCAACTGGTGAACACCCCCACCCACTACGCCGGCCGCACGCTTGACCCAGTCTTCTCCTCCAGCAACCACATCGCCTTCAGCCACTCCACCGGACTTCACTGGACTGACCACAGCTGCGTCCACTTCAGCTTCAGAAGGACCATGACCCACCACCACCCGCAACAGGCTCCTCGCAGGAGCTGGAACAAGATCACCACCGACCAGCTCACTACCTCCCTCAGCCAGAACCCGCCCGCCAGCACAACGGACCCCAACGAAGCAGCCAGCAACCTCACACAGTGGATCACCAACTGCGCAGACGACCTCGCACCACTGAAGACCCCTCACAGCAGACCCGGCAGCAAGAAAGCCTCCTGGTTCACCGACGAACTTACGAACTCCAAGAAGAATTGCAGCACCCTCGAGAAAGCCTGGAGCATCAACCAGACCACAGACAACATGACAGCCCTGAAGCACGCCACTCGCAAACACCACCAGCTGATCCGCACCACCAAGAAGACAGCATTCAAAGAACGACTGGACAAAACGCCCACAACAGCAAGGAACTCTTCGGCATCGTCAAAGAGCTCTCCAACCCCAGCGCCGGGAACAACGACATCACTCCCTCGCAAGACCTCTGCGACTCACTTGCCTCGTTCTTCCACCGCAAGATCGCCGAGATACACAACAGTTTCAGCGCACCAACCACGCACCCAACCACCGGATCAACGCCCCCCACCACCACCCTCTGCGCCTGGACTCCAGTCAGCACCGAAGACACCACCCGCACAATGAACACCATCCACTCCTCCCCAACCGACCCCTGCCCCCAACCACGTCTTGAACAAGGCCGACTCCATCATCGCACCCCAACTCCGGGACATCATCAACGCCTCCTTCAACACCGCCACCTTCCTGGAAAGCTGGAAGCACGCCGAGATCAGCGCCCTCCTGAAGAAACCCACAGCGGATCCCACCGACCTCAAGAACTTCCGCCCCATCTCGCTCCTCCCTTTTCCTGCCAAAGTCATCTAGAAGACCGTCAACAGACAGCTGGCCGCCTTCCTCGAGACGAATGGATCCCTCGACCACTCGCAGTCCGTCTTCCGAGCCAACCACAGCACCGAGACCGCCCTCATCGCAGCCACTGATGACATCAGATCCCTGCTCGACAACGGGGAAACAGCGGCCCTCATCCTCCTGGACCTCTCCGCAGCGTTCGACACTGTCTGCCACCGCACCCTAGTGCAGAGCCTCAGCAACATCGGAATCCAAGAGAAGGCACTGGAGTGGATCATCTCGTTCCTCGCCGGAAGAACCCAGAGAGTCCGCCTCCCCCCGTTCAGATCAAAGGCCACAGAAGTCATCTGCGGCGTACCACAGGGATCATCACTCAGCCCCACCCTCTTCAACGTCTACATGAGCCCCCTCGCAGCCATCGCACGCCAACACAACCTCAACATCATCTCCTACGCCGACGACACCCAGTTGATCCTCTCCCTCACCAACGACCCAGCCACCGCCAGAACCAGCTTACACGAAGGGATGAGAGATGTCGCCGAGTGGATGAAGAACAGCCGCCTGAAACTGAACTCAGACAAGACGGAAGTCCTCATCCGGGGATCATCGCCCTCCACCTGGGACGACTCCTGGTGGTCTCCGGCCCTGGGCACCGCACCCAAGCCAACGGACCATGCACGCAACCAGGGCTTCATCCTGGACTCCTCCCTCACGATGACCAGACAAGTCAACGCCGTCTCATCATCGTGCTTCAACACCTTGCGCATGCTCCGAAAGATCTTCCGATGGATCCCTACCGAAACCAGGAAGACGGTCACCCAGGCACTCGTCACCAGCCGACTGGACTACGGCAACTCCCTCTACGCCGGAACCACAGCCAAACTCCAGAAAAGACTCCAACACATCCAGAACGCCTCCGCACGACTCATCCTGGACATCCCCCCGACACAACCACATCTCCGGCCACCTGAGAGACCTGCACTGGCTCCCCGTCAGCAAGAGGATCACGTTCAGACTCCTCACCCACGCACACAAGGCCCTCCACGACCAAGGCCCCAAGTACCTCAACAACCGCCTGACTTTCTACATGCCCACCTGCCAGCTGCGGTCGACCAGCCACGCCCTCGCCGCCGTCCCACGCATCCACAGAGCCACCGCCGGAGGACGATCCTTCTCGTACCTGGCAGCCAAGACTTGGAACTCCCTCCCCATCCACCTTCGGCGAACCCAGGACCATCTCTCCTTCAGGAAGCTACTCAAGACCTGGCTTTTCGAGCAGTAGCGGACCCCTTCCCCAGCGCCTTGAGACCCTACCGGGTGAGTAGCGCGCTATACAAATGTCATGATTGATTGAGAGAACCTCCTGTTTGAGTAGCATCAGATGTTCTGCGGACATTGGACGTTGTTTGGGCGGTATGTTGGGGGGAGTTGCAGTAAGTTCCAGGCAGTAACCATACTTGATAATTTGTCTTGCCCACCTGTCTGTCGTGATGGAATTCCAGACAGGTAGGAACTGTGAGAGTCTCCCTCCGTTTGGAGTGGAATGGTCTGGAGGGAAGTCACTGTTTGTTAGTGGGAGAGGAGAGAGTGTTGATACCTCGGCCTCTTCCCTCATTTCCCCTGTACCCTCCTCTAAAATACCCCCTGTTAGGGGATGTTTGTGTGGAGTTTTTATAAGAGGAAGAAGCAGAGTCTGTACTGATTGTTTTGGATGCGCCTCTATAAAAGGAGCGGTGAAAGGAGCCTTGTGTGGATGGAGACTAATGCTCCCATGGATTTTGCAGTCTCCGTGTCTTTTTTAATTTTTTCTAAAGCTGTGTCCACAGCCGGGCCAAAAAGTTGTTCCTAATTGAACGGTTGATTCAGGATAGTGGTTTGCACTTCCTGTTTGAACCTAGAAATGCGCAACCAGGCATGCCTTCGTAGTAACACACTAGTGTTGATATATCTGGATGCAGTATCTGCTGCATCGAGGGCACATTTAATGGATGCGTTTGTGATTGACTTGCCTTCCTGAATCAAATCATTGGCTTTGGCCTTGTATTGGTCAGGCATGTGCTGCATGAGGGTCTCTAGTTCACCATAGTGAGCCCTATCGTATCTGGCAAGTAATGCCTGTGCATTAGCTATCCTCCAGTGATTAGCTGCCTGGGAGGCCACTCTTTTGCCTGAAGCATCTAGTAATTTAGACTCTGTCTGGAGGTGGAGCATCACCGGAGGTCTGAGAGTTGGCACGCTTCCTAGCATTGGTCACTACAAGAAAATCGAAGGGGAGTTGGCCTTTAATGTAGGTGGGATCATTAGGGGCGGGTTTATATTTATCAATGCAAGGATTCAGAATCCTGGTCCTGACAGGGTCTTTGAATACGTCTGGAACATGTTTGATGACACCTTCGAGCATGGGCAGTGTTTGTACTGTCTTTTGTGACTGTGCAAAAGTGTCCACTTGGAAGTCTTCCTCTGTGGGGTCTGAATGCATTTGGACGCCATGATATTGGACAGCCCTATCAATAAGCTGACTAAACCCAATGTTGTCATCTGGGGGAGATGGCCTAGTCGGGTATGTATCGGGATCAGGAAGATCTGGGGGATCTACAGGCACATTGTAGTCTTCCCATGCATCTGGAGGTATGTCGGTGTCATCATCAGGATCAGTGAAAGGGTCACTATTTCCTCCCCAACCCAGAGGTCATCATCATCCGGTGGTGGTGGGGAATATGGGGGAATTATGGGAGACTTTGGAGGAGAGAAAGGCTTAGTAGTAAGAACAGGAGAAGAGGGTCTTAAAGGTGAAGTTGCACAGTCTCTTTTCTTCACAGGCACCTCAGGGATGTGTGGGGTGTCCAATTTCCTCTTCTTGTGTGGAATGCTGACAACATGGCCTGTCTTGGGGTCCACATGGAGAGTTTTTTATTTCGGTTCGATGGGATCCGGCAGAAATAGTTCTTCCTCTTCGATGATAGCTTTCGGCGCCGATTTTTTCGGTTCCGAAAATGGTTTAGATTTTGGATCTAGAGCCGTAGAAGGGGTTTTTGTGTCCTTCGGCTACGGGATCGTGTCCGAAATCTTTTTCGGATCCGAAGGGTTTCGAGGTGCCTTCGGATCCGAGGCCTTTTGTTCTGTGGGTGCCAAGGCCTTTTTGGAGCCCGCGGAAGTAGGATGTGCTCCCGCTTTCGGTGCAGACGCTGATTTTGGGGCGCTGGCGAGCAGCTTGCTCGATCCCGAGCTGCCGGAAGGCTTCTCCTTTTGTCTTCTGAGCCGGGCCCGTGGGTGGGGCTTCTGAAGTTTTTTTTCGATCGCGACTAGGGCCTTCAGGCGAAGTCTTGACCGGAGACTTTTGTTTTTGGGGTGGGGTTAGGACAGGGGCAGTTGTACTCACTCGCTGACCTGGAGTGATGTGGTCATCGGAGTCGTCTGCTTCAGATATGATGTCGAGATCCTCCGAATCCTCTGCCTCTGGAACGTCGGGGCCTTCATCGAAGTGTCCTCTGGCACCGGAGCAGCCTGTTAAGCCATAATGTGTCGTCAAGCCCGGCGATCATGGATAGTCTTCTTGGACCGGAAGGAGGCGCAGGCTTGGCAGTTCTTCTCCTCGTGTTCAGGCCAGAGACAGAGGTTGCAGACCTTGTGTTCGTCACCGTGTAGGAATTTAGCTCCACACTGGGGGCATTCTTTAAATGGAGTCCTTTCCATTAGCCGTAGGCCAAATGGCGTCGACAGGCCCAGTAGCCCACGTCGACGACCGGAATAGAGTACGTGAGCTAGAGTGTCGAAAGGCACGCGAGCAAAAACAATACTGTTGAATTTGCGATGGTTTGCGCGTTGAAAAACACGGTACTGAACCGGAGCGCTGAAGTTACATCTGAACCCGATGGCGGAAAAAAAACTGAGGATGGAGTCGATGCCCATGCACACTATCGTCCAAGGGAGGAGTCACCTATCTAGTGACTACAAAAGACTTCTTCCAAGACAACAACAAGGTGCAAGCATCCGAGCCCAACGCCAGATGGGGATCTATGCACAAGTATAAATTCTGCAGCTCATATGCCTCGATCATATCTTGTTTGTTTCTCTGATACACTGAAACCTGCTGAATGAGTACGTTTCCGAAGCTGGTGACTAGTAAAGCTACAGTATGAGAAAAATCAACAGAATTTGATACCCCTGGCTTCATTTATTTGTGTCCTTTTTAGGTCTCGCCTAGGCAGCGCTTTCACTGTCTCTTCGAGACATGCTGTATTGAGGTATGGAATAGAAGCTCCGCCCATCTTTTCAATTGGCTCCTGATAGTGTCCTTTCTAAATGGTTGCTTTTGATTCGTGAATAGGCTTAGTAGTCCCTCCTTAGTACCGCCTTGTCTGCATTTGTAACCTCCCATGAGGACTGGACCTTTTACAATGTTGTTAGTCGGTGTGCTTAATTTAAATTCTGTGAACATTATTTTCTTAATTGACTATCAGCAGTTGCAGGCAGAGTTTTCGTTTCCAAGCTAACACACACAGCATTTCTTTCCTGCCTATGCACTTCCCACTCCCATCGCGCTGCCGCTTGTTTTCTTTTGATGATCAGGCAATATCTTCACCGATCCCGGGTCCCCAGTACCAAAGTCTGCAGCTCTGTTTATTGAGCCACATCCCTAACTTGTGTTATTCTTGTTGCAAGGGAGGGTGCATGTTCGATGCACCCACCCCCCTCCACCTCCCATCTTTGTTTCCTGCTCATCAGAGCCTTCAGAGGGCATATGTTCCATTCCCCACCGCACCGCTTTTTTTGATCCTGCAACCGATCTTGTAACTGTCCCACAGCCAACATGCGTTTTAAAACAACACACTTAAACAATTAACACAAGAGTCCCACAAGTCCGTAAATATATTATATTTGCTCCATTTACTTAATACCTGCATATTTTTATAGAGCCTACGCCGAGGCTCCAACAAAGTCGGCAGCTCTCTTAATTGAGCCACATCCCTAAACGGAGTTATTTTTGGTGCAATGCAGAGCGCATGTTCGATGCGTCCATACCCTCCTCCCCCATCTTTGTTTTTCTGCTCATCAGAGCCACGATGATTTATGAGGCCCGTCAGACAGCGGCGCTTCACTCTGACAGCCGCCACTGGGGGCCAAATGGGCTTTTGATGCAGTCGACGAGAGATCTTTAATCCATTACTGGAGGGAAAGCATACACATCCGGCAGCCGAGGAAAATATGAATCTATAAACAGAAGTGTACAATTTGACAAGAAAGAACAAGCGCATTTAATGGACGCCTCTCCCCTCTGGCTTTACGCGGAAACTACAGGGTCCAGAATGCAATGGGAGTCGTCATATTCATATTCCATTTCGGTGCAGTGGCTGGACATTCACCCACCGGGGCAGAGGAGCCGTAGGTCTGTGGGGGTCACAGGCGGGGCCCACAGCACTGGTGCTGAAGAAGAGCCAGAGGTCTGTGGGACTGGGGTGGGGTCACAGACAGGGCCCCAGGCTTCCAGCACTGGCCCAGAGCAGAGGAACCAGAGGTTTGTGGGCCCGGGAGCCGTTGGGTTTTGGGTGGTGTCACAGGCGGGGCCCCCAGCACTGGTCTGCGGTGGCCGGGGAGGGGTGTTGCATGGGGTCACAGGCAGAGCCCAGGGCAGCAGGGCTGCTTTCACCTGGATGCAAGGGGGAGGGGGTGCTTCAAGTGACTCTCTCCCTCCTTCCCCACATCCCCCCCCCCCCCCCCCCCAGGTGAAAACTCTTCTCTTTCATCACAACCGAAGGGACCCCTGCCCTTGAATAAATCTCTTTCACACCCCGCTCAGTACGAGTGCCATTTTCTTACATCGCTCCCAAAACGTGGACAGGTTCCCACTCCACACCAGAGCCTCCTGGTCACTTCTTATATTCCACAAAAATGCTGACGACCTGACTTTTCAATTAACCAACCTACCACAGGCAGAGCTAGGTGCACACACACAGCAAGATACGCTTGCGGGTGATAGTGAGCTTTACAAATAAACAACATAGCAAGAAGTGTTCTTAAAACCGCTGGCCAACTAGAGCTTGTTAGCACAGCTCCACAATAATGCCCCGAGGCGCACCCAAGGACCCTTCTCCTGCCAAAACTGCAGCTTCACCAGCATCCGACCCTCCGACCCTCCGACCCGCCCAACGAAGAACCCAACTTCCTCAGATGCATCCTGCTCAACACCCGCTCCGCCCGCAAACACGCCGTCGAACTCTGGGACCTACTCGACACCAACGCCCCAGACGTCGCCCACCTGACGGAGACCTGGCTGAACCCCTCCTCGGCACCAGACATCACCATAGCCATCCCAGAAGGCTATAAGATCACCCGCAAGGACCGCACCAACGAGTAGGAATCGCCATTGTCCACAGGAACACTCTCAAAGCAACACCGACGACACCCTCAGCACCGCCGAACACCTGCACTTCCAGATCCACACCGACCCAAACACCACCCTCAGAGGCACCCTCGTCTACAGACCACCCGGACGCCGACCGCAGTTCAGCGACACCATCGCCGACTTAATCAGCACACACGCCCTCGACTCCACGGACTACATCCTCCTCGGGGACCTGAACTTCCACCTCGAGAACAACAACGACTCCACTCTTCCACCTTGATAGACAACATCGGACTCAGACAACTCGTCACAACACCCACCCACTCCGCCGGCCACACGCTTGACCCCATCTTCTCAGCAAGCACCCACGTCTCCTTCAACCACACCACCGAACTTCACTGGACTGACCACCGCTGCATCCACTTCACCTTCCAGAAACCCACCACACCCAACAGATCCCTCGCCGCAACTGGAGCAAGGTCACAGAGGACCAACTTACCACCGCTCTCGCCCAGAACTCACCCGTAGACACGACCGACCCCGACGCCGCAGCGCGAAGCCTCAGACAGTGGATCGACGACTGCGCTAACACCCTCGCCCCGCTCAAGAAACCCGCCCCAACACCCGCACCAGCAAGAGAGCCAGCTGGTTCACCGAAGACCTCCAGGCCTCCAAGCGAACCTGCCGAAAACTAAAAAAAAAACTGGACCCATGAACAAACACCGGAAAGCTACACAGCTCACAAGAACGCCACCCGTAGGCACCACCACCTCATCAGATTCGCCAAAAGAACCTCCTTCAAAGACCGCCTAGACAACAACGCACATAACAGCAAATAGCTCTTCAGCATCGTGAAGGAACCCTCCAACCCCAGCTCCAACACCAACAACATCCCATCGTCTCAAGACCTGTGCGACTCGCTGGCCACCTTCTTCCATCGCAAGATCGCAGACATACACGACAGCTTCAACGGCGTCACCACCCCAGCAACCGCCAAGACCTGGACCAACATCAACGACGACGACACCATCAAGTTCATGAACACCGTCCACTCCGGATCCCCGGAAGACCCCTGCCCACACCATATCTTCCACAAAGCCAGCAGCACCATTGCACCCCACCTCCGGAAAACCATCAACATCTCCTTTGAGACAGCTACTTTCCCGAAGAGCTGGAAGTACGCAGAGATCAACGCCTTACTCAAGAAACCCAAGGCGGACCCCAAGGACCTTAAGAACTTCGACCCATATCCCTGATCCCGTTCCCAGCGAAGGTCATCGAAAAGGCCGTCAACAAACAACTGACCAACTTCCTCGAAGAAAACGACATCCTGGACCCATCCCAGTCCGGGTTCCGCAGCAACCACAGCTCCGAAACTGCCCTGATCGCCGCCACCGATAACATCAGAACCCTGCTTGACAACGGAGAAACCGCGGCCCTCATCCTCTTGGACCTGTCAGCCGCCTTCGACACGGTCTGCCACCACACACACGCCTCCATGACGCCAGAATCCAAGAGGAAAGCCCTTCACTGGACCACCTCCTTCCTCTCCGGCAGAACTCAGAGCGTCCACCCCTTCCGCTCCGATGCCACCAAAATCATCTGCGGCGTCCCCCAAGGCTCATCCCTCAGCCCAACGCTGTTCAACGTCTACATGGCACTGCTCGCCCACGTAGCACGACGACACGACCTCAACATCATCTCCTACGCCGATGACACCCAGCTGATCCTCTTCCTCTCCCTCACCAAAGACCCCCACAACACCAAAACCAACCTCCACAAAGGAATGCAGGCCATAGCCGACTGGATGAGAAACAGCCAACTGAAGCGGAACTCGGACAAGACGGAGGTCCTCATCCTCGGACCCACCCCCTCGGCCTGGGACGACTCCTGGAGGCCGACTGCACTAGGAGCACCCCCCACATCCACCAACCACGCACGCAACCTAGGGGTCATCCTCGACTCCACCCTCTCCATGACGAAACAGGTCAATGCCTTCTCCTCCTCCTGCTTCAACACCCTCCGCATGCTTCGCAGAATCTTCAAGTGGATCCCCACCGAAACGAGAAGGACGGTCACCAAGGCCCTCGTCAGCAGTACACTGGACTACGGCAACGCACAACGCAGGAGCCCCGGCCAAACTCCTGAAACGGCTCCAACGCATCCAGAACGCCTCCGCCCGCCTGATCCTCGACATCCCCTGCCGCAGCCGCATCACACCCCACCTGAGAGACCTGCACTGGCTCCCCATCAGCAAGAGGATAACCGTCAAGCTCCTCACCCACGCACACAAGGCACTCCACAACACCGGACCAGCGTACCTCAACAGCCGACTCAGCCTCTACACCCCCACCGCCAGCTCCGCTCCACAGACTGCGCCCTCGCCACCGTCCCCCGCATCCGAAGAGTGACCGCCGGCGGCAGATCATTCTTCCACCTCGCCGCCAAGACACGGAACACCCTCCCCATCCACCTGCGGCAGACTGAAGACCTTCTTACCTTCAGGAGACTTCTCAAGACCTGGCTCTTCGAACAGAAGCAGCGTCCCCCCCCCCCCTCCTCTAGCTCCTTGAGACCCTCACGGGTATGTAGTGCGCTTTATAAATACCATGATTGATTGATTGATTGATATAATAAGAGCCCTTTTTTTAACATTGGGATTGTGAAGCACCCTGTCAGCTACTTATTCTGGTTGTGAGAGACAAGTAGCGTAATAGTTTGGTTGATGCGAAAAGATTAGACAACATTAGGTAGAAATCTATAGAGAGTATGAAGAACCACCCAATCTCTATGAACCTGATTGTATGGTTCCTGAATTGTAAGAGATTGCAGCTTACTAATGCGCTTACTAAGGTGTGGAGGTAACATCAGCTCAAGCTGCTGTCAGCGACGCAATGGAGAAACCCAAGGGGCCAGGAGCCCCCCAGATAAATAGAATGGATAACTACGCAATCCCAAGGCCCCCACAAGCAGGGGAGGGAGCAGCGGAACCCTCCTTAGGAGACATAATGGAATTGAAGGCCACTCTGGAGCCAAAGATAGATACGTTGACCGTCGAGGTCAACCTGATCAGAGCAGACTTTCAAAAACTGAGCGAGAAGATCATAACGGCCGAGGCGCACATTGTCCAGCTCCAGTCCACGACAAAACGCCTGGAAGAGAAAGTGCACACACTAACTCAACAGGCCACGACCATGGCAGCCAAACATGAAGACCAGGAAAAGAGGGCAAGGCAGAACAACATTAGAGTGGTGGGGGTCCCGGCGGTTCCCATTGTTGACCTCTTCATATTGAACACCCTGCGACCGGTTCCACTGACTTGCTAAACATTCCTGAAACCTTGCATGAGGAACAATCATGATGCAAGACTCCATCATTCCCAACAGTTGCATATACACTCGAGCTGGTAGTAAGTGGTTGGGCTGAAATTGAGCGATTAGAGCCTGAATATTGCGAATTCTGGCAGCATTGGGAAAAGCTAGAGCTTTTTGAGTGTCTAAAGTGGCACCTAAATAGGTTTGAGTGTTGGAAGGTTGGAGATGAGACTTCAACACATTGACTGCAAACCCCAGTTTGTGTAGTAATTGTAGTGTTATGTGAGTGTGCTGGAGACACTTTGGGTAAGTGCTGGCTTTGATGAGCCAGTCATCCAAGTATGGGAAGACATGAATGTAATGTCTTGACAGGTGAGCAACAACTACTGCCAGGAATAGGGTGACTCCAAATGGAAGCACTTTGAACTGGTAATGCTGCCCACTATCACAAATCTGAGGTATTTGCGATGAGCAGGATGTATTGGAATGTGAAAATATGCATCCTTTAAGTCTAGAGTAGACATAAAGTCGCCTTGCTGTAGAAGTGGGAGCACTTGTTGAAGTGTCACCATGTGAAAATTATCGGATTGAATGTAATGATTTATCTCTCCGAGGTCTAGAATCGGTCTGAGAGCGCCATCCTTTTTTGGTATCAGAAAGTACAGGGAGCATACGCCCGACCCTTGATATTGTAGCGATAAGGGCTCTATGGCTTCTTTTAAAAGGAGAGACTAAACCTCTGGATTGAGGAGGTGTAGATGCTCTGGTGACATTTTGTGTGAACGTGGGGGAATGTTTGGAGGAATGGCGGTAAGCTCCAGGCAATAACCAGATTGGATCATTTCTAGCACCAGTTTGTCTGTAGTTATTGAATGCCAGACCGGGAGGAATTGTGAAAGATGTCTCTCGACAGGTGTTGAATGATCGGAGAAGGGAAGGGTAGGCAAGTCACTGTTTGTTAGGTGAGGGGGAGGTGCGTGTTTTGGAACCTATACCTCTACCCTTGCCGTTGTTGCCTCTGTACCCTCCTCTAAAGAAACCTCTTGAGGAAGAGGACTGATTGTGCCTTTGTATGGTGTAGAGGCAGTGTCTGAAGAGATATTCTTGGACCCACCCCCCCAAACAATAGAAGGAGCAACAAAATGAACCACAGTCAGAAGGGGACTGTAGGGCTCCCATAGACTTTGCTACGTCTGTGGCTATTTTCATTTTCTCCAAGGACGTGTCTACCACAGGAGCAAAGAGATGTTTGTCGAACGGTGTGTTCATAATGGAAGCCTGGTCTTCGTGTTTAAACCCAGAAATCCTCAATCATGTGTGTCTTCTCAATAATACACTGGTATTGATTGCCCTAGCTGCAGTGTCAGCGGCATCTAAAGCACACCTAATTGAAGAATTAGAGATGAGGTTCCCTTCTTGTATCAAGTCTTGAGCTTTGGATTTATGCTCATCTGGCAGAAATGGGCGCAATTGCTCTATTTCGTCCCAGTGCGCTCTGTCGTACCTGGCTAGAAGGGCCTGGGTATTGGCAATACACCAGTGATTAGCTGCTTGGGAGGCTACTTTTTTCCCCAGAGGCATCAATGAGCTTAGACTCTGTCTGGAGGGGGAGCATCCCCTGACGTCTGTGAATTGGCCCATTTCTGGGCATTATAAACTACTAAAGAGTCTAAAGGTAACTGGCCTTTAATGAAAGCTGGATCGAATGGTGCAGGTTTATATTTTTTGTCTATTCTGGGGTAAGAATGCGTGCACAAACGGGGTCTTCAAATATGTTGTCCGCATGTCTTAACATGCCTTTAGGCATAGGGAGTGTGTAGGTTGATCTTTGTGAACTAAGGGTCTCAAAGAGAAAATCCTCCGCTAGGGATTCCTTATGTAATTGTACCCCATGATATTCAGCAGCTCTACTTAACAGCTCTGTCTAACCTACATGGTCATCTGGTGGGGAAGGCTTTGCAGGATAAAGGTCAGGATCATTATCTGTGGGTGAGTCAGTATTATAATCCTTCCGGAGGTCTGCAGGTAAAGGATCATTCCGCCCCCCCCCCCCCCCCCCAATCCCCATCATCCTGATCATCAGGTGTTTGTGGTTGTGGGGAATTAGTAGGTGTAATTAGTAAATGCTGGTTTTGTGGCGAAGGAGGTGATGGAGGAGGAGGAGAAGGGTGTACCAACATACTTCCTTTTTAAAGGAATGTGATAAGTGTCCTCTGACTCAGGTTTACGTTTATGTGGCAATTTAGTAGAGATATGTCCAGTTTTATGGTTAATATAGAGTTCTGTTTCGGATCAGGTTTTGAAAGCGGGACATCGAAAAGGGGCACCTGTTGTGGTAGCAGAGCATCTTTGTGTCTCAATGCCGAGGTTTTCAGTGCCAAAGATTTTCGGATCCGAAGTCGGTTTTTGTTTCATGTCGAAAGAACCAGGTCCGAGACAGGTTTCGGTTCTGAAGGTTTCGGCTCGGTGCTCTAGTGTAGTCGACTCGATCCCGAGCCGGAAGGCTTAAGTGTGTGTTTGGTGCCGAGCCGGAAGGCGGGGTGTTGGAAACATTTTTTCAGGAACGACCATTGCCAGAAGGCGGAGGTGGGATGGAGCCTTTTTCTTTGGCTGAGTAGGACTTTGGGGCAAGGGAGGTTCGGTACTCACGATATGCTGCCCTTGCGGAACGTCGTCGTCCATTTCAGAGGCAGATTCTGAGACAGATATAGGATCTTGCTATTTGTCTTCTTTCGTCTCTTGCTCGGTGTGAGAAGTTGGCCTGATGTATGATGTCACTAGTTCTAGTGTACACCTTATATCAGTCCAAATACCCTTATGGTGATTGGTTGTAAAGTCAACCTTATAGACCAGCTATCCTAGTGGTAGCATGGACAAGAGCAGTCTTAGGCTAAACTCTGAATGGCATGTGAAGCCAGCTGTGATACCATATATAATCCCTTGAATACCAAATGAAAGGACACCACAACAGATATATATATAAAATAAAGTGTATTTATTCTAGTCAAACCCTCAGCACTCTTTATGAGATTAGAGGTAAGTACAACACAGTCTTATTTAAGCATACATTAAGTCACACAGGTAAGTAATACAGTTAGGCCCTAGGGGCCACGCAAACCATATACTAAGTAAGTGGTATAAGGACCACTGTCACGGAAATAGAATAGGCCTAGGCCTAGGGAATCGCTGGGGCTACACTACACTAGCGTTAGTTAGGAAGTGGGAGGCCCACGGGATTCGTGTGCAGAGTGGAAACACTCACGCGTAATGCGTAAAAGTCACTAGCAATAGTACAGTTTAGAAAACGGTAGATTTAGGACACTTCCGGAGTAGCTAGGAAGTTGAGACTGGAAAACTAGACACTAGGATAGTCACTATCCTGATGAGCACCGGAGTACCCAAGTTACCTAGCCCACAGGCTGCGGGTGCATAGGGGTGAAGATGCGTCGGTTTTCGTCGTCGACTCCTATGGATGCCTGAAGAAAGATGCTGACAGGCAGTCAGTGAAGAGTGTCCGGTGGATCCCAAGGCTGGGATCAAGAAGAGAGGAAACCTGCAAGCAGAAGGGACAGAGTCAAGGTCACTAGCCAGTGACCACGTGGAACCAGGAAGGAACCAGGCGATGTCGTGGAGATTGCAGGTGAAGGTGAAGCTTGTCGCTGCAGCCAGGAGGACCAGGAAGCGTCGAGGACGACCAGGACCAGGAGGCGAGCTGTCCCACGAAGGCTCTTGCTGTCGGCGGCGTCGAAGTTGGACTAGGACTCACCAAGCCTTGGCAAGCGGAACCCACGAAGAACGGAGGACTTGCTTCTGGTGCAGACCAGGAAGGTCTGGGGTACTTCTTTGCAGAGAAGCGGGAGCCAGTCTGGAGGAGCCAAACCAGCGCAGAAGATTTCAGGGTGTGTCGTCACAAAGGCCACCAGCCAGCGGGCAAGCAACCGGACAGACGCGGCAAGCAGGAAAATGCAGAAGGGCCCCACGCAGGACTCGTGGAGTGTGGGGGGCTGATCTTCGGTGCAGATGGTGCTTGGGGTTGGGGCTTCTCAATCCCCGGTGCACAACTTCGAGGGTGCCTCAGAAGCTGCGCTTTAAGTTACTAGCCACTTTTCCCAGGTAGCCGGTCCCACGTCGCTCGTCGCCTCCACGGATCTCAGCTTTGCTGTGGATGTGGATCAGGGTCGGAGAAGTCTGGAAGTCAAGGCTCTGGTCGGGCTCTGCAGTCGGTTCCTCGTAGAACGTGGGCAAAGCAAAGGGTAGTCTCTTGATGGTGCCTGTTTGCACAGGGTAGCCACTCCTTGGCTACAAGGGAGATTCTTCAGTCTTCTTCTTTCGTCGAATGTCGAAGGTCCAGAGTTTCTGTTCAAGTTGCAGGTTCAGGATAATCTAAAGTCTTGAGGCCCAACTCCCACTCTTATACTAATCTGGGGGGCTGGGATACCTGCTAGGTCACCGCTTATGGGTGGGACCTGGGAGGGGGTGGTTACACCCACTTCCCTTTGTCCAGTTTCGCGCCAGAGCTGGGGCTGGAGTGCCCCAGCGCCGGTTTGAACTGGACTATGCAAGGAACACCTTGTGTGCCCCAGGCATGTCTCATTCCTTTCAGCCCACCCTGCCCCAATACACTAAAGGCTGTCTGGGGAGGTGCTAGCACCTCCCCAAGCAGGAAACCTATTGTCCAGGCCTCCCTGGCTGGGATCACTCCCAGCTGCAGGAGGTCAGACTTGTGTCGTGGCAGCAGCATCCATTTTGTGATGCTGAGGCTTTGGTCAGAGGCAAACAGTGAAGTATGATTTTAACATGTCTTTCCCTCTAGAAGGGGGGAATAATATCCTCATGTCCAGAAATGGCATGGGGGTATTATTCCACAGTGTTAGACACCTTACACGACATGTTTCGATAAAGCCAAACCATAGTTACCATACCCGTCTAAGATTATAAGGCACTTTAAGAGTATATGGTAGGCTATATCATAGAACAGCTATAAGGACTTGGTTCCGAAAGCTGCAGACAGGCTCAGCTCATGCTAGAGCACCATCTCACATGTTACCAAGCACTCTGCCTCCAGGATTGTTAAGGCCTGCCATAGGAGTGACTGATAGGTACACATGTGTCTATATGTTATTATTATTATTATTAAGGGGCATTTATAGAGCGCCTGGTTACGCAGAATGCGTGTCCCCGCGCTGAACTGAAACACTCTGAAAGAGAAGTAGGGGAGGAGCCCACTATTTTGAGAAGAGGTAAGTTTTTAATTTCCTCCGGAAACTAGATTCGGAGGGGTCCAGTCGGAGGTTGAGAGGTATATTATTATTCCAGCTTTTTGCCGCCAGGTATCGGAAGGATCTACCTCCCATACGGGCCTTTTTCACCCTAGGGACCTTAAGCAAGCCTCCTTGCGAGGAGCGCAATGCACGAGTTGGTGCATACCTTGTAATGAGGTTCTGGAGTGGTGCTGGCGCCTTCTTAGCGAGGATACGGTGGCAGGTGCAGAGGGACTTAAATTCAACTCTGCTCCTCACCGGCAGCTAATGGAGTGACTGGAGGGCGGCCTTGGAGTTCGATCTTTTAGGGAGGTTTAAGATAAGGCGGGCTGCAGCATTCTGTAGCACCTGAAGTCGATTTATCGCTTTACAGGTAGCTCCCAAATAAAGTAGGTTGCCAAAGTCTAGGCGTGAGGTGACAAGGGCGTGCACCAGTGTTCTGCGGGCGGCCGTAGGAAGGAGAATTAGGACCTTCCGCAGAGTTTTTAGAATGCTGAAGCAAATGCCCGTCACCCTGTTGATCTGTGGTCCGAAAGACAAGTCAGTATCTAGCCAGACCCCGAGATTTCTGACTTCTTTCCGAGGTGTGGGGGCCTCACCTAGACAAGGTGGCCACCATGCCGACGTCCAGACAGATGGGCTGCCTCCCACCACGAGCACCTCGGTCTTGTTGCCATTTAATTTCAGGCAATTGGTGGACATCCAGGTTGCAAGATCTTGCATGCAAGCCCTGAAACTGTCCATAGCAAGGCCGGGTGTATGCGAGAGGGATACAACTAACTGTGTGTCGTCGGCATAGGTAACAATTTGTAGTCCGTGTCCCACTACAATTGGAGCCACTGGGGAGACATAGAGATTAAAAAGAGTTGGGCTCAGGGACGAACCCTGAGGAACGCCCTGACCCAATTCTATGTCTCGGGAATAGTGGTCCCCTTGACGGACCTGGAAACTTCTCCCCGTCAGGAAGGATTGGATCCATTGGAGTGCGGCTCCAGTTATACCTCCATCATTCAGACACTGTAGCAAGATGGAGTGAGCTACAGTGTCGAATGCCGCACTCAGGTCCAGTAGGATAAGGGCCATAGTGTGACCTTCATCCACCCCCTGTCTTAGGGATTCCACAGCCGTCAGTAGTGCCGATTCCGTAGAATGGCGGGGGCGGAAGCCAAATTGGGTGTCGTGCAGTAAGGCAGCTTTGTCTATGAAATCCATAAGTTGGATATTGACCGTTTTTTCTGCTACCATGGCCAGATATGGTAAGAGAGAGATGGGCCGCAAATTGTCTAATTTATCAAAGCTGATGGTAGGTTTTTTCCTGAGAGGAAGGACCACCGCTTTTTTCCATTCTTTAGGCACCATCTTTGTCGTAAAAGACACATCCAGTAGATGCCTAATGTAGGGCTCCAAGGCCCCCAGGCTGTCTTTTAGGCGTTTGGGAGTGGTAGGGTCCCATGGGGAACCTGACTTTACAGATCTGCAGATTTTCTGTGGGTGGGGTAACAAAGTTGGTAAGGGTGGGTGGGTGAGTTTCCCCTATCCCTAGAGCTTTCTACAAACTCTATCCCATTCGTGGGTTGAGTTGGGAAAGCCGAGTAAATTTTAGATATTTTCTCAGCAAAGAAGTCTGCGATTCTGTCACAAGATTCAGGCGAACAGTCGTCAGGGACAATGGCGGATTTTCCACTAGAGAGAGTTTTGTAAAGTAGAAATAACTCCTTCGTCGAGTTACCTGCTTCGTTGATCTTAGTCTCATAGTGTGTAGTTTTCGCCTTTCTAATCAGTCCATGGTAGACTCGCCTCTCTGACAGGTAGACCACTCTAGTATCTTTGGAGAAAGCCCAACGCCATTGCCTTTCAGCTCTCTTCAATAAGGTTTTAGCATTCCGCAGTTCAGTAGTAAACCAGGGTTCGGTTTTTTGAGCACGGTCACTGGGATTAGTTTCGGATAGCGGGGCTGTGAGATCTAGTGCATCGTTGATGCGTTTGCAGAGGTTGGAGTTAGCTGTGTCTGCATCATCTCCCCCTGGGTCGCCTCCTTTTGTTAGTTCCTCGCAGAACTTAGACTGGGAGAAGGAGGCCCATTTTCGCCTTAGGTGGTATAATGCTGTGGGTTGTCGGGCTCTACCTTCAGGAATATGAATGGTAAAAGGTACCAGGTGATGATCCGACCAGGGGATAGGGATGGGAGTCTTCGCTTCTACTTCCCCCCAGTTAACAAATATGGGATCTAGTAAGTTCCCTAACTGGTGGGTGGGCCCGCTTACAATTTGATTTAGTTGTAAAGCTTCTAATACTTGGCAGAGGTTTTTACTGGTGTTGTCGGATGGGTTGTTGAAATGGAGGTTAAGGTCACCAAGTACCATGAATTTATTTTTGCATATCGAGGTCTCTATAATGCATTCAACTAGACTCTCCTCGAACCTAGTTGAGGGGCCGGGGGGTCTGTAAATTAACATTCCTTCCAGTGTGTGGTTGTTATTCACTTTTATTGTGAAGCTCCCTGCCTCACTATCCAAGATAGGCACATGATTAAGTTGGCAATGTAGACTTTCCTGTGCAACTATTGCAATGCCCCCTCCTCTGCCTATGGGTCTGTCTTGTCTGTATATTGTATATCCCTCTGGGAGTGCCTCTAGGGCGTCAGGCGTGGATTCCTCATCCAGCCAAGTTTCGGTTAGAAATGTCAGGTCCCATTGTGTTTCAGTAAGTAGATCGTATAGATCTAGCTTGTGTTTGCGTAAAGAGCGGACATTAATCAGTCCGCATTCTAGGGTGTTGTCCGTAGTGGCCATACTCCTACCAGGATCATAGGAGAAGTGACAATGTTCGCAACCTATGTTGTCCTCTGCTTTTAGTTTGTGCTTGCACAGCTCAGTAGTGCTAGGGCAAAGCGCTAGCAGTTCTAACTTACTCCACCGTGTATGGTTCACACGAGGGACATGGGGTATAGCCCTAGACCGCGTGCGATCGCGGACGGGCGCAGACGGGCTTGCCTTAAGCGCGCCTTCGGCGCGCAAACGGCGCTCCCGCTGCGCTCGTCCGCTGCGCTTGTGCTGGAGGCACATTTAGGGAGAAAGGTTAAGGGCGTGGCCTGGCTGGGGGCGTGGCCTCGTGTCGCGAGGGTGAGGCGTTCGTGCTCCGACTCTGGCACCAGACCGCGCTATGTCCGCTGTAAGTGGAGTGGTAGCCTGTCCTTTTTTATCAAGTTCAGGTCGTTTAAAACAGAAAACAATAACAAGTAAGTGTTTTTAAAAAGAGCGTCAAACCTCCGGCTTCCGCCTCAGAGGGTGTCAGTTTCACGTAAGTTAGGTATAGGAATACTACACCTAAGCAAGGGGTGATTACACGACCTTGCCCCAGCTGAGTGATCAGCCAGTTGTGTCAGAATGGAAGGCCAGGCCAGGGGTGGCATAATGCATGCTGCAGCCCCTGGTAGGCCTAGGGTACACCTATGCCCTGGGTACCTAGGGTACACTGTACAGGGGCCAATAAGGTGATCCTATCCAAATGGGTTATGCACCTAAGGTACATAGTATTAATTTAGAGAGAGAACAGCAGGGCTGTGGGTCTGATTAGCAGGCCCACAGCCACATCTAAGTCGAAAACCAGTAAAGCAAAAGCAAAAAGTGGGGGTGAACATAGAAAGCAGACCCTACTCTCCTACACTCGGAATCTTCTCCGAAGAGGTTCGGAATGGATCCGATGTTTTGGCTCTGCATTTTGCAACATCGAGCTAGAAGGTCGCGAAGCATTTTCTTCAAGCGGAAAAATCTGCACCCATCACAGTCCTGTTCCTTGTGCTCCAGAGATAGGCACAAGTTGCACACTTCATGTGAGTCGGTGCGCGGGAACTTCGCGTGGTACCGAGGGCAGAATTTAAATGGAGTCCGTTCCATCGACTGCGAGGTGGACCAACGTGGTTAGGCCAGACGGCCTTTCACGAATTTCCCTATCGAAATAGAGTTTTTATGTATCAGACATAATACGCAGAAATGGGATAAGCGATCGAATTCAATACCGTTAAGGGTAAGTGGATTACGCACCGAGGGGGACCAAGGAACGGTTTTAAACAGGAGCGCAGCAATACATATCCGAACCCGATGGCGGAAAAAAACAATCCAACAATGGAGTCGATGCCCATGCGCACTATCACCGAAAGGAGGAGTCACCTTAATTTGTGACTGAAAAAACTTCTTCCAAGAAAAATAACTTGCAAATATCTGGACCCAACACTAGATGGCAGGAGTATGCAAAGCATGCGATATACAGCTCATATGCCTCGAACATAAAGTTACCACAGTTTTCCACTGAGGAGAGAGATATATTGGAAGGGGACTGGACGGTGGAGGAAATTAAAACTGCAACAAGCACCCTGCAATCGGGGAAAGCGGTGGGACCAAATGGCCTGCCGGTAGAGATATTTAAGTGCATGCTTGGCAAAACAGCGGAACACCTCCTAAATATATACACAGAGGATATGTGGAAGGTGCCCTTCCCCATGCCCCGAGGATGCCAATGATTGTGGTAATCCCCAAGGAAAGTAAATCCTCTTTGGAGTGTGGTTCTCATACACAGACCAATATCCTTACTCAATTACAAAGTCAAAGTATTAGTTATGGCCCTTTCTATACATCTGTGTAAAGTGATTACCTCCCTCATACATCCAGACCAATCTGGGTTTATAACTCAGAGGCACGAGACTAAACCTACGACGACTGTTCGGGGTCATTCACAGGACTACAACGAACATATCTGAACCGGTAGCCCTATTGTCATTGGGTGCCAGCATGGCTATTAATAGCGTGGATTGGAACTATCTCTCTGCTGTTCTGGGCCGTCTCTACCACCAACCATTGGCAAGGGTGCAAGTTAACCTTACTGTGGGGGGAGCATTATCGAGCCGTAGGAGATTTGTAGGAGGTGACGCTGCCATTCATTGCCTGCTCGCCTACCTGGAAATATTAAAGCGGAGCAGTCCAAGAGTCTTGCAGTTGTGGTCGCACCCGCCGCCGTGCCCTTACATCGCGCGGCCGCGGAGTGGTGCGGACTACAATTCCCAGCCTGCCCAGTGTCTCCGCCCACTGCCTGCTTCCCGCGCCGGAGGAGTTGAAAAGAGGACAACCCCCACTGGGGAGCGGGGGAGCATTATCGAGCCGTAGGAGATTTGTAGGAGGTGACGCTGCCATTCATTGCCTGCTCGCCTACCTGGAAATATTAAAGCGGAGCAGTCCAAGAGTCCTGCAGTTGTGGTCGCACCCGCCGCCGTGCCCTTACATCGCGCGGCCGCGGAGTGGTGCGGACTACAATTCCCAGCCTGCCTAGTGTCTCCGCCCACTGCCTGCTTCCCGCGCCAGAGGAGTTGAAAAGAGGACAGCCCCCACTGGGGAGCGGGGGAGCATTATCGAGCTGTAGGAGATTTGTAGGAGGTGACGCTGCCATTCATTGCCTGCTCGCCTACCTGGAAATATTAAAGCGGAGCAGTCCAAGAGTCCTGCAGTTGTGGTCGCACCCGCCGCCGTGCCCTTACATCGCGCGGCCGCGGACTACAATTCCCAGCCTGCCCAGTGTCTCCGCCCACTGCCTGCTTCCCGCGCCGGAGGAGTTGAAAAGAGGACAGCCCCTTCCGCCTCGCGGACGACGCCGGGCTGAGCCCGGGCAGAGGGCGGGCCGTCTGAGGCCGTCCGAGGGCGAGCGAGGACGGGACGGGCCACATTATTGACATCGGCACTTACGTGCCACTACCTTTGGGACTGAGACTTCACAGGTATTGCCGCTGTTGAAGTCAATTGACGTTTTGTGATACTAACACTTGATTTAACTCCAGTTAGTGCTATAGTATAGTGGTACAATGTCTAAACAAAAAACTCCTCTGACGACAAATACCATGGACAACTACTTGGTCCAGATCGTTAGCAAAATCAACAATGATAGGAGGGCGTCACTGGGGTTAACATGTTCTCCCAATTCCCCACCGTCGATTCCCTTGTCCGGCTTACCATTGGATTCTCCTTCACAGGCCATTAGTAGCATTTCCACCGACTTAGCGATTCTAGATAGTGTCAACTCTGAATCATGTGTGCCCCTAGCTCTTAATTCGCCATTAAATCCTGTCTTAGACATAGTAGAGGTTGTTGAAGGGGCAGATCCACAGTCTCCTGCCCTTCCTCTGAGAACCAGGGTAGTTAGAGCGTGTAGAAAATCCCAGATTAAAAATAATGGGACTCGCTTAGGGAGGAAAAGGGTAACCACTGCAAACAAAAGCGCGAATAAAGAAGATGTAGCAGGGTCGCTTGTTAACAAAGAACCTGAGATCGAGCTCTCTGCGAAGATCATAAATATGATCGATACCAAAATAGAAAGTATCATCACACCATTGGTAGTTAAAATCGATCACCTTATGGCAGAGGTAGCTAGATTGAACGCTATAATAAATAGGTCAGTGGACGAAGTCATTAGAGTAATACCTTTGTCACCAAATGTATCTATCATAAATAGGGTGCCCTCTAATGGAGGATTAAGTGCTGTAGCAAACGAGATAGCCAACGCCCCACTCCAGCAACCAGGAACCAATAAAAATCTCCAGAAGGCAAACAAAGACAGTTATAATGTCCTACCATTGGCAAGCGACCAATTCCAATGTATCACTGAGGCTGAACCCCTTACATTGGTTCTTGCTAATGTCCCTACTTTGTCGGCTGATAAAGCAGAATCTACATCTTCCTTGATCAATAAATCTTTGCACTGGTTGGTAAACAATATGAAGATGTCTCCCTGGGGCGAGCGAAAACTAGCAGGGGAAATTATTATGGCTAGAAGAGTCCATTGGCTAGGGCACTATCCAAAAAAATTCAAAGGAGATTGTGTGGTTCTTAATTTTTCTAATCCTGAAGTCCTCCCCAATGTTTTGGCCAATATACACCCCCCTCAACGAAGACAGGGTGCTATTATCCCACTAACTCTCAAATATTTCTACTATAAGAGAAACAGAGATGCCCACCGAGTGACATTGAGACCAGGGTAGATTCCGGCCTTAAGTAAAGGGGGCAGGAGTGATTCCACCAGTAAGTGGAATATTAGTCTAGAAAATAGGTTTGGGGTTCTATCAGACTTAAATGCATGCGATTGACTTGACGGAGAAACTAATCTAGTGAACAAGAACATAGTACTGTTCAATAATGTGACCGCCTCTACAATTCTTGTTAGCTCCAGAGACATTGGGGCAGTAGGTAACCATAGAGAAATTCAGGTTGACACAATTGAATCATCGGGGCTAACATTCCTCAATAATTCTGGAGGGACGAGTTTATTACCCGATGCATTAGTAAATGTCTCACCAGGTTTTTCATGCACTAATATTGATCATGTGGGTAGGATAGCTGGTGAGACACAAGGCTCATTGATTAAAGATCTTCCTTGCCCTCCTGCAATCGACTCAGGATTGACTATTCTATCCTGGAACCTTGCAGGTATAGCCAACAAGCTACATTCTACTGTATGGTGCAGCTTTGTTGACCAATTTGATATAATTTTATTCCAGGAATCGTGGTCCCTGGTCCCAGTCTTTCGCACTGGATTTCTCAACTTCCACATACCTGCTACCAAAAAAGCAAAAGGGCGACCATCTGGTGGTTTAATAATCTGGGTACGTCAATCACTATGTTGCAAAATTAATCAACTTAACTTTCCATCTAAAGATATTTTGTCTTTAAATTTCATCTTGCCCAATGACCAGGATTATGGCTATTTTCAATACTTATGCTCAAGGGTTGGTTGGAGGAACCTTGTCTGATGTGATAACTGTTTTGGATTATCAGCTTGCAGCGCTTCCTCCTGAAATGATAATAATCGTAGGAGGAGATTTTAATACGACCTTTGAGCCCCTTGGCCCTGAGGATCAGTTTCTTGCTGTTGAAGAGGATAATAGGTGGGGTATTCCCCAGCTGGATCTTCCTCCAGTCAAGAGATGGTCAGCTGCAGCTATTCAACTTAAAGCACTCTGTCTGGAAAGAGGGCTCAGAGCCGCCAATGGGCGTACCCAGTCAGATCGCCAGGGCGCAAGTACGTTTGATAATGGCAGGTTTTCTAGTCGTATTGATTATTTCCTGGTGGATGTTAGAGTCTGGAACAGACTGAACGATATGTCCATAATCCCACGGGATGAAAGTGACCATAACCCTCTGTGTTTGGAACTACAATCGCCAAATAGCCCTAGAGTACCCAAAACTGGGGGGGAGAAAATTACCCTGGACGTTGTCGTATCGAATAACATGCGACATGTTAAATGGGATAGATTTATAGAGAAGTTGGGAAATTTAGAGGACCTTAAAAAAGCGACAATTAGTGAGGTGGCCAATTTAAGTTCCCAATCGACCAATAAAAATTTCCATCTAACTATGCTTGAGGCCCATAATATCTTTTTCTCAAAACTTCAAGGGTTTTTTATGAAGCCCTCCAGGATTGGAAAAGCCATTAAGGGATACCCATCAGAGGAGGGATGGTTCAATAAAACCTGTAAAATAGCTCGCCAGAATTTGAGTGTAGCTTTGAGATCAAGAAACACGGAAGATGTGAGACTAGCTAGGAAGCTATATAGACAAGCGCAGTTAGTAGCCAAGAAAGAATGGGATGAGGAACAGTGGCAAGATTTGAAACATGCATGCTTGGCCAAAGATCAAAAACAATTTTGGGCCATAGTAAAGTGGGATAGAGGCGGAATTGCACCTTCTCCCCAAAATAATGTGGCAAAAAACCAATGGGTAGATTTCTTTAGACCACAGTACGCTTCTGTATTATCTGAAGGAGAGCATTCACTCCCCCCTACCATCTATTTCCAAACGCAGGTGTTTTCGATTAAAGAAGTCAACTTAGCTTTGGATAGTGTAACAGTGGGCCGAGCTCCTGGAATGGACGGGATACCCGCGGATGTGTTTTTAACAGACAGATCATCTTGGTGTCAATATTTTCAATGGCTAGCCAATTCAATAGCTATGGGTGCACCTATTCCTTCTTCATGGAAAGGGGCGGAAATAATTCCGGTTTTTAAAAAAGGGGACAAATCACTCCCAAGTAACTATAGACCTATTAGTCTCATAGACTCAGCACAAAAACTAATAGGTCGATTAGTGCAAAATAAGTTACAATCTTGGGTTGAAGAAAATAATATTTTATCACCATACCAAGCCGGGTTTAGACCTTGCACTAGCTCTATTGACCAGGTCTTTTATTTTCTAGCTCTTTACTGGAGGAATGTGAAGCTGACTAACGGGACCCTTTACGCGGTCTTTATAGACTTGAGATCAGCTTTTGACCTGGTGCCTCGTCCTAAACTTTGGAGGGTCCTTGCTCAAGCAGGAATGGCCCCGGAACTACTAACGTTACTTATCCGCTTACATGAGAACAATTACGCACAAATTAGATGGGGAAGTCAGGGGGAGGTGACTGACCCATTTCCTGTCGAACGTGGTGTTCGACAGGGATGTGTCTTGGCGCCCACGTTGTTTTCCTTGTACATTAATGGGATAGTTGACCACCTTGGATGTTCCCCCACGGACGCCCCTATATTGGCAGGGTCCCGAGTGCCTGTTCTCATGTTCGTGGATGACACGTTGTTAGTCTCGCGAACTCCAAGTGGATTACAGAAAGCGCTAAATGTATTAGCTGATTTCTGCCAAGAACGGGGCCTTGAGATAAATACCTCCAAAACTAAATGTATGTGTTTAAACCAGCGACAAAACTTCAGAGGAGTTATTAAATGTAATGGTATTCCGCTGGAACAGGTTGAGGCTTTCACATATCTAGGAATATCCCTCCAGAATAATATGAAATGGTCAAACCATATTGACATGGCTGTTCTAAAGTTTCACCAGTTAGCAGGTGCAATTATTTCTAAACATAAATCCTCTTTGACCAAACCAATTAGTCCCGCCCTGGAAATTTATAACATGAAAGTTATTAGTGCTTCCTTGTATGGCTCGGAACTATGGGGTTTTGCCAACCTGAATTACTTAAGGTTGGCTGAAAACAAGTTCTTACGTTGCCTAACAGGTGTTCCCCAAAGTACCCCAATGATCCCGTTAAAATATGATCTAGGCAGGAAAAAAGTTGAGGACCTGGCACGATTACGTCCACTCCTGTATTGGCGGCGGATCATGGCAACGCCAGAATTAGCACACTACGCCACCGCCCTGAAAGATATTATTAGGGCTGACCGTTCTCATTCCATCTTATGGCTTAAAGGAATTAAGGATTTGCTTATAAAATTGGGGCTAGGGCACTTATGGAATGACCCAAACGGTTCAAGTCTTCCATCAAAGCCAATCCTCAAGAAATTGTACTGGGATATGACCTTGACATCTGCCTCTTGTGCTGGCCAAGATTCCAACTTGACTGGTCGTTTTTTTGATATTAAATCTTTACCATCTTGTGAGGCATTTTGGGACATTATAGAGGCCCATGGACAGGAAACTGTATTTCCAGTTTAGAATCGGGTCTCTCCCTGTAAAAGCTTTTACCCATAGATGGTCATCTTCCCAGGATGATAAATGCCATTATTGTTTAGACTTGATTGAGGATACAGGTCACTTGTTGTTTGTGTGCCCGTTGTATATTGCCCCTCGCCTTAGGTGGTTAAAGCCAGTATGTTCAAACTTGGGAACACGTAGCTACAAGGAAGCCCTAAGAATTCTTGAATCTGATTGCACCCCCTGCTTGGCTATTGCTGTTGCAAAATTTCTGGGGTGGGCATGGATATTACGTCTTCGTGCCCTGAAATCCCTCGAAACTGGTCAGTGAATGCTTGATACCAAGAAATGTCTAATTAATTTTTTATTCAATATTTGATCTTTTAAAAGAATTTTATCCATTGATGTTGTTTTTACTCAATGCTATTCACCAGCATCATGATTTAATGTATTTTTCTATATTGTATTTTAGCTTAGTATTTATGAAAAGGTTAGGATGTATTTGCTTTTATGACATGCTGTCGAATAAAGCTTTTGAAACTTGAAACTTGAACTTACTGTGTCGTGAGTGTTTTCGCTCCAGAAAGGGACTAGGCAGGAATGCACTCTCTCCCCTATATTGTTTGCCCTGGCCCTAGAACCACTGGTGGCATAGGTATGTTAGGACCCCCTGATAGGGGGCATTTCGGTGGGAACAGTACATTTTGCCCCTTCAGTGGAAATTAATTTACGCTAAAGGTTCTGTATCCTCGGCCAACAAGAATCAAATACCCACAAATAATACAATAGGCATTGTCTTTAGAGGCGAGGTGTAAAAGAAAAGGGAAATCTTGTCAAATCATCTGTTCACACATTATGTTTATGTCATTTGTTGTTTATGTTTTCAGATTCACATGATCGTGCTGTGTCACCGAGTCACCTGTATGTCACTTTTGTAGAAGAACCATAAACAAAAGAGGGTGTGAAGAGGTAAGATAAGCTGTGGACTCAGCCTCCTCTATATATTGCAAAAAAACATAGAAAGTTCACCCTTCATACATAGAAAATACGGTCCTTCCAGGGATTGTTCTAAACCAAGTGTGAGAAATCAGTATGTTTTCCTAAGGGTGTATAGGAAAACGAAATGGTTACTTACCAGTAGGAGTAGTTTTGCAGCTTGAAGAGTTTTCTGGATTCACATGCTGTGCATCATTCCGCCATCTAGTGGTTGGGTCCGGAATGGTCTTTGTTTTTCTTTTTCTCCCCCCCTTGTTTCGGTCGCTGTCGACCACCATTTGGTGCCAGGTACGTATCCTGTGTGACGTCAGACGGTATCCTGGAGGTCGACATGCGCGGTGGCCATCTTCGGATTCTTTTTTCTGTTTTTATGCTGTTTAATCCTTGTGATGGTCCTGATTTGGAGTTACTAATGTTGTACTTTGCTTCCCCACCTGTTTGTGTTGCTTCTAGGGGAAGGCTGGATGGGTCGCATGTGAATCCAGAAACTCTTCAAGCTGCAAAACTACTCCTACTGGTAAGTAACCATTTTGTTTTGCAGCGTGAATCCTTTTCTGGATTCACATGCTTTGCATCAGATTATGTAGCGCTTCTCCCGTGTTTGGGAGGCTGTGATGAAAGGAAGACTTAGCAAACAGGTGTTGAAGCACCCTTTGTCCAATTTGAGCTACCTTATTCATCTGTATATCGACACAATAATGCTTTGCAAAGGTGTGTGTTGATGCCCATGTTGCTGCTGCGCAGATGGCATCGATGGGTACATTTGCCATGAAAGCTAGCGTTGATCCTTTCTTCCTAGTGGAGTGAGCTGTTGGTTGTATTGTTAGTTCTTTTTTGGCATTGGTATAGCTTAGTTGTATAGCTTGCACTATGCATCTTGCAATAGTTGCTTTACTGACAGCTGATCCTGTGTTGGTATGCGAGTAAGCAACAAACAACTGTTTTGTTGTACTTACTCGTTCTGTTTCTGGCAGATAGTACAGTGGGGCTCTCCTTGCATCCAGGGTGTGGAGGCTTTTTCTGCTTTAGTTTCTTTAAAGAAACTGGCAAGATGATGGCAAGATGATGTTTAGATTCAAGTGATACTTAGTTACCACCTTTGGTAAAAACTGTGGGTTACTTTTTAAGATTACCTTATCCGTGTGGATTTGTAAATAGGGTTCTTGTAGTTAATGCTTGTAGTTCACTTACTCTCCATAGTGATGTTATTGCAATGAGAAAAGCTGTTTTGAGAGTAATATGTTTGACGTCTGCTATCTGCATGGGTTCTAATGGTTTTGCCATTAGTTAAGACGAACAAGTTACTTACCTTCGGTAACGATGCATCTGTAAGAAACATTAGTTAGTTAGATTCCTCACCTTAGAATATCCCCAGGCGTCAGACTGGATCCGGAAGATTTTTGTAGCAATACCCCTTGCGCGTCGCTAGGCGTCGTCTGCGGCTCCGCGTCTGTCGTTGGCGTCGTGGGCCGGAATGATGTCGGAGTACTTAGACGCCGCCCTCGCGCGCTGACGTCAGTTCTTGTACATAGCTTTCCGCGCCAGGAACGCAGAGCCATGCAAGAGACCGACACTGGTGCCAAAAAATCTAGGGCCCTGAAAAGGATAGCCTTAACCCTAGATGTCGGTTCGTAGAACGGGGAGGATGGGTGGGTCGGTGAGGAATCTAACTAACGTTTCTTACAGATACATCGTTACCGAAGGTAAGTAACTTGTTCATCTGAAAGAAACACGTTAGTTAGATTCCTCACCTTAGAATAGATACCCAATCAATACCAACCCCGGTGGTGGGTCTGCGAACCAAGATCACACCAGAAAGTCCTGGAGGACAGAACGGCCAAAGAAGCCATCCCTCCGGACTTGGCTGTCTAGGCAATAGTGCCTGGCAAACTTGTGCAGCGAAGCCCACGTCGCCGCCTGACAGATGTCCTGCAAAGGGACTCCCCGTCCCAAAGCAGTAGTAGCCGCCGTGGCCCGAGTAGAGTGGGCTCGCAGCCCAACAGGAGGGTCCTCTTTTGCCAAGGAATAACAGATTTTTATACACAAAACGACCCACCGGGAGATGGTCCGTTTGTGCAGAGCTTTCCCCTTCTTAGCACCCACGTAGTCAACGAAAAGCTGGTCGTCCACCCGGAACTGTTTCGTGCGGTCCAAATAAAAGGAGAGCGCACGTTTTGGGTCCAGGCGGTGGAGCCGCTCTTCCTCTTTGGAAGGATGCGGAGGCGGAAAGAAGGTGGGCAAGGTGACAGATTGCCCAAGATGAAAGGGGGTCACCACTTTCGATAGAAAGGAAGGACGAGGCCGAAGGACAACCTTGTCCGGATGAACAGATAGAAAAGGAGGCTTGGACGACAGAGCCTGGAGCTCACTGACCCGTCTAGCCGAGGTGATGGTTACCAGGAAAGCAGTCTTAAGAGTGAGAAGACGAAGAGGACAATTGTGAAGAGGCTCAAAGGGAGCGCACATCAGAAATGTTAAGACAAGATTCAAGTCCCACTGAGGTATTACGAAAGGGACAGGAGGGAACGTGTGAGTAATGCCTTTAAGAAAGCATGACACTACAGGGGACTTGAAAAGAGAGGGCTGATCAGGAAGCCGTAAGAAGGCAGAGATGGCAGCAAGATAACCTTTCAAGGTGCCCAGGGCAGAGCCCTGCCGGGCCAAAGAAAGAAGAAAGAGGAGAACCTCAGAAAGAGGGGCGGAAAGGGGATCCACAGCCTTTGCTGTGCACCATGCCACAAATTTGTTCCACCGGCAGGCGTATACCGTCTTTGTGGAGGGACGCCTGGCTGCCAGAATGATATCACAGACTTATGGAGGCAAGTCAAATGGCATCAACTGCAGCCGCTCAATCTCCACGCATGGAGGTGGAGGCTGGACAGGTTCGAGTGGAGGACCGTCCCCTGCTGCTGCGACAGAAGATCCTCCCGAAGGGGCAGACGTATCGGAGGATCGGTCAACATAATGAGTAGCTCGGGATACCAGTACCTTCGTGCCCAATCCGGAGCCACCAAGATGACTTGGGCCCGGTCGCGCCTGATCTTCTTCAGCACTCTCGGCAGAAGTGGTATAGGCGGAAAGGCGTACAACAGACCGCAACTCCACTCGTGACGAAAAGCGTCGCCTAGCGAGTGCCGCCTTGGAAATTCCAACGCGCAGAACTGCTGACATTGCGCGTTCTCGTCGGTGGCGAATAGATCTAACCAAGGCTCTCCCCACTGCTGAAAGAGACCTTGCGCCACCTCGGAGTTCAGACGCCATTCGTGATCCATCATGCACCGGCGGCTGAGTTCGTCTGCTCTGGTGTTCAGAGAGCCCGCCAGATGTTGAACCACCAGGGTGATGCCCTGGTGTTCCAGCTATGTCCAGAGGCGCAGAGCCTCCTGACAAAGCGTCCATGACCCCACCCCGCCCTGTTTGTTGCAATACCACATGGCGGTGGTGTTGTCCGTGAACACCTGCACGACACTTCCCCGGACAGAGGGAAGGAAGGCTTTCAGTGCAGGTCGGATTGCTCTCAGCTCCAACAAGTTGATGTGGAGGCGAGACTCCGCCAGAGACCAGAGACCTCTGATCTCCGCCTCTCCCATATGGCCACCCCATCCCAGGAGGGACGCATCCGTCACTACGACATGCTCCGGTAGGGGTAGGGAGAGGCTCTTGCCCGTGACCCAATCGCGGTCCGTGAGCCACCACTGCAACTGCTGTGCAGTGCCCTCCGAGATCAAGACATGGTCGGACAGGTTGCCGTGATGCTGGGCTCACTGAAACTTCAGGTCCCACTGCAGAGCCCGCATGCGCCGCCTGGCGTGATGCACTAGTAGGATGCAGGAGGCCATCAGCCCCAGAAGCCGCAACACTAGCCTGACCGAAACCCAGGATAGAGGCCGAAAGATGGGAATCGGGGCCTGTATATCCCGGACCCGCTGTTCCGGTGGATGGACCCGGAACTGCGCCGAATCGAGAACCGCTCCGATGAAGAGGAGCTTCTGAGAGGGGCTCAGGTGTGACTTCGGCACGTTGATGGAAAACCCCAGCAAATGCAGGAGATCCGCCGTAGTCTGGAGGTGGGAGACGACTGTCTGGGGCGAGCCCGCCTTCAACAACCAGTCGTCGAGATAGGGGAAGACTGGAACCCCTGATCTGCGCAGATGAGCTGCGACCACCGCCATCACTTTCGTGAACACCCGAGGGGCACTGGTAAGGCCGAAGGGGAGCACGGTGAACTGAAAGTGCTCCTGACCCACCGTGAACCGCAGGTAACGCCGGTGGGCCGGCAGGACGGGGATGTGGAAATATGAGTCCTGCAAGTCCAACGCTACCATCCAGTCTCCAGGGTCTAGGGCAGCTAGAACCTGAGCCAAAGTCAACATTTTGAACCGTTCCTTCCGGAGGAAGACATTGACGTTCCTGAGGTCCAAGATAGGGCGTAGGCCTCCTTTGCCCTTCTTGGGAACCAGAAAGTAGTGGGAATAACAACCACGACCTACTTCTGGGCTCGGAACGCGCTCGACGGCCTCTTTGGCCAAGAGGGCCGAAACTTCCTCTCGAAGAAGATTCAAATGATCCTCCGAGATACGGTGGTGCTGCGGTGGCATGGTTGGAGGGGTCGTCTCGAAGGGGAGGGAGTAGCCCCTTCGGACGATTTGCAGCACCCACCTGTCCGAAGTAATGGTACGCCAGTGGAGCAGGTGATGGCGAACCCGGCCTCCCACTGGCGAGGAATGGGCCTGAAAGCTCGGACTAGGAAGGCTTTGAGGCGGATGCTGCCGGGGTGGATGTGGACTGACCGCTTTGTCCTCCAGTACCGCCTCGGCGGAAACCACGTCCGCGACCGCGTGCAGGCTGGTTCTGCAGCCGGTGGCTAGGCGGACGTGAGGAGGTGCCCCTTCCTTGGCCACGAAAGGAGCGAAAAGCGGAAGTTTGTGGCCGCGGGGCCGAGAGGCCCAAGGACTTGGCCGTAGCCCGGGAGTCCTTGAAGCGAGCCAGCGCACTGTGCGCTTTCTCACCAAAAAGGCGAGCGCCATCAAGAGGCATGTCCATGAGTGTGCTCTGGACATCCCCTGAAAAGGACGTGGACCGCAGCCAGGCGTGACGTCGAAGTGCCACCGTGGTAGAAATCGCCCTACCCAGCGAGTCCGTAGTGTCGAGTCCACATCGGATGGCATGGCGCGCAGCATCTCTCCCATCGGCCAGAGCCGAGGAAAGCCGTGCCCGGGCCTCCTCCGGGTACAGTGGCAGCACGTCCTCCACCGTATCCCACAGAGTGGGAATAACGGTCCAAGAGACAGGCGGTGTTTAAAGACCGCAGGCCCAAACTGAGCGAGGAGAACAGCTTCTTACCGAAATGTTCCAGTCTCTTGGAATCCCGGTCCGGAGGAGCGGACGGGAAGGAGGATTGGGAGGTAGAGGCTTGGATAACCAGACTCTCGGGGTGTGGTGTTGGGACAGAAAACTGGGGTCGCCCGGAGCAGGGCGGTGGCGCCTGGCAACGTTCCTATCCACAGGAGGGACTGTGGAGGGCTTGGACCAGGTGCCCTGCAGAACGTCAGTGAGGGCCTCATTGAATTGCAGCAGAGGCTCAGTGGAGCATGCGGCAGACTGAAGCACCTCAGTGAGGATGTTAGTCCTCACAGCCACGGCAGGCAGCTCAAGCCCAAGGGCCGCGGCCGCCTTGCGCAGCACCACAGAAAAAGCTGCACCCTCCTCCGAAGCCACAGTCGGAGGAGAGATGAATCCAGTGTCCGGTGAGGTATCCAATCCACTGGCCTCCCCCAGTTCATCTGCCCAGTCCTGAGAAAGTTGCCCCTGAAGGGCCATAGGGTCCTCAGACCCCTCCCATTCGCCCCCGTCATCCGATTCCTGGTAAACAGGAGGAATGATCGGAGCCGGTCGATAGACAATGTGTGTCTCTAGCGGCGTCGGATGCGGCGTCTGTCAGCGCAGCATCGGCGTCGGGACCGGACAGGGGCTGAACCGGGGATCGACGTCGAACGGTGTCGGTGTCGGGGGTGGTACCGGCGCAGGAGGTGTGACGAGGTCGACCGCCGTCGACGGGGACCAAGGCTCGGGCCCCTCGGGGACCTGCGGCGTCGGGGCCGGAGCCTTCAACGGCGCCGGGGCCGGAGCCGCCGGCACGCGAGGTCGCCCAGTCGAGTCCGCGGGGCCCGAAGGCGCACCAGCGGGCCAGGCTCCTCATGGCCGAGAGGAAGGCACTGACCTCGGTCGGCGTCGCGTCAATCCCAGGGACCGGCGGGTATGGGGATTTGCGCGGCGCCTGCGGCTCCAGCGGAGCCGCGGGGGTGGAACCACCCGGACCCTCGGCCGAGTCGCGCGACCGGCGAGGGGAGTCCGAAGAGCGGTGTCGCCTCTTGGACTTCTTAGACTGCTTCGACTTACCCGATGACTTCGAGCCAGACGAGCGGCGATGTCGAGTGCGGCTCCGCGACTGATCCTTGGACCTCCTCCTGGACCGGGATCGAGAGGGGCGCGGAGCCGAGTGGCGAAGCTCGAGAAGCTTGCGGGACCGCTCCCGCCTAGCTTTCGAGGTCAGGGCCATACAGTCGGAGCACGACTCCGCGTCGTGGTCGAGGCCCAAGCAGTACAGGCACCGGCGGTGATGATCGGTCACCGACATCAGTCAGTGACAGTCGTCGCAGGCCTTGAAAACAGGCATCCTACCGGCACCAGAGTCGAAAGTGACCAAAAAGAGTCGAAAACGTTAGTCAAAAATTGACTAAGGGGTAGCTCTCCCGGATCGGCGCTTACTGGCATGGAAAAAAGAAGAACTGACGTCAGCACGCGAGGGCGGCGTCTAAGTACTCCGACGACGTCATTCCGGCGCACGGCGCCAACGACGGACGCGGAGCCGCAGACGACGCCTAGCGACGCGCAAGGGGTATTGCTACAAAAATCTTCCGGATCCAGTCTGACGCCTGGGAATATTCTGAGGTGAGCAATCTAACGAACGTGTTTCTTTCAGATAGCACTGTATTTAAACTTCATGTTGGTACAGGAGCAGTTCTTGGTGGAGCAATTATTTTGCTCCATCTAAAAATCTTTTGATGAGTGGTCTAGTAAAAAAACGCTTATGCATGTTTTTCCTCTTGTATACGCCACTATGGCAGCAAGGTGCACCTTCAGGCTGGAAAAATTGATGTTGCTGTCGAAAAGGTAGGTGAGATATGTGACTACTGTTTCCTGTGTATTTATTGAATTAGTCTTGTTGTTCGCGGTGCACCATGTGGTATATCGCTTGCATTTTGCTGTATAGCATTTCCTTGTTGACTGTTTTCTTGCCTCCTTTGGAATTTCTATGGTTCTGGACAGCAGTTTGAGGTGTCCAAATTCTATGTATTCAGGCGCCAGGCCGCTAGTTGTAGCGTCGCTGGTTCTGGGTGAAAGATTTGGCCCTGTTGCTTTGTCAGCAGGTCTTTGTCTGCTTTGATCCTGATCTTCTCTCCTTTGGAGAGTTCTAGGAGAATGGAGTACCATGTTTGTCTTGGTCAACGAGGGGCAATGAGAATCATATTTGTTCCTGGTTCACTTGCTTTTTGTAGTACTCTTTGTAGGAGAGTAGGATCTGCTTCACATGGGTACCCTCACTTTTTGCTGGTGGTTCACTGTTTTTCGACGTTAGTCTGGCTGTGGCCCAGCTAATCAGGACCCCAGCCTAGCTGCTTCCTCTCTAAAATGGTTTCCATGTACATTAGGTACATATCTAATTGGATTCTGGAGTGCCTTATAAGACCCTAGTATATGGTATACTATGTACCTAGGGCATAGGTACCTCAGAGGCCTACCAGGGGCTGCAGCATGTATTATGCCACCCCTGGGAAGCACTCCAAAATGACACCACAGGTCTGCTACTGCAGCCTGGGTAAGGGTGTGCTTGTACCCCTTACTGTGGTATAGGCTACCTATATCACTACCTTATACAGACACATATAAACCTATAAGCCACTCCTATGGCAGGCCTTGACAATCCTGAAGGCAGAGTGCTTGGTTTTGTGAGAGGGTGCCCAAGCATGAGCTGAGCCCCTCTGCAGCTTTCGGAAATACTTCCTTCTGGCTGTTCTGTGATACAGCCATACCATATACTCTTAAGTGCATTATAACCTCGCTGTAAATGCTAACTTTGGGATGGCTGCATCAAAACATGTTGTGTCAAACGCTTTGGAATACTACCCCGCCAATTCTGACGGCGGGGGTAGCATTCCACCCTTTTAGAGGGAGAGACATGTTCACATTGGCTAAACCCGGTAGGACTTTCCTGAGCCCTGGCATCACAAAATGGATGCCTCTGACACAGACACGGGTCTGGCCTCCTACTGCTGACCGAAACTCCGGCAGGGAAAGCCTGGACAATAGGTTTCCTGTCAAGGGGAGGTGTCCCCACCTCCCCAGACAGGCTGATGTGTATTGGGGCTGGGCGGGAGCACTCTCTGGTGCTTTGAAGTCCTGCACTGGGGGCACAATTGGTGTCCCTGTGCATACTCCAGTTCAAACCGGTTGCAGGGGCTACCTGCCCCTGCTCTGCCGTGAAACTGGACAAAGGAAATGGGTGTAACCACCCCTCTTTCCTGGCCCACCCATAGGTGGGGCCTTAGAGTTAGACCATCCCCTAAACTTACTATAAGTATTGGAATCCAGTCCCTAGGACTTTAGATTACCCTGGACGAAACTCTGCAACGTACATCCTGGACCTTTGATGTTCTACTTTAACTAGAAGACTGAAGGAATCTCCCTTGGCGTCAAGGAGTGACTCTCCCCTGCTTGGCAGGCACCAAAGAAGCAACTGACCGGTCTGCAATTCTGAAGCTCCTGCCGGACGCCGAAGTCTCTGCATCCCCATAGGTGGATTTCCAGACTTCCCCGAGGCTACCCTGAGTCCACAGCAAAGCTGAGGCCCTTGGCTATCGTGGGTGACGTGGAACCGTGACCCCTGGACAACGTGAACTTTTGCAGCAACACTATCTTCCTGGTCCTCCTCGAAGCTGTGCTTTGGGCTCCGAGCAACCCCAGCCTTGAGCACCTCCTGCACCGAACATTGTTGGCCTCCACTCCACAAGTGACCCGTGGGCCAGCTCCAAGTGCGACCGCTCGAGGCTCCTTCACGATCACTAGCCCGTTGGCTAGCAGGTGCCCACGAAGGCGACTCTTTTTCTGATTGGGCTTACCTGGTTGCTCCAGACGTGCCCCGACTTACCCTGGCTGGGGGAGTCCCTCAGACCTTGCTGGTCTGCACCGCAGTCCTTTCTCTGAATTTCAGAGACTTGCCATTGCCAAGGCTTGTTGAGTCCATTCTTGTCGCCGACATCGTAGCACTCGACAGACTTCGTGGGACAGCTCGAATCGAGCTCGTGGACTTCAACGCCTCCTGGACCTCGTGGCTGAAGAGCCAAGACCCCCATAAACTCACCTGAAGCACCCGATATCTGTGGGCATTGGTCCATCCTGCCCTCGGTCACTTACTAGTGACCCAGACTGTCCCCTCTGCTTTCAGGTTCCTTACATCCTAGATCCAGGCTTGGATCTCTTCGGACACTTCTCCTCTTCCCGGCAGCAGCAGTTCTTTGCAGGCTTCCATTGAAATAGACGACGCGACCGGACCCAACACCAAAAGAAACCTATGCACCCAGCTTCCCTGGGTGAGGTAACTCGAGTACTCCGGTGCTCTCGTGGGTGCTAGCCCTAGAACTTCTTAAGTCCAAAAGGGTTTGGTCCAGACTCGATTAGAAGTGTCCCTAATCTTTAAATTTCCAACCGCAACATTGCCCATAGAAGATATTAGAAACCCGCAGTTGTATTTTCACACTGCATACAGCCCCCGTGGGTCCCCTGTGTCACTACCTTGGGTGGTTCCTTGGGGTCCCAGAGATTCTAGAGGCAATAGGCCTAGTGCCTGTTCCAGTCGCGGTTCTTATATCACTTTTTTGGTATATGGTTTGGTACGCCCCTAGGGCTCAAACGTGTATTTGTGCTTTTACTGATGATTGCTATCTTGTAACTTAAGTACTTCGAACTGCAGCCTCATAAAGAGACTAGAGAGGGGTGTGTGTTAACCTAAATACATATATTTTAAATATATACTTGGTGTGGCTGTCCTTTCATTTGATCATTCAAGAGATTATAGACTGGTAAAACAAGCTGCTTTACATTCCTTCAAGACTAAGCCTGAAGGCTGCTCTCCATAGCTACCACTAGGATAGCTTTCATACAAGGTTGTCTTTAACCATTCACCATAAGGTGTTGTTTGGACTGATACAAGGTGCCCACTAGAACTAGTGGACAGCATATATCAGGCTACCTTCTCACACTCTTTGCATCAGGGGTATTGGTGAAAAGGCGTAGACTAATGTCTGAGACCAATTGAGTGAAAGCGCATTTCCCTTTGACAGGTGGTGTGGAAACCTGGAGGCAAAGTTCCGGCATTTCATGTTCTGCATCGTTGAAAAGAGATCCAACACTGGATTTCCCCAGATGTTGAATAGGTATTGTACTGTTGTTTGGTTTAGCTCCCATTTGTGTAAGCAACTGTTTTGTCTGCCTAGCAGGTCTGCTGGGACGTTGTCTAGCCCCGGTAGATGTACTGTTTGCAGATTGATTTGCTGTGCTATTGCCCATTGCCAGATTTCTTGTGCATGTTTGCTCAGGGAAAAGGATTTTGTTCCACCCGGTTTGTTCAGGTAAAACATTGTAGTTGTGTTGTCTGTTTGTATAAGGATGGTCTTCCCCTGAACCTGTTTCTGGAATGCTTTGAGTGCTGGTAGAACAGTTTTCATTTCTAAGAAATTGATGTGTTTCGTGGCGTCTTCTTCGCTCCATTGACCATGAACATGTAGCTGGTTCAGATGCACTCCCCAACCGTTGAGGGATGCATCCGTGGTGATTGTCACAGATGAAGTTGTGCTATGTTGTTGGAGGCTCACCATGGAGTCTCTGCGTGTACCTTTTGTGTAACCACCACTAGATCTTCCCAACTCCCTGTGGCTTGTGACCAGCTGTCTGAGAGTCATTCTTGGAATGGTCAAATGTGAAGGCGAGCGTACGGGATGAGTGGGATGCATGATGCCATCATGCCCATAAGTTTCATTTCCTTACTCACTATCAGAGGCTGCCCCTTACGGTAGAGGGCTGTTTCTTTGTAGATAGCTTGTATCCTGTTCTGTGTGGGATAAGCCTTTGCGTCCTTCGTATTTTGTCTTGCCCCCAGGAAGGTCTTCTTTTCTGCGTTCGTTGATGATTTTTTGTGGTTTGTTGAGAAACCTAGACCTTGCAGTGTTTGAATTGTCTTCTGAACATGACTGTGGCATATTTGTTTTGTGTGTCCCCTTATTAGCCAACCGTCCAGGTAGGGGTATACGTGGATCTTTTCTCTTCTTAGGTATGCGGCCCCTGCGGCCAAACACTTTGTGAACACCCGTGGAGCCGACTTTATTCCGAACGGGAGTACTTGAATTGATAATGTGTTCCGTTGTGTAGAACTCTTAGGTACTTTGTGTTTTTTGTTCATTGGAATATGATAGGTGTCCTTGAGGTCTATTGTTGCTAGAAAATCTCCTTTTTGGATTTGTGGGATTATTTCCTGAAGGATACACATTTTGAAGTGTTGTGTCAGTATGAACAAGTCCACAATTTTCCTAAGGGTTAGGTCTTGATTTGGTACAAGGAAGTATAGGGAGTAGTTTCCTGTGTGCCATTCCTGTTTTGGTACTGTTTCTATTGCCTGCTTTAGATACAGTTCTTTGATCTCTGCGTTTAGCAGTATTTGTTCTGATTTTGATAATTTTCTTATGATTGGTGGATTAGCAGGTGGTGTTTTTGTTAGCTCTATGCAATATCCGTGTTGTATCAAATTTAATATCCATTTGTCCGTTGTGATCCTTTCCCACAGGTTGTGGAAAAAGAATATTCTCCCCCCCCCCCCACCTGGTGTTTTGTGTGGGTCCTTTTTAGGTCTCGAGCCTGCGCTGCAGTGCGCAGCGAGAGACCTCGAGGGGGGTTTGAAAATGTACCTAGGAATCGCACACGCTCGTGCGTGTGCTTTTCCTTTTGTGCCCCGCTATTGGCCTTTGCATGCGTGTTTTTTACCAAGAGAGCACGCAATAGGCCAAAGGCGTGCGCATTGCTCTGCCCTTGGCCTATTGGTGTCTATTACGCACACCAAAGCCCATGTGGTTTCAATTATCGTGCCCAGACACGGGCGCGATAATTGAAACCACGTTTCGCTGTGGCGCGCGCACCACTCGCAGGCGGTTTTTATTTTTTTTACAATAGCGATTGCTTTTTACCTCTTGAGGTGTCAGATGTACTTGTGGTAATGCATGCACTAGTGTGGCTTCCTCCTGACACACACCGTCCTCACTCCCGCTGTATATGGCAAGGGTCTGAGCAAGGGACCGAAGCCAGAGGCTCCTGGGCTGTCTGTCCCTTTCCCTCTGAAATTCAAGAACCAAGCGTCGAGCTGCCTGCCTCTTCAGGTGGCTCTAAAGAAAACCTGGCCTCGTGCAACACCTCTCCCTTGTGTGACCTTTGGCCCCCTGAACCCATAGCGATATTCCCACAACATTCTCACCCCCTCCGCCTAACTCAGTGTCTTGTCAGTACTTGGACCGTCTCCTACTTTCACCACTATGTAAAAACCGTACACAATGCCTACCACAGTTACTGCACTGATGTGCCCCCGCCCCACACCCCACCTTTCATCAGGAAATCCAGGGTTCCAAACATGGACGTAGGATATTCTGTATACCACGTGCCTCGCTGTAATGAAGGGTCACCCCCAAATCTTGTGATGACGTCATCAGCTCTCAGGCTGGAAATTGTGCCAACCCTCAGTCCAGGATTATTCCCGCCTTCGCATCTCTTCCTCCTAATGCTATTGGTGGGAGAGCTACCATAGCTCAATCTCTGACAAACCTAACAGTCTGTCCTGAGCCCCAGGGCTTTAAGGGGGGTAAAAAAACTGGGGGGGGTGGGTCTCTTAAAGGGGCGTGGCCGATGCAATTAAGGGCGTTGCTAAAAACCTGTGCTTAGCACAGTGTGCCGCCTGACTGGCATTTTGCTGCTTCTGTGATTGAATCCAGATATAGAATACAAAAAGCAAAATTACCTACAACAAGCTAGGGCTATTGCCTTTGTCAATGGCTGTTAACTGCAAAAGATACATAAGCAACAGCTATGGCTTTTTTGCATATAATACTGAAAATACTTCTGTTCTGAAATGATGAGACTGTTTAATAACTATAACCAGTCTCTTTGAAGTTCCCTCAAAAGGCAGTAAAGAGCGGCACTGCTGTAGAGTTGAGATTTCTTTTCACCCAGAGGGTGAGCACAAAAATGGAGAGCCCGATAGAAACCCATCTCAGCACCTGCTTTTCAGAACTGCCGGTGCTGAACACCGGCACAACCCGGCCCACTTAAAGCCCTGCGGAGCCCCTACCTGAACCCCAAACCCTCAGACTACTGACCAGACGGTCACCCTGAACTAGCAGACAAACATGATTCCCTGAGTTGGCACTTTATTTAGGTTTACCGCAAACTCAAACTTGCCATCGTTGATATGATAAATGCACCTCGAGAACACTGCTCGACTATTTCTCAAAGTCATCAATTCAGCCCTAGAAGAAGGAATGTTGCTGAGTGCCCAACAATCTGATCGGTTTATGCACCTGTCTGCTAAAAATCTGAGCCATGAACTAGGATGCGGCCCGGAGTAAGTACCAGCGGCTGAGGTTCATTCAAGCATTCCACCATCACTGCTCGGTATGCCCCATTGTGATAAGGGCCTCTATGGTGAGACAATTCTGACACCCGCCCTGATGAGTAATCAAACGAGGTGGGTGTAAAACCTAGCGCCTTGACAGTGTGTAAATACACCGATGCGATGTCTGGAAAATCCGCCGGCCGAACTCTAAATCCCCTTAGTCAGGCAGTGTGAAGCCCGGACCGAACCGTTGTCATTTACAGTGCCAATAGCTCAAACTCGCTTAAATGTGAGACCTATTGCATTGCAAATGCTTGTTTGAGTAGAAGTCAGTTAGAGGTATTACCTTTCCCTCTAGAGGTTTGGCCTCTTCCTCTGCCATTACCTCGTCCTCGAAAGGGCCGCTTCTGTTGCTGCCAGCCCTGGTAACTAGATTGTTGAGCAAAAACCAAAGGAAATGATGGACGGAGTGTTGAACATTGCAAGTACTCACCCCCAGTCAACTGATCTGGGTTTAATCCATCACCGTTCTTTAGCCCACTCTGCCACCCCAGTTCAGACATGGCCATATGAAAATCAGTCTGACCCTGTGCCTCATGGGAACAGTCCAGCCCGAACTGCCAAGCCATGTCTTCCCTGGACCGGAAACAAGCCTCCTAGGACCGGTTTCTGGCATTTCAGCTGTCTTCAGCCAGGCTTTCTTGAATCCAGTGGCAAAGTGAGCAAGGGACTCACGTCTGAGCATACCCTGCCAACTTATGGCGAACAAAGCAAAAACCAAAGGAAGATTGTTGACCCATCTGTTGGCTTGCGTTTTGCCCCCGAGACTGTTGCGGCATCTGCTGGTTTCGGCCGAAGCTGCCTCTTCCTGTGGTCTTTGTTAGAGAAACCTCCTCTTTTGAAAGATCCTCTTTGTTGCAGGGCCCACATTGCCCTTGCGGTTTCATTATCCTTTTTAATCTGTTGAAGGGATTCATCCACTTCTTTGCCAAATAAATCTTGCCCGTTAAGGGGCCTGTTGATAATTGATGTCTGAACTTCTTGTTTGAATCCAGAAATCCTGAGCCAGGCAGGTCTTCGAGTATGGTTCCCGTGCACATTTGCCGCTAGCGGTATCTGCTGCATCTAGTGCAGATTTTAGGCATGCATTAGCTAAACATTTTCCCTCTTGGACAACCGCTCTTGCTCTTTTCTTGTCCTCCTCTGGAAGTTTGTTTATGAACTCCTGCATTTCATCCCACTGTTGGTGGCCATATCTGTTCAGCAGGGCATTTGAGTTGGCAATGCGCCACTGTGATGCTGCTTCTTTCCCCATCCTTTTACCCACCAAGTCCATCCTTTTGCTCTCCTTTTCTGGTGGAGGTCCTGTGTTGAAGACTGCGTTAGCTTTCCTTCTGGCTGTTTTTACGATGATGGAATCTGGTGTAACATTTCCCTGTATATATTTAGGGTCTGTTGAAGAGGATTTGGATTTTTTCGTCATTGTAGGAGTTACTCTCTGTTAGAAGCTAGCTCCTTGAAGGCTTCCTTGCCTTGGTCCAGAATACATGGCAACATGGGTAGATATTGTGTTCCCTTTGTTGCAGGTGCCAGGGTTTCCAGCAGGAAACATGTACCCTCCTTTTCTTCCTCTAGGGGCACCCCAAACTGGTTTGCAGCCCTTTTAACGATTTCATTGTAGGAAGCAATGTCATGTGGGGGAGATGCTTTCGAGGGATAGTTGCAGATTTCCTCCTTTGGACTCTCTGTGTCGAGATAGTTCCACTCATCCTCAAAGTTTTCTTCGTTATCCTTCTCCTCAGGTACGTTTCCATATTCCTCTGAATCTTCGCCTCGAGGTTCCAATGATGGTGGGAATTGGAGGATAGCATCTTCCTCTTCTTCGGCGTCAACAATTTCCGGTTCAACTTCCAGTGCTTTAGGGATTCAATACTCTTTTAATGATTCGTCAAATGCCTTTTTTCATTTAATAGCGCAGCCATTTCTTTCTCGAGTCTTCTTTTCGACCCAAGGGCCCTTTCAGCTTCGAATGCTGGGGTCTTTCTTTTCGGCGTCGACGTTAGTTTTCCAATTCGAGGTCTTTTTTGCGGGTTCATTGTCGTCGACCCTTGGCTTTGGAGTCTTGTGCGATCTCCCCTCTTCGGCAACCCTTGGGTGGGTGATGTGTTTTTTTTTTTTATCAGGGCTGGCCTTCGATCGCCTTTTTGTTCGAAGTCAGGGCTGCCTTGGCTGTTTTCGGTTCATGGTCCTTCGGCTCTTTAGGTCTTACCTTCTCAGTCTTCCTCTTCGACTCCTTCACCTTTTTTTGACATCCTTTTCTAGAACTTCGACGCCCGATCCCTCATGTGTTGATTCTGCAGGAGCTGCATGAGCCTCTTTGTCGCTCGGGAAGCCCATCTCCCTCATGGAAGGTTTCTTGGTTGGCTGCGACATCGTGGTGTAGTGGACCTGTCTCCTGGTGATCCTTGGGTAGGCAGAGGTTGCACGCGGTGTGTGGTTCACGCTGTGCGTATTTGTGATGGCACTTTGGGCAGAATGTAAAAGAGGTCTTCTCCATGGCCCCTACCTCGGCATTTGTTGCCCGGAGTGGTCCTCTGTTGTTGAAAAAGGGCCGCTCTGCTTCTGTCTACGACTCTGCATCGTTGATCGATCTCTTCTCGTTGATCCTTTCGATGACGATCTTCTTTTCTTGAAGTTTTTTCGGGAAAATGCAAGGAATATACTACTTACCAGTATGCATCTGTTCTTGGCATGTAGAGCTGCAGATCTACACACTGTGCACAGATCGCCATCTGGTGTTGGGCCCGGATGTTTGCACTTGTTTTTGTCTTGGAAAGTCTTTGGAAGTCACGAGGTATGTGACTCCTCCTTTGGATCATAGTGCACATGGGCATCGGCTCCATCCTCAGATTGTTTTTCACCAACAGGGAAATGATGGAGCTTAGTAAGAAACAGGAAAAATGCCTATGTGTGGTGTATCTAAATAAGATAATACTGGAACAGATAAAGGTAGCCGGGGAGGCAGGTGGGCTAGTGTAGATCTGCAGCTCTACATGCCAAGAACAGATGCATACTGGTAAGTAGCATATTCCGTTCAAGGCATATGAGCTGCAGATTACACACTGTGCATAGATTATAAAGCAGTATCCCGTCCTAGCGGCGACCACCAGTATCTGTTGCAGTAGTTTGAAATAGTGTTTTGAGTACAGCCGGGCCCACACTAGCCTGTTGTTTAGTTTGCACATCAACACAATAGAGTTTTGTGAATGTGTGCGGTGTAGAGCATGTAGCTGCTCTGCAGAGATCATCTAAAGGAATGTTCCCTAAAAATGCCATTGAAGCCCCTATCTTTCGTGTAGAGTGGGCTTTAGGAGGAACATATAATGTACGTATTGCCTTGTGGTAACAAATCTGTATGCATTTGACAACCAAGCTATCCCAGATTTTGATATGGGATTGCCTTTGTGTGGTGGTGAGAAAGACACGAATAGTTGTTTGGTCTTACGAAAAGGTTTTGTTCTCTCTATGTAGTATAGTAGTGCTCTTTTGACATCTAAGGTGTGAAGAGCTCTTTCTGCGAATGTTTGTGGCTGCGAGAAGAATACAGGCAGCTCTACAGATTGATTGAGGTGGAAGGGAGAAATGACTTTAGGGAGGAATTTTGGATTAGTGCGGAGAACAACTTTATTAAGATGCATCTGCAGAAAGGTATCTTGAATGGTTAGTGATTGTAGTTCACTAACTCTTCGTAGAGAAGTAATGGCTACGAGGAAAGCAGTTTTCCATGTTAAGAATTGTAGCTCACATGTATGTAGAGGTTCAAATGGAGGCCCCATTAGTCTTGTGAGAACAATGTTTAAATTCCACACAGGGGAAGGTGGTACTCTGGGGGGAATTCTTCCTTTGAGTCCTTCCATAAGGCCTTTATGGCAGGTACTCGGAAAAGTGAGAGATGCTGTCTGTTTTGTAGATATGCTGCAATGGCAGCAAGATGCAGTCTGATAGACGTATAGTCTAGGTTGCATCTTTGGAGGTGTAGTAAGTAGCCTATGATGTGTTGGATAGACACATCTAGGGGATTAGTGCTGTTGTTATGGCAGTATATGACGAATCTTTTCCACTTGGCTGCATAGCATGCTCTAGAGGTAGGCAGTCTAGCTTCTTTGATGACGTTCATACAGTCAGGCGGAAGGTTATGGTAACTGAATTCTAGGACTTCAGGAGCCAGATTGCTAGGTTGAGCTGAGCTGGGTCCGGGTGTTGGATCTCTCCATGGTTCTGGGTTAAGAGGCGTGGAGAGAGGTGTAGTTTTTGGTGCGGAACTACTGAGAGTTCCAACAGTGTGGTGTACCATGGCTGTCTGGCCCAAGTTGGAGCAACTAGGATGAGCTTTAAGGAGTGTTGCTGTAGTTTGCGCACCACCAGCGGAATGAGCTGGAGAGGCGGAAAAGCGTACGCAAATCTGCCTGACCAATTCATCCATATCGCATTGCCTTTGGACAATGGGTGAGGATACCTGGCGGCAAAGTTTGGTGTTTTGTTGGGTGGCGAAGAGGTCTATCTGTGGTTGCCCCCACGTCTGAAAAAACGGTTGAAGAATTTGTGGATGAAGTTCCCACTCGTGGATTTGTTGTGTTTGATGGCTCAAGAGATCGGCTATTGTGTTTTGGACTCCTGGGACATGTTGGGCTAGGAGAAAAATGTTCTGAGGTATAGCCCACCTCCATTTGCTCTGTGCGAGCTGAGAGAGCGGCAGAGTGTGTCCCGCCTTGTTTTTGGATATAATACATGGCTGTCATGTTGTCAGTGCGGACTAAGACAGTCTTGCCTGATATTTGTTTCTGAATTGCTTTTAAGGCTAGGAATATGGCTAGTAACTCCAGGGGGTTGATGTGGAGTAAGAAAACAAGTTACTTACCTGTAACTACAGTTATCCAGTATTGGTATCTTTCATAGATTCACATGCCTGAATCATTCCCCGTCGCCGAGGCGGGAGTCCCCGGTAAATAAAAAAGTAGTGCCAAAATGCTAGTAGTAGTAGTAGGCCCAAAGAAAAGGCCCAAAGCCTGTATCTTAGCAGCCTATCTACCTCATTATGCAAAAAGAACCAAGAATTTGGTAACAACCAATCAGACACCAGCACCCTTCTACAACCCTCTCAGCAGAGCCAGTTCTCCTCAGATTTTCGTAGCACAAGTGGGAAGTGAACGTCCCAAATTATATAGAACTGACTCTACGGGGAGGAGGGTGGGTGCATGTGAATCTATGAAAGATACCAATACTGGATAACTGTAGTTACAGGTAAGTAACTTGTTTTCTTATCCAGTATTTGGGTATCTTTCATAGATTCACATGCCTGAATCAGAATAGCGAGCAGTATACCAAGTATACAGTCGTTTGCGGATGGCGGGAGACTAGTGCTGATACTCCCTAATTGCATCCACAGCTTGTTTACAAGAGGTATAAGAAAAGATCTTAAAATTCAAAATATGCCATCTATAAAGAGAAAAGCATGTTAACATGAAAGCAAATCATCATTGTAACACATTGCATTGTTATATTAAAGATATCAACATCTTACATATTAAAATATGAAAAAAGGGTACCTGAAGGTATCTCAAAGAAACAGATGTCGTAGTACAGCTTGCCCAACTGCTGCATCATCACGATGCGTAGATTGGAGGCAGTAATGTCTGGTAAAAGTGTGGACATTTTTCCACGTCGCAGCACGGAAGATATTTTCCAGCGTCACACCAGCAAACAATGCTGTAGACGCTGCTACTGTCCTCGTGGAATGGGCCTTGGGTTTCCTCAACAGAGGCCTGTGAGCCTTGTCATGGCAGAAAAGTATTGTAGATGCTATCCATCTGGCAATGGTGGATTTTGTAACCGCCTTTCCCAGAGTAGTTTGGCCATAAGCCACGAATAATTGATCAGACTTTCTGAGGTTCTTTGTTTTCAGAAGATAGAATTTAAGACATCTCTTGATATCGAGAGAATGTAAGGCTCATTCCACTGGGGTGGATGGATTAGGAAAGAAAGTCTTTAACGTCACTGGTTCATTAAGATGAAACTGTGAAGGCACCTTAGGTATAAACGTTGGATTAGTTCGGAGGTGCACGTAGTCTTGAGTGAAGCGTAGAAAAGGTTCCTTTACAGTAAACGCCTGAATTTCACTCACTCTTCGAGCTGATGTTAAAGCCAGAAGTAAAGCAACCTTCCATGTAAGGAATTTAAGGTCAGCCTTGTGGATGGGCTCGAATGGATGCTTCATCAACTGCAATAAGACTGTGTTGAGTTCCCATTCCGGTGGCGGAAGTCTGACCGGAGGAAACTCTCGGAATAGTCCTTTCATAAACTGTTTAATTAAAGAGGATGAACAAAGAGAAGGGCCATGAGCACCCCTTCTGAATCTTGAAAGTGCAGCTAAGTGGACCTTGACTGAAGGGAAAGAAAGCCCAGATCTTGCCAGGTGTAACAAGTAAGGAAGGATCTTTTCTGCCGGGTCATCCACCGGGTGCACCTGGTTTGCTTCACACCAGCATCAAAACCGTTTCCATTTTAGACGGTAAGTTTTTATCGTGCTCTGAGCTCGTGATTTTGTTAATATATCCCTACAGTCCTGAGGGATATCCAGGTCCTTAAACTCTAAGAAGTCAGGAGCCATGCGTGTAAATGTAGGGACTGAGGGTCCGGGTGGAGAACCTGACCCTTGTTCCTTGACAGCATTGTGGGCGTCGGGTGAAGACTGATCGGCTGGTCCTGTGATAGCAATAGGAGCTCCTGAAACCAGTATTGGCGTGGCCATCTGGGTGCAATCAAGATGAGACGACAGCCCTCCAACTTCATCTTGCGTATGACCCTCGGTATCAGGGGTATCGGGGGAAAAGCGCAAGCACAAATCCCTGACCATCGCATGGACAGGGCATTCCCCCTTGAACCCTGTTGAGGGTATCTGCTGGCATAGAAGCGGCATTTCTTGTTCTCCTTCGTGGCGAACAAATCCAGCGGTGGTGTTCCCCAAGCTCTGAATATTCTGAGCACCTGAGCTTGCTCTAGCTCCCATTCGTGGCAATCTGATTGGGATCTGCTGAGCGTCTCCGCTAATGTATTGCAGAGACCTCTGACATGTTCTGCTCTGAGGGTTATGTTGTGGAGTGTGACCCATTCCCACAACTCCTGAGCTTCCGTGGACAAAGTTGCTGATCTTGTTCCTCCTTGTTTGTTCACGTAGAACATGCTGGTGGTATTGTCGGTTCGAATCAGAACCGAAGAACCTGCAATCCTTGGAAGGAAAGCTTGCAGAGACAGAAAAATTGCTCGCAATTCCAGACTGTTGATGTGTTTGTTTTTGTACTCTGGGGACCACTTCCCCTGTATCTGTAAATCTTGGAGATGACCTCCCCATCCTTCCATGGAAGCATCGGTAGTGAGGACAAAGTCTGGAATTTTCTGAATGAAAGTAAGTCCTTCTGATAAGTTGGGAACATGGGACCACCAACGTAGAGCGCTCTTCATGCCTGAAGTGACTCTGATGATGTCGTCGAAGGAGCCCTTCACCTGATGCCACTGAAGGTGTAACTCCTCCTGCAAGGGTCGCATGCGGAGCCGCGCCAGAGGAACGAGGTGTATTGCAGAGGAGCACATCCCTAGCAGCGACGCGAACATCCGGACAGAAACTGACTTTCTTTTGGAAATTCGGATTGCTAAGTTTTGAAGACGAACCTGCCGTTCGTGAGACAAGAATGCCTTGCAGCGGACGGTATCTAACAGCGCGCCCAAAAAGGGAAGGATCTGCCTTGGTTGTAATTGAGATTTGCTCCTGTTGATCGTAAGCCCCAGAGAATGGAACAGACGAAGAGATGTTGTCACGGCAGTCTTGACTGATCTTTCCGAAGGACCCTTTATTAGCCAGTCTAAATACGGAAAGACTTGGATTCCTTGGGAGCGCAACACTGCTGCCACTGGAGCTAGGCACTTCGTAAAGATCCTTGGGGCAGATTTTAACCCAAACGGGAGCACCTTGAACTGGTAATGGGCGCCAGCCACTGTGAAGCGAAGATACTTGCGATGCTTCGGATGTATTGGGATGTGAAAGTAAGCGTCTTCCATATCTAAGGAAGCTAGAAAATCTCCCTCGTTGAGGCAACCTAGAATTTCCGCCAGAGTGACCATGCGAAATCCCTGCTTCTTGAGGAATCTGTTCAGATTGCGAAGGTCTAAGATTGGGTGCCACTCCCCTGATTTCTTCTTGATGAGAAAAAAGCGGGAATAGAATCCTGCCCCCTTTTGAAGCGCAGGAACCTTCTCGATTGCGTTCTTGAGGAGCATTGTTAAAGCTTCTTTGAATAGTAAGTGAAGACGAGGGGGAGGGGGTCCCTTGGGTGGTTTGTTGGGTGGTTTGGTGACAAACTCTAAGGTATGACCGTTGTGAACCAGGTCCAGAACCCACTGGTCCGACGTAATTTCTTGCCACCTGGTCGCAAAAGTTGAAATTTTTGCACCCACAGGGAGGGGAAAAGGAGTGAAAGGCGCCCTGCAGAAATCATTGCTTCCGTGAGGTGTCTCTTCCCTGATTCTGCGATCTTTTTCGTCCGCCTTGACGAGAGAAACCAGATGTATTGGTCTGTCTGTAGGAAGACTGATATGATTGCCGATACTGAGGCTGGTACCTATTTTGTTGGGTATGATAACTTCCTCTGGAAGAAAATCCACGGCCCCTTGCTCCTCTGAAGGTACCTCTTTTGTATTGCAAGGAGCCCAACGATCTTGCAGTATCAGTATCCGTTTTAATTGCTTGGAGCGCATCATCTATGTGTTTTCCAAACAATGATTCGCCATCATAGGCCATGTCCAATATTTTTGTCTGGACCTCTGGTCTGAACGTGGTAGCTTTCAGCCAACCCTGGCGCCTAAGAACCGCAGCCCCAGCCAACTGGCGAAAGTTAGTATTCGCAATATCCAGTGCGCAGTCGATAGTCTCTGAGGCTGCACGCTCACCCTCCAACAAAACCTTTCGAGCATCTTGCCTGTTATCCTCTGGGATGAGGTCGATAAAGCTTGCCATTTCTGACCACATCTGGCGGTCATAGCGCCCAATTATCGCTAGGGAGTTGGCTGCCCTGATGGAAGCAGCTGCCATAGTTGAAAATTTTTTCCCAATTAGATCCAGTCGGCGTCCTTCCCTATCCGGTGGTGTAGTGACCGGTGCTGCCGGATTCTTAGACTTTTGTTGGGCAGCCTGAGATATAACCGAGTCTGGACGCGGTTGACCAGTGAGACAAGAGGGACTGTCGGCTGGAGCACGGTATTTTTTGTCAATCCGTGGAAGCACCGCTGGTACTGATGCCGGGTTTTTCATGATTTTAACCCCTTCTTTCCAAATATAGTCAATGATAGGGATAGCTCTCGTAACCTTCCTTGACTCCTCCTTAAAATCATGCAGAAAACAGTCAGACTGCTCAATGGTAACCGGCAAGCTGAACCTGGTCGCAGCTCGCTGCATAAGGTTATGGAACCCCCCTATATCTTCTGGAGGCGAATCAGATGGTAGAGGGGTAGGTGGCGAAGGCATAGGGATTATATATGAATCCCATGGGTCTGCTGGGTCTGGCAACTCGCCCTCTTCGTATTCCTCCTCCGAGGTTGTATCCTGATGCGGGTCCTGTGGAGGATCAGGCAGTTGAGGCATTGGGGCTGGACCCTCAGGCAGAGGCAATGGGTCCGGCTGCGGCGCAGTCTGTGGAACCTGAGGAACGTTTGGCTGCGGTGGAAAACGCTGCTTATAATCTGCAAGCATGGCCTGTAGGTCTTGTATCAAAGTAGGAGGCAGATGTGACATCTCATTCCTACGAGGTTGTGAGTAGCAGGGTCTATGATGCGGAACGATTATGTCTTCCTGATAGTAATGCCCTTGATAATCCTCATCCTCATCGTCCTCCTGACATTTGATGTGCAGTTCCGAAGGATGGCGAGCAACCCCAAAGGGCCCTTCGTCCTAGTCGTCCACATAATCATCATCGTCACACTGCACATAAGTTTCCAGGAGATGCGAGGGAGTAAGCGGTGAAATGTCCTGCCTTTGAAAAGACTTTAGTTGAAAAGTCCTGGTGGAAACTGGAGTAGAGATCATCGTCGACGAGGTCGTCGTCGACGGGGTTGTGGTAGACGGGATCGTCGACGGGATCGTCGACGGTATCGTAGATGGTGCTATCGTCGTCGACTGGTTCGTCGTCGACGGAGCCGTCGTCGACGGGCTCGACGTCGATGGAATCTTCGTCGACGGGCCCTTCGTCGACGGGCTCGACGTCGACGGGGTCTTCGTCGATGGAATCTTCGTCGACGAGCTCTTCGTCGACGGGCTCGACGTCGACGGGATCTTCGTCGACGATGGAATCTTCGTCGACGAGCTCTTCGTCGACGAGCTCGACGTCGACAGGCTTTTTAATGGCGGAATCGTCGACGGCGGTACTGCGGACTTCGTCGACGAGGACTTCGTCGACGACCCCTCGACGGTGGGCTTCTTTGAGAGTATAGTAATCTTCGTAGACATAATAGGTGAGGTAAGCGCCGTCGTCGTGAATGTTTGCGTCAATGAAGAAGCAGACGAGGTGACAGAAACTGAAGATTGAGAGTAAGCCAAAGATTTTGAAAGGCTTTTACTCACAGTTTGCTTGACTGTAGATTCCTGAGGAGAGTGCGCATCAGAAGTAGAATGATGCGATTTCTGACGCTTCTTCCCATCGCTGGAAGAGCTGTCCTGCGATCTAGCTCTCTTGCTAGAAGTAGAGGCTTTGTCATCCTCCTCAGCCGAAGAGGATTTAAGCCACAAAAGCACTCTCGCCTCCCTATCCCTGAGAGTTTTTGTAGGGAAGGTGCGGCAAATCTTGCAATCTTTTGCCTCATGTTTAGGGTAGAGGCAGTAGATGCAGTCTACATGTTGATCATCAACATGGACTCTCTTCTTTGTGCAGGTCCTGCAGGACTTAAATAAAGCCTTCTTGTCTGACATGCTGAAGCAAGTTGAAAGAAAAACTGAGAGGCACTAAGGGAGACTCCCTTCCACACGACGTGCGGTGAAAATCTGAGGAGAACTGGCTCTGCTGAGAGGGTTCTAGAAGGGTGCTGGTGTCTGATTGGTTGTTACCAAATTCTTGGTTCTTTTTGCATAATGAGGTAGATAGGCTGCTAAGATACAGGCTTTGGGCCTTTTCTTTGGGCCTACTACTACTACTAGCATTTTGGCACTACTTTTTTATTTACCGGGGACACCCGCCTCGGCGACGGGGAATGATTCAGGCATGTGAATCTATGAAAGATACCCCAATACTGGATAACTTTTGTTGAGGTGTCCACCTGCCTTGCAAGGTGTGATGTAGTAGGTGAGCTCCCCAGACGGAGAGCGATGCATCCGCTGTCATGACTATTTGAGGAACTGGCTCGAGGAACGGTCGCCCTTTGGAAAGGTTTTTGGTGTTCCACCACTGCACAGAGCGATGGGTACGACCGTCTACCAACACCAGATCTGTTAGCTGACCTTGAGCCTGGTTCCATTGGGGTGCTAAGCACTCTTGGAGAGGACGCATCCGGAGTCTTGCATGAGGTGCTATGAATATGCAAGAGGCCATCATCCCTATGAGTTGCATGAACACTCGAGCTGGAAGAGAGTGTTGCGGTTGGAATCTGGTGAGAAGAGCTTGGATGCTCGCTATCCAGGCGGGACTGGGATATGCAAGCACTCTTGAGGTGTCTATTGTGGCACCGAGGTATTGTTGGGCGTGGGACGGTTGCAGCTGGGACTTGTCATGATTGATTGTGAACCCCAGGTCGTGAAGTTGTTGGATAGTGGTGTGAGTGTGTTGTACACCCTAATTGTATGAGTTCGTTTTTATAAGCCAATCGTCTAGAAAGGGGAAGACATGTATCTGTTGTCTTCTTAGGTGTGCTGCCACCACTGCTAGGCACATGGTAAACACTCTTGGAGCCGTGGTGACTCCAAATGGGAGTACTTTGAATTGATAGTGCTGACCGTCCACTATGAATCTGAGGTATTATCTGTGAGCGCTGTGAATGGGAATGTGGAAATAGGCATCCTTGAGGTCTAGAGTAGGAAGGAAGTCGCCTTGGGAAAGCAGAGGGAGGACCTGCTGGAGTGTGACCATGTGGAAGTGGTCTGAGTGTATGTATAGGTTTAAGGGTCTGAGGTCTAAAATAGGCCTTAGAGATCCATCCTTCTTTGGTATGAGAAAATAGAGGGACTAAATTCCCTTGTTTTGTTGGTGCAGGGGAACTGGTTCTAGTGGAGAAGTGTGGCTCAATGATTAGAGCGGCAGACCCTGATGCAGAGGTCTAGCCCGGGACCAGGGTTCAATTCCCCGCCTCGGCGGGTCTTGGGCTCAAAAATTCCACGGACCTGATAATTCTCGCCTCGGTGCCTATTCCAATCATGGAGTCCCACTCTGCAACTCTGGGCAATAGCTTGCTTAATCTCCACAAAGGCCCCCACGACGCTAAGGATGCCTGGCCTCCACCTTTGGGGTGCCCAGGAGTGGACACCTCACAGGGAAAGCCAGGATGGGTTCCACAGCGGTATTCGTACAAGCGCCTTGAGACCCTTGCGGATGAGTAGTGCGCTATACAAGTATCAATTTACATTTACAGTGCACTTTGTTGGAGGAGGGAGATTACCTCCTGCTTTAACAGTAACAAATGTTCTTGTGACATTGGACGGTGTTTGGGTGATATGGTTGGGGGGGTAGATGTCAGTTCGAGACAGTAGCCTGATTGAATGATTTGGAGGACCCACCTGTCTGAAGTGATGTTTATCCAGGCAGGGAGAAATTGGTGGAGTCTTCCCCTGACTGGAGTGGAATGGTCGGGGGGAAGTGGAGAGAAGTCGAGGGGTAGGTGTGGAGGCAGAGCGGGAGTTGTTTTTGCCTCTGCTTTTGCTGTTATTCCCCCTGTAACCACCCCTTTGGTAACCTCTGGTAAAGGTGGATTGTGCGGGACCTTTGTAAGAGGTGGAGGGGCTATCAGAGGAGTAGCCTCGATGGGTGCTTCTGAATGATGAGCGACGAAAGGACAGTCTGGGAGCTTGCGATTGCAAGGCTCCCATAGATTTGGCGGTGTCTGTAACCTTTTTCATTTTCTCAAGTGATACGTCCACATTGGGGCCAAATAGGTGTTGCTCATCGAATGGCTGATTGAGTATCGAACTCCTAACTTCGGATTTAAAACCGGATATATGTAACCAGGCATGCCTGCGCAAAAGGACACTGGTGTTTATTGCCCTTGAGGCGGTATCAGCTACATCTAGGGCACATCGGATGGAGGTGTTAGTGATGGTTTTACCCTCCTGTATGAGTTCATTGGCCCTGCTTTTATATTTGTCAGGGAGGTGCTGCATTATGGACTCAAGCTCGTCATAATGTGCCCTGACATACCTGGGTAAAAGCGGTTGTGTATTAGCAATGCGCCAAATATTTGCAGCCTGTGACACTGTGCGTTTGCCAGAGGCGTCTAGGAGTTTGGATTCCTTGTCTGGTGGTGGTGGTGGTGCGCCACCTGACGTTTGGGAATTTGCTCTCTTTCTGGTATTAGAGACAACTAGGGAATCTAGTGGCGCGGGGCCCTTAATGTATACTGGGTCAGTAGGGGCAGCCTTATATTTCTTTTCTATACGTGGGTTGATTACCCGTGCCCTGACGGGGTCTTTAAAGATATCCGATGCGTGCTTAATGACCCCTTTAAGCATGGGCAGTGTTGAGGTGGACCTTTGTGTGGTATCAAAAGTGTCCATAAGGAAATCCCACTCTACTGGGTCTGTATGCAGGGCCACCCCATGGTATTGGGCAGCTCTGTGGAGGAGCTGGTTGAATCCGATAACGTCCTCGGGGAGGGGGGGGGGGGGGGGGGGGGGGGAGGCCAGTGGGTATAGGGCCCCAAGGGGTAGATCGTCCGAACCTCCCCCTGCATCATCTGAGGTGTTATCATCATCTATTGGGGTTGGTGATGGTGTGGGAGAGTGATGTGGTGTGGTGGGGGAGGGGGAGGATGAGGAGGAGGAGGAGGAGGATGAGCATGAGGAGGAGGAGGGGGGAGGAGAAGGAATCCTTAATGGAGAGGAAGCAAAGTCTCTCTTCTTTGGTGGCGGTGCGGGCGCAGGCATTTCCAGTGGTCTTTTCTTGATGCTGAGCATTAAATGACCAGTCTTAGCATCCTTCATTAAAGTCTTTTGGGTAGGATCTGGACAAAACAGTTAATCTGTGGAAGACAGATCCTTTGGAGTCGAGAGCTTCGGTGCCGTAAGTTTTTTGGGCATCGACTCGGTAGCGGTTTGAGGCTTGGAACCGTGTGGTTTTGAAGTGTCTTTATCACTTGGAACTGGTTGTTGTTTGTTCGGTTCCGAGGTCTTTGGTTTGGAAGAATCGGGGCCTTTCGGTGGGCGTTTTTTAGTCGGCTCCGAGGGTGTGGTCGGTGCCGAGGAACTGGTGCTAAGCTTCGACACCGAGTGCTTCGATGTGGGAGCAGCGGTTGGCGTGGATGAGGTCGAGGACGCCTTTTTCTTCGGTGCCGGAGTTGGCTTGTCGGTACCGAGGGTGGGCTGACTCGAGCCCGAGTCGCCTAAAGGCTTAATAGACTTCTTTACCGGGCCTGAAGGCGGGGCATGGGAAGCAGTGTCTCGGCGTGCACCTGGGTCCGAAGGTGGAGGTGGTACCGAAGACTTTTTTTTACAGTGTCGGGGGGGGGGGGGGGGGGGGGGGTCGGGGTCAATGTCTGTACTCAAGGCCCTTTGAGTTGGAGTGATGTCTTCGACGTAGGAATCATCTGTTTCGGAGGCGCCGATGATGGCTTCCTCGACCCTGCTCCGGAACATAAAGGCCTCTTGAAAGATGTCGTCGGGGATCGAAGATGATGAGCGCGCCATTGTTCTTCGAGCTCGTCGGTCCCGGATGGTCTTTTTGGAGCAGAAGGAGGCACAAGCTGGACAGTCTCTGGCCTCGTTTTAAACTTTTTAAATGGCGTCCTTTCCATGAGCCGGAGATGAGGCCCGGGTAGGCCCGAAGGCCTTTGTCGACGACCGGAATCGAAGACTTGGAAGTTGAAGGGTCGTGTGTGGATGGAAAACACGATCGAAAGAATACCGTTGAGAAGGGAACGATTGCGCGTCGAAAGAGAAAACTGTTAACGATTCCGAACTGGAACTCGAGAACACATCCGAGCCTGATGGCGGAAAAAACCAATCTGAGGATGGAGCCGATGCCCATGCGCACTATGATCCAAAGGAGGAGTCACATACCTCATGACTTCCAAAGACTTTCCAAGACAAAAACAAGTGCAAACATCCGGGCCCAACACCAGATGGCGATCTATGCACAGTGTGTAATCTGCAGCTCATATGCCTCGAACACTTTCTTTGGAGCTTCCCATCTTGCTTCCAGACCCAGCGGCGGAAAAAATAATCTGAAGATGGCCACCACGCAAGTCTACCTCCAGGATACCGTCTGACATCTCACAGGAGACGTACCTGCCACCAAATGGTGGTCAACAGCGACCAAAAACAAGAAGTAAAAACAGAATTCCAGACCCAACCACTAGATGGCGGAATGATGCACAGCATGTGAATCCAGAAAAGGATTCAAGCTGCAAAACAAAGTTTTGCTAATATAACCCTCACCCACCAAAAGGTCCCTTGGTGGCATGCTTCATCATCGGGTTCTTCCCACCCTGCTGGCTGATGATGCGTTCTACAACCGAGTGAGGTAAAAAAATACCTGGCTGCGTGGGAACTGAATTTTAATACTCCCTGTAGCTGGTATTATTAAGAAGGGGGAATTTATGCTATGATGAGCTCTCCCGTCCCTGGTCTATATGTTTTGAAGCCTTCTCCTAGGCTTCTTCAGGACCAAAGCGGTTGATCCCTTCTACCACTCTAGAGTAAACCTATGTGGGCTGCCTGATCAATGTCAAGGTCTAATGTTCATATTATAAGCATGTGTCCATACAATACCTAATTTGGTATGTTCCTGAGAACTATCTGGAAGGGTAGAGTAAAAGGTAATTAATATTGCGATATATGAGGGGAGCGTGCCAAGCCAAGCAACAAAATGGCTGCCTAATCTGTCAGCTCTGCCGACCGAGTACAAAATCCGTCTAATATCAAACTGCCTAGATTGGGGCTCCAAAAATGTAAACTGTAGATAGGAAGGGCTGCTGCACAGTTTGTTACCACCCGCGGCCAGGAAGGAGGTACGGAACCTGAACGGCGAGATCTACGCCTGTCACGGGGTCACTGCCATGGACCAACGCGATGGAGGGATACTTGACTGTTCCTTTCCGTCACAGCCACAGGACTTGTATGGTCCCTTTAACGCAACCGAGGAATCCCGGTGGGAGGAGTCTGCAGGAATCGCGTCAGAGGCCGCCGCCCAATCAGGAGCCACGCTCCCTCGTAAGGGGAACCCGGAAGAGAAGGAGACCGCGAAAGCCAGAGGAAGCAGGGAGAGCGGAGAACAGGAGACACGACAGGAGCGAGCGAGTATCGGAGAGCGAGAGAACACGACCACAGGAGACCGCGGAGGCCGAGGTGTGCTGTCGACGGAGCCAGGAGGCCAACAGATACGCCACTCGCCCCGCCACGTTCCTGGAGGAGCGTGGCTGGGAAAGGTACGTGATCGTATCCTGAGTCTTTCACAATCACGGGGAGGGACCGGGTGATTAGTACGAGGGAGGTCACGGAGACACGGGGAACCTGAGTGTTGGGTGTTCATTGGCTTTATTTCGTCCATCACTCCACCTCCACACCTCTGTGCCTAGGATCTTCTAGTGTTTTTTTTTTGATTCTCGAGTCACGGCAGTTGGTGGTAGCCCCGGTGATCCCTCACAACCTTTTCCCCCTCAAATCTTCTACGCCTACTCACCCTTGTGTCCCTGTGTGTTTCTTTCCCTGGTAACCGACGCGGAGACGGCCCCCTGAGGAGGAACCCTTGACCAGACGTTCCATCAGCCAAACGACCCTACAACCTCGGGAACACTTGGAGAGAACGGCATTTACCCTAAATAAAAATCGGATTGTTCAGCTTATTGACGAGTCACTGTGGTTCCTTACAACCCCCTTACTACCACCTTTCACAAGTGGCGAGCCAGATAGGAGCCTTGGGGAATCAGTATCCGAAACAGGATGGAGGCCCTCATCCATCAGATGAAGGAGGGCCAGGCTAAACTTGAATGGGCAGTGGAGAAATCATCCAGTCAGGCGGAGGCGGACCGTGCAGTCTTTACTTCAGCAATTCAGAACCAAGCTGATAGTTAATTGAAATTAGCCGAAGGGCATGCCCAACTCCTGGTCACATTGGGACAGGGAAGAGCAAGCAACCCCCCTGGGACAGTGGTTCCCCTCCAGAAGTTCGTACCGGGAGATGACCCCTTGGAGTTTTTTTTTAATTTTGAAAGAGCTGCGAGGGCCAGTGCCTGGCCGGGAGACCGTTGGCCTTTTTATCTCGCCCCCCTCCTAACGGGAGAAGCCCAGGCAGCATACCAGACAATAAACCAAGATGGGACATCCACATATACGGTGGTAAAACAATACGTGCTGGATCGCTTGGGTGTGGACGACGAGACACAACACCTAAAGTTCAGACAAGAGCGAGGAGTTCCGGGAGACCTGCCAAAAACCTTGTTCTTCAAACTCAAGGGAGCCGCCGACCAAACCTCATGAGGCCAACATGGACGAGGTCATGAACAAAATTTATTTAGAACAGTTTCTGGAGGCCCTCCCATATGCCACTCAACGGTGGTTAAACAACACGCCGGTCTGTCATTGGAACAAGCCATTGAAATGGCGACTGCTTACGCCAGGGCCCAGGGTCGACCCCCTATGAAAGAACCAGAGAAACACTCTCGCCCTCCGGGTCCTGTAAAAGCTGAAAGAAGGGCCTTACGACCCCCACCCGAGGGAAACCGCCCCCGCATCTCCCGACCCGAGAACCCGGCTTACTCGTCCCCCCAATGCTACGACTGTGGAGAGTGGGGCCACATTGCGCGGTTCTGTCGCAAGAAAAGAGAAAAAGAAGACGAACCCATGGACATCAGCTATGCACCCCGCTCTGTCCTATTCGCACAGGAAACCGGGCCCATTTTCTACGCAAGTGTGAGTCTCAATGGCAGGAGGGTAAAGGCCCTTCTTGACTCGGGTTGCAGGCATTCTGTCATAAGGCGGGAACTGATAACACCTTCTTGGCTCTTACCAGGGCAGACAGTACATATCCGATGTATACATGGGGACGTGAGAGAATACCCTTTGGCTAGGATTACCCTGGGGGTCAATGACCACATACAGTCAGAGGTAGTGGTGGGGTTGGTGGAAAATCTCCCCGAATCGCTGATCATAGGGATTGACACCCCGTCCTTTACTCCCCTTTTGCAGGCTGCCATAAACCCCACCAAGTTCAACGTGTGTCTTACTCCTGAACCCTGGGCTAGAGATAATCATTTTCGGATGGCCCAGTTGAACGATGCAAGTCTCACACATGCCAGGCAAAAAGCCCGAGATCCACAGGATCCAGGGACTCGTACCTATCCTACCTTCATAGAACAAAATGGTCTCCTCTACAGACTAGCCAAACCTGACGCCGTTCCCCAACTGTTGGTTCCCGTGGGGTTCAGAGATCAAATTCTGTTCTTTGCCCATGCTCATCTCTTGGCGGGGCATTCCGGAGCAGAAAAGACTGGTCAGGCCATCTTACAACATTTCTTTTGGCCAGGGGTGTACGCGCAAATACAGAAGTACTGCCAGGAATGCCAAATATGCCAGAAACGCAATCCCTATATTCCCCCTCCAGTTCCCTTGAATTCCCTACCCATTATTGGGACTCCCTTCGACCGCTTAGGTATGGACCTCATAGGACCCTTGCCCAAGTCCGCTAGGGGTCACCAGTATGCTCTGGTATTGATTGACTATGCCACCAGGTACCTAGAGGCCTTCCCACTTCGTGCCGCAACCTCCAGTGCCATCGCCCAACGACTCGTAGAAGTGTTCTCTCGCATGGGGTTTCCTCGAGAGATCATCACTGATCAAGGCACCCCATTCGTGTCCCGTTTAATGAAACAGGTCTGTGACCAGCTACGCATTAAACATATCACCACCTCTGTGTATCACCCCCAGACAGATGGACTAGTCGAACGATATAATGGTAGCCTTAAACTCACATTAAAGAAGCTTCTGTCTGGGGATGGACGGCAATGGGACCAACTGCTCCCCTTTGCCCTCTTTGTACTCCGTAGCCAAAAACAATCCAGTTTAGGGACCTCTTCCTTTGAGTTATTGTTTGGACGTAAACCCCGAACATTACTTGAGATCACGAAAGATAGCTGGGAGCGGGAGGGGCTGCAAGAGGCCGAAACCCTACTGGATTACACTCGACAGTTACAGAGTCGGCTACACAAACTGCGAGCCTTGGCCCATACACAGTTGTCTGTGGCTCAGGATAGGCAGAAGACATTTTACGACCGAGGCACGAAGTGGAGGGAACTGGATATAGGCGACTGGGTACTGGTACTCTTACCCACCTCCACCCACAAATTAAGAAAAGAGTGGCAAGGACCATTCAAGTTTATAAGAAAGATAGGGAAAACCACGTATATCTTACAGATGAGAGGGAAGAGGACCCAAATGTTCCATATTAATTTGCTGAAGAAGTGGTTGGGACCCCCTCCTTCCGAGGCCCATACGGTGTCAATGATCTCCTCTCCCTCTCATACTACCCTAGAGACTCCTATCAATCCCGACTTCACCGAAGCACAAACCAGAGAGATACGGTCTCTGCTTCTGAGCTTCTCAGATATATTCTCTGATCAACCCGGTAGGACCCTCCTAGCCGAGCATTCCATCGGTTAAACAAAAACCGTACCGGATTCCTGAGGCCAGACGAGCTGCCTTTCAGGAGGAGGTCTCCAGGATGTTGGTTTCAGGGGTTATCGTGCCCTCACATAGCAATTGGTGTTCCCCCGTTGTGCTTGTACCCAAACCGGATGGCAGCATCCGGTTTTGTATTGACTTTCGAGCCGTGAACAGGGTGTCCAAGCAAGACGCCTATCCTCTTCCCCGCGTGGATGAACTCATAGAACGCCTTGGTGAAGCTCGATACATAACCACTATTGACCTCACCAAGGGTTACTGGCAGATCCCTTTGGCCCCTGCAGACCAGGAGAAGACAGCGTTCTCCACCCCTTCCGGCCACTACCAATTCACAGTCTTTCCCTTTGGGTTGCATGGGGCTCCCGCCACCTTTCAACGAGCCATGGATACCCCCCTGGCCCCTCACCTACAATATTCAGGGGCTTATCTGGATGACATCGTGGTCTATAGCAAGACCTGGGAGGAACACATAGGGCACTTAGGGAACATCCTGGGCAGCCTTAGACGCTCAGGGTTGCACGTCAATGCGAAGAAAACCAGGGTGGCCTTTCAGAAGGTCCGCTATTTAGGGTATCTCCTGGGGGGGGGGGGCATATAGCGCCCCAAACCGAGAAAGTGGCCGCCATACAGTCAGTACCCTATCCAAAAACTAAAATAGACTTGAGGGCGTTCTTAGGCTTGGTAGGGTATTATAGACGATTCATCGCCCAGTTCGCTACCATAGCAGGCCCTCTCACTGACCTGCTACGTAAAACACACCCCTCGCCCAGGTTAAAAGCCCCTTCTAACCAAGAGGCCCTTGCGTTTCAAGCCCTGAAGGATGCCATAACAACCTCCCCTGTGCTAGTGACCCCAGACTTCAATAAAACCTTTATCCTGCAAACAGACGCCTCCGGTATTGGATCGGGGCGGTTCTCTCTCAACAAGACCCCGACGGTCACGAACGCCCCCTCCTTTTCCTCAGCAGAAAATTGTTTCCTAGGGAGCAAGCCTATTCAACCATAGAAAAAGAGTGCCTCGCTGTCAAATGGGGGGTTGAAAAGCTCCGATATTATTTGGAAGGCAGACCCTTTATCCTTTATACGGATCATGCTCCCCTTACCTGGTTACAAAGAAATCATGGCCATAATGACAGAATCCTCCGATGGTTCCTCGCCCTACAGCCTTATCAAATTGACATCCGACATCGGAAAGGGGTGAACCAGGGTAATGCCAATTTCCTTTCCCGGTTCCCTTGTTCCCCCGATCGGGGTACACCTGGGGGAGGGAATTGTCACGGGGTCACTGCCATGGACCAACGCGCTGGAGGGATACTTGACTGTTCCTTTCCGTCACAGCCACAGGACTTGTATGGTCCCTTTAACGCAACCGAGGAATCCCGGTGGGAGGAGTCTGCAGGAATCGCATCAGAGGCCGCCGTCCAATCAGGAGCCACGCTCCCTCGTAAGGGGAACCCGGAAGAGAAGGAGACCGCGAAAGCCGGAGGAAGCAGGGAGAGCAGAGAACAGGAGCGAGCGAGTATCGGAGAACAGGAGACACGACAGGAGCGAGCGAGTATCGGAGAGCGAGAGAACACGACCACAGGAGACCGCGGAAGCCGAGGTGTGCTGTCGACGGAGCCAGGAGGCCAACAGATACGCCACTCGCCCCGCCACGTTCCTGGAGGAGCGTGGCTGGGAAAGATACGTGATCGTATCCTGAGTCTTTCACAATCATGGGGAGGGACCGGGTGATTAGTACGAGGGAGGTCACGGAGACACGGGGAACCTGAGTGTTGGGTGTTCATTGGCTTTATTTCGTCCATCACTCCACCTCCACACCTCTGTGCCTAGGATCTTCTAGTGTTTTTTTTTTGATTCTCGAGTCACGGCAGTTGGTGGTAGCCCCGGTGATCCCTCACAACCTTTTCCCCCTCAAATCTTCTACGTCCCCTTCAAGCCTACTCACCTTTGTGTCCCTGTGTGTTTCTTTCCCTGGCAACCGACGCGGAGACGGCCCCCTGAGGAGGAACCCTTGACCAGACGTTCCATCAGCCAGACGACCCTACAACCTCGGGAACACTTGGAGAGAACGGCATCTACCCTAAATAAAAATCGGATTGTTCATCTTATTGACGAGTCACTGTGGTTCCTTACAACCCCCTACTACCACCTTTCACAACGCCATTGGGCCGGACTGAGACGGGGGCGCAGCCGCGCGGTCTGTCGGCCCGGAGGATCGCCGGCGGCGCACGACCATCGGCGCAATCGCCTCCGGTAACGGGGTAGAAGAGCGCCTGGAAACGACATCTCGCCGAGTTCGGAGGGAAAACACAGGCCACGGCTGCCGTCATCTGCTTGCCGCTGATTCTCCAGGAAACAAAGGAGCAGGGAGCAGAGTGGGGACCCGGGAGGCAGGCAGGTACGCAATAACAATATCGGTAGCAGCGCTGGCCTCCACGGCAGCAGACTAAACACCTGAAGTGCCTGGAGGGGGTAGAGGAGGCCCCGCACTGACCGGGAGGGAGGAGCAGTGCCGGGCTGAGCGTCGGACTTTCAGAAGGTCATTAAGCCACTTCCCGCACCAAAGGAAGCACAGGGACGGAATCGCAGCGCCACAGTGCTAAACGATCCGCTACACGGCCGCACGGTTGCTACAGTTGCTCCTACTTATGGTTAGGTGAGATTTGAGGCTGATTTTCGACCTGTGACACACCGGACAAGGGGCTCACTAACCAGGACGCTGCTGTAACCCTCCGCGGCTGCCTGGAAATACTGCGCTGCCGTCCCACCCTGCCACAAGCAAATAGGTACAGCACAGGAGAGCACTGCTCCCTGCCAAAACACGCCTGCGGTGTACACCTCCTTTCCCTCCCACCATTGCCTCCTGTGCAGACCCAAGGCGCGTTCCTGGTGCAGCTGTGATACGCACTTGCTCACACCCTGGTGTTAGAGGGGATCCCAGACGCAGGATATCAGAGGCCTGCATTCCTGCCGTTAACGGACTGCATTGCGCAGTAAGGCGGACGCTGGAGATTCTACTACTGACTGCCGCACGTAGTACCCGACTCCAACAGCACGTAAGCTCCTTTGGAGGGATCTGCATACACGATGGCAGGGGGGCCGCAGCTCGAAGGCAGCCCTCCAGGCCAAACTGACTAAGTACGCTTGGGAGGGAGGCACCGGAGTGAGCCCCAAAGGGGGGTCGACCACAACCGACACATCTGAGCCCGGTGGGAAGCAAAAGGAAACAACGCTACAGGATATTCTTGAGGCCATCACCACCGTCAGCACGTCATTGGAGTCTCGTATTGACACAGTGTCCACCGAAGTGTCCCTTATCAGAGAAGACATGCGCTCAATGAACTCGCGATTAAAAGACGTCAAAATCAAGGCGACCTCCCTGGTGGAAGAAACGTCAGCGCTGCAGAGAAAGATGGAGAAGCTACAAGCACATGCTATGAAACTAGAAACGCATTTGGATGGCTGAGGGATGCTCCAGACGCAACAACGTCCATATAATTAGGGTACCTGAACGAGCGGAGGGGCCATCAGCGGATCTATTCGTGGAAGAGCTGATCACTACTTAGCTCAAGCCAAAGTGACTCTCCAATTTCTTTTCAGTGGAACGAGCACATCGGGTGCCAACGGGATTCCTGTAGAATTATTTAAGCTAACGGCAGGCATGACCGCCCCTTGTATTACTGCCATGTATAGAGAAAGTAAAGAGCTAGGAATTCTTCCCGAGGATCACAGACTGGCCAACATCATTGTTATCCACAAAGCGGGTATACCAGCCGACTTGTGTTCCTCATACAGGCCCATCTCGCTCAACTGCGAGGCCAAGATCCTTGCAAAAGTTCTTGCCACTCGTCTGTTACAAGTTCTTCCCAACTTGATACACCCGGATCAGTCCGGGTTCATACCGGCAAGAAACAAGTCTCTTAATCTCCGCCGACTGCACGCAGTGCTTTGCAGGGCAGATACATTCAGAGAAGACGCAGTGGTGGTATCACTGGATGCCGCTTCGGCCTTTGACACCATTGAATAGCCCTACATGTTTGCGGTGCTTCACAAGCTAGGATTCGGTCCTGAATTTATTAAATGGGTGCGTCTACTATACTGTCAACCCTTAGCGCAAGTGGTTGTAAACAATCGGAAATCCCCCGTCTTCTCTCTCGGTAGGGGCACCAGGCAAGGATGTCCCCTGTCACCACTCCTCTTTGCCTTGGCCTTGCAACCTCTCGCAGCTTGGATCCGGCATAGACATATGGGTAGGGGGACCGCATATCATTGTATGCAGACGACTTCCTGCTTTATCTCGCCTCCCCGGCGGCGTCTCTTAATGTGGTGATGGATATATTCCACATATTTGGTAGGTTCGCAGGCTACAGGATCAACTGGTCAAAAGCGGTGCTTTACGTTCTCAGTGGGTAAAGACCTCGACTTTCCCTGGGTTGCCAGCTGACGGAGACCATCGACTGCTTTAAATATCTGGGTATCTAAAGACCTGACGCAATTTTATGACACCAACCTCCGGCCACCACTAGCGCGCCTTAAATCTGATGTCCAGCACTGGAAATCGCTCCCCTTGACCCTCCTGGGACGGGCTGACCTATTCAAGATGATGTCCCTCCCCCGTCTCCTGTACGTGTTACAAAACACACACCTTGAACTGGAGGGCACAGTGCGGGATTTGCTATGGGAGGGTAAACCACCCAGCATCGCCACACAAGCTCACACTGGGGTGGTTCGACGGGGGCATCGGACTTCCAGACATGAAAAGATACTACTGGGCCTCGCAGCTCACTGCCATTAACCAATGCACCTATAGGCGGCACGTCGACCCAGCATTTCGGATCGATCGATCGACGGCTTCTCCCCGGGGGTGGGTTTGAGGGCGCACTGCATACAAAGTCTCAGAAAAACATCTTGTCCGGCCCGACCAAGCACGGCGTGCAAATATGGAAAGATGCCACTAAAAGCCTGGGTTGGGAGGGCAAGCTTACTCAAGCTACGCCGTTCTGGCACTGTGACCAGCTGGGTCGGCTGTCGCGCTCCTTGGGGTTCGACAAATGGGACACCATTGATATTTCCAGAACTGGGGACCTTTGGAAATCCGGGAATGTCATACCATTCTCCCAACTAAGTCAAGAGTTTGAAATGGCCAGCTCTGAACAGTTCCGGTATTTCCAATTTAGGCACGCACTACTCTCGGTTCTCCCTAAGAGTACGGCCCTCCCAGATTCCTCCCCTCTGGAGGACAGGATTATAGATTGTGATTTACCAGAAAAGGCCATATCCCTCATATACAAGAAACTTATCAATAATATGACCGATCCCCTAACACGGCTAAGAGGTAAATGGGACCATGATGTTGCCGGCTTGGAAGATGAGGAGTGGCGAGCCACTGTGGCTTCTCCCCGCGAAGTTGCCATCTCCTTCAGAATCCGACTGGTTCAGCTAAAAATCCTTCATAGGACGCACTTGTCTGGACCTCCATTGGTTCATATGGGATACGCCCAAGATAGTGGCTGTATACTGCATTGCAGGCAGGAGGGCACCTTCATCCATACACTTTTGGAATGAGAGACAATTCAGAACTTCTGGGAGAGGGTGGTATTAATGATGGAGGAAGTATTGGGGCAGCAGATACAATGCAACATCACACTGATTTTGTTAAACATATGGGACCCCACTGACCTTACGGCCAAGGAGAGGATATGAATCACTTTGGGCTTCACGGTGGCCAAGCGGAATATCGCACGATTGTGTAAGGCTCCGACCTCACCGAGCATTGCGGACTGGGCCAGAGACATGGATTGGTGTATTGTGACAGATACCTATCTAGGTTTCCAGGAGATGCCTGAAGAAGTGGTCGCAAATTTGGGGGCCTTGGAATACTTTCTGGGGGGAGCCACCGGGGGGGTCGGGGATGAGGTTGATAATGTTGGATAATGTGACATTCCCGAAAACAGTCATGCTGCACTGTGGTGAAGAGGTTTTTGATGTATTATCGCACTGTGTGCCTCTGATTACATGTACAATGCTGTGTCCTTGCTGTTCAACATGCCAATTTCTCAATAAAAAGTTTAAAATATATTATATATGTGTATATATATATATTATATATGTGTATATATATATATATATATATATATATATATATATATATATATATATATTGCAATATATACTCCATAAAGAAACCACATTACTCAATGAATCAATCAGGGAATTGTAAGCGCTACTCACCCGTGATGGTCTCAAGGCGCTGACGGGGGGTGGGGCAGATCTGTTTAGCAGAAGAGCCAGGTCTTGAGGGTCTTCCTGAAGGTGTTCAGTGAAGGGACGCGTCTGATGTCTGCCGGTAGCTCGTTCCAGGTCTTGGCTGCAATGTGAGAGAAGGATCTTCCGCCTGCGCTGGCTCTGTGGATGCACTGGGTTTAGGCCAGTGCGAGGTTGGAAGATCGAAGGTTTCTTTTGGGTATGTGGAAGTTGATTCGGTCGTTGAGGTATTTGGGTCTGTTGTTGTGTATGCATTTGTAGGCGTGAGTGAGGATTTTGAAAGTGACCCTTTTCTCCACGGGGAGCCAGTGGAGACTTCGTAGGTGTTGGCTGATGTGTTTGTGTCGGGGGATGCCGAGGAAGAGTCTGGCGGCGGTGTTCTGTATTGTCTGGAGTTTGCGGAGTAGGGACTTGATGATGCCGGCGTATAGTGCGTTTCCATAGTCCAGTCTGCTGGTGAGCAGTGCGTGGGTGACTGTCTTACTTGACTCAGGGGGGATCAACTTGAAGGTCTTGCCGAGGATGCAGAGGGTGTTGAAGCAGCTGAAGGTGACGGCGTTGACCTGTCAGTTCATGGAGAGTGATGAGTCGAGTACGGTGCAGAGGTTCTTGGCATGGTCTGAGGGGGTAGGTGGGCTTCCGAGGGCGGTCGGCCACCAGGTGCTGTCCAAGCAGAAGGGGTGCTACCGAGGACGAGGACTTCTGTCTTCTCGGCGTTGAGCTTCAGGCAGCTGTTGGTCATCCAGACTGCAACGTCTTGCATTCCTTTCTGGAAGTTGAGTTAGGCAGTGGTGGGGTCTTTGGTGAGGGAGAGAATGAGCTGGGTGTCGTCGGCGTAGGATACGATGTTGAGGCCGTGTTGTCCTACATGGCCCCCCTCTCAGCCATCGTCCATGTTGAAGAGGGTGGAGATTAGGAAGGAACCCTGTGGGACTTCGCAGGTGATTTTCGTGAGGTCAGAGAGGAAGGGTGGGAGTCTGAACCTTTGGCTTCTTCCGGTGAAGAATGATCGGATCCAGTCCAGGTCTGTTCCTTGTATGCCTGCGTCGTATAGTCTGGCGGCTAGTGTGCAGTGGGAGATGGTGTCGAAGGACGCTGATAGGTCGAGTAGGATGAGGGCTGCGGAGTGGCCTTGGTCCAGGAGGGTGCGGATGTCGTCTGTGGCAGTGAGTAGGGTGGTCTCTTTGCTGTGGTTGCTTCGGAATGCAGATTGGGACGGGTCGAGGACGGCATTCTCTTCAATGAATCGTGTCAGTTTCCTGTTGACTGTTTTCTCTGCAACTTTGGTTGCGAAGGGGAGGAGCGAGATGGGTCGATAGTTCTTGAGGTTGGTGGGGTCAGCTGTGGGCTTCTTGAGCAGGGGGTTTGACTTCTGCGGGCTTCCTGTCGTCTGGGAAGGTGCCGGTTTTGAAGGTGGTGTTTATGGTATGATGTAGTTTGGGTGTGATGGCGGCTGCAGCTCTGTGGTAGATGTGAGGAGGTCAGGGGTCAGTGGGGGCCCCCCCGAGAGGATGAGTTTCATGGTCGAGGCAGTGTCTTCGGCCGTGATCGGTGGATCGGTTGGAGATGATGGTCTGGCTGGTGTTTCTGGGGGGGCAGGGCCATCTGTGGTGGATGAAATTGTCGTAGAGGTTTTTGATCTTAAGGTGAATATCTATTCCAAGCTTGTCGCAGAGGTCTTGGAATGGGGTGATGTCTGTGGCTTCGCTGCGTGGGGTTGGTGAATTCTTGAATGACACTGAAAAGTTACTTGGAGTTGGCCAGGATATTGTTGTGGATGAAGTTCCTCTTGGCTCTGATCTGGTTGTGGTAGTCCGTCATGGCGTCCTTGTAGGTGGTGTGGTTTTGGTTGTCTTGGTGTTTCTTCAGTTCTTCTCCAGGTGTCTGCAGGTGCGTCTGGCTTCTTGGAGAGCAGTGGTAAAGCAGGAGGCTTCCCTGGAGCGTGGTCTGTCGGCATGGCGTAGCGAGCTCGTCTGCGCAGTTGGTGATCCAGGTGTGGAGTTCTCTGGCTGCATTGTTTCCGTCGGGTGCCCAGGTGTGGTTGTCTCGGGTGAGGGTGGAGTTACGTTGCTCGACGGTAACCTTGCTCCAGTTCCTTCGTGGTGGGCGTGGGGCTGGTTTGGGTGCCTTGGGTTTGTTGATGGCGAAGTGTACGCGGTGGTGGCCGGTCCATGGCGGCTGCGTTGTGTGGCTGAATTGGACGCGGTTTCCTTCCACGAGGGTATTTTCTTCTCTGTGGGTCGTTGTGTTGATGAGTTGTTTAAGTCCGATGCTGGCGAGGTTGTCACGAGGGATAATGGAGTTGGAGTCGCTGGGGTTGTCGAGGTGGAAGTTCAGGTCTCCAATGAGTATGTAGTTTGTTGAGGCGATGGCGTAGGGTGGGATGAAGTCGGTGATGGTGGTGGCGAAGGTTGTTGGGGGCCGGGGGGGGGGTCTGTAGACGAGGGTTCCTCGAAGTGGGGCTTTTGGGGTGGTCGGTTCTGGAAGTGCAGGTGTTCGGCGGAGGGGAAGGTTTCACTGGAGGTGGTGAGGAGGAGGGTGCTCTTTTGGGTGATGGCGAGGCCCCATCCTGGGTGATTGGGGCGGTCATTTCTCTGGATCTTGTATCCGTCTGGGATGGCGGTGCTGATGTCGGGGGCGGAGGATGCGTTGGTCCAGGTCTCTGTGAAGAAGGCGATGTCGGACGAGAGAGAGGCGAGTAGGTTCCAGATTTCCATGGCGTGTTTGGGTAAGAAGCGTACGTTGAGGAGGATGCATTTTAGGTTTGGCCAGTGCTGGCGTCGGCGGTGTTTGAGGCCGGGGTGGCGGTGAGGGTCTGGTGGCAGTGGAGGCAGGAGAACTGGCCGTGGGTCGTGTTCGGCGAGGCCTGTTGGCATTCTCTAAGTCTTCCAGGGTTGCGTGCGAGGAGGGGTGGTGGTGTCGTAGCGATGGGTACTGTGACGTCTAGGGTTCCTGGCGCTGGCCGCCATTCTGTTGTGGACGGGCGCAGACGGGCCTGCCTTTGGTGCGCCTTTGGCGCACCCACTGCGCGCAGCCGCCATTAAGTAGGGCGGTGGGAGGGAGGAGAAGCTGGGAGCGGCGAAAGGAACATGCAGGCACAAGAAAGTAAAAACAGTGGTGAAATTAGAGCAAGACACAGATGGGCACAATAACAGTGGCACAACAGGGACAAATTAAGAAAAAAAACGGCTGAGAACGGTTATGGTGGTTGCAGGCAGTCTGGTCCCAGTTGGAGCGGGCAGTGGGAGCGGGCAGCAGCCTCGAACCTACCAAGGAGGAGGTCGGGGTCTGGAGGCAAGAGACGGCACAGCAGAGCTGCGGGGCGAGAGTGGACCTAGACTGAGGGTCGGAGGTCTTACTCTCCTCGTGGGAGATCAAATAGTGATATATTTTCACTTGTGCACGACTATTCTTTATCAGATTCACGTGGGTGCCGTGCTGCCCTTAATATCATGACAAACAAGACAGTACAAGACGATTAACAAAAAACACACACTCTAGATGAGCTGTCATTTCGGGGAAATCGATTCCAAATATGATGCTCTTGTCATACTATTGATGAGATAAGTAGAAAACAAGGGACATCATGTGACTCCCGAATGTAAAACGTTTAGTGAGTTACTGAGGAAAAAACATGATCAGGTAACGTACATTATTGGTGCCTAACTAAAGCCCATGAGCTTAAACACGGAGGTGAGGAGCGCTTGTAGACAAACACTGTGGGAAGAAAATGTGTTCGATATTGTAAGTTGGAATGCAAAAAACCATTTCTCGCAATTGGGAAATTCTCGTTGCTCAGGGGATCGGCTGTGCTGTACTTAAATCATCAAAGCTGCTCTCTCACCCAGGCAATGCCTACCCGTGGCTCCGATGAATGAAGTTTGTTTGCAGAGAGCCGGTTTAAGCATCCGGTGTCTTCTGCATTCAGCCCTCGAGTGCAACTCAAAAGTGGACCGCTAACTGCTCAAAATGGCCGCCCGTCGGTGGCAAGACTTGCTCCCAGTGCAAGCACCTCCGTGTGTAGTGTGCATGCGCACTAGAAAAACTAGAACGTATCCTGCTCAATTTGTCCGCCTCGTTGTGGCGATACTACTTGATTGAGTCATTGAAGTTGGCATGAGTTCGAGGTAGTGCTCAGAATGTTCGGGCAAAAAAGGAGCGGGGGAATTCATTATTAAAGAAAATTGCCAATGAACGGAGAAATAAAATGAAAAAAAATAATTTGGCTGAAGTTAGCCAGAGGTCAAGCCTCCAGTCGTATATTTATTCGAAGCTCTTAATGTTAAGCAAAAAATAACTAGATGGTCAAATACCAGTATACCAAAGGATAAATAAAATACGTAAAAAAAATAGACCTGTAGATAAGGGCCCCTTCATGTTCAAAGAAAAAGTTGCGATGAGTACTCACTCATACCAATGTGAGAAATGAAGGTTAAAAAATCACTTTGTTGTACTAGGTTCGTCTCAACAAAAATAGAGGTCGAAGTATCCAGTGTTTCTCAGACCTCTATATACACGACAGGGTCAATCAGTCCACTGTCATAACCTCACATATATTACAGTTAGTGTAGATAACCAGTCACTACTGGTAAGAGTGCATCTAGTACCCTACATTAGGCATCAAGAATGAGGCATGCACATAATAGCACTTTCCAGTATAGCATGTTATGCCAAACATAATCAGCGGCAGTGTACCATATTAAACACTGCACATATGGGTACTAAGCATAGCACATTATGCCTAAACATCTGCCACAGGGCAACATAGTAAACACTGGCAGCAGCAGCCTATTCCGTAAACACATTATGCCCCCCCCCCCTCTGGGATAAAACTGCACAATGTGACATATTGTCACCACCTCAGGGCATCACATATACATCGCTGCCGCCTCCCGGCCCTCTCTTGGGCAGCCTGGTATCCTTAGATAGAACAATGTCCCCGAACTGGCCCCCCTAGCTGCCGATGCAGCCAAGACGTGTGCAATGTAAAGGGGGCGGGCGCAACTCACCCTTGCCTCCGTCATTGAATGCCCCCATGTGGCAGCTGCCCGCGTTCTGGTGGTGCAGCTGTGTGAACCCACAGACACAAACAGTGTGTCTTGTAAGCCCCACTCACCGGGGCTTCTCTTCCCTCGCAGAGCCAATCGGGACGGATTCTGGAGCTCCCAGTGGCTCCTGGCGTTGGCCTCTCTTCTCGGTTAATGCTGTCAAACAGGGAGGACGCAGTAGTAGGGAGCCGCGAGGCTCCGGACTTCCCTCGGTGTCCGGTGAGCCTGCGAGGCTCAGTCTTCGTTCTGGCCAACGTGCTGGACTCTCACCGGTACACAGGAGCCCCGCCCACCATCAGGCACAAGCTTGCCTGATTTCTGGCTCCAGCTCTGTGTTTTTCTGTCCAGCCACGCCCCAGGTCAGGCTCTACTCGCCTGACTTCCTGCTTCACGGAGCAAAGTCTCTGCAACTTCCAGGCAACACGCGGGGCTCTCACTTTCCTCTCGAGAGCCCCGCCCACGGTCAGGCACAAGCTTGTCTGGCTTCCGGCTTCTTCGCTGCTCGGGCAATCCCCAGCCGGGATTCTCTGCCACTTGTGTTCTTCTCGGACAACACTGAGCGAGCCTCCTCCTGGGCACTCGGCCTTACAGCACTCACTGAGAGCGCTCTGCGACACCGCTCCAAGCAACGTCAGTAGGGAGCCACAACACTTTCCACGCGCTGTTGCTGGAATCCTCGTATAGGGTCAAGAACCTAGCGCTCACCATGCACTGTCTTTCAAAGATACAAGGGCAACAACACAGTGCCAAAACATGCATTGCTACTTCTCAGCCAGGGCAAACCACCAGGGGTAAGAATCACAAAGTCCCAGGGCTCTTCAAAAGTGGAGCGTCCTACCAGTATCCAGAGTGCTTCACCACGCGCTATGGGCAGTATCTCCTTTCAGTTCAGTCAGCCCAGCACACCAGGTCTCCTAAACAGGGCAGCAGCTTCACTCCCATGAGTAGGGTGCCCAAGAGGGTGGATCCTCCTGGGCCCAGTTGTTCCAAAGTAAGCACCAACAGCACACTACATGGGATCACAGCCCCAATACTTATACTCATGAAGGTCTTTGTCCTGCCCTGGCACAGGGCTCTGTGCCCGGTACAAACCAGTTCTGTGGGCACTTACATATGTGCACAACACCCTCCTTTGTCAGTGTTGGTCCTGGCCCCAGACACCACAGGGGGCGGAGCCAGCAGTGTGTGAGGCAGGCTCTGTCCTATTCAGGTCCAGGTGCTACTCCTCCCACTACTCCAAATGCAGATTGGCGTATTCAGCCTAGTGTTGACTCAGCCAGCCCCTCTGGAGCCACTGCACCTCCCCAGCCCCTGTCGTTCCAGAGCCAGACATGCAGTACACATCAGGCAGGTACAAAGACACATAGCACACAAAAATGCCCACTTCTAAAAGTGGCATTTCTAAAATGGTGATAATAAATCTGTGAACACCATTACGCAGCATTACCACTATTCCAAACATACCAAACTTGACCACTCTACGCCTCTCAGGTCAGGAATTACCACTGAAGCACATATCAGGGAATCCCCAATGCATTTCTATGAAAGTGCAGCCTCACAGTAGTGAGAAACCAAAATGGCTGTTTGTCACTACCAGGACGTGCCACACAGTTAAGGCACATTTCCTACCTTTTACCTACAGCACACCCTGCCCATAGGGCTAGCTAGAGCCTACCTTAGGAGTGACTTATGTGTAGTAAAAGGGAAGTCACAGACCCGGCAACCACTTTATGTGCCACATCACAGCGGCAGTAAACTGCGTGCTCAGGCCCTGCAGAGGCCTGAGACAGGTTTGAAAGGCTACTTTGGTGGGTGGCGCAAGCAGCGCTGCAAGCCCACCAGTAGCATTTAATTTACTTGTCCCGGGTATATGAAATACCACTTTACAGGGGACCGATAGGTAAATTAAATACACCAAATAGGTGTAGACCAATCTTACCACGTTTTACCATAGAGAGCACATGCACTTTACACTGGACAGCAGTGATAAAGTGTCCAGAGTCCTAAAACCACCAACACCAGGTCAGGAAAAATACCAGGAGGAAGGCAAAAAGTTCAGGGTTGACTCTGCAAAAATGGCCAAGTCTAACAATCCCTTATCCAGGGGGAGCAGAATGGAACATCCCTGTAGCCTGTGCGGAGGCCCAATTATGGACAGTGTGAACTATCAGTGAGTCAGGGATCATAGCCCATATAATGAATACTGTATCTTGTAAAGCTTGCTTGTATATTTCTTGACTGGATCTTTCAAAGTGTGTTCTGTGGTCTTGGGCATGCCCTCAAGCATGGGTAGGTGACTGACTGACATCTCTGTTTTAGACAAAGTTTCATGAAGGACATCCTCCCTGTCCTCTAGAGGATCCAGGTGGACTTGATTTTGGGAAGTCCACTGGCAAAACCTGGTGGGGCCCGCTTGACCAGGTGTGGTTAAAGATCTGGGTTATCCTGTGGGTCAACTATGTGGTCTTCCCAAGGATCCTTACCACCCTCTAAGTGGCCTAAAGGGCTCTTCCTTTAGGTCCTCAGTGTATTAGGGACGACCTGCATCAGAGTCCGTGTCCTGTGTGTCAGGTGGGGCGAATGTTGAGGTAGAGGAGGTAATGGCATAAGTGGTATGGCCAGTAGTGGTGAGTAGAAAGTAGGGCTGGGAGCCATATGACTAATGTTTCCCCCGTATCACGTGATTAAACTAAACAGAGACAGCATACTATGTTAGAACCTATCACATAGTCGGTCTTCTGATAAGCTAATTTGTCTATTTAATCCATATTTAAAATGTCATAATCAAAATTTAAAAGCTATATTATCAGAGAAAAACCAGCGAGTATTATACAGTGCATCAATTTATGAGCAGTTCTTTGGCACAGTTTTGTCATACATTAAATTAATGAATGCATTAAATGTTAAAATATATATATATATATTCATTCCAAATATATTAAATGTTATAAACATCTAAAATGCATTATAAATAATTGAACATTAAATATTAAAAATGACATATTAAATGTTAAAACAAATTGTGTTGCTGCATGAATGCTGCCTGAGACATTGTTACTTGAACTGTGAAAAGGAACAAATGACAATCCCACATTGTAGTTCTATCTTGAAAAATGAATAGCCATGACAGGTGTTGGAAGGGGGAATGATGTCTTATGGAGTGCAACTCCCATTGCTGCATGAATGCTAATTCTAGCTACATCCCCATATCCTATCATGATCTTCTAAAGGCAGAGTGTACCCTAGCTAAAGATGTTGGACATAACTAGTGGAATAAATAGACTAAAAAACTCGGATCTTGATAATATAAAGTGAAAAGATTCAAAACCCATGAAAAATGCTGTATGCTCCACGGTAAGCCAAAAGCCGTACCTAGCTGTTAAAGTGGTAGTGCTTATAAAATACTTCAAAATAGTTGGACAGTGGGTTAAAATCAATATATTAAAAACAAATAGCAGCTGAAGAACTGATGTAAAATTCCAATGTATCTGAATTTATTAATTCATATATTATTAGATTTGTTACCTAATTTACATGCGCATATATAGTGAGATGACTCAACACTGATAGATTTACATATGTATTGTGTTGACAGTTTACAAAACATTATGAAGATCCTCTGTGTTCAGCCCTTTGGAGAATTTACTATCAAGTTCAAGGATCATTCGGGATTCTAGTTGGCGGAGAGACCGCTCCCTATTCCCTCCTCTACGGGGATTAGGTACTGCTGTAATCACATATTACTTGAGGCATTTGAGGTCATTGTTATGGGTTTGCTTAAAATGTCTGGCAACTGGGTAAGTTGTGTCATTGTTTACAATTGCACGCGGGTGCTGCAGAATCCTGGCATGCACCTGTAGCTTCGTGCTGCCCACGTACCTCAATCCACAGGTGCATGTCAGGACATAGACAGCAAATTCCGTTCTGCAATTGTAGTTGCCTTTGATCATTTTGGCAATGTGGCTGAAAGGGGTCATATATCTGGTGGTGTTTTCTCCAAACTTACAAGCTCTACAGGTAGAACACTTGAAAAAGCCTGGTCTTGGCTGTAACCACATTTTACCAGAATGGATATATATATATATTTATCAGAAACTTCTCTGCTCCTTCCCCAATAACTCGGAATACCACGGGCACGGACCACAGCTTTGTTCAAAAAGTGTGTATTTTATTCAGAGCAATCCGCCACTACGCGTTTCGGCCTCTGAATATATATATTTTTTATATATTTAGGTAAATACATATACACTTGCTTACTTATAGGGTCTTTTAACCAGCCCTCTTCATCCAATGCTATTGTGTCCTTCATGCTTTAATTTCACCACCTACTGCATAGGGCAATGGATCAGCCTACTTCAGCCAACGACTAAGTGATGGCCTTTCGCTCTTTCACAAGGCACATATCCACACACAAAGCAGCTCTCCTCAGTGCTAAGGACTACTATGGCAATATGTGCATTTTTAAAACAAAAAAATATTTTTACCTTCACTTTTCTTTTTTTATCAAAAACACTGTCAAACCGAGCAGCTTCCACAATAATACAAGCACTGATAAAGCCAAAAGGCTAGCAGTCAAGGCCAGATAGACTGGCTTTGCTAATACTATTATTTGTACCTCCAATGTTGGATGTATGGAAAGGGGTCTCTTATATAGTGCTTAAACAAATGGCATTATCTCAGCACCATACCTTGACTCCGTCCAAGACCGCCTTTATGACTTCTCGGACCGTGCTGACCACTTCCTTATCTTCAGAGTTTACGCCCTCAAGCATCACCTGATCCGACCATCGAATGAGATTGGCAAGGCTTTGGTACACACGACTATAGCAGGAGGATACAGCTGAGCTGTGGATGAAAGAAGACAAAGGGTCAAGCAATAAGTATAGGTATTAGCCGTCTCCTGTTATCCATAGATCTCTATCAGCGACAATCACAGCTCAACTCCTAACTTCCCCTGCCAAGTGACTGAACTATGTTCATGGACAGAACCACAAGACAATTTCCATTAATGGTACTATCTATTTTTAATTTAACAGAAATGCAAACTCTTACACAAATATAGGCCTAGTAAAGTCATCAACAGTCTAAACTTCCCCCAGTCACAAAATTGACACTGCGCGACAAGAGCACCCTCAAGCCCCAGGTCGGCAGCATGAATCAATAAAACCCAACAAGTGTTCCTTACCTTTAGTAACACTCTTTTTGGCGGATACTCCAACGGAAGATTCCTTCTGAATTCCGCCAGGCACTAAACTGGACCTGGAACTTTTTTAGAAGTTGCTCCAGTGTGCCTACCGGGTGGCTGCACTAAACTTCGGCTTTGTCTCACCTCAGAAGTGACAGTGAGGAGCAGTATACAGGTGCCACACCTGCACTTCAAAGTCAGTTTACAAGAAGGAATTGCTTGCCTTTATGATGAAGCGTCAGTAAAAGATTAAAAACCAGGACAGTGTGCAGAATACAATATGGAACCCTATTAATATCTAGCAGCTCACTTCACAGAATAGGGAGGAAGGTGGGTAGGCGAGCAAGCAGCGCTTAGAGTATCCACATCAGGGTTCCCAGTAACTTGTCCTTCTGATGCATAATTTTTACTGTATATTAATCACTTTTTGAATAGATATTAAGGCAGCACCTCCCAAAAGATAAAAAGGTCCAATGAGTGGACTTAAGACCAGGAAATCCTGCAGGACCAAGAAGACAAAATGGCCTTCCGATGGACATTGTACTCAAGGCAGTAATGCATGATGCAGTCGTGGATGGACACCTATGTAGCCGACTGGCAGCTGTCCGGCATCGGAACACCCCTGGCCACGGTCATAGAGGTGGCCTTAGCACTGGAAGAATGAGTAGTCGGGAAATTTTCAGGAGGCTCCTTTTTGTAGAAGGCATAATACATTTTATTGAAGAGAACGATCTATAAGAACAAAGTCTGTTTCTTGACTGCCCTTCCGATATTTTCAATAGAGAACCCCACTATAAGCTGCCCATTCACTCCACGCTCCTGAACCAAATTGATATAAATGCGGAGGGCTCTCTGGTGATCTAGCCGGTGCAGCCTCTCCTCCTCCTTATAGTGATGTGGCAGAGAGAAGTATGATGAACTACCCTACACAGAAAGGCGATTCCACCTTTGGTAAAAATGATGGCAGAGTCCAAAGCACCAGCTCGTCCAGAAAGGTGGTGATATATGATGGTTGCGCTGACAGCTCTTAAAGTTCACTAACATGACACGAGGAGGTAATCAATATAAGGGAAGGGTAGTTTTCCTGGTCAACAGTTTGGACGAAGGGCTGTGCATAGGCTTAAAAGGTGTGGACACTTACACCTAAATTAAGGACACACTCCGATATATCAAGAAGAGTAAGGGGAAACATGTATACAAGATCTATCAAAAAACGCACCACAACTGGCAACTTTAACTGAGAGGGCTGATCCCGTAAACATAAAAAGGCTGAAAGGGCCAACAAATAACCTTTAACAGTGTAAACAGCAAGGCCTTGCTGGGCTAGAGACAGGACAAACAGCAGTACATCAGAAAGTTTAGCCTACAGCGACTGAGATGATGATCCTCGTATCAGGCCACAAACTTTGCCCATTTTCAAAATGGACGGAAAGTGGACAGGCAGCAATGCAAAGATGACAGCCACCAACTCCTCAAGCTGACATGTTCGCTCAGCTGATTCCACTTAATCCCTAAGCATGGTGGTGCAGGTTTTAAAGCTTTAGGTGTAGCCCCCAAAACTAATGCTGGGACAGCAGGTCCTCCTGAAGAGAGAGATGGAGCGTTGGGCAGACGTTGGGCAGACGCTCAGACTGAGTAAGTCGAATTATCAGGTCCTCTGATATGGGATACTTGGGGGCTCTTTATGTCATAAAAGAGGAGGTTTAGAGACCTGCAAGGGTTTCACCCCTACTTAGTATATCATAACACAGAAAGAAACCCTTGGGTCTACGTACATTAATAGCCTAGCTGGGAATTTAACAACCAAGCAGTGTGTCTTTTGTCAGACGGTTTCCCTCACAACCATAGATGCTTCGTCATTGGGGAACCTCCTAGTATCGTGATGCCTAGTCACGATACAGGCTACAATGCCCTCACTGAGAGGGAGGAGCTCAGGGATGTATTGTGCTAAGAGGTATACATTAAATAGGGGTTAAGCTAGGGGTGGCGAGGGCAGCAGAGGATAAAAACAAAAAAACTAAAAAAAAAAGATGAAAGCTAACTACAGGGTTTGCACAAAAAAAAAAGTTATGAGGGCGACCCTGTGCTAGGATTAAAAGCAGTGCGGCAGTGTTGAAACGATTAAACTCGCTTGTGTGTTTAACAGAGGTCGGTATGTTTCAGCTTATGACCAAAATGGTGTTGGGGCTTTCATCAGGACCTAGGGGTGCTCTTTCTCAAATGTCCTCAAAACAAAAAAGCATAAATCGTATTAGCAATAGATACAAAAACATCCATGGAGCCTCAGAGTGTGAAGGATTCACGTACGGTACCTGTGGAAGACATATGTAGAAAGGGTTTTTTCATTATAAAGAACATTCCCTGATAGTCCAGGCCGCGCCACAGCTCTAGCACCCAACGGCACAGAACCCAATAGGACACCACCTGGCCGTAGTACAACATGGTAGTCATGTAGTCCGTCCAAACTTGCACAGGACTGCCCTTAATGGAGGGTATTAAGACCTTGATAGCCAGCGGATGGCACACAGGTCGAGGAGACTGATGTGATGCTTCTGCTCCGACGGAGAACAGAAGCCCCTGATCTTGTCTATGTCCAGGTGGCATCCTCAACCCAAAGCTGATGCATCCATCACCACCGAGTGCTCTGGGTAGAGTGGGCAGAAAGGCCTGCTGCAAGTCAGATTGGACTCTTTCATGTATCACTGAAGGTCCTGGACCGCCTCCTCTTACACACAGATGTTGACCAAGATGAATCCCCAGTTTTGAGTCAGCATATGCCAAGAGGCATGAGGCACTAGCAGGACACATGAGGCCAGGAGACACAGAGTCCTTAGAACCCTCCAGACTGAAACACAGAACTGAGAAGGACACACAAGAATTATGTTCTGAATGCTTCAAACTTGCTGTCAGAGCAGAAAAACGTTGTACACCCCAGTTTTCAGAATGGCCTCTATAAACAGAATCCTTTGTACTGGCTGCAGATGGGATTACTCGGGATGGCCTAGGTGAGACCAAAGGACGGACAGTGAATTGAACGTGTTCCTTCACAGTAGCTAAGCGGAGGAAACACCAATGGGACTGCAGGTCATGTACATGAAAGTACACGTACTTCAAGTCCAAGGACAGCAGGCAATTCCACACAAAGGGTGAAGAGGACCTGGGCCACAATCAGCATCTTGAATGTGCCCTTCGAAAGGGAACCAAAGGCCCAAAATTTGTGAGAAACCACTCACATATTAAAGAATGTTTTATTGGATTTTCATCACACATACAACCGCATAAATACATATTACACAATGTATCGGATCTACATCATCATACAGGTATCGTCACATGCATCTTTATACCAGATCATCATCTCAAACTACATTTCCAGGGTTTAATACAGTCTAATTTAATAATGTACTGTATGTTTCTTGCCTAAGACGGCCTTTTGATCAGAGGGTAAATAAGCTTTGCTGTAATTTCAGCCCGATTAGTCAGATCCTCTTAATTTTTCATCTCTTGTCAAGGTTTCCTAATGTCCATTTTGGCACCAAGAGGTAACAGGGATACCATCTGCTGCCCTCTCCTTCTCCATGAAACACTCTAGTGCTCTTTTGGCCAGCAATGACTGAACCTCCCTGGCCAAGATGAAAGCCTGTTCTATGGAGGCCTGAACGAAAGCAGGAGGAAATGTAGGGATGGCCAACAAAAAAGAAAAGAGGGTTAGAGGGCAACCTGCAGGACGCATGGACCCACAGACACTACGTGTCAGTTAGGTAGGTCGAAGCGTGTTTGCCACTCACGAGCCACAAGTGACTCCTGAAGAGGGAATCAGAGCAGCTTGGTTACAGCAGGGGAAAAGGAAGACAAGGACCGGCCTGTTGTGTCCCAGTCTCTGCCTCCATCACTGGGGTTGGACGGTGTGAAAAAGTGCCATCTTTCTTTCATGGTATGCCCCCACTTTTTGCTGAATTGCTGAATGTACTTTGACTGAGTGTGCCCTGGGCTCCTGCCAATCAGGTGCCCAGGGCCTATGTTCCTTCCCTAAAAACTGTGCTGAAACCTAAAACCCAAATTGGCAAACCCTGGCCACATGTCAGCCCCTGGTAAATGGTACACCAGGTACCCAGGGCCTTGTGACCAGGGAAGGCCACTAAAGGCTGCAGCACTTATTGTGCCACCCTTAGAGGCCCTGTACCCTGACACAAACACACTGCCCTTGCAGGCCGAGTGTATGGGTATAGAACAAAACAGAGAGTCGACATGGCACACATCCCTGTGTGCCATGCCCAGAACAATACACTGCCCTGACATACATCAGCCACCCCTCTAGCTGGGTGCCCTATGCCAGTGGTGTGGGTATAGGAGCATGAGCCCTGTGCCCCTACAGTACCCAGGTCTATTCCTGGGCACTGTAAGTGCAGTGCTGCCATTTAAGAGTATATGGTACTGGGAGATCGTCAACACAAACTCCACAGCACCATGATGGCTCCACTGAAGACTGAGAAGTTTGGTATCAAACTTCTCAGCACATTAAACCCGCACGTATGCCAGTGCAGGGTTTAATGTACAATGCACGACAGAGGGCATCTTAGAGATGCCCCCTGAACCTAACCTACAATCCACGTCTGGTCTGAGGGGCTGCCTAGGCTGCCACACAGCAGACATGTTACTGGACCCCTGGGTGGAGAGCCATCCGCTCTCCTGGCCCTGCAACAATGCAAATCCTGGGCAAGGTGCTAGGTATCCTCCCCCAGGATGGGCAGGGGAAGCTTCAAAGGCATGCCACCTTTGTGAGCTTCTCCAGGCCACTTGCTGTACTCAGCAACTGGCCCCTACCGGTTCTAAACCCCCACTCTGGCTGGAAGACTGGCCGGAAACCCCAAGTAAGGACAGGGAGTGTGCCATCCTCTGCCAATCCCCCCCTCAGGTGGGGGAGGCGAGGTGAAACATCTCCGGGCTCTCGCCATCTTGAAGATGGGAAGTCCTGCCCAATCCGGACTAGGCCACTGCCCCCCTCCCACAGGAGAGTGGCAGGATAGGGGGGTGTACCCACCCCAGGGCAGGGACCGTGGTCCCTGCCCTTTACCTACCTGTAACGCCCCTAAATTTATTATTTAGGGGCACCCTGAACCTTCCTTCCTTAGATCCAGATTCCGAAACAGCAAAGATGATCAAGAAAAAAGAAGATCTGCCGTGCAGCTGCTAACAAGAGGAAGACACCAACTGCTTTGGCCCCAGCCCTACCGGCCTGTTGACCCTCGAACATGCTCCTGCTAAATGCCGGCATCTCCCGTGGCCAGCTACCTCACAAACCCCAGAGGACCTGGCTACCTTGTGACTGAGCATCTGGGACTCCCACGAGCAGTGGCACTGCTCAAAGCAAGTAACGGACCCCTGGCATCAGCCAGGAACCGCGAACCCTGCACACTCTGCACCTGCCAAGCCTGGCCTGTGCTGGAGTGGATAAAGACCACGAGGACGTCCCCCCGGCGACTGTGACCCCGAATCCACCACCCAAGGACCCCCCTCGACGCTCCTGACGATGCCTGCAGCCTCAGAATTCCCCCAACCGCGATCAACAGATGGTAAGATTTCCCGACACAAAAAGGCACCCCTGCACCCAGCGCCCTGCGGCCCCCTGTGCCTAACTCCTGGGTATCTACAAATGAGAGGAAGGTTACCCCTGGGTACTTTTAGGTCTAAGAGGAGGGGAAAACGACAAATAAATAAGGAAAACCTCTTATCTGACCTGTCTTATTCCTGTGGGAATTAATCTCTAATATACTACACAAACCCCCACTTGTGCCTATGTGATAATTGTGAATATAATGCTATGTATTACTTTGTCTCTATTTTTATATTTAAAAAAAGTAAATAAAATGACATATAAAGAAATTAAAATGGTTTTTGAGTAGCTGTGCACAAGTGGGGGTTTGTGTAGTATATTAGAGATTAATTCCCACAGGAATAAGACAGGTCAGATAAGAGGTTTTCCTTATTTAACTCCTGGGTATCTACCTATCCTCCAACTACCCAACTTACCCCTCGAAGTGGTGGTCGCACCTGAAGAATCTTCGTCCCCGAGCTTGCAGCCTTTGTTCGTTCTTGAGCTTCTCCATTGCAATCCATTGAGCGCCCAACGGCTCAAAAGCACCCTGCACCCAGCAGCCCGAGTGGCCCTGGCCATGCAACTTCTACTCTAACCTACTTCCACATTTGCCCTGAGCAAGTGACCAGGAGCCCAGCTCCCACAGCCGCGTGGCCTGCTAGCCAGCAGCCACCAACCACAGGCCCCCTACCTCCCATAGGATAACATTGGGCCTACCCGAGTCTGCACCCGGCTGCCCCTGTGGCGCTGAGGGTGTAACAACTGTACTTACCTGACCCTGGGAGACCCCGGAGTCTATGCCCAGCACCTGCCAGTCGAGTACTTACCCAAAAGCCAATAACTCACTTTTCTTCCATAGGGTAACATTGACTGGTTTCACTTGAAATTTCTTCTAAGTGTGGAGTTTCTAAACTTTAAAATATTCACCTAAAAATCAACCCAGTAACGAAATTGTAAATACTCACCTGCTATTAGGAGAGATCCCAATGCTGGATCTTGGTGCCCAGCACTGACCCTGAAAAGTAATTACAACCATACTTACCGCTAACTCAATTTTCTCCCATAGGAAACCATTGACTGTTTTTCTGTGAAATTTCTTCTGTCGATTTTTGCAAACTACAAATATTCTTTAAAAATCGTACCGACTGTGAAAACGTAATTACTTACCTGTTTTAGATAGATGTCCCAGTATTGAGCCTAGGAGCCCAGCACTGGATTACAAAAGTAATGAGAACATACTTTACCTGCAACTTGAATTTCCTTCCATAGGATAACATTGCCTGGTTTTTGCTGAAAATGTTTCTAAGTGTCGATTTTGCAACCTTACAAATATTCGTAAAAAAAAAAAAAAATTGCCTGTATAACCTAAACGCATTCTCTCAACTGCTTACAGGTGGTACACCAGTGCTGGATTCAGGATCCAACACTGAGCTAGAAAAAGTAACAATAAACCCACTTACCTGCTAAGTGAATTTCCTCCCATAGGATAACATTGGTGATTTCATTAGAAAAAGTTTCCACGTGTCAACTTTTGAAATACCAAAATATTGCTTAAAAATCACAAAAGTAACTAAATTGTATTTACTCACCTGTTTCGAGTAACTGTCCCAGGACTGAATTTAGGTTCCAGTCCTGGAGTTAGAAAAGTAATCAATTGCATCTAACTTGAAATTCCCATTGAGCTCAATGTATTATTGTGTTTGAAATTGTGTTGCCTATTGCAACAAACTAACTATTGCATTCAAAAGTCAATTGCCTATTGCAAAGTATTTAACTAAATCATCTCATTCTGAGAAAGTATATTTTGATACCTATTGTTGATTCTAAAATAAAACAAACATATATTTTTTATACAAACCATTGGCCTAGAGTTCAGTTCTTGAGTGTGTGAGACCATTTGCTGACTGTGTACAACAAGTGCTTTACACTGTCCTCTGATACTGCCTTACTGCTCGACCAAGCTACCACTTTAGAGAGTAAGGTTATATCTAACTTTAGCCTCTGCCAAACCTCTGGGGACTGTGGACTCTGTACACACTGTACCTATTTGGGAACAGTATATACAGAGCCACTTTCCTACAGACGGGCTGCTGAATGGGCTAATATGGCTGCATCTGGCAGTAAGTCAAGCCCTGAAAGTAGTCCCTGAATTTCTGTACTGATAAGGTAACTGATGGACCAGTGCAAACAAACCAAAGCAGCTGCCAGTATCATGTCTTTCCTTAAACCACTCCAAAGCGGAATCCACAATATCTCTCGACATCCCAGAGCTGTCAAGAGGAATAACCAGGAGGTATGCTTGTACGATCCCCAGAGGAACCGGAACCATTCATGCATGTAAACTAATCACCAAAACCGGGCCTTATGCACAGCCTACACCGTTTGTAGTATTGAATTCTGGCACTCAAAATTTTACTTAGCTGTGTCATGCCAGTCAGACTGTTTGCATGAAAACATACTAAACTCCTTCGGAACAGGGCAGGATCTCACTCACTGTGTGCCACAGGATGTGGGTATATCTGCCCAACAGGCAGATCGCATTCAACAATTGTAATGTGAGATTGTCAGAGGAGAATAAACTCTTGCAAAGTGCATCAATGTGCTTAATCTCTCTATTGGGGGGAGTAGTAGCAAATGCATTGTAGCGCCTAGCTATGGCCTGACCAACAGCAGGAAAGACTTAGCCTACGCCACAGTGAGTGCCCGGCACGGCTTCATTGAAGAGTATTAAAGTCCCTGAAGTTGCAGGAACTGGCTGCAAAATTTCATAAGCATATTAGCTTGGGATTCTACTGTAGGCAACCATAGGATTCTGGTCTGTTTTTTTATGGTTTTGACAGGATTTGTCCTTGCCCGTCGTAGAATTATGCAAGGAAGGCAACCTCCCTTGATCTGAACTGCAGTTTTGAGTAGGACTGCATCTTCGAACTTCCCCTTCCGTTTCCCCATGCCTTTCAAGAACATCAGGGAGCATTTGACACACGGTTCAAATCATGATTTGATTCTGTAGTCATCGGGGAGATATCTCTAGCACGCGGTCACAAAAAAGAAAATGCTACTTACCAGTATGCATCTGTTCTTGGCATATTGAGCTGTAGATTCATATGCTTGTGCATAGATCGTCATCTGGTGTTGGGCTCGTATGTTTGCACTTTGTTTTTGTCTTGGAAGAAGTCTTTGTAGTCACGAGGTAGGTGACTCCTCCTTAGGGCAATAGTGCGCATAGGCATCGACTCCATCTCCAGATTGTTTTCGCCATGAAGGGTTATGATGGAGTTAGTAAGAAATAGAAAGATGTCCATGTGTATTGTATCCATGTAAGATAGCACTGGAACAGATGGAGGTATCCGGGGAGGCGGGTGGGCGTATAGGATTTTACAGCTCTATACTGTGCACTTGGTTTTTTGGCCAGGAGAGGGAGTTAAGTTTTATTCAAACAGTATTGTTAAAGGACAAGTTTGTTAGGCCCTTACCTGCAGAAGTCCGAAGTGTGGATTGAGCCGGTCTCCTAGGAGATTTCTGAATAGAGCAGCAGCTTCCAACTCCCTGGCCAGCAAACCTTGTCTGAGGTAGCTGGGACCTTATATAGTCGGGTATTGTTTCATACATGTGTACACTGATTGGTGGTTGTATCTGGTGTTTCTATTGGATTAGGGTTAGTGTTCTCATTGGTTGGGTATTTGAGGGTTCTGATTGGTTTCTGGGTCAGTGAGTCAATCAATGTAGGGTTGGGACTAGGGTTAGGATTTCTATTGGAAGTAGGGACTAGGGCTTCCTGTGCCATTGGTTGCTTGGACTTGGGTTGGGACTACTGGTAGGGCTAGGGCCTCTATTGGAGGTATAGATCAGGGATTTTTTAAACTGATTGGTTGCTTGGACAAGGGCTAACATTGGCTGTAACGTCCTGGTCTCCTACTGGTCCTAGATTTTAGGGCTAGTGTTGTGATTGGATAGTGTTAGGGCTAGGGTTCTCATTGGCTGAAGGGGTCACCCGACTACTAGGGTTATAAAAGGCCAAGGCTAGGGCGTCTCAGCCCAGGCGTCGAGGCTAAGCGTGGAAAGGACGAGGGGATTTGCCTGTTTAAGCCTGTAGGGCGGAGAGGATAAGGGCAGTTGTCTGTTTGAGCCTGTAGGGCGGAGAGGACAAGGGCAGTTGCCTGTTTGAGCCTGTTTGAGACTGGTCAGGACCAGGGCCAGAAATGCTGCCCATGTTCCCTTTCAGTAATACCCACCCACAATGTATTTTCACTATAGATATGTACCCATCTTTGTGTATTTCTTTGTATAAACATGTAAAATAATTATGTTAAACTTATTTTAAAATCATCTTTGGTCTACATGTACTTGCTTCCATTGTGCATCTATGTACCTCCATGTACTTGGATCTGTGTGCCTGTCACTTTTCGCCTGAAAAAGCATTTCCAATGCACTACCCTATTTCTCATCCTGTACCTCTATCAATATCTTTATTCTACATATACTTACCTCCTTTATGCATCTATATACTTTCAATGTACCTAGACTCTCTCCTACTCTACCCCTCCTTGCATCATCGGACACCTCTTTTACTGTACCGATCCCCCCAAAAACCTCTAAACTCTTGCCTGACTCTTCCCCTCCAAAAACCCTTTTTACTTATTCAAAAGCCTCCGCCTACTGATACGACCTAAAGAAAAAAAAGTCCATCACTCTTATCCCTCCACTATCCTTTTCAATCAAAATACCAGACTAACATGTTCACTTCTCAAATTCCATATTCCACTATACTAATTCACCACTAATCCTTTATGGGTTCCAGAGTAGCGTGCTAGTCACCAATAAAGCATTTCAACACCCCATCAGGGTTACAAGCGCTATATAAATGCAAACCTTTTTTCCCTTTTCTACCCCTCCCCAACCCTTCTCAATCCAAATAACTAACTAACATATCCACCACTCAAATTAATTTAATGTTTGACCATACTAATTCAACACTAATCCTTATGGGTTCTAGAATAGCGTGCTACTCGCCAAAAAAGCGCTTCAAACCCCATTAGGGGTAGCAAGCGCTATATAAATACAAACCTCTTTCCCTCTTCTATCCCGCCACCTACCCTTCTCTATCCAAATAACTGAATCCACATATCCACCACTCAAATTACTTTCATATTTCACCAAACTAATTCACCACTAATCCTTTATGGGTTTCCGGAGTAGCGTGCTTCAACACTCCATCAGGGGTAACAAGTGCTATATAAATTTTACACTCCTTGGTGATTTTAATCTCCACCTGGAAGAGAATTCCAATCCATGGGCATCTAGTTTCCTTCAAGTTCTAGATGTATTTTCACTACAACAAATAGTTAAGGGTCCCACCCATCAGGCAGGTCACACCTTGGATGGGGTCTGCTCCAACCTATCCTGGCTCACAGTTGACTCTCCCTCCCCTGTAATCTGGTCTGATCACTCGTTCATCCCCTTTAGAATTACTTTGCCTCCGAAGACACAGATTGCAAAACTTTTTAATAATCCTCAACAGGGACCGAGTTGGCCACAGATCATGAAACACCCCAACTTTCTGATGACGGCCATAGACCTTGCTCCAACGCGGACTGGCCAGACAGAGACGGACTCTCGTCTCTTTCAGTCTTGGCTGGCCACCGTAGGTAGGGTTCTTTCGTCCCCAAACTCTAAGACCAAACCGCTAAAATCAAAAAACTTAAATACTCCCTGGTTCACATCCAAACTGGCCCAAACTCGCCTAGATTGCAGGCAACTGGAGCGGCAGTGGAGAAAGTGATATAGAGAGGACAAAAAACAGCTGTATAGGGAGGGAAGGAAAGTATATTTTGGTCAGGTGCAGATGGCAAAAAAGGAATTCTTCACTAATAAAATTAACACGGCACTGGATAATCAGAAAACCATCTCTCAAATTGTGAGGTCCTTTCTTAAACCCATGGCAGAACAAGCGGGGCTTCCTGCCTCCCAGTCGCTGTGTGACCAGATCTCCCTGTTCTTTCAGGAAAAGATCCTCAAGATTTCGGTAGATTTTCCAGTAGGAAATCTCATTTCCGATCCTCCTTGGAAGGACGGCGCAGCTTCCATCTCTACATTTGAACCCGTTTCATTGGACATGACTCTTTTAGCCATCCAAAAATGTAAATCTGGTTCACCACTGGATGCCTGCCCCCCGTCAGTCCTACAGAAGTTGTTAGTGGTAGCAAACCCTATGATCAATCAGATCGTCAACTCTTCTCTCAAGACGGGGGCGGTACCAGTGGAGTGGAAGCTGGCATTAGTTAAACCACTTTAAAAAAAACAATAGATTGACGCTACGGTACTCTCTAATCTTCGCCATATCTCTCTTCTCCCTTTTTTGGGTAAAATCACGGAAAATTTCGTCCTTAAGGAGCTAACTAAATTTCTTGAAGAGCATCATACTCTTCATCCGTGTCAATCCGGATTTCGGCCCAAACACTCGACAGAGTCAGCTCTCATTGAAGTCTCCGACTCTTTGAAAATGATCACAGATAGAGGTAGGAGAGGGGTCCTGATTTTGTTGGATTTGTCGGCTGCATTCGAAACGATCTCCCACGACATTCTCTTGAGGCGTCTCGAATGCAGCGGCATCACGGGCACTGTACTGAAGTGGATTACCTCCTTCCTGGTTTCGCGGAGATAGGTGGTTACCTTGGGCTCGTTCCTTTCTGCAGAGCGCGCCATCACGGCAGGAGTCCCTCAGGGATCTTCCCTGAGCCCGTTACTCTTCAATGTGTATATGGCTCCCCTCATCACCTTGATCAATTCTTTTGGAATTGAGGTTATGTCATATGCAGATGACACCCAAATGATTGTCTCCTTGGAGAATGACTATGCAGGCGGAAATAAATTTCAAACTATGTTTGACTGCTGTCCTCCAATGGATGCGAAATAATCATTTGAAGTGTAACACGGATAAGACTGAGATTCTCCCGATAGGGTCGGATGTCTCCTTTCAGCCGTCTAGATGGTGGCCTGAGGGAGCAGCCCCTCCTCCTGAGGTTGCGAAGGTTGTCAGGAACCTAGGAGTCCAATTCGACAATTCCCTCGGTTTCCTTCCCCATGTCAAAATGGTTGCAGGCACATGTTTTACTCTAATTAAATCTTTTAAAAAAATGTTTACGTTTCTTCCCCTGTCCGCAAGAAAGTCCGTAACAGTGGCCTTGATACTTTCTCGTATCGACTACTGCAACGGCCTCTTAGCTGGAGTCAATAAATCAGTTCTTAAGAAGCTCCAGGTGGTGCAGCATGCTGCAGCCCGCCTGGTGCTCAAGCTCCCTAGAAAGGCCTCAGCCTCGGCTGCTCTGAATGCTCTCCATTGGCTCCCCATTCCAAAAAGAATCCTTTTCAAAATTCTTCTGGTCACATATATGGCAAAGATGAATATTGGCCCTAAATTCCTGTCTGCACGTTTTACTCCGTATACCACTTCTAGAGTGCTCAGATCATCCTCAGCTAACCTTCTTAAAGTACCGCACTTAAAATACAAGTCAAAAGGAGCAAGAACCCTGGCCTTCTTGGGCACCAGAGCTTGGAATAAACTCCCAGCTCAGATCAAACTTAGCAACTCGGAACTTACATTCAGGAAGGAACTCAAAACCTGGATCTAGGACATCTCGGAGGTCTGCTGTCTTGCTCTGATTTAAATCTATTCTCAACATCTCACCATTCTGGTCTCCTACATCGACGTTTGACAATAGCGCCAAGATACTCCTTGCGGAGTGATAGCAGCGCTCTATAAGTACAATCTCATATCATATCATAAATACAAACCTTTTTTCCTCTTCTATCCTTCTGCATCCAAATAACTGACTAACAGGGGGCATGGCTTGCAGCCGATCCTAATGGCCGCAGTTTAAAGGAGCTCCAAGGGAGACGTAGCTTCCCCCGACTATCCGGTACCTAATCCGGCTAATTGTCCTGTCCCAAAGACGATCACCCACTGCGGAGGCGCCGGGGCTTTGATCGCCCACATTTCTGGCTAAAAACGACTGTCAGCGCGCTGGGCAGAGCATGTGGTGCAGAGCGGCCTGACCGGACGGCCGCGACCGGGGACTCACCTGAGAGTGTGGCCCGGAAGGGGGAGCTCGCGGCCCAGTGAATACGTTAAGGTGAGGGAGACACCCTTGCGAACATCGGGAACCGGGTGCGGCGCCTCTGCATTGGACGCTACCCGGCGCTCGCCTGATCTCCCTGTTGCTCAGCGCGACGGGCGGCCTCTGGAGTGCGCCGGAGGTGGTAGCACCGGCCCGACTTGGAGAGCGGCGTGTCTCGGAGTGGGCGAAAAACAGTGAGGCCGCGTTGAGATGAAGCCGCGACCAGGGAGTACTGCGGCTGGCCCCGAGACGCCCGATGCTGATCCTGGGGCCACACGCCTACATTCGAATTTAAAACACCCCAAAAACGGACATCCATCACAGCGCTGCGCGCTCAATTGTGGGAAGCGATCTGCCCATCCGGCTGAGGCCGGAGTCTCGCATGAGAACGAGACCCACTTGGAAGAACATTAAGCCAGGAATTGGCAACACGTCACACCGCACAGTGGTGCACCGGGAGAATAAGTCCAAACACCGGCCAACAGCACACGGGCGGCAAAGGGCAGGATTGGTGCCCCCGGTGAGCCACGCTGGGTCTAACTCCCTCATTTACATCAGTGGCACATCCCTGGGCGGCGACCTCCTGAACTGCAGCTATACATGTACCAAGCTTAATTGATTGAAGATCAAGTGGTGATCACTGAAACAAAGTAGGAAGTACGCCGGCTGCCTAAGGGCCCACGGTGAATGAATGCCCTTTTGTTGGATTGTCTAGATAAGTACCCCATTGCCCATACATTCTGACAAGGCGGGAAAACCAACAGTCCGCGCAGGAAGTGAGGTCTTGCGGCAGGCAGCGGTGACTACCAACCAACGCGATATTATCCGGTCTGCGATGGGGGACAAAGGGCAACGCACGACCTCAAAGATAAAGCTGGATAAATACGCCTATGCTAAAGACTTCCCTGCTCTGCCAAATCGCACAGCTGCCACAGACACGGCCCCCGATGGGGAAAGGAGTGAGTAAAGTGACGCTAGATGACATTATGGCTGCTCTCACTAAGTTGCAGTCGACGGTGGAATCCATTTCTACGGATGTCTCGTTCTTGAGAGCCGACTTCCAAAACATGACCGCCAGGGTCACCGAGGTGGAACATGTGACAAAAATCCTTGTCTATAGACTCGGCCACTCTAATCCAAAAGGTCAGCCAACTGGAAGCTGAAAATAGAATGATGGCTGCCAAGCTGGATGACCAAGAAGGGCGCTCCCGCCGCAATAACGTTAGAATCACGGGCGTTCGCAAAAGCTAAGGGAGTCCAGACATGGACCTTTATATTGAAGACCTTATTAAAACCAGACTCCAGCCCAGAGGACCCTCAACCTTTTTCTCTGTGGAAAGAGCACACAGGGTGCTGGGGGGAAGGCCCAAACCTGGGGCGCCCCCCCGACCAATATTGGCCCGTATTTTCAATTTCCGCGATAGGGACGCTATTCTACAAACAGCGTGAGTGGCTCCGCCACTGCACATTCAAAACTCAGTGATATCCTTCTTCCCAGACTGCACGGCGGCGGTCACTAAACGTCGCAGAAGCTTCCTTGAAATAAAGAAAGAACTTAGGCGGAGGGAGCTGTCCTACTCCATGCTGTTTTCGGCGAAGCTGCGGATGGTGGCAGAGGGCAAGGCCTGGTTTTTCGACACACCAGAGGAGGCCCACGACTGGCTCGAGGGTTGGCGGCGAGTGGACGGATTCAGCCGATCGAAGAGACGCCAACAGCAGCGAAGGTAGGAGGCGGACTTCAGAGAATGAGGAAACGTACAGGTCGAGGAATGATTACAAGTGGGAATGCACAATTGGGACTCCCCAAAATCAGATGCAGAGTACATAACTTGGGCGTGTCTGTGCAGAGGACTTCAGCGCAGATGGGACTGTGAGAACTTGATATCCCCCCCCCCTCTCCCTGCCGGGGGGAGCGCCGGAGACCACGGCAGTGGTATTGCCAAGAAACTGCAGTAGTACTCTGTTGTGAGATCGTCTTTGGGGTGGGGATGGACTGCGGCATGCCTCGGAATTCTCACCCCCACATGCAAGAACTGTTCATGGGTTTGGGTACTAAGCACTCTGCAAAGTTGGGGTGGCGGGTAGTTTGGAGTCCGTCTAGCAGGGAGGGGGGTGGAGGGGTTGGGATTGGTTATGTGGTTAGGTTTTTTCTTTATTGTAGTTTTTGTAAAGGCACACATATATGAGACATTCTTAGACACTGGTCGACGAATACATCGAGCAATTGAATCCGCATTACTGCTTATACAATATGACAGCTATGGCGGAATTGGACTCACTAGCCACTGATCCGAAGTCGTTTCCCATGACTCACGTAGCTCCCTTGACCTTGATTACGTGGAACGTGCATGGTCTGGGGGACAAAATAAAAGAGAGGCTTAGTTTTTCAATGCTTAAAACGAAGCTCAACGACGGTGGCCCTGTTGCAAGAGACACATCTCACCGGTGTCACATGTAAGGCGTTGGAAAGGTGGGGGGTTTAAAATGGTTGCGCACTCTGAATTATCCTCTGGCTCAAGGGGGGTGGGTATCCTGGTCAGAAAACAGTCGCCACTAATAATACATAAGATAAAGACAGACGTCTACGGTCGCTTCGCGGCCATTGCTGGACAATGGGAAAGGCGAGCTATTAATATAGTGTCAGTTTATGTTCCCCCGGCCCTGCATGCTGTAACACTCCCGGCTCTGAGTGACTTTGTGCTTGACCTTCCGGAGGGGGAACTACTGATTGGGGGTGACTTTAATGCAATTATAGATGGGTCTTTAGACCGATACCCTGTAAAGACGCAACACACAGGCGGTTCACGCCTTGGGAACTTTCTAGAAGCGCTTGGGCTCACTGACAAATGGAGAAGTCACCACCCCACAACACGGCACTTCACTTTCTATTCCGGGGTTCATAACAGTCTATCTAGAAAAGATTACTTCTTTGCCTCCGCGGATAGTTTGAAAAATGTTGAAACGGTAGAGATTCGACCCAGAGGTATCTCGGACCACTCTCCAATGTTGTTAACATACACATATCAAAAACCAAAGAAAATGATGGACGGAGTGTTGAACAATGCAAGCACTCACCCCCAGTCAACTGATCTGGGTTTAATCCATCACCGTTCTTTAGCCCACTCTGCCACCCCAGTTCAGACATGGCCATATGCAAATCAGTCTGACCCTGTGCCTCATGGGAACAGTCCAGCCCGAACTGCCAAGCCATGTCTTCCCTGGACCGGAAACAAGCTTCCTAGGACCGGTTTCTAGCATTTCAGCCGTCTTCAGCCAGGCTTGCTTGAATCCAGTGGCAAAGTGAGCAAGGGACTCACGTCTGAGCATACCCTGTCCAGTTCGGGCTGGACTGTTCCCATGAGGCACAGGGTCAGACTGATTTGCATATGGCCACGTCTGAACTGGGGTGGCAGAGTGGGCTAAAGAACGGTGATGGATTAAACCCAGATCACTTGACTGGGGGTGAGTGCTTGCAATGCTCAACACTCCGTCCATCATTTCCTTTGGTTTTAACATACACATATCGCCACAGAGTGAGGCAGCGTGTCTATCCCATATACCCAGGTTATCTGCAGGTCTCCTAAATCAGGAAAGCTAGCATAAAGGAGACAAAACACTACTTTCAAGAAAATGCCCAATCGGTCCGCTCTCCAACTACCCTGTGGGAGACTTACAAAGCTGTTCTCAGAGGGCAAGCCATTGCTTTTATCACAGGGCATAAACGGGAAAAATAACAGGAATTGCATGCTATAGAACTAGAACTACATAACGCTGAGGCTCAACACACCAATACCCCAACACTGGCTACATCCCAGCATTTGTAGCTGATGCAACAACAGCACAGGGAATATCTAAGGGAAACAACTAAGCTACGGCTGTTGGCCACGCAGCATAGGGTTTACGACATAGGTGACAAAGCCGGAAAACTCCTGGCGTGGCTTGATAAAAGGGAGCAGGGGAAAAAATGGATAGCGCGACTTCGAACGAGGGAAGGGCAGGAGACGACTGATCCAGGGACGATAGCGCACACTTAAGCGCAACACTCAGCAGGTATATGCGTCGTCATCCGCGATGACTGCGGATGAGGCACTGTCCTATATAAAGGATATTGCTATGCCCAAACTTACACCGAAGGCGGCCCGGACGCTGGAGGCCGATCTCACGGTTAAAGAGCTGTTAGTGACGATTAGCTCACTGCAATCTGGGAAGGCGGTAGGGCCAAATGGTATACCATTAGAACTTTATAAAACGGCGGCTGGGAACACTGCCCCACACCTGCTACATATGTATTATGAAAGTCTACAGGTGGGTGAACTCCCGCTAGATCAACGAATAGCCACCTTAATAGCGATCCCGAAAGCTGGAAAGCCCCCTGAGGAGTGTACTTCGTATCGCCCAATATCTTTAATCAACGCAGAGGCCAAAATTCTTGCGAAACTCCTTGCGATCAGACTGACGCCACACTTGGCGACTCTAATACATCCGGACCAATCGGATTTCATGCCGGGCAGAAACACGGCTCTAAATCTGAGACGCCTGCACGGGGTGATGGCCCGTATCCCATACATTCAGGAGCCAGCTGTCATACTTTCACTGGACGCGCGAATGGCGTTCGATATGGTTGAGTTGACCTTCCTATTCGCTGTACTTATGCATTTGGGCTTTGGCCCTAAATTCTGTGCATGGATACATCTATTGTACACTAAGCCGGTAGCACATGTTACGGCCAATGGTCATATTTCCGGGAACTTTCCATTGACACAGGGCACTCGCCAAGGCTGCCCTCTGTCACCACTGCTTTTTGCCCTTGTGCTGGAGCCACTGGCAGCGTGGATTAGGTGGGAGCCAATGATCCGAGGAATCAGATGGGCGGAAGGATGGGAGGACCGCATCTCCCTATATGCGGATGATGTATTACTGAATATGACTTCCCCCAGGTGCTCCATACTGGTACTCTTAAATATATGTGGACTCTTTGGTAGGGCTTCTGGATACCCCATAAACTGGTTCAAATCAATCATGTTTGTCTTATGTGGTCCACCGCCTCAACTCCCACTAGATTGCCCACTGCAGATCGCGGAGGACGCGTTTAAATATTTGGGTATCTACATAACACCCAACCCAGATAACTTCTTCAAACGAAACCTTGCGCCCCCCTTGGAGCATCTGAAAAGGGATGCGATGCATTGGGGAACATTACCACTGACGCTGCTGGGTAAGGCTGCGCTTTTTAAAATGATGGCACTCCCTCGCTTCCTGTACGTACTGGAAAATACGCTGTTCCCAGTGCCACCCAGCTACTTTAAAACGATAGCAGCACAGTTCTCTAGTCTACTCTGGGGGAACAAACCAGCACGCATTGCGCAGGACAAGTTGGTTAAGGGCTGGTATGACGGAAGGATAGCACTCCCAAACATACAGTTATATCATTGGGCAGCTCAGTTAAAAGTCATTAATCAGTGGATACACGCCCCTCAGGTGGACCCTGCATTTAAAGCGGACGGATCAGGATTGGGAACAGAAGGAGTGCTGTCAGCCCTTAATAACAAGAAGCAAATCACCTCATTCATAGGGCCCACAAAGCATACAGTTACAATATGGCACACAGCGCATACCAAACTGGGCTTGCATGGGGTAATAACACAACTCACTCCGCTCTGGGATGCGCAACGACTGGGAAGGCTTAGGAACTGTAAGGGGTTCGCGCAGTGGGACGCAATTGGTATATCCACAGTGGGGGACATGTGGCACAAAGGAAAAGTAATCACATTCGAACGTCTTCAACGACAGTACGTGCTGACACCCTCCGAAATCTTTCGATATATGCAGGTGAAACACGCGCTGCAAGCAGCCTTGACACCGGGCACTGAGGTCCCGGAGGCAACCCCCCTAGAAGATAGGCTGCTGACAGATTACATGCACAAACGGGCTACCTCTCACCCCTACCGAAAACTAATTAACAACCTGCCTGATCCTACCGCGACACTTAGGGAAAAATGGTCCCGTGATGTGGGAGATCCTGACAACACAGATTGGCAGGAGGCACTAACTTCCCCGAGGGAGGTGGGAATACCTTCAAAACTCAGGTTGGTGCAGCTTAAAATACTGCATCGAACCTACTACACGAGGCTCACACTTCACAAAATAGGTACAACATTACACCCGTATTGCCCAAGACGATGTGGGGAGGAGGGCACATTTTACCATACCCTGTTGCAATGCCCAAAGGTCAGAGATTATTGGATTAAGGTAATGAGAACAATATCGCAGGCTGAGGAAGCGTCACTGGTACCTGAGCCCAAGAGATGTTTATTAAATATTTGGGAGCCAAATGACCTTACTCGCACAGCACAGAATTGGGCCACGGTGGGGATAATGTTTGCAAAACGTAATATCGCACAAAAATGGGGCTCAGCAGAAATACCAACACTCACCGCATGGTGTAAAGATATGGACACAGCTATGGTGGCCGAGAAAACAGTGTTTGTCGTGGCTGTCCGCGAAAGTGGAGCAGGGTGTGGGGGAACTGGAATAAATTCAAGGGATACATATGTGCACCGCCAAGGGTACTGGAGGAAGAGGGGACTGATGATGAAAATGAAATTGAGAAAGGGGACTAAACTAAGTGACGCCAATAATAAATATAATGGGAGGTTTGATTATGAGCCAGTGTTACCGGAATGTCCAACACTGAAATGTAACATATGTGTACAATGTTTCTACGACTTGTGCCTTGGTTATATTGAATATAATAAAAAAGATTTTCAAATAACTGACTAACCTGTCCACCACTTAAAATTTGCTTGCATGTTTCACTATACTAATTCAACACTAATCGTCTATGGGTCCCGGAGTAGTGTGCTACTCGCCGAAAAAGTGCTTCGACGCCTTGTCAGGGGTAGTAAGCGCTATACAAATGCAATCACAATACAATACAATATGCCAAGAACAGATGCATACTGGTAAGTAGCATTTTCCGTTCGAGGAATATGAGCTGTAGATCACATGCTTTGCATAGACTATAAAGCAGTTACCTCCTTAGCGGTGGCTACCTGTATCTGTTGCAGTGGTCTGAAAAAGTGTTCTTAATAAAGCCTGGCCCACACTAGCTTGTTTTGCTTGCACATCTACACAATATTGTTTTAAGAAAGTGTGAGGTGTAGACCAAGTTGCTACTTTGCAGATGTCATCTAGGGGAACGTTCCCTAAGAATGCCATAGAAGCCCCTAGTTTACGTGTGGAATGAGCTCCAGGAGGGTGGTTAATGTGCGTTTGGCTTTAAGATAGCAGATTTGGATGCATTTAACAATCCACCTTGCAATCCCCGCTTCTGAAATGGGATTGCCCTTATGAGGTGGAGAGAAAGCCACACAAAGTTGTTTAGTTTTTTTAAAGGATTTTGCCCTTTCAATGTAGTAAATTATTGCTCTCTTAACGTCTAGGGTGTGAAGAGCCTGTTCTGCCACTGAGTCTGGTTGAGGGAAAAAACGAAGTTCAACAGACTGGTTAAGGTGGAAGGCAGAAATGACTTTAGGTAAAAATCCGGGATTAGTCCTAAGAACCACTTTATTGTGATGGATTTGTAAAAATTGTTCTTGTATGGTTAATGCCTGGAGCTCACTAACTCTTCTAAGAGATGTGATAGCAACGAGGAAGGCTACTTTCCAAGTGAGGAACTGTAGTTCGCATTTGTGTAGAGGTTCAAATGGGGGACCCATGAGTCTGGTAAGGACAATATTTAAATTCACAACTGGAGAGGGTGGAACTATGGGTGGATTATTCTTTCAAGTCCTTCCATAAATGCTTTGATAGCGGTTACTCTAAACAAAGACAAGTGTTGTCTGTTTTGGAGATAAGCTGCTATTGCAGCGAGATGTAGTCTTATGAATGTATATGCTAGGCTACAATGTTGTAGGTGCAAGAGATAACAGATAATTATTTGAATAGAAGCATCTAGTGGATTGATTTTGTTATTTGTTCAGTAAATTACAAATCGTTTCCACTTTGCTGCGTAGCATGCTCTGGTGGCAGGACGTCTAGCCTCTTTAATGATGTTCATGCAGTCTGGCGGGAGATTAAGGTAGCCAAACTGCAAGACTTCAGGTGCCAGATCGCAAGGTTGAGTTGACTGGGATCTGGATGTCTTATCTCTCCATGGTTCTGAGTGAGAAGCTTGGGTGAGAGGCGTAGCTTTTGATGAGGAACTACTGATAGTTTCAAGAGGGTTGTGAACCACGGTTGTCGGCCCCAATGTGGAGCAACCAGGATCATTGTGAGGGAATGCTGTTTGAGCTTCTGAACCACTAACGGAATGAGTGGGAGAGGCGGAAAAGCGCAAGCAAATTTGTCTGACCAGTTCATCCACAGCGCATTGCCTTTGGACAATGGGTGTGGATACCTGGACGCGAAGGTTGGGCATTTTGCGTTCTCTTGTGTGGCGAAGAGATCTATTTCTGGGTGGCTCCACATGTGAAAGAATGGAAGAAGAATTTGAGGATGAAGTTCCCATTCGTGGATCTGCTGTGTTTGACAACTGAGCAGATCTGCAATCTGATTGTGTACCCGTGGGAGGTGTTCTGCAAGGAGATATATGTTTTGCGGGGTGGCCCATCTCCATATGCTTTGAGCTAGGTGTGAAAGCTGTAGCGAGTGTGTCCCCCCTGTTTCTGTATGTAGTACATTGCTGTCATGTTGTCTGTACGGACCAGGACAGCTTTGCCTACTAGATGAAGTTGAAAGGATTTTAATGCCAGAAAAATTGCCAGTAATTCAAGGTAATTTATGTGGCGTTTTTGCTGAGGGGTCCATATACCCTGAATGGAATGGTTTTGTAGATGAGCTCCCCATCCGGTGAGCGATGCGTCTGCTGTTAGCACTATCTGTGGAACCGGGTCAAGGAACGGCCGCCCTTTGGAAAGGTTTTGTGTGTTCCACCACTGCAGAGAGCGATGTGTGCAGCTGTCCAACACCAGATCTGTTACTGACCTTAAGCCTGGTTCCAATGACGTGCCAAACACTCCTGTAAGGGACGCATTTGGAGTCTTGCATAAGGGACGATGACAATACAAGAGGCCATCATCCCGATTAACTGCATGAACACTCGAGCTGATAATGAGTGTTGAGGCTGAAATTGTGATATTAAAGCTTGAATGTTGCATATCCTAACTGGGTTGGGGTATGCTAGAGCTGAAGTGTTTATCGTTGCTCCTAGATATTGTTGTGTGTTGGATAGTTGGAGGTGAGACTTGGTGATGTTCACCGTGAATCCCAATTGGTGAAGCAACTGGATTTTTTTTTGAGTGTGTGTATTGCACACAGGTGTTGTGTAACTAAACTTTTATGAGCCAGTTGTCTAGATAAGGGAACATGTGAATATGTTGTATTTGTAAGTGAGCTGCTACTACTGCAAGGCACTTGTGAAGACTCTGGGTACTGTGGTAACTCCGAACGGGAGGACTTTGAACTGATAGTGTTGACCGTCTACCATGAACCGGAGATATTTCCTGCGAGAAGGGTGAATGGGAATATGAAAGTAGGAGTCCTTTAAGTCCAGGATGGAGAGAAAGTCGCCTTGCTGAAGCAGTGGTGGCAACTGTTGGAGAGTAACTATGTGGAAGTGGTCTGACTGAATGTAAAGCTCTAACGGTCTGAGGTCCAATATTGGCCTGAGATAGCCGTCCTTTTTTGGAATTAGAAAATATAGGGAGTAAATCCATGTGCCTTGATGAGGCAAGGGGACTGGTTCTATTGCATGTTTTTGTAATAGAGAGAGAACCTCTTGTTTTAGAAGAGTCAGATGTTCCGAGGACATTGGACGTTGTCTGGGAGGAATGTTTGGGGGAGGGGAGGTGAATTCCAGGCAATAACCATACTGGATGATTTGTCTTTCCCATCTGTCTGTTGTGATGGAGTTCCAGACAGGTAGGAACTGTGGTAAACGTCCGCCGATAGGAGTGGAATGATCGAGGGGAAGTGGAGGGAAGTCACTGCTTGGTGGTAGGGCAGCCGCGGGTGTTCGTTACCGCAGACTCTTTACTTATTGTAGTTACCCCTGTATCCTCCTCGAAAATATCTTCTGGAGGAGGTAGTTTGTTTGGGACTTTTATATGATTAAGAGGGAGGTTCTGAACCAGTGGTTTTGGAGCCAGCCCTGTAAAAGGAGCGATGAAAAGAGCCTCTAGGGGAAGACAATTGCAAGGCCCCCATGGACTTGGCAGTCCCTGTATCTTTTACATCTTTTCTAAAGATGTGTCAACTGTGGGCCCAAAAAGATGCTCTTGGTCAAAAGGCTGATTAAGAATAGTGGATTGCACCTCTAGCTTGAATCTGGATATCCAGAGCCAAGCGTGTCTTCGTAGTAAAACGCTGGTACTAATAGCATGAGATGCTGTCTCAGCCGCATCGAGGGCACATTTTATAGATCTGTTGGTTATTAGTTTACCCTCCTGTATAAGGTCATTGGTTTTGTTTTTACATTGGTCGGGCAGATGTTGCATAAGCTTTTCAAATTCATCATAGTGAGCTCTGTCATATCTGGCTAACAAAGCTTGGGCGTTGGCAATCCGCAAGTGATTTGCAGCCTGTGACACAATTTGTTTGCCAGATACGTCTGAGTTTTGATTCCTTATCAAGAGGGGGGGTGTTGCATGTGCTCTGGGAATTAGCCCTCTTGCGTGCATTAGGCACCACAAGAGAATCTAAAGGGACCTGACCCCTGATGTACACTGGGTCGTTGGGAGCTGCCTTATATTTTTTTTCCACCCTGGTGTTCAGGATCATGGCTCCGACAGGGTCTTTAAACACTTCTGGTGCATGTTTTAGCATGCCTTTTAGCATTGGTAGGGCGTGTGTGGACTTGTGTGGGTGCAAATGTTTCCAATAAAAAAGTCTTCCTCTAAGGGATCAGAGTGTAATTGTACCCAGTGGTATTGAGCAGCCCTATTAATTAGCTGCGCAAACCCAATATTATCATCTGGTGGTGATGGCCTAGAGGGATAGAGGTCCGGGTCATTGTGTTGATCTGGATCTGTACCGCAATCATCCCAAGGATCTACATCGTGTGGGATGGTACGTGCTTCATCATCATTATCTGGATCTCCGTTCCCATCCACCTCATAATCATCTTCATCATCATCCCGTATGTGAAAATGTATGTTGTGGGGAGTGTGCTGCAGAAATTAACAAATTAGGATCAGCTGGAAAAGGAGAGAAAGGTGGAGAGTATTAGTTCCCATTTCTCTCTGTTTAATGGGTATTTCAGAGTCTGGTGAAGTGTCCAGTTTCCTCTTTTTAGGAGGCTTGGCGACAACGTGACCAGTTTCTGGGTCAATGTGTAGTGTTTTTTGCTTTGGATCCGAAAAATCTGCCACGGACTGTTGTTTGGGTACAATGTCTTTTTTCGGTGCCGAAGGTTTAGGTTCAGAATGTTGTTTTGCCTTTGTTTCTGAAGATTAATGTGGGCTCTTGGACTCTTTAGCTTTCGGTATAGGAGTTTGTGGCTCCGAGACCTTTTTCGGCTCCGAAGGTTTTTTCGGCTCCGAAGGTTTGTCCTTTGTTTGTTTCGATGCCGAGGGCTTCAGTGTTGAGGCTGTTTTCGGTGCCGAGGAAGAAGGGTGTGGCACATCTTTGGTTTTGGGCTTCGGTGCCAAAGGTGACTTGTCGGCACCAGAACGGGGTTGGCTCGAGCCTGAGCCGGAAGGCTTTTCTTTCGGTGTCCAAGCCGGGCCCAAGAGCGGGGCATCAGAAATGTGTTGCCGGTGTCGACCTGAGCCGGCGGGCGAAGGTGTTACTGGAGCCTTCTGTTTGGGGTTGGGCAGTAGAGGGGTTTCGGTGCTCACGGAACGCTGAGCTGGTGTGACTGTCTAGTCTTCGATATCGGAGTCGTCGGCTTCGGAGACAGAGATCTCTCCTTCATCAGCTTGTTGTTCTGGCTGGACTTCGGGATCTGCTCCAAAGATGTCCGGAACGGAGCTGTTTTCGCAGGACATTTTGTGACCTCGAGCCCGATGGTCACGGATGGTTTTCTTCGACCTGAAAGATGCACAGGCCTCTCAGTTCTTGTCCTCGTGCTCCGGGGAGAGGCAGAGATTACAAACCTGGTGTAAGTCCTTGTGTGGGAACTTAACCCCACACCCAAGGCATTTTTTTTAAAAGGAGTTCTTTTCATTGACTGCTGGCGTGATCGGCGCGGATAGGCCCAAAGGCCCGCGTCAAAGAACTAGGTCGATGATTTTATATTTTTCGAAGATGCGTGTCGAAAAGGAAAATGCGATCATGACAATACCGTCGAGTGGTGAGGGACTGCCCGTCGAAGGGGGTTCGAGAACGACACTGACCCGGAGAGCAGCGAATCACATCCGAACCCGATGGCGGAAAAACCCAATCTGGAGATGAGTCGATGCCCATGCTAACTATTGCCCTAAGGAGGAGTCACCTACCTCGTGACTACAAAGACTTCTTCCAAGACAAAAACAAAGTGCAAACATCAGAGCCCAACACCAGATGGCGATCTATGCACAAGTATATGATCTACAGCTCATATGCCTCGAACAGACTGTTTTGCGAGTTGGTAAAGCACCAACAAAGGTCTCGAACAAAACTTCGGATCGGCTTCAAAGGGTGCAGAAAAAAGGCACGTACATCAGGGCATAAGGGAAGTTCTTATTTATGGCTCCGTTCTGTCAATTCCGGGGGTGAGATGAAGCCAACATTGAGTCATATGGTGCTACATAACGGCACGTGGGAGTAATTACAAACAAATATGCAGATCCTTTCTATCTCCAGGGGAACCCAAAAGGTGAGGAATCTGCAGTTAGAAGTATCAGAAAAGAGCAGGGAAAGCTGTCCTTAATATTGTGACTGATGGATTTAGAAGCAATGCAAGATTCTGTCAAACACAGGCAGTGTGTGTGCAAGGCTCCTTTACAAAGAACAGAACTGCAAGGTCACTGGTACTCGAGGAAGGGCAGCAGAGGTACATGTTAACCTCCTGCCTAACAGGCAGAGCCCAGGCATGGCTCTGTGGTGTACATTCATTGGTCTACATTAAATAGATGCCAAGTATGTGGAATCAGAGCCCATTAGCCTGCGCGAAGTTCAGGAATTACTTCTAGGTTACAGAGTTACTGCTCTTTACACATCATCATGCAGAGCATTTAAACTAATGGTCAGATCCCATATGGATCATCAAGGCTAAACAAAAATAAAGGCCTGCTAACTGCATCCACCTGAGATTTCACAGAGAAGCGTGCTGTGGAAGAGCGCAATCCATCAGTCTCACTCTAGTCATATGATCTGATCCTGAAAAAAAACTAAACATGTCAGAGCGGTTCTGTGATGAGGCTATAATGCTGAGAAACATGAGAAAGCATCCTGGTGCAGCAGAATAGAACTTGTACACACAAATCTTCTGGAGGGTCTGAGCCCTTCGTAGCAGGTGCCATCGCCATTCTTCTACATGCATTTTGTAAAAGGCTGTGTAGTATATATATCCAGGGCCACTGGAATTAAGCAGCAGGGGAGGGTCAAATTATTTGGCAGGGTTGAGCAAATTATGCAGCAAGAAAGGGCAAATTATAAATTATATGGTGTAATGCGGCACATTTTATGATAGTATTGTCATTCATTTATCATTTTTACACTTGCTACCACTGTCTGGGCATTGGTTGCACCCCATTAGTTCCAGTTGAACACTCAAAAATAGCAATAAGCTACAGAACCCTTTAAAAGGGGTTTCCACTAAGCGGCAACACGTTTTTAATTCAAATCTGCAGATTATGTGGCAAATGCATCAAATTTGTAATTATGCGGAAAAACGCTTCAGTCGCATATTTCCAGTGCCTATATATATATATAACAGCTGCAGTATTTAAAACTGCATAGTCTTCATGTATCTTGCAGACTTATGTGATTCATTAAAGTTTCCGCTCTGGAAACGGTCTGTCCAAAACCCTCAAATTAACTACAACAATCAGGCCATACCAAAGTGAAGCAATCCTGGTGCCAAACACCAGCATTAAAGGATGGTACATGCCAATGTCTGCCGTGGGTTCAGATGAATGGATGTAATATGGCTAGTACTGTCACATTAGGACAGAAAATATTTACATTTTGGAACAAAGATGGGAATACAATTTGCCATGCTGCAGAAAGCGTGACCGACAAAGCGTGTCACAAACCAAAGCTTTGTTTCCTCAATAGTGCTGACGCATAGGGGAAGAAAAACTGTCTGGGAATAAACCCTGCAACTCCTTCCTCAAACGTAAGGTAGAAGAGACGGATGGTGTAGTCTGGCCTGACGCTGCCAAGGAAAGGAATGACTACCTGGCACAAGCGTGAGTAACGAGCTGATCTTCCAAAGTAAAGTCTTCGAGAAGAGGATTTCCAACAGGAAGAAGATAACTGGTGGTACATGATCACAAAGACCAACACTGTGCTGCCCTCTGTTGCTTTTAATTCATCCTTTACTAGCAGAGCATGGACAGTGGCTGCTGTCTCCAGCTGGCAGACCAGCTCCACAACTCTGCATTCATACATTCTTCCACACCCTTGCACCTGACTCACAAGCACTTTGTACCCCAAGGACTTGAGCAAAAACTCAACAGGCTATGCACACCACTAAAAGTGCACAGTAACACCTCAACAGGACCCGCATCCCAGCTCCCATCCTGCACCCTAAGGACTTGGGCAGAAACTAAACAGGTTATGCACACTACTGGAAGCGCACAGTGACACCTCAACAGGACCCGCATCCCAGCTCCCATCGTGCACCCTAGGACTTGAGCAGAAACTCAACGGGTTATGCACACTACTGGAAGCGCACAGTGACAACCCAACAGGACCCGCATCCCAGCTCCCATCCTGCACCCTAGGACTTGAGCAGAAACCCAAAGGGTTATGTACACCACTGGAAGCGCACAGTGACACCTCAACAGCACCTGCATCTCAGCTCTGATCCTGCACCCTAGGGAACAGTCCCCGGCGAGCCACAGCAGGGAAGGAGAAGGACTGCACTGTTCACTCGAACCTAGCCCCATGACTGCATGCAGGGCGCCCTTTGAACCTTCTTCTGATGCACAGTATCTCGTGTCTGCAGGGAACCGTCTTGGCAGTGCTCCAACTCCAAAGTCATGCATGAAGAAGCCCTTGCACCCTCTTCAAAGACCTTGCCCCAGACAACACTCTGAATTTCCAAAAGTCACATATTATCTGTAACACCTTCATTAGAAGGATAGTTCAGCATAAGCGATTTCTCTGGAAACTACTCGTCTAGCAGTTTCTCCCATGGATGAAAAATAGCTACAGCATCGAACACGCAGGGAAGCAACTCTGTAGCTGTTGGAAACTGGAATTTTGTCAGCAATTCAATAGCGTTTACTGGAAATTCAATCAAGGTCCAGCTAGGAGTGCTCACGGCAGGATCAATAGCTGCCTGCTCTGTCACCGATCGCAGCACTCTTGCTTGCTTCATCTGTTTTAAGCTCCATTTTCAGATCTGTCTAGAGAGCTTCATCATCTCACCAGCATCATATTAAAAATAAACGTTTTAAAAGATCACTACATATAGACGGGCACACATATATACAGACACACATAGGCTTTCTTTCAACCCTCTACACATACTGGACAGTATGTATTAGCCCTCTTCAGTCACTGGCTTTCTTTGGTGTAGGAATGCCACTTTAATTGTGCTCATCCGCCTAAAAAAGAGTTACAGTGCCAATGCTAGTGGGGCTGTGTCTGGTTTATTTTCATGCTTTTTTGCGATTAGTCCGTTTTTACTTTTTTGCAAACATGTGCACACCAAATTTAGAAGGCAGTATTTTTATTATTTTTTAATTCTTAATGACTACGGCATAATGCTTGCAATAAATATATACATAAACTGCAGGCTTGCCAAGGCCAGACCTACTGGATTTGCCAATGCTTGTTCTAGTGTGCACTGTCCATTACCTCACGATACCTCCAGTTTGCATAAGCAGGCTTTCAAATCTAGGCTTTTCTTGAAGTGGCCACAGTGGTTTTTTACGTCTTGCCTAGCGAACGCAGCGCATGAGCTGCTTCGCCTTGGCGAGACTATTGTTGTTAGTTTGGTGCGCAAAGGGAGACAAACCATGTGCACGCACGGACAGGCAATGTGCACGTGCATGACGTCTCCTCTCTGCCTCCCACGCTCCCACGGCGCACTTGATTCAGCTTTTAGTTTCACTGCGCGCTGCCACTATACAAGGCCGACACGAGCTTGATTAAGTGTGAGCTGCAAGTTAGACCAGATGTCTATAGAAGACGCTCAACCAACTGACCTCTCTCGTCTTCTTAGTTATTACATTTTTTCCAGCCAGTCCTTTCCTCAGAGCCGAGCACCACCAACTCAGCCTGCCAGAAAGTCTGGAGAATCATATTAAACTAACAACATATTGAAAGGGGAGGAGAGGCTGGTAAAATATTGCTTCTCATAAGGCGGCGGAAATTCTAGTGTAGGCTCCGCCTTTTATCTGTTGACACATGGAGCTGGGAGAGCAATTGCTCCCTGCACACAGTGGAACTTCCACCACGCTCCCGTGTTAGCCGCAGCAGGTGCTATACCTTCCGTTATGTACGAGAGGAGGGCGATGCATCTGGCGATTACATCACCAGGCCTGGCACAAAGATATAAAGATTTATTCCATGCTTCCTCATTTAACAAAACTAAATACGCGACCATTGCCAAATTACTGTTTCTGGTGAACCCTTTTCAGGTACCTGCTAACATTGGAGCAGCTTGGAGACACACATACTATTACCTATTTCGTGCATCAGAAAAATGCACATTTACAGTTTTTGGCAATAGAGTCAGATGTGTATGGCTATGTTAAGAAGCCAGTCAGATAAGAATGCCCCAATGCATAATCTCAGAATGTGGCAAAGACTGGGTGAATACCGTCTACTGGTCGGCCATCCTTTATGTATAGGACTGACTTGATGTTTCTAGGCTCCTGGGGGCATATAGTCGGTTTATGTATATACGAGTCAAGATTCCACCCCTCTTTGTATCCATTTGTTTTCATGTAGAACTGGTGCGCAGTACCCCTATCAATGCTGGTCACACCCCTGTGCCCACTATACCACCCATTAGGAAATGTCTTTTTCAGCAGGTGTGACAAACTTATTTTCATGTTTCACGGCCCCCTCAAACTGAAAAGGCTGACTTGACGATTGTTAAGACAGTAAGATAGGCTCATGACAGACACAGACTGACATACACACATAAAAACACACACAAAGGCAACACAGACCTCAGAATGCAAAGACACACATAAACAAACATATCAAAACAGAAAGATGTAGGCCCACAAAGACACATAGTTACAAAGACACGCTCTTTTTTAGGTCGAGCTAGACAGTTTAAAAGTTTCAGCTATTGACATTGTACATCACAATGCCTTTAATTTATGTGTTTTGAAAACTTGCAAGCAATGCGCAAACACACACGTTGTACTTATAGTCCTTGCTTACAAGAAGCAAGGCTAGCAGTAAAATAGGCACAGTTACTGCCAGCCTTGCTTCTCGTAAGCAACGGCTATAAGTACAAAGTGCTTGTTTACGCACCGCTTGCAGGTTTTCAAAAGACATAAATAAAAGGCATAAATAAAAGGCATGTCATTTACAATGTCAATAACAAACTCTCACAGCAAATGCGAGATCTATTGCATTGCAAATGCTTGTTTCAGTGGTGATAGACATTAAAAGGAGAGCGTGCAGCAGAAAAGAGCGCTTGTGCCAGGGCGCCCTGGAGCCAGCAGAACTGGCCGGAAGCATCCAGGCAGTGAAGCAGACAGCCAGGACCCTCACACATGACCCTCACACAGCACAGTGCAGAGGATCTCAACCCTGACCCTGTTATTGTGAACCCCGCACAGATCTCTCCCAGTGCACCTCAAAGCTTCATTCTAGGACTGCAACCACATCAGCTCTGCCAGCGAACCTCCGCCTAGATCTGCAGCGCCCCCCTGCTCGCGTGGAATTGAGAATCCTCACAAGTCACTGCCAGTACCATCCACATCCGACATGATGGATCCATTCCCTTGCCAACCTCATGGCAGCTCACTCTGCTCTGACAATGCACCCAAGCTGCCCCTGGGCCTGCTATGTCAGCAGTGCTCAGCTTGGCAAGTGATGTTCAAGGTAACCGGTACGACCACAGTCCACTCAGGCGTTCATCCGTCCAGGGTATAGTCCTTGGATGTCACCTCTCTGTGGAATAGGGGTGATCACAAGACCTTTTCTGATGCACCTTCACGCCATGCTGAACTTCCACTGCATCAGATGAGCTCGCACAATGTCCCTGCCCCGCACATCATCAGAATCATGAACAGACCTGAGTGCACAAGCCCTTCTTTCAGGCCCTCCGATATTATGGACCTTCATGTGCGTCTCCCACGCCCCCCTGTACCCAGAGATTCAGAGTCAATCTGCAGAGGCCACTCTGGTGCGCAATGTGAAGACCCAGTTATTCGAGAGGCGCAGGTGATCTGAGGAGAACACTCCTTCGGACCCAGTCAAACACACCACAAGCAGGAGGAGATAAAGAGGGTGGGAAAGAGCAAAGGATGGGCAAAATGAAAGCTTGAGCGAGACAGAGCAAGAGGAGAAAGTGTCAGAGAAAGATAAAGCGGAAGAGAAAAGAGCTGGAAGGACTGACCTCTGCTGGACGCGCAGGTCCACCTGCACCAGCGGCAGGATGGCCTCCAGGACTTTGCTGGCTGAACCTGGAAGCATCTCCAAAACTTTGCTGTCGATGGCCATCTTGTCCACGATGGTCTTGAAGTATCGCAGGGCGCTGACCACGTCTTTCTCCTGCTCCTCCAGACGACTCAAACTCTGTAGAGAAAAGGTGAGAAGCTGCTAGAGGTCCATGTACTCAGTCAGCAATCCCTGGGGTGTGTCTACCCGCCCTGCAGGCCGCCCACACACACCAGACATCTGCGCAGGATAAAGGGTCAACACACAGCATTGCTCCACTCACCTTGTTCACTGGTTTCTCTACTGGCTTCACAGTCAGATCAACTGACTTCCCTTTCTTGGAGTTTGTGCGCCTGATTTTGGGGGAGTGGAACTTGTCTTTCAGCTTCATGGTGAAGGAAGATAGGTGGGACCGCTGAGAGTCTGAAAAAGATAAGGGAAGGATGATAAGCCTTAGATGGACACGCCCAGCTGACCCTAAACATTACCAGCTGCGCAGAGGCGTCCACACAAAATAGATGGCTCCAGTGCTCACTCTCTTTGGATTGCAAATGAGAAACTCTGACATAATTACAGCGCGCTGCAGCCATTCCTGTATCCTGAAAGTGGTGCACACCACCTCGCCTTCCTGTATACCACCGAACAGAAGACTATCATTTGACTCCGAGAGTGTCCAGGCAGGCTTCCCCCTTCTACAGCAGCCCAAGACTGCCCAAGGTGTGAAGACATGTTTCTCAGGTCTATCTCAGAGAAGCCACTTCCACACATGTGATGGGGTAACAAGCTAGCTAAGGTATCAAGGGGTTCACATGTGGGTCCTTCAGCCAGGCCTCTTTTATGGTCAAAAATCTGCTGTATTATACATAAATGCCTACATGGGAGAGGCCCTGTATATCTATCTAAGAAATTCTGCCCCTATGTACCCAGCCGCTCTCTGAGATCCAGTGAGCAGGCTCTGTTATGTGTACCAAGGGCAAAAAAGGCAAGACAGGGAGACAGAGCCCTATCAATTGCTGGTCCTACTTTATGGAATAGCCTCCCTACATCTTTGCGACTATGCGACGATCATTTTCCCTTCAGGAGACAGTTAAAAACCTTCCTATTTCAGAACTAATAAGATACATTGTCCGATTCTCCTCTTCTGTTGCAATATGGTAGCCCAATGGCGCGGGGATACTCCTTCGGGAGTCGAGTCCAGCGCGATACAAACCCATAAATAAATAAATAATAAATAAAGTATGGAGCCTTTTGGGACTCGGTCCTGGGATGAGTTGTATTCTTCATTATTGCAGGGAGCAGTACCTTATATGGCTAAAAGAGGTCCACAGGCACACCAAGTGACAGGCGAAGGTACTGCACCCTTTCCTTGCTTCATGGATTCTCTTTGATTAGTTATGCCAATGCTACGATATTTTCTGTAAAAAAATCTAGCAAGCATTCTTATTTCCAACGCCAATAGAGTTAAATTTAACTTAATGCAAGACCTATTGCATTGCAAAGGCTTGTTTAATTTTTTTGTGGAGCGTTGGGGTTTCTGTCACTATTGTCTAGTATATGAACAGGGTAGGCCTACATCTTCCTTTGATGTACCTAATCGGGAAACGTTAAGGCATGTAAAATATGTAGTATATTATGGTATGATGAATTTTTGCTAAACTCAAAAAATAAATAATGATATATGTAAAAAGTAAGAATATTGTCATAATAAATGATTCTTTGAGAAAGTCGGATTCATGAACCTATGTCTATCAGTAAAGTAAGAAAGTAAGTGGAGTTATCAGTTGGAGTTTCACCCAGTCTTGTGTGGAGCTGGCAATTCTGTTCTTTTGAAAAAGATAGCAATCACCTACATAGCCTCCAAAGGTGCCCTTTAAAGATGGCTTCCTCCAGCTCGAGAATACAGAGTAAGCTGCTGAAGGAGAACTTATTTACCAGCATCAGTGGCTGTCTAGCTTCAGTAGTGGTTCGAAAGTGTCCTCTGATGCTACTTAACGCAGGTTCTGGCCTAGAATACTGATGAAGACTTACAGTATTTCCTACTACTCCAGTGTTCCAGCAGCTTCAGATGAGAGAGACGCTGATGCACAAGACCGTGAAACTGTGGAAGCTCTACCCTGCACAGCCTGGTCCGCTTCCACTGCTTCAGGTTAGTCACTACCTGTCGTAGCCACGTAGGGACGTTTTTCTCGCCTGGCGTAGGCTGCGCACATGTGCAATCTCGCTGGCGAGATTGAATGATATGGGGATTTTTAGGTCTCATCTGGTGTAGGCTGCGCGCATGCGCAGTCTCGCTGGCGAGATTTAATGATATGGGGATTTTTTACTAAAGGGCATTAAGCCCCGCCCCTCTTTTCCATTGGCTGATGTCACCGTTTGTGCTAAACGGTGGCCAGCCATTGGAAAAGAGCTGTTGGTGACATATTTGCTCGGCTTTCTGAGCCATCCCATTTGAACGGGCTCGTCTGCATTCCTTTTGTCGTGAAGGGTTTCTTATCTTTATGGGGCCAAACACATAGCCCCATAAAGATAAACCTTTTCGCAGGTGAGGCCGTCCAAGTGGGACGGCAGAAAAAGCTAAACAAAAACGTCATGGGAGCGCTTGTTAGAATTTCCCACTCACTTGCCTGCTCTAAAATGTTGCCACGTATGCATTTCATCCATGAACATCTCAGCCCCGCTCTGTACGTGTAGACTGCCGACTTTGGTGCTGGAAACCAGGGTTTGAGCCTCGGGGTCACGTCCACATCCTATAATTCCGGGCAAATCACTTAATCTCCCCCTGCCTGAATATGTAATGTAAATACGGTGCTCATGTACAGCGCTCCAATACCTTCGGGACGAGTTTGCGCTATATAAAAGATGCACAAAATAAAATCTTGATTTCCCATGCACTGCAGCCCTCGGGTGTGAGTGGAGCGGCAGGGCCTCTCAGTCCGGGCGCACTTCTAAGTCACCCGAGCCGCGCTCTGTAAACAACGGAATCACAAGCAAAAGTGAAAACAGCATCAGGGCTAGGAAGGGGCGCTGAGTGATGGTGGGAGGAGGAAGGGAACAGACAGAAGGGGGCGGAAAATGTCGGGTACGTGCAATAAAGGAGCACGAAGACTCATGCCGAGAAATAGAGTGGTGAAGGAATGGGAGTGAGGAATGGGAAGAGAAGCACTGCCTTTCACGTTCAACATTCTTGCCTTTATCCCGCCCATGCCCTGTCCCGCCTTCCCCATTTCCTCTATTCCTCCCCTCCCACGGACCCTCTTCTCAGAGCTACCATTCCTAGCTCTCCCTCTTTCCCTTCCTCACGCGCTTCCTCCTCCCATTTTTCAGTCCGCCCAATCCTAATTTACTTCTATTCCCCCTCCCCTGCCCCTTGCTTTGCTCCCCTGTAGAACGGAATAGTTTGGCAGGCACTTGTTTGTGCCCGAAAGGAAGTCTGGTTTGCGGTGGGGTAGGATGCAGAGAGGCTGTCCCCACACAACCTACTCCACAGCAGACATTTCTGCTGGCATGGCAGCCCCGCCGCTTCATCGCTGCCAAGGAGATTGGGTGCCAGTGGGTTGGTGAAGGGGAGGCAACGGGCGCAGGACTGGCCATGTTGGGTATTGTTTAGGACTGCAGCCATGCATAATGTGAGGCTCTGGGGTTCATTGCACGGAGAGAGAGGAAACTCGGAATTCTCTCACAAGAGCCCCACAGCCCTGTTGTGTCTAGAGAAGTTCCTTGCCAGCCAGAGATCTCGGGAGTGGAGTGTCATGTAGCAGTCACTTTCACTGATTTATTACAGATAGGACTCCAGGTTTACTATTTATTTTGTAAGCATTTCCATTTGTGATAAACCATAATTATTTTGCTTTTTCTAAACAATATGAAGCTTTAAGTAGTACATTTCTAAATTTGTTTCAGCAATAGAAGGTACACTTGCATTTAGGTGCTTCAAGGGTTTTAGTGCAAAAAAAAAAAATCAAGAAAAAAGCAAATGAGAAAAGGAGGAAAAGTGAGTAAAGGGCAAACAAGAGATGGGATAAGAAAGATTAGAACAAAAAAGAAAATATGAAGGAAACAAAGAAGGAGAAACATTGAGGAAAGGAGAGTAGTGGAGAAAAAGAATGAGGAATGTACAGTAAGTGAATACAACAAGAAAACAAGACAGAGAAAGAATAACGTAGGAGAAACGATAAAGACATGGAAAGAAGATAAGGCTGAAAACAAGTAGAAAAAGAATGAAGACGGGAAAAAGACGAAGGAAAAAAGCAGAGAAAGAAAGAGGGCAAAAAAGAAAGGAACTAGAGCTGGAGAGAAATCAGGATAGAGGAGAGGAAGGAAAAATAAATGGAGAAATTAGAAATACTGGAAGAATTCTGGGATTTACACGACCTCCCCCGGGCACTTACAGCCTTTCCAGATGGTGAGTCTATATATCATCATTACCAACACCCACCCCGGGACTGAGGATGATGTTGGAAAGTGCAGCACTTACCATCAGCATCCCCAGGCTCACAATGGAAGTGCATCGGGTCATGGTCACCGGTATATGTGTTCTTGACACAAAATTAGCTCAGGAGGCTGAGCATATGTTGCAGACGTGTGTAACTCCTCAGTTTCAACTTTATAACGTCAATTCAGTCTTCCACTCCTCTTGACTTTTACAGTGAGCACCTTGAGCCTTATAATTAAAACATCCCTCTCAGCATGTGTGCGCCTCTACTCAGTGTGACAGTGTCTGGTGTGTCGGCTAGTCTGCCAGACCCAAAGCTTCAGTGTGCTTGTGACTCAGTGTGCCTGCGTGTGATCACGTGCTTCGGTGCACCCGTGTGCCTCTATGTATTAGTGTGTCTGTCTCACGGGGTGTGTGTGTGTGTTTCTCAGCGTGTGCATGCATGTGTGCCCGTTTGTAGTGCGGTTTCTATGTATGTCTGTATGCGGGGGTCATTGTCATTTACAACGCCGTTACTTCACGAAGGGAAAAAAAAGCAATAACATTTTCAAAGCCAAGAGCTCAAAACAATGTCATTGCGAGACCTATTGCATTGTAAATGCTTGTATTTTTTTTTTTTAAACAAAGTCTATTATGAATTTTAATATCCAGGAAACAAGGACAAAGGGTGAACTTGGCCGGAATGGAGCAGAGCTTAGAACATTAAAAGGCAACTTCTGAGGATGCACCCGACAGTGCAGACGGAAGCCTCTGCGACTCAAACATGTTGATAGGTAGGTGGAGTGCGACGTCAATCAATCCTCCCCCGATCTTTCAGGCTGATACAGAAGTGACGTCATACGGTTGATGAGAAAGGCTGAACCTCAAACATACATGGCCATTGGCCAAACAAACTGCAACCACTAGTTTAGAGCAAACATGTCAGAAACCACTAGAAGACGCACTGCTGAATCTGCCAAAGAGAACACGACGCACTGGTTAAGAGTAAAACAGAGAAGCTACCCTACCCACCGCATGCAGAGTCCACCTTGACACCAACTACCCTTTTCGTTGTTTGCTTGCATGACACATAACCCAGCCTAACTCTCAAAATAAGTGTGCAACTTGGCCACCACAACCCACAGACACCTGCGCCTGCCCAGTAGGACAGGTTGTACTAACACATAGGAACAGCACAACGACCACCCAAGCTACCAAGCACTGAGTCTACCTGATGCCTACCCACCATACTCACTAAGTGCAGAGTCTACCCTGGCACCTACCCACCACTGACCTGGCCCTTCTGAGACTGCCCTGTACATGTTGTGTCAGATACAGTATAGCACATTTGCCACCCGACTTACCAAGCGCAGTCTCTACTCTGGCACCTAGGTACTACTGACCTGGCCCTTCTGAGCCTTCCCTGTAGTGCCAGATACAAGTATAGCACATATGCCACCGACTTACCAAGCGCACTCTCTACCCCTTCACCTAGGCACTAGTGACCCTGCTCTTCTGAGCCTGCCCTGTGCATGTCGTGTCAGATACAGTACAGAACATATGCCACCCGACATACCAAGTGCAGTCTCTACTCTGGCACCTAGGCACTACTGACCCCGCTCTTCTGAGCCTGCCCTGTATGTGTCGTGTCAGATACAACAAGTATAGCACATATGCCACCCGACTTACCAAGCGCGCACACTACTCTGGCACCAAGGAACTACTGACCTGGCCCTTCTGAGCCTTCCCTGTAGTGCCAGATACAAGTATCGCACATATGCCACCCGACTTACCAAGCGCAGACTCTACTCTGGCACCTAGGCACTACTGACCCCGTTCTTCTCAGCCTGCCCTGTACATGTCGTGTCAGATACAACAAGTATAGCACATATGCCACCCGACTTACCAAGCACACACTCTACTCTGGCACCTAGGTACTACTGACCACGCTCTTCTGAGCCTGCCCTGTACGTGTCGTGTCAGATACAACAAGTATAGCACATATGCCACCCGACTTACCAAGCGCACTCTCTACTCCAGCACCTAGGCACTAGTGACCCTGCTCTTCTGAGCCTGCCCTGTGCATGTCGTGTCAAATACAGTACAGAACATATGCCACCCGACATACCAAGTGCAGTCTCTACTCTGGCACCTAGGCACTACTGACCCCGCTCTTCTGAGCCTTCCTGTTCTGCCAGATACAAGTATAGCACATATGCCACCCGACTTACCAAGCGCAGACTCTACTCTGGCACCTAGGTACTACTGACCCCGCTCTTCTCAGCCTGCCCTGTACATGTCGTGTCAAATACAGTACAGAACATATGCCACCCGACATACCAAGTGCAGTCTCTACTCTGGCACCTAGGCACTACTGACCCCGCTCTTCTGAGCCTGCCCTGTATGTGTCGTGCGAGATTCAACAAGTATAGCATATATGCCACCCGACTTACCAAGCGCAGACTCTACTCTTGCACCTAGGTACTACAGACCCCGCTCTTCTCAGCCTTCCCTGTAGTGCAGGATACAACAAGTATAGCACATATGCCACCAGACTTACCAAGCGCAGACTCTACTCTGACACCTAGGTACTACTGACCCCGCTCTTCTCAGCCTTCCCTGTAGTGCCAGATACAACAAGTATAGCACATATGCCACCCGACTTACCAAGCGCAGTCTCTTCCCTGGCGCCTACCCACAACTGACCCGGCTCTTCTGAGCCTGCCCTGTACACGTATAGCACACATGAGATCTCAGTTATAACAGGGTACTGTTAAAGATTCGATCCAGATAAGTACTCCTTATTGAGCAGCACGGACCAATCAATTTCCACGATAGTAAAGACAGGTCGGTTAAAGGATGCGTTTAAGAGACAGATCTCTCACAGTGCCTTCGCTAACAGCGCCAATGAGCTGCACTCAAGGGCACACTGCCTTCTATTCTGCGCCTGCACTGCACATGCATCTGGCGGGAGAACACTTCGCCTATCCATGGCGCGTGGTTTTAAGAGCCGTGTGAACTTGTGCTACCACTAGAGCATCTACTGAATGGACTGGGTTGGCTGTATCCTTCAGAGCAGCCCGCGGCGCATGCTTTCTGGCATCAGGGCAGCCTCACGCTGCAGACCGCCTGAGTGGCCGCTAGATGTCGCTGCCGCACAGGCCACGCCTGCACACCTCCTGCTAGCTGCAGGGTGACAGACAGGGTAAGCAAACACTATTTATAATGGATGGGCCGGCGCATTCCTCGGCTGCATGGATGGATTGTTTCCGGTTATTTACAGCCCCTCGGAGCTTTAAAAGCCGGGTATAAACACATGGCTGCAAGAATCGGCGGCCACAGAGTGTGCGGATTCCTGTGTGACACCCCAACACTCTACAGTGTCTGGAACCGGTGCCACTGGGGCCTGGGGGGAGCCGGAGCTCTGGTATGCCGTGGCTAGCGAGTCACAGGTTGTGTGACCCACGCACATCCGACAGGGGCAGGCAGAGGCATACACATGTGCCAACATTTTAGGACAGGGAAGTGGGAGGTTTTGAAATAGAAATCGGGAGACTGTAATTTCCCTATTGACTTCTAATTAAGAAAATTTTATTTCAGGCGGAAGACAGTCAAAATAAAGCTATTTTTTGGCTTGAAAAAATCGGGAGTGTCCCGCCTGAATCGGGTCCATTGCCATGTCTGCATACATGACGGGCTCCTCCAGATTCAGCTGTCGTCTGAGAGCATTTAAAATTCTCAAGTGAAATCTGACAGACACCTCGCTATCCTCACCGAAAGCTCCTGTACCCAATTATTCACTAAATAATACATTTATTAGCAGAGGGTGTTACACCCCCTTATAAATATATTTTCTGATACGTGGTTGGGTACAGGTGCTTTTAGTTTGTGAGATGTCTGTCGTATTTCACCAATAATTTTTACATGAACAGACAAACACGCACCCTCACTCTCCGTTTTGAAAGTCCTCAAAAATGTTGGTTATGTTTTCTATAAAATAGTAAGTTCTCTTTAAGCACGCCTGTCACTCCGCATTCCTCCGCCTTCCCACTGCTCCTTATGCCGCGCGTACTATAATGTACTTTAACATTATGCGCCAGCCTGACGGTCGGTAAATCTTAAACTCTCCCCTCCCCCCCAACAATCTTACTGGCCAACCTGTGCCCCTGTTCATTAGGGGGTGTACCACCCCCTGAAGCTGCGCCCCTGCGCCCCTGCATGTGAGGTTATTCATCCCAGACTGTGCCCAGAAGGCACGGGTCACTTGTGGCATGGAGAAATCCCGAGGGAGGCCAGACGTGCCGCCGATGGCAAGCGCTTGGAAGGCCGGCCTCGGGCAGCAGGTTCTAACCCGCACAGTGAGACGGCCTTCCATTTCCGCCCTCCATCACAACCAGGGTTGTCTACCAGCTCTGCCCACGAGGTGCTGAGGTTGGTTCAACCACAGCTGTCATGTCAGGAGGGTCGTGGTGGCACACAAAGTAACGTACAGTACGTAAAACAAGCAATCACGCACCCTCTTCCCTTCTGCGCGTTCACGTACGTAATGACGGGGCCCCAAGAGCAGAACCAGTGCACACAGAGAGACCCCCCCCCCACCCCAGGGGGACGCGGAAACGGCCACACAGGACATCGGCCCAATCCGAAGAGGCTTCTAGATGGCGCACATGGACACGCCTACAAGTGGCACCATGCCCCCAGCCCCGAATGTCAGATGTACGTTGTAGACTTGGAGAACCCCTCGAGACAGAGGTGTCCACGGACAGGCGCAGGAGCGGCACCATACCAGCCCGCCGAAGGGCAGATCTGCGCTCTAGGCTGGGGCAGAGTCAGTGACTGAAAGGTAAGAATGGGGTCGGCCACACGCACACTATCAAGCCAAGGTTTTCAGTTCAGGGCAGACGTTGTCCGAGTCGGATAGGTAGGACACAGCGGCTCTCTGTGCCCTCAGGCCACAACGTTGGTGTATGGGTGTCATACAAATAAGTTTCTTTATCGTAGCTTTCCCCCCCAGAGGGGAGAAGCACTTCCGGAAACGCTGCCGCCTGTTGTGGGGGAACAGGCTGGGAAAAGGATACGGGGGAGGCTGTGAATGTGTCCAGCACAGAGCTAGAAGACTGCACTGCCGGGGCCCCGGGCTCCTGCACCACCAGGCCCCTGACATGGACTGCACACGTACTGCTGTTCACAGCTTCCAGAAGCCACGTGCTCGCAGGGACTTAGACAAGGAAGCAGTCTTCAACCCGCTCAGTGGTGCCGGACACACTACAGCGTGGGGCAGTCTCAGTACAGCGTGGGGCAGGATCGGTGCAGGAGTATGTGCCACTCGTGGGGTGGGCACAACCATCCTAGCAGCATTATAGATCACCAGAACCTGAAGATAGAAGGGGCAGTCTCAGTACAGCGTGGGGCAGGATCGGTGCAGGAGTATGTGCCACTCGTGGGGTGGGCACAACCATCCTAGCAGCATTATAGATCACCAGAACCTGAAGATAGAAGGGGCAGTCTCAGTACAGCGTGGGGCAGTCTCAGTACAGCGTGGGGCAGGATCGGTGCAGGAGTATGTGCCACTCGTGGGGTGGGCACACTCATCCTAGCAGCATTATAGATCACCAGAACCTGAAGATAGAAGGGGCAGCCTCAGTACAGCGTGGGGCAGTCTCAGTACAGCGTGGGGCAGGATCGGTGCAGGAGTATGTGCCACTGGTGGGGTGGGCACACTCATCCTAGCAGCATTATAGATCACCAGAACCTGAAGATAGAAGGGGCAGCCTCAGTACAGCGTGGGGCAGGATCGGTGCAGGAGTATGTGCCACTCGTGGGGTGGGCACACTCATCCTAGCAGCATTATAGATCACCAGAACCTGAAGATAGAAGGGGCAGTCCCAGTACAGCGTGGGGCAGTCTCAGTACAGCGTGGGGCAGGATCAGTGCAGGAGTATGTGCCACTCGTGGGGTGGGCACACTCATCCTAGCAGCATTATAGATCACCAGAACCTGAAGATAGAAGGGGCAGTCCCAGTACAGCGTGGGGCAGTATCAGTGCAGAAGTATGTGCCACTCGTGGGGTGGGCACACTCATCCTAGCAGCATTATAGATCACCAGAACCTGAAGATAGAAGGGGCAGTCTCAGTACAGCGTGGGGCAGTCCCAGTCCAGCGTGTGGCAGGATCGGTGCAGGAGTATGTGCCACTCGTGGGGTGGCACAACCATCCTAGCAGCATTATAGATCACCAGAACCTGAAGATAGAAGGGGCAGTCCCAGTCCAGCGTGTGGCAGGATCGGTGCAGGAGTATGCGCCACTCGTGGGGTGGGCACACCCATCCTAGCAGCATTATAGATCACCAGAACCTGAGGATAGAAGGGGCAGTCTCAGTACAGCGTGGGACAGGATCGGTGCAGGACTATGTGCCACTCGTGGGGTGGGCACAGCCATCCTAGCAGCTTTATAGATCACCAGAACCTGAAGATAGAAGGGGCAGCCTCAGTACAGCGTGGAGCAGGATCGGTGCAGGAGTATGTGCCACTCGTGGGGTGGGCACACCCATCCTAGCAGCATTATAGATCACCAGAACCTGAAGATAGAAGGGGCAGTCTCAGTTCAGCGTGGGGCAGGATGAGTGCAGGAGTATGTGCCACTCGTGGGGTGGGCACAACCATCCTAGCAGCATTATAGATCACCAGAATCTGAAGGTCGAAGGGGCAGTCTCAGTACAGCGTGGGGCAGGATCAGTGCAGGAGTATGTGCCACTCGTGGGGTGGCAAACCCATCCTAGCAGCATTATAGATCACCAGAATCTGAAGGTCGAAGGGGCAGTCTCAGTACAGCGTGGGGCAGTCTCAGTACAGCGTGGGGCAGGATGAGTGCAGGAGTATGTGCCACTCGTGGGGTGGGCACAACCATCCTAGCAGCATTATAGATCACCAGAATCTGAAGATAGAAGGGGCAGTCCCAGTCCAGCGTGGGGCAGGATCAGTGCAGGAGTATGTGCCACTCGTGGGGTGGGCACACCCATCCTAACAGCATTATAGATCACCAGAACCTGAAGATAGAAGGGGCAGCCTCAGTACAGCGTGGGGCAGTCCCAGTCCAGCGTGGGGCAGGATCAGTGCAGGAGTATGTGCCACTCGTGGGGTGGGCACAACCATCCTAGCAGCATTATAGATTACCAGAACCTGAAGATAGAAGGGGCAGTCTCAGTACAGCGTGGGGCAGTCTCAGTACAGCGTGGGGCAGGATCAGTGCAGGAGTATGTGCCACTCGTGGGGTGGGCACAGCCATCCTAGCAGCATTATAGATCACCAGAACATGAAGATAGAAGCGGCAGTCTCAGTACAGCGTGGGGCAGGATCGGTGCAGGAGTATGTGCCACTCGTGGGGTGGGCACACCCATCCTAGCAGCATTATAGATCACCAGAACCTGAAGATAGAAGGGGCAGTCTCAGTACAGCGTGGGGCAGGATCAGTGCAGGAGTATGTGCCACTCGTGGGGTGGGCACACTCATCCTAGCAGCATTATAGATCACCAGAACCTGAAGATAGAAGGGGCAGTCTCAGTACAGCGTGGGGCAGTCTCAGTACAGCGTGGGGCAGGATCAGTGCAGGAGTATGTGCCACTCGTGGGGTGGGCACACTCATCCTAGCAGCATTATAGATCACCAGAACCTGAAGATAGAAGGGGCAGTCTCAGTACAGCGTGGGGCAGTCTCAGTACAGCGTGGGGCAGGATCAGTGCAGGAGTATGTGCCACTCGTGGGGTGGGCACACCCATCCTAGCAGCATTATAGATCACCAGAACCTGAAGATAGAAGGGGCAGTCTCAGTACAGCGTGGGGCAGGATCAGTGCAGGAGTATGTGCCACTCGTGGGGTGGGCACAACCATCCTACCAGCATTATAGATCACCAGAACCTGAAGATAGAAGGGGCAGTCTCAGAACAGCATGGGGCAGGATCGGTGCAGGAGTATGTGCCACTCGTGGGGTGGGCACACCCATCCTAGCAGCATTATAGATCACCAGAACCTGAAGATAGAAGGGGCAGTCTCAGTACAGCGTGGGGCAGTCTCAGTACAGCATGGGGCAGGATCGGTGCAGGACTATGTGCCACTCGTGGGGTGGGCACAGCCATCCTAGCAGCATTATAGATCACCAGAACCTGAAGATAGAAGGGGCAGCCTCAGTACAGCGTGGGGCAGGATCGGTGCAGGAGTATGTGTCACTCGTGGGGTGGGCACACCCATCCTAGCAGCATTATAGATCACCAGAATCTGAAGGTCGAAGGGGCAGTCTCAGTACAGCGTGGGGCAGGATGAGTGCAGGAGTATGTGCCACTCGTGGGGTGGGCACAACCATCCTAGCAGCATTATAGATCACCAGAATCTGAAGGTCGAAGGGGCAGTCTCAGTACAGCGTGGGGCAGGATCAGTGCAGGAGTATGTGCCACTCGTGGGGTGGCAAACCCATCCTAGCAGCATTATATATCACCAGAATCTGAAGGTAGAAGGGGCAGTCTCAGTACAGCGTGGGGCAGTCTCAGGACAGCGTGGGGCAGGATCAGTACAGCGTGGGGCAGGATCAGTGCAGGAGTATATGCCACTCTTCGGGTGGGCACACTCATCCTAGCAGCATTATAGATCACCAGAATCGGAAGGTAGAAGGGGCAGTCCCAGTACATGTCCAATTCGGCCGAAATACAGGAACCAATTGTTTACTGGATGCTTTAAAGAGATTGTATATACAAATGTTTTAATTATACCATGAATATTAAATGATGCATATCTACATCTAATAGTAGCCCTGATGAAGGTCAGTGAAGGGTGCTGGCTACAAGCAAACCTTACATTCTGGCAACAATATTTGTCTGAGTGGGTTTAGATTGCGCACTTCCCTCTACGCATGGATCTGTGTGATACTCCGTATTCGTGCGAGTGAGTGCCGGCTGCTAGCGCGTGGACAGTTTGCTGCTTCCCTACCTCCTTACAGAGTGTCAAGAAGTGTTGTCACAGGAATGCGCATGCCTTACATGTCACTTTTACTATTGAGGGAGTAGGTACACAGACAGAAATGCACCATACAATGCCCTTTAGTGGAACACTAGAGGCAGGAAACAACCACTCCTGGGACTGAAGTGTCTGCAGCCTGACCTGAAAACACGACCTCCAATCCCAGTCTTCCTAACTTGGCTAAACAGTGTGATCTTGGCCGAACTACTTCACCTCACTGTGCCCTAGTGAGAATCTACAGGTTCACAGTGGGCACACTAAAAATAGACAACATAGACCAGAACAATGATCAATATATACGTGCATAGTGGACCACATGTACTGGACTTCAAGAACCTAACTACAATTGATGGCATACTCCCCCGTGATTTCCTTAAAATCTTTAAACATTAATTTTTGACTTTATTGTAATAAATGTTACACAAAGTAGTCGTGAACAAAACGGAGTACTCGAAAGCATAAACAACAAATGGCTTATCCTCGAACCTTACACAGGCTTACCAGGCACAAAACCCCTCAGGGACTTCAGAATCCCAACTCTAGCAGCTCAGCCTTTTCCACCAGGAGGTACCCGCAGGCGCTTGTGCCCAGATGGTGCAAGTGCCTAGGGCCTGTCCGAGGCGGCTACTCACCTAGGGACAAGTCCTGGCACCGAATCCCCTTCACACGACCGGTCACCGAATCCCTCTGACAAGTCCTGGCACCGAATCCCTCTCACAAGTCCTGGCACCGAATCCCTATCACAAGTCCTGGCACCGAATCCCTCTCACAAGTTCTGGCACCGAAGTCCTGGCACCAAAGCCCCCTCACAAGTCCTAGCACCAAAGCCCCCTCACAAGTCCCTGAAGCCCTCTCACAAGTCCTGGCATTGAAGCCCTCTCACAAGTCCTGGCATTGAAGCCCTCTCACAAGTCCTGGCACCGAAGCCCTCTCACAAGTCCTGGCACCGAAGCCCTCTCACAAGTCCTGGCACCTAATCCCTCTCACAAGTCCTGGCACCTAATCCCTCTCACAAGTCCTGGCATGTTAGAAATGGGATTTCTGGTTGGCTAAGGCTTGCGCCAAAGTCAGGCAGAAACCACCACTCTAGTCAGGGCTAGGAAGTTACACGCCAAAGATAACCCCTGCTCACCCCCTTGGTAGCTTGGCACGAGCAGTCAGGCTTATCTCTGAGGCGATGTGTAAAGCGTTTGCGCGCGCACCCAGCAACAACACCCAAGGCCCACCACAAAGGAAACTCCACACAAGGTATTCTATAAAAATAGCCTTTGTATTATACACAACACATTAGATAAAAACACACACTCTACAATGTGCCAACAGGCACGGGCAGAATTTACAAGGGATTATATATACAGGGGACAGGGCCACCTGGACCGCTGTCCGGAATTAGCACTCTTAGAACATAGGAATAATACTGTAGTATAAAATAACATATGTAGCACACAACCAGTAACTACTGGTAACCAGAAAGTACCACCTACGCAACCCTAACCACCTTAGGAAAAGGTTGCGCAGGGAATCAGGACCTCACTAGCACCACCTGTGTTAGGGAGAAAACAACCACCTAAGTATCACAATACCTGTAGGGGTCTAAGCACATAAACACATGATGCATAACATTCAGAGGTGTAAAGCAAAGCACATGACGCATAAAAACACATTCAGAGGTGCAGGTTAACACAATTGCGCAAGAACTCACATAAGCCACTACCTGTGGCAGTCCCTGGGCCAACTGGCCTAGTAGGGGCAAGGACGCCCTGCGTCCAGAAAAGTCAGGGCGCGCCGGCGCAGGCTGCGCAAGCCAGAACACCGAGGCCACAACCTAAACGTTGCAGTTGCCCACTAAGTGCTGGGCAACTGGAGAGATGCTGTGGCACCACTGTGCCTTGTTAAACCAATATGGCGGGGGGGTTGGAGCCTCTCCTGGGCTCTAATATGTCACACTTGTGGCCCCCTGAGCCTCGCAGGCTCTAAACAACTTTGAGGGGCAAGGTGGGAGTGGCCCGCTGCCACCTGGGGCCACTCAATCCCAAAAGAAATGCCCCCAACGTTGGGGAAATGCCCCCTGAGCCTCGCAGGCTCTAAACAACAATGGGCCCCGCTTTGGAGCGACCTCGCGCTCCCAACAACGCTCTGCCCGCGTTGGAGCCTCTCGGGGGCTCACGGACACTGCCCCCGATGTCAGAGCCTCAACCGGGCTCTGGCTCAATCACCGCCTGTTGGACCTGGCCCTTTTTGAAGGGTCATCCCTAAACTTTTTGCCTTCCTCCTGTATTTTTTCTGACCTGGTGTTGGCTGATTTATGACTCTGGGCACCTTACCACTGCTGACCAGTGCTAAGGTGCATATGCTCTCCCTATGGTAAAATGTATACATTGATTGGTGTCCATGATTGGTTCATTTGGTTTACTGTCAGCCCCTAGTAGAGTGCACCAGGAGTGCCAGGGCTTGTAAATACAAATGCCGCTAGTGGGCTTGCAGCACTGGTTGTGCCACCCACAGAAGCGGCCTAGTAAAATGTGTCTAGGATCTGCCACTGCAGAACCTGCGTGCGGTCTGGTACCGTCGCGCTGACTGCGCAAGTGCAGCCACTTGCCAGTCCCTAAACCTTCCCTTAACTACATATTAGTCACCCCTCTGGTAGGCCCAAGGGCAGGGTGCATTGTAGGCATAAGGTAGGACATGCCCTGATGTGTGTGGCATGTCTTAATAGTGAATTACAGCCATTTTCGTTTTTCACTATTGAAGGCTACCTGCTCTCCATAGGCCAGAATGGGCTGCTGGAGTCACTACACGCTGTGACCCCAGTGGACTCATAGAGCATGGTAGAAAGTCATGTTTAGTATGCCTGGACTCAGAATAATAAAATACTTCTTTTAGTAAAGTTTATTTTAATATCCTGCGTTTGTAAATACTACTTTTAGAAAGTTAGTATTTACTGACCTGGCCATTTCAGTCCGCCTCTGCTGTGTGTGTGTGTTCTGCCTAGCAACAGTAAGGAGCAGGGTTGGGGAATCCCCAGAGACAGGCTGGCTGCCAGGTGGTGGGTAGAGAGATTACACCAGGATGGGTGGGAGGAGTCCACCCTTGACTCTGAATAGACCTGTGCTCTGACAGCACAAAGCCGGCGCCGCCCCCTGTGGAGCGGCTGATGTCTCTGCCCTGCTGCTGAAAGGAAAGCGCAGAGTCACCACAACAAAGTGCTCCAGAACTGGACTGAGCCAGGCCCAGGCCCCCTGGCGCTAAAGAACAAAAGAATCGCACTATAAAAGTAGGAGCCTGGCTCCTAAGAAATCAGATCCTGTTTGCGCCAAGAAGAAACTCTGCCTGAAGGAGAAGGACCTGGAGAAGCTGAAGGAGGAATACTGTCTCTCTGCCTGAGAGACTGGCCTGCAGTGGGTGCCTGTCTGCTGGAAGGAGAGGGAAAGCCTGAAGAAAAGGACTTTGATTCAACTTGTGCCTTTAAAACAATCTCCAAGGGCTTGCGTGTGAACTTGCCCCCTGACCTGCGCCCCAGGAACAGTGGGCGCTACCATCCTGAAAGAAGAGGAGAAGTGCCTTGAAGTGATTCAGCAAGCTGACCCCGGAGAACCTGTGCATCCCCTGATCTCGCTGAGCAACGCGACTTCTGCTGCTGGCGTGGCTGCAAACAACGTAAAGGCCTGACAGCCCGAGCACCGTGAACAGTTGCCCCCTCGAGCCGTAGCTCGCAAAGTAAGGTGGAGATCTCCGCGCCTGAGCGCCGAGTCCCTGTGACCCCTGCCGGGTTGTAGAGGCTTCTGCAAAGGACTAAAGTGCCCTGGTTCGCGTCTCCGGCCGAAGCTAACAGCGCGCGGCGCTGTGATCTCACCCCGAGGCTGCCCTCCTGCTTCTGACCCCCTTCGTGGCAACCTGCATCCTGCCCGAGCGCCCCACGAAGCTCCGCCGTCCCCTGGACACTGGGGACACCAGCGCGACGTGGGACACCCCTGGACTGGACCGCGAGGCCGCCACGAACCTTCCCCGTGAAATCTGCAAGGTATTGTGCCAGCGCGTGAAAAGTACGGCCCGTACTTGCCTTTGTACGAACCGTACCTGCCCTGTAACTACGGGTGCCTGGTTCGCACCGTACTGCCTGTGAAGTGCCTTGGTTCGTACCCGCCTTGTAAATACTTGTGCCTGGTTCGCACCGTACTGCCTGTGAAGTGCCTTGGTTCGTACCCGCCTTGTAAATACTTGTGCCTGGTTCGCACCGTACTGCCAGCTGAAATAATGGCGCTTTGAAAAGTGCTCCTTTTGGCTGAGTTCGAGCCGTAACAGCCTTGGTTCGACCCGTACTTACCCTGGGAACAGCAAGGTTCGAACCGTACCTACGTTTTAACCGTACTGCATTGAAAAGCATTACCGGTGCTCACTCGAGAAGAGTGAGACTCGGCAAGCGTACTCCGGCTCACGCGAGAAGCGTGGGAAACGGCAAGGCACTGTAAAAACCTTGCCAAAGGCACCCCAAAGGCGCTACGAAGTGCCCAGAAGACCTAAGAAACCTATTTTAAAGAGAACTGTGCCATTTTTACAACTGTGGACTGCCCGTAAAGCATTTTGAGAGTAACTGGATTATTTTACCAAGAGAACTGTATTTATGCAACCTGCCTGAAAGAAAACCTTTTATATAAAGAATTATATTTTGGACATAAATACAGCCTTGTGTCTTTGTGTGGTGGGGTGGTGATTATTGTGTGGGACAACTTGAACGCTTAACCTATATGCCCTCTGGAAATTTAGCCTGACTGCTCGCGCCACGTTACCTAGAGGGTGAGCAGGGGTTATTTTTAAAGAGGTGATCCTTTGCCCTGACTTAGATGAAAAGGGTCCCTGCTTGTCGCAAGTGCATACCTGCGCCAACCAGAGACCCCGGATTCTAACATTGGTGGCAGCGGTGCGGATTTACGGATTTGCGTTCTTGGTGTCTGCGCAGTGATTACTAACCATTGCACAGTGGACAGTCCAGTAGCTTAAACCACAGAACTTTTTCAAGTTTTAATTTTCGCTTGCCAAGGAAAAAGAAGATCCCTTGCGTTTGAAGCCATGCCGGGCTCAACCAGCACAGCATCTGAAGCCTCTGAGATGGAATGGGAATGGGATGCGTCAAAACTGAACGACTACACAAGAAGGCAACTCAAGTACTTCTGCAAGAAGTTCAAGGTTCCACATGTGGGGTGCAAGCTCAAACCACAGATCTACAAGGCGCTGAAAGCCTGGATGGAATCAAGGAGTGCAGCTGAGGATGTTGTACCTGAGGAGATTGACCTAGTGGAACCAGCGGAGAGCATCCACAGTGCGGGCAGGTGTCTGTCACCAGAGGAGCTGGCAGACAGACAGGCCGCAAGAGAGCAACAAGTCACTTTGGCAAAACTGAAAATAGATGGTCAATTGGAGCTGGAAAGCAAAAAGCTGGCTCTGGAAGAGAAGAAGCTGGCTCTTGAAGAAAAGAAAATGCAAATGGAGCATGACTTTTTAATGAAGAAATATGATATGGAGCTCGAGAGGCTTGAGGCCATGAGTGTCTCATCCCAGCAGCAAGAAAGGTGCGTAGCTCAGAGATTGAGCTTTTCTGAGTGGGAGGAGGAATCCAGCTCAGATGGTGGCAGCAATATTGAATTCTCTAGTGCTGAAAGAGTAGTACACACACCCAGAGATGTGGCGCCTGGCTTGAAGGAGGGGGTTAACACACACCAGGAGGTTCAAGGGCATGAGGTAGCTCCAGTAGTGCGCAGTATCCCTGAAGGGAATAGGGTAACTGGCGCAGGGGTTCATAGTCCTAGTGGCGGGAGGGACACTCTACTGGCTCTAGATGAGAGGCGCAGGGAGAGGGGTTCCCCCAACATTGAAGTCCTGGTAGGTGAGTGTGAAGACCGCCCAGAAGAGTGTGGGTTGTGTGACAGAGACAGTCAGATACTGTCTTGCCAGTCTCAGGAGAGTGGTGTGGAGTACGTGTGTGAGGCACTGGATGGTAAGGTGAAGGCTAGTTTGGTTAACCCTGCTAGGGGGCTGTGTGATCCAATTGTGGGAGAGCATATTTTAAGTCCCTGTTTTCCAGAGCTATGTCAACACCTGTTGGAGACCGAGTTCTCTGACCGCAGAGAGCTCACATTGGAGGTAGACCTTTTGGTGGATTCCAGAGGGTCTGGAGAGGCATTGGGGAATGACCCTGTGGGGAGTGGCTCAGGTATCTTCCAACCCAGAGTGGTGGAAGTGGTGCAGAGTAGCCCAGCTAGGTCCCATGGTAGTGGGAGGGGTGTAGGGGCTCACGTCCTGTCTCAGTGGAGAAGGAGTGAGTGTGGGGCTGCGTGCCCCCAGGTGCCCGAAACCCAGTCTCAGAGCCTGGATGGTTCTTTAAGGGAACACCAGGCGGGGAGCCTAGGCTGTCCTGATGGGCCACCCGTTGAGGGGGATCCCCTGGTGTCTGGTGAGCTGGGAGTGTCTGTAAGCAGGCCTCCATCAGTTCTGGTGTCTGGCAGTACCGCTCCAGTTGGGAGGGTGCAGAGGTCCAGATTGAGGGGTGAGAGGGGGAAAGAGTCCCCAGTGGAAGAACCAGTGGGTCAGGGGCCAGCCAGAAGGGCTGCGTCCCCCGTGAGTGACCATGGTGACACCACTTCTGTCCTGGGGGATCTTCAGGCACTGTCAGATGGACAGGGGTCTGGAGATCAGCGCCAGGCAGACTGTCACACGACACATGAGTTATGTGTCACCCTCAGGGGGGGCATGCGTGCTCCCCGGGAAGTCCTGGTGCGCCAGGCGAGCGTTCAACCGCATGGGTTGGACCCAGGGTTGGGAAGCCAGGTTCAGGTGTTGTCTGACCTGGAGGGTGGGACCACTGTAATCAGTGTCCTGACCCATGTTGCTTCTAGGGGTACCACGCCAGTTGGGAGTGGGCAGTACTCTGGAAGGGGGTGCAGAGGGAGGGAGTCCTCGCCTCTGACCCCGGCTCAACTGAAGGGTTTAGACCCTAGGTTGAAGGGCCAGGTTCAGGGTGTCCCCCCTGACCTGGGCACCCAGTTGCAGGATAGAACCCCTGAACTGGTGGGCGAATTGCGCAGGACACCTGCCACAGGTGCCGTGGCAATTCTGGAAGGGGGTGCCACTCCAGGTGGGAGGGTACAGAGCCCCAAGGAGGAGGACCGGGTGTGGGAGAGGCCACCCCAGTCTTTGGTCCAGCCGCTGGGTACAGTCCCGGGGCTGGTGGGTCAGTGCCAGGATGTCATACCTGACCTGACAAGGGGGAGAATGGACAAAGGGTGCCAAGCACCTGGGGCTACTGGCCCCTGCTCCCTGGCACCACAGAGGATTGAGAGCCCTGAGAGGCATACGGCCTGGGTCTCATCCCTGACTACTGTCAGTGGCCACTGTAGCATTTTGCTGTCTCTCTGGTGGGACACACCTGTGGGCCAGTTAAGGTTAGGTGCTGCACAGGTGGTGTCCACAGGTGAGGAGAAGGGTTCCCCATGGATTGGCTTGGTGGGCCCTGAGAGTATGGACAGAGGGAGTCCAATAGGTTCAGATTGGCGTAGAACTGGAGTCTGCCCCTGCAGTTGCGGGCCAGGTCCTTGTTCTATCGCCCCAAGCAGGGAAGACCATCACGGTGGTGATTGGTCTACCCTGCGTTTTGGCTGGAAGGGGGTTGTGTTGGACCTGGCCCTTTTTGAAGGGTCATCCCTAAACTTTTTGCCTTCCTCCTGTATTTTTTCTGACCTGGTGTTGGCTGATTTATGACTCTGGGCACCTTACCACTGCTGACCAGTGCTAAGGTGCATATGCTCTCCCTATGGTAAAATGTATACATTGATTGGTGTCCATGATTGGTTCATTTGGTTTACTGTCAGCCCCTAGTAGAGTGCACCAGGAGTGCCAGGGCTTGTAAATACAAATGCCGCTAGTGGGCTTGCAGCACTGGTTGTGCCACCCACAGAAGCGGCCTAGTAAAATGTGTCTAGGATCTGCCACTGCAGAACCTGCGTGCGGTCTGGTACCGTCGCGCTGACTGCGCAAGTGCAGCCACTTGCCAGTCCCTAAACCTTCCCTTAACTACATATTAGTCACCCCTCTGGTAGGCCCAAGGGCAGGGTGCATTGTAGGCATAAGGTAGGACATGCCCTGATGTGTGTGGCATGTCTTAATAGTGAATTACAGCCATTTTCGTTTTTCACTATTGAAGGCTACCTGCTCTCCATAGGCCAGAATGGGCTGCTGGAGTCACTACACGCTGTGACCCCAGTGGACTCATAGAGCATGGTAGAAAGTCATGTTTAGTATGCCTGGACTCAGAATAATAAAATACTTCTTTTAGTAAAGTTTATTTTAATATCCTGCGTTTGTAAATACTACTTTTAGAAAGTTAGTATTTACTGACCTGGCCATTTCAGTCCGCCTCTGCTGTGTGTGTGTGTTCTGCCTAGCAACAGTAAGGAGCAGGGTTGGGGAATCCCCAGAGACAGGCTGGCTGCCAGGTGGTGGGTAGAGAGATTACACCAGGATGGGTGGGAGGAGTCCACCCTTGACTCTGAATAGACCTGTGCTCTGACAGCACAAAGCCGGCGCCGCCCCCTGTGGAGCGGCTGATGTCTCTGCCCTGCTGCTGAAAGGAAAGCGCAGAGTCACCACAACAAAGTGCTCCAGAACTGGACTGAGCCAGGCCCAGGCCCCCTGGCGCTAAAGAACAAAAGAATCGCACTATAAAAGTAGGAGCCTGGCTCCTAAGAAATCAGATCCTGTTTGCGCCAAGAAGAAACTCTGCCTGAAGGAGAAGGACCTGGAGAAGCTGAAGGAGGAATACTGTCTCTCTGCCTGAGAGACTGGCCTGCAGTGGGTGCCTGTCTGCTGGAAGGAGAGGGAAAGCCTGAAGAAAAGGACTTTGATTCAACTTGTGCCTTTAAAACAATCTCCAAGGGCTTGCGTGTGAACTTGCCCCCTGACCTGCGCCCCAGGAACAGTGGGCGCTACCATCCTGAAAGAAGAGGAGAAGTGCCTTGAAGTGATTCAGCAAGCTGACCCCGGAGAACCTGTGCATCCCCTGATCTCGCTGAGCAACGCGACTTCTGCTGCTGGCGTGGCTGCAAACAACGTAAAGGCCTGACAGCCCGAGCACCGTGAACAGTTGCCCCCTCGAGCCGTAGCTCGCAAAGTAAGGTGGAGATCTCCGCGCCTGAGCGCCGAGTCCCTGTGACCCCTGCCGGGTTGTAGAGGCTTCTGCAAAGGACTAAAGTGCCCTGGTTCGCGTCTCCGGCCGAAGCTAACAGCGCGCGGCGCTGTGATCTCACCCCGAGGCTGCCCTCCTGCTTCTGACCCCCTTCGTGGCAACCTGCATCCTGCCCGAGCGCCCCACGAAGCTCCGCCGTCCCCTGGACACTGGGGACACCAGCGCGACGTGGGACACCCCTGGACTGGACCGCGAGGCCGCCACGAACCTTCCCCGTGAAATCTGCAAGGTATTGTGCCAGCGCGTGAAAAGTACGGCCCGTACTTGCCTTTGTACGAACCGTACCTGCCCTGTAACTACGGGTGCCTGGTTCGCACCGTACTGCCTGTGAAGTGCCTTGGTTCGTACCCGCCTTGTAAATACTTGTGCCTGGTTCGCACCGTACTGCCTGTGAAGTGCCTTGGTTCGTACCCGCCTTGTAAATACTTGTGCCTGGTTCGCACCGTACTGCCAGCTGAAATAATGGCGCTTTGAAAAGTGCTCCTTTTGGCTGAGTTCGAGCCGTAACAGCCTTGGTTCGACCCGTACTTACCCTGGGAACAGCAAGGTTCGAACCGTACCTACGTTTTAACCGTACTGCATTGAAAAGCATTACCGGTGCTCACTCGAGAAGAGTGAGACTCGGCAAGCGTACTCCGGCTCACGCGAGAAGCGTGGGAAACGGCAAGGCACTGTAAAAACCTTGCCAAAGGCACCCCAAAGGCGCTACGAAGTGCCCAGAAGACCTAAGAAACCTATTTTAAAGAGAACTGTGCCATTTTTACAACTGTGGACTGCCCGTAAAGCATTTTGAGAGTAACTGGATTATTTTACCAAGAGAACTGTATTTATGCAACCTGCCTGAAAGAAAACCTTTTATATAAAGAATTATATTTTGGACATAAATACAGCCTTGTGTCTTTGTGTGGTGGGGTGGTGATTATTGTGTGGGACAACTTGAACGCTTAACCTATATGCCCTCTGGAAATTTAGCCTGACTGCTCGCGCCACGTTACCTAGAGGGTGAGCAGGGGTTATTTTTAAAGAGGTGATCCTTTGCCCTGACTTAGATGAAAAGGGTCCCTGCTTGTCGCAAGTGCATACCTGCGCCAACCAGAGACCCCGGATTCTAACACCGCCCGTGGGGGACCGAGGAGAGACCGGCGGGAACGCCCCCACTCACCGGCTCTCCGCGGCGTCGTCCCTTCTCTTCCCGGGGCCGGAGATCTTCAGCAAATGCGGAGCCTACGGGCCTCGGACACGACGGCAGCTCGTCCCAGTGCGGGGTGGGCTCCCGCCTGGGTAGGACGCTTCTCCTCCGGGTCAAGGGCACCGGGCGCAGGGTAGGCTCCTGCCTGCTCCGGGGCCCCCAAAACCAGCCGCGATGCTTCGGTAGGAGGCGGGGTAGGCTCCCGCCCTCCTACTTCCTTTTCCGGTTGTCCCGGAGGCCCGCCCCCGGCCCGCCTGACTTCCTGGTCGGGCGCCGGAGGGCGATTCACGGGGCAAATGCCGGGGGTGCACCGGCGCTATTCTAATCCAATAAATCGAGGTGGGCACTCGATATTGCGGCAATGTCCCTGGCAGGGTGGGCACCTGCCAGGGGACTTTAGGATTTGCAGAGAACGGGGCACACGCCGGGTGGGCACCGGCTTTTTAGAAATAAAAGCGCTCCTGAGCGCTAAAGGAAAAGGAAAGCGCTTCCAGGCGCTAGAGGTGAAAAATAAAGCGCTCCCAGCGCTTCAGGGCACACAATCAGCAAAAGTCCAGGCAAGTTCTCTCCTGCATGCAGCAGGGCAGGGGTGGGGGCAAGGCTGGACCCAGAGCCAGCTCACTGGGCCTCCAGGCAGGGAGGTAGTCCAGGTGGCGGTCCTCTGGTCCAGCAGCAGCAGCAGCAGCCCCCCTCAGGCAGGATCCTGGCAAAGAACAGTTTCTGTGGGGACACAGCCCCATTTTTATACAGGCAAACCCTTTGTTCTGGGTTCAGGGTGAGGGGGGAAAACCAGTCGCAGCTGGTTGGGGAGCACCCTTGATGTGCTCAGCCCCTCACTCTATTCACTGGCAGGGCTAGGGTCGTCAGTCGCACCACAGGGGGCGGGGCCAGCATTGTGTGTGGAAAACCCTGTCCTATTCAGGACCCAGGTGTACTCCTCCCACCCATCTAGCTGCTGATCTCCCCATTCACCACTGGGTGACTCATCCTGACTCTGGGGAATCCCTAGCCCGTCACATGACATGACCAGCTGTTAGACCTGGCACCTTGGCGTGAGTCTCCCTTCCACTTTTTGCTGATGTGCCTCATTGTGTTTTGTTGGTGTTAGCTGCTCAGAGCACTGTGACACTGCTGATCAGTGCCACAGTGCAAGTGCTCCCTTTTAAAAATGTATACATTGATTGGTGTCCATGATTGAGTCATTTGGTTTACTGTCAGCCCCTAGTAAAGTGCACCAGGAGTGCCAGGGCTTGTAAATACAAATACCGCTGGTGGGCCTGCAGCACTGGTTGTGCCACCCACAGAAGCGGCCTAGTAAAATATGTCTAGGGTCTGCCACTGCAGAACCTGCGCGCCGTCTGGTACTGTCGCGCTGACTGCGCAAGTGCCCCCACTTGCCAGTCCCTAAACCTTCCCTTAACTACATATTAGTCACCCCTCTGGTAGGCCCAAGGGCAGGGTGCATTGTAGGCATAAGGTAGGACATGCCCTGATGTGTGTGGCATGTCTTAATAGTGAATTACAGCCATTTTCGTTTTTCACTATTGAAGGCTACCTGCTCTCCATAGGCCAGAATGGGCTGCTGGAGTCACTACACGCTGTGACCCCAGTGGACTCATAGAGCATGGTAGAAAGTCATGTTTAGTATGCCTGGACTCAGAATAATAAAATACTTCTTTTAGTAAAGTTTATTTTAATATCCTGTGTTTGTAAATACTACTTTTAGAAAGTTAGTATTTACTGATCTGGCCATTCAGTCCGCCTCTGCGCTGTGTGTGTGTGTGTTCTGCCTAGCAACAGTAAGGAGCAGGGCTGGGGAATTCCAGGAGACAGGCTGGCTGCCAGGTGGTGGGTAGAGAGATTACACCAGGATGGGTGGGAGGAGTACACCTTGACTCTTGAATAGACCTGTGCTCTGCCAGCACAAAGCCGGCGCCGCCCCCTGTGGAGCGGCTGATGTCTCTGCCCTGCTGCTGAAAGGGAAGCGCAGAGTCACCACAACAAAGTGCTCCAAAAACTGGACTGAGCCAGGCCCAGGCCCCCTGGCGCTAAAGAACAAAAGAATTGGTGTATAAAAGTAGGAGCCTGGCTCCTAAGAAATTAGATCCTGTTTGCGCCAAGAAGAAACTCTGCCTGAAGGAGAAGGACCTGGAGAAGCTGAAGGAGGAATACTGTCTCTCTGCCTGAGAGACTGGCCTGCAGTGGGTGCCTGTCTGCTGGAAGGAGAGGGAAAGCCTGAAGAAAAGGACTTTGATTCAACTTGTGCCTTTAAAACAATCTCCAAGGGCTTGCGTGTGAACTTGCCCCCTGACCTGCGCCCCAGGAACAGTGGGCGCTACCATCCTGAAAGAAGAGGAGAAGTGCCTTGAAGTGATTCAGCAAGCTGACCCCGGAGAACCTGTGCATCCCCTGATCTCGCTGAGCAACGCGACTTCTGCTGCTGGCGTGGCTGCAAACAACGTAAAGGCCTGACAGCCCGAGCACCGTGAACAGTTGCCCCCTCGAGCCGTAGCTCGCAAAGTAAGGTGGAGATCTCCGCGCCTGAGCGCCGAGTCCCTGTGACCCCTGCCGGGTTGTAGAGGCTTCTGCAAAGGACTAAAGTGCCCTGGTTCGCGTCTCCGGCCGAAGCTAACAGCGCGCGGCGCTGTGATCTCACCCCGAGGCTGCCCTCCTGCTTCTGACCCCCTTCGTGGCAACCTGCATCCTGCCCGAGCGCCCCACGAAGCTCCGCCGTCCCCTGGACACTGGGGACACCAGCGCGACGTGGGACACCCCTGGACTGGACCGCGAGGCCGCCACGAACCTTCCCCGTGAAATCTGCAAGGTATTGTGCCAGCGCGTGAAAAGTACGGCCCGTACTTGCCTTTGTACGAACCGTACCTGCCCTGTAACTACGGGTGCCTGGTTCGCACCGTACTGCCTGTGAAGTGCCTTGGTTCGTACCCGCCTTGTAAATACTTGTGCCTGGTTCGCACCGTACTGCCTGTGAAGTGCCTTGGTTCGTACCCGCCTTGTAAATACTTGTGCCTGGTTCGCACCGTACTGCCAGCTGAAATAATGGCGCTTTGAAAAGTGCTCCTTTTGGCTGAGTTCGAGCCGTAACAGCCTTGGTTCGACCCGTACTTACCCTGGGAACAGCAAGGTTCGAACCGTACCTACGTTTTAACCGTACTGCATTGAAAAGCATTACCGGTGCTCACTCGAGAAGAGTGAGACTCGGCAAGCGTACTCCGGCTCACGCGAGAAGCGTGGGAAACGGCAAGGCACTGTAAAAACCTTGCCAAAGGCACCCCAAAGGCGCTACGAAGTGCCCAGAAGACCTAAGAAACCTATTTTAAAGAGAACTGTGCCATTTTTACAACTGTGGACTGCCCGTAAAGCATTTTGAGAGTAACTGGATTATTTTACCAAGAGAACTGTATTTATGCAACCTGCCTGAAAGAAAACCTTTTATATAAAGAATTATATTTTGGACATAAATACAGCCTTGTGTCTTTGTGTGGTGGGGTGGTGATTATTGTGTGGGACAACTTGAACGCTTAACCTATATGCCCTCTGGAAATTTAGCCTGACTGCTCGCGCCACGTTACCTAGAGGGTGAGCAGGGGTTATTTTTAAAGAGGTGATCCTTTGCCCTGACTTAGATGAAAAGGGTCCCTGCTTGTCGCAAGTGCATACCTGCGCCAACCAGAGACCCCGGATTCTAACATTGGTGGCAGCGGTGCGGATTTACGGATTTGCGTTCTTGGTGTCTGCGCAGTGATTACTAACCATTGCACAGTGGACAGTCCAGTAGCTTAAACCACAGAACTTTTTCAAGTTTTAATTTTCGCTTGCCAAGGAAAAAGAAGATCCCTTGCGTTTGAAGCCATGCCGGGCTCAACCAGCACAGCATCTGAAGCCTCTGAGATGGAATGGGAATGGGATGCGTCAAAACTGGACGACTACACAAGAAGGCAACTCAAGTACTTCTGCAAGAAGTTCAAGGTTCCACATGTGGGGTGCAAGCTCAAACCACAGATCTACAAGGCGCTGAAAGCCTGGATGGAATCAAGGGGTGCAGCTGAGGATGTTGTACCTGAGGAGATTGACCTAGTGGAACCAGCGGAGAGCATCCACAGTGCGGGCAGGTGTCTGTCACCAGAGGAGCTGGCAGACAGACAGGCCGCAAGAGAGCAACAAGTCACTTTGGCAAAACTGAAAATAGATGGTCAATTGGAGCTGGAAAGCAAAAAGCTGGCTCTAGAAGAAAAGAGAATGGCTCTTGAGGAGAGAAAGATCCTGATGGAGCACGACGCCAGAATGAGGGAACTGGCGATCAAAGAGAAAAGTTTGGAGAACACTCCCTCTGGTGGCAGCGCAACGCCGGTGCAGGTAGAGTCAAGGGTGTACATCCCGAAAGATGTAGTTAAAGAATTCTTCAGGAATGATGACATAGGGCAATGGTTCCGGGCCTATGAGGTAGCCATGTCCTCCCACCGGGTCCCTGAGAAAGACTGGGGAGCGGGGTTGTGGGGACGGTTCCTCAGTGAGGGGCGGGACACACTTTTAGATTTGCCCTTAGACATGCAGAATTCTTACCCCCACATGAAAGAAGCTTTAATGACCAGATATGGGCTAACTCCTGAAATGTATAGACAGAGGTTCAGGGGGTGTACCAAGATTGCGGGGGGTACGTATGTGGAGTATGTAACCTTTTTCTGCAGAGCACTGGATGGCTGGGTGAAGGGTAGCAAAGTTAATGATTACCAAGGTCTCTTTGATTTAATTGCATGGGAGCACTTGTCGCTTAATTGTTTTCCTGAGCTACGCCAACACCTGATAGATAGCAAGCTGACTAACCCTAGGAAGCTTGCTGAGGAGGCGGACCGCTGGCTCAGCACCAGGGTCCACAAGGGTCCCGTGGGAGACTCCGCCAAAGGTGGGCAGGGTCCCCAGCAGAAGAGTGGGGGGGACAGGGGAAAACAGAAAGGGTTCCAAAAAGGCCCCCAAAGTAATACCCAAGGGAACCAGCAGAAAGGTTCTCAGCCTCCCCCACCCCCGAAGCAGACAGGGGCCCCGACAGATAAACCTGTTCCCAAGGGGCCCCCACAATGCTATAAATGTGGCGAACTAGGTCACTTTGCCAGTGATCCCAAGTGTCGCCAATATGTGAAACCCGCACCCACTGGTGCTCCACCCAGGCAAGTGGCTACAGTAGCCTTTGGGGAGGAGGTAGAAGTCCAAGGTGGGTGGGACCCCGTCCAGATGACCTTAGTCTCACTAGGAGACAGTGAGATGGTCCCCCCAGCCAACTTGCCCTCTAACACTAAGAAATATGGGCAAGTGGTGACCGTCAATGGGAAGAAGGTAGAGGCTCTTAGAGACACAGGAGCCAGCGTGACTGCAGTGCGGCAGCACCTGGTATCTCAAGAGCAGGTCGTACCCCATGCCTATTGTCGGGTTGTCAATGCTGACAACACGGAGAGTCATTGTCCAATGGCTCAAGTTCCCTTTGAGTGGGGGGGGGTCTCTGGTACTCTGCAAGTCGCTGTGAGAACTGCCATGCCTGTAGACTGTCTCCTAGGGAATGACTTGGAGAGCTCCCCTTGGGAAAAGGTGGAGAAGACAGCCCATCTGCGGATGGTGGGCTTACCTGATTGGGCGTGCGTGACCACCCGGTCAATGGCAGCCAGTAGGGGTGTTGAAGGGACCCTGGAGCCTGAGGGAGAGGCCCAGGAACCGGCCTTAGAGAGAGGGCAAGGGAGGCACGGGAGACCGGCTCCTGAAGTTCCCACGGCCCAGGAGGAAGCAGACCTTGAGGGGGATGCCCTGGAGCCTACCGGGGAACAGATAGCCGAACTGGGGGACCTGCCTGAGCTGACCCATTGGCAGCAAGAAGGAGGCCCCTCCAGGGAGGAATTCTGCAGGGAGCAGAAAGAGTGCCCCTCTCTAGAGGGTATGCGGCAGCAGGCTGCAGCCCAGGCCAATGGTGATCAGTCCGGAACTCACTTGATCTACTGGGAGAACGACCTCCTGTACTCAGAGCCTAAGGTTGCTGAACCTGGGTCAGCCCGTGCGCTGGTGGTACCCCAGAAGTTCAGAACCTTCCTACTGGGGCTGGCTCACGACGTACCATTAGCAGGACATTTGGGGCAGGACAAGACCTTTGAAAGGCTTGTCACCCACTTCTATTGGCCCCAAATGCGCAGGAGTTCTGATACTCACTGCAGGACATGCCAGACTTGCCAGGCAAGTGGCAAGAGTGGAAGGAAGCTGAAAGCTCCACTCCAACCTTTCCCTGTGGTCAGTACCCCATTCCAGCGAGTGGGGATTGACATTGTGGGGCCACTGGACCCCAAGACAGCCATGGGCAACAGGTTTATCCTGGTCTTGGTGGACCATGCCACCCGGTACCCTGAAGCCATCCCTCTGAGGACAGTGACGGCCCCCGTGGTGGGACGAGCACTGATGGGAATTTTCTCACGAGTAGGATTCCCTCTAGAGGTGGTGTCCGATAGGGGGACCAATTTCATATCGAAATATATGAAATCCCTGTGGCAAGAGTGTGGTGTGACATACAAGTTCACCACCCCTTACCATCCACAAGGAAACGGGTTGGTTGAGCGATTCAACCGAACCCTAAAGGGCATGATCATGGGCCTTGAAGGACCAATGAGGCGTAAGTGGGACGTCCTCTTACCATGCCTTCTCTTTGCGTACCGTGAGGTGCCACAGAAGTCTCTGGGGTTCAGTCCCTTTGAGCTTCTGTATGGTCACCCTGTACGTGGACCTCTGAGTCTGGTCAAGGAAGGCTGGGAGCAATCTCCCAGGAAACCTCCCCAGAATGTATTTAGTTACATGCTGGCCTTCAGGAACCAGACTAGGCGTTTCAGGCAACTTGCTGAGGCAAATCTGGAAGCCAGCCAGGAGGAAATGAAGCGGTGGTACGACCAGAATGCCACTCTGGTTGAGCTTCAACCTGGTCAAAAGGTATGGGTCCTTGCCCCTGTGGAGCCTTGTGCACTCCAGGACAAGTGGACAGGACCCTTTGAGATTGTGGAGCGCAAGAGTTCTGTCACCTACTTGGTGAACTTGCAGTCTCCTAGGAACCCCTTAAGGGTCCTACATGTAAATCGCCTCAAGCCCCACTTGGAGAGGTCCGAAGTGGGCATGCTCTTGGCCACCGATGATGGGACGGAGGAGGAGTCAGAACCTCTTCCTGACCTCTTGGTAGCCTCAGAGCAGGACGGGTCAGTGGATGGAGTTAACCTCTCACCCACCCTGACCCCTGAGCAACAGGATGACTGCCGCCAGCTGCTGGGGCAGTTTCCTGACCTGTTCTCCCTGGTTCCTGGTATCACAGATTGGTGCGTCCATGATGTGGATACAGGAGACAGCTTACCTGTAAAGCACAAGGCTTACAGGGTAACTGACAGGGTCAGAGCCTGCATCAAAGAGGAGGTCTCAAAGATGCTTGCTCTTGGGGTGGTTGAGTCCTCCAGCAGTCCTTGGGCCAGCCCCGTGGTCTTGGTCCCAAAGGCTGCAGCGCCGGGTGCCACACCCGAACTCCGGTTCTGTGTGGACTACAGAGGACTCAATTCAGTCACGAAGACTGACGCGCACCCCATCCCCAGAGCTGATGAGCTCATCGATCGGTTAGGGGCTGCCCGGTACCTCAGCACGTTTGATCTAACGTCTGGGTACTGGCAGATCGCCTTAACTGATGGGGCCAAAGAGAGGTCAGCATTCTCCACACCAGATGGGCACTTCCAGTTCCGTGTCATGCCATTTGGGATGAAGAATGCCCCTGCCACCTTCCAGAGGTTGGTCAACCAGGTGTTGGCTGGACTGACCGAGTTCAGCGCAGCATACCTGGATGACATCGCAGTGTTCAGCGGCACATGGGAAGAACACCTGCAACATCTCTGGGAAGTGTTGATGGCACTGCGCAAGGCAGGCCTCACGATCAAGGCAAGCAAGTGTCAGATCGGGCAGGGATCAGTGGTGTACTTGGGACACCAGGTGGGGAGCGGCCAGGTGGCGCCCCTACAACCCAAGATAGAAACCATCCTGGCTTGGGAGCCCCCAAAGACCCAGACGGAGGTGAGGGCCTTTTTAGGACTCACTGGGTACTACAGGAGGTTTGTCAAGGGGTATGGCAGCATCGTTGCCCCCTTGACAGAGCTGACTTCGAAGAAGCAGCCCAGAAAAGTGATATGGACTGACACCTGTCAGAAGGCCTTTGACACCCTGAAAACTGCCATGTGCACGGCGCCCGTGCTCTTGGCTCCTGACTTCTCCAAGGAATTCCTAGTGCAGACAGACGCATCAGAGCATGGTGTAGGGGCTGTTCTCTCACAGATGACTGAGGAGGGCTGGGATCAACCTGTAGCCTTTATTAGTAGAAGGTTACTTCCACGGGAACAAAGGTGGAGTGCGATAGAGCGAGAAGCGTTTGCTGTGGTCTGGGCGCTGAAGAAGCTAAGACCCTACTTGTTTGGGTCTCACTTCCGGGTTCAGACCGACCACAGGCCCCTCAGATGGTTGATGCAAATGAGGGGTGAAAACCCAAAACTGTTGAGGTGGTCCATCTCCCTACAGGGTATGGACTTTACGGTGGAACATCGCCCTGGCACAGATCACGCCAATGCTGACGGTCTGTCCAGGTTTTTCCGCCTTAGTGAAGAGGAACTCCCTGGGGTAGGGTAGTTCTCCCCACATTTCAGCTGGAGGGGACACGTGTTAGACCTGGCACCTTGGCGTGAGTCTCCTTTCCACTTTTTGCTGATGTGCCTCATTGTGTTTTGTTGGTGTTAGCTGCTCAGAGCACTGTGACACTGCTGATCAGTGCCACAGTGCAAGTGCTCCCTTTTAAAAATGTATACATTGATTGGTGTCCATGATTGAGTCATTTGGTTTACTGTCAGCCCCTAGTAAAGTGCACCAGGAGTGCCAGGGCTTGTAAATACAAATACCGCTGGTGGGCCTGCAGCACTGGTTGTGCCACCCACAGAAGCGGCCTAGTAAAATATGTCTAGGGTCTGCCACTGCAGAACCTGCGCGCCGTCTGGTACTGTCGCGCTGACTGCGCAAGTGCCCCCACTTGCCAGTCCCTAAACCTTCCCTTAACTACATATTAGTCACCCCTCTGGTAGGCCCAAGGGCAGGGTGCATTGTAGGCATAAGGTAGGACATGCCCTGATGTGTGTGGCATGTCTTAATAGTGAATTACAGCCATTTTCGTTTTTCACTATTGAAGGCTACCTGCTCTCCATAGGCCAGAATGGGCTGCTGGAGTCACTACACGCTGTGACCCCAGTGGACTCATAGAGCATGGTAGAAAGTCATGTTTAGTATGCCTGGACTCAGAATAATAAAATACTTCTTTTAGTAAAGTTTATTTTAATATCCTGTGTTTGTAAATACTACTTTTAGAAAGTTAGTATTTACTGATCTGGCCATTCAGTCCGCCTCTGCGCTGTGTGTGTGTGTGTTCTGCCTAGCAACAGTAAGGAGCAGGGCTGGGGAATTCCAGGAGACAGGCTGGCTGCCAGGTGGTGGGTAGAGAGATTACACCAGGATGGGTGGGAGGAGTACACCTTGACTCTTGAATAGACCTGTGCTCTGCCAGCACAAAGCCGGCGCCGCCCCCTGTGGAGCGGCTGATGTCTCTGCCCTGCTGCTGAAAGGGAAGCGCAGAGTCACCACAACAAAGTGCTCCAAAAACTGGACTGAGCCAGGCCCAGGCCCCCTGGCGCTAAAGAACAAAAGAATTGGTGTATAAAAGTAGGAGCCTGGCTCCTAAGAAATTAGATCCTGTTTGCGCCAAGAAGAAACTCTGCCTGAAGGAGAAGGACCTGGAGAAGCTGAAGGAGGAATACTGTCTCTCTGCCTGAGAGACTGGCCTGCAGTGGGTGCCTGTCTGCTGGAAGGAGAGGGAAAGCCTGAAGAAAAGGACTTTGATTCAACTTGTGCCTTTAAAACAATCTCCAAGGGCTTGCGTGTGAACTTGCCCCCTGACCTGCGCCCCAGGAACAGTGGGCGCTACCATCCTGAAAGAAGAGGAGAAGTGCCTTGAAGTGATTCAGCAAGCTGACCCCGGAGAACCTGTGCATCCCCTGATCTCGCTGAGCAACGCGACTTCTGCTGCTGGCGTGGCTGCAAACAACGTAAAGGCCTGACAGCCCGAGCACCGTGAACAGTTGCCCCCTCGAGCCGTAGCTCGCAAAGTAAGGTGGAGATCTCCGCGCCTGAGCGCCGAGTCCCTGTGACCCCTGCCGGGTTGTAGAGGCTTCTGCAAAGGACTAAAGTGCCCTGGTTCGCGTCTCCGGCCGAAGCTAACAGCGCGCGGCGCTGTGATCTCACCCCGAGGCTGCCCTCCTGCTTCTGACCCCCTTCGTGGCAACCTGCATCCTGCCCGAGCGCCCCACGAAGCTCCGCCGTCCCCTGGACACTGGGGACACCAGCGCGACGTGGGACACCCCTGGACTGGACCGCGAGGCCGCCACGAACCTTCCCCGTGAAATCTGCAAGGTATTGTGCCAGCGCGTGAAAAGTACGGCCCGTACTTGCCTTTGTACGAACCGTACCTGCCCTGTAACTACGGGTGCCTGGTTCGCACCGTACTGCCTGTGAAGTGCCTTGGTTCGTACCCGCCTTGTAAATACTTGTGCCTGGTTCGCACCGTACTGCCTGTGAAGTGCCTTGGTTCGTACCCGCCTTGTAAATACTTGTGCCTGGTTCGCACCGTACTGCCAGCTGAAATAATGGCGCTTTGAAAAGTGCTCCTTTTGGCTGAGTTCGAGCCGTAACAGCCTTGGTTCGACCCGTACTTACCCTGGGAACAGCAAGGTTCGAACCGTACCTACGTTTTAACCGTACTGCATTGAAAAGCATTACCGGTGCTCACTCGAGAAGAGTGAGACTCGGCAAGCGTACTCCGGCTCACGCGAGAAGCGTGGGAAACGGCAAGGCACTGTAAAAACCTTGCCAAAGGCACCCCAAAGGCGCTACGAAGTGCCCAGAAGACCTAAGAAACCTATTTTAAAGAGAACTGTGCCATTTTTACAACTGTGGACTGCCCGTAAAGCATTTTGAGAGTAACTGGATTATTTTACCAAGAGAACTGTATTTATGCAACCTGCCTGAAAGAAAACCTTTTATATAAAGAATTATATTTTGGACATAAATACAGCCTTGTGTCTTTGTGTGGTGGGGTGGTGATTATTGTGTGGGACAACTTGAACGCTTAACCTATATGCCCTCTGGAAATTTAGCCTGACTGCTCGCGCCACGTTACCTAGAGGGTGAGCAGGGGTTATTTTTAAAGAGGTGATCCTTTGCCCTGACTTAGATGAAAAGGGTCCCTGCTTGTCGCAAGTGCATACCTGCGCCAACCAGAGACCCCGGATTCTAACACCAGCCAATCACGCGACAGACACACTGCACACAGAAGTGCCCACTTCTAGAAGTGGCACTTCCACACTAGGTACATGCACGCCGCACACATCATCGCGCAGCATTCACTCCCACGAGTCCGCACATACCAAACTCGGGCCTGCACACCCCACGCATCAGGAACTACTAGGGACACATACATTCCCCATGCATTCCTATGGGAGGGCAGGCCTATCTCACCACATGCACTCAGAGCACGCACGCACTTTACCCTGGGACACAGGGAAAGTGCGCAGAGACCAAACAATCACCATACCAAGTCACCAATAAAAAGCCAAAAAGTCCAGGGGTGAACCTGCCAGAAGGGCCAAGTCCAACATGGCACCTAACCCCTCTCACAAGTCCTGGCACCTAACCCCTCTCACAAGTCCTGGCACCGAATCCCTCTCACAAGTCCTGGCACCGAATCCCTCTCACAAGTTCTGGCACCGAAGTCCTGGCACCAAAGCCCCCTCACAAGTCCTAGCACCAAAGCCCCCTCACAAGTCCTGGCACCAAAGCCCCCTCACAAGTCCTGGCACCGAAGCACTCTCACAAGTCCTGGACCGAAGCACTCTCACAAGTCCTGGCACCGAAGCCCCCTCACAAGTCCTGGCACCGAAGTCCTCTCACAAGTCCTGGCACTGAAGCCCTCTCACAAGTCCTGGCACTGAAGCCCTCTCACAAGTCCTGGCACCGAAGCCCTCTCACAAGTCCTGGCACCGAAGCCCTCTCACAAGTCCTGGCACCGAAGCCCTCTCACAAGCCCTGGCACCGAAGCCCTCTCACAAGCCCTGGCACCGAAGCCCTCTCACAAGTCCTGGCACCGAAGCCCTCTCAAGTCCTGGCACCGAAGCCCTCTCAAGTCCTGGCACCGAAGCCCTCTCAAGTCCTGGCACCGAAGCCCTCTCAAGTCCTGGCACCGAAGCCCTCTCAAGTCCTGGCACCGAAGCCCTCTCAAGTCCTGGCACCGAAGCCCTCTCAAGTCCTGGCACCGAAGCCCTCTCAAGTCCTGGCACCAAAGCCCTCTCAAGTCCTGGCACCGAAGCCCTCTCAAGTCCTGGCACCGAAGCCCTCTCAAGTCCTGGCACCGAAGCCCCCTCACAGGTCCTGGCACCAAAGCCCTGGCACCGAAGCCCTCTCAAGTCCTGGCACCGAAGCCCTCTCACAAATCCTGGCACCGAAGCCCTCTCAAGTCCTGGCACCAAAGCCCCCTCACAGGTCCTGGCACCAAAGCCCTGGCACCGAAGCCCTCTCACAAGTCCAGGCACCGAAGCCCTCTCAAGTCCTGGCACCAAAGCCCCCTCACAGGTCCTGGCACCAAAGCCCTGGCACTGAAGCCCTCTCACAAGTCCTGGCACCGAAGCCCCCTCACAAGTCCTGGCACTGAATCCCCCTCACAAGTCCTGGCACCGAATCCCTCTCACAAGTCCTGGCACCTAATCCCTCTCACAAGTCCTGGCACCGAAGTCCTGGCACCAAAGCCCCCTCAAGTCCTGGCACCAAAGCCCTGGCACTGAAGCCCTCTCAAGTCCTGGCACCGAAGCCCTCTCAAGTCCTGGCACCGAAGCCCTCTCAAGTCCTGGCACCGAAGCCCTCTCAAGTCCTGGCACCAAAGCCCTGGCACTGAAGCCCTCTCACAAGTCCTGGCACTGAAGCCCTCTCACAAGTCCTGGCACCGAAGCCCCCTCACAAGTCCTGGCACTGAATCCCCCTCACAAGTCCTGGCACTGAATCCCTCTCAGAAGTCCTGGCACCGAAGCCCTCTCACAAGACCTGTCACCGAATCCCCCTTACAAGTCCTGGCACCGAAGCCCTCTCACAAGACCTGTCACCGAATCCCCCTTACAAGTCCTGGCACCGAAGCCCTCTCACAAGTCCTGGCACCGAAGCCCTCTCACAAGTCCTGGCACCGAAGCCCTCTCACAAGTCCTGGCACCGAAGCCCTCTCAAGTCCTGGCACCGAAGCCCTCTCACAAATCCTGGCACCGAAGCCCACTCAAGTCCTGGCACCAAAGCCCCCTCACAGGTCCTGGCACCAAAGCCCTGGCACCGAAGCCCTCTCACAAGTCCTGGCACCGAAGCCCTCTCAAGTCCTGGCACCAAAGCCCCCTCACAGGTCCTGGCACCAAAGCCCTGGCACTGAAGCCCTCTCACAAGTCCTGGCACCGAAGCCCCCTCACAAGTCCTGGCACCGAATCCCCCTCACAAGTCCTGGCACCGAATCCCTCTCACAAGTCCTGGCACCGAAGCCCTCTCACAAGTCCTGGCACCGAAGCCCTCTCACAAGTCCTGGCACCGAAGCCCTCTCACAAGTCCTGGCACCGAAGCCCTCTCACAAGTCCTGGCACCAAAGCCCTGGCACTGAAGCCCTCTCACAAGTCCTGGCACCGAAGCCCTCTCACAAGTCCTGGCACCGAAGCCCTCTCACAAGTCCTGGCACCGAAGCCCTCTCAAGTCCTGGCACCAAAGCCCCCTCACAGGTCCTGGCACCAAAGCCCTGGCACCGAAGCCCTCTCACAAGTCCTGGCACCGAAGCCCTCTCAAGTCCTGGCACCAAAGCCCCCTCACAGGTCCTGGCACCAAAGCCCTGGCACTGAAGCCCTCTCACAAGTCCTGGCACCGAAGCCCCCTCACAAGTCCTGGCACCGAATCCCCCTCACAAGTCCTGGCACTGAATCCCTCTCACAAGTCCTGGCACCGAAGCCCTCTCACAAGTCCTGGCACCGAAGCCCTCTCACAAGTCCTGGCACCGAAGCCCTCTCACAAGTCCTGGCACCGAAGCCCTCTCACAAGTCCTGGCACCAAAGCCCTGGCACTGAAGCCCTCTCACAAGCCCTGGCGCCGAAGCCCTCTCACAAGTCCTGGCACCGAAGCCCTCTCAAGTCCTGGCACCAAAGCCCTGGCACTGAAGCCCTCTCACAAGTCCTGGCACTGAAGCCCTCTCACAAGTCCTGGCACCGAAGCCCCCTCACAAGTCCTGGCACTGAATCCCCCTCACAAGTCCTAGCACTGAATCCCTCTCACAAGTCCTGGCACCGAATCCCTCTCACAAGTCCTGGCACCGAAGCCCTCTCACAAGTCCTGGCACCGAAGCCCTCTCACAAGTCCTGGCACCGAAGCCCTCTCACAAGTCCTGGCACCGAAGCCCTCTCACAAGTCCTGGCACCGAAGCCCTGGCACTGAAGCCCTCTCACAAGCCCTGGCGCCGAAGCCCTCTCAAGTCCTGGCACCAAAGCCCTGGCACTGAAGCCCTCTCACAAGTCCTGGCACCGAAGCCCTCTCACAAGTCCTGGCACCGAAGCCCTCTCACAAGTCCTGGCACCGAAGCCCTCTCACAAGTCCTGGCACCGAAGCCCTCTCACAAGTCCTGGCACCGAAGCCCTCTCACAAGTCCTGGCACCAAATCCCCCTCACAGGTCCTGGCACCAAAGCCCTGGCACTGAAGCCCTCTCAAGTCCTGGCACCGAAGCCCCCTCACAAGTCCTGGCACTGAATCCCTCTCACAAGTCCTGGCACCGAAGCCCTCTCACAAGTCCTGGCACCGAAGCCCTCTCACAAGTCCTGGCACCGAAGCCCTCTCACAAGTCCTGGCACCGAAGCCCTCTCACAAGTCCTGGCACCAAATCCCCCTCACAGGGCCTGGCACCAAATCCCCCTCACAGGTCCTGGCACCAAAGCCCTGGCACTGAAGCCCTCTCACAAGTCCTGGCACCGAAGCCCCCTCACAAGTCCTGGCACTGAATCCCCCTCACAAGTCCTGGCACTGAATCCCTCTCAGAAGTCCTGGCACCGAAGCCCTCTCAAGACCTGTCACCGAATCCCCCTTACAAGTCCTGTCACCGAAGCCCTCTCACAAGTCCTGGCACCGAAGCCCTCTCACAAGTCCTGGCACGAAGCCCTCTCACAAGTCCTGGCACCGAAGCCCTCTCACAAGTCCTGGCACCGAAGCCCTCTCACAAGTCCTGGCACCGAAGCCCTCTCACAAGTCCTGGCACCGAAGCCCTCTCACAAGTCCTGGCACCAAATCCCCCTCACAGGTCCTGGCACCAAAGCCCTGGCACTGAAGCCCTCTCAAGTCCTGGCACCGAAGCCCCCTCACAAGTCCTAGCACTGAATCCCTCTCACAAGTCCTGGCACCGAAGCCCTCTCACAAGTCCTGGCACCGAATCCCTCTCACAAGTCCTGGCACCGAAGCCCTCTCACAAGTCCTGGCACCGAAGCCCTCTCACAAGTCCTGGCACCGAAGCCCTCTCACAAGTCCTGGCACCGAAGCCCTCTCACAAGTCCTGGCACCGAAGCCCTCTCACAAGTCCTGGCACCGAAACCCTCTCACAAGTCCTGGCACCGAAGCCCTCTCACAAGTCCTGGCACTGAAGCCCTCACAAGTCCTGGCACCGAATCACTCAAAAGTCCTGGCACCGAATCACTCACAAGTCCTGGCACCGAATCCCCCTCACAAGTCCTGCCACCGAATCCCCCTCACAAGTCCTGCCACCGAATCCCCCTCACAAGTTCTGGCACCGAATCCCCCTCACAAGTTCTGGCACCGAATCCCAAACAAAAGCCCTGGCAATGAATCCCTCTCACAAGCCCTGGCACTGAATCCCCCTCAATCCCTGGCACTGAATCCCAAACAAAAGCCCTGGCACTGAATCTCCCTCACAAGTCCTGGCACCGAATCCCCCTCACAAGTCCTGGCACCGAATCCCCCTCACAAGTTCTGGCACCGAATCCCCCTCACAAGTCCTGGCACCGAATCCCCCTCACAAGTTCTGGCACCGAATCTCAAACAAAAGCCCTGGCACTGAATCCCTCTCACAAGACCTGCCACCGAAGCCCTCACAAGACCTGCCACCGAAGCCCTCACAAGACCTGCCACCGAAGCCCTCAAGACCTGCCACCGAAGCCCCCTCACAAGTCCTGGCACCGAACCCCCTCACAAGACCTGTCACCAAATCCCCCTTACAATTCCTGGCACCAAAGCCCTCTCAAGTCCTGGCACCGAAGCCCTCTCACAAATCCTGGCACCGAAGCCCACTCAAGTCCTGGCACCAAAGCCCCCTCACAGGTCCTGGCACCAAAGCCCTGGCACCGAAGCCCTCTCACAAGTCCTGGCACCGAAGCCCTCTCAAGTCCTGGCACCAAAGGCCCCTCACAGGTCCTGGCACCAAAGCCCTGGCACTGAAGCCCTCTCACAAGTCCTGGCACCGAAGCCCCCTCATAAGTCCTGGCACTGAATCCCCCTCACAAGTCCTGGCACCGAATCCCTCTCACAAGTCCTGGCACCAAAGCCCTCTCACAAGTCCTGGCACCGAAGCCCTCTCACAAGTCCTGGCACCGAAGCCCTCTCACAAGACCTGTCACCGAATCCCCCTTACAAGTCCTGGCACCGAAGCCCTCTCACAAGTCCTGGCACCGAAGCCCTCTCACAAGTCCTGGCACCGAAACCCTCTCACAAGTCCTGGCACCGAAGCCCTCTCACAAGTCCTGGCACTGAAGCCCTCACAAGTCCTGGCACCGAATCACTCAAAAGTCCTGGCACCGAATCACTCACAAGTCCTGGCACCGAATCCCCCTCACAAGTCCTGCCACCGAATCCCCCTCACAAGTTCTGGCACCGAATCCCCCTCACAAGTTCTGGCACCGAATCCCAAACAAAAGCCCTGGCAATGAATCCCTCTCACAAGCCCTGGCACTGAATCCCCCTCAATCCCTGGCACTGAATCCCAAACAAAAGCCCTGGCACTGAATCTCCCTCACAAGTCCTGGCACCGAATCCCCCTCACAAGTCCTGGCACCGAATCCCCCTCACAAGTTCTGGCACCGAATCTCAAACAAAAGCCCTGGCACTGAATCCCAATCATAAGTCCTGGCACTGAATCCCTCTCACAAGACCTGCCACCGAAGCCCTCACAAGACCTGCCACCGAAGCCCTCAAGACCTGCCACCGAATCCCCCTCACAAGTCCTGGCACCGAACCCCCTCACAAGACCTGTCACCGAATCCCCCTTACAATTCCTGGCACCAAAGCCCTCTCAAGTCCTGGCACCGAAGCCCTCTCACAAATCCTGGCACCGAAGCCCACTCAAGTCCTGGCACCAAAGCCCCCTCACAGTTCCTGGCACCAAAGCCCTGGCACCGAAGCCCTCTCACAAGTCCTGGCACCGAAGCCCTCTCAAGTCCTGGCACCAAAGCCCCCTCACAGGTCCTGGCACCAAAGCCCTGGCACTGAAGCCCTCTCACAAGTCCTGGCACCGAAGCCCCCTCACAAGTCCTGGCACCGAATCCCCCTCACAAGTCCTGGCACCGAATCCCTCTCACAAGTCCTGGCACCGAAGCCCTCTCACAAGTCCTGGCACCGAAGCCCTCTCACAAGTCCTGGCACCGAAGCCCTCTCACAAGTCCTGGCACCGAAGCCCTCTCACAAGACCTGTCACCGAATCCCCCTTACAAGTCCTGGCACCGAAGCCCTCTCACAAGACCTGGCACCGAATCCCCCTTACAAGTCCTGGCACCAAAGCCCTCTCACAAGTCCTGGCACCGAAGCCCTCTCACAAGTCCTGGCACCGAAGCCCTCTCACAAGTCCTGGCACCGAAGCCCTCTAACAAGTCCTGGCACCGAAGCCCTCTCACAAGTCCTGGCACCGAAGCCCTCTCACAAGTCCTGGCACCAAATCCCCCTCACAGGTCCTGGCACCAAAGCCCTGGCACTGAAGCCCTCTCAAGCCCTGGCACCGAAGCCCCCTCACAAGCCCTGGCACCGAAGCCCCCTCACAAGTCCTGGCACTGAATCCCTCTCACAAGTCCTGGCACCGAATCCCTCTCACAAGTCCTGGCACCGAAGCCCTCTCACAAGTCCTGGCACCGAAGCCCTCTCACAAGTCCTGGCACCGAAGCCCTCTCACAAGTCCTGGCACCGAAGCCCTCTCACAAGTCCTGGCACCGAAACCCTCTCACAAGTCCTGGCACCGAAGCCCTCTCACAAGTCCTGGCACTGAAGCCCTCACAAGTCCTGGCACCGAATCACTCACAAGTCCTGGCACCGAATCACTCACAAGTCCTGGCACCGAATCCCCCTCACAAGTCCTGCCACCGAATCCCCCTCACAAGTTCTGGCACCGAATCCCAAACAAAAGCCCTGGCACTGAATCCCTCTCACAAGCCCTGGCATTGAATCCCCCTCAATCCCTGGCACTGAATCCCAAACAAAAGCCCTGGCACTGAATCTCCCTCACAAGTCCTGGCACCGAATTCCCCTCACAAGTTCTGGCACCGAATCTCAAACAAAAGCCCTGGCACTGAATCCCAATCATAAGTCCTGGCACTGAATCCCTCTCACAAGACCTGCCACCGAAGCCCTCACAAGACCTGCCACCGAAGCCCTCACAAGACCTGCCACCGAAGCCCTCAAGACCTGCCACCGAATCCCCCTCACAAGTCCTGGCACCGAACCCCCTCACAAGTCCTGGCACCGAACCCCCTCACAAGTCCTGGCACCAAACCCCCTCACAAGTCCTGGCACCGAACCCCCTCACAAGTCCTGGCACCGAACCCCCTCACAAGTCCTGGCACCGAACCCCCTCATAAGTCCTGGCACTGAATCCCAAACAAAAGTCCTGGCATGGAATCCCTCCTACAGCCGTATAAGTGCGCGGCTTGAGGTCTATTGGCAAAGTGAGAAGTTTAGTTACAATGGCAGCGACCATCACAGGGTTTCAAACAGGAACTGGTCCCGTTGATAAAGATTCGTTACCATTTTTGTCCATCTAAGAAAATAAAGCGCCAACACGTTTCGCGACTTTTCTGAATGTATCACTGTTTCATCAGGGCCAATGAGCTGTGTTTTTTGAATAATCAGAATTCGGCAAAAATGTTTTCAGTCCTATTTATACAGAAATGTCCCGAACGCACCCGCTCCCCTGCAGAATGACGATTTGAGCCCCCTTTACCGAGAGGTGCTGAAGCTGGGCCCTCATGATGTGATGGTGCGCCCGGGGCTCCGTGGTTCCGACAGAACATATGGAGGATTGCGGCTACTGAGGGTCCTTTTCAGGACCAGGGCCCTCGCTGATGCCAGCAGGAGAGGAGGAGCAGCCAGACACCTGGTAGAAACTTTAGTGATAAAGGGGAACGAGCCGCCAGGGGGCGCTTCTCAGACGTGATGTACAAGCGGCGGCCGATGCCACCCGTTGAAGACCAGAAAATACTTTTACTGTCCAAAAACGGGGAAAGCAACAGAAGACATTCCACCGCTGCCCTGTAAATAGGTGTAAACATCTGTACGTGGGGTGGACTGGTGGCGCGCAGCAAGGGCCCCGGCAGGGAACGCGCAGCAAGGGCCCGACGGGCTGGACGTAGTAAGGGCCCCCGCAGGGGACGCGGAGGCAGGGCCCCCACTGGTGCACATATAGGCTCCTGCTGGCTCTTCTTAAAACAGTCAAAAAAAATTAATCTTTATAGAAGGTTCTACCGGCCACGCTTACACTGTCGACATTTCCAGACCCTCACAGAGAATCTACTCCAAAATGAAACGAGTCTTACCCCAGGGTCTGCCGGAGTGGCACTGCTGCCCCGAGCCCCAGGGCTTTTAAATAGTGAAACTCCTGTCTGCGCACCCGAGCTCCGGCTGCCGGGCACTAAACTGAGGCAAATAGACCGCCCCCACCCCTGGCATGAAGGAGAGGACTGCAGGGGCCCCGCACACCGAGGGGAGCCGGAATCCAAACCTGAGCCGGCGGCCGGTCACACTCCGAGTGCAACCGGAGCATGCACCTTGACACCCACGCACCCTGTCGGCCACCGACTTTATGACTAAGTCACAGAAGAAAAATCCCCTCCGCTGAATCAAGTCTGGAAATGAACTGGAGGAGGAGGTTTCCCGCCCCTGGGTCAGCCACACAACACGTCCTATCCTCAGCAGCGCCTTAGTACACGACTCCAAGCACAAGACAGGAGGGCTGCTGCACCGTTCCAGTGCTCCCCATGGCAAGTCTGCATCCTGGGATCCCCTGCTGCACGTCCCAGGGTGATGCGCAGCAGGGGATCCCAGGCTGATGCGCAGTAGACAACGCCGGGGCGATGCGCAGCACACGACGCCGGGGCGATGCGCAGCGCACGACGCCGGGGCGATGCGCAGCGCACGACGCCGGGGCGATGCGCAGCGCACGACGCCGGGGCGATGCGCAGCGCACGACGCCGGGGCGATGCGCAGCGCACGACGCCGGGGCGATGCGCAGCACACGACGCCGGGGCGATGCGCAGCAGGGGATCCCAGGCTGATGCACAGCAGACGACGCCGGGGCGACGACGCGCAGCAGACGACGCCGGGGCGACGACACGCAGCAGACGACGCCGGGGCGACGACACGCAGCAGACGACGCCGGGGCGACAACACGCAGCAGACGACGCCGGGGCGACAACACGCTGCAGACGACGCCGGGGCGACGACGCGCAGCAGACTACGCCGGGGCGACGACGCGCAGCAGACTACGCCGGGGCGATGCGCAGCAGATGGCGAACGCGGTGATGCGCAGCAGATGACGAACACGGTGATGCGCAGCAGATGACGAACACGGTGATGCGCAGCAGACGACGCCAGGGAGGAGATGGTGGGTTGGTTGGCGTTGTTGGGGAAGGGAGTAGTTTCGGAGGCTGGTGTCTATTCGTTGAAGTTGCCGTAAAGGGACTTGATTTTCAGGTGGAAGTAGGAGCTGAGCTTGTTGTAGAGGTCCCTGGAGGGGGCGATTACAATGGCCTTGCTGGGGGGTTTGATGAATTGTTGGATGATGCTGAAGAGTTCCTTCGAGTTGCTGGAGTTGGCAATGATCTTGCGCTGGATGAAGGTTAGTTTGTTTGATCTGATGAGTTGGTGGTATTCGGTCATGGCGTTCCTGTATGTGGTGCAGTCTTCCAAGGTTTTACTGTTTCGCCAATACTTCGAGACGTCTGTTGGTGTGTCTGGATTCTTGGAGGTCGGCGGTGAACCAGGTGGCCTTTCTGGGGCGTGGTCTGTCGGGGTTGCAAGTTCGTCCGCGTAGTTGGAGATCCATCTGTGTAGTGCTTTGGCTGCGAGGGTGACGTCGGTCGAGGTGGAGGGGGCATTGCGGTTGAGGGTGGAGTTGAGGTGTTCCTCTGTGATTTTGCTCCAGTTCCTTCATGGTGGGTGGGGTGCAAGTTTGGGGGCGGAGGGTGTGTCGACGTGGAAGTGTACACAGAGCTGGTCCGTCCAGATGGGTTGCGTGGTGAGGCTGAAGTGGATGTTGTTTCTTCCTGCGAAGGTAGGGTTGAAGGTGTGTCCTGCCTTGTGGGTGGGGGTGGCCTCAGAAGCCACAATCACCATCAGAATAAGGTGTCAGGGGTGGCTTCAAGAGGGGTGACTTCAGAGGCTACATTCACCACCAAAACTATGATATGAGGAGGTGGCCGCAAGAGGGGTGACCTCAAAGGCAATAATCACCATCAGAACAAGGGGAGAGGAGGTGGCCTCAAGAGGGGTGACCTCAGGAGCTACAATCATCATCAGAACAAGGGGTACCCTCAGAGGCTACAAGCACCATCAGAACAACAAGTCAAGAGACAACCTCAATATGGGTAACCTTAGTGGCTGCAATCATCATAAGAAAAAGGAGTCAAAAGCCAACCTCAAGAAGGTTGGTCTCAGAGGCTGCAATCCTCATCAGAAAAAGGGGTCAGGAGCCTGGCTTGAGAAGATGGAACTTAATGGCTGTAAACACAATCGCAATAAGTGGCTAAGAGCCAGCATCAACAATGGTGATGTCAGGGCCTACAATCACCATCAGAATAAGGGTCCTGACCTCAATGGCTATAAACACAACCACAAGAGGCTGAAGGAGTGCAACAAGTACGGTGACGCCAGTGGATGCATACAGCATCAGAACAAGGGCCTAGGAGCTCTAGGCTTTTCTTCATGCACCTCAGCACTCATAGGCAAGCGTTTCTCCAGAGTTAATTGTGCACCTCCGCATTGCTTTGTGGGGTGTGAATATCATGAATATCATGGCACTAGTGAGTGTGCCTCAGCATGCCTGCCTGCATGCTGTCTGTCCAGACAAGCATCTAATGTCAGTTTAGTTTATCACCTGTCTGCTTCAGTACATTACAAGAAAGTGGCAAGATTGCCCGGACAGACCAGGGCTTTCACCAGCTGTCTCTGCAGATTTCGGCAATTTGGGCTCATGTCCCGGTTTTTAGAGGGAGGCCACTGAAATCAGTGAGAGGCACTTATTGGGTGTTCTAAAGTTGTGCTAGTGAGCAGCTGTTATACGTAAGCAATTTAATTAACAGGTATGATGTTGGTTTTAGAAATTACATTTTATTTATTTTCTTAGTGCTTCTTCTGTGTTCCTATGTTGATAAGAGTTGTCATTCTGCGCAGGACAGTTGATGTAAAATTGTATGTAGTCCTATTTTTGCAAAATGTCCCGGTTTTTGGTTCATAAGATCTGATCACCCTATAGTGCGTGCGAGAGCCTGGCAGCTTCCAATATCAGGGTGGTTTCCACTGAGGGGTTCCTAGTGACATCACAGGTAATGTTTGTGTAATTGACAGCTATCCACACACTACTGTAAGGACAATGTACCCTCCATTCATCCCATGGATTAACAATACAGGGGTGGTGGATAGCATATGAATAGGTGCTCTGTCACTTGCCGTTCTACAGCCACCCCAGGACAAGAGAGCAGCAGATCCACCCAAGCAGCGCTTCAGGATCTGCTTTGGAGCTCGACGTCGAACATATGTATTCTATAGACGCTCGAAGGGGCTTGGATTTAGTCCTTTCAGCCATTGGCTTCTTCAGCGCAGAAACCTTCACCCTTTCGCTGGAGACTATCAGCCACACGTGGAATCAGCCCCAAGGACTATTTCAGTCTCATCGTCTTTTTATTGGTTGTTCAGTTATATTGCTCCGCTCCCATGGAATGCATGAGGGACTGTTCCTACCTGAAAAGACCTCTGCCACCGCACACTTCATCATACATCTCATCCATGCACTGTTCACACAGACACGCCCTTTGTTTTGAAATGAAATATAGTCGTTACTGCTTTAGTCCGCGTTCGACTGCGAACTTCAATTCCATTTATTCTGGGAGAAAATATGGCGTACCGGCCTGAGCTGCTGACATCGGAACTGGGGGAACCAAGTTCGAGTCTTGGCGTCGTCTCAACTTTGTGATTCTGGGCAAAGCACTTAATCTCCATGTGCTTACAATTCAGCGCCTTGACTGCTCACGGGTGAATTGCAGCGCTTTACAGATCATGGATTGTTATTATTTATCCGTTATGAATGCATGTGTTTTTGCAAGCAAATGTGTTGTACGAACAGTAAGAGGGTTTTAATCCTGGTATTGGTGTACACACATCAACCGTATATTGGGAGCATCACGTGTCCTCTCAGGGTGAAATGCATTGTTGGGTGACGTCCACTTTGCGTAGGTGATAGAAGTACATTAACACACCTCTGTTGCCACATGCCTGGCTTGCTCGCCTGCCAGTGACATTTTACACACACGCCTCTGTTGCCACACGCCTGGCCTGCCGACGACATTACACACATACACAAACCTCTCAAGTCAAGTCAATAAAAAATGTATTGTAAAGATTACTTAAAACCATTTCTATAGAAAACATATAAAAAGAAGAAACATAGTACACAAAGGCAAAAGAGAATAACGGTTCCTTGCAAGACCCTATAGTGTAGCTGGCATATTATGCCAGAAAAATGAAAACTCTGGGTGTGCAGGTTCTCTCTCTACCTTCTTCCCTTTCCCTTATCTTTTGTGGAAATAATGAATAAAAATGAGTTAAAAATCCACTATAAAATAGATTAAGTATTTCAGCTAAGAAAAAACTCAATTACAGAGTGATCAACCGCTACAAAGCTTAATGTCCGCGATCCAAAGGCTAAGAGTTAACGATTCATGGTCATCTCAGTGCTTTGTTTTGAGTTTTTAAGGAAGTCTTGCACTGCTTTGAAAAATTTGCCTATTCTTGCCAATTTGAGGGGAACCATGGTGCTAAAAATCAAGTTCATTTCACGATTGCATGTTCTTACACCATGAATTAAGAAGAGTAGCTTTAGTATTAAATCGTTTTTATTGATGGCTTATAGTGTAGAGAACAATGTTGAGGTGCCTACAACTCAGTGGGCCGGCCAAGCATAGACAGGATAGGCAAATCAAGGTACGATGCGAGTATGAATACCGAATGTTAAACACAGCAAGCCGCCTACAACCCAACAGGGCCGGCCGCGTCTGAAGGAATGCAGCATACAATACCCTGTGTTGAAGGCTATCTATAGAGCAGGTGATAGACAAGGCTGCTCTGGAGCTGTGGAAGGAACCCTTAACCCCTTCGACGCGCATGACGGAACGGTTCCGTCATGCACGTCGGTTGGGCTGTGCTTATGACGGAACCGTTCCGTCATGGCCCCGCCCGCGCTCAGAACCTTCAGCGTGGCGCTGAAGGGGTTAAGGGCTGCAGGCACTATGGGATCACCCACAGATAAAACGTAAACAGAACAACAACAAAAAAACTGAAAACTACAAAAAAACATTTGAGCCCTCTCCCACCCCCCACCTCATCTCCTCAGTGAGCTAACCAAAAAAGGGGAAGGGGAACAAACAGCCCGTGCTACGGGGTGTGGCTCGAGGTCTATCGCCAAGGGAAATGGAAAGGGCCGCGGGCCGCGCACTCTCACGGGAGGGCAGAGATATCTTCAGGGATCAGTTTCAGAATACGAAGGTATTGTGGGCAGGACAATTCTCAAAATTCTGTGGTGAGAAAGGGGGCCCAAGTTTTGGCAAAGGCTTCACTCTTCCTAGCAGCTGTCATAGAGCGCTTCTCCATGGCCAGGAGGCTCCAAAGTTGATGCACCCAATGTATGTGCTCCGGAACCCGGTCTAATTTCCACCTCGCCAAAATAACCCTTAATGCAGCGTTCAGCGCCAGCGCCATTTGTCTCCCCCTAAGCGATCGCAGAGGAAAGGTGATTCCGTTTGGTAGGCCTAAAAGTATGTACGCCGGGAGCCGGGGGATGAAGGCAGCATCAATATCATCCAGGGTCTGTTCCCAATATCGGGTCAATTTGGGGCAATGCCAAAGCAAATGAATCAGTGTCCCCGGACTACCGCATTCTCGCCAGCAGAGGCCATTGCACTGGGGTTGCCATCTAGCAAGCCTGTCAGGGATATGATACCAATATCTCGCGATCTTAAAGGCAGTTTCCATGTGGCTCGAGGAAAACGGTGTGTGGTGCGCGCGGTAGAAAATGTCCTCCCACTCCTTGTCTGATAGCTCGCGTTCTAGTTCTACCTCCCATCGCTTCTGAACCGCAGTGCGATGGCGAGGGAGGGCGGAGGAGAGGAAGGAGTAAATTTCAGAGATAAGTTGTTTGTCGCCTTTCTTGGACATTAGCCATTTCTCAAATGGTAACAACGGCCGAAATGCTACGGAGCACGTCGCGGAGTCAGAGATCCAGTGAGTCTATTGGGAGTGCAACTACAGATCGGTCGCGGGCAGGTTGTAGTCTGATTGAAGTTCCTTAAAGGGGATAAGGCCTCTGAGGTCGAAGAGGTGCCCCAGCCGTTTACAGCCCCCTTCAATCCATCGTGAGGCAGCGCCGTTATTAACCCCCGGCTGAAAAGCCGGGTTCATGAAAAGCGGCGTCGTGGGGGAGGGAAATGTGGTCAGGTTTGCCTTACGGGAGACCTTATCCCAAGCCAGCAGTGTGGGGCGCATAACAGGGGAGGAGTAAAGGCCCCAGGCACGATCGGGTCTTGGCAGCAAAGCGTCGCACCAAATGTGGTGGCCTGCTACAGTCTGGTCCATGAAAACCTGTAATAGGGTGTTCCACTCCACCAAGAAGCGTAATTGCGAAGCGCGGAAATATTGTGTTAGATTAGGGAAGGCTAGGCCACCATATTTCTTAGGGCGTTGAAGCAGAGTTTTCCGCAGACGCGGTGCGGTTGGGCCCCAGACAAATCCCTCAATTGCCGACTGCATCCGTTTCAGGGTGTGCGGAGAGGCGGTTCCAGTGGCAGCGTTTGGAATAAATACAGAGCCTGTGGAAGCACGCTCATTTTACCCGCAGCCAGTCTCCCAAACCAAGTCAGGAGAAGGCGGCGCCAACAAGTCATATCCGCGCAAATCCATTTCAAAAGGGACAAGTCATTCCGGTCTGCTGTCTGTGCCAAGCTTCTGTGGAGGACCAGCCCCAGGTAGGTAATGCCTTCTGTCACCCACTCAAATGTAAAGCTATTGCAGAGCGCCCTCACAGTCCGAGGAGCAGCAGTGAGATTGAGTACTTGTGATTTCATCATGTTGATTTTAAAGCCGGAGAACTGACTAAACAACTGAAGGTCGTCCACAATAGCCAGCAGAGAGGTCAGAGGGTGTGCCACCGAAAAGATGAGGTCGTCTGCGTATAAGCTAATAAGGTGGTGGTCGAGGCCGAAGGGGATGCCTCGTGCAAGAGGGTTGTAGCGGAGTCGTTGGGCTAATGGCTCCATATAGAGGGCGAAAAGTAGGGGCGAGAGGGGACAGCCCTGTCTTGTACCACGCCCGATGTTAAAACGGTCAGAGAGGACTCCATTAACCCGTACCGATGCCTGGGGCGCATTATAGATACTCCTGATCCAGTGCCAGAACCGCGGCCCCATTCCAAAATGCTCTAGTGTTGCGAAGAGGTATGGCCAATGCACACGGTCAAATGCCTTCTCCGCGACAATTGCCAACAGAAGGACTTCTTCTTTTGACCGGTGCACTTTATCGATCAGGTGACACATACGCTTGGTGTTGTCCCCACATTGCCGCCCCAGGATGAAACCGGATTGGTCTGGGTCTACGAGACCTGGCATATGGGGGTTAAGTCTGTGCGCTAAGATGCTAGAAAAAAGTTTGCCATCTATGTTTAATAGTGAGATTGGAAGAAAGGAACTGCAAAGTTCCGGATCTTTGCCCGGCTTGAGGATGACCGAGATAGACGCTTGCAGCATGGATGGGGTGAGGGACCCGGTGTCCGCGAACGAGTTAAACAAGCTGGTTAACAACGGGGCGAGTTCGGCGCAATAAGTCTTATAAAAAAAGGGCACTAAAGCCATCAGGCCCCGGGGTCTTTTGTAACTTGTGTCGCGCAATTGCAGAAATCACTTCTTCTATGCGGATGGGTGAGTCCAAGGCAGCGGATTTGCACGCCGGCAGAGGTGTCACAGCAGCACCGCCGAGGTAGAGAGAGGGATCAGGGCATAGGGAACGATCAGCTGTGTATAGAGAGCTGTAAAAGGATTGAAATGTCGAGACTATATCGGCGACACCAGAGATAGATCGGCCACAACTGTCGTGGAGCGCCGTCACCGCGTGGGCTACGAAGGCAATGGGCTAGCATGCGGCCACCTTTGTTGGGGCCCACAAAGTATTTGTACTTTAGATGAACCACCGCGTGTTCTGCTCGGTCTAGGTGACGGAGTTGGAGTCTCTACCTCTCTAATTGCCGCCAAACTCTAGGGGCGCCTGTGCGCTTGTGTATGGCCTCAAGTTCCTTTACTGATTGATGCCTCTAGCTCAGCGTGTTCAGTTTGACTAGTTTTATTCTCGAAGGCCGCCTTCGCTATGAGAGCCCCTCGCACCACCAGTTTAAGCGCCTCCCAGACCGCGGAAAGCGGCGTATCTTCTTGATCGTTAAGCGCTATATAGTCCAGGATGGTTTGTTTAATGTCCGCCACTACGTCAGGAGATCTAAGCAGTGAGTCTCGCAGGCGCCATCTTGGCGCAGCAGCAGAGCATTCAGAAGGGAGGCGTAGGGATAGAGTGATATGCGCATGGTCAGAGAGAGCCCTAGCTTCGATAGTAGAACCCGTAACCAGAGGCCAGGCAGCTGGAGTAACCAGGAAATGGTCAAGCCGAGCATACGTCTTATGCGCAGCCGAATAGTAAGAAAAGTCTTTCAGCTGGGTGTAAGCAACACCATGCATCCCTGATCCCGGCGTCACGCAACCAGTCCATGCCCGTCGCCGAGAGGGCGCACGTGCCCCCTGAGCGAGAACCAGAATGGTCTAACTCCCCGTTCATCACTAGGTTGAGGTCACCGCCTATTATCACTACAGCATCGGGGGATTGCAAAACCTCGGCGCAGGCGTCCATCAAGAACTTCTCTGGGCGTTCATTGGGGGAGGAGATGGAGGCAATCGTGTATATGGAGGCAATCGTGTATGTGGAGGTGTCGACTTGGAGCCGCAGAGCCAGGAGGCGCCCTTTGATCTCCGCGACCGCCCCCAATACTGAGCCCTTAAAATGCCTAGAAAATAGTATGGCAACCCCACCCAGTTTGTTATTGGTCGAGGACCAGTGCTGGTGCGGGAAATGGCCATGGCGCATACCGTGAGTGTCAGTCTGTAGCAGGTGGGTTTTTCTTGGATGAGGCAAATGTCACCCCCGGAGTTTTCTAAGAGAGATAATATCGCCTTACGTTTAACTGGGTTGTTAAGGCCCCGAGCATTGAGACTAGTGATTTTAAGCTCCAGATGGGGGAGTAGGTCAGAGAAGCGCTAGGAGGGGGGGGGGGGGGGGGGGACAATCCATCCCCCTGGGGAGACACGGCACTAAGTGCATGGTAGTGGAGAAAAGACAAACGTGCAAAGGCACCCTGTGCGTAGCTGACAAAGGAACTCACTGAGGAGACGACCCACCCTACCCCAAAACCGGTAACAACCCCAAAAAATGAACAGCTGCAATATCAACGTCTGAATCCGGCCCCACCGGGGCCAGCCGCTCTCTGTTGAAAATGGAAAGAGCCTGCAACAGTGCGGGGGTGACTCCGGTCCTTCAAAAGGGTACAATTCGAGGGTGTGGTGACGAACCAAGTCCATGTGAGTGGAGAGGCGCTCCCGCCCCCCCCAAAGCAGTCGCAAGGCGCAGACCGCGGGCGCCGATCCCCGCCCCGGAGCGGACCTGCGCTGACAGACCCAGATGTCAGCAGGAGGGCTCTACTCAATCCTCGGGATCACGGAGGCCGCCCCCCGAGCCAATCCCACCAGCAGGACAAGGCTGCTCCGTCAAGTAGTGTGCACGAGGGTAAGTTCTGTCGGTGGTACAGTCACTCCGAAATGGCGGGCGCCCCACCGCCTCTCAATTCGGTGGCCCGCGGGCTCTTTACTGGCCCCCCAGTGGGCCCGCAACAGGGAAGCAACCCCCAGAGGAGGAAAGAAAGCGGCGATGTGCCGAGAGGGCAGGACTCGTCCCAGGAGGAGCCGCAGTAAGGTGGTGAGCGCTCCCGCTCCCCAAGGCAGTCGTGGGGCGCGGGCCGCAGACGCAGATCCCCCGCCCCGGCAAACTCAGATGAAGGCAGGAGGGCTCTAATCTATTTCTGGGACCACGGAGGTCGCCCCCGTGCTGATCTCACTTCGGCAGGGCTCACCTTTAGTCAAAACACCCCGTGGGGAGCAAGGCGGCAGTGGCGGGCACCCCGGGGAGGCAATGCAGCAGCGGGTACCTGGAGCCCACGAAGGGTAGAAGTCCAGCCAGTAGGGTCCCGGTCTGTCTACTGGGCTCAGGGGGGGTGATCCGACGCAGGACCTAGGCCGCACCGCTCCAGGCCTCTGCCAATGATCTCCGGGCCGCACCTTGCGGTCAACAGGCCCGCAGTGCTGCACAGCGTGCAGCAGCCAGCCAGGACCACCGGAGGCAAGCACCACAGGTCAGGCGATCGTGACAGGAGTCTGCCGCCCGCCAAAGCTCTGGATGGAGTGCTGAAGTAAGGCTTTAGATCTCGGCGGGCCGGAGCAATCGCTAGGCACGTCCTAAGCGGTCGCAATCTTGGCCACGCCCCCAGAAGAGTGGCTTTAATAAGGATCGGCAGGAGTCTAGCAACATCGGACAGCTGCATAGTAGATGTAAAAAAGTTTCCGATTTGTAGCTGCAAAGTCTACACTTAACTCTACTGCCACACGCCTGACCTGCTGATCTGTCTGTGACATTACAAAAACAGGCCTCTCTTGCCACACCCTGGGCCTGCTGACATTACACACACCCCTGTGCCACATGCCTGGTCTGTTCGTCTGCTGGTGACATTACACACACCTCTCTGCCACATGACTGGTTTGCTCGTCTGCCGGTGACATTACACACACCTCTGTTGCCACATGCCTGGCTTGCTCGCCTGCCAGTGACATTACACACATATACCTCTGTTGCCACACGCCTGGCCTGCTCGTCTGCCGGTGACATTACACACACACGCCTCTCTGCCACATGCCTGGCTTGCTCACCTGCCAGTGACATTATACACACACAGCTCTGTGCCACATGCCTGGTCTGCTCGTCTGCCGGTGACATTACACACACCTCTGCCACATGCCTAGTCTGCCGGTGACATTACACACATTTGTTGTCACAATAACAAACAGTGAACACACATTGACGCATCTGCCCGACATTCAGCTCTGGCTGCTCGCGCGGTTTATTGATTTTATTTGTCTCCGTTCCATACTCATAAACCAGCTCATCGATACTAATCTAGGGCAGCCTGGCAGACCACACTCCTGGCAGAAGTGGGGGCATTACAGAAGCAACACACAGCGAGTTCTATTAGCTCACCGTACGATGTAGGGTTGGGGCTCTTGCAAAAGGGATAGGCACAAAAGCCTCAAGGTATCCATGGAAGGGCACTGGGCAGACAATCCTTTAAGTGTGCTAGAAGGCTCATGGCACAGCTATCTTTGCACCCCATTCCTTCACTGGTCAAGAAAGTTCATTGCACATCTCTACGTGCCTCCTTCTTGTGCTGGTCATGGAGGTGTATGGCACCGCTCTCTTTGCGCCCCCTTCTTGTGCTGGTCATGGAGGTGTATGGCACCACTCTCTTCGTGCCCCCTTCTTGTGCTGGTCATGGAAGTGTATGGTACCGCTCTCTTTGCGCGCCCTTCTTGTGCTGGTCATGGAGGTGTATGGCACAGCTCTCTTTGTGCCCCCTTCTTGTGCTGGTCATGGAAGTGTAGGCACAGCTCTCTTTGTCCCCCCTTCTTGTGCTGGTCATGGAGGTGTATGGCACCGCTCTCTTTGCACCCCCTTCTTGTGCTGGTCATGGAGGTGTATGGCACAGCTCTCTTCACACCCCATTCCTACGTTGGTCAAGAAGGTGTATGGCACAGCTCTCTTCGTGCCCCCTTCTTGTGCTACTCATGGAGGTGTATGGTACAGCTTTCTTCGTGCCCCCTTCCTGCATTGGTCATGGAGGTGTATGGCACAGCTCTCTTCGTGCCCCCTTCTTGTGCTGGTCATGGAGGTGTATGGCACCGCTCTCTTCATGCCCCCCTCTTGTGCTGGTCAAGGAGGTTATGGCACAGCTCTCTTCGTGCCCCCTTCATGAGCTGGTCATACAAGTGTATAGTATAGGTCTCTTTGCGCCTCCTTCGTGCACTGGGCATGGAGATGTATGGCACCTCACTTTCTTTGTGCTCTCTTCCTGCGTTGGTCATGGAGGTGTTTGGCACAGTTCTCTCTTCGCGCCCCCTTCCTGCGCTGGTCATGGAGGTGTATGGCACCGCTCGCTCTCTTTTCGCGCCCCCTTCCTTCGCTGGTCATGGAGGTGTATGGCATAGCTCTCTTCACGCCCCATTCCTATGTTGGTCAAGGAGGTGTATGGCACAGCTCTTTGTGCCCCCTTCTTGTGCTGGTCATGGAGGTGTATGGCACCGCTCTCTTTGCACCCCCTTCTTGTGCTGGTCATGGAGGTGTATGGCACGGCTCTTCGTGCCCCATTCTTGTGCTGGTCATGGAGGTGTATGGCACAGCTCTCTTTGTGCCCCCTTCTTGTGCTGGTCATGGAGGTGTATGGCACAGCTCTCTTTGTGCCCCCTTCTTGTGCTGGTCATGGAGGTGTATGGCACGGCTCTTCGTGCCCCATTCTTGTGCTGGTCATGGAGGTGTATGGCACAGCTCTCTTCGCGCCCCCTTCTTGTGCTGGTCATGGAGGTGTATGGCACAGCTCTCTTTGTGCCCCCTTCTTGTGCTGGTCATGGAGGTGTATGGCACAGCTCTCTTCACGCCCCATTCCTATGTTGGTCAAGGAGGTGTATGTCACAGCTCTCTTTGTGCCCCCTTCTTGTGCTGGCCATGGAAGTGTATGGCACGGCTCTTCGTGCCCCATTCTTGTGCTGGCCATGGAAGTGTATGGCACAGCTCTCTTTGTGCCCCCTTCCTGCACTAGTCATGGAGGTGTATGGAACCGCACGCTCTTTGTGCCCCCTTCCTGCGTTGGTCATTTAAGTGTATGGCACAGCTCTCTTCACACCCCATTACTACGTTGGTCATTGAGGTGTATGGCACGGCTCTCTTCGTGCCCTCTTCCTGCGTTGGTAATGGAGGTGTATGGCACAGCTCTCTTTGCGCCCCCTTCCTGCACTAGTCATGGGGGTGTATGGAACCGCACTCTCTTCGTGCCCCCTTCCTGCGCTGGTCATGGAGGTGTATGACACAGCTCTCTTAGCGCCCCCCCCCCTTCCTGTGCTGCCACAGCTCTCTTCGTGCCCCCTTCGTTCGCTGGGCACGGAGGTGTGTGACACAGCTCTCTTAGCGCCCCCCCCCCTTCCTGTGCTGCCACAGCTCTCTTCGTGCCCCCTTCGTTCGCTGGGCACGGAGGTGTGTGACACAGCTCTCTTCGTGCCCCCTTCGTTCGCTGGGCACGGAGGTGTGTGACACAGCTCTCTTCGTGCCCCTTTCCAATGGTGCGAGAGGTGTAGAAAAATGATGCCGCCGGCAGAATCCGATGATGGGCCCGAGTGTTCGGTATCTCACACATATTCGTGGGCTCGGGCTGAATGGGCTCCTTGAAAGGTTGAGGGGCCCTTGCGCCTCAGGGACTGCAGGGTCCTGTAATAGACCCCTACGCACTGCCCCCTGCTTCCAGCGGAAGTGCTAGAAACACTTGTGCTGTGGGCGAAGGACAGGGGGTCACTGCGGCGCACGCAGGCTGCGCTCATCCGTGTGCGCACATTCAGGGCCACAAAGGCGCATGGCGAGCACTGGCACTGGGTGTACATGATATGGCGCTTGATTAAGGTGCTGGCTGGCGCTAAACTGCTCCCCGAAGAGGCCATTTCTAGACAGCACAGCACAGGGGCAGCCTGTGCCCATTCAAACCGTGGCTTCTCACAAGACGCTGCCAACCCAGGGCGCACGTTTTTCGGAAGTGGGCGGTGGCTTGGAAGGAATGTAAGAAGACGACGTTATCTCACAGTGGCTAAACACAAGTCAGGTTGCAGGGTAGGACTGGGACAGAAAATAGGCCTGAACATCAATTTAAATATGCTCCCTTTAGCGAACCAAGAAGCTAAAAAAAAGTGACCAATACTGCAAATCGGGTGGTTTTAAAGTTAAGACAGGCTGCACAGGTGTTTTGCAAAGTATGCGAGAGTGCACGTGTCTTGTTGCAGGGTAGGTTTGTGGTAATATCAGGGGAAAAAAAATAAACTAAGGCCACCGGAGTATAAAACGGGGTCACAACCAGCCAGAATCCCGGCCCACGCACTGCCCTGTCAGACCAGCCCACCTGGCACTTGCAGACCGCCCTATTGGCCGGGTCGACCCTGCCTGGCTGTGATTATTCATCCATTCATTGATGCATTAAATGTAAATAGGTCTTCCACCGAAGCACTCAGAGGCAGGGCGGGCTCGGTTAGTACAGATGTCATCGGTGTGGCACGGTCAGCAGCGCAGCGCGAACCCTGGCACAAGTCGCTGTCCTTGTGAGGACAGTGCGCACACGCTGTGGGACTGGGGAAAGGGGTTGTGTTTGGGTTGTCTCTCTCCCTCCCTGCTTCCCTGCCTGCAGGCACCATCGCCCGCGCCCACAGACCCCTGGAGAACCAGGCGTCCTCCAGGGAAGCATCGCTCCTGATCAGGTAAGCAGTCAGAGCCCCGCAGACCAGCCCAGGACTCCAGTTGCCTGGAACCCAAGGAGCCCTTTAATCAAAGAATGAGGTAATGCCCTGGACGGCCCTGAAGGGTGCGCTCTCACAGAAGCTATTTACGGAGGGACCAGTGACAGGGAGGGTACGGAGCTCTCCGTTTTAACACGGCTTCGCGCCCGGTGCACGCCTGACCCCGCTGGGAAGGGCGGCCCTCGAAGACACACGAAGAGCAAGGGTAGAGCTGGAAGACAATGCCATTAATGTGGAAAAACAGCAAAGAGCAAGGGTAGAGCTGGAAGACAGTGCCATTAATGTGGAAAAACAGCAAAGAACAAGGGTAGTGCTCAGAGACACCACCCTTCACGTGCAAGATGCACAAAGAACAAGGGTAGTGCTCAGAGACACCACCCTTCACGTGCAAGATGCACAAAGAACAAGGGTAGTGCTCAGAGACACCACCCTTCACGTGCAAGATGCACAAAGAACAAGGGTAGTGCTCAGAGACACCACCCTTCACGTGCAAGATGCACAAAGAACAAGGGTAGTGCTCAGAGACACCACCCTTCACGTGCAAGATGCACAAAGAACAAGGGTAGTGCTCAGACACCACCATTCACGTGCAAGATGCACAAAGAACAAGGGTAGTGCTCAGAGACACCACCTTTCACGTGCAAGATGCACAAAGAACAAGGGTAGTGCTCAGAGACACCACCCTTCACGTGCAAGATGCACAAAGAACAAGGGTAGTGCTCAGACACCACCATTCACGTGCAAGATGCACAAAGAACAAGGGTAGTGCTCAGAGACACCACCTTTCACGTGCAAGATGCACAAAGAACAAGGGTAGTGCTCAGAGACACCACCATTCACGTGCAAGATGCACAAAGAACAAGGGTAGTACTCAGACACCACCATTCACGTGCAAGATAAACAAAGAACAAGGGTAGTGCTCAGAGACACCACCCTTCACGTGCAAGATGCACAAAGAACAAGGGTAGTACTCAGACACCACCATTCACGTGCAAGATGCACAAAGAACAAGGGTAGTGCTCAGAGACACCACCCTTCACGTGCAAGATGCACAAAGAACAAGGGTAGTACTCAGAGACACCACCCTTCACGTGCAAGATGCACAAAGAACAAGGGTAGTACTCAGACACCACCATTCACGTGCAAGATGCACAAACAAAAAGGGTAGTGCTCAGAGACACCACCCTTCACGTGCAAGATGCACAAAGAACAAGGGTAGTGCTCAGAGACACCACCCTTCACGTGCAAGATGCACAAAGAACAAGGGTAGTGCTCAGAGACACCACCCTTCACGTGCAAGATGCACAAAGAACACAGGTAGTGCTCAGAGACACCACCCTTCACGTGCAAGATGCACAAAGAACAAAGTTAGTGCTCAGAGACACCACCCTTCACGTGCAAGATGCACAAAGAATAAGGGGTAGTGCTCAGAGACACCACCCTTCACGTACAAGATGCACAAAGAACACGGGTAGTGCTCAGAGACACCACCCTTCACGTGCAAGATGCACAAAGAACACGGGTAGTGCTCAGAGACACCACCCTTCACGTGCAAGATGCACAAAGAACACTGGTAGTGCTCAGAGAACACGGTAGTGCTCAGAGACGCCACCCTTCACGGGCAAGATGCAGAAAGAACACGGGTAGTGCTCAGAGAACACGGTAGTGCTCAGAGACACCACCCTTCACGTGCAAGATGCACAAAGAACACGGGTAGTGCTCAGAGACACCACCCTTCCTGTGCAAGATGCACAAAGAACAAGGGTAGTACTCAGAGACACCACCATTCACGTACAAGATGCACAAAGAACACGGGTAGTGCTCAGAGACACCACCCTTCACGTGCAAGATGCACAAAGAACACGGGTAGTGCTCAGAGACACCACCCTTCACGTGCAAGATGCACAAAGAACAAGGGTAGTACTCAGACACCACCATTCACGTGCAAGATGCACAAAGAACACGGGTAGTGCTCAGAGACACCACCCTTCACGTGCAAGATGCACAAAGAACAAGGGTAGTACTCAGACACCACCATTCACGTGCAAGATGCACAAAGAACAAGGGTAGTGCTCAGAGACACCACCCTTCACGTGCAAGATGCACAAAGAACAAGGGTAGTACTCAAGACACCACCATTCACGTGCAAGATGCACAAAGAACAAGGGTAGTGCTCAGAGACACCACCCTTCACGTGCAAGATGCACAAAGAACAAGGGTAGTACTCAGACACCACCATTCACGTGCAAGATGCACAAACAAAAAGGGTAGTGCTCAGAGACACCACCCTTCACGTGCAAGATGCACAAAGAACAAGGGTAGTGCTCAGAGACACCACCCTTCACGTGCAAGATGCACAAAGAACAAGGGTAGTGCTCAGAGACACCACCCTTCACGTGCAAGATGCACAAAGAACACGGGTAGTGCTCAGAGACACCACCCTTCACGTGCAAGATGCACAAAGAACACAGGCAGTGCTCAGAGACACCACCCTTCACGTGCAAGATGCACAAAGAACAAAGTTAGTGCTCAGAAACACCACCCTTCACGTGCAAGATGCACAAAGAAAAAGGGTAGTGCTCAGAGACACCACCCTTCACGTACAAGATGCACAAAGAACACGGGTAGTGCTCAGAGACACCACCCTTCACGTGCAAGATGCACAAAGAACACGGGTAGTGCTCAGAGACACCACCCTTCACGTGCAAGATGCACAAAGAACACGGGTAGTGCTCAGAGACACCACCCTTCACGTGCAAGATGCACAAAGAACACGGGTAGTGCTCAGAGAACACGGTAGTGCTCAGAGACACCACCCTTCACGTGCAAGATGCACAAAGAACACGGGTAGTGCTCAGAGACACCACCCTTCATGTGCAAGATGCACAAAGAACACGGGTAGTGCTCAGAGACACCACCATTCAAGTGGAAGACGCACAAACAACAAGGATAGTGCTCGGAGCAGTGCTTTAAATGGACAAAAATAAGTGCAGGTACTCATCAAAAGGAGGGATGGATTGGGGTGGAGCTTGGGGCGGGCACAAGGGTGGTGCTAAAGCCGTAACAAGGGGCGGGGCTATGTTTTTTTACCTTTCCAAGGTTTTTATGCAAGGAACCTGCATGCATTGTTAGAATATCAGATGTATCTGTCCATTAGCTTCTTACACTAATAACCATTTATATAGCACTAACTAATAAGTGTTTATTACTACTCAAAGTAACCCCTTTTTAGCAACCGTAAAAAAAGAAAAGATTGAGAAAGAAACAGTAAGGTTTTATATATATGCCTTGTTGTTGCATGCAGGTCCTTGGTGCAGGGACATAATTCACTAATATATATGCCAAGGATGTTAACTTGTGACCTACAGGGAAGACAAGGGTCTATGCAACAAAAACAGTATCCAACTGAGCTATCTATATAAAAAAACAAATCTCTGCTCTACATGTTGCATGCGGTGCTTTCCAACAGGCACAATGACCCTCTTTGCAATTATATGGGGAGTTGAACCTTAGATTACAATACACACAGATCTTTCTAGCAAGCGCATTAACCACCAGAGTTATCCACTTTATTGGTACTTATGGTGCCCCAATCTTGCTCACTTAAGAGAAAGGCACTGGCTTCCTATTTCATGTGATAAGTAAATGGTTAGCTGCAAAAGGCGAGCAATTCATCAGACACTCTTTTCATTCTCAGCACTAGTGGGTGTTTGTCTAAAATGGAAACCAGAGTTGCTTTCCAAGGGACATACTTTGTGTAACTTCAGTAAGCAGCATATTCTCCCTCTCGCTGCCACTGGGTAAGAAATGTTGGCACAGAGACACTGGTGAAGATGCTCTGCTGCTGGTGGCTCAACCTTTCAACATTCCATTTTATGTGATTGAAAAGGAGTGGTGGACAGAATAAACAGGTTGCACGTGTGATTTTAGATGAATAAAGGTATCCAACTGGGTTCTCTGAATACACTCTGTGTACTTAAAATATACACCCATATATGCAACAGAGCCCACATGTTGAAAAAACGTCTGTTATATCATTTGAATTGCTTTAAAATCTTTTGTTGACATTACTTTGCAGTTTTTATTGCAATCTTACGCATGCTAATTTAGATAACATATTATATGCCTCATATACTTCATATAGTAAATGTCAAATGTATTCTTGCATTTTTAACTGTAGATGAAATAAATATTTTAAAAAGCAACAGACATTGCCATCACGTTACAAATGGCAAGAGGGTCTCTCTGAATCGAAATATGGTTACTGACATGAAGTCCCAGTCCGGAGATGAGACTGGTTACAAATAAAATAGGTTTCCTGTGCTTGTACTCAAATAACTTGTACCAATGACCACCTGGGAGTGCAAAATAGATGAAGCGTATCAGTTTTCCTGCTTTTGCTGTCCGATCAGCGTGCAATAAATTGCAAACATGAGTGCGAGTTACATGCACTTACCTAGTCATGCATTACATATATTGGCTTTTGATTAAAATCCAGCCGTATACTTCCTTGTGGCATGTAAGCTCATATGGTTTAGCGCTGGTTGCAAACATCTCTGTTCAAAGAGCTTATTGCATTTTTCACAGCGATCAGCGAGTTTGGCACCGAGATCCCATTATATTTACCCATGCAATAGGCAATTTAGTTGTGAAATGATGGTTAGAGATAGTTAAAGTAAGCACAAACTGTTTGTTCTGTCCAGGCACATTGAAAATACCCACCACAGGCAACAGTTACTGGAAAAAATGCTTGTATGTGTTTTGAAGATGCACAATATCAAGTATTTGACTTTTACATAGTGCTCAACATCTTGTCTTGTCATAGATGTACTGGCGAATTTGTGTCAAAAAGTCTAATGGCAGCAGTTTACATAGAGGGATTTCTGCTACAGAAGCGTCATTGCAGCACTGTGTTACCCTGAACAATGCCTCTCACACCCTCGCCCTTTAGGTTTAACGGCCACCTCTCTGCCCCCGCTGTGTGAAAACAAAGGATAAAAGAACCTCACTGCAGCCAGAGCAGTACATGCAGATCACTACGTAATGGTGACAAGAGCAGCTGTTCTTTTGTACGAGCCCAGCCCAGGCTTCCACTGTGATTAAGAGTGGAAGTTGCTGCCGAGGTACGAGGTGATTGATTAACGGAGTACCGCCTGCATCAATGCCAGGCCCTCATGAGTACCGGTACACTCCTTGTTCAAGGAAAAGTGCCAGTACTCGATGCGAGAAAATGAAAAAGTTCCGTACTCAGTACTGGTGAGTACCGGCCCATTTAAAGCACTGGCTCAGAGACACCACCATTCACGTGGAAGACCAACAAAGGGCAAAGGCAGTGCTCTGAGACACCCCTGTTAACGTGGAAGACCAACAAAGAGAAAAGGTAGTGCTTGCAGACACCACCGTTAATGTGGAAGACCAACAAAGGGCAAAGGTAGTGCTTGGAGACACCACCGTTAGCATGGAAGCCCAACAAAGACCAAGGGTAGTGCTTGGAGACACCACAGTTAACATGGAAGCCCAACAAGGAGCAAGGGTAGTGCTCGGAGACACCGCAGTTAATGTGGTAGACCAACAAGGATCAAGGGTAGTGCTCGGAGACACCACCGTTAGCATGGAAGCCCAACAAGGAGCAAGGTTAGTGCTCGGAAACACCATAGTTATGGTGGAAGATGCACCAAGAACAAGGGTAGTGCTCAGAGACACCACCGTTAATGTGAAAGATGCACACAGAGTAGGGGTAGTGCTCGGAAACACCATCGTTAAGGTGGAAGACCAACAAAGAGCAATGGTAGAGCTCAGAGACCCCACCGTTAACGTGGAAGATGCATAAGGATAGTGCTCGGAGTCACCACAGTTAGCAAGGAAGACCAACAAAGAGCAAGGGTAGTGCTCGGAGACACCACCGTTAACGTGGAAGACCAACATAGAGAAAGGGTAGTGCTCGGAGACACCACAGTTAATGTGGAAGTCCAACAAAGAGCAAGGGTAATGCTCGGAGACACCCGCGTTAAGTGGAAGACCAACACAGATCAAGGGTAGTGCTTGGAGACACCACAGTTAACGTGGAAGATGCACACAGAGTAATGTTAGTGCTCGGAGACACCACCGTTAACGTGGAAGACCAACAAAGAGAAAGGGTAGTGCTCCGAGACACCACCGTTGGCATGGAAGCCCAACAAGGAGCAAGGTTAGTGCTCGGAAACACCATAGTTAAGGTGGAAGATGCACCAAGAACAAGGGTAATGCTCAGAGACACCACCGTTAACGTGAAAGATGCACACAGAGTAGGGGTAGTGCTCGGAAACACCATTGTGAAGGTGGAAGACCAACAAAGAGCAATGGTAGAGCTCAGAGACACCACCGTTAACGTGGAAGATGCATAAGGATAGTGCTCGGAGTCACCACAGTTAGCAAGGAAGACCAACAAGGAGCAAGGGTAGTGCTCAGAGACACCACTGTTAACGTGGAAGATGCACACAGAGTAATGTTCGTGCCCAGAGACACCACCGTTAACATGGAAGACCAACAAGGAGCAAGGGTAGTGCTCGGAGACACCGCAGTTAACGTGGAAGACCAACAAAGAGAAAGGGTAGTGCTCGGAGACACCATCGTTAGCATGGAAGCCCAACAAAGAGTAAGGGTGATGCTCGGAGACACCCACATTAATGTGGAAGACCAAAGATCAAGGGTAGTGCTTGGAGACACTGCTGTTAATGTGGAAGACCAACAAGGATCAAGGGTAGTGCTCAGAGACACCACCGTTAACGTGGAAGATGCCCACAGAGTAAGGTTAGTGCTTGGAAACACCACCGTTAAGGTGGAAGACCAACAAGGAGCAAGGGTATTGCTCGAAGACACTGCAGTTAACATGGAAGACCAACAAGGAGCAAGGGTAGTGCTCGAAGACACTACAGTTAACATGGAAGACCAACAAGGATCAAGGGTAGTGCTCGGTGACACCATTGATATATATGAGAGTAGACCACGATGCCCGAGTGTGACTCAATGGTCACATTACCAGAACAACTCAATCGTAAATATGATACAGGGCAAGTGCCCCTATATGGATAGCGTGTGTTCACCTATTTTAAAAGGTGCCAAGAGGTGAAATGTTGTAAAAGCGCACGTTAAAGGGATAAGAAGGAAGTAATGTTTAGTCAACCAATATGTGGTGTTAATTCCTCGCTGCTGTTCATCCCATAAGGTATTTTGGTGTTTAAATCAACTATGTATCTGGACTCCAATGTTCGTAACATCTTTTCCCTCTCACCCCCTCTAGTGTGTTCCTACAGTACCAGCAGAACCTACTGTGAATTCCTAGATGTAGCTATACGGATTGAAAAAGACAAATTACATACTTCTCTTTTCAGGAAAAAGACAGCTGGCAATGGCGTATTGCATGCACAAACCACCATCCTGCCCCACTCATCCATAGTATACCCTATGGAGAGTTCCTTAAGGTACGCCGCAACTGTCATGATAAATGACATAATTGATTACATCAATGCTGATATTTCAAATAACATCACTGAAAGAAATCATCCACTGCATGTGACAGTTTCCTAAAACACTGTTGTAACAGGATGGTATTCAGAAAGGTACGCATTCATCCACATTATTCATCGCTTCTGTAGTGCTAATGAGCATAACCTATCTCAAAGTCCAGGACATGAAGCTAGTCTGTAAAATTCCCCACATTTAGTAGACATTATTCTTTGATTGTAGAGGTATTCTGGGGTAAAGGAAACATAATTGCTCTGCAGATTAGCAAATGAATAAACTTTCATTACCGTTTAAAAAGTGTTTGGTCATTATTTTCCTTATTGACGTATCCGTTAACTCACTCATCTGGCCTTATCGGACATAGTATTTTACGTCGACACCTTCACATCTATACATTAGCCAATTTGAACTTATGCACTTGCACACCTTATGGATAACCAAGCCTAGTTTGCAAAAAAATCACACACATTCCCAAAATCATCATAATGGCACACACCATTAGAACAACACTTACAATCATAGTGCAAGTTGAACAGAGTCTCCCATATGTTATACATTCTTCAACAATGTAAAATATCTCACAAACCCACAAACTATCTCCAATGTACGTCTGCAACTCATACAAGTGGCAATTATTCTTTACCTTGTTTAAATTAAGTTATGCATGTACTTACAAACTCACCAGTAGCTAAAGTGTGCCTCATATAACATTTACCTTTCTAAATCACACGCGTCTCCAGTACTACACTGTTATAAGTGTTGTATGTTTGTGGGCCCTTTACTACTTTTAATACCTACCCTTTTTTTTAAATATATTTGTCAACACATTTGTACAGGAATTTTAGGAGCGGTTGGTTGGATGACATCAGTGATGCCATCAATAATATAATTTGAGATTTCATCAATGTCATTTAACTTGTTATGACTGATATAGTATGTGATGTCATAAGCAATACATGGCAGGGGCACAAGTTCTAGAGAGCTCAGTAAACTATGATTAGGAAATATTTTTAGGTCTCGGCTGGAGATAGCACGCATGCGCTGCTCTCGCATCAGAGCTTCTTGGAATCAATACAGATTCCGAAGCTCTCGGAGGCGGAGTTGAAGCCCCGCCCATCTTTTTAATTGGCTAGCGTCCGCTTCCATGCAAAACGCTGGCTTTTGATTGTAAAGGAGGCTTCTTAGTCCCTCCTTGTTGCCGCCTTGTCTCTTTTTGGCCACGTCCACCGGGATTTGATCTTTTACCGGCGGCGTGACACTCTCCCTTCATTACTCCCTACGCACTTTTTTCTTTGCATTCGGCTTTGAAAAAGTCAGCCGTGTGCTTACCTTCGCATCGCGCTTTCACTTAAAGTTAAAGTGCAATACGAAAATAAACTTGCGGCTGCCTTTGGGGTACCGCGCTTGTTTTACTTGTTTGTAAATTAGCAGCAGCGACTGGGGCTCCTCTGCTGCTTCCTCCTGTGTCCTGATCTCCTGCTTATTTTTGGTTCCCGTGGAGGAGTTATTGCTTTTTTTGGTCCCTTGCTGCTAAAGCTCTCTCTTCCCCGCGCTCCCTGTTTTGATAGTTCCCTCCCTCGCCTCATCTTCGGAAATAGCCGCTACCTTGGAGTCACACTCACTCCTCGGTGTCCCAGCTCAGCCTCAGTTCCGCATGCCTCGCCGCAGCCCCTCTGCTGAGAATGCTTGCCTGGATCACCCTGTCCCAGGCAGGCTTGACTCTCTGTGGGAAGCCCTCTGCTGTGACCAGGGAGCCTCGCTGGCTGGTCTCGAGTCAAAGCTAGAACAGTGGGAGGGAAGTAGGTTTCGTAGGCCGTAGTTGCAGGTATTGACGCACTGGGTGGTCAAAGGCAATAGCGAGGGGTTCCTTTCTTCAACCAATACACAGCGGGGGGATGGGGGGGGGGGGGGGTCACCTTCTACTCCCCTCACCCCATCTTCCCAACTTAACCGCAATACCCCCGCTCAGTAAGAGGCTCGCATCTCTAGAGCCCTCCTCCCCGGACAGCGGACCTTTGCCCTATGGCGGTGTTTATGCCACCCACCCTCTTCTGCCAGAGTCCTCATGCGGCTCCGTACTTCTGTTCCCGGACAGTGGTTCTTCTTTGCACCCCTCCCAGAACGTTCAGCTACTTATTAGCACAGGGACTAAGTGCTTTCACTAAGGATAGAAAAAGCGGGACCGTGGGTAGGCAGCACACTGCCTTCCCGGGCAGCCTCTACGGAGGGAAGGGCGTTTGTTTCATTTTGTATTCACCCTGTATGAATGAGTGAATAGCAAGGCTCATTGAAGAATACACTAGAGCGTGCTGCCACTTCCTCTCCGATCAGCGGGGCGGAGTACAAAACTAGTGCAGCGGGTGCCTAGCCAAGACAGATGCAAGCACTGCGCCCTTTCGATGCCCAGTTCATCCTCCCTTGGGTAGAAACAATGCGTATTGCGGTTAGCCGTAGTTACTTCAGCATAACATATGATACATTTCTGAAAGCCAGAACATTTCTTAAGCAAATGGGGGAAGGAACAAGAACACAGAAAAAGGGTTTTTCATTAATTTATGTATCAGAATTGATAGCATTCGTTATGCGAACCAAATTACATGCAACAAAAATACATTGCAGAATTTTTGCACTTCAAAATTCATACAGTGATAAACAATGGTGAGATAGTAGTGCTCAGTGGTGATATAGATACACAGTGCAGTGAGGTGGTAGTGGAGGGATGCGGTTTGTTTTGGAGGGCCAAATTCAAGAAGCAGTGACAAGTACGTTAAACAAATTATATAGTTGATAGCGACTATATGTGCCAAAATAGATCGTCGACGTTTCAACCCTATGGGCGCTTGGTGGAGTGTCACAAGCGGGTCTTCATCAGGACTGTGGAGGAGGAGAAAAGCAGTGTTTCGTGAGGACTCTGTTTTACCAGAATACAATCATTTTTTGATCTTCTGTGCAATTCATATCACAGTTGACATGTTGCTAGAATAAACCAACCCCTTCAATCAATTGCCTTGACCGCCCTTGAAATTCTAGGGCGGCCTCTCCTCCTCCACAGTCCTGATGAAGACCCGCTTGTGACACTCCACCAAGCGCCCATAGGGTTGAAACGTCGACGATCTATTTTATTACTGCGTATTATGTGTGCTTTGTAATTATGTGCGCGATTTAGGACTGTGATGCGATTTTCTTTTGCTAAACTTGTATTATGAAGGGCAGCATAGGCTTCTTCTGATGACCAAATGAATCCCAGAAGTTCTTCAGATGTCATCCAGGCACGCCAGCTGTTGACTTATTCAAAGTTTTATCAAATGTTGCATTTTGCCCGTCCATGAGACCCAGAGATTTTTAACACCACACTGATAGGGGTTGAGTTGCCACCACTCATTACCCAGGTCCCAGCTCAACAGTGTGGCAGAGGACCCATTTGTCTGCACCAATTTCCTGGAGCCGCGGCAGCCGCTGGTGCACAACCTGTTGCCGAGCACCGCCTTGAATGAGCAAATCCCAGGACTGCACCGGCTTACAGAAGCTCGACTAAAGGTAAGCTGGGCAGTGGACGAAGAGGAACTGGTACTCATGCTGTTGAGAAATGCAGAAACGTTTTCTTTTCACTTCGTTTTGACAGGTTTTTTTTCATTTGCCTGCTTGGACAGAGCAACGCGTTTGTTGTAATGTGCATCTGCGCACAGCTTAAACTTGTTAATCCCGCTATTGACCATTGTGCAGATAATATTTTGACATTTAAAACCTATTTTGAATTTCTTTCATGACCTGTGCTGCTGTTTATGTGGTGTAGCCATTTCAGTTTGTATTTTCAAAAAATATAGTTTGCCTTGTTTCTTCAGTTTTGAACGCAAGTGGCCAACGTCTCTATACATTACAGCCGAATTTTAGGAGACAGTTCATTGTCGCACATCTCATAATTCCCATCCCTGCTCAAATTTGCGTAAGCATTAGAATACCAACAATGTCAAAGGACTTTAATTAAACCCTGGTAGTAATAAACTCAGTATATCATAGATTATTTACCACAAACTTTGATGTCTTAAATGGCTAATGTAATGGATAATGTGCTGCATGGCTAAACACTTATAAGGTCCCAAAGGCAAGACCTGTTGGCTATGCGAAGCTTGTTGTAATTTGGTGTAAATCCATTCAGTAGTTTTTGAGATATTAATGGAAGAAATATAGATATCTAGAGGAGCGGACCGTTCACTAATCCAAAAGATCTCATGCTGATATCTGATTGGCTGCCAGCACTTCAACCAGGAATTGTTGGTAGCCATTTTAGGACTAAAAAGGTAAAAGAGAAGGAGGCAAGGTAAGAATACCCTGACCCCATAGGCCTGTTGGTGGGGTCCCCCAGGAATTTATTTAACCGTTTATTTGAAAATCACAAAGATTTGCGGATACCAGCGAAAATGTAAAAAAAGTACTGTCTCCCGCACGCTTGTTTAAATTTGTGCCCCCAGGTGGGCCAGGTCTCGGGGGCTTATTTTTATATATATTATGGGGATGGGGATATATACTGCCGATATGGGCCCGGCAAATGTAAAAAGATGAGGAGGGGGTTGCACACCCCCTCCCCCCCCCCGGTTGATCTTTCATGGTCCCGGGGACCACCACCTCCCCCAGGGCTTTTTACTTAAAATTAGAAGGGTCCACGTGGACTTCGTTCCTTACTTTAAAATTGCCCTGGGGACCACCACCACCGCAGGGCGAAAGGCCCTCATCAAATGGGGAGGGGTGGCACGTGGCCCACTCTTGGGCCATCTCTGGCCCCGGGGACTACCACCTCCCCAGAGCATGGCCAAATTTGTCTTTGTTCTTTAATGGCACAGGGTCAGTACCCATAAGGCCTTTCTCCGGATCCACAGGTTGCAGGAGTTTGCCTTCTATGTCTACCCATGATGTTATATTACTCCGCAGGCCCCAAAAATGCAATGGCCACTCTCCCTCCCCAATAACACGGAGGACATGATATGTCTAACAGAAGAACAGAAACCTGTGTTGTCTTGTCAACTCTCTCCCACTGCACTTAGAAGTGTGTTGGGTCAGTGAGTTCACTCTTAGGAGCTGCTGGTGGAGTAATTAAATCTTGCCTACAGTGGCTTCATTATACACGCTGCACCATCATACTCTCCAACTTAAAGACTCACTTGGTCTTCTGCACAAATGAACTGTTCCAATTATCCAACTCTGCTCTCTTTACCTGCAAGTGCTCTGCAGCCACATACCTAGCTCTTCACTAGTACAAAAATATTTATAAAATAAATACAACCAAGGTTTCAAAGGGTGATTGTCTAGCCCTGCAGCACCTAGCTCTGCAAAGTCCTGCTGAGCACAGATATATCGGAGTTCAGGTGGTTGGTATAAAAGACGATCCACAAACCGTCCTCAAACCATGAGGGATGGAATGCCCGTCCTGTGAATCGTTACGTATATAATCACTACATGGAGAACACCCGACGGAAGGGTCAATCAATAGTCAACTGTTGGGGCTGTCATCAAGAGGTCACGAGTGCAAATTCCAAGCATGATCACTACGTGTCGAACACCCAACGGAGGGGGTCAATCAATAGTCAAGTAATGGGGCTGTAATCAAGAGGTCACTGGTGCCCATACCACATATGATCACTACGAACACCCGATAGAGAGGTCAATCAATAGTCAAATGATGGGGCGGTCACCAAGAGGTCACCGCAGCCCATACCACATATGATCACTACGTGATGAACACCCAATGGAGGGGTCAACCAATAGGCAACTGATGGGGCTGTCATCAAGAGGTCACTATATATGATCACTACATGGAAAACACACAGAGGAGGGTGTCAATAAATAGTCAACTGATGGGGCTGACCTCCCAGTGCCCATACCATGCATGATCACTCCATGGAGAACACCAAACGGAGGGATCAATCAATAGTCAAGTGATGGGGCTGTCATCAAGAGGTCAGCTGTGCCCATTCCAAGTATGATCACTACAGGTCGAAAACCCACCAGAGATGTCAATCAATAGTCAAGTGATGTGGCTGTCATCAAGAGGTCATCGGTGCCCCTGAAGCTATGGATGAATGAAATGAGCCATTACTTTGTAATATTTGTACTTCACTAGTATGAACCCTTCTCTTCCTACTCTGCAGGTTCTCGTTTAAGGGGAGTGGAGAGTCACTCTGGCTCTGTACATTCAAAACAAGCACTGCCAAACTCAACAGGTCGGCATTGACTGGCAACTTCTGATTTGCCAAGGGTTGTGAATGTTTTTGTAAAACTGCACAAAGGGACATATTTTTGTGTGTAAATGAACACTGTGCAAAAGCAACTATGTCACTGACAGAGAGGTAAGCAAATGGCTGAAGTGGGTTGACTTTGTGCCCCTTGCTGTACACTGTGTATAGGCAGAAGAAACACGCGACAGGCTGCTAGCTGAAAGCCCCCATAAGTAGATTATTTTATTCAAATCAAAAGGTCTAGGATGAGGCCAGACCTAAAAATAACACTAGTTCTCTCCGCCCTCTACCATTCAGCCTGTCCTCCTTCTTCCCTCTGCGGCAGACCTCTTCCTCGTTGTGCATCAAGAGGATGCATGAGAACAGTGTGTGCAAACACTGAAGCCATTAGCATCTTTATTTATCCACCCCACAAAGGGTTTCAATCTCAAGGTGGGGGCTGCAGAGGGAAGCATGTGCTCCGAATCCCTTCATTAACACTTTGGGAGACACGCATGCATCCGCCTACTGACAGTACAAAAGCCAAGAAACAAGATGGCAATGCCTGGAACAGTCCCGAGCCAGCAGTGATCCGACTCCAGGCACTGCAGACACACAACCTGTCCACTGCCAGATCCAGGACTGGAGTGCCTGGAGTAGCCCCGAGCCAGCAGTGATCCAACTCCCTGCACTGCAGACACATAGCCTGCCCACTGCAAGACCCAGGACTGGAGTGTCTTGAGTAGCCCTGAGCCAGCAGCGATCCGACTCCAGGAACTGCAGACACACAACCTGTCCACAGCAAGGCCCAGGACTGCAGGGCAATGAGTAGCCCCGATCCAGCAGCGATCCAAACCAGGCACTGCAGACACAACCTGTCCAATCCAAGACCCAGGACTGGAGTGTCGGGAGTAGCCTAGAGCCAGCAGCGACGCAACTCCAGGCACTGCAGACACACAACCTGTCCACTGCAAGACCCAGGAATGGAGTGCCAGGAGTATCAACGGGCCAGCAGCGATCCCACTCCAGGCACGCAGACACACAACCTGTCCACTGCAAGATCCAGGAATGGAGTGCCTTGGGAAGCCCCGATCCAGCAGTGATCCGCTCCCGGCACTGCAGGCACAGAGCCTGTCCACTGCAAGGCCCAGGACTGGAGTGCCTGGAGTAGCCTAGAGCCAGCAGTGATCCAACTCCCGGCACTGCAGCCACATAGCCTGTCCACTGCACTGCAAGGCCGAAGTGCCTGGAGTCAGCAGTGATGCGACTCCAGGCGCTGCACACACAGCCATGCTCAATGCAAGCCGCATGACGGCAGTGCCAGTAGCAGCATCAAGTCAGCAGTGACCGGACCCCAGGCACTGCAGACAGAACCGGTCAACTGCAAGCCCCAGGTTGGCAGTCCCTGTAGTAGCCTCAAGTCAGCAGTGACCAAACTTCTCCATTGCTAAGAGTATGTGCCAATGGGGGGCGGCGCGTTAGTAGAGCTCCCGTAGCCCACCAAATAATCCTACATTATCCTTAGTCCGGAGCCCACCTCGCGCCGAGGGAAAAGCTACACGAGACGAGAGTCTGGGAAGACGGCGGCTAGGGGGTTACCCGCAACGGGGCAGCAGAGGCGTGAATGCTGCACCCGATGCTGAAGTGCGGCCCGCCTTCAGGCGCGCACACGGGAGCCGCGGCGTAAAGCACATGGGAGGCTGCAGACGCCGTGCATGCTGGGAGCCGCCTTGCAGGTGAAGACACGGCCCCCACATGACTGCTGTGGAAGGAGGCGGCGCCTACGTACCCTGGCGAGCACGTGCAGCTGCACGCCCCATAGACGCCACGCGCCCTGCGCGCACTGCAGGTGAGCTGCTGCCGGACGAGTGAAGAGGGACACTGCAGCGGTCAGCACAAGGAGTCAAAACGCTACAGGATTGGGTCCAGGCACAGCTCTGCAGGGCAGGCAGTAACAGGCGTGGGGCCTAGCACACCAGAGCACACAGTAATATAATATAGTAGGAGTGTGCCCTGTAGTTCAGCACCGAACTAAGTACAGTGGACACTTTCAAAATAACCAGGGTGCTACAAATACTGAGGGCCTCAATTACCGGTAGCGGGAAAAACACTCTAAGATGGCTAAGTTCGATAAACTGCAGTTGAAACAGCATTTTGAGCTGCGCAAGACGCCGCACACGAGATCCCTCCACCCCGGAATCAGAGGACCCCCCACCACGGGAGGAGACGGACACGCAAGTGGAAGCTGACATTACGCAAATATTGCGCGCCATGCAGCAGAGCCAAAGCTAATAAAATAGATAACATTACTTACAGGATGGATAGAATGTCAGAGCGCATTGATAAACACGGCAACAGGCTGGACGCGGTAGAGCAAAGAGTGTCGAACGTCGAAGACGCAATGCCCACGGAGGTGGAGCAACATAAAACAATGGACAAGCTCCTTAAGGCGCTCCAAGCTAAGACAGATAATTTAGAAGCGAGATCACGAAGGAACAACATCAGAATCCTAGGCATTTCAGAGTCAACAAGTATTAATAATGTGGAGCAATACGTGGAACGTTTACTTGTGGACCTCCTGGGTAGAAACACTTTCTGACCTATTCGCAGTGGAGCGCGCTCACCGCTTGCTAGTGCCGCGCCCAGCACCAGTAGCAACTCCGAGGCCAATTATAGCAAAACTCCTAAACTATAGAGATCGCAGCACGGCCTTGCGAGAGTTGGGATCATTTCAAAGCGAAGGGATGGAGATCTCGCTGTTCCCTGACTTCAAGCAGCAAGTTCAAGAAGCGGGGCGCCAGTTCCTACCAGTCAAGAAAAAGTTGCTTGAACTTATCGTATACAGCATGCAATACTCGGCAAAGTTGCGTGTACAAGCGGAAGGTAAATCCCAGGTTTTTTTATAGATCAGAAGGCGCTAAAGGTTGCAAGGCAGCTGGAGCGGGATAAAAGCAAACTAAGCCCTACAGAAGACACACTGGAAGAGGAAAAGGCGCACAAGTTCTGGAAGAACATTGAGCCCCAATGTCAAGGTGCACAATAGAATATGGACTGCTAATCCACGTGTGCAGCTGACGTAAATTTCTATGTTCGGTGGGGTAAGGAGATCGGAATCATCATCACTACACAGCGCGCCGGTAAAACAGAACATTTATTTGGGGGAGGCACGAGTGCCGGCCAGAACTCGGACAGTGTCAGAAACTATTCAAAATAGACATTGGGCAGGACAGTGTGGGGCAATGGACATTATAATCATTGTGGGCGAAGGGATGAGAGGGCCAAACCGGGAACATCCGCCCCCTAGTGTACATCACTAAACATCACTAAAACTATATATTTTTTTGTTTTATGATAAGGGAATGTTAATGGGAAGGGGGGACTACAGAAGGCTATGTACGTGGGGGATCTGCATAGCGTGGGAGGGCATGTTGGGGAAGTAACTGATGAAATTTTGAAACAGACAAGCAAAAGGCTAGTCAAGAATACAGTTGGCCTGATATAGTAGCTCTAAATGGGAAGCGCTAGCATGCGTAAACAGGACCGCAGTGACCGATAGCGGAAACAGACAACTGTTTGTTCACATGGAACATTAGAAGGTTAAACGATAATAGAAAGATCAGGAAGGTTGTAGCATACCTTAAGAGACATAAGGTAGCTATAGAAAGTCTGCAGGAGACACCTACACGCCCACAGGGAAATGCGTATACTCAATAAGTTACAAGGGCAGTGCTACGCAGCAAGCTATACATCGCACGCTAGGGGTGTACTAATATGGATAGGACGACACTCTGGGGTGACACTGACAGGACTACATACAGACCCGGGGGGGGGGGGGGGGATACGTAATAGTGCAGTGCAGGAAAGAAGATCCGAAGTTCCTACTAGTCAGAATATATGGCCTGAATTTTGATGATCCCAATTTTTACCAAACAATGGGCGGGCGGGTGTACCACAGATATGGGGAGGGGATTTCAATTGCATACTTGATCCTAGTGTAGACTGGTCCAAAGGCCACCCCAGGCAACCCTCCGCAGCAGCTAGGGTAGTATTAGGTATGGTGCAGAGAGTCTCTAATAGATATCTGGAGACGAAGATCAGCAGGCAGGGAAGGATACACACCTTATTCAGCAGCGTATGACACTCATACTCTTATTGATTACTGGCTAAAATCCAAGGAATTGAGTGCGAGTGTCTCGGATTGCGTGCACTTCTCCAAAACATACTCGGATCATTCCCCAGAACAGCTCACACTTACATATGCGGTGCCTAGAGTACCAGCTTTAACATGGAGGTTCCCACCATATTCATTACTAGATCCAGTTTTTAAGGAGGAGTTGCAGCAAGCCATTGAGGAGTACTGTAAAAAAAACATGGAATCAGTTGATAAGTTTACTACAGTATGGGAGGCATTTAAAGCCTATGTAAGGGGAATAGTGATCACCAAACATGCCGGGGTGCTACGTGATATCAAGAATAGGTTGCAAAAACTAGAGAAAAAGATAGCTACACTGGAAGGTGAGCCAAAGGAATGGAGGGGGCATGCAACAATCTGCTGATATCAAACTCAAGTTAGCAGAATTCCAGGAATTGACAAACAACGAGATAAAACACATGGGGAAGTACGCAACGGCGAGGGCTTATTGAGAGAGGGACAGAGCGGGAGCAACACTAGCTAAAATTATGAGACCCCCAAGGACATCAGATCTTATAACTGAGATTGTAGACTATGAAGGGGATACCCTAAATACCCCTGAGGATATAGTACAGCAGTTTTGTAAGTACTACAAAAAGTTATATAGCTCTCATATACAATATGATGAGGGTGCCGTAGCGGACTATCTAACTCATCTTAATATGCCATGGTTAACCACTGAACATAGGGAGCATCTCATGGCACCCCGACGCTCGATGAAATCTTTGTGGTAATGAAGAGTATGCTGGCAGAAAGGGCGCCAGGCTCGGATGGGCTGACAGTCGCATTTTATAAGGCATACCAGGAGATACTAGCCCCGTACCTTAAAATGTTATTCGAGGAGATGGCAGAGAACAGGATAATGCCCCCTTCCATGAGGGAGGCTGTAATAGTTACAGTACTAAAGCCAGGTAAGCTGAGGATGCAGTGTTCGGCCTACAGACAGTTATCCCTGCTAAATGTAGACGCAAAAATGTATGCCAAAATATTGGCCATCAGACTGACGCTACTTCTGCGGGGCATTGTGGGCCCAGGAGAGGCAGGATTTGTTCAGAGTTGTAACTTTACTGCGAACCTGGGTACGCTTTTTTGGGTTATACAGCATCTCAGCCCAGAGGTCGAGTCTGCTGCAGTATTCTTAGATGCCGAGAAGGCTTTCGAGTCGGTGGAGTGGAAATTCATGTTTGCGGTGCTTCGGAAGATAGGAGTAGGGGAAATATTTACAAGGCTGATCGCAACACTATATACAGCGCCGACAGCCCGAGTGCACATAGGGAAGATGGTCTCGGAATCCATTGTAATATCTAGAGGCACAAGACAGGGTTGCCCCCTATCCCCATTACTGTATGCGATAGTTGCTGAACCACTTGCATGTGCATTACTAGAGTACCACAGCCATAGAGGGCTCAGTTTACCAGACTAAAGACTAAATATATCAGCTTATGCTGACAACACTCTTTTATACGTAAATAACCCCAGCATCATTCTTACCCCAGTACTTAATGAGGTGGTGCAGTCCAGGGCATTATCAGGCCAAAAATAAATTGGGACAAGTCAATCATCTTCCCGCTCACCCGTTACGGAGGCCCAAGCTCTGGAGTATCCGCTAATGTGGACTACGGAAGCGGTGCGCTATTTGGGGATTTGGGTGCATACAGACCCTGAGGTGGTATTACTTGAAAATTAAGGGGCAACTATACAAAAGCTAAGCGAAGACGTAGAAAGACTGATCAGGCTCCCGCTGTCTACGTTAGGCCGCATAGCTATAATGAAGACGTGGCCTTGCCCAGATTTTTATTTCTCTTACAAAACATACCTATAAAGCTTGCGCAGTCCGTGTTTAAGGGTTTACGTACTATGATAGTGCGGCTGGCCTGGGCGGGCAAGCAACCAAGGGTCAAATGGGAGTCGCTGACTCTGCCGAATGAGTCGGGAGGCCTCAATGCCCCTGATCTGGAAATGTATTATAGGGCTGCCCAGAGTACATTTGTTCAATACTGGATACATAGACTTCACGACGCAACCCACTTATACATCGCAAAAGGGGCGGCAAGACCATTCCTGTTACAGCAGATACAATTTCGCAACCTGTCGCAACAGCGAGGCGGCGGACTCCTTGACGACCACGACACAAGCATGGCACGCTCTCCTCAACAGATATAACGGAGTGCTTTTATACTCTCCGCATACCCCGATACAATGGTGCTTATGGTTCCCCATGGGACAGGATGGAGGGGCGAGACACATTACACACTGTAGGGATTAGTAAAATAGGAGACTTCTTCACTGAGGGGGGACTTAATAGATTGGAGAAAGCACAAGTAAGACACCCCAATACGACGCTACTAGTTAAATACCACTACTATAGAGATAGACGTACATGGCAGGAACTATTGGAGGAAGAAATGCAGGAACCGCAAGAGATGGGGGTACTCTCCACAATGATACAGGCAGAAACACTGCACAAGCTAATTACGAAATTTTACACAAGTGCGCAAGAGGCGCGTAAACCTTTGATGTTAAAGGCGCGAATGAACTGGCAGCGTGATCCAGGGGAACCCGTTAGCGATAAAGATTGGCAGTACTGTTGTGCCAAAACCAAATTGATCTTGTTAAATGGGCAACATAGGCTTATACCTTTTAAATATTTGCACCATGTGTATTACACCCCGGAGAAGCAGCACAGATTTGGGTTGCGTGAGGATGCGCGCTGCAGGCGCTGTCGGGAGGAGGCGGCGGGATTTCTACATCTGGCCTGGCTATGCCCAGGCATAAGCGAGTGCTGTCACAAAATATTTCAGGAACTAAGTATCATCACAGGAGAATCCATAGTGCCAGATCCGAAAGTAAAGCTCTTGGGATATGATTTAGTATTGCAAAGCCCGTTAGACCCCTAGTGGTTAGTGGATAGCTGTTAGCAAAGGGGGGAGCTTTGAGATGGGGGAAAGGCCCGACCCCTAAGATAGATGACTGGCACGCGGACCGTCTATACTGCAACACACAGTCGGGAGTATACAACGAGCTATTACCCTCCAAAGAGTAGACCTTGGAACTACTGGGGTCCATACCAAACGTACCTGACCAGCAAAGAAACTGGAGCAGAGAACGGTGAAGGAGACGCAAGAAAGCAGCACTACGCAGGGAACACGTGTACATATAGGGGGGGCGGCCCGCAAATAAGACTGCAGCCCTTGCAAAAAGGTGTATACGTTGATGTATGTAACCCGAAATGCGATATGCGGTATAAGCAAGATCCACTGGAAAATGTAATTGTTGGGATTTGCCGAGCATGATGAGGTAAGAATAGAAAGTCTCACAGTTAACAACAGAAAGCAGTATTATAACGGACTATTGTAACATATAACGTCAACTAGTAATGAGGACTGTCCTTGTGTATTTCAATAAAAAAGAAAATGAGTATGTGTCAAAGAGAAGCACATTCCAAGGGAGGCTTTCACAGCAAGGGTGTCAGCCAAGCACCAGCTCCATGCAGACGTCTCCACTGAGACGCTTCATGCAAGAGGTGTCCAAAGTTTGTGTTATCAAATCACGGGCAAACTTTTGACAAGTTTTCTATTTCAATCCTTCTGAACACTAGAAACATTTTCTTCACGAAATACTTTCGACCACGCTGCTAATCCAGCCAAGATGGAAAATGTATGCACACCTTGAGGTATAAATGAATATTTGTTTGAGTTTTCCTACGCACAATCACACAAGTATTGAATGTACCTTTTGCAACACAAGCGGTTGCACGTTATCACACAAATGCGGCAGAATATAAAATCCTCACAACTTTCCTGACATCTGCAACGGGTTGCACTCCCCCCTCTAAAAACCATAAGTTGCGTTTATTTTTCATTGAAGGTGTGCACTTTATATTTTATGTGAAGTTACTATCAGGTGAAAGACCAACAAAATAATGAATATTTTGTTATTTTTAAAATATATCAACCCCATACCCCGCACTCAGGGATCCCCTCTCCACTGTATTAAGACTCGCAGCTCCCACACTTTTCTTCATGCACTTCAAGCGCGGGCTGGAGGCAATGACCAGCAAATACGCAACCGAAAGAAATGTTCTGCGCTACAAGTACTCCGCAGTACAAGTCCGCACGAGCCCTTCCTTAATGTCACACGCAGCAGGGTGAAATGGAGCTTTACTCTGGGGTCTGTGAGGACAGTTACTGTATGTAACCAGTGGCATGCAACGAGGGGAGAGACTCCCACAGACCGTGTGTTTCAAAACATGGGCAAGGACCCAAAAGGATTTTTACAAACAGCATTCAAGTGCAGATGGAGGAATGGAGCTGCGCTGAAAGTCAGCCTCTGTAGGAGTTCACATGGGCCCTTAGACATCACCAGACATACACGAGCGAAGAATGAAGCTGTGCTGAAAGTTAGCCTTGGGCCCTTAGACATCACCAGACATACACATGAGTGAAGAATGGAGCTGTGCTGAAAGTCAGCCTTGGGCCCTAAGACATCACCAGACATGCACATGAGTGAAGAATGGAGCTGTGCTGAAAGTCAGCCTTGGGCCCTTAGCCATAACCAGCTATACATACCAGTGAAGAATGGAGCTGCGCTGAAAGTCAGCCTCAGTAGGAGTTCACATGGGCCCTTAGACATCACCAGACATACACATGATTGAAGAATGGAGCTGTGCTGAAAGTCAGCCTTGGGCCCTTAGACATAACCAGCTATACATACCAGTGAAGAATGGAGCTGCGCTGAAAGTCAGCCTTGGGCCCTTAGACATCACCAGACATACACATGAGTGAAGAACGGAGCTGTGCTGAAAGTCAGCCTTGAATCCTTAGCCATAACCAGCTATACATACCAGTGAAGAATGGAGCTGCGCTGAAAGTCAGCCTTAGACTAACAGCCATACACATGAGTGAAGAATGGAGCTGTGCTGAAAGTCAGCCTTGAATCCTTAGACATAACCAGCCATACACACGAGTGAAGAATGGAGCTGTGCTGAAAGTCAGCCTTGAATCCTTAGCCATAACCAGCCATACACACGAGTGAAGAATGGAGCTGCGCTGAAAGTCAGCCTTAGACTAACAGCCATAAACAAGAGTGCAGAATGGAGCTGCACTGAAAGTCAGCCTTGGGCCCTTAGCCATAACCAGCCATACATACCAGTGAAGAATGGAGCTATGCTGAAAGTCAGCCTTGGGCCCTTAGCCATAACCAGCTATACATACCAGTGCAGAAGGGAGCTGCGCTGAAAGCCAGCCTTGGGCCCTTAGCCATAACCAGCCATACACACGAGTGAAGAATGGAGCTGCGCTGAAAGTCAGCCTTAGACTAACAGCCATAAACAAGAGTGCAGAATGGAGCTGCACTGAAAGTCAGCCTTGGGCCCTTAGCCATACCCAGCCATACATACCAGTGAAGAATGGAGCTATGCTGAAAACCTCTAAAGGAGGGGGATTCCAATTTCTCCTCGCCTCGCTTTGTCCCTCTGTTCTCTGAAAGAGGCTGGTCAACGACTCATCAAGTGTATCACAGCTCGTACAATCCCAACTTTGAACATTTTCAGTGGTTTTGTGCTTGCACCCTTCAGCAAACAGAAGCAGACACTACTGACACATGGCAGCATGCGAGGAAGATAGATTTGACTCCACAGGCACACACGCATAAAAGGGCTTCTGAAAGAAGGGGGGCACTAGCGTGACATAGGCCCCCGCAGCCCCCACCCTGGTCGGAGAGTTCCTGATGGGAGTCCAGAGGGGGCCCTCCGCGTACCTCGCAGGGGGACCCCTTCAAGTTTCGTTACGCCACTAGGGGGTGCTAATCCTTGAAGCTCCCTCGGTCTCTGGTTACCCCACGCCGATAACATTCTAATTTAAGATGTCAGAAGGAGAGCGGCATGTCAGGTAGAAAGAATGTCACTTCTTAACATGGGACAGCGATGTACCACTATAAAAGAACAGGAGAGTGCTGGGCGAAGAGACGCCTCTTCAGATGTCTCGCATTATACACAGAAGCTGAGAGAACCCCAGAACAGGTTCAACAATGGCCGAGACCAATATAACTCGAGCAGCTGCGAGCACTGACGCTCCTCGAACATGCCCCTGGGTCTGGATCTAAAAGTGGCCCCGGGGGGCTGGGTGCGAGCCCAGACTGCGCACACACCTTCTAAAGCTCAGAGCTCCTCGGACAGAATTACCTCTTTTACTGAGCCTCAGGGCGCAGGGCTCGAACTCGAAGCACGTCAAAGTCGGTGGATTTCCGGTCGCATTCCCCATTGATATCCAAGCAGCTCTTCAGGCACTCGGTGTACGTCGACCCCGCTGGAAAGCGCCGCGAGTACCTAGCTGGTCCGCTGTGACGCTCGGCGCCCCGCGCCCATCGAGCACAGCAGGGGTAGGGTGAGTAGAGCTGAGGCAAGCAGATCACTCCGCAGCGCCGCCCCAGAGTGCGCGGCGGGCTCTGGGGTGTCCGGGGGGCTTTGGGGTCTCCAGGTGGGCTCTGGGGCTCCGGGGAGGGGGAGTGCGCGGCAGGCTCTGGGGTCTCCGAGGGGGCTTCCGGCACGAGACCCCGCAGGCAGCGAGCAGAGCAGCCCCTCTCCTGCCCGATGTGACACTTCAGGCTTCTCGGTGTGACTCACCCCTGCAAGTCCCAGAATAGGCGGCCACCGTGCACCCTACAGGTTTTCTCCGGCAGTAACCACTGAAGCCTCTCAAGTAACCACCGTGAGTCACAGCTCTCCAGTCCTAGCTCTCCACCGAGCCTCGGTGTGATCTGGTCATGTCCCCTTCACTTCCGATCTTTGGGTATTGTGGTGAGAGGGGGCACATGAGGCCTGGTGTCAGGGTTCTCACTTCAGTGCAGGGTACCAGACCCACAGAAGGGTCGCGGCAGTGCAGGGCAGCACGCCCCAAGAAGGGCCGCAGCAGTGCAGGACAGCACGCCCAAAGAAAGGATGCGGCAGTGCAGGGGAGCACGCACAAATAAGGGTCGCGGCAGGGCAGCACGCACAAATAAGGGTCGCGGCAGTGCAGGGCAGCACGCACAAAGAAGGGTCGCGGCAGGGCAGCACGCACAAAGAAGGGTCGCGGCAGGGCAGCACGCACAAAGAAGGGTCGCGGCAGTGCAGGGCTGCACACCCAAAGAAAGGTCGCGGCAGTGCAGGGCAGCATGCACAAAGAAGGGTCGCGGCAGTGCAGGGCAGCACGCACAAAGAAGGGTCGCGGCAGTGCAGGGCAGCACGCACAAAGAAGGGTTGCGGCAGGGCAGCACGCACAAAGAAGGGTCGCAGCAGTGCATGGCAGCACGCACAAAGAAGGGTCGCGCAGGTCCACAGAAGGGTCACAGCACTGCAGGTCAGCAGGTCCACAGAAGGGTCGCGGCAGGGCAGGTCCACAGAAGGGTCGCGGCTGAGCAGGTCAGCAGGTCCACAGAAGGGTCGCAGCAGTTCAGGGCAGCACGCCCGCAGAAGGTCGCGGCAGGACAGCTCAGCCGATCCACAGAAGGGCCACGGCAGTGCAAGGTAGCAGGCCCACAGAAGGGTCACAGCAGTGCAGGTCAGCAGGTCCACAGAAGGGCCGCGGCAGTGCAGGGCAGCAGGCCCACAGAAGGGTCGCAGCAGTTCAGGGCAGCACGCCCGCAGAAGGGTCACGGCAGGGCAGCTCAGAAGGGCCGCGGCAGTGCAGGGCAGCAGGCCCACAGAAGGGTCGCGGCAGGGCAGGTCAGCACCTCCACAGAAGGGCTGCAGCAGTGCAGGGCAGCAGGCCCATAAAAGGGTCGCAGCAGTGCACGGCAGCAGGCCCATAAAAGGGTCGCAGCAGTGCACGGCAGCAGGCCCACAAAAGTGTCGCAGCATTGCAGGGCAGCAGGCCCACAGAAGGGTCGCAGCAGGTCCACAGAAGGGTCGCAGCAGGTCCACAGAAGGGTCGCAGCAGGTCCACAGAAGGGTCGCAGCAGGTCCAAAGAAGGGTCACAGCAGGCCCACAGAAGGGTCGCATCAGGCCCACAGAAGGGTCGCATCAGGCCCACAGAAGGGTCGCATCAGGCCCACAGAAGGGTCGCATCAGGCCCACAGAAGGGTCGCATCAGGCCCACAGAAGGGTCGCATCAGGCCCACAGAAGGGTCGCATCAGGCCCACAGAAGGGTCGCATCAGGCCCACAGAAGGGTCGCATCAGGCCCACAGAAGGGTCGCATCAGGCCCACAGAAGGGTCGCATCAGGCCATAAGAAGGGTTGCAGCACTGCAAAGCAGCAGGTCCACAGAAGGGTCACAGCAGTGCAGGGCAGCAGGCCCACAGAAGGGTCGCGGCAGGGCAGCAGGCCCACAGAAGGGTCGCGGCAGGGCAGCAGGCCCACAGAAGGGTCGCGGCAGGGCAGCAGGCCCACAGAAGGGTCGCGGCAGGGCAGCAGGCCCACAGAAGGGTCGCGGCAGGGCAGCAGGCCCACAGAAGGGTCGCGGCAGGGCAGCAGGCCCACAGAAGGGTCGCGGCAGGGCAGCAGGCCCACAGAAGGGTCGCGGCAGGGCAGCAGGCCCACAAAAGGGTCGCGGCAGGGCAGCAGGCCCACAAAAGGGTCGCGGCAGGGCAGCAGGCCCACAGAAGGGTCGCGGCAGGGCAGCAGGCCCACAAAAGGGTCGCGGCAGGGCAGCAGGCCCACAGAAGGGTCGCGGCAGGGCAGCAGGCCCACAGAAGGGTCGCGGCAGGGCAGCAGGCCCACAGAAGGGTCGCGGCAGGGCAGCAGGCTCACAGAAGGGTCGCGGCAGGGCAGCAGGCCCACAGAAGGGTCGCGGCAGGGCAGCAGGCCCACAGAAGGGTCGCGGCAGGGCAGCAGGCCCACAGAAAGATCGCGGCAGGGCAACAGGCCATAAGAAGGGTCGCTGCACTGCAAAGCAGCAGGTCCACAGAAGTGTCGCAGCAGTGCATGGCAGCAGGTCCACAGAAGGGTCACAATAGTGCATGGCAGCATGCCCACAGCAGGGTCACGGAAGTAGACCCACAGAAGGGTCACAGCAGTGCAGAGCAGCAATTCCGCAGTGAAGGGCAGCAGGAGCACAGAAGGGTCACAATAGTGCAGTGCAGCATGCCCACAGCAGGGTTGCGGCAGGGCAGTAGGCCCACAGCAGGGTCACGGCAGGGCAAGTGGGCCCACAAAAGGGTAGCGGCAGGGCAAGTGGGCCCACAAAAGGGTCGCCGCAGGGCAAGTGGGCCCACAAAAGGGTCGCCGCAGGGCAAGTGGGCCCACAAAAGGGTCGCGGCAGGGCAAGTGGGCCCACAAAAGGGTCGCGGCAGGGCAAGTGGGCCCACAAAAGGGTCGCGGCAGGGCAGTAGGCCCACAAAAGGGTCGCGGCAGGGCAGAAGGCCCACAAAAGGCTCGCAGCCATAGGCCCACGAAAGTTTCCACCTGGGTTAATGCAAAGATACAGGAATCAAAAAGCAGAAAGCAGGCGTGCAGACCCCGAATGAACACTGCCCAAGAGGCAGGTAGCAACAGGCACCCACCCGAAGTTCACAGCTAAGAGACTAGAGCAAACCGAATGGGGAGTAACAACTAGAAAATCCCAAAACGCAGAGTGCAATCCTCTGAAGCTGTCCTCAAACGAGGATGACAAACCACGTGACAGAAAACCGAACTTTCTAGAGGGACTAAGTAATTACCACATGCACCCCTAAATCTCCTTTATTGTACTCCAGCAAATTGCCTAAAGTTCATATCACAGATCACACCCAGCTTTCAGTGGGACACTAACTTTGAGTTCCGGTGCAGCATACTACTCTCCATAAAGTGATTCAACACCTTGGCAGGGGGCTGGGGGGTAGTATATGATACATAACCCCAATTACAATACACACACAATAAACACACACTATTCTACATAAACCACAACCCATCACTGTGACCAAAAAGATACCTCGCCAAGCATAAAGCTCCACAAAAAATAGAAAAAGAATGGATTACTATTCAATTGATACTACTTTATGTTATAATTTATATTTAGGAAGAAACATTAGGCATAAGAGTGTCTTGGGACCAATAGTAATTATCCTAATAAAAATTGAATAAAACATCTCAATGAAACTGAGTTTAAACTGGAGTACGTAGAGTGCAGAATACAAGAAATACAATATTTTTTGGTAATATTTGAGCATGACAAAAAGATGGCTTAAGTGTAAGTTTTGGAATGGAAGATACAGGTATTGTAAGGTAAAGATTAGAAGATATGTAAAAACAATGATGCACAACAAAGTTGAAGTTAACTGTAAAACACAAAATAAAAAAGCAATAAAGAAAATAAGGAAAAAGGAAAAACCTCCAAAGTAACCACAACGCTTTAAACCCAAACAAGCAACAACAGCATGAGACACACCAGACCCAGAATGGCCACCCTGCAACGTAAACAAAACCGATCCAGTCAAAGCCCTGGTAAAAGCCCGAAAAAAAACGTATCTCCTGAAGAACAAGTTACTCACCTTTTGTAACGATGTATCTGTAAGAGACATTACTAGTTATAGATTCCTTGCCTTAGAATTACCCCCAGGCGTCAGACTGGATCCGGAGAAATTTTTCGCCGTAGTCTGGAGGTGGGAGACGACAGCCTGGGGCAAGCCCGCCTTCAACAGCCAGTCATTGAGTTAGGGGAAGACTGGAACCCCTGATCTGCGCAGATGACCTGCGACCATCGCCATCACTTTTGTGAACACCCGAGGGGCGCTGATAAGGCCGAAGGGGAGCACAGTAAACTGAAAAAGCTTGTGGTCTACCGTGACCCGTAGGTAACGCCGGTGGGCAGGCAAGATGGGGATGTGAAAATAGGCACCCTGCAAGTCTAAGGCTACCATGCATTTGCCAAGGTTGAAGGCAGACAGGACCTGAGCCAAGGTTAAAATGTTTAACTACTCCTTCTGGAGGTAGAGGTTGACGTCCCTGAGGTCTAAGATAGGACGCAGGCCTTTGTCCTTCTTGGGTACCAGGAAGTGGTGAGAGTAAAAACCATGACCTACTTCTAGCACAGGGACTCGTTCGATAGCTCCCTTGGCGAAGAGAGCTGTAACTTCCTGGCAGAGAAGGGCCAAGTGATACTCCAACATGCAATGGAGCATTGGTGGCATGGAGGGAGGAGTAGTCTCGAAGGGGAGGGAGGAGTAGTCTCAAAGGGGAGGGAGTAGCCCCTTCGGACAATCTGCAAAACCCACCTGTCCAGCGTGATGTTGGGCCAGTGGAGAAGGCGATGGCGGAACCTGCCGCCCACTGGCAACTGATGGCCCTGAAAAGTCAAACTAAGAGGGTTTGGAGGCTGCTGCAGGGTGGGCAGTGGTGGACTGGCCCACCCGTTGGCCCCCAGACCCACTACGCTAGGTCCCGCGTCCCCGGCCATGCATGGGCTGGGTAGCTTGCGCTTCCCTGTTATTCTGGGCGGAACATGGTGTGGCACCCCTTCCGTAGCCACAAATGGGGCAAAAGACAGAATGCACAGGGTGAGAGATAGCTGCGAGTCCCAAGATCTGGCTGTGGCCCTAGAATCCTTGAAGCGCTCGAGCACGTTGTCTGCCTTGTCACCAAACAGGCGACGGGCATCAAAGGATATGTGAAAAAGTGTGGCTTGGACATCTCCAGAGAAGCCAGATGTTCTCAGACATGCGTAGCGCCATAGGGCTACCAATGTGGAAACCGTTCTACCCAGCGAGTCAGCAGTATCCAGGCCACACTGGATGGTGAACTTAGCTGCGTATCGACCCTCAGCACAGAGCGGGTGAGCACGGCCCGGTCCTCTTCCGGGTACTGTGGCAGCACTTGCTTCACCGTATCCCACACCGTGTGTGTAAAATGGCCCAAAAGACATGCAGTGTTCACCGACCCCAGTCCTAAGCTGGCGGAAGAAAACATCTTCTCAAGATTGTACAGCTTCTTGGATTCCCAAACTGGGGGAGTAGTAGGGAATGCGCCTTTTGAGGATGAGGCTTGGACCACCAAGCTCTCAGGGGTAGGTTGTTGAGAGAGGAAAAGTGGGTCGCCCTAGGCCATGCGGTGGCGTTGGGAAATCATCCTGTCCACAGGAGCCCCTGTGCTGGGCTTTGACCAAGTCCCCAGAAGGAAGTCAGTAAGAGCCTCATTAAAAGGCATGGGCTCTGAAGAGGCTGCTGCCGGTTGAAGCACCTCAGTCAGGAGGTTAGTCCTGACAGTAACAGTAGGAAGCTCAAGGCCCAAGGCCTCAGCCGCCCTAGGCAACATCACAGCATAGGAAGCCCCCTCCTCCGTAGCCACAGTAGGGGAAAGCATACCAAGGTCTGGGGAGGTATCCAGACCACTGGCATCATCCAACCCCTCCCGCCAGTCTGGCCACTCAAGTTGGTCTGCTAGACGGTAAACAGCCACCTCCCAGTCCTCCTCACCCTCCTCTGGCTGCCACTCAGGGCGATAGGGAACGCCAAGGATGAACAGAGGTACAAAAGTACCCTCCGGCGCCGGTACCACCTACTTCGGTCCGGTGCCGGGTCCAAGCTGGGGTCGACGCCGGTTGGGGGCATAACCAGTGTCGGGGCGTCGTCACTGGGATCGGTGCCAGGGAAAGGTACTGTGAGGTCGACCAGCGACGATCCGGATCCAGGCCTGGATCCTCGGGTGGCCCTTTGGTGCCAAAGCCGCCGGCCTCTAAGGCCCAGGGCCCCCAAACGACTCCGTGGGGCCCGAAGGTGAGCCGTCAGAGTCTAGCTGCCCAAAGATGCTGTGAAGCGCTTTGTAGAAAGCACAAAGCTGGGCAGGGGACGCTCCGGCTCCAGGAAAAGGAGGGAAGCGTGGAGTCGTCCCAGAAGAGGGCTCCGAAGGCAGAGCCGGAGAGCGATGACGCTCTGGGTCTCGCGTCGGCCGACGGACGGGGAGAAGGCAAAGAGAGACAGCGCTTCTTCGCCTTGTTCTTGTGCTTCGACTTACCGTAGCAGTGAGAAGACTTCGAAGAGGAATGGTGACGACACTGCGACCTGTCCTGCGACCTTCCTCTCGACAGGGACCTCGAACAGCGCGGAGCAGACTGCCCAGCCTCCAAAATCTTTTGGGACCACTTCGCAAAGACTACAGGTTCATGGCCCAGCAGTCAGAGCACAACTTCGGATCATAGTCGTGCTCTAGACACAAAAGGCACCCGAGGTGCAGATTGGTGACGACATCAACTTGTGACAGGAGTCACAGGGCTCGAAGCCGGTCTGACGATGGAACATCCCTCGTGCACCAGGAGTCGAAGACTCAAAAAAGACGTCGACAAAAGTAAAAAAAAAAAAAAAGGGTTAGTCAAAAATTGACTAAGGGGCACGCTCTCTCCGGATCTGCGCTGGCTGGCGCAGAAAAAGAAAGAACTGACATCAGAGCGCAGTGGCGGCGTCTAAGTAGACACCGCGGCATCATCGCGGCGACCATGACGCCGTTGACGTACACTGAGTCGACCGAAGCCACCTACAGACACACAGGGGTACTGCTATGATTTTTTTTTTTTCGGATCCAGTCTGACGCCTGGGAGTAATTCTAAGGTAAGGAATCTAGAACTATGGTGTCTTTCAGATATCAAAGACATAACACAACTAAGGGTTTCAACCATCCACAATCCTTAGAGTCTTACACTCACACACAAACATCTCTGGGCTACAACCACACTCATTCTCTGCAATCACAATCCTGGACAAATCCCAGGGCAACAACCAGCTTTGAAATGGGTTGAGGTTGATCACTCTATATGTTTATATTAAAGTAACATTTAATAAGCAAAATGATCCCACTGAAAACAAGTGTAAAAAAGTTTGCATAGAAAGTAAAAGAATAAACTAGAAAACAAAACATTTTGCAAATGTCAAATTCCACGAGGCGTACTAACGCATAAAGTTACGCTGGGTTGGTGGTTGGGCGCAGCCAAGGTTTCTACAACACTGAGAAATATTTTTGGAGCTCGGAAAAGTCAGTTAGAACCATCTTGGAGGCAGTGTGTGAGGAGGGCTGTCAGGCAGCATTGGGTGGTTGTATATATGATATGGGAACCATTGGTGAACTCGCAACATCTGACTAAAGGCTCTGAGAGGGATATGGTGACCAAGTGAGGCATGCTGAGGAGTACTTGCCACTGTTGGACGTGGACACATTTTGGAGCAAGGCGTAGTCCAGAGGCACAAAGGTTGTACCCAATGAGAAGCTGAATTAACTTAGCCGAACATCTTAGTTAACAACCTTTGCAGATAGTTAAAAGCTTAGAGTTGGACTAGATGGTGAGGTAACAATGTTCACCCTTGGTTGGAAGGCTGCTCCTGGTCCAGACGTGTTTGGGGTAATCCACACATTATGATTAGGGCTCCCGGTTTTATGGTTTTTTTTGTTGCCATTTCCGTCTGTATTTATCCATATTTATTTTTTGCTAATTTTATCTGTATCCATATTTACTTAAGGTTTTGTGGAAAAAGTGAGCTGTAATTAGTATATTTCCACATTTATTTATACCTAATGCACTTATGCTTGAATGTCTGCCAGGTTTCAGTGCTGTGAACACCCACAGAAGATCAGTGCACTTATATGAAAATATGCAAATGTCAGCAGCATCAACCTTGTGCACATCTACTGCTGTTAAAGCCTCTTTACTAAAATCCCTTTCTTTTTTAACCCCATTATCTACCAATCGACACATCTATTGGCATGGCAGACAGTATTTAGAATTACTCAAAAAGCAACCCAATTTCCGTTGTTATCCACATTTCTAAATACAGACAAGAAAATAAACGTTTTCTGTCTGTATTTATCTGTAAAAATCAGTAAAAACTGGAAACAGGGAGCCTTAAGTATGATTCTTTAGCCATTATTGACATTCACAAAACATAGAGAAGGCAAAACTGCTTTTAGAAGCACTTTTTGGAGCTGGCTTCTTCTGCACTGGTCCCAGTGGGCTCAGTGTGAACGAGATGAGTTGCAGGAGGTCCCGCCACAATTTGTGCAAGTGTCACAGCCTTCCAGACAGCACATCCATTACCAGAGATTTCTAGAATGGATACAGTAACAGCCCACGGTGCTGCATTTTGAAAGTCTCCCACATTGCATGTTCTGAAGAAGGCAACGATCCAAATGGTCCTACGGAGCCTGTGAAGGAACCGGTGTGCCCAGTTTTGGAATACATGTCCTGAGGGGGCAAAGATTCAAGTAGATGCATACCTGCTCTTCTAGAAGTCAAAAGGGATACTTCACAGTAGGCACGAAGACTTCCTAATTCCAGGCTTGCTCTGAAGTTCCAGTGTGAGGAGCATGATTTTGTTTTACAGGGAATATCTACAATGCCACTGGTGGATGTGTTGGTCCAACAACTAAGAAACTCCCATACTTTCTACTGACACAGTACAATATACTTCCTGTTCTGGGGGAATGGTCTGTATGACAGAAAACTCAAACACAACAGATATCTTTCCACGTGAGGCAGGGCTATCTTCAGCCTCACAGCTCCGCATCATGGAAGTCAAGTTCTACCTTCCCCAAACCCACTAGTCATTCTTTTGACATCACAGACAAAACATCCCCCATGGAATGGAGTCACTAGATTTGGGAAGGATCTCACCAGGTACTCAGTATCTCACGACAGCACTGGTCTTCCCAAACCAAATTTCACATGCAACATTCTAGATAAATACAGCAGGACTGGATAGCTAGTAAGTGATCTCTGCTGACATCAATGGGCTAGATATTAGTATTTGGACACCCACTAATGTCGGTCCTAAACCAGCAGGTGTTTGCAGGGAGTAAAAAGATGATAAAAGAGCACACACAACTTGTGGGTGATAAACATGTCCCAGAGTAGAGAGAGTGGGACACGGAGACACAGTTGGTTTAAATCACTTGATTTATAGCAGGTCAAGCACCATTCAGGTCTCGCATTTGGGACCTTATAAGTGTTTAGCCATGCAACAGTTGCATAGCTAAATACTTATAAGGTCCCAAAAGCGAGACCTATTGGCTATGCAAAGCGGCCGCGAAAGTGAAAGTGATCGCGGTAAAGCGCGGCGCGCGCGCCCGCTCACATGCACTGTAGCTCTAGGCTGGCCTGGTAGTACTTTTGGAGCCCTCTCAATAAGTCTCGCCAGACCAGCGCATGCGCTGGGTCAGGCGAGACCTAAAAAAGGGAAGTCCAGGGAAGGTGGACCTACAACAAACTACAGAGATAACCGACCCTACCTGACACGTTACACCTTCTAGTGTGCGACAACCCGTTCATTTATCAGCACCAATCATTCCTTAGTCACTGTGATGACAGACTGACTCTCACACAAACTATTCTAGGAGGATTTTCATTAGCTGGCCCTATACCTGCAGGCCAGAAATTCCAACAGCAAATCTAGGTAGACATACCTGGATAAATCATTCCTAAAACCTACTCCTAAAATATGCTGACCTTTGGTCTCAGCCCAATTACCACTGTCACAACAAACAAAAGTGGCCAAATTCACAATTTAGTGCTTTCCAACAGCACAAATACTTTGGTTCACGTACAGATATGGTCTGGGAGCTCTGCACACTTGCACACTTGACAAAGCCTCAACAGCAAGGACAGACAACCAACGATCCAGCCAAACCACCCAAAAACTTTAGTAATGAACGTTAGCACGGAATGGTTCGAAATAGAAGGCAGACTCAGTCCATCCCGCACCTGGCATCGAAAAATAACTACAAATTGTCCATCAGAAGCTATCCAACTCGCCCACTAAGCCACTCCACCTATAAGACGAGATGCACAGAGCTGAAAGCAAACTGCACACTGAGCAGCTTTACAAAACGTGCCAACCTATTAAGAGGGAGCGGGAGTTGGGATAGCTATTATGTAAATCATTAACTAAGGAATAAAGGCCACAGGAAGGGGTAGGTACAAGATAGACTATCACAAAGAACTGTCTGATTTAACATGAGTGATATGCCTCTTTGGAGTAGCATTGATGCACAATATTGACAATGAATAAAGACCACTGAAAGAGATACAAGAGTGACTACCACAAAGAACTGTCCGTTCCAACACAAGTGTGCTGTCTCTTGGAGTAGCCTCGATGCACAATATTGACAAGGAATAAAGGCCACCGGAAGAGATACAAGAGGTTCTACCACAACAAACTGTCCGACCCAACACAAGCGCGCGGTCTCTTTGAGTAGCATCGATGCACATTATTGACAAAGAATAAAGGCCACTGGAAGGGATACAAGAAGTTCCACCACAACAAACTGTCCGACCTAACACAAGCGCGCGGTCTCTTTGAGTAGCATCGATGCACATTATTAACACAAGAATAAAGGACTAATGGTGTTGGAACGATTTTCAGAGTAGGAGTGCCACTGGTGCCACTGCACTAAGGTCATGGAGATTCAGAACAATTAAGGTGTGATTGATCAAGGATGTTTAGAAAGTGTGGAAACTTCACTAGAAGTGAGTGGAGACATCTTGGCGATTTTACATAAACTAGGGTACATGTGGGCATTTTAAAGCACATTTTCCACAAGGTATAGTGAGCAACTTTGAACAATGCATGTTTATTTATCTTAATGGTTGTCAATGCAGTGAGATCTGCTCACTCGACCAGAGGAAGGAAGGCTCAGATTCTGACTGAGCCAAGGATCACATCTTATCCGCTTATTACATATAGTATCCGCTTTTTAGGTAGAGCCTAGCGCAGCACGCATGCGCTGCTCTGCGAGACTTTTAGTAAGGGGCTTCAAAAAGCTCACCACGCTCGTGTTGGTTTTTCTCACAGGCTATTGAGCTTTACGTGCGTCTTTCTAAGAACGACAGCACGCAATTGGGCAAAGGCGGGTGAATGTCCCGCCTTTGCTCCGCCCACGGCCTAATGCTTGCGGTTACCCGCACAGGCACCATCTGTTTTGAATTATCGTGCCCAGACGCGTGCGAGATAATTAAAAACAGATGTCTCGCGTGCTTGTTTAGTACTTGTGCCCTGCGAACGACGTAACTTCAATCACTTGAGGCAATACATGCCGGCTGAGCTACGAATCACTCACACGAAAGAAGTAAATTATATTTGTCAACATCAGCCCATACATCAACAATCCCTTTTTCCATGGTTTCCTCACCATAATCACTCAACGTCCTGTGGGGGCTGACCTGCTCCAACACTCCCATCACCAGGATACACTCGCCAGTCTTTACACTGCCTTGGAAACAGCAAACCAAAAGCAAGAAGAGGGGGCGGGTTTACTTTTTACCTCCGTGTTGAAGGATCCCGGTTTTGACAGTGGGCTCGCTCACCCAAGATTGGCACCAGTGACAAAAGCCAAACCTGCTACTTCACGTTGGGAGTAGGGGGGCGTGGAGTCTGGTTTCAGCGCTCGCAGCAATCACCTCAAGTCTACGGTTACGGATAAAACTAAATGCAAGGGTAGAAACCACTCAAGACAGTAAACACCCCTCTGCGCAGGGCTAGCCTCACCTGTCTCTTTCGCCTGATAGCCACACAAAACGTACCACATAAGCTAGCGCAGGGTAGCAGGGGCTGTACATACCGTGACGCATGCAGTTGTAGGGGCTCTCCTCCTCACGGTCGGCTCCCCTATCCGTCGAGAATATGAACCCCTGCAGGTAAAATCCCCGACGCTCATTTTCCACCTCCGGGGATTTTTCGGTGGCTGTGTGTTTTTATTATTTATTTTCCGCCCCTGCAACCTCCGCCACAACACTGCAGCGCCCCCTCGAGTGAGCACGGAATCCTATTGGACAACAGACTCTTCCGTCTCCTCCGTTGCCGGCTGGCTTTCGTCAGCTTCAGAGTCACTCAGAAGAGAATATACGGCGAACCCACCCTCCCTGCGTAGAAAGGTTAGGTAAAACTGTTAACACAAGAGTAGGTTGGTTGATAGTATGAGGCAGAATGGTTCTGAAGAAGCAAGGAAGTGTTGGTAGATTGGCCAATGGAGATCAGTTCTATTGGAGCAAGAAGAAAGGAGGAGTGGAGTATAATGGGTTGCTTAGCAGTAGAGTGAATGAATGTAGAGGAGTCAAAGAGGAATGCACATGTTCTTTCAAAATGTGAAGAGATGTCAATGACGGTAAGACTGGACATGATAGCACTAAAACATGAGTAGGAGACAGAGTTTATCTGCTGTAAAGTTGGGGAGAGTGAGAGCTGAAGTGAAAAGATGGGATTCTTGTGGTAAGTATATTTTACGAAGAGTGAAGATGGCAGGGCTATGCTGTCCTCATTACCGCTGATTGGACGTGTAAACTGTCTGTCCCCGCCTTTCAGAGAGCGTATTCGCCGCCCTGAGGGTTTCCTGTCAAGAAGCAAGTGTTGGTGACGCCTTCTCCCAAACTAGAGAAGGAAGGACATTCCCGCCAATGGGCTGCACTGTGTGCAAAGTTGTTGGACGATGACGTCAATGGGATACAGGCAAATGGGTCTTCAGAGCTGTGGATCAAGCCTCGTTCTCAGAACTGAACCCTTTTCCTCAAAGCTACGTGACCTAGTTTGCACTGTTTAAGGAAGACAGCGTACGTGTTATCGTATGTATTTGTTGCCTATTGGACGAGGCAGGTAGCAGCACAAGACTGACTAGCACAATGGGTGTTATTAGACAAAATGACAGACCTGAAATGTCTTCTGCACGCTGATTGGTTAAGCATGATCACTACTTTGGGCTTGAAAGTTTTGGATTATATCTATTGTGTGGACCTTGGTGTTATGTGTTGGGCACGTCTTCCTGTATTTTAGCGCTGTTATGAACTTGTACTGTGTGCATCCCAGCACTCTTATGTGCTTGCTGTTGACCACCTCATACCACTCTGGAACTGCAGCATGAATCCAGAACTCTGGTGGCAGAGAACAGCTTCTTCTTGCTAGGGGTTGGTTGACTATAGTTCTGATCTTAATAAAGATTACCTTTTTAATCACATATACAGCGTTATTATTCTTAAAAGCTGACAATGGTGAGATGCTGTTCCCCTGTATTGCCAACCCCTGAGTATTACTGCTGAAGTGAGGTGATCGTCGTTACACTCGGCGATGGGCGGAAGTCGACCTGGATTTCCTCGGGACGAGGCTATTTGTGTCCTATGACGGTCCTAAAGCGCCGGAGTGGTAGAACAAGGCAAGGCCGTTCCCTTCCAAGACAAGTTTCCCATATTGGGGCTCATGCAATTAACGGGTGGCCAAGGAGAACAAGCACTGGCATAGCCAATAGGTCTCGCCTTTGGGACCTTATAAGTGTTTAGTAATCCAGCACAATATCCTTGGTGCAACAACATCAAGTGTTGCATGGCTAAACACTTATACGGTCCCAAAGGCGATACATATTGGCTATGCCAATGCTTGTTAAAGATCGATTTGAAAGCAGTTCATCAGAAATCTCTGCTCAACTAAAGCTTGTGATGCACAAGACAGATTCACTCAACACTCTGCTCTTCATACCCAAACTCTGTGCTCTGAACACAAAGAGTTCCTCAGAACTGTGCTACTTCCAAGTAACAGGTTGTTTCAGCACCCGTTCCTAATCATACCCTTGCGTCTTTAGTGTCATCATCATGATGACACACCCACTTTAAGGTTCTCCCTGGTAACAATAGTGTTGTGTTGCTTGTTCAACAGAAATGCCTTGACTAGCAAGCATGCCTGGAATGTTTATGTTCAACTGAAAGATGTAATCTGCAAGTGATACCGCAAGGAGCTTCTATCTCACGTGTGGGCTTCACAAAGTTTCAGCGGTGTTGCCTGGAAGTGACATCACACGGGGTCGAACTGCGTGACCTCGCTCGGCGGCCATCCTGGTCTTGCCTACTGGAGCTTCTGGAAAAAGACACCGTATCGGGTGCATATTTCAACATCTCGTTTTTTTTCCACTGAATCATCGGATTGGCTGAATTTAACTTCACGGTGTTCTTCTACCTGGAGGGTATTTAATCCAGTTTTGCTGATTTATTTACTTGTTTGTTTCCTTGCCCATTTTAAATTGCAACCCGCCATTGCTAAAGCCTGCTTTTGGTTCTAAGTGCTCATTAGTGGTGGTGAAGAGCAGGACATTGACCTAGTCCTCAGGTGAAGTGTGGACACTGGACAAGTCCATTCCCAATGAGCACACAAAGTTACAATATTAATCTTCCTCAGGTATTTTGGTCGGCTGGTTCGAAGCCTTCTATTAAATGGCTGGAATGGAAAGCATACTTCATCAATTATATTGAAGCAGTGGATGAAGCTGGTAAGATAGCTGCAGCATAGAAGTAAAGACTACTTTTACACTACTTTGGGCCAGCCGGGTTTACATTTTATAATCAAAGGACTACGGGGTAGTGTCTCTGGAGATATCATTGTGAATGATTTAGCCTTATTGCATCTTGATAACTACCTTGCACGTAAAGTGTGCATTGGTATAACAAGATTTAAATTCTTTCAAAGAAAACAGGGTAAGTCGGAGTTGGTGGATAACTGTTTCAGAGTGGATCCTAACAACAAGGAACAGGTTTTGATGGTTGACGAAAGCAGTACATTGGGGGGAGAGAATGTTTAATCAGTTTCCCACCATGTTCAGTAAGGAGTTAGGAAATATTCATGGATTCGAACACTTGATGCGTCTTAAGGACGATGCTGTACATAAAGTGCATAGATGTCGTAATGTTCCCTTATCAGTGAGAGACGAAGTTGCTAGGTAGCTGGAGAAGTTAGTGGGTTCCAAGGTAATTTAACCTATTAAAGCCTCGGATTGGATTTCTCCGGTGGTAACTGCTAGATGGAGCAACGGCAAGATCAGACTGTGTGGACTTGTGCCATTTAAATGGCAATATTATGATTGACAGGTTTCCATTGCCAAAAATCAATGAAATGGAAACTTATGTAAAGGGTGCTAAGTGTTTCTCCACGATTGACATTTCTTCTGCTTACCACCAGATCTCCTTGTCGCCAGAATCTATGAAACTTGCATCCTTCATAACCCCCTTTGGTTGCTACCAGTTTAGACACATGCCTTTTGGCCTAGCTTCGGCGGCCGCCATGTTTCTGCGCCTTATGTTTAAACGTTTTAATAAAGAAGAGGGGGTTACCTTCTTTCAGGGTGATATTTTGGTGCCAACAGAGCAAAACATGAGTCTAGGTTCCTTAAGGTTTTGAAGATTTTGGAGGGAAGAGGACTCACCATTGAACACTCGAAGCACAATTTTGCAACTAAAAGTGTTACTTATCTGGAACATGTGATAAGTGAGCTAGGCGTTAAACCCAAACCCTTTCGGGTGACAGCTACTGAAAATGCATCCAGACCCGCTAGTAAAGAGGATGTGAGGTCCTTCTTGAAGATGACGGCGTTTTGTGCGAAAGATATCCCTTATTTTGCTGACAAAACATACAATATTCATCAGTTGCTCATGAAGGATTTTGTTTTCCGTTGGTCCCCTGACTGTGAGAATGATTTTAAGGTTATTAAAGCAGCGTTTGCTAAGGCTAATGCTTTGAGCACCTTTGAACCTGCAGCAGAAAGCATTATTACTACGGATGCGAGTAATAAGGGTTTGGGTGGCCGTGTTGTCCCAGAAGGACGACAGGATCAAGGAACATAACTGCGTATGCTTCTAGGTCCTTGTCTCCTTGTGAGGAGGAATGTCATATCGTCGAGTAGAAGGCGCTATCTTGCAAATGGGCCTTGGAGCATTTTTAAATCTTTCATTTGGGGTAATGCTTGTACTTTGTGATGTGACCATAAACCATTAAGATTTTGACTAGGGAAGGTTCAGCCAATGCTTCTTCAAGGTTGGCAAGAATATCCATGTGTATGAAAAACTTCACATACAAAAATCTATATACTCCTGGTAAGGACAATGTAGTGGCAGATTTCCTCTCAAGAATGCCAGTCATGTTGGAGAAATGTAAAGATGACATATGGATCAGGGACGTTCTGCCATTAACAAGAGTGAGTAGGGAATTATTTCGTTAAGACCAAGTATTGCAGGAGGGTTTATCATGTTTGATGAGTGGTTAGCCAAGAAAAGAGTTACTTAGTGTGGTTGTGAGACCTTTTTGGTAAGTGAGATCTGATTCGACTGTGAATGATGAGGTTTTGTTTAGAGGGGGGGAGTTTCATTCCCCATGAAGGTTTAAGTGCAATGATTGTGGAGTTATGTCATGAGGGGCATTCAGGCATTGTCAGAACCAAATCAGTTCTTAAGAATCTATTCTGGTGTCCTAGGATGGACATCGCTGTGGAAAGACTGGTAAGGGAACGCAGCGGGTGCTTCAAGGCAGACAAGTCCTTACAAACCTTGGGGCCTCCAATGTGTGACGGATTCCTTCCCAAGGAACGATGGGAGACAGTGGTGATTATTATGGGGGCCGTATGTGGTCCACTATATGGTTCCCAGAAATATTTGATTGTGCTGATTGATTTATACTCGTGTTGGCCTGTGGTCGAGGACGAAACCTTCAAGTCTGAGGGCATTCCTGCATTAATTGTTAACGACAATGGTGTTCAATTTTTGTCTAACAAAGCCAAAATGTATTTTGAAAGGCTTGGTATTAGGCATAGGACCATGTCCTTATATAATCCAAGAGGTAATGGCATGGTGGAGAGATTTAACTGCGCATTGAAGGGCACCTTCCACCTATCCATGAGTGGAAGTGAACATTGGATTACGCAAGTGGGGAAAACGGTTTGGGCTTACCGTGTCAATTGTACTGATAGGACAGGTTTGCCACAGTTTGTTATAATGCGTGGACACAAACCAAGATCTAAATATAACCCTGGTTGGTTGTGTTCTTCTGATGTGGAATCTTGGTCAAAGAAGGAAGAATAGAACAGAATGGAACATGTGCACAGTGGGAGCAAGGAATATTATGATGTGAAATGTGGGGCAAGACCTGCTGAGATTGAAGTTGGTAACTGGGTGCATGTTAAAAACCTGGTTTTGCTGGTAAGGGAGAGAGTTGTTTTTTTGATGCTGAAGAAGCTGTGGAAGTATTGCAGAATGCTGTAAGACTCATGAATGATAATGTTTGGAATCTTAAGAGGATTGCCAAAGGGAGGAAAGTGGATGGTGGTGTTTTAGATGGTAAGAGAATTGATTTGGAATGGCTTATAGATGAAGGTACCTTGGATGAGCCAAGTCAGGGTTCTGCAGTGTGTGGGCAAACCTTGCAGCAGAATGCTACTCATACTGATGTAATGGATGACTATGATGCAGGAGGGTGTGGGAATAGCTGTTATGTCAAAGGAGCTGGGCAGTACAAGTACATCTAGTGTTGTTAATGATGCAGTTACTGAGTTGGATGCGACAACTAACCAGGAAGTTAAGCAATGATTGGTAAGAGAAAGGAACGCTCCTGGTTGGCTGAAAGACTATGTTGTTAACAATTCGTAGATTTACAATGCTTGTGAATTCTGTTTAAGTTGTTATCATTCTGCTTAGGTTATGATCTAAGTTCTCTATATTGTATATTATTTACTTCTTTTGTTTTCCCCTTCTCCTTTCGTTTGTTAGGTTTCTCTTTAGGGTATGGTTTCAATATTGTGATGGAAAGGGAGGGTGGGAAGTGTGTTGCTTGGTTACCAGGAATGCCTTGATTAGCAAGCATTCCTGGAATGTTTATGTTCAACTGCAAGATGTTCTTTGGAGCAGTTGAAGGATACACTGGAGAGGGTGGCTGTGTCCTTCCATGCTCCTCCGCCAATAAACCTTTTTAGGTCTTGCCTGGAATTAGCAGCGCGCATGCGCTGTCTCGCCATGCAAGGGCTTCTTGGAATCAATACGATTCCAGAAACTCGCTTTCTGCTCCGCCCGTGTTTGCCATTGGTGCCCGTCATTTTGCATCACCAAATATGCAAAACCTGGTGTTATGATTGTCCAGGAGGCTTTAGTCCCTCCTGGTTACCACCCTGTCCACTTTTGGCCCCGCCCACCGGGATTGGCTCTTTTACCTACGGTGGGAGACAGTCTCTTAATTAGCCGCTAAGCACTTCTTTTGGGCATTACCGTGCATTTCTCTGGTGCGGCTTGTTTTTACTGGTCACTCCCACGGTCTTGAGCAAGGAGGGGGCAGCTGCATTCCTCGCATCCCACGGCATTTTGCCTGCGGGAGCGAGCAGTGCCTTGTTGTTCTATTTGGCTTGCGGCAGCCGCTTCAAGCCATAGATGCTTGTTCTTGTTTTTCGTTTCCTTTCTACGTTTTATTTTGCTCCGTCACTGGTTCATTTCTATTTTTTTCTTCATTATTACTATTTCATAATGACTTCTTTATCATCACTATGTGGCGGACTCCAACGTTCCATGTTTGTTTACCATTGGCAATAGCGCTAACCTTATCAGCGCACGTCTTACTCAGCTCACGTATGCCCTCAGAGCTCTTTGGTGCCAACTGGTCAGTTGATTTCTACCTGGTTGGCGTGGTGACGGTTTGCCGTGGACTTGCTGTAAGAGATGCTTTATTTAGTTAATAGGGGTTTTAGGGCACGGTTGTTGATATCGGCGGCATCTACGTTTCTACTATGCTGAATCCATTCTGGCAGGCTTGCTGTATTGCCTTATGTTATCGAGTCTATCCGCAGGGGTGACTGTTTTCAGTACACAATCTGTATTATGTGTGTGAATGCCCGGGACGTTTGTTTCTGTTGGTTTTGTTTTTTACTTTTTTTTCTGCACATACATGCGGTATCCTTGGCCTTCTGGCATGTGCGCATTGTAACAGAATTAACTTGATCTGCTATCCGCATGGGTGACTGACTGCTACACACCTGTTTCAAATATGAAGTTCTTTACTAAGGGGCTGTTTATTAATGTCATTCGGAGACAACTGCGCTTTTCCTGATTATTGGGAGCCCTTTTGACCCAATATAGTAATTTATCCGAATTACATCTTTAGATTATGGGCTCCGTGACCGCTTTTTCCCTTGGTCTACTTGATTTGATCAGTCTGTCTTTTTCTGCTAAAAGTTTTGTCAGCATAAAAGGCAGGAAACGCTCAATGAGGTTGCTACATTATGAGATATCCTACAAGTCACGACCGGGGCTTAATGATATAATTTGAATCTGTCGCATTGTGACTCCATATTCTCAGTGTTATGGCTCCCAATCTCATCGCAATATCCCCCCAATAAGTCATTACAGCTACATAAAAATACTATTTTTATTATTTGACCTACTAACGTGCGTGTACTAGCGAGAAGGCAGCTGTGTCCACATTTTGCCCGTCACATCAGGCCTGTTTGCCAGCTGGGAGTCGCTTGTTCTTTAATTAGTCGCCACTCGTCCTTCTGCCTCGCCTCCTTCTAAATACAGCCAGCACACACCACGGCTGCTTGAGGATGCATCAACACGCTTCTGTTCTAGAGTTCCACAGCACGAATCAGTGTTACCCCCGTTCTGTGCGCTGCAGCTGCCGGTCTCCACTGCGTTCCAGGCCCCTTCCTGAGGATGCTGCCTGCGCCGTTAGACCTGGAAGTCCTGTGTCCCACCCCCTGCCCGATGCCATCTAGGGACGCCAGGCTGATGGCTCAAACCTGCCAGGAGCGGCTGTGTTCACCTCACCGGATCAGAGAGACCCCACCAAGGAGACAGGGACAGATACAGCCATGTGTCGGTGACAGCACATGCATTTATTCTCCACCAAGTGCATTCTACAGCATTTGTTTTCATGGGGGGATGTCAGTGATCCGAAAAATTGTCTTTATGCAGGAAGATGCTGCCTGTTCCTCGAAGAGATCACGGGGCCTGTGCTTCATGTTAAAACTAATAGCCCAATCTAAACACATACACAGAAACACATGGCAGACTCGCACATGAGCTGCTGGCTAATTCATCTCTTCCTGCACTTTTAAGTATTTAGAGAAGAAAAGTGGTGTGATAATCTTCTCGACTTTGCCCATTTATTATTGCTTTATTTGGCCTGGCGTTAGCCAAGACCTTTTGATTCCTAAATGTATGCATAAGCATGCCCGCTTCATTCATTGGTCTTTTGTTCTCTCATTCATAGTTTTCTTCCCCTCCTTACAACTTCCAGCACGTGGCATTGGATCCGCCCACTTCATCCATTGGATAACTTCCCTGTGAGCAATGCCATTCTTCCTTTTCACTAGGATCACATTCACACACATTGCATGTACAAACAAATTCGAAGAAATGATTTTTATGTTAATTCTTTTTTTATTGGTCATTCAGCTGTACATAAGGTCTTCTTGGTTATATATAAGGTAACAAAAATGCTTATAGCACTTTTTTGTTATGACTTTTTAACATGCTGCACAGCAGCCACGCTGCTCTGTGAAAGCCTAAAGACATTGGAAAAGCCAATAGCTCTGGCTAAACAGTTGTAAGATCCCAAAGGCAAGACCTATTGGCTATGCCAATGCTTGTTCTTAATTGGAGGATTCTGTGTATCTTTGCGACAAATACCCAGAGTTAGAGTTTGGCAGATGCATCAGCAGTGGGCATCAGATCCGCTCCATCACACTACTGGACACAAGTACACTAAGCAGGGATGCCAGGACAGCAGCTGCTTTCGGCAGATGTGTTGCATCGATAAACTCTAAATCCAATCCTTTGATGAGTTCATTCAGGTTTGTGTCCTGGATCTTCGGTGGATAGAAACGCACCAGAGGAACAGTGTGCACCCTTTACAAACAATGCCACATATCAGTGCTGCAAAATGGTTTAAACTATTTTGAAATGCGAAAACATGATTGTGGAGTGCTTAAATTGACATCAGCTACTGGTCATTAGCCAGACCACATTCCAGTGAATCTTTTTATTTTTTAGCTCATCAGACACTGCTGGCGATTCCATAAAACTAACATACTGGCAAGGCTGCGCCTTAGCCAGATGTACCAGAAGTGCTTGGCTCTGTAAGGGAGAGCCAACAGGTTGGACCCGTTGGTCCTGAGGAACTATAGACCCATATCGCTCCTTCCTTTCACTGTGAAAATAGTAAAGCGATATGCAAGAAGGAGGCTATCCCAGTACTTGGAATCTCACTACCACCTTGAGGATGAACAATTTGGGTTTCGATCCGGGCATGGCACCGAGTCAGACCTACTTTTTGCGGATGAGGATAGACAGTGGTCAGTCGACAGTCTTGATTATGTTGGACTTGTCGGCTGCTGTTGATAGGGTCAATCACACAATCCTCTTGGCCAGACTAGCCTTAATTGGAGTGGGGGCTCAGTAATGAAGTAGATGGAATCTTATCTGTCGGATCAGTGTCAGGCTGTTGCCCTGCCTCCATACTGCTCCGAATATAAAGCTTGTGATAGGGAGTTCCGCAAGGCTCGGCACTCAGCCCTGTCTTGTTCAACCTCTATATGAGACCACTCATTACCCTTATAAAAGAGATCATCATCAGGCTAGTCAATCAATCAGTCATTTGTAAAGCGCACTACATACCCGCGAGGGTCTCAAGGAGCTGGGGGGGGGCGCTACCGATCGAACAGCCAGGTCTTGAGCATCCTCCTGAAGGTCAGCAGGTCTTGGGTCTGTCGTAGGCTCAGTGGGAGGGTGTTCCATGTCTTGACGGCGAGGTGGGAGAAGGGTCTCCCACCGGTGGTTGTTCTTCAGATGAGCGGGACGGTGGCGAGTGAGAGGTCGGCGGAGCGTAGCTGGCCGTTGGGGATGTAGAAGAAGAGCCGTCTGTTGAGGTAGGCTGGGCCGGTCTTGTGGAGTCCTTGTGTGCGTCGATGAGGAGCTTGAAGGATATCCTCTTGCTGACGGGGAGCCAGTGCAGGTTCCTCAGGTGAGGGGTGATGTGGCCGTGGCGTGGTATGCCGAGGGTCAGTCGTGCCGAGGCATTTTGGATGCGTTGTAGTGATTTAATGAGCTTGGTCGGGGCTCCCGCGTAGAGAGCACGTCCGTAGTCGAGTCTGCTGCTGACGAGGGCCTGGATGACTGTCTTTCTTGTATCAGTTGGGATCCATCTGTAGATCTTGCGGAGCATGCGGAGGGTATTGAAGCAGGAGGAGAAGACGGCGTTGACCTGCTTGGTCATTGAGAGCGTTGAGTCGAGAATGATTCCCAGGTTGTGTGTGTGGTCGGTGGATGTCGGGGCTGCTCCCAGTGCCGTCGGCCACCAGGAGTCGTCCTAGGCTGAAGGGTCGGAGCCGAGGATGAGGACCTCCGTCTTGTCCGAGTTCAGCTTCAGACAGCTGGTCTTCATCCAGTCGGCGACGGCCTTCATTCCTTCATGGAGGTTGGCTTTGGCTGTGATGGGGTCCTTGGTGAGGGAGAGGATCAGTTGAGTGTCGTCGACATAGGAGATTATGTTGAGGTCGTGCTGTCAGGCGACATGTGCGAGCGGGGCAATGTAAATGTTGAACAGTGTCGGGCTGCGGGAGGATCCCTGGGGTACATCGCAGATGATCTCAGAGGCTTTGGACCACAATGGGGGGAGACGGACGCTCTGGGTTCTGCCGGAGAGGAAGGAGGTGGTCCATTCCAGAGCCTTGTCTCAGATCCCTGTGGCGTGGAGGCGTGCGCGTATTGTGCGGTGGCAGACGGTGTCCAAGGCGGCGGAGAGGTCTAGGAGGTCTGCGGTCTCGCCGTTGTCCAGCAGGGTCCTGATGTCGTCGGTGGCGGCGAGGAGGGCAGTCTTGGTGCTGTGGTTGCTGCGGAACCCCGACTGGGAAGGGTCCAGGATTCTGTTTTCTTCGAGGTATCAGGTTAGCTGTCCGTTGACGATTTTCCTCGATAACCTTGGCCGGGAAGGGGAGAAGAGAGATGGGCCGGAAGTTCTTGAGGTCTCTTGGGTCTGCCTTGGGGTTTTTCAGTAGGGCATTGATCTCTGCGTGTTTCCAGCTCTCTAGGAAGGTTGCGATCTCGAGGGAGAGATTGATGACGTTGCGCAGGTGGGGTGCGATGGAGCTGCTTGCTTTGTTGAAGATGTGGTGCGGGAAGGGATCTGACGGAGGGCCGGAGTGGATTGTGCTCATGGTCTTGATGGTGTCATCGATGCTCACGCTGGCCCAGGTTAGCAGGGGGTCGTGGTCGATGGTGTGCGGAGGGTCTGTTGTGTTGCTGTCTGTTGGGTCTGGCTGGGTGTTGAAGCTGTCGTCGATGTCTGCTGTCTTGCGGTGGAAGAAGGTGGCGAGGGAGTCGCACAGGGCTTGCAACGGCAGGATGTCGTTGGTGTTGGAGCTGGGGTTGGAGAGTTCCTTCACGATTTTGAAGAGCTCCTTGCCATTGTGTGTTGTTGTTGTCGAGGCGATCTTTGAACGAGGTTCTCTTGGCAGCCCTGATGAGGTGGTGGTGGTTGCGGATGGAGTCCTTGTGTGCTGCGCGGTTGTCCGGAGTTTGTTCGCTGTGCCATTTCTTCCCTATTTTCCGGCAGGCTTGCTTGGAGGCTAGGAGTTCTGGGGTGAACCAGCTGGCCCTCTTGCTGGGGTCTCTGTGGGGAGGGGGGGGTTTCTTCAGCGGGTCGAGGGTGTTGGCGCAGTCCTCGATCCAGCGTCTGAGGCTGTGGGCGGCGTCGTCGGTGTTGGAGGGTTCGGTGGGTGGGCTGAGAGCGATCAATCAATCAAACAATTTATAAAGCGTGCTACTCACCCGCTAGGGTCTCAAGGCGCTGGAGGGGAGGGGTCCGTTACTGCTCGAAAAGCCAGGTCTTGAGTTGCTTCCTGAAGGAGAGATTGTCCTGGGTCAGCCGTAGGTGGATGGGGAGGGAGTTCCATGTCTTGGCCGCCAGGTAGGAGAAGGATCTACCTCCGGCGGTGGCTCTGCGAGTGCGTGGAACGGTGGCGAGGGCGAGGCTGGCCGATCGCAGCTGGCGGGTGGGCGTGTAGAAAGTGAGGCGGTTGTTGAGGTACTTGGGGCCCAGGTCGTGGAGAGCCTTGTCTGCGTGGGTGAGGAGTCTGAACGTGATCCTCTTGCTGACGGGGAGCCAGTGCAGGTCTCTCAGGTGGGCAGAGATGTGGTTGTGGCGGGGGATGTCCAGGACGAGGTTTGCATGTAGTTGACCTTCGGTGATTTTGACCCAGCAGCGGCGGGGGGATCTGTTGGGTGCGGTGGTGTTTGGTGGGTTTCTGGAAGGTGAAGTGGATGCAGCTGTGGTCGGTCCAGAGGAGCTCGGTGGTGTGGTTGACGGGAGACTGCGGACTTGAGAAGAAGACAGGGTCGAGCGTGTGGCCGGCGGAGTGGGTAGGCGATATGACGAGTTGCTTTAGTCCGAGGTTGGCGAGGTCATCGATCAGGGTTGTGGAGTCAACTGATCCTACCCCCTACCACTAACCAGGAGGAAACAGCGTCAGCTACTCGAAGTCATATCAGATATTGTTAATTGGATGAATATAAATTCACTAAAGCTAAAAAGGGTTAAAACTGTATATTTATGATGCTCAGCAAGCAGAATGCCCGTGACACTTCCCCAGAACCTTTGGCCTCTCTCGCTGGGAGGGGAACAACAGCCCAGGGATGTGGAATTCCTATAGCCCGAGGCCCAGGACATATTGTTTGGGGTCAAGAGCAACAAGTATTAATGTGCATTTTGTCCTTGGGACAAGCAGGCCCAACCCCCTGAAGCACAAACCCTTTGGCTGCCAGTTTGCAGTACCCCGTTAAGGATCAGGGAAGGGTACTGCCTGCAGTTAAGTTAATATTTGTGTGCATATGTTAATGCTGTTCAAACTTGTATTTATGGTTCATTAATTGAAAGCCTTTATTATTAGAATGAGCGCTCTCAGTAAATGCAAGTTTTGACTGCACTACTGACAGTGGTTCCAGTATAAAAATGTGTACAAACGGTTTCAAAGTTTAGCAATAGGAGGCTATGCATAATGCTCCCAAAATGCTCTCGGATTAAACGCAAATATTTGCAGAAGCTTGAAAGCAACATTAATGATTCTTTGCTTTCAATA